>NC_091090.1:53527500-54727500 GCF_032405125.1 Capricornis sumatraensis | reverse complement strand
TTTTAAGCCAGCTTCTTCACTCTCCTCTTTCACCCTCATCAAGAGGGTCTTTAGCTCCTCTGCACTTTCTGCCATTAGGGTGGTGTCGTCTGCATGTGTGATGATGTCATCTGTATGTGTGATGATGTCATCTGCATGGTGATGATGTCATCTGCATGGTGATGATGTCGTCTGCATGATGATGTCATCTGCATGATGATGTCATCTGCATGTGTGATTATGTCATCTGCATGTGTGATGTCATCTGCATGTGTGATGATGTCGTCTGCATGATGATGTCGTCTGCATGTGTGATGATGTCATCTGCATGGTGATGATGTCATCTGCATGTGATGATGTCATCTGCATGATGTCATCTGCATGTGTGATGATGTCATCTGCATGTGTGATGATGTCATCTCTGTGTGTGAAGTCATCTGCATGTGTGATGATGTCATCGGCATGTGTGATGTCATCTGCATGTGTGATGATGTCGTCTGCATGATGAGGTGATCTGCATGGTGATGATGTCATCGGCATGGTGATGTTATCTGCATGTGTGATGTCATCTGCATTTGTGATGATGTCTGCATGTGTGATGATGTCGTCTGCATGATGATGTCATCTGCATGTGTGATGGTGTCATCTGCATGGTGATGATGTCATCTGCATGGTGATGATGTCATCTGCATTGCTGACATTTCTCCTGGCAATTGTCATAGTAGCCAGTGTTAATTTCTAAAGAAATGTTCTACTCCTCAGTCACCTAGTGGGTCAAGATTTCAGTTTCTGGACAGCCCCTTCCCCCAGTCTAATACCCTTAGTGACTGGTGGGCTTTCGCGTTTGATCAGCTTTGCTGTGCTTCCAAGCTTTCTCACGCCTCTGGCTCTCCATGCCCTCACGCCTGTCCGTCTGCTCCCTGGCTGCTTTTCATTTTTCTCTGGGTGACATGCCTTCCGAAACCTCCACCTTCAGCCGCTGACCTTGCTCTCAACCCGCAGCTGCCTTGCCGGCTCCTCTGGAGAACGCTCTCCCCCCGTGTCTGTGCTCTATCCCTACCTCCTGAACCCTCTGCCTTCATCTTTGTTGGTTTACCTCACTGTCTTGGTGGAGGCTACTCTCCCATATCTTTCTCAGAAAAGTACATGGAGGACAATGTCTTTTAAAATGATGCATGCTTGAAAATGCCTATAATATTTCATATAGGTTTAGAATCTCAGGTTGAAGATCATTTCCAAAATTGAGAAGGCTTTTCTTCTTTGGCGTCTCATTTTTTGTGCTGGAACATCATACAACGGCATTTTCACTCCTGCTTTTTCACTCTGGGTCATTTTAAAGAAACTTGTTTTCACTGTTAGAACTTTTAGGAACTTCTCTTTAAACCCAATGTTGAAATTTCACAGTAATGGTCTTTGGTGTGGGTCTTTATTCATTCACTGGGCTGGACATTCACAAAGCTTTTGCAATCTCAACATTCATATACTTCAGTTCTGGGAAATTTTCTTCCAATAGTCCTTCGATAGTCCCCTTCTGTGCGCACGCTGAAGCCCACATGACGCTTGCACTTCCCAGGGCCTCCTCTAGCTCCTGCATGCTTCGTCTCCTTGTGGCTCCAGGGTTAGTGCTTGACCCCTTTCCATGTCTACACTCACCCCAACAGTGACCTTCTCCATACTTTACAAACAGCTTCCTAAGGCTTCCTCTGGGCACATACTTCCTCAGTCATTTTACATTCCCAGGCGTCCCGCGGTTCATGGCAGTCCTGGGACCTGTATTGGAACATGACTCTGCGTCTGCCAGGCACTTCTCTACTCTAGAATGGTTTTAGGAACTTATGAGGCTGTTCTGGGTGTAGATACGGGTTAAGGAGAGTAAAGAGTTCCAGTTACCTTCAGAACAGTTAAAAGAAATTCAGATACATATAAATTCCTATGTTCTTTTAAAGTAGGTCTGAATTGGCATGGGGAATTATAAATGTATAAATGACCTCTTTCCAGAAGTTTATGAGATGAAAACTTGATGTATGCCCTTGAGATGTCCAAGGATGTGGAGTTCGTCCTTGTGTTCAGTGAATGTAGCCAAGTCCACAAGACCCAGATGCTTCTGCACTAGCCTGGGGATGCCCCACCTGCACAGGTGCAGGATGGAGCGCACCAAGGAGGGGCCAGAGGGAGTTCAAAGCCCTGGGTGACAGCTGCTGTCCTTACCCGTGCTGCTCTGCAACCCTGGGTCTCTCATCCGGCTTCGTGATCCTAAACGCACGCAAACTCTCTGTCTCAGGTCTCAGAGCTTCTCCCAGACACTCCAGACCTTAAAGCACAGAAAGGGGGACGGGGCGGGACCACAGAGGAAGCAGCGTCTGCACTGAGCAGGAGGGACGGCGTGCTGGGTCTGAGAGGACAAGGAACCCCCAAGGACAGTGAGGAGTGCAGTGACGGGAAGTGCCTGCCTGCCTGCATGTGGGAGCAGCTTTGGCTCAAATGTACAGGAGATGGAGACGGACTCCTCAAAATAAAGGGTGGGGATGAACGATTCTCCCAGGAGGACACATTTTAATGGAAGGAACATGAAGCGAACAAAACCAACAAAACACGGCATTCCCTCCTGTACGGGGAGGCATTCCCTCCTGTACGGGGAGGCATTCCCTCCTGTACGGGGAGGCATTCCCTCCTGTACGGGGAGGCATTCCCTCCTGTACGGGGATTCATCCCCAGCTTTGCGGTGAGCCTGCAGTCACTCCCTCCAGCCCAGGGCCAACGCCCGCTGAGCTTCCTCCTGCAATGAACCCACGGAGACTCTCACAGCTGAGCAACTGCATTTCAGACCTCATTTCTTCATACTTATTTCACTCCACTTTGAGCACTCCTCAGTCTAAGATATCTTCTAAAGAATCAGTTCATTGAGGGGAAAAAAAAAAAAAACCTCGGGAAACCACAACTCCGTGTAAACTGCTGAGGTCATGCAAACATCAGGGTGGACACAGACACCTCTGTATCAGCGAAAATCACAGAAAGGAAACTGTGGTGTTTCGTGGAGGCACTTTATGGAGAGCTCGGGGTTTGGTGGTTGAAGCCATGGGTGTGGCCAACTGTGGTGGCTGGACGCCAAGGACAGAGCAGAGGTCAGCTGCCGGAAGTCCACTAGCCTCGGCAGAGGCTGGCCTCAGTCTGACTTCATAAGAGAACAGGGTTGACAGGCTGTCTGAGGAAGAGAAGTGACTCAAGTCTCCTATCCACCCTGGCTACTAACAGTGGTGCCCAAATCATTTTATAGACCGATTAAAAGCCACATGTATTAACATTTAGTGAGCAGACCCCTGCATGTGGCGATACTGGACACTTGTCCTGCTTTCCCTAAGGGCACAAAATTCATTTGGAGCCTTCTGAAATCTTTGAAAAGAAGCTAAAACTGTCCTATTCCAGACTAAAGGTATTGAATAATATCTTAAATTTTCTGTATGAATGCATTTTTATATAAAGATTTTTATATGCTAACAAAGACTCTGAGGCTGTGACATCTTTTGTTTTTGAGGGAACTCTCAGTTACACCGAAAGCCCACGGGGCACAAAATTACACAGAGGACACAGCGCTGGCCTCACTGCTCACATGGCTGTATGGAATCTGACCTTCCAAACGGCTCAGTCTCTTTTTCTGTATTTATATCTTTTAAATCAGCTACTAGAAAGAGCTATATTTCCTACTGGAGAACAATTAAAAGCTGCAGCAAACTATCAGGCTTAGAGATAATAACCATGAAGTGACAAACTGGGACATGAGTAGGAACCAAGCTTTGAATTCAGATAAAAGTTAAGATAATTATGTGTGGACATGAAGTCCATGTGAAATGCTTGGCCACATAAAAATACTGTAAATACCCGTGCACCTGTGTTAACAGTCACTCAGACTGTACTGTGGATTTCTGTTCAGTTGCTAAGTCGTGTCTGACTCTTTGTGACCCCGTGGGCTGCAGCATCCAGGCCCCCCTGTCCTTCACTATCTCCCAGCGTTTGCTCAAATTCTTGTCCAGTGAGTCAGTGATACTATCTAGCCACCTAACCCTCTGTCACTCCCTTCTCTTCCCGCCCTCAATCTTTCTCAGAATCAGGGTCTTTTCCAGTGAGTCAGCTCTTCACATCAGGTGGCCAAAGTACTGGAGCTTCAGCTTCAGCATCAGTCCTTCCAGTGAATATTCAGGGTTGATTTCCTTTAGGATGGACTGGTTGGATCTTCTTGCAGTCCAAGGGACTCTCAAGAGTCTTCTCCAGCAACAGAACTCAAAAGCATCAATTCTTTATCATTCAGCCTTCTTTATGGCCCAACTCACATCATATACGACTGCTGAAAAACCCATGGCTTGACTCAGCTCAGTCACTCAGTCGTGTCTGACCCTTTGTGACCCCGTGGGCTGCAGCATCCAGGCTCCCCTGTCCATCACCAACTCCCAGAGCTTCCTCAAACCTATGTCCATCAAGCTGGTGATGCCATCCAACCATCTCATCCTCTGTCGTCCAATACTTTGGCCACTATCTACACATAATTTCCAGTGAAGAACTGACTCACTGGAAAAGACCCTGATGCTGGGAAAGACTGAAGGCGGGGGGAGAAGGGGACGACAGAGGATGAGATGGCTTTGGCTAGACAGACTTTTGTCAGCCAAGTGACGTCTCTGCTTTTTACTAGGTCCAGGTTTGTCATTGCTTTCTCACAAGGAACACGTGTCTTTCAGTTTCACAGCTGCAGTCACCATCTGTGGCGACTTCAGGGCCCAGGAAAATAAAATCTGTTACTCTTTCCACTTTCCCACCTACTTGCCATGAAGTGATGCGACCAGATGCCATGAACTTATGCTGAGTGTCAAGCCAGCTTTTTCAGCTTCGTCTTGCAAATATTACACCCAATTTAAACAGCTATTTGCTCTAAAGACATGCATGAAACACCAGCAGTGTGATCCCGAAGAAACACTGACGTGAATGCTGATAAATACATCACCTGCATTTACAGTGACCAGTGGAGCCGGGGCAGGAGGAAGGCAGGGCTGGGCCAGTGCCCTTCCGCCCTCCCTGAACCAGCGAGAGCTGTGCAGTGAACAGAAAGCGTAGCCAGAGCCGAGAGCTCAGGTGGGAGGTGTTCCCCTCCGAGTTATAAGGAAGGCTGTGTGCACACATCTCCCTGAAAGGCCTCAGCAGCTGGGCACGGGGGACCCTTGCCGCGTGGGGACCTGAAAACTTCCCCTGAGGCCCACAGAGAACTGGGGTCCCTGGTTATCCTGTGTCAAGTATAACATTTGTTATTTTTCATTAAGATAGTGCTCTGCAAGAGGATGTAAAAATGAAGCTGGTCCAGGCTATAAGCCACACTTTTTCTCTTTTCTGTGTATTTTGAATCACTTGGAGTGCTTTAAAAAACACAAACTCTCAAGCCTCATTTCTGCAGATTATGATTTGGTGAGCTGGTAAGGGGCCTGGGAACGTCTAAGTTTATAAAGCTCCCCCAGAGCTCCTAACAATCAAGTCATGTTTAGGATTTCAAATTTGATGCTATTTTGGAAAGTTTCCTTGGGGTACTAACTTCTCAAAGCATGACTTTCCAATTTCATGCAAATTTGGTTTCCTGAACTCCTATATATATTTGCTCTTTTAGCAACATAAAAACCCACTGATGGGTCTCTTCATTTCAATTAAAAATAACGAACATAAAATATTCATTTGCTGAGTTTTCCATCCAAATGCTTACTTTGTTTTAGTAGCAAAAAACTTGAGAAAGCGGAGCCTAAGGTCTTCCTTTCCTTGGCACTTACTGGGACCCTCACTCCTCAAACCACGGCGACTTTGACTTGTTTGGTAGGCTTGCAGGGTCCGTTTCCCAGTCACTAATAAGAAGCTGGGGAAACGTTATCTCGCTTCCGACCAGAAATGTTTCTTCCAAAGGCTCAAGAAAGCAGAAAGAATATGTCACTAAACCCACATGAAACGGCCACTAGCTCATGGTCCTGCTGTGCTGGAGGAGGTTTTGAACCTTAGCGCCGGCAGGGCAAGAGCACAGGAGGACTTGGTAAGACCCCCGCCCGCCCCTCTTCAGTGCGGGAGACAGATGTCTCCTGTGCACGTGGCCTGCTGCGGGGTTGTTCTGGGGCACTCTGAGGTGGGTGATGATGCAAAGCACAGAGGCAAGCACCTGTTAACACCACCTCCACCAGTATCATCACAGCTGCCCACGTTTAGACACATCCACAGTCTAGAGAACTGGGCACGGCCTCACTAATGCCCTGCTGGAGCCCTGCGAGGTGGGCACTGTTACTGCGCTCACTTCACAGACAGAGATACTGAAACACAGAGGACCGGAGAGACGGGCCCAGGAAGGGGCAGAGGCAGGGTCTGAGCCCAGGGGTCTGTGTCCTGCCCTGACACCCTGCTGCACCATGTGTGCCCAGGCCTCTGCGTGACCAGGACAGGCGTGGCTGGTCAGACCCCTGCTCTCTGAAGACAGGCAGGGCACGGTGGCTCTGTTCCAGCCGCGTCTCTGACTCAGTTGGGGGGATTAACACTACGACTGTCACAGAGTTATCTCCTGGTTTCATACACACTCGGAACTACTCCTGGAAAATGCCCTTCTGCGCTTCTTTTACCAGCAGTCAAAGGACACGGAGCTTCCACACCTTCCCAGTTTTGGTTTCAATACATTTGTACCAACCTCAGAAAAACACTCATCCTATAATTCTAGGAACTTCAATTGTGGGTGCATAAGGATGGGGCCAATTGTGCCCAATTCTGATCTGAGTTTACTTCTGAATACACAGCCACCAGACACACACGCACACAGACACCTCTTAAGAGAAAGCATTCAAGGATTCAGTATCAATTACTGAAATTGCAGCCCCACACCATCATGTTATCATTTTCCAGTAAGTAACTGCAATGGGCAGTTCTGAAAGAACCCAGACTTTAAAGGATGTTTGTCAACTTCCTGGGCCCAGTAAGACAGTACCTGCAGAACCACTGGGCCTTGGGCAAGCCCATGTGGGAGGTTCTGGAACAGCCTCCGCTTTCTGGAAGTGGCCCGTGGGGGAGAAGTGGTGGGGGCAGGAGGGCTCCAGGCCTGCTCGCAGCCAAGGGTCCTCTCCCAGCGTCCTCTCAGCGGGCACGTGCCCTGAGCCTCCCAAGTGCCCACCCTGAGACCCCAAATGGAGCCTGCGCTCCAAAGCCCGGCTTCCCCACGCCCGCCTACCCGCCGGTCCCCGCACAGCCTGGGAAAGGGAGGCCAGGTCTGCTGACACCCATACGGGGCGGGAGCTCCAGGCTTGGACATAGGCCTGCGAGCTTGGAGATGGGCTCCTGACACGTGGGGAGCAGCCTCAGAATCCAGCAAGGCCGCAGCCAGGATGCAAATGACCCAGACAGAAAGCCCCGAGCTGACGTCCGGCCCGGGGAGGGCCAGGCTCCGCGAGCCTCCTGAGCTGATGTCTGCCGGGGGAGGGCAGGCTAGGCTCCGTGAGCCTCCCGAGCCAGGGAGGAGGCATCGCAGTCACCAGTGGCTATTTCCAAATATGAACTTTCCAAACCTGTACTCCCAGCACCCAAAGAGGAGACGGGAGACAGAGTGGGGAGCGGGGTGGGGTTGGGGGGCATGCAGGGTCCAGGCCCCGAGTCTCCTTGGCAGCCAAGTCCCCTCCTTCTTTGCCCTTAGTGTCCAGGTCACAGAGCACGGTCCTCTCTACGTCTTTATTTTTAAAGGACATTTATGCGGCCACACCAGCTGTCAGCTGTGGAACCTTAACTCTCCATTTTGGTGGTTTCCCGACGAGGGGCTGAACCCGGCCCTGGGACCGCGAGTCTTCATTACCCTCCCGGGAGGGGAGCAGGCAGGAGAACCAGAGCAGGGCCCTCCCGCCCTCCGCCACGAGCAGGACAGACGGACATCACAGGAACGGCACCCGGAGTGGGAGGAGCATGGGGCGGGGCCAGGAGAAACGGGGTGGGGCTGGAGAAGGCGGGCCTGGGGTCCATGCGCCGCTCTCCACTCGGGGCCCACTCGGGGCCGCTCCTGCCGCTCGTGCGTTTGCACCCAGCCGACCTGCGACGGCTGATTCCCGCATCACGTCCCTCTAAACCAGAGACAGCCCCTGGGGACGCCCTCACCGAGCTCACAGGAAACTCACCCACCGCTGCAAACACTGCCCACGTGCTGACACCCGTTAGAGACGGAGTTAGCGGCCTCCCCGTGGGTTAGAGCTCGTGGCCATTCACACCGCGGGGTCCACGCTTCTTTAGTAATTAAAATCACGACAGTTCAGGGCTGGTCTGTGGGGAAAGAGCAGGAGGCCAGAGGACATCTCCCGCCTGGGGGCCCAGCCTCGACGGCCCCCGCGGCTGCCCGCCCGCCTCCGCCCCCAGCTGCCCAGGCCGTGGGGCTGCCTCCTGGAGACGCCCCTCTTCTGCATACAGCAGGCTTCCCAAGCTAAAGAAGGGCCAGCTCACGCCGGTGTGCTGGAGGGGACCAGGGAGGCTTCTGACCCCCGCAGCCTGGGCGCGAACCCCGCAGCTCCGCGCCGGGGACTCAGGCTGCAGCGAGGCGAGCGTGCCTGCCTCAGATCGCCCAGCCGGGGCCGCGCCTCCGGGGACCGCCCCTCAGAAGAGGCGCCGCTGCCGGGAGAACCTCCGCAGGACGGCGCCGGACGGCGCAGGGCGGCGATGCAGCTCCTGAAAGGCGCGCCCCGTTCAGGGCTGTGGCCGCCGCGGGTCCTGGCCCCGGGCAGCGGCTTCATCCCCGCTCCGAGGCCCGTCTGCTTCCGGGCACTTTTTTAACGCTCGACCCTGAACCTGGGACCCAGGCGCTAGCACAGCCTGCCCGAGACGCAGAGGCCGTTCTCTGTAAGACGCCCCCCGCTCGAGGAGACCCGTGTTGGGATGACCTTTCAGAAGGGAACAGGCCTCTGTCAGGACACGAGGCCTGGGGGACACAGTCCACGGTGACGGGGCCACAGCAGACACTGCTAATCTGCTCCTTCACGTTCGGAAAACGCCAGCCGTGCTATTTATAGGAGCGAGACTGTTCCAGCGTTGGAGGATACCACATCCCTGGATTATTGTTGCTCAAGCTGCCAGCCCTGGTAGCTAGTCAGTAGATAAGCAATTAGTAACAGTTCTGCTGGACCATGAGTATCCGAGATCCATACCCTTTGAACAGAACCTTAATATGGCCGTAAAGGTTTATAGCTGCATAAAGCTGTCTAGCTGGAGTGGAAGCAACCCACCACATTTTCCATATGAGCCCACCCCGTGATGCGCTCCCCGGCAGAGGTGGAGTGAACGGAGCAGATGTTTGCACGGCGATTTTCCCAGGGTTCAGTTCAGGAAGCTGAGCAGTGAGCCCACCTGAGCAGACAGGGCCCCCTGCTCCCCAAAGATGATGGCTCAGGAACCCAGGGGGCCTTAGAGGAGCCTTTCAAGTTGGGATTCCACCCATTTGCGACAATAACGCTGAACGTCACCAGCTTTCAAGAGAGGACAGAGGAGAGCCATCATATTTTTAGCTTGTTGACGTTTTCAGTATATTTATATATATCTGGGAGAAAATGCCTCACCCAATGCTGCCTGCCCCCAGAAATAAATGACGCTGGACGCCATCAGGCTGAAAGAGGCACTGACCTTAAAAAGCAATGTTGCAGGCGTTGCTAGTCATAAACTTTGAATTTAGATATTTAAGCAAACTGTGTTAAACTAAGGCCTGTATTTGCAAAATGGGAAAACTGAGATACAGCATGCAAGGAAAGTGAAAAAGAGAAAGTGCTCCACAAGTGTCAGCTGATTCGTCTAGTGGAAAATAAAACCTACTTCCTAAAATATTTTCACAAAGTAGCACAAGTCCGCCCTGAGCATTTGAACGACACAGACACGAAAGTCGTTGCAGCGATGTACACACACCAGACTCCAGTCAGCCCAGGGGCCGTGTGCACAATCGGCTCTCCATCCGTAAGGATGAGACAGAACTCTCTGAGATCGAAAAGAGAAGGTTTCTACAAAGCAAGCATTTTCCATAATAGGCATATCTCAAACTAATAGGCAGGAAGCATATTTAAAAAAATGTTTTTGCTTTAGGTCTGAAAGACTTTCCTTTCCAACTATAAAACAGCTGAAATCCTGTATCCTCAGTCCAACGTAATTTCACGCCTAATTTATGGAGACGGAATGCCAAAGGGCTCTGGGAGGGAGCGGGCGGGCAGGGGGGCTGGGAGGGTGTGACAAGAGGGCAGCCCTGCCACTGCTGCGGGCAGGGGGCGGCCGGCCGGCCTGGGGGGACGCGGAGAGGGCCCAGCAGAGACACGTGTGCGCAGGGAGGAGGGGAGTCGGCTGAATGAACTTACTGTTACCTTTCCCCCCTCCCGTAAGGCTGCTTCTTCCTGATGCCGTCTGCATCTGAAACATCTAATTTAATCCGTTGGAGGGGCCAGTGCTCCTCTTATTTCCTGTCTGCTCTGAAGCAGTCGCCTGTTCCAATTACGACTTTCCCCAGCTCCTCCGTCTCTCGCGCTCCAGCTGGCTCAAGTGCACTTCCTTGGAAGGTAAAATGCACTAACTGAGCTGATCCGAGACTGATAGCCCGAGAGCCACAATATTTAATAGCTGCACTGATAAGGAGGTTTAAAAAAAATCCATTTTTGAGCCTAAACAAAAGGATATTATGTAGCTCTATGTTCAATTAAGATCCAGTTAAATTCTTTTTTCCCATTAGGTGGAACTTCACGCAGGCAGCCGACATAATTCAGAGGGTTATGGCAAATTTCATCGGCACTGTATGTCTGAGAAATGGCTCCCTCCTGCTTCTCCCTTAGTTACTGCTGGTTTGGGACCAGCCTGGTGCAATTATTTCAAAGAGCAGCACTGTGGGGTTGATACGGCCTTCTTGCAAAACCTTGGCTGGCTAAAAATAAGACTGTTTTGTAGTCGGAAAAAAAAAAAAGGCAAAAAAAAAAAGTCTCTGGGCTGTAAACACCAGTCAATGTATTTCTTTTCTGCTTTATGAAACCACAATTTTTTTTCTTCTTTTTTTCTGTCCCTCCTTACTCATAGCAGAGTTTAATTACAGTTTAATCTCTTTCAGGGAGCAGTCTTGGAGCCCTGACTGCTCAGGCTACAATTTATGGCAGAAGGTAGGGGCTCCCCTTAGAAAACCCCAGATTCTCCTACCCCCCAAATAAATAAATACATACATAAATACATGCACAAATAAATAAATAAACACACAGTGACTTTATTACGACTCACGCTGCACATTTTTATGAGGCCCTCGAGATGCCAGCCCAATAATTAAAGAAATGCCTGCGAGGTGTGGATCAACACTCACCCTGTTCAACTCCACTGGGTCAATAAATCTGAAGGAAAACTTTTAAGTTAACAAGACTATTTGGGCCTCCAGTTGCCGAAGTGTTGGGTTACACTGAGGGGAAACGCGGGGGAGATGGGGGCCAGGTTCACAGGAGGGAGCCAGCCCTGCACCCCAAGGTGCCGGCAGTGCGGCCAGTGCCGCCCCCCCACAGTAAGGCCAGGCGTGCACACGGTTGGGAGGTGAGCTTTGCCGCCCGAAGCTCGCGTGCAGGTGTCTGGCTGTGGGGGCCTCTCTCTAAAGGGCGTCTGCAACGCCAGAGCTCCCCGGAGAGGGGTGGGACACTGACTTGACCGTCCACCAGGAGAACAGGCTGATGACCAGATCAAGCCATGGCCCAAGGTCGAGAGACGGGCCAGCAGCGCTTGGTTAGCGTCCCTCCCTGTCTTCTTTCTGTAACCGCTTTATGGCCAGTGGGTTAAGCGGCTCATTTTCTCTGAGCAAGCGGGAACAATGAGAGCCTTTTACTCAGCTTGCGGAGCAAGCTGGCTACCTGGACGGTTTGCTTTCGCACATGAGCTTGGCTCAAATGGAAGTCTTTCCAAGCCCACGAGCTTCCCCCCCACTCTTAAGCACACCTAGCGGCTGCTCCCAGACCCCCGCCATCCCGGAGGCTGATGCCCCACCAGGAGCTGGGCCTCGGCCACGCCACTTCAGGGGCCACTCCGCGTTTCTCACCATGACTTCAGAGACTTGGGGACAGAAGAGCAGCTTTCCGCTAACTCTGCCGGTGGGTCGGAACGTCAGGACCCGCGAGTCCTTTCGGTTGGGCACGGCACCCTGAGTCTCGAGCTCCCCGGCCACCAGGGGACACACAGACTCTGACTTTTTTATCATGAACTGTGTACACGTTCACTAGAAATCACAGAAACTCATAAGGCACTCAGGTATAACACAGAGCCCATAAACAGAAAATTCTATAAACTTATTAGAAGGACGTGCCTGGTGGTCCAGTGGCTAAGACTCCACACTCCCAAAGCAGGGGCCAGGGTCCCAGCCCCGGCCACAGAACACAATCCCATGTGCCGCAGCAGAGACCCGGTGCAGCCCAGTAACAAACACATGTAAATAAAATGCACTAGGAATTCATTCCAAGCCTTATCAGTAGACATTTTTACACGACAGAGCTGCGTCTCTTCTGTTTCGTGCCTTCTTTACTATAGCATGCTCCCTTCCACCAGCAGCAGGGATGCACTGCTCTGATATTTTCTAGGCTAAGGTCGTCTCCACGAACTCAAAGGCACAGGTCCATGTGCTTCAGCAAAATTAAAGCGTTTGTTTGAGAGAGAAAAAAAATGGTCTCCAAGTTTCCTGTAACCAACCTTCTAAAGAAGTTGAGTGGCTTCCTATTTCAAAGAGAAGACAGACATCTTACTGTCTCTATCAGAGTATCAACTTCCCTCCTTTTATCATTTTAAGAACTGCAGCGTCTCTTTCCTGTCACATGGAACTTAAAGCTCCGTCTTCACACTCTTAGGTTTCCACAGGTAGCTCACCGGTCGAGCCTTTGAGAGGGTTCCGCGTCATGCTGTTTGATTTTACGAAGCACTGATATGGAAGTGGCTTGGAATGTAAGCTTTCTCTGTCTGTCTCTCGCTGTGTTCTATGCACTTAGAAACAATGCTTGTTTCCAAGTAGGGGAGCACATATGATCCAGCAAATGTTGCTGTGTCCTGTGGTCTGCACACCCACGCCGCTTTGCAAGGCAGTGTGGTCGGGTGGATGGCTCTGATGGGGCCCACGGCGTTCTAGAGCGCAGTTCCCAAAGTGTGATCGGGCAGCCCTGAAGGTCCCCCAAGCCTGAGACCCTGGAGCCCCGGGCCCAGCCAAAATCATTTTTCTAATAATATGAGGATGGTGGGTCCTGGCCAGCTTCCTCTCACGGGTGTGCGGGGCCCTCCAGGGGCCGCCACACTTGCGGCACTGCAAGACGGTCAGCGGGCGAGAGAACCCAGCCGCCTTCAGCACATCGGACAGCAGGGAACCTGCTCAGACGTGAGTACTCTTCCTACTAATATTCTTTGTTTACAAAAATAAGTATTTTCCATAGAATAGTTATGTTACCGTGTTATTTTTAAAGAAGTAATAAATATCTCTTAAATATCAGTTTTATTTTCTAATATGGTAAATACTGGTAGATTCAGACCGCAAAAGCAAAAGTAGTTTGGGATTCTCATTTTTAAGAGTGTGAAGGGGAGGGAGCAGGGCTCTGAGGTGAGAGTAGTTTGCAAAACTCTGGTTCAGGGCACTTAGCTGGTTTCGTTTGGAGCTCTTCAATCACACAGTTTCAGTTCACATGAAAATGTGGAAATCTGTAACTGCGCCTGTGTGTAAGAATGTACCTAGATAATGAGCTTTGTTCTGAGTCCAAATTCATCCTTGGACAGTGGACAGTGACTGCAGCCATGAAATTAAAAGACGCTTACTCCTTGGAAGAAAAGCTATGACCAACCTAGACAGCATATTAAGAAGCAGAGGCATCAGCCTGTCAGCAAAGGTCTGTACAGCCAAAGCTATGGTTCTCCCAGTATGGGTGCGACAGTTGGGCCATAAAGAAGGCTGGGTGCCCAAGAACTCCTGCTGCTGAACTCTAGTGCTGACGAAGACTCTGAGCATCCCTTGGACAGTAAAGAGACCAAACTGGTAACCCTAAAGATAATCAACCCTGACTATTCATTGGAAGGACTGATACTGAAGCTGAAGCTCCAATACTTTGGCCACCTGATGTGAAGAGCCGACTCACTGGAAAAGACCCTGATGCTGGGAAATACTGAAGGCAAAAGAGGAGGGCTACAGAGAATGAGATGGCTGGATGGCATCACCGACTCAATGGACATAAATCTAAGCAAACTCCCAGAGATAATGAAGGACAGGGGAGCCTGGTGTGCGGCAGTCCAGGGGGGTCACAAAAGTCGGACATGACTGAGTGACTGAACGGCAACAATGAGCTTCTGAAGGAGTATCCAGCCTTTCAGGAGTCAGCGTTACGAGCTCTGAAGAGTTGCTCCCTCTAGGTCCTAGCACTCGGTTAGAATGGGCCGCTTGGAATACTGGAAACCACGCTAGAAGTTCTTGTAAGTTTAGAACTCTGTCCTTACAAATTGAGCTCTTAGTTTTGGATTTAAAAGGCAGATTTCTTCGGAATAGAGCCTGTCCCAGCAATTCAACTCATTAAGGGCTCTGAGCTTGGGCGCAGGCGCCCGTCAGTGCTGGAGGAAAGCGTGCAGGCCCCGCAGGCGTCAGATGCACAGACCTGCGGGGCCGCCTGCAACTTGAACGGGGCTGGGGACACCACCGCGGCTTGATCCGTCCTGGGACTGGAACGAAAGCCGCCTGTTATCACAGCCAATACTACGTGTCAGTGACAGAGAATGGATTTGAACTTGCCCAGCTTAGAATTTAGGATTCTTACATTTCAAACCAGGACAAACGGTTCCCACAGCGAACGGTTCCCACAGAGTCTGCACATCTGCCCTGCACCCCTGTCAAGCCTCCAGCACTGAGACACTTGGTCCTGATGATAGACGCCACCCGCACACGCCCTCCAGACCCGAGGCCTCACTGTCGGGGCGGGGGGTCCTCACCCAGACGCGAGGCCTCACTGTCGGGGTGGGGGGCAGAGGTCATCTGCTTGCTTTGGAAAAGCATGTTCAGTATTTCAGCTGTTCTTGTTTAGTCACAATATTTATTTTTAAAATTCAAAGAACAGATGAGAGAGCATGTGACTTATAGACCAGGGTCTTTGGCTTCTGACAATACACCTTTACTCTTCTGTGAAATCTGTTCCTTGCTTCAGTCTAAACTGAAGGGTGGAACTGTGGACTGTAAACCCCATGAGAGCAGGGACACGTCTGTGTTTCACGCTGTTTTGACAATGACGAAAACACGAATCCAGTTAAAATTCACTGTAAGAATTATGGATGAAAGAATGAATTTCAAAACCTTGGTATTGTTACAATTTTCAACAAAGACATCAAAGCAATTCAGTGAGGGGAAAGCGAGGTGTTTTCAATAAAGTTCTAGTTCAGTTCAGTTCAGTTCAGTTCAGTCGCTCAGTCGTGTCTGACTCTTTGCGACCCCGTGAGTCGCAGCATGCCAGGCCTCCCTGTCCATCACCATCTCCCGGAGTTCACTCAGACTCACGTCAATCGAGTCCGTGATGCCATCCAGCCATCTCATCCTCTGTCGTCCCCTTCTCCTCCTGCCCCCAATCCCTCCCAGCATCAGAGTCTTTTCCAATGGGTCAACTCTTCGCATGAGGTGGCCAAAGTACTGGAGTTTCAGCTTCAGCATCATTCCTTCCAAAGAAATCCCAGGGCTGATCTCCTTCAGAAGGGACTGGTTGGATCTCCTTGCAGTCCAAGGGACTCTCAAGAGTCTTCTCCAACACCACAGTTCAAAAGCATCAATTCTTTGGTGCTTAGCCTTCTTCACAGTCCAACTATCACATCCATACATGACCACAGGAAAAACCATAGCCTTGACTAGACGGACCTTAGTCGGCAAAGTAATGTCTCTGCTTTTGTATATACTATCTAGGTTGGTCATAACTTTTTTTCCAAGGAGTAAGCGTCTTTAAATTTCATGGCTGCAGTCACCATCTGCAGTGATTTTGGAGCCCTCAAAAGTAAAGTATGACACTGTTTCCACTGTTTCCCCATCTATCTCCCATGAAGTGATGGGACCAGATGCCATGATCTTCGTTTTCTGAATGTTGAGCTTTAAGCCAACTTTTGCACTCTCCTCTTTCACTTTCATCAAGAGGCTTTTTAGTTCCTCTTCACTTTCTGCCATAAGGGTGGTGTCATCTGCATATCTGAGGTTATTGATATTTCTCCCGGCAATCTTGATTCCAGCTTGTGTTTCTTCCAGTCCAGCGTTTCTCATGATGTACTCTGTATACAAGTTAAATAAGCAGGGTGACATTATACAGCCTTGACATACGCCTTTTCCTATTTGGAACCAGTCTGTGGTTCCATGTCCAGTTCTAACTGTTGCTTCCTGACCTGCATACAGATTTCTCAAGAGGCAGGTCAGGTGGTCTGGTATTCCCATCTCTTGAAGAATTTTCCACAGTTTATTGTGATCCACACAGTCAAAGGCTTTGGCATAGTCAATAAAGCAGAAATAGATGTTTTTCTGGAACTCTCTTGCTTTTTCCATGATCCAGCGGATGTTGGCAATTTGATCTCTGGTTCCTCTGCCTTTTCTAAAACCAGCTTGAACATCAGGGAGTTCACGGTTCACGTATTGCTGAAGCCTGGCTTGGAGAATTTTGAGCATTACTTTACTAGCATGTGAGATGAGTGCAATTGTGTGGTAGTTTGAGCATTCTTTGGCATTACCTTTCTTTGGAATTGGAATGAAAACTGACCTTTTCCAGTCCTGTGGCTACTGCTGAGTTTTCCATATTTGCTGGCATATTGAGTGCAGCACTTTCACAGCATCATCTTTTAGGATCTGAAACAGCTCAACTGGAATTCCGTCACCTCCACTAGCTTTGTTCGTAGTGATGCTTTCTAAGGCCCACTTGACTTCACATTCCAGGATGTCTGGCTCTAGATGAGTGATCACATCATTGTGATTATCTGGGTCATGAAGATCTTTTTTGTACAGTTCTTCTATGTATTCTTGCCACCTCTTCTTAATATCTTCTGCTTCTGTTAGGTCCAGACCATTTCTGTCCTTTATCGAGCCCATTTTTGCATGAAATGTTCCCTTGATATCTCTAATTTTCTTGAAGAGATCTCTAGTCTTTCCCATTCTGTTGTTTTCCTCTATTTCTTTGCCTTGATCCCTGAAGAAGGCTTTCTTATCTCTTCTTGCTATTCTTTGGAACTCTGCATTCAGATGCTTATATCTTTTCTTTTCTCCTTTGCTTTTCACCTCTCTTCTTTTCACAGCTATTTGTAAGGCCTCCTCAGACAGCCATTTTGGTTTTTTGCATTTCTTTTCCATGCGGATGGTCTTGATCCCGGTCTCCTGTACAATGTCACGAACCTCATTCCATAGTTCATCAGGCACTCTCTCTATCAGATCTGGGCCCTTCTAGAGCAATTCGATATCATACAGAAAGAATGACTCTCCACCCTGCCTCACACCACACACAGCAGCAGTCAGAGGCGGGGCACAGACCCTGACGTGAAAGCAAATGCTACGAAATTCCCGGAGAAACACAGGCCCGCTGCGCGTGGCCGACGGGACCTGAGTCTGCACCATGAAAACGGCCCCGACGAACGAACACGGGAAGCTGGGGCCTGACGGTTCCTGCCTGGAGCACCAGCGCCCGTCCTGAGAATCAGGGCAGCCAGCGGGCAGGCAGCCCGCTGAGGTTCACGCCAGGATCACTGTAGCCTGCGTCCCCACAGGAGACGTGGGTGACAAAGGGCATGGCCGGAAGCTGCCGGTTTAAGCAGAACAGTAACAGACCCCTGGGTGGCAACGCGTGCCTCCAGGGGCCTGGCTGAACACGAGGGTGGCCCTCAAGGCCACCTGCCTGGTCTCATCTCCTCATTTTCAGCCCTACCGTCCCTGGCACCGCGCCCACACCCCCCCGCAGGCCTCGCCTGCCGGTCTCTCTTCTGCGCAGAGACACGAGGCAAGGACCACAGAAGGGGGATCGTTACCTGCAGAAAGGACGGGTAGATGCAGCGTCCAGAA
The DNA here is from genome assembly GCF_032405125.1 of Capricornis sumatraensis. Classification (NCBI taxonomy): domain Eukaryota; kingdom Metazoa; phylum Chordata; class Mammalia; order Artiodactyla; family Bovidae; genus Capricornis; species Capricornis sumatraensis. The sequence goes on along the minus strand of NC_091090.1, from coordinate 54,709,481 downwards.
CTAACTTCCAGATGGAAGGAATGCTCCTGGAACATTCGTTTTGATCAGTATTTGCAGTTTGGCTTTCGAAACCAGGTCTTCAGAGTGTCTCACGCTGTTAAGTATGTGACCCAGTTTCTCTCACCCTGGAATTTGTCAGACACACACATGTAACCTCACACCAAAGGAAGCACATTTCCAGCTTAAAAACAAAACAACAGCAAAAAAGTACTCTGTCACCTGCTGTGGTAATTTTGAAAAAGAGCAACTTCCTTCGTTGAGAATTTCAAGATTATTCTCTTCTCCAAACATATGAAAAGCTAAGGATGGTTAGAACTAAACTGGAATCAACATTACAAAATACTACTTATATATATATATATATATATATGTAATGAAGATTTGAAAAAAAAATCCTGAGTGCCCACTCACACCATTTGCACTAGTGTATGCTGTGCGTGTGTCTGTGCGTGTCTGTGTGCGTGTGTCCGTGTGTGTCTGTGTGCCCTGTGTATACAGCCCTTCCTGCCTCTGTGTGCACGTCTCTCTCTCCCTCGGGTGCATGTAACCAAATTTAAGGTCCTTGTCTTTTTCTTTTTCAAAGATGATTTTACATCAGTTATTTTCTGTGAACACATCTGGTGTTTCTTTAAAGCCTGAATTTACTAAATGTCATATCTAATGAAGGAAGAATTTATGCTTTTTCAACATAAACTCATTTTATTTTCTCCAGGCTCCTCCTTCTCTGCTCAAGGCTGATGGCTTCTTAAAATGGTTGGTCAGAATCCAATCAGAATATAAAGGCAACTGAATAAGTAAGACCATGAAGTAAGTGTAAAATATTAGTGTCCAGACGCGCAGGATGCATGTGGCTACTAGGAACGCACACAGCTGCACCGGCCTGGAGCCCACGTGGTCCCCCAGATTTAACAGAAACCATTACCAGTAAGGGTTTTATTTGCTTAATAAATTACATTCTAAAGCACAATAGCCCGGGTTCATAGCTGTAAAATTGCCAAATATTGTCAATGACCACTCTCTGGTCATAAATAACAAAATAATCTATGACTCACTGGGTTTTTGATTCCCAGGGCAATTCTTTCTCACCATTACTCAAAAATGTAAAAAAGCGCCTCTCCGTGGCATTTTATGGAGGTGATAAATTACTCAGAGGAGATGACATAGGACAGATTTGTAGGCCGAGTAACAGGAACCAGACAGCCCAGCGTGTCAATTAAAGGGCGAGTGACACAGAAGAGGGCTAGTGAGCGGATCGTGAGACCTAAGACTAGGTCAGCATGAACCACGAGAGGACAGGAGGGGAGGGGAGGGGAGGGGAGGGAGGCGCAGACCGCCCCCGGAGCCCGCGCGCCTGCCGCGGCCGCAGCAACCGGGCCCGACCGCGGCCCTGGAGAGCGGGCCGCCGCGATCCCTGGAACACAAGACCGCAGCCTTAGGGGGACACAGGCCTGGCAGGTGCCTTGGAGATACGCCTGGGAAGGTTAGCTTTTTACTTAAGATCAATTTTCAGACGGGGTCAGATTGATGAATAGCTCTCCCATTTATTCCACAAAAGGACATGGGGCAGGTGCTGTCTGCCCACCCCGCGGCCAGGGGCGTGGACATCGACCAGGCACAGCCCTGCCGTCTTGGAGGAGGAGACACGGGGAAGACCCCAACCTGGGAGGTGCGGGCTGAAGGCTCCCAGCCCCACTCACCTGGGGGCCGGGCGGGAAGGCACGCTCAGGAGCAGCCATGCTGGGGAGGGACACGGGGAGGAGACCGGGCAGGGCGGATGGGGACGGGTTTTCAGGTGGATGGACCAGAGTGAACAGAGGCGCTGGGAGAGCCTGGTCTGTCCAAGGAGCAGACAGGGAGGCGACGGGGGGCTCACGGGGGCTATTACAGGGGCCTCCCTGCCCACAGCGGGCGAGGCACGCCTGGTGGGCCAGCAAGGCAAGGCCAAGGTTAGATCTGCTTTTTGCAAGATCATCCCTTCAGCGCCACAGCTAAGTCCATAGGACACAAAAAATCAAAGTCAAGTGTTTTTCAACAATCTTGGAAAATAAAAACCCATCAATAAACTAATCATTTTTAAAAAAGTTCTTTAGAGGAAAGTTCAGACAGAAAACCCAGCTTTCAAAGGCCAGAGTAAAGTTATTGTAGGAACACTTATGCCGAAGTCATTCTTATTTTCCCCTGACTTAAGAAAAAGAAGGAATTCTTACGGGCTTCCTTTATTATCTGAAAACTTTGCATGATGTCCCAGGAGACACAGAATCATAAAATCCCAAAGACGGGCCCTTGGGAGGACTCAGCTCTAGATAGCTGACACTGGATGGTTGAGAAAACAGAGCGCTCCAGCGCTTTTAATAAGAGCATCTTTGCGAGCGAGCGACAAGCATGCGACTCTTCAGAGTTTCAAGTATGAGAGGAGAGCAACTGCCCAGTCTTCCTTCAGTAACGGAGCTCTCCTCACTGTGCTCTTCAAACAGGAGCTAAAGCAAAACCCCTTTACAATGTTTCTCAGCAGTTAACTGGACACAGGAGCGTCACCCTGTCGTTCCCCAGCTGGAAGAGGAAATACTGGGATAAAGGCACAGAATGAATCCGTGCACTGGAACAGGAATCGATTCCATTTAATAGTAATTGAGAGCAACCTCTGATTTCATATAAAGAAACATAAGGACTAGTTTACAAATCATAGTCGCTTCTCGCAAGCGTGTTTTGAAAATTCGGCATCACGGACATGAGGCACTGGGGTAGCCCCAGGCTCCAGGGCAACCGGAAGCCTGTCCCCCTTGTGTTTCCATTTCCATGTCAGCAGAACTCAGCTGTGGATAAGAACCAAGGTGGGCGACGGGATTTTAAACCCAATCGGAGTATCAGTTCGGGGTGAGTCTGACTAAACCCACTGTGGCTGCCAAGGGCTTCCAGCTCTCCAGGTCGGGAGGTTGCATTTCCTTCCTCACTGAGACAGGAATTTCTGCACGAGGGATAAGCACCCACTTCCCAAGGACCGTGGCTGGAAGGCTTTTTCTTCCTTGTGTTAATAAGAGAAGGGTACATTTTGGAACTAGAAAGACTATCGGAGCTTTACGACAAGCAATGTTTCCAACATTAAGACTCAAGATAAGGGAACCCGGGAGAAAAGTGCGGCTGCAGTCAGAACAGTCGAAGACCACCCAGGCTGTGCTCTCCAAGCCCGTCCGGTACCCCCGGAGGAGGGACGCGGCTGAGCATGGGGGCATTATGGAGACTTAGACGGTGTGCGACTTAATAATGTGAAAGCCACTTACCGTCTGTAGTTTTAAAGGACTTCAGGTTTGAGATGAGCAGATTTAATTTGAAGGCATTTAACTTTTTTCAAGCAGTGTGTGTGTATGTGTGTGCATTTGAAGCTCATGTATTGAAGCAATTCTGCTTTATAATTCAGTCTCCAAATTTTGTTATACAAACCAATTCAATGACTGGTATTTATCTTATGATTTTGTAAAAGTTCTTGATATTTCAGTTTCCAATTAAAAGTGAGAAGATGAACAGTTCTGTATTTAGTTGACTTGTATTAAGAAGAAGAAAAGTGTTTATTTTAAATCAAATGTGAAAGAAAACATGTCACATTTGGGGACAACAGCAGGAACACAGCAAGATGTCACAGACCCTGAGGTGGAACGTGCGTGATGGCGCCATGAAGGCCCCTCTTTAAGATGAAGCGAGCTCTGCTGGGTGAACCTGCCCTGCCCCTCAGTGCACAGCACAGCTCCTTCACAGGAGATACTGAGACCTTCTGCATCTTGAAGTGTTTTTAGATCATTGCAGACATTTTTTTCCCCAGTCAGTAAAAAAAGCAATTCATCTCATTAAAAACTCCAGCACTTTACCTCAAGTTTGAGGCAAGTTTAGAGTCTCAATCAATCCCCAAAATAATATTTTTAACCCACCAAGTTATCATATGCATACACACACACAGAAAAACTGATATTTTAACAAAATAAACCTTAGGGGACTACTTTATTTTTGGAAATAAAAGTTACGGTAGAATATCTCAGTGTCTTTGTTTTTGCTATTAAATTCTAAGAAGAAGCTACACGTGGTCTGGACTTACTGATCACCCGTGTAAATATTCCTGGATGGGGGCAGCCGCCCTGCCCAGGGGCTCAAAAGGGGACACGCACTCCACATGGTGAATGAGACCACAGGATAATCCGTTTCTTGGGAAACGAAGAGAAAGTTCGCCGGAATTTTTGTTTTTCTCCTTTGTGATGACTCACATGCTTTGAACCATCCTTTATAAACAAGAGTAAGCTGTTCAAGTGAGATTTAAAAAATAAACCCATTTCCGTTCATACAAGGAGAGCAACGAGCCTTTCAACTACTTTCTTTTCTTCTTTCCTTCTATCTCTTTCTTCTTTATTATTACTCTTTTCCAATGACAAGCAACAGGAGTAGTAAAAAGGCCACATGAGCTCTGCAGATAGCTTCTATGTAATTATTCAGCTGCTCGGATGGCCCTTGTTCTGATGTCTACTGCTGTTTTAACCCTGGCAAGTTTCACTCACAAGGAAACCCAGACGAGCAGAATACTGCAAAGTAGAGGAAAAAGAGACTTGAGCTGCAAGTGGACTTTGTCTATGACGCGGGGTACATTTCCCTTCTCTGATATGTGGGGTCTGCACGTTAACCCCGCCGTTTGCAAAGGAGCGCCCAGCCGAGAGCCCACCGTCCACAGGTGTGGATGCCCACGAGCTGAGCGGGAGGCCTGGCCTCCCATCCGACCTCGACCCTGACCATGAGGTGGCCAGGCAGGTCCAGGACCAGCGGAAAAAGTAACCATTCATTCACTGGCCCACTGGTCCCGTAGTTATGAGCACCTACTATGCACTGGGCTGAGCTCTGGGTGGTATTTACGGGAATCCTGCCACGAGCTAGGAGCTTTAGTTATCTCCCCTCATCTTTGCCATCTTAATGGACACGGTGTTTTTATGACGTCCTTCTGGATGAGGAAGGGGCGTCCAAAGAGCTCATGAGCTGAGCTAAATCACACCAGCTAAGGCCCAAGCAGGACTGCCCCAGGCTGTCTCCTTTCCCAGCTCAGAAGCTCCTGACGCCAACATTTCGGGGATCCCACAAAAGGCCGCCTTCGGGTCTGTCCGCGTGCGTCCACCCTCTCCTGAAGTCCTGGCATCCAGAGGGCGGATGTCAGACCGCTGCTGGTACTCTGCGAAACCGGCGGCTTTGTTTTCTCCTTTTTACACCTTTAAAGGTAATCCATTTTATTTGTAATAAATCAAAGAACACAGAAGTGTGTAAAGAATTTCTCCACGTCTTTCAAACAAAGTTGAATCCAACCCGTTGACCCAGTTCGAACCTGGCCTTTCTCTCTATACCGTTTCCCTACTCAGGCTAGCTGTGACAAGGAGGCACACAGGCACTCTGTTTTTCTTTCAGCTGTGAAAGCTTTTCTTTCCACTTTTGACCACAGGATGCTGCCTCCATGGGAGTTTCAACGGAGCAGTGGCCACACGGTTTCGGGCGACCAGGGCAACGGCCCGAGGAGAGCAGGTCTGGCAGGATTATCAGCGCCGGCGCCGCCCAGAGAGCCGCCTCCTCCCCTGAGCAGCGTCTGAAAGCCGGTCACGGGCGGACTGGCTGCGACCTCACCGAAGAACAGCGGCAGGGCTGGGGTCCACACACACCTGTCACCCACCGCTGCCCTGCACACACACTCACACACTCACACTCTCACACACACACACTCACACAGATACACACGCTCACTCTCACACACACAAATACACACACACTCTCACACTCACACACACACAAATACACACACACACTCTCACACACACAAATACACACACACTCTCACACTCACACACACACACAAATACACACACACACACACAAATACACACTCTCACACACACACACACAAATACACTCACTCACACACACACAAATACACACACTCTCACACACTCACACTCACACACACACACACTCACTCTCACACACACAAATACACACACACTCTCACTCACACACACACACAAATTCACTCACACACACACAAATGCACACTCTCACACACACTCTCACACACACAAATACACTCACTCACTCTCACATACACACAAATACACACACTCTCACTCTCACACACACAAATACACACACACACTCACACACACACACGCAAATACACACTCTCACACAAATACACACTCACTCTCACACACACACTCACACACACATACACACACACTCACTCACACACACAAATACACACACACACACTCACACACACACAAATACACACACACTCTCACACACACACAAATACACACACATACACACAAATACACACACACTCACACACAAATACACACACATACACACAAATACACACACACACACAAATACACACACACACTCACACACACAAATACACTCACTCTCACACACACACAAATACACACACACACAAATACACACTCTCACACACACACAAATACACACACACTACTCACACACACACATACACTCACTCTCACACACACAAATACACACACACACACACTCTCACACACACAAATACACTCACTCACACACACACAGATACACACACTCACACACACAAATACACACACACTCACACTCACACACACAAATACACACTCACACACACACAAATACACTCACACACAAATACACACTACTCACACACACTCACACACAAAAATACACTCACTCACACACACACAAATACACACACTCTCACACACAAATACACACTCTCACACACACACACACACACGCAAATACACACTCTCACACACACAAATACACACTCACTCTCACACACACACACACAAATACACACACTCACACACACACAAATACACACTCACACACACACAAATACACACACACACTCACACACACTCACTCTCACACACAAATACACACTCACACACACAAATACACACTCTCACACATACACACAAATACACACACACACATTCTCACACACACACACACACACACTCACACGACGTTGCTGCATAGGGTCTGCAGCATGCCTCCCTGTTCCAGCACAAATGGTTAAAAACAGACTCGTCATAAGTGTGTAATGTCTTGAACTAAAATAGACTTCCTTAATGATTTGTTTTCTCCAATTTCACCACAAAATGTAACGCAGCCAACAAAAGAACTATTCTTCCCCGCGTATAATAACATGTTATTCAACAATCACGTAAGAAAGTCTACACACGACACTGCCAAGGACCTGAAATGGAGTTTCTAGCTGAGATGTTTGAGAAGAAATCTTTTTTTTCCCCTTTTCCAAGTTTCACTCCAAGGTTTTGAGTGAAGTGATATAAATATCTAGGGATACGCAGTTGTGCTTTCCTACTGTAACAGGTTTACAGAAGCAGTTACGGCTTACTTTATGACAAGGGTCACTGAAAACATCAGCCATAAAAACATATAAAAATACAAACAAGTTCTCAGCAAGCCATGTGCTTTGTAGCAGAACAAACATATTAGCTGCTTCGGTCCTTGGAAGGGCAAACAGGTCCCGGCGAGGCTGGCTTGGAAGCACCCCTTGACTTTCTGAGGAGCACAGACCCAGCAGGCCATTTGAGGGGTGGACCCTGGGGGAGGAAGAGGCCTGGTGGACCCTAAAGGAGGTTAGAATAAAATGAAATCATGGGTTTCTTCCCTTTTATAAAGGAGAATGCAAAAGAAAGAAAAATTATAATGCCGTAAAGAGCTAACACGGAGAAGGCAATGGCACCCCACTCCAGTACTCTTGCCTGGAAAATCCCATGGGTGGAGGAGCCTGGTGGGCTGCAGTCCATGGGGTCGCTAAGAGTTGGACATGACTAAGCGACTTCACTTTCCCTTTTCACTTGCATGCACTGGAGAAGGAAATGGCAACCCACTCCAGTGTTCCTGCCTGGAGAATCCCAGGGACGGGGGAGCCTGGTGGGCTGCCGTCTATGGGGTCGCACAGAGTCAGACACGACTGAAGCGACTTAGCAGCAGGAGCAGCAATAAAGAGATAACAAAAAGGGGGAAAAAAGTGAAATCACGCTGTCTCTCTTCCTGAAATATATAGTTGATCTTAGGATACACCTCCTAGTCACCAGCCCATTGGAAAATCCCAGAAGATGGGAAAGTAAAAGCCCCATCTGGATGCACGTCGATGCAAATTCATGGTATAAATATGTCAAGGGACAGCAATGCCACCAAAACCTTCTGGATGTGTCTCATTTCTTGGAAACTTAACTGAATATATTAAGATGGAACAACTAAGAGAAAGCAGAGCGAATGAACCGGAAACTAGAATGTCAAGGACAGGCTGTTGTAATGACTCAACTTTGAAATGACTCAAAGGTGGGGTTTCTCTAAGTGAAAGTTTCCCCCAAGTGAGAAAATGAACACTACCTGTGGGGGTGGTGATGGCACAGGGCCTGGCAGGAGCATACACGTGCACACAGACACGCTCGCGCCCACGTGTGGGCACATATATGCACACACACACGCGAATCCACACACACACATACGCGTGCATAGACACACAGGTACACACACATGCACGACATAGACACACACGCACTCCCAAATATACACACATACGTTATGCACATAGACACACATGGTACATATACACTACACAGGTATGGAGTACACAGGAAAACGCCACAGGTGTATATACACACATATGCCCCCACACAAATATATACACATACGTTCACATGGTGTATGCAGGACACATACGTACATCTGCAAAAAACATACATAAACACACATATACAGTACATATACACACACATCCACACTAATCCATACACACGTATGGTGTATACACAGACTACACAGGTATATGTACACACACTTCCACATGGTGTACATGCATATACACAAATATTACACACTAATGCATACACACGTATGGTATATACACAGACTACACAGGTACATGTACACACACTTCCACATGGTGTACACACACATATACACACACATCCACACTAATCCATACACACGTATGGTGTATACACAGACTACACAGGTACATGTACACACACTTTCCCATGGTGTACACACACATATACACAGATATTACACACTAATGCATACACACGTATGGTATTTACACAGACTACACAGGTACATGTACACACACTTCCTCATGGTGTATGCAGCTCACACACTCACGCACACTAGGGTACAGAAGTGACTGCATTCTGCACCTGGGATTCGCTTCAAACTCCAGATCTCCTGTGAGCCCCCCGGCCCTGGGCGAGCCGGCTCACCTCCTTGGCCTCAGGCTGTGGCGCCAACACCCCCCTCACAGGGCCTCTGAGACGTGACCAGGCAGCACAGGGGGGCCCGGTGTCCCACCTCATCCTGGGCAGCTGCTGGCTCAGGACGCCCGGGAGAGGGCTGAGTCCAGTGGGGCCTGCGCGGCAGGGCAAACTGCTGCCTGTGACTTGTGACCTCAGGAAAGCTTCGTGGGAGAGGCCTGGTCCTTGAAAGACCCTTGCACGTCGGGTGAGGTTTCCCCACGGAGACAAGACGAGGACAGGCAGGAGCTGTGGGCGCGCGAGCTCAGACGCACGTGGTGCACACTGACCGCCTCCAAGCGGAGCAGGGGCTGCTGCAGCAGCTCTGAGTGTTTCCTTTGGAGCGTGCACAGCAGTAAACACACACATCACACGAACGCCCGTCTGGAGCCAATATGAGAGGCCCCTGACGATATGGCTGTGATTCAGCGGAATTGGGCTTCCTAATCTGTTATCATTTACAAACTGTCTATCTTTGACTCAGCACTACTGAGACCTGCACACTTAACAACAGATTCAGCAGAAATCTGAAGCGGGAGGAGGAGCTCAGGGCGGCATCTCCTTTTCACGTTGTTACTGAAAGAAGACTGTGAACTTTATTATGAAAAAAAAAGAAAGGTGGATAAAGAATCCCTTGGTAATAAAAACATACACATAAAAAATATTGGATTTCACAATCAAAATCTAACAAAAAAGTTTTCCCCTTTGGCAAACTAAAATTTCAGGAAAATACTTTAAATTCCCTTCACAGAGTTCAAATGCAGCTATAACATGCAAATATAAGGAAAAATATTTTCATGTGGATACTTGATCAGCAATTGCTTATGCACCCTGTAAACTTTAGAACTTTTTTGCATTAAATATATTTAATATGCAATTATCACGATTACAGTCCAACATCTATTTCCTTTATGTAATTCCATTCAGATGTATTATAACCTCCTAGAATTTTATGTATTTAAATTTTAGGAGGAATAAGAGGTGCTCATAATTATGTTTAAGAGAGAAGAATGTTTTAAAGACAGGGATAACACATAGTCATTGAAGAATACATTCATTTAATTTCTAAAATTCTGTTAAACACAGTAATTTACACATATGTCTACAATATAAAGTCTCAGCTTTTAAAAAATATCATGCATGCCCCTAAATTCCTCTTTTATAGCTCAAGTTCTCAATGAGGATTTCACGCCTGTAAGCCTTAAGAACACCCTGGCTGGTCACTAAGCTGCTCTGCACACGTGGGTCAGGGCCTCCGCTGGGAACCTGGGCCTGGGGTCCTAGCTTAGACCCAGGGTCATCAACTTGCTCTGTGATCTCAGTGAAGTCCCAGAACCACAGGTTCCAAACAGAAATTGACCAAAACAGCTGTGAAGAGTCCCGACAGGACAGTCCCCTCGTGCTGGCCACATGTGGGCTCTACTTGTGGACACACGCGCCACAGCCAGCTACAGCATCCCAGGGCGAGGGGGCGCCCAAAGAGAGGCAGCTACTGCAGCAGAGAGGCAGGAAATACTCTTTCTCATCGCTCAAGGGAGCACAGACGTTTGCTCCTTTCCTTGTCTCCTGGCAGAAATGGCAAAACTCTCCAGCATGTCAGAAGTTAGTGGACCTCCCTGGGGCTTAGGGAAGGGGCTACAGTAAAACTGCTGAGCTGGGTTCCTTCCTGGGGGTGCTGCCAGGGGTCCCTGCGGGGGCTGGGGCACAAGCACGGGGCAGGGGCCGGAGCGCGCCAGCCTCGGGCGGGCGGACACTCCTGGAGCGTGCCTGGCGAGGGCAGGGTGGGCGGGTGGGCAGGAGGGGGGGGAGGCTGACGTTTCTTTGGTAATAAAAATGCAATTTATATAAACTATAGGAGACGTGGTGAGAAAGTAAAAGAGGTAATTGTTCGCATTCCAAACGCTTTAATATATAAACTGTGTGACCATCACTCATGAGCAGAGCAGCTGCTAGCAATTTCTTCTCTTTTTTCCCCCAGGATAAAATCCATGCTGAAGCCAAGAGATGTTTCTCTAGTGAATGATATCTTGTATCTCAGGTCAAAACAGAATTGTGACATAATAAATTTTTAAGAAGTCAGGAAAGCTTTTAGCCTGAAATTTGGAAGAAGCTCCCATTTCTGGCCGGCTAGGAAGGACCTCGTCAGTTTCGGGGTCCAGGGCGCACGGGCCCGGAGGCGGCTGGGGGCCTGCTCGGAGCGCACATCTGTTCCCAGCACAGGGCTGGTATGCAAACTATTGTCTATTGGAAGTGTGTGGGGTAACGTCTGCCAGGGTTAAAGGCTGGGTCAATCTGATCAAGAAGCTAAAATTAGCTTCTGTGTGTTTTCCTGAAAAGAAAAAAAAAAAATACTGTAAAGCTCTTTGTTTTCCTTCAAGGGCCGTTCTCGGATTTCAGTTTCTGGTGTGTAAGCTACCAGGAAACAGACGGCTCTGACAAGTGACTTCTTGTTCGCTGCCTTCTGCGCTGTGAGACCCCGCGACAGGCCACCTGAGCTGGACTCGCTGCCTTCCGCGCTGTGAGACCCCACGACAGGCCACCTGAGCTGGAGACGCCTGCAAACGCGAGCCTTCTGACCCAATTCCCATCTTCCCGTTTGAAAGTATTAGCGTTATGAAATTATTCAAAGCAAATGCATTTGGAAATTCAAAACCAGAGCTATATTTTAAAGTATGTGATGGTTTGGCAAAGCCCAAACACATTAGGAAACGCATCATTCTGAGAAGTATTGGGGTGAGTTCTAGGTCACAGATTACTGGTAGGCTTGACAGTGCTCTGATTATTTTCAGAGGAAGTGAGTTCCTTCAGACAGAAAAGAGAGGGAACGTTCACATCGGAACTCCACGCCAGTAACCATCTGACAAACTCAAGGAGCAGAAAGGAACCATGTAGACAAAGTACGCAGTCATGAGACAATTCAAGACAAACACCAATACGCTTTTAGGCTTAATGACGTTCACATACACAGGAGAGAGGAAGAAAGAGAGGCAAAATTCTTGGTCGTGTTGCAGGCTTTGTGATGGGAGCAGAAGAACGTCCGAGGCTTATTCACACCCTCACAGATCACACTTACTCACACCCTCACAGATTACACTTATTTACACCTCACAGATTACACCAGAAAAGCCAGATCACAATGACCTAGCTTTGCTTCAGCAAACACCTCTGTAATATTTTAACTGCTTAAACACTATTAATTTTAAAAACCTGCAATATAATACAATGTGATTTTAAAAAGATCTATGATATAACAAGTAGTTTGGGGTATGTGTGGTTTACTGCAGTCGTGTCAGACTCTTTTCGACCCCATGGACTGTAGCCCACCAGGCTCCTCTGTCCATGGGATTCTCCAGGCAAGAATACTGGAGTGGGTTGCCATGCCCTCCTCCAGGGATCTTCCTGACCGGGGGATCGAACCCAGTCTCCCACATTGCAGGCAGATTTTCTTTTTACTGTCTGAGCCACCAGGGAGGTCCAAAAATTAGATTACGATGATCTATTTTTGCTTCAGCAAGATACCTCTTTAATATTTTAACTGCTTAAATATTATTAATTTTTTAAAAAAATAAAATATGATTTTAAAAATCCATAACATAAGTATTTTTGGGTACATGTCTTTTACTGCAGCTAAATACTTCCCTGATAAAGTGGCATCTGAGAGAAGACAGAAACGGCTGTTCCCCTAAACACAAAGCATCGTAAAAAATACCTGAACCAACATGAAAATATTGTCTGTTTGGGTCTTTTATACCACAGGATTTCCTTTTTTCTAAACATCCTCTCAATTTCAGTGACTTTTTGTACTTTTTAAATTTAGAGCTCATTGAAAAGATTTGGCTTGTGTATCAGAAGTATGTAAAATATTTGGCAAAACTCACTCATATATAAAATTTACTTATTTGTAAAATATACAAAAAACTATTTAGTTTCTATCTGTGAATGCTCTAGAACTCTCCATAGAATGGTAGGCACCTACAGTATCAGCCAGTCAGCTCAGCGCTCAGTCGTGCCCGACTCTGCGATCCCATGGACTGCGGCACGCCAGGCCTCCCTGTCCGCCACCACCTCCCGCTTGAGTCTATTTTTTTGAATCAGAAATTATATATTTTGACAGACGATTAATACAGTTCCACGTTATCTGCATTTCCCCGCCACCCCCTCTGCAGTTGATAATCAGTCCTCTTTCTCACAGCTCTTTTTAGAAACGGAAACCGTAATACTAAGCAACAGGAGCCGTCTGTCGGGCTCCCTGGGGGCTCAGATGGTAGAGCGTCGGCCCGCACAGCAGGAGACCCGGGTTTCATCCCTGGGTACGCATCGAGTCTCGGGGTCTGCGGATACACCTTCCTAACTGCATCACCTTACACACAGCTGACCCGCCTGTCCTTGGGGGCCTTAAGACACCTTGCAGTCCAGCTCCCCGTCTGCCCCACCTTGATGATCGCCCCCACACCCGGATCTGCCGTTCCTAGAGTTGTGACCTGGTCTTCGGCCTTTCCTTTCACACACTGTTTTTCAGTAAATTCATCACTAACACGGTTTCAAACAGCTCTGTCCTACTGCAGAGCTCTTGAACCTGGGTCCCGGGATGGATGTCAGGGGGTATGTTAGACTCCACAGTCAGGGTGGGAGGCGTGAATACCGAGATCCGCACGAGACAAACCCAAACCCAAACCCCGTCTCCACCCTGGCAGCGTCACCAGCGCCGCCAACACCAGCCCATGGCGCCACCTGCCACCTCCCTGAAAGCGCTTCTCCCACGCGCTCGGGGCGCTGTCACCAGACTCCCCCTGCCTCCCCTCTTCCTGCCTCTCCAGCAGCACTAATTAGCTGCCCGTCCACGGCGGCCTGTCCCACTAGGCTGGGCTGCGGCCCATCCTCCTCCATGCTCAGACTCAGGCAGCGACTTGCAGGAGGCCCGGATGTGCCCGCAGCCAGGAGAGCCAGATACCCGCCTCCACGGCGCCCCAGCCTCTCCCCAGGTCCCCCCGAGTCCCGTCAGGCCCAGCCCCAGCCCCGTGGGGCTCCGCGGCACCTCACGTCCACCACCTGAACGTTCGACCTGACAACCGCGCTCTCCAGTGGGGCTGAGGGTCACAGCCGGGCCGGGAGGACCAGACGGAATAACGCACGTTGCACGCCTGCGACAGTTTAGTGCTCACACTCTGCAGCTGTGGTGTGAACACCCCCGCGCCAAAACAGCGTTTGGCCTCCCGCACCCTCTGCCTCGGGCTCCGGGGCTGCCTTCTCGCCTCCTAATGGGATTTTAGCAGGTGGGGGCGGGCGTTAGGTCACCCCCAGCAGCCAGCTCAGTGCCTTACGCGTTGCAGGCGCCTACGAAACACTTTATTGTCTTCCTGAAGCCACTTTTCCTTGGGCCAGAAACTACAGAGGTGCAGGCGGAAGGAGGGAGGGGAGCACACAGGGTCCTTTTTTTAAAAAACAATCTAAATCCTTTACTTGCCAAGAAAGAAATTCCCTGTGGGAGTCAGTTGCCATTCAAAGCTGCCCTGCAACAGAGTGCCTGAGGTTTTACATAAATCAAAGCTGAGAATATTCCTGGTAAAGTTTCACTTTAGAGTGTCCTTCAAAATATCTGACTCTTGTGAGAACATATCTGTAGGAGACACACACACAAAAAAAAACCCTAAAAAATCACAAAACATACATTTTTTTAACTTTAAAAAATGTACTAGACCAAACTTATAACAAAACTTAAAATTTGCAAAATGGCAGACAAATAAATTAAAAGTTGGCTTAAGCTGAGGAAGCTGAGTAAGTAAAGCCCACCTGGTTTGAAGAACTAGTTAAAGTATCTGCAGGCAGGACCTGGGGCAGTTTTCAGGAGCAAGCCTGAGACGCTTACACACACCTGAGTCTACAGATACAGCTTTTGCATCAGCAAGCTATTTTTGTACAAATAGAGGCTCCTAAAATTACGTTAATGCTTAAAAGTTTGGTATATGTAGGCATCATTTTCACTTTGCTTAATCTGTTAATATGCTACACAAATGCTTTCTACAGATATTGTAACGGTACAGTTATAAATCCAAATTAATGAGGCAAATTAAAATAGCCTGACTTTAATTATACATACTGGGTTACTTTGCAATTCTGAAATCTTATCACGAATGACCTAAGGCTGCTTATAAACTTCCAACTGCTATCCGAAATTAATTTACGCCAGTAACTGAATATGGTTGACCCTCCAACAATGCTGGAGTCAGGGGCACTGACATCGTGTGCAGTCGGAAATTCACGTATAACTTTACAGTTGGCCCCCTGTACCCCCAGTACTTTGTACAGGGGCTTCCTCATCCACAGTCAACCATCCTTGGATGGTGCAGTACTGGGCATGTGTGTGTGTGTGTGTGTGTGTGCGTGTGTGTGCACACTCAGTCATGTCCACTTGGGACCCCATGGACTGTAGCCCACCAGGCTCCTCTGTCCATGGGATTTCCCAGGCAAGAATACTGGAGTGGGGTGCCATGCCCTTCTCCAGGGGATCCTCCTGACCCAGGGGCTGAACCTGAGTCTCCTGCGTCTGTGCATGAGCAGGAGGGTTCTTTACCCCCATGCCACCGGCAAAGCTCACAGCAGTAAAGTATTTACTGTAAAAAAAAAATCCTCATAACAAGTGGACCTGAACAGTTCAAATCCATGTTATTCGAGAGTGTCTACTGCCTGTATAAAATGGAGAATTCATGTAGTGATTATTTATTATAATTCAACAAATATCTACTGAATATATACTAGCTTCAACGCACTACATTATATGTTTGGGAAAGAGTCCTAAGGCAGAATCTTTGACTTTAAAAATGCTGTAAATGAGCTTTATTAAAAGATAAGGATTTATTCTATTGCTTCAACCCCCACTGGCTGAAATGGCTTCCACAAAGCCAAAGGAACAGCCGTGTGTCTTCAGATACTCAAAGACACCCACACGTTCAGGAATTCAGAAAGCCACTGTGCTCAGCAGGAAAAGGCCTGAGAAGACCTTAATCCTTTTCACCTTAGGCTGATCCCTGGCACAGACACACCCAACAGTAATAAAAACAAAACAAAAAGAAAAACAAACCCTGGGAAGGAGAATTTCATTTCCAGAGTTAACTTTTACCCAATTCAAATGTCTAGTTTTCAACAACAAAAAAGAAACAAGAAAGTATGAGCTGCTCAAAGGGACAAAATAAATCCAGAGAACAAATACCTGAGGAGGCTCAGACTCTGGGCTCACTAAGCAAAAGATGCTCAAAATAAATCCAGAGAATGAATACCCGAGGAGGCTCAGACTCTGGACTTACTAAGCAAAAGATGCTCCAAGGCTACGTGACAAAGTCAAGAGAGTGAGAGAGGGACAGAGCCTAAGAGAAGAGACAGGACTTGTAAGAAGGAGCGACAAGGAAATCCTGGAGCTGGAAAGCAGATGCAATGCAAGGTAAATAATAGAAAGAATAAATGAATAATAAAAGATACGGCGGAATGGTTCAAAAGCAGACTTGAGTAACTAGAAGCAGCAGCAAGCTTGAAGATAAGAAATGTGAGATTACTGAGTCAGAGCAACAGAAAGACAAACAATGAAGAAAGGTGAGCAGAGCCTCAGTGACTCGCGGACCCCACGAAACAGGCCACCATCCCCGCTGCGGGTGTCCCGGAAAGAGGACTCAGAGAAACGGCGGCTGGCAGCATCCCAACCTGATGGAAGGAGGGTCCTACAAATCGAAGAAGCTGGACAAACAGGTGGGGTCAACTCAGAGAGAGCTGCACTAAGACACGCGATCAAATTAAAGAAAAATTAAGACAGACTCTCCAAGAGATGAATTCGGAGTTTAGGAGGAACATACACACACCTCTGTCTATAAGACGGGAATGGCAGGACCTGCTGCATAGCGCAGGGAGCTGTGCTCAATACCTCGGAATAACCTGCGGTGGAAAAGAGCCTGAAAAGCAGTGTGTGTGTATAGACACACACGTGTAACTTGGATGGACACTTGAAACTAATACAACATTGTAAATTAACTCTACTTCATTAAAAAAAAACAGATGAAAAGAACAATGAAAATGCAGATTATTAAAATCTTTCAACTTTCAAATCATTAAAAAGAGAGAGGGAATCTTGAAGCAGCAGAGAGAAGAACCTCTTCAGACACGAGGGGCCTCACAAAAGACTGTTAGCCAATTTCTCAGCAGAAACCTTCGAGGCCAGAAGCCAAAGAGCCTCTGGTTGAAATATCTAAAGTGAAGAAAGGAAAACACTGTCAAATGAGAATTCTATATCCAGTAAGACTGTCCTTCAAACATGAGGAAGCAAGCAAGCCTCCCCGATCAGCAGAGGCTAAGGAAGTTGAAGGAAGCCACAGCGGAAGTCAAAGCCGTATGGGGACGCGAGGATCCCCAGTAGGGCGGCCGCAGAGACACTGTAACGTCGCGCGCGGCAGTTTCGGCTGGCAGCTCTGCCCTCCACTTCCTACATCATCTAACAGGCAAGTGCACGCGAGGCCACCTGCGGATCTAAGTCGCCGGGCACCAGGTAGAGAGCCGCAATCCGTGACGTCACAGGCGCAGGGGCTGCGCGGGGTGGAGCTGGGATGAACGCAATCAGCTCACGGCGCCTCTAGGAGCAGCGCGGTCCACACGGCAACGAAACTGCGGGTGTGCCGACAAGGTGGCGAGACGGGGAGGCAGGGGTCTGCTTCCGGCTCCCCGCCTGCTCAGCGTGTAGCCCCAGGCTGGCCACTCAGCCTCCGGGCGCCTCTTGTTCGCTGCTGCTCTTCAGCCACTAAGTTGTGCCCGGCTCTTTACGGCCCCACCAACAGCAGCCCGTCAGGCTCCTCGGTCCATGGGATTTCCCAGGCAGGAACACTGGAGTCGGTTGCCATTCCCTTCTCCAGAGGATCTTCCCAACCCAGGGATCAAACCTGCATCTCCTGCTGCGGCAGGCAGATTCTTTAGTGCTGAGCCACCAGGAAAGCCCTTTGGAATCTTAGCTTCTTTATTTATAATCAGGGACAATACCACATGCCCTGACCACTTCAGAGTCAGAGGAAAAATGATCTCATATGAATAAAACACTCAGCAAACTAGCTCTCCATAGAGGATTCAGATGACTGATAAGAACATTCACTTTCTGGAAATGACTGTTCTGTGTGAACTTACATTTCTGGCATCTGTAATATACCCATGGTCATGCCCCTCAGTGTGTTTATATATTAAGAGGGATGATGGGGATGCCTGACCTTTTCTGCTCCATCTACAAATAGCAATATTAATATTTCATGAATAGAAGACATTCTCATGTTCTAAGTTGTTAATGACAGATTAATTTTTAGTTACGTGGACGTCATGGTAGGAGCTCAGAAACCTTCACACGTTATTTGAATATATATCTTAAAAGAAGATGAAGTATTCCTTCACTTCCATGTTCCGGCCTCGGGCACAGCCACGTGATAAGGGGGTGCTCCTCAGAGGGCCCACTTTCAACCAAGGAGTTACACACCTCCAGTGGGTGTGGTAGTTCTTAGATGACTCACAAGAAACCTGTTCTCATCAATGCTGCTAAAGCTTGCAGATGAGTAAAAAACCTTTGCCAACAAAGTTCCGTCTAGTCAAAGCTGTGGTTTCTCCAGTAGTCATATATGAATGTGAGAGTTCGACCATAAAGAAGGCTGAAATACTGAAGAATTGATGCTTTTGAACTGTGGTGCTGGAGAAGACTCTTGAGAGTCCCTTGGACTGCAAGGAGATCCAACCAGTCCATCCTAAAGGAAATCAACCCTGGATATTCATTGGAGGGACTGATGCTGAAGCTGAAGCTCCAATACTTTGGTGACCTGATGCAAAGAGTCACTGGAGTCTTTTCACTGGAAAAGATCCTGATGCTGGGAAAGATTTAGGGCTGGAGGAGAAGGGGGCGACAGAGGATGAGAGGGTTGGATGGCATCACCAACTCAATGGACATGACTTGGAGCAAGCTCCAGGAGATGGTGAAGGACAGGGAAGCCTGGCTTGCTGCAGTCCATGGGGTCCCAAAGAGTCAGACACAACTTAGCAAATGAGCAATAAAAACCACAAACCCAAAACCTGAGTGTATTCAGGGCTGCCTGCTCACCTGGATGTGGCCCCCTGAGTCCAGGAGGAGGGAGGCATTCCCTCACCTTGCCCATAGGGGTGCCCTTCGTGAGGTTCATTTAGAAAGCTACATAGGACCTCACATATGTCCAGACTAAAAAAAATTTACATCTGAGATAATTTTAAGCACAGGACATTAGGCAATGGAAGCAACTATCAGTGGGCCCCCGCTGCTAGCAACTTGGGTTCCATCTTGTTTAATCTGCGCTTTGGCCCACTTCTCTCCGCCTGGCTTAATTTTAAGGAAACCCTGCCAAGGCTCCTGTCTCAGCGCCCCCCGCCCTCGAGACCTGGGGCTGCTCTCAGAGGACGCTCACACATACCTGGGTCCGGAAGGCGCTATTTGAACCACAGTCTCTTCTCTTCCCCTTAGCGCTCAGCCTCCTCTGTGCCCAGTAATCAGGCAAAACTGCTGCTTTCCCCTTTGATGTTCTGAGTGTGTGAACCTTTTTTCCTTTTACCATCCTTCTAATGGGGCATAAAGTGGTGGTCCCTGGAGAAGGGAATGGCAACCCACTCCACTAATCGTGCCCACAGAATTCCCTGGACAGCAGAGCCTGGCAGGCTACACTCCACAAGGTCACACGGAGTCAGATACAACCAAGTGACTAACGCTCGCACACTCAAGGCAGCGGCAGAAACACGCTCCCATGTCCATTCCACTTTCAGAAACACAGCAGATCGGCGAAAACCACCACGCTGCACGGTTTCGCTGGAACCGCGCGAACACTGGGTGCAGACCCGGGAAACCCCTGAGAGGGCGCTTTCTTTTGCAACATTTTGCCCCTGGCACTGAACTGACATTTTGGTCTTGAAGGGCCTGCAAATGCTACCAGGCCAGTCTGCACAGAAGACCAAGAATCACCTCCCAGAACCACCCTCAAGAGTCCCAGAGGGTGGGAGGAGATGGAGACCCTCTGCCCGCACAGCCGGTGGGCGACTGGGACGGCAGCCTGACTGTGAACGTCCCGGAAGCAGACTGACGGGGGCTTCTCGTGTGAAAGGGCGCTTACAGGCCCGCTGGGGCAGCGCTCACTCTCCATTGCCTCCTCGAAGCTGGTTTGCTCACACGCAGGGCCTGCCAGATGTGCGGAGTGGCCACGTGAAACCGTGGTGACCTTCACCGGGCTGGGGCTCGGGGGCCGATTCCGAGCACCATGGTCAGCCCTCAGGGTGTTCGGCCGCTGGAGGAAGGAGGTCCTGGGCTCCAGAGAGCTCTGCCGCCCTGGGCCTGTGAATCACCCACCCAGAGGACGGGAAGCGGCCGGTGCCGCGGCCCTCTGCCCGCCCCTGCCGCGCACAGCCGCGGACAGCCTGCTCGGCGGCGGGGCCCCCAGGGCAGGGAGGCCTGGACCCCCGGACCCTCGGCAAGGTCATCAGCGGGGGAGCCGGCCCTCCCACGGGGCTTCCTGCCCAAACTGCGTGGTCAGCAGCCCTGGGGTGGGGGGAGGCCAGCCCGGGGTCTGGGAGCCCTTCTTTCCCTTCGGAGGGAAGGCTCATCTCGGGGCCTCAGTGTGAAGCGTGAGGCACACCCTGGACCTCACTCCGTGACCAGAAAGACCCTATGAGGCGGGCCCACTTGTTTTCCTGAGTTTTCCTCTTCTCCTCTCCTCCCCTCCCCTTCCTGAGAGAACGTAACACAAGCTAATTAAACGGTAAATTACTCAAAAGAGACAGATGCTGAGGCTCATGACAAATCTGTGCCAAAGACAAACTTCGTGCCCCACGCGTGTTCTGCTGACCTCGTTCCAGCGGCAGAAGGGGGAAACTACAACCCAGCTTGCTCAAAACACAGTGTTCAGATGGAAGGGCAGTGGGCTGAAGACTCTTCATTATTCAGGAGTAAGGTAATTTACGGAGGCAGAAATTAACACAAACCCAAGGTGCTCATTAAATAAACAAGGTGAATTAAGAGGTAGTTGGTTAGCTTCTCTGCATTTCTAGTCAACATCTACTTGGGAAACGCATCCTCCTTAAACCACTTGGTGTGCATTCCTGTAGAATCCCCGTCCTGCCCATCAGAAAAGCAAGTTCTGTGCACACACACGACGGACTCATCAAGGCAGGGCTGGGACTCCAGCTAAAAGTTACTGCAAATTTAAAGACATTATTAAGGGTTAATATTTTAAAATCTAGTAGTTAAAGTTGAAAAGAAGAAAGTTACTGATTTGCAGGTTAAAATGTTTGGCATGCTTTGAAATGAAGCCAGCTGATACTTAATTTCATCCAGTAGCAGGAAAATGAAGGAGACTGTACAAGGTTTCGTTAGGGATCCATCGAAGGTCCACCTATGGTTTGAAAGGTTTAAAAACTTAAAAGAGAGTCCATGTGAGACATTTATGGTCATGGAAAAAAGTTGGGTGATTTCAAGATGCTAATTCCCATCAGGAGAAGGGCTGGGCACAGGACACCACATGGCCTGGGCCGGACAGGGGCGGGGTCAGGGGCCCCGCCACCTTCTGCCACCGCCCAGCGGGGACCTGTCTTTTCCTGGAGTGTGACATCTGTGAGGACACTCAGCAGCTCCCTCTTTCACCAACCAGGAACGCGCAACAAGGCACTTATTCACATGGCTGTCGTGAGATGAGGTTTAAGCATCAGCCTGCACTTGGTTTCTGACACATTTCTAATCTGAGTACAAGATTACGGCTTCCCTGGTGGCTCAGGTGGTAAAGGTTCCAGCTGCCAATTCAGGAGACCCAGGTTTGATCCCTGGGTCGGGAAGATCCCCTGGAGAAGGGAATGGCTACCCACTCCAGAATTTGTGCCTGGAGAATTCCCTGGACAGAGGAGCCTGGCGGGCTACAGTCCACGGGGTTGCAAAGAGTCGGACACGACTGAGCGACTGACGCTTTCACTGCCTTCGGCTTCTGACACACTTCTGATCTGAATCTGAGATCCCACTGCCCCAGGGAGGATGGACTGAAAGGCGGGGCCTGTGGAGCTGCACCACCCCAGGAACCCCAGGTGACTCCCCTCTCTCTGCAGACCCGGCATTCCCGAGCTGAAGATCTCGAGCTAACTGGGCGATTCCCGAGCCACCTCCCCCCAGTCCAGACCCCAGCGGGCAGCCAGGGGGTCCTTCTCTTGTGCTCGCCACCCGGTCAGCGATGCAGAACGCGCTGCTCTGACCCTGCTTTCTGTTCGGACGTCTCTCAGAGGTGCTTCCACTTCCTGGAGAACATGCTTGCCCTTCGCCACAGCTGCAAGCCAGCCACATGGTAGCCTTATCACAACCCATTTAACTGTGCTTTATGTTAGATGCAAATCGGTTCGCTATTGGACGGGAATAGGCTTGCCTCCACCCCAACTTCCAAGAAAAAAATAAAAGTTATTTTGGATTTTTAAACCTTGTCTTGATTCTGTTCCATGGCTCAAACTAGGCACAGCTGATCATGTGAGCATAATTATTTGGCCCTTGAGTTTGATCCAAAATCAAAGCCTGTCATCTGTCTATTGTAAACAATACTATGTCCTATTTTTAATTTCTCTATTTTCAGCAAGTGTCTACTAAGCATCTATTGTATGTCTTTCTCTTGGCACCCACTAGGTATCAAGTGGAGGTGGCAGGGGAAGATTCTTACAACATCACCAGAGCGCCTCAGGGGCTTAGACTGTCATTGACAAGACAACACAGAAAGGGTGCAGGATAGAGCTGACCAGATGTCCAAAGAGCAGCTACATGAGTTTAGATGTTTCTAGGTAAGTCAGTAAAGAAAAATTTTTTTTAATTAAGACTGCTGCTGTCTTGGCCAGAATTATTTATGTTCACGTGCAGACTCTATCATGTACAGTCCACACAATCTTGGGCAACTTCTCTGCAGCTTCTCTGCGCCTGTTTCTCTTCCTGCTTCATGGGGCCACTAAGAGGGGTGAATGGGGACACAGCCCATCCTGGCCTCTGGGAGTGGACGGCCCCACCACAGAGCAGAAGGGGGTGATCGGGGTGGGAGGGGAAGGGCCCAGAACCGGTGCCAGTCGGAGACTGCCAGGGAGGTCTCCTGGGGGCAGAACACCTGAGGGGCCCCTCAGTGACAGCCGGGGGATGCGAGAGCCGAGTCCAGGGCAGCCCTTCCCCCCTCCCCGCCCCCCCGTCCCTGCAGCAGAGGAGTGCGACGCCCGAGGCAGCTACACTCGTGCCTCTGAGGGGAGCTCTGATGTCTAACGCTGGGGATCTTTATCCTGTTTTTACAGAAAATGATGTGAAATCAAAGGAGGCTTAACTTATGAAACCACCACCCCCTGAGTGACCTTCACCTTTAAATCACCAGATTACGCCTATGACGTTTTAATTCTGATGAATCGACTATTTCACAGGTTCTTAGGCTTTCTGTATTTCTAATTCAAACTGGAAGTACAGGAGGGTGGACATAAGTAGCAACTGAACTGTTGCTGATAAAATTACGTGTAGCAGGTGCTTTTTGATTACAACAATTCTTAAAGACATTAATTTGGTAATACGGTAGAAAATAACTATCCCATCAAGGAAAGAAGAGGCTACTGACTTGACGTCCCAGAGGGCCCTTAGGGAATTCCTCTCGCTCCCTCTATTTTTTAAAACATGCTTTCGATTCCGTGGTGCCCCATCACCTCTAACAGGGATAAGTCTCTCTCCCCGCTGGTCCTGTGGTGCCACTGAAAGAAACATGTCTGACCCTGGGCTCAGATACTGACACTTACTGCGGCAGACCTCAAGCGGAAGGCTCCCAGATGGGTGAGAATGAGCCAGCATACCGGCCACCACCTTAACAACCGTAACGCCGCCTCACTAAACTCAGGGGCACATGCGTGGCCGGCTGCAGCCTGCACTGACGGCTGGATGTCTATGACGCTGCTGAGAAAGTCAGTTCACAGCCCCTGAGTCAGAAGGCATTGGAAGAGCGCTGCTGGGTATTTTACGGTAAGATAGCTAAAGGTCTTGCTTTAGTAAAATAAAACCTACCGACTACTTTAGTTTGCAGAAAAATGTTTCAATATGAAAAGAACTTATAAAAGGGGGTTGGTAAAAGTGGTCAGGTGAGCCCGCGTTTCTTTGCAAATTCTGTCATGTTCTGCCTCCTTCTCTTATGAACTCCTTGGGTGCTTGCAGACCCCTTTCTTCTGTGGCCAAGGGCTCATTCAGCAGAGAGGAACCTGAATTACATAAATCTCACCACAAAGTTGCATTTCTGTGCAGAGCGAGGCTTGTCAGGAGAAAGGTAATGAAGAAGAATAGTGAGGATGGAGGGTCTAATGACATCCAGCTGCTATGCTGTGTTGCTTGCTGATAAGACTTTGTTTCAAGTTTACAAGAGAGAACCTCTGGGAAAAAGCTAAGCTTCACGGGCGGGAAGTGCAAGTCTCCATGTTTCTCTCGCTCAGCTTTCGCTCACTCCCGCAGTTGTGCTCATACCAGCTTTAATTTCCCGCATGCTCAGCTGTGCCACTTAAGACTTTAAAACTAAAAATTAAATTGCATCCAAAAGTGTGGACCCACTGCACCTTGGGGAAAAGCCCCTCCACCTGCTGGGCTCACCGCACGCTCAGATGCAGAGCAGCAGGAAGGCACGGGGTGGTGAGTCAATGTTCGCTCTGGTCGTCGGCTGCGGCTGGACTGATTGATCCTCCTGCGCTTACAAAATGGGTGTGTGCTGGGGGGTCGGGGGGGAAGCCATTTCCTCCTAACACAAAGCAAGTTTCCACAAAAGCAGAACCTGAGTCTCTGAAGACTGTTAGAACTGAAGCAAACTGCGTGGTGCGGAGGATTCAGATTCCCCCGAATTCGTGAAGCTCTGGCTTCCTGGCCTCGTGACTGGTGTGCCGGCCACCCGGCTCCTCAAGGCTGAACTTTCCGAGGGCAGGAAGGCATCGGGACCAACCTTCGCCTGGGGAAGGAAGTTAGCAGGGAGTTCTCTGTGTGAGCAGAGCGCTATGACTCTCCAAAGACAGAGCCCCATCTGAGCAGCGTGAGCGCTGCCCTCCTGCATTTACTGCGGCAGGAGCCCGGAGCTAGCTGGGCAGGAAGGCGGGATGTTCTTTCAGGCTAATGAGACCTTCCTGCCCAGAGTTCCTTCCCCAGCGGGTGGGCGGGACGGTGGGAATGGGGGGCCCTGGGCACTTTCCCACAGGTCTGGACAGGATCTCCTGCCCGGGTCCAGCCCGAGAGGAAGCCGGTATGGAGGGCGCCTGGGGCCGGCGGGGGAGGCGGGAGGGGGCAGAGACCTGACAAAGAAAAGCGCTGCCTTTCTGTTAAAGGGCAGAGGGCCCAAGGTCAGCCGCAGGTACCTGTGTGCAGGCATTCAACGCGATTGGTGCAAACCTCCCAGAGCTGTGCCCCTGGGAACACTCCCTCCTCGCAGGAAGCCTCCAGATACAGGAAAAGCTCATAAAGTGAAAAGGGAGGGGCTGTGCTTTCCTTCCAGCTCCCTCTGACCAGGTCTCACATTACACATTTGCAAACTAATTACTTCGAGCCAGACATATTAAAAATTCCCCCTTACAACTAAGTGAAGGCAGGGAGAGTCGAGATTAGAGAACTCGGCTCCAGACTGAGATAGGGCTCTGAGTTTAAAAGTCTAATTAAGGCCGATACTGTTTGCGATGTGGTCGTTCTCTCAAACACTAGCATTATTGAAATTACTCCTAACGACTTAATTGATTTAACCAATACCTCACGTAAAGATTAGGCAGCAATTAGCTCAGCCTGCACAAGCTGCAGGAGCAGGAGTGGCGAGCTTTTCTATAATGGCTTCAGTTATTTTTATTTATTTTTTTTACTACATAAATTTCTCTCTGTGAAATTTCAGGTTAGACAATTTTACTTTAAACAGATATCAGTCAGTATCCAAAGCAGCGGAAACTGCAGCTTGAATGGGCCGCGTTCTCCATCCGCACGGGTTCAGTGCCCAGCGATTCCCTTTCTTTCCCTCTGAGCTCCTCCGGCGAGGAGAAAGGGAAATGGCCGTACTCCGTGACTCATCCTCTGGAGCAGCATTCCAAGTGTGATTTACTTAATATAGCCTCATAAATCACCTAATGCAGAAATAATCTCAAGATCTGCATGTAAACACAGCTATTAAAATATTACAATCACTCTGTTTGCTTAGCGCTCATACGGCATATCTCATCTCAAGGTAAGCAGCCTTTTCCCGAGGCGGGGCACACAGGGTGGCGTCCGGATGACCTGCCCATTAAAGAATGCTGAGCTTGGTCGAAGGCGGGACCACCTGTGCGCCACCAGGGCGTGCCTCGCTCCCGGACGATGACACCGAGCTGATAGTTTTCTGCTTTCAATTTGCTGTCCCGTTTGGAAATCAAACTCATCTTGCTTCCTAATTGGCTGTGACACTCATTGGTGATTATTAATCACAGAAAAGATATCCAGCTCAGGAAGAAACGTCAGCGTGCCTTCTGACTACATTCATTTTAAGGGTGTGCTCTGCGGCAGCCACACGGCGTTTGTTGTTAAGCACCAGGTGAGCCAGGGGGCCTGGACACACGGTGCCTCTCGGCGACACTCATGGTTGAGTCCCAGGAGCGAGCTCTGTTCAGCGCAGTGATCTGTCACGGGGAGCACTCACCCTCTGATGACTTCGGGTTAACCACTGAAAACCGTCTACAGCTCCTAGCGTGATCCCTAACCTCTGCAAGGTGGTAATCCAGTATCGGTTGTTAGCTGTCAAATTTATTTCCCTTTGCTGAAATATACCCTGGGTTTAATTAGCAGTCATTCTGGATGCTTTATGGAGCTGAGCCCAAGCGCCATGGCTCTGACATTTAACCCCTGACCCTTAAATATTTACCAGCTTTTAAACTGGTTGTGTACAATTATCCCTTCACGTACATCTCAGATCCATCATTCTGGCCGCCGCGTCGACCACGTCAGACGTGCTATTCCAGCTCACCCTGCACTCTCGCCCTGAAGCCGGAGGCAGAGCCGGGCTGCTGCGCCTCGAGCTGTGGTGTGCTTGCAGATATGCTTCCCGGAGGAGCTGGGGGCTCTGGCCCCCGTCTCCTACACCTGGGACCAGCAGACAGCAGGGCTGAGCAGCCAGGGAGCCCTGGGCCCCGACCCGTGTGGGGACGGCTGAGAACCGCTCGTCTTCAGCTCACAACCAGGAAAGAAATCCTCTAGGAAGCACCTCTGTTCGTTCCTCTGAAGTCAACAGCATCGGGAACAATGCGGCCAGTTTTAATCCCTCCTGAGTTTACAGGCAGCAGATGCCTGGATGGACACACACTCGGCACACAGTCGGTTCCCACTATGCTCCAAGTGGGCACTGAACACACAGC
Organism: Capricornis sumatraensis; assembly: GCF_032405125.1. NCBI lineage: Eukaryota > Metazoa > Chordata > Mammalia > Artiodactyla > Bovidae > Capricornis > Capricornis sumatraensis. Next base: position 54,681,750 of record NC_091090.1, on the reverse strand, counting down.
CACAGCTCCACACAGGCAGGCACGCCGACCGCGGACGTCAATCAGGTTTGTGCGAACAGAACATTCCGGGTACAGAGTCAGAGCCAGAAACACAGGGGCATCCGCCCACCCACCACGCCCACCCGAGCAGGAGGAGAGGGTGCTGCTGGCGGGGACCCTGTGTGTGTGGGAAGCTCAGTCGCGTGCGACCCACTCTTGCGACCCGTGCACCATAGCCTGCCAGGCTCCTCTGTCCGTGGGACTCTCCAGGCAAGAACACTGGAGAGGGCTGCCATGCCCTCCTCCAGGGGATCTTCCTGACCCGGGGATCAAACCTGGGTCTTCTGCACTGGCGGGCGGATTCTTCACCACTGAGCCACCTGGGAAGACTGGGATCCCACAAGCTGAGTCTAAATTGCAGCAGGATGCTGGGTTCTCCCCACTTTACGAAACCAACGTCTGGGTTGCTTCCATGGAGGGAATTTTTTTTTCTTTAAGGGTCGCTGTTTTTCTTTCATCCTCAAACAAGTAAAACTGTTCATTTAAGATGTTTAGGAAAATTGGGAAGGGGCGGCTGCTGGCGGCAGCATGGGGACGAGCACGGATGACACGTGCTTTGTACGCACGGCCCTGCTCGGGACACAGTGTCACCGCCGCAGCCTGAGGATGGCCCGGCTCAGGGGCCATGGTGGCCGGGGGCCCAGAACACGCCGGCTTCTCCCCTGCGCCCCCGGGGGGCTTCCTCTCAGGCAGCCCTCCCTGTCCCGCCCTGGACCTGCTCAGACGCCTGCCCACATCCGGCCAGGACACCCTGAGGTCCTGGACGGCCGTGACCTCACGCCCTCCCGGTCAGCCTGTCACCCTCATCCTCTGGGGTCACCACTTTGGGCTCCCACCGCAAGGCCCTTCAGGACTTGCTGTCCAGACCGTTCCTCTGCTTCAAATCTTGTCCATAACCTATTCTTCAGAGCCCAGCACAAAGGCCGCCTCCTCCAGGAAGGCTTCTGTGGTGTGATCTCCTGCCTACCCCCTTGCCTGCTGGGCGAAGTCTGGCACAGACTGCGTGGTGGCCGTGTCTGGGCAGTCAGAGCTGTGCTCTCAGCAGACCGCCAGGGTCCACGGCAGGGCCGGACTCTGGCAACAAGACGGGCATCACCGCTTTGCTCTCGGTTTGCTCTCAGTGGAGGTGATACGGCCTGACGCACCCCAGGGACCAGCCTGGGGGGGTGGTGGGACGGCAGAGGGGGCAACCAGGCCGCGGACACCTCTGGGCGCACAGATTTCCTTACAGCTACGGCCAGTTTGACTCACATTTTCTGTCACTTGAAGGCAGACACATCCTGACTTGGGGGCGGGGGCAGGTCCATGTCCCCCGGCCGCCTGCGGATGTGTGGTAAGCAGAGCCCCAATCCCGCACGGCCGGGTGCTGCCCGGGGCGGCGGGGGAGGTGCGGGTGACGAGCCACATGCCAGGGTGACAGCTCCTGCCCACACCCAGGTGGGCAGCCCTCGGGCGGCGGGGTGCGGCCTCGGGCAGGCAGGCCCCTTCACGCCCCGGGCAGGCTGCTGCCACGTGGGCGGAGGAGACGGACACCACCCTCCCGGGTCTCCCGACTCCGGGGCTGGAAGGAAAGCACCCGAGTCAACACCCATTCAGACCACGGCAACCAGCACCAGCTGTGAGGCTGGAGAGCCCAGGACCATGGGGCCCCCAGGGCCTCGGGCAGGATGGGGCGCGGGGGGCGGTGCCAGCGCCCGGTCCAGACTGGCTCGCCGCCTCACCCTCCCCGCAGAGGTGACGCGACCCCCACCGGCCACCAGGCTGGGCAGGCGCCCCGCGGTCTGCGTGCAAGGTCGGCTCTAAACCTGCGGTTTCTCCAAGTGTGATGTGTGGCCAACACACAAGGAAGCAACGGCAGTCCCCCAAAGGCCCACCGCCCACTCCATGCAGAAGCAACTGTTCTACAACAGGAGGCGGGGCCGGTGGGGATGCGGATTCTCCACGGGGGCCTCAAGACCTGTAACGGGACGGCCTTACACGGGGTGCGTCTATCTCAGGATTCCACGTAAAGTCCTCACCACAGTGTAATTTCTCATTCACCCTGAAGCTTAAGCTCATAAACGCCTGGCACATTTCTGTTGTTGTTGTTGTTTGTTTAGTTTGAAATTTCCCCAAATCACTGACAGATGATCTTCATTATCAGAAGAAATCTTTCAAAACTTCGCACCAAGAAATACAATAAAGCGCACCTTTTCCCACCTCCTCCCCCGGAGGGAGCAGAAAAAAAAACTAAGATTGCAGCAGTGTTTTTGTTGTTGTTGTAGTTATTGTTGCTTAGAATATTTTGGTTGGCAATTTTGGGAAAGATAATGAATGTACAAGCTGGCCCAACTGTATCTACGCAGCAAATTTCAGCAGCATTACTACACGAAAGTACATTTCAAAATAACTTTCGGCACAAATCCAAACACATACTTCTTTTTATAAGTAGGCTAACTTCTCTCTTGGATCATTTTGTGTAAGTAGAAGAAATTAATAAAAGAATTGCATCTATAATCTTAAAGTAACATTTCTTCATATGAATTGATGATGATTACATTAAGTGGCCTCTTTATACAAAATGGAAAGGGGGCCTCAGAAGATACCTCTGGGCCACGTCGTTCTGCTCAGTAAATGCTGCTAAACCTCAACATGTCTACATCGTGTCTTCCCAGAAGTTTTCTCATGTTCCATCTGAGTATGAAACATGACTCTGGTCACGGATGAAAAGTAGAAACAGTTGAAAGTAAGTCAGACAAACTGTTTTCACGGCACAGGGCGTTTCCCGGCTGAGATGGAGGTAACGTGTCAACGCCGCCACCAGCCTCGATTTCTCTCTGACTCGCAGGCAGACCCCGCTCCTCTCTGTTTGTCCTCACGCTTTCCCAGAGCTTGCCGATACTGTGTCTTTTACGAACGGAAGGTCCGTGACAGCTCTACGCTGTCAGATGACGCTTAGCATGTTTCAGCAATAAGGTAGGTTTTAACGAAGGCACTTTTTTTGGACGTAATGCTAACGCAAGCTTAATAACCTCAGTACGGTGTGAACGCTACACGCCCCGGGAAACCAAACAGTCTCGATTCGTTTTATTGAGGTGCTTGCTTAATTGCAGAGGTCTGGAATCGAGCCTGCAGTATCTCTGACGTGGGCCTCTATGACAAATATAATAAGTGGCTTAGAGAAGGTGGCAGACAGCCTGAGCGGGGGAAAGCATGATGCTTCCCATTCAGTTTACTGTCCCTCATGCGAGACTGTATTTGTGCCTCATTGGGATTCGCGGAAACCTTTCTCAGTGATGGACACAGACACACAGACACACGCCTGTGGCGTGTGTACACGTGGAAGCACGGCTCTTCTGGAGAAGGCACACGGGTCATGGCAGAGGACGGTGTGGGCCCGCCTCCCCTCGCCCTGAGCTGAGCCGGCAGGTAACCCGTGCACATCTGCCCGGCAGCATCTCTGTCCCCGGGGCTGAGCTCGGACCTGTGCCGGTCTGAGCCTTCATGGAGGCTGAGACAGACGTGGGCCCGACTTGACAGACCACAGCTGAAGGGGAGATAGGCTCTGGAGGAGCAGGGGCGTGCACGAGATTGTCGGGAGCAAAGGGTCAGGACACCAAGGGCGTCCAGGCCAGGGCACGAGGCCGGGCGCCGGGCGCCGGGGAGGACCTGGGGAGGCGCACGCTCGAAGGGCTGGCGGTGCCAGGGGCAGGAGGCCGCGGGGCTGACACTGGTTCTGTTGCTTAGCTGCCACATCCTGTCTCTGTGACCCCGTGGACTGCGTGACCCTGTGGACTGTGGCCCGCCAGCCTCCTCTGTCCCTGGGATGCCCCAGGCACACTGGGGTGGGCTGCCATTTCCTTCTCCAGGGGATCTTCTGACCCAGGGACGGAACCCCCATGTCTGCATGTCCTGCATGGCAGGCAGGTTCTCTACCACTGAGGCACCAGGAAAACCCGCTGCTGCTTCCTGAATCCACCCGAATCCCCCCTCCCGCTCAGCAGCTCCCCACGCCTACAGACCACACTCCTCAGCTTTGCCTCGGATCCCTCCCAGATCCAGCACCAGCCTGTTTCCCAAGCAGGCACCCCGCCACCTGGGCCAGCGCCCACCTCCCTCTACCCAGAAGCCCGGGGTCCAGATGTGGCGAAGCTCTCGGTGCCCGGCATCCCTGTCCCCTTCTAATGAACCCCAGGGCCCTGAGCCCTCACCCCAGTCCGGGTCCCCTGCCCTCGGCGCAGAAGCTCCGCGTGGGCGCTTGGAGCTCCTGGCACCACTTGTCCTGACAATAGCCACTTCCTGCCTTGGGTCGCTCGGTGTGTTTTTTCCGCCAGCATGTGCCCAGCAGAACGGTGTCAGCAAAGGCCTGGAGGAGAGACGGGGGATTCATCTGGGAGGCTGTCCTTGGCCAGCCTCGGAGGTCCCTGGGCGGGAAAGGTGCCTCTCAAGGCCTTCAGACAGGTGTTCCTCACCTTTGGCACGTGGAACAGCAACACTGTCTGGACCACAATGACACAGTTCTGCAATCCCTTCTCTCGAACAAAGAACTCTTCGAGACCCTTTTCATGGAACCAGAACAGCTCAGAAAAGGTGGGTGCTCTCTGCAAGCTATGAAGTTCGTTCTTCACAATAAGGCTTTGCAGAGCTTTCGTGCCTGAAGACGTGTGTATGGGAAATTCCACGTGCTTCCCTGTAAACGGCCCTTGTGCCCCCACAGAGGACACCGGACACACCCTACTTCTTCCTAAGGCTCCCTGTTCACACACGCGGGCTCCCGGACCGGCTGCTCCAAACAGAGGCGTCACCAGGCAACGACAGCAGAGCACCCACCAGCCTCTCCCCGCGCCGGGCCGCCCCCAAGGGAAACGCGCCCTGGACTGTGGCAGGGAGGCGACCCTTTCTGGTCCCACCTCAGCTGCTTTCAAGCTCTCTCCTGAGAAAGTCCGTCCCGTAGACACGGGTGTGGAGGCCGCTGCACAGCACATGGCAAAGCCTCACCCAGACTCCGGGCTACGCCGTCGCCCTGTCGGTTTTCAATTAACTGACGACACCGGGCTGTTTCTCGGAACTGCACCCGGGCCGGCCCGGCGCGGTGGGTGAGGCCCCCAGTCACCCGCATGCACCTGTTAATTTTGCCTCTGGGTAAACAGTTGAAAACTCCTCAGCTATTTCCTCCAATTGGGTGGAAACAAAGAAACATGAGATTTAAAAAATGTCTAGATTAGGGACTCGGAGACGCACTAATTTAGAAAGGGAGCAGGGTCAAAGCAGGGGCTCGGAGGCTAATAAGTGCAGAGCACAGAGCAGGGTACGAGTCCGCCCCACTCACCCCGAGATCTATTCCAGACGCAGCGGCTAGGGATTATTGGATCCAGACCTGCGGCTGCCTCCCAAGACCAGCTCTCCCCCGCCCCCGCCCGCCCTCCAGGAACGCCGCCCCCAGCCCAGCCTGTGTCCGGGGACGGGGGTCTCTCAGCTGGCAGCCCCCCACGTCTCTCCTTTCGCCGCTCCAATTCCCGGCTCTGCTGTGGGAGTCGGGCAGGACAACCACCATGCAAACCGCAGAACACCCAAGTTGATCCTACTCGACGGGATTTTTAGTACTTTATTACACGGGAAGCCAGCCTCAGGAGTAACAGACTGTAAACAGCAGCAGCGCTCGGCGGGGCAGCCGTGCGAGGCTGAGGGTCTGAGATTTCCCGGAGGGGCTACGGGAGGAGATGGCCCTTCAGATGAAGCTCTTTCTTACACGTCAGATTGGAGGAGGAGAGAAGGATGGACCCAAGACACTGAGCTAAGATGCTCAGAAAACGTGTGTGTGTTCCCAACAAGAGTAGAGGGCTGAGGGATTAGCTGTAACCAAGACTGTCTTCTAACCTGTAAATTATTGTTAATGTGGAGACTTATAAGACTGAGAATATATGTATATATGTATTTTATTGCAAAAGGAAATAAGCTTTAGGTGTTTGCTAATGTCATTTAAATATTTAAGTGCATTTGGTGAACAATAACGTAATATTATGCTCGTGGTGAAGGGTTTACTGGAAACAACAGACTTTACTAAGGTTAGGAGCTTCAGGGCAGGAATTCGCTCCTTGCCTGTGTGAGCACAACTGTTTGCAAACACACAGCTGTGGGAAGACCCCACACTGAACGCCAGGACACAGGCGTAGAACCAGGAAGGTGATCTAGCAAACCAGAAAGGGAGGGTTCCCCAACTCTAAGCCCCAGGGGCCTCCCCTACCCGGCGTCCCCACTAAACACACTCAAAAGACCATCATGAGACACAAGAAGAGTTGGACCGGAGAGCTGCCCACAGACCACGACGGCCAATCCAAGGTGGCCGGACCGTCACCTCTGTGACGCCAGCCTCTCCCAACCTCAGCCCCCTTCCGCTTCTTACTCAGAAGTGCTTTTTATTTGCAGAAATGAATGCTGTCAGACCAGAAAAAATGGCAGGCCACTGCCGCGCCTGCGTGCAGTCCCCACCAGAGCAAGTCTGAGCTGCCACCGTGCGCACAGCCAGCTTCTGAACAGCGAGTGCCCCAGACGTGCGGCACTTTCAGGCCGAGCCCGAAGAGCTGCTCAGTCTGTAGAAGGTCGTTTCAAGACAACTGCGCGTGTGTGTGTGTGTGTGTGTGTGTGTGTGTGTGTGTAAGCACAGCCGGCCCTGTGCGAGGGGCTGGGAAAGCTGTCCACAGCGGCTGTGTCGGAGCTGGGGGGTGGGAGGCGACTCGTTTACTAAAGAGAACACCCCTCCCTGGGCTCTCATTCCAGCAGCTCACACCCAGAGAGGAGAGGCTGGGCGAGGCAACCAGAGGCAGCGCCATCGGTCTGATTTACCGCAGGCGGCAAAACACGCAAATCCTGCATGGGTCAGACCCATGTGTGCGCTGGAGACGATGCCTGAGCTGAACGGGCGGCTCACGCACGAAGGCGTAGTCTGTGCTTCACTTCCCCGGCTCTGACATCAGTGCCAAAGCCCCCCACCCTGGCCCCAGCCCCATTCCAAGGCAGACAATGCCACCACTGTTCTCGGGGCACAGACACGTCCAGAGTGCAGTGACGCCGAGATGCCACGGGAGGGGGGGCGCTGAGGCTGTGTCAGCATTCCACTAAAAAGTCTCTTTTTAAAGGATTAATATCCCAGTTGTAAAAATTCACACCCAGGTAAACGTTGGTAGCAGAAACAATTCCATTCTATGAAACAGGAAAATGTACCCAAAAGTCATACTTTGAGTACTAACCTCTACAGGACGTGGGCAAGTGGGAAAGGGGGTCCTCATCTGCGCAGGGGGCCAAGGCCCCTGCATCCGACTCTGCGACCCCATGGGCTGCAGCACGCCAGGCCTCCCTGTCCTACACCATGTCCCGGAGCTGGCTCAAACTCATGCCCATCGAGCCGGTGATGCCATCCAGCCATCTCATCCTCATCGTCCCCTTCTCATCCTGCCTTCAATCTTTCCAAGCATTAGGGTCTTTTCCAATGAGTCAGTTCTTCTCATCAGGTGGCCAAAGTATTGGAGCTTCAGCTTCAACATTAGTCCTTCCAGTGAATATTCAGGGCTTATTTCCTTTAGGATGGACTGGTTTGGTCTCCTTGCTGTCCAAGGGCAGAGACCACACACCAAATTGGGATTTCAGTTTTTGAAATTCAGCTTTTTTGTTGGAAAAACCAGAAGACACTGCCTCATGCCGTTCTCCCCTCCAGCACCATCCATCCTTGAACAACAACGGTTCCCGAGACGAGGCCTAGGGGCTTCTCTCCCAGGGGGCTGGAGCAACGTCTAGGGACGTCTGTGGTTGACGCCCTGGGTGGGGCGCACCACTGCGGCTGAAGCTGGGGTGCCGCTGGACGGGACGGGCTGGACCCAGGGCCCGGGATTGTGGGGCGGGGGTCGAGGTGGGCCCTGCTGGGCAGTTACCCCCGAACCCCGGGGGCTGTCCTCGCTGGGGCCACGGCTCCATGTCCTGGACCCAGGGCATCTGCACAAACCTCTCTTCCCGGGTCCTGAAGTGACACCTGTGTTTTCTGTCTGCACTGACTGGGGAGGAGACTCTTCGCCATCCCGGATCGATCACTCATCCTCTTCCCTGATCATACTTTCTTGCTAACGGTGGCTTTGTAAAACCACAGAGACAACCGGCAGAAAGGAAGAAAGGGAGGTGAGGAGAGGTGGCCCTGTGCTGCCCGACGCCTGCTTTGTTTTCACTGGAGGGAGGCCGATGCTCTGCGGGGCCCGGGCTCACGGGTGTGAAAATCTTCCACTTGGTTTGCTCATCCCTGAGGGACGGAGACAACAACCTACTGTTCACCTACTGATCGATCAGAGATCTCCGTGCCCTGTGGCAGGGAAGACGTGGGGACCCCGTGTGCCCTGAGGACCCAGGAGGGGAGCGGGCGAGGGAGCACCGCTGAGGCTCCAGAAAGAGGAGGTCCAGCCACAGCCGAGGCGTCAACGTCTGCTCCAGGGCTACCCCGGGCTAGAACCGTCAGTCCCGTGTTCCGGGGACGAACGTCCAGGCCTCAAGCTCCTCACCTCCCCACTGAGGGGAAGACCTGCTTACGGAGAAAGAGGACAAGGAAGAGACCAGGGGTGGGCAGAGGTGGCGGGGGTCCCGTCCAGAGGAGGGCCTGAGCCCTGGCGGTGTGGGCAGCACCCCGAAGCGCCCCTGCCTGGGGTGGGCGCGGCCGCGCGCGGCTGTCATCGGGGTCGCCAGGGTCATCAGGGCGACCCTGTGGGGCCGGATGTCTTTCTTGTGTGGTGCGGGGTCTTTGCTGCCGCTGCAGGCTTCCTCTAGCTGCGGCGAGCGGGGCTGCGGCGGGCAGGCTTCTCGTGGCCGCGGCGTCTCTTGGTGCAGACAGACACCTGTCTACACTGTGTGTCCCTGTGTCCACCTCTCGACTCCAAAACCACCCACGAGAGCCCCCCGCCGCTGGGGATCTGAAGGGCGGCACGAGGCACAACCACTGCAGCTGCGGGGTAAACCGCGGGCACCCAGCTACCTCGGGGCGAGCCCGAGACTCGGAGTGCGGCCAGTGGGGACACGTGTCAGCTGTCGGGGGCCACAGGGACAACCCAGCATCTCCTGACGCTAGTGTACACAGGGGCTGAACGTGAGAGCCGTATGCGTAACTGCCCGGCCGGGAGCCCGTTAGAGACAGCTGCGCCAACCCCCCCCAACCCTTGGCCGCAGCCTGCGCCCGCGGGGCCTGCTAGTGCCCACGTCCACATGGCATCTGCGCCACTGCCCGCACTGCTGCATCAGGGCCGTCCCCCCAGCTGCCACACGTGCCAGACTCCACCCCGGCCAGGCCGGACCGGAGCACCACCCGAGCCCCCCGGAGCTCGTGGTCGGCAGTGTCGCCTTTCAGGGCCTGCAGCTGCAAGGACCTCTCCCCTGCCCCCCGCCACGCCCGGGCTCCGGACGGCCGACACCGGCAGCCGCCCGACGGAGACGTCCGCGGCCTGTGGGACGGCTCCGGCAGAGCAGAAGGGCTGTCGCTCCCGACGGGCCTCAGTCCCGGGCAGCCTCGAGGAGCAGGCTGAGAGCGAGGAAGGGCGAGCCTCCGCCCGGGACCCAGTGCTTCCCCGCAGCAGGGCGCAGGAAGGGGCCGCTCACGCCCCGAGTCTACCTTGAGCTGAAGGACAGCGATTCCTCAAAGTGATGGAGAGACAGAGCGGAACCAGTACAGACCATTCACAAGGTCTAATTCCTCTCAGAGTCTAAGGAATGGAAGAGCTGAAGGCCGCCAGGGACACGGACGCTGCGCTTCCCGAGGGAGCGGCCAGGTGCGGCCACTGCAGCGCCCGCGCCCCTCGGCAGACTGTCCGCTGCAGACACAGTGCGGTGGCTGCTGAGAAACCAGACTCTGCTGCTGAGCTGCAAAGCAGAAGGACCAGGCCTCAGGCGGAAGCACGGAACCACACCGGGACACTCACTGGCCGGCTGGGCCGCGCCGTCCTCCGCTCTCAGGAGATGCCGAGCGGTCAGCAGCGCCGCTTCCTGGAGTCAGATGAGGCCTGTGGACACGCAGGGACCCTGTGTGGACATGGGGGGCTGCAGGCCTGGGGGAGCTCACGCTGGGCTTGGGCGGGGGGGTTCCAGCCACAATCTCGGCGCCTCACACTTCAGACACTGCTGTCTGGCTCCAGCTGATGCTTGGTTTAGGGTCACAGGAAGAGACCTGGGTTCCATCCCTGAGTCAGGAGGATCCCCTGGAGAAGGGCATGGCAACCCAGTCCAGTATGCTTGCCCAGAGCATCCCATGGACGGAGGAGCCCATAGGGTCACAAAGAGTCGGACGCGCCTGAGCGGCTGAGCGCACACGCATGCGGGCCTCATCTGACAAGTGCTCCTCGGCGTCCTCGTGCCGGGAGCAGCCTCTCACCGCAGAGCACGCTGGCCGCCCATCTGCTGGGAGCCAGCAGCGGAGTGCAGATGCTGAGGCTGAGGGAACATAATGAAACGCATTTGTAGTATTTTTTGCATTGCCCAGCAGGACTGACCGTGGTCCATGCGCAGACTTGGCTTTGTTTGTGAATTAAGTTAGAAATATTCTGACAGTCTAGAGGTCTCAGCTGCTGGAAGCTGCATTCCTGTGATTATAAGCAGAGGACGCCGTGGTGCGCACCCTTGAAAATCCGCCGGGACGACTGTAGGATCAGCTCCACTGTGTGCAGCCCCAGCCTGTGTCACACGTATGGATACGCGTCTCGTCCGTCAGAACACTGGGTGTATCGCGTTCATGAAGACCTACACTCCCTACGTAGGAGAAAAGCCACCAGGCTGAGAGTCCAAATAAGCCAGCATGTCGGATGAAACATATTAACATGAAATCAGACAAAAAGGATCCATAACGTGAAATCTTCAAACGAGTGAAACCTGGAGAAAACTGCTTACACGTTACCCCTCATTTCTTGCAAAGTAAGCTCATATTTAAGTTCAGATGGACTGGGTTAACAATCACTATTTTTACTGTTAAAACGCCCCAGGGAAGTTATAAACGCACCAAATATGCTGTTAACCTTCGTTCACATTGTGCGCAGCTGTGTGGCTTTGTACCAGCGGCCAAGCTTCCTAACGGGGCCAGCAACGGGAAGGCGGCTTTTTTCCAGAAACTTTCAGTAACAATGCTTTGCTTGTCACTAGACTTCCACCTCTTTCTTTCTTTTTTTGCTACTACTTCACACTACAATTTGGTTCAGATTTTACTTATCCCAATTACTTTTCACTGAGGAGTGCGATGTATATTATTCAAAAAGGGATAAACACAGGCAAAGACACGTCACAAAGAGAGAATGAATTCAGACATTTATTTCCGACGGCCAGAGTGAATGCTTTCTGAACCTTCACAGGAGAATTCACTGGCCAGTTTGCAGAGGCGTCTTTAACATTTTCGTGGCCCTCCCTGGCATCAGTCATATTAAGGACTGTTGATTGATCTTAGGAGAATTCAACAAAGATGATAATTTTTATTCTTTTCCCTCCCTGTCTACATGGGAGATTGAAATAGATTTAGCTTTTAAAAGAGAATTTTAATGGTTTTCGGTCATTCACAAGTGTTGGCAGGCTCCATTAAAGGAGAAATGTCCGTCGCATCTCAGGGCCCCCTCATTCTGGCCCCCCCGACCCCCACGGGACTCAGAGGAAGCAGAGGCCCTGAGGTTGGCATCTCAGTTCCGGGGGACACTCCCTGTCCTACTGTTGACTCTCAGCGCTCAGACCCGCACAAACTGGAGATTCAGCCGTGACCCGACTAGCGTATTGTCTGTGATTTTTCTCTGACAACCAACCAAGCACAGCACTGCCCAGACAGGAGGCAAGCGGCGGGCAGTGAGGCCTCCCCAGGTGCGGAAGCCCCCGCGAGCCCGTGCTGCCTCTGCTCTGCCCCCGGGAGCACGCCCCCCCAAGCGGCCCTGCTCACGGGAAGGCCGTTGACAAAGCGGCCTCTGAGATGTCTCGTGCGAGAGACTCGAACAAACACTTCTCCAGGCAGCAGTTCAAACTAGGCTAAACTGCAGTTTACTGGATGAAAAATTTCAATTAGGGAAAAAAAACACAACTCCGTTTGGCATAAACATTCCAGGGCTAACGTCCACCGAGCGTGAAATGAGTGTGACTGATTAATAAGCCCCCGCCTCCAGCTGGAGATGGGACTCTAACCTCTGTCCCTTGTCCTGGGGCTGGAGGTCCCGTCTGACTTTTGGTTTCAGTTTGTAAGTCGGAAAAACGGCACCCAAGCCCTTGCTTCTGATCGAAGCGCCCAGAGACCACGGGCTGGAGTGTCTGGGGCCCCGCAGGCCCGCCCGGACTTGAGCTTCTCTGCTCACAGTCGGGTATTGTGAAGATGACATCTCAGCCCTCGTGACAGTCACGTGCGAACCGTGAGTCACGACACCTAACTGCACCCACAGGGCAGTGCCACGACACCTGACTGCATCCACGGGAGAGCATCGGGACATACTTAGTGAATGCCTTCAAATACAGCCATCCTCATTTTAAGAAAATAGTACTAAGCCCAAATTTTACAAACTGGAAATCCTGGGTGATGATTGGGGTAGAATCCTACACGACAGGTGGATATGCACCGACTTCCTGCTCGCCACTGGCCTTCCAGACCTCACGTCTAGTGAGGACGAGAGACTAACCAAGCGAATAGCAGCTGGAAACGCCAGAAGACACCTACATGATAGTGTGTTTAGAAAAGGGAGAGAGAATGCATCCTAATAACCTACGATGGAAAAGAATCCAAAAAAGGATATATTAGATATATCTGTGTGTATAAATGTATGACTGAATCGGTTTGCTACAAACCTGAAGCACAACATTGTAAGTTGACTATTTTTCAATAAATAAGGATAATCAATGACGGGGGGGAAAAAGGAAGCAAGAAATTAAAAATAAAACACTGACCTGACTTTAATTATATGTATTTTAAACTCCTGGGAAGACACATGACTGATACTGAGTTCAAACATGGGAGAAGGGAGCACTGGCGTGCACGTGACGCCGAGTGACACGCCATCGGCGGCCTGCTGTGCAGGGTGCGGAGCCCAGCCCGGCACGCTGCGAGGGCCTAGGGGTGTGGGATGGGGGAGGGGTTCATGTATATACCGATATGTATGTAATTTGTATGCGTATATATTTATTTCAACAGATGATTCGCATTGTTCCACAGCAGAAACCAACACAACATTGTAAGGCAATTATCTTCCAATTAAAAATAAAAAGATGATTGCAATCAAACAATATCACTGCAAAATAAAAAAATTACAAGGAAATTCTGTACCTTTTTTTCAGTTAAAAAAAAAAAACAGTCGATCCATATAATGGGCGGGGCTCCTGCTCAACAATGAAGAAAATATGGGCAACGCCAGGGCTGACTCTCAAATGCAAACGAGAATCGAAAGCAGCCAGGCTCCAAAGGCTAGAAATTACAGTCACATGTTTTTCTGTAAAAGGGGAAACTGTGGGTCAGGAAGGAGAGGAGAGAGGCAACTGACTACAGAGGAAGGGGGAGGCCTTCTGGGGTGTGAAAGTGTCAGTTGCTCAGTCGTGTCTGACTCTGTGCGACCCCATAGACTGTGGCCCGCCAGGCTCCTCTGTCCATGGGATTCTCCAGGCAAGAACACTGGAGTGGGTTGCCATGCCCTCCTCCAGGGGATCTTCCCCACCCAGCGGTCGAACCTGGGTCTCCAGCATTGCAGGCAGGTTCTTTACCATCCGAGCCACCTGGGATGCAAGTTATTCTAAATCCTGACGGTGTGGCGGTCACAGGACTGCTGCAGTTACAAACCCCACAGATGTACACACCGCAAAGCGTGAGCATCACTGTGTGTGAGCTACACACAGTGAACCTGACTCAAAACCGAGGAGCGGATATTTTTACTAATATATGGACAGCACCCCCAAAACAGATGAAAAGAGTTTAAGGTCACAAGTTGTCACACGTGAAACAGGGTGTGGCCCACAGGTTTTGGATTTTAGGAACTTAGTTCAGAAGGTAAAACCCTACGTTGTTTAGAAGCTTCAACATGTCAAGTTCCCCAGCTTGCTGACTGGCACACGAGCAGACGCTGCTGGGAAGGAGGCGAGGACCCGACCAGCCCTGCTGCGCCGCAGCCGCGCCTGGGCTCCCCGCGCTTCTCATCTGGTGCCTCCGCCTCTGCTCCACCAGCTGCCGGCCAGCGGGCAGCATCTCAGCCAGAGCCCACCGCAGGGGCAGAAAGCATCAGGCCTGCCCGCCCAAGAGTGTAATTTACAGAAACAAGCTCTGCCTTCCAGTGAGCGCCCTGTGGAGCTGTGTAAGGGTCTGCTACGGGGCTGCTTTTGGGCCAGGTCCCTAGAGACAAGCTTGGCGAGTCACCTTGGCAGGCACGATGCCCACAGGATGGAGGGACTCTCAGGCCATGAAGGACAGGGTTGGGCTGACAGCTCCCAAGCTCAGGGCTGACAACATGCATTCCAGGAGGAGCGTGTGTGTGAGCCCAGTGTCCGGGAAGGGGCCGGACGCACTTAAGACAACAGAGTCTGTGTGACGAACAGGAGCACGGGGATCCAGGGCTCCCAGAGCTGGAGGTGAACCCGGGGCTGCTGTCTATCCCACACCTGAGCTAGCTGCTGCCACTGTTCCCAACTCAGGTAAACAGTGAAGTCAGACTTCTTTGTTATAAAATGCTGTTTTGATCTTTGGAGCAATATAGCTGATTTCGACTTCCTCTACTGAACAGCAGCCTTTCAAACGTGAAGCTGTAGCTTTCAAGTTTCCCCATTAGACCAAAGCATACGGAAAAGCAAACTAGAGCAGAGACCAAACTACTGAAGCAGTTTCCAAGAAACGTTTAAAACTGCCGACTAAATGATATTAACTCCTTGACCTCAGTCACCAAGAGCATCGCTCTGTCTGTCCCTCTCTGGTGGCAACGAGTCGGCCTTGGGTCACCAGAAGCCCTGGGAGCTGAAAGGGTGGATAATCCCAAAAGACAGATGTCAGCAGGCTCTGATCGCTGCCCGGGCAGTGATATGGGGGTGGCCATCAGTTTCCCCAGAGCCAGTGGAGTAAGCATCTTGGTGCTGCCTTCCAGGGGATCGGTGGAGTCCGCCCCGTGAGAAGGGCAGCCTCCGGGGCTGGACGCCAGCACTGCCCGGCTGATCCACAGCCTCTGATTTCAGGGCACAGAGCAGAAACGTCCGTGGCTGAAGGTCATCTCTGTAATCTCTCTGCTCGAAAAGTGAGAGACCAGGAGGCACCCAAGGCCACGGGGGAAGCTGTTGCAGCCCCGTCCTAGCAAACGCACTCCCTTCCCACCGCAGAGGGTCCAGGTGCTCACAAACATGCCTGGTCCCACCCAGCTTTTCTTCTGAGAAAGTTCATCCAGATGACAAAGTCAAAATACTTCCTATCACTAGACTGACGTTTAATTTTGCTAAAATTCCAACTGAAAAGCAGCTGTAACGGAGTGTGTTTAAGCACAGAGTCATTGCACAAACTCAAAGGAGGAGGCTCCGGGAGGACATGCACACCAACCAGTCTCCCAGCTTCGACGTCTGAGCTGCTTTAAACCCTGGACTATCTGAGCAGGATTTACAGGAAATAACTCCAACAGGAAGGGAGACGATGATGAAAGAACAGATACTTTCTGCACTAGAATTCCTCATTCTTCACAAACCAGACCAATAAAAATAATGTCTTGTTTGATGAGCTAAGCTCGCTTATTTATTCTAGAGGCTGTGGGTGATCGAGCAGTACTGAGAGAGGAATAAAATTATTTTGTTTAATGTTTCAAACAGAAACAGTGGTTCTTCCTTCACATAAACAGGCCTTGGACAGGAGACAACGGAAAGGGCAGGAAGGCAAGGGCTCCCGCTGGCACGGCATCGGCGGCCAGGAGCAGCGCCGGCGAGCCGGTCCCTGCACCTAGGCTGCGTCAGGTGTGGCCCACGGCGCACCCAGCCAGGGAGGAGGCCCGGCCGAGCGTTCCGAGTGTGCACCTCGGAAAAGTTCTCTGCCTCAGCCAGGACAAGGTCGACAGCATTAAGACCGTTCATAAGAGAAGTCTACAATTTATGCATTCCCACAGCTTGGCAAAGCTCACGGCAGTCTGTCTCCGCCGAGGACGCTTGCCCAGCTGTGCCCAGCAAGCCTCATGGAAAACACCTAACGCCTTATTCATGTAACATTTTCCTTGGTTAAATAAAAAAAAGCTGTGGATTTATTATTTGGTACTATTGAGATATTCTTCTTTAGGCTAAAATAATGGTATATGTGAAAAGCTAATGAGGAGGAGGGATAATTTCTATGCGCACAAGAACTGTGACCTTGTTAAGACCAATCTTTCCAAGCAGCATTCTCTCTTCCAAACATAAAACCCGCGTCGACTTACACCAAACCCCGAGTGAGCATCCCTAAACTAAAGAAATCAAATGCTGAAGTTATAGATCATTTTTGAATGTTCAGAAGCTAAACTAAGTACGTTATTCTACTTTTGAACATGTAAGGAACAGTGCTCGTATTTTCACTCTGCGGAACAGGAAAAGAAATTTATTAGGGAATGTGATTTTAGACATTAAATCCGAAAGCATCTGCCTGTCCTCCGCTGCCTCAGTCGGCTCTGTCACCTGTGATGCGACGTGGGGGCTGAGCCGTCGATGGGGGCCGGGGCGGGAGGACTTCTCCATGAACTCCGACCGGGGCTCACATGCACAGCCGCTGGGCTTTCTGAACACACAGAGGAAATCTCGCCATAGGAAAGCCTCTAGCAAGTCAAAGAGAAGATGTTTTAGGACTTTACCTTAGAGAGTACATTTTTCCTGTTTGTTTTGGTACGTTTTTGTGAGCAGGGCAAGTGGACTGGAAACAGCGCCCACAAATGCTTGGCTGCAAATCCTGACGCGTTACGTGATGTGTGCACACAGCAGCCCCTCACAGGAAAGTGTGTGATTGTGTGTGTGTGTGTTTATGTGTGAGTGTGTGTGAGTGTTTTCCAGGGTAAACAGGGGAGGGAGGGGAAGCCTCCTGTTGATTTTATTCAATGCCTCTAAATTTACATGAAGTATCTGGGTAGCCTTTTTTTTTTTAAACTTTTACTTAGCATGAGAATGGGCTATTTTATTATTGGTGATTTAAAGATTCTGATGCCTCCTAAAAGCTTTTAAAAAAAATCTTATAAATTGAAATCACTCTTAGAGATTTAGACATGCTCACATTTGCTTCAGCTGCTGAATATGTATGTCTCAACAGTGCAGAAGTCTGCTAGTCTATGAATCCCTTCACCTTTGGTATTATTGGTATTATTTGGTATTGTACAATGTACACTCATCAATAAAATGCAAACATAGCACATACACGTCCCTCCCTTCACATCTGTGTCTTGTACCAACATCACGAATCAACTTTTACAGTTATGACAAAATAGAAAAAAATTTGTTTTTCTAGTGCATAGCCTTAAAAAGACATTGACCAATTTCAAACAAATCAGCCAATAAACTAACAGGAAGAAAGTGGTCATTGTTGATTGATAAGATTAAACTGTCTGAGAGGGAAGTCAGAACATTTTATTTATAAAAAAGAAATTTAAGTCACTTTTTACAAAAATAAGAAATATGTTCCCTACTTTTATTATTGGTTCACAAACAATTCTAAGAGGATAAAATATATAGATATTAGAGAGTTATTTAGAGAACTTTTATTACTTATGGGTTTTAACACAGGAATAGCACTTTGACTAACCTTTCAGACCAAGGCCTTAGGAAGTATAATTAACTTCTGGACTAGGAAAAAAGAGGATTTCAAGAGCGTGTGTCTTTATGCAACGCAGGTCCTAACAGCGGCTTAAAACCAGAAGCATAAGTTTAAGTGGCCAAGACACAGGAACAAAGGCTCGAATGAAACAGCCCTTCACTCAGATTGTAAATGAGTTATCAATTTTTACTGTAGATGAGAACATGTGATTATCTGTCAGAGAGCCGGTGCGAAGATGGAGCAACGGCTTCACCGCCAGCGACATGGACTCTTCCCCTCACGCTGGAGGTGTCGGCGCCGGGCCAGGGCTGGGAACCCCGTCCTGGTCTCATCCGTTCGGGAGTGTTTACTACGTGTGCAAAGGCAGAGCCGCTGGTGATGAGCTCAGGATAAAATGGGAAAAATGTGGACCCTGACCTTCTTAGCGCCGCTTAAAATCAGAACCAGGCCCTCTGAGCACCACCCCATGGCCTTCGGCTCGAAACTCGAAACCTGACTCCTCGTCCATCCAGTAGAAAGGATGCTTGTCACAGTCCAGCCAAGCGGCAAGGGCAGCGTTGCTGCCCCCAACTCTATTGCCCTCCCCTCCCCCCCAATTGCTGCCCCTCCCCCCTGCCTCCCCTCCCCCCACTCCCTCCCCTCCCCCTGCCTCCCCTCCCCCCACTCCCTCCCCTCCCCCTGCCTCCCCTCCCCCCTTCCTCCCCTCCCCTCCCCCTGCCTCCCCTCCCCCCTTCCTCCCCTCCCCTCCCCCTGCCTCCCCTCCCCCCTTCCTCCCCTCCCCTCCCCCCTGCCTCCCCTCCCCCCACTCCCTCCCCTCCCCCTGCCTCCCCTCCCCCCTTCCTCCCCTCCCCTCCCCCCTGCCTCCCCTCCCCTACTGCCTCCCTTCCCTCCTCTCCCTCCTCTCCCCTCCCCTCCCCCTGCCTCCCCTCCCCCCTTCCTCTCCCCTCCCCTCCCCCACTGCCTCCTCCCAGAGCATATCATCCGGGGCAGGAATCTGGACTCAGCAAGAAGGGGCGCTCACACTCTCATTGCTAGAGTAGAGAAGCCGCATCAAGCGTGCTCACAGGTTCCCTCTTCGGCCTTACTGTCTTAAATCAACCGGAGCACCCTAATCTCATCAGTCCCCTCCTCAGACATCAGCGTTCTCCAGGTTCTTTGTGGCCGTCCTTCCCTGTTCCATCCCTAACTACAGAAACCCTTTACTGCACGCCCCCTCTCCCAGGGCCCCAGCAGGCAAGACCCGCAGTGGTGGAAGGAGGGCAGCAGAGCCATGTGGTCAGAAGCAGCTCAGGCACCGGCCGCCTGTTTCCTTCCAGCACAAACGAGATGCCTGGAAATGCCTGCTGGCCTCTGCTTTCCCAAACCTGAAAACCTGAAGCTAGGCAGAAGTGCGGGTAGACTTTACAACAAACTGAGCTAAGGTGATAAAATCCATGGGGAAGAGGAGGAGAAGGAGATTAGATGACGGTTAAAAATATCCACGTCTTCATTTGATTAACTTTAATCTAATTAGAAAAAGTCACTGCTGGGTTCCCAACCAAACAAGGAGGCCTCAGAAGGTTTATGCAGAAAGAGGAAAAAAAAAAGGTTAGAGCAGCAAAAATAACGCTGAATTAAGAGCACTTGGAGGCCGACGGCTTTGAACCTGGGCTCCAGCAGCCCCGTGGCCCGCGAGGCCGTCTGCGCGGCCGGGTTCCTGTGAACAGAGGCCTCATTGTCCCAGAGGCAGCGAGAAAAAGGCTGCTTTATATCTGCTCACACCACGGCCCTGCAGAAGGCAGCCGGGGCCGCGCAGTCCCCAGGAAGGAGGAAGACGCAGTGCACACAGCCCCTCGTGGCAGCGCTCCCACACAGAGAAGCATGCTGCTCAGGAGACGCTGTCCCCAGGCCGCTCCTGGCGTGCAGACTGCGGGAAGGGGCGTTCTGGTGGTGCGTAATTTATAACTGCAAAGTCCCGATTCACGTGGGACCTGGGCACTTCTCTGCCCTCTGCCCCTCCGCCCGTACCTCCAGCCCCGGCCAAGGGGTCGGTCTGCCCGGCAGCCAGGAGATAAAAACACCGCACTGGGCTGGGCTGGGCGCAGTCCTTCCACACCTGTTTAAAATGTTTACCCAGTAATTAAAGAGGAACGCTCATTCCAGACCAGACAGACATCAGACAGCGCGAGTGCGGACATAGATATGGCCGTGCAACGCGGCCGGGAACAAAGGTTTCATTGTGGGAGCTGCCTCGGTGCAGGGGACATGCTTTAAGGAAGCCGGAGCTTCACAGAGTTTACATTACAGACGGGAAAAGGGCTTAGAAACGTCAAGTGCTTGGAGCTACCGCGGCCACAAGGGGCCCAGTCCTTGCGGACCGGCAGGCCTCAGGCACCTCGACGAGTGCCCTGAAGTTCAGCAGTAGGACCTGCCGGAGTGCAGCGAGGGGCACACGCGAATGCCCCCCACCGTTGCTGCCCCACTGGAGTGCTCCCCACCGTTCCCTGCCCAGCACAGTCCTCCCAACTTCGGAAGAAGCAGAGGCTTGAGGTGTCCGGTCGGGTGCTGGGGCCGCACACACCACCGCCCCCTCTGCTGGCCTCCCGGGGTGGGGTGGTCGGCTAGGGTCCTCTCCAGGAAGGAAAACAACCCAGCGTGGCAAACTCCCAGGATGACAAGAGAAAGGCATTTTTTTTTTAAATTTATAATGCATTAATAGTTTTGGTAACTTTTGAATTAGCACCCCTCCTCAAAAAAAAAAATTAACAGAGACTCCAATGTTGTCCTTCAGTTTATGCAAAAATATTCTTTGGACAAACTGCATAGATATATTTAGCCATGCTTATCAGTTTATGTACAATAATTTGACAGAGATTCTGTGTTTCCTTCTGATGACTTTAGTTCTAACGACTTCTTTAATATATGGAAAAATTACTTGCAACTCAAAAGCATAAATTGTGACAATATTTAAAGTTGAGACACTGCATTTTAAAGGGCAGGCTAATAGAGTCAAAGGGAAACTTTATAACAGGGGTTATTTCAGGATCATAAAATTATCTTTATGTGTTTTTTAAGAAAGAAAAGGTTTTTTCTCTCTGAAATATTAATGAAGACGTATTTTATTTATACTATTATAGGGTAAGATAGGAGAAGGCAATGGCAACCCACTCCAGTACTCTTGCCTGGAAAATCCCATGGACGGAGGAACCTGGTGGGCTGCAGTCCACGGGGTCGCTAAGAGTCAGACACGACTGAGCGACTTCACTTTCACTTTTTACTTTCATGCATTGGAGAAGGAAGTGGCAACCCACTCCAGTGTTCTTGCCTGGAGAATCCCAGGGACGGGGGAGCCTGGTGGGCTGCCATCTCTGGGGTCGCACAGAGTCGGACACGACTGAAGCGGCTCAGCAGCAGCAGCAGCAGCAGCAGTGAGTAAGACAAGCGGTTAGGTAGGAGTCCTGACAGGTAACAGCAAGGTGACACCCGGCAGATGCGACAGCGCTTGTGCACAAACGCAGAAATAATCCTGACAGATCCAGACTCCACCCATCTGGACTTGACAGCATTGTGCACTCTGACCCCCAGGGCACATTACAGCCCGAGGCCCACTCAGCCTAAATATCACACAAGAAGGTCTCCACAGCCGAGATCTCCAGACACGAGTGGACGCGGGTCTCAGATAAAGACACAACAGGAGACCGCCCTCTGTTGCTTGAGTAACTGTGAATTATTAAAAACTGACACAAAGATGCTTAAGAAAAATAAGTCAGTAAATCAAAAGGAAACTCTGAGAAAACAAGCCAGAATAAAAGTTAACATTGGCTGAGAGGTGGAACTACAAGAACACCTGCCCCCAGGAGCCTCGACAACAGCGGGCAGGAGGCGGGAGGAAAGGAGCCCGCTCGGCAGGGTCCCTGCCTGGTGCGGCCGCTCCAGGGACACGGGGTCCCGAGTGCTCGCCTCAGCTCCTGACAGCAGCCCTGCAGCCAGCAGTGTCCACCTGCAAACGCTGCCCAGGCCGCCCATCCCGGCCACTGCCCAGGCCGCCTGGGAAGCACCACCCTGTGCCGACCAAGGGCCACAGGGGCTCTGGGGACTCGGCCTGACGGCCCTAAGCCCACCTCACCGTGGGGCGGCCTCGGCCCCCGGAAGGGGACAGACAGCCCAGCTCCACAGGGCTCCGACGTGAGCGTCCTTACATTCCTTCCTTCATTTAACAGATCAAAAGGCTCTTTGAGTTCAAGACGTTTACAGACGATGGAATTTATCTCAGAGGCGTGGCTCAGCAGAACTGAGGGTCAGTCTTGACCCCCTGGCTTCAGTGGAGGGTTTCTGAACTCTGCTACGAGGGTTACAAGGGCAGAAAGAACAGCAATATATGACACACAGGTGTGCTTTTGGATGCCCAGCTCCCTAACAGGACCCCAGGAAGCAGCAAGCGCAGGTGTGCGCCTGCCAATCGGGAGCACAGAGGGCCAAGCCTCGGGACCAGGACGAAAAGCTCGGCACAGGGCCTGCAGGTGACGGGCTGGGTCCCGCACCTGTGCACAGCTGAAGGAGCAGGCCCAAGGGCTTCACGAGCAAAGAAGCCTTCCTTGGGTAGCCATGTGAAAGGCTGGATGCTCACCTCGGTGGTAGGCACCTCGTGATGGGTGTGTCAGGTCTGCACACTGCACACTTACGCACGGCTGTGTCAGACCGTCTCGATGAGACTGGACAAAACAGAAATCAAGGGTAGGTTCCCCATGCCTATTTTAGGTTTAAGACATTCCCTCACAATTTACACACACTTTCCTGAGCCAGGAAAGGGGGGTTGCGTCCTGGGGCCCCGGGCTGGGCTCGCCCCATTCCTCTGGCGAGGCCTGGAGGTGCTGCTCCCCACGCTGCCTGGACCCCACCTGAGGCGGCCGTCCTGAGCCAGGGTGTGTGGGAGAAACACGCTCTGCGGTCGCCGCCCTGTGCCTGTGCCCACTGCCCCTGCCCCTGACAAGAGGGCGGAAAGAAAGGTGTGTCCACCAGCCCGGACACCAGGAAGCAACACGCACACGCGCGGAGACTCTGCAGAGCACTCACCGACCAACCCCCCATCTCTCTTCTGCCCCCTCATCTCCCCTGCGGCCCCCCACCACATGTCCTGAGCCTGCCCGCGAGGACCAGGCCAAACCATGGCGCCAGCCCCCGAGCTAGAAGCCCCATCCCAGCATGTTCTGCCTTCAAGGGGAGGAGAGTACACCACGAGATAAACATCCTAAACGCCGTCTTCCATTCACACACTCTTCTTAATAGAACCATTATCTTTGTCACACCCGAGACACACCCACAACGTTTAGAGAGTCACTGGGGAAGAGTATTCAGAAGGTATGAGCTCAGTGAAGCCAGGTGAATAGCTCTATTTCACTTGACATCACCTCACACAGAAGCAGACAGGATGAACTGGACCAAGCCACTGATTTCTGCAAACAAACTCGATGGCCCAGAGCCGAGAGCCAGCTGCTGCACAAGGGGGTGACTGGCCGGTGCCCGGCAGAGGAGGCCCACTGCCCGGAGATGACACCCCAGACGCGGGGACTCCTACTCGTGTCCCCATGCGGAGCACACGCACCCTCGCCCACCCCACACTCACCCTGTTATCTAACTGTGCTCTGAACGCCCGGCCCAGAGGCCTGAGTGCCAGAGGCTGATGGAGGGCGGGGCCTCCTCCAGCTGCAGCCTGCTCCTGACTCCTGGCCTCACTGTTTGAGACTTTCTGGCATTTTTATTGCCTGTTGTCTCAGTGATAATATGCAAGCATAGAGATATATTAAAACCCTAAGTAAACATATTCAAAGAGGGAGAAGGAATAGGTCATTAGAGAAAACGGCTCAAGAACATTAATTCTGAAGCAGCATGCACAGAGAAGGAGTTATTTTTAATTTTTAAAATTGCCATAAAAGTGTTAGTTAAGGCAGTTATTATTTCAATTGAGTGCTTTGGGGAGCACAGACAAATAAATAAGTTGTAAATGGTAGTCCATGAACTGAAAAAGCTGAAAGGAAGCCCGGGTGAGCTGGACTTTTCCTGTCTTGTTCTGCTGCAGAATCACTTTGTGGAACTGTGAAAAGACTCATCTGCCAGAGAAAAGCGCGGCCGCCTTCCCTTCAGAGGCGCCTGCTCCACCCCGAGCACAATAAGAGCGCGGCTCTAGGTGGCCACTGCTGAGCACAGGCAGTCAAGCATGACTTGCTCTTGCAAAGATTTTTTAAAAAATAGTTACAAATAAGCTCAATTCTTTTCTTATTAGTCACATAACACTTTCTGCAAGAACACAGTCAAGACCAAGATTAACAGCATGGCAAGAAATTTGCCCTCCGCCCCCTTTTTTCCCTGAATGTGAACAAATACACGATGCTGAGCTGAGAGCCAGGCGGCCCAGAGCTGCTGGGACGTCACGTTTCCGGAGGTGAAAGGACTCTGGGCCCCGAGTGAGGGACTAACCCCGAGTGCACGAGAGCGGGTCCGTCCACACTGGGCCTCTCCTGCCCTCTCCCAGATGAGCCCTCCCTGGCCATGTCCTATCTCCTGCCCTTGCGGTCCCCCGTCGTTCCCCGCGGACGGAGCTCCACACCTGCAGCGGCAGTGGGGCTCCCTGCGTGCAGCAAGAGGGGACACAGGACGCCCAGGGCTGCGAGCAGGACAGCCTCCTCCCCAGTTTAGCTGCAGTCACTGGACCCACACCAACGGCAGCCCAGCCTATGAGCTGCATGGCATGTGATACAGATGCCTAACAGCCGAGGAAAATAATGATTGATGCCTTGTAGAAAGGCTGAAGCAGAAGTGAATGCATTTGTTTGTAACTAGACTCTTCTGAATTCTTCCCCCAGTTGCGCCGTCAGGAGCTACTCTTTTTGCAGGAAAAGATGGTCCTGGGGATAAAAGAGCCCCATTTGCTGGCTATGTGTGACAACACCCAAAAGGGGTGCAATATATCACCCAGGCAGCCCACAAACCGGCCGGTCACATTATTTATTACGAGCCACACATGTGACAAATTATTTAACTCAGTTGATCCTAATAAGTCAAAGAGCAAGCAATTAGCCGGCGCAGTCAGAGGGCTGTTTGTGGAATTTATGGATGCGCTCAAGCTGCCCTGCACTTCAAAGCCCCATTAAGGAGAACCTTTTAATGACTCACTGGAGATGACAAGCATTACACAGCACACATGGCAGCCCAGAGCCGGCCACCGGCTGGGCTCCCCCCGCCTCGCCATGCCCTGCCCCCAGCGAGGGACCGGCTCCCCACGGGGGCTGCAGACTCGGGGGCCTGGAGCCCACTGACACCCCACACCGCTCTGGGGCTCGGCGACTCCGTTCACAGGTGAGCAGAGGCGGAGGGCTCATAGCCGGAGCAGCCCAGGAGGCGGACCTGTCCCAGGCCTTCAGAGGCAGAGGGACAGCGAGAGCCCCTCCTCCAGGCTGGGAGGGGTGGAGGTGTTCTGGGGGGCCTGGGGGAGCCTCGGAAACGCCACACGAGAGTGAGCAGCGTCAGCGGCCTGCACTCGCCCTCCTCCCTCCTCCCTGCACTCGCCCTTCGGAGGCGGTCGCTGGGGGGGGGGTCCACACCCCTGTCCTGGGCTCCCCTGTAGCACCCCTGCCCCGCCCACCCCGGGGGGCATGTCGAGAACAAGGCCACGGCGCCCCTGTGTCCCTGGAGATGGGCGCCGCTGGCTCTGGGCAGAGGATGGGGAGACCAGGCTCCAGACAAGCAGCCTGGGGGCAGCGCCTGGGCCCAGGGTCCTGGCTTTAAGCGGCAGCTGTGCGGGCTCCTCAGCAGGGTTCCCGGGACTCGGTGAGGCTGCCGGTGGATGGGGGAGCTGGGGGCAGCGCCAAGCACACCCCCGCACTGCCGGGAGCGGGAGGCGAGCACCAGGCACCCTGCCGCAGCCGCCTCCTGCAGGAAGCCCCCACCGCTGAGCGCCGGGCCCCCGGGGCCACGCCAACGCAGGGCTGAGCTGCAGCATGGCCCGTGGGAGGCGGCGACCCAGGGGTGGGGGACCCCCGGGAAAGCAGTCCCTCTGTTCCCGTCTCCAGAGTTCCACTTTGGCCTGATGCAATTTCAAGTTGGAGATTTTGTTTATACAAGAAATCTCATAGAAGAAATGTGAAATTTGATACAGAAAGACAAGGATGTTTCTTCCACAGTGTGGGGATATCTCCCCCCAGTGCACCTTCTGTCCAAGTCCTGATAGGGTCCCAGGGACCCTGGGTGGCCTCTCAGTTATACCGTTTCAAACAACAAAGCGCCACGTCGGGGGGCGGCAGGGCGAGAGGGAAGACATTCACTGGAAATAACATCAATCGATCCTAGTTTCCACGATTCAAGGGCCCATGTGAAAGAATCTGTTTAAAGACAAGGCACCGAAGGAGCTATAATCATCACGAGCATGGCCTCATCACTGAAGAGTCTGAGGTCAGCGAAGACACTGGAATCCTCTACAAAGCAGGATGTTTGGGTCGAGGAGCAGCGGCCTGCCCCTGCCAGGCCCCGAGGCCTCAGACTGGTGCCCCGACATGGGGCCAGCAGTGGAGGAGGGGCTCTGGGGAAACGGCTGGTTGATAGATGCCAAAGACGCATTTGAGAGGATTGGATAAAATAGTTTATAAAGTGCAAGAAGAAAAAACTCCAATATTTCTAAACATCCTCAGTTCAGTTGCTCAGTCATGTCCGAATCTTTGCGACCCTATGGACACAGCACGCCAGGCTTCCCTGTCCAATGCCAACTCCTAAACATCTAAACATCCTAATGTTATTTAAAATATGAATATGTACTTAATTTAGCAAATTAAACATTTATAGTCACTTAACCGTCCTGTCCACATTTCTAAAGGTTAAAATATTCAGTTGGCTTAGCACATTTTCTGTTTCTTCCCTGTGGAAAATATGGGATGGCCTCATATTTGAGGTTACCTATTTTGGGGCACATATAATTCAAAATAAAAAGAATACAAAACTGTAAAATACTGTAAAAATATCCAAAAATGTTCTACTCCAAAAGAAAACTCTTTCAAATGAATGAATTTGAACAAATGTAAAGGAACATCATTTTTGATGCTTATGATTCAAATTTTATAAATAATATCAATACCTTTTATTAGGCAAATTCATTTTCAATCTTTTTTTTCTATTTAAAAGTTACATAACTACATATACACATAACACACACAGAGACTGGAAGAGTTTGTGCCAACACAATCTCTATTAGGACTGCAAAGGCTTTGGAAAGTATGTCAGCACAAGAGAGACACACTGTAACAACATTCCCGATGTTTAACCCACAGCGCTCTGCTACCGTCTGCAAACCATTAACCACCACAACTACACAGGTAGATTGGACATCTCAGGAGATTCTCTGCAGAGTCTTGAAGTCCTCACTGAGCCTTCTTATCTTGAAGTATTGCCAAATACATTCACAACTTCTATTTGCCAAATATTATCCCAAAGTACACTTGACAAAGTAGAAATTGCCCAGAAGAAGAAGGAAGACTGCTAATCTCATGTTCTAAAGCATGCAAGCAAAATGATCTAACGCGTCTTCCACCGCATCCTCATTAAAGAACTCAAATGATGTAATGAACAGACTGAAACCAAACGTGAAGCTTCTGAACGAAGCGCAGCTGTGCACAGGTTGTGGGGAGACCCGGGGCGGGGCTGGAGGGGGCGGGGCTGGGGATGGGCGGGGCTGGGAGCAGAGACCCAGGTTCACAGGGGCTTCCGGACAACTTCTGAGCTTCTGGGACGCACTCCATCCCACCTTCTGGGACAAGCAGCCCACCCAGGGCCGCCAGGAACACTGATGACACAAGGCGACGCTTCCTGAAAGCTGACGCCGAGTAAACGCCAGGCCCTGGCACTGGCGCTCCTGTCTCCTCAGTGAACGCCTACCGGGAATATACCGTGAAGTGGAAGTCTTCCCTTCTGTCCTGACTCACAGAGAAAGAGAAGATGGCTGATTCCCTATGGACAGCGTTCTCTGGCCATCTCTCCCTCTCTGGCGGCGGGCAAGCCTTGGCTGGGCCCCGAGGTAGATTTCCCTGCAAGGCCCCTCCTCCTGCTTGCCCGCCCCTTCTCCAGCCCCGCCCCTTCTTACACTAGGATGCTTACATGTTCAGGAGTTGGCGTTGGACAGGGAAGCCTGGCGTGCTGTGTCCATGAGGTCCAGAAGATTCGGACATGACTGAGCAACTGAACTGAGGATGTTTAGAAATATTGGAGTCTTGTTTGTCTCTTTTTGCCCAAGTAAACCCACTGCCAGCTGCAGCTCAGTGTCCAAGCCCTGGTGATTCCGGGGAGGAGAGGAGGGTCTCAGGGGATGATGGACACAATCCCCAGGGGTCACCTTGGTGAGGCCGCGCTGCTGGAACTGTCACCTGCAAGCCCTGTGGTCACAGGCCCTGGGAGAGACGCAAAGGCCAGCCCGGCGGGAGCACTGACATTCCCTCAGTCCCCGGCCCGCACACCCTCACCACGTGCAACCAGGAGGCGGGCTGGGGGAGGTCTCTGCGGAGCAAGTTCATGCAGCTTAAAAGATCAAGAGTGAAATGCTCTCTGAGGCAAACACCAGGATTCAGAGGTCAGCCACACCTGTTGACGTCCTCCAGCTCACCTGGTTCAGCTGTGACGGGCAACAGACGCCCACGGCCTCCCATCTCCCCAAAAGCCCTCCAGTCAGTGATGCAGACCAATCGCATTACTTAGCTCCTCGGGAACAGGCTTCCACTTTACAACCCTGGGGTGATATAGCGTCACCAGTGAGCCCAGCGCCTCCGCTAGAATGCGATGCCCAGCCCCATGGTGCTTCCACGGGCCCCTTTCATAGAAGTGTGACAAGTGAGGGGTGAGAAATACCCACTGATGTACACGTGGCTGCTGGGGACAGGTTTTATCTATTTAATCCAAGAATAGGGAACTGAAGTGCCAGTGAACCCAGTGCGCTTTCTGGGAATCCAATGATTAGATATCTGCAAAAACAGCACTTAAAAATAAAGTTCGGGAGACTCTAATAAAGGGGTGGCTTTTCCCCAATAGAAAGGCACTCCAGAGTGAATGCAAGGAGTGGGGTTGGGAACGGCCCTCACTTCTCTCCACGTTCCTTCCTGGGCCCAGAGTCCCCGCCACACCCGCCAGGTACCAGGACTCATTTCCAGGACCGTGTGGCTCTGGATGGGGTGCGGGGTTCCCTGAGGTCAGAGGCTGCATCGAATTCACCACACAGTTAATCCAAGTGCAAAATACATACAGCGCAACAGATGTTGGGTATTCAGTAAATACTCCCTAAATAAGTTGTTATAGAAAGAGGGGGACAAAAGAATTCAAAGTTTATTTCTAAAACTTAGTTATAAGCATGGCAAAGACAATAATTAACTGCTGATTTTCTATTTAAACAGGTAGTGGGCACAAAATATATTTTAAAAATACACTTCTAAAATATATTTAGCCTGGCAGGCTACAGTCCATGGGGTCACAAAGTATATTTAGGTTCAGGTGAGAAGGACAACTTGGCTGCAAGAGGAACAACCTCAGCTGCCAAGGCGGGAGGCAGAACGTTCGGAGTCCTCGGAGGCCAAGCCGCAGCCGGGACGCTGCGCTGCTGACTTGCTTAGGAAGGCGGCCGGCGGCGAGCCAACCCCCGGTGACCGCCGGATTAGGGCCCTTTGTGCTAAATAAAAGACTGTTCCTTGAAGAGAGAGATTTATCCTGATTTCTCACACGTTACCCCAGTTGTCACACTCAGACGATAACAGGCAAGTTCTCTTTCTCGACACTCTCTCCTTCACTCCCGTGTTTCAGCAGCAGAAAACCGAGGACTTGAAGGTAAGCGTCCTGACAGGCGACCCACTAACTGCTGGGCCACACACATGACGCAGGCCTCCAAGGGTCGGCCTGGAGACGCACTGTGTTCCTGAGGCATCTCTTAGGAACTGCCTTCTGGCACTGAGCTCTCATCTGAGCACAGCAAGGAGACCGGAGAGGGTCCCCGAGGGCAGCTGGTCCCCCAGCCTGGGCAGCACGGCCCTTGGCGACAAGGCCGAGGGTCTGGATGGACGGGCTCAGGGGGTGGGGGGCTGCTCTTCCTGCTTCGGGAGCACGGGACCTCATGCCACGTCAGGGCCGTGCAGAGCTCTGTCCTGAGCAGGAGGAGACTCTGGACAGGTCTCATTCTCCCACAGATAGCCGGTGTGCGGTGTGCTGGTGCGTGAACAACAGAGAGGGGCCTTGTGTGTTCCGAGTGGAGCTGGTCATGGGGGCAGAGGTCGGAGCAAGACAACGAGGAGGAAGGGAAGGAGACTCGCACAAGGACGCCACTGTTAGATGGAACCTTCGGGGCGTCACCGGGCTGACACGTGCCTTACTTCCCTGGTTTTGCCCAGTACTGTAACTGTAAATGGCTTCCCAGGTGGTGCAGGGTTAAAGAACCCACCTGCCAATGCAGATGTCGGAAACACAGGTTCAGTCCCTGGAGAAGGAGATGGCAGCCCACTCCAGTGTTCTTGCCTGGAGAATCCCATGGACGGAGGAGCCTGGTGGCCTGCAGTCTATGGGGTCGCACAGAGTCAGACACAAGTGAGCGAGTGAGCACCCATGCTTGTGGCTATGAACGTGCTGTCCAGACCCAAGCCATCCAGGTAACATGCAAACAGCTGCTAGAGGCGTCATCTCTGCAGGGTGATCACTTACAAGGCACCTCTCAGCACAAAGCAAGACAGTTGGTTCAGGATTTTCCCAATTCCAACCAAATTCCATTAGTATGTTACTAGTTAGACAATTACCAGAAACAAAGATAACTTCTGGCAGCAGAAAGGATGCCCTTCATGCACTGGGGATCTCAACCGCCGCCCACCCATCGCGCGGGCTCGGCCTGTCTTCTGGTCACGGTGAGACCAGCAGGAAAATTGCCACCCCCATTACAGCGCTAGGTACTAGGAGAAAAATCAAACTGGAAATAAGGACATGTGTTGATGAGATATGAGAGAAGGAATCAAGGATGAAGAAATAAAAGAGCACCTTGTTAATCGTGTGACTTTTAGATGAACCAAAGTGAAAATAATGCTGAGGTATAAACTCTAGGGGGAAAAACAAGACATTTTAGGAAACAATATTTCTGTAAAGAAGACATCCATCTATTAAAAAACAAAAACGGGCAGGATGGAAAGGAGGCACAGAGAAACCAAAGAAGCTGGGAAAGAAGGCTTTTCCTGCAGAAGTGGAACTAGGGACACAAGGGATCAACCTGCACAGACGTCCAGGACACGCAGAAAACGGGTAAGACGAACAACGGAAGAGCAGCAGTGAGACGGCTCTGGAGCCGACCTGCAGCCACGTCCTTGGGCTTGGGTATCACGCCTTGAACATCAGACCAAATTTAAAAAAGTATCATTAAGCAATTAGAAGAAAAAAATAACAGATGAGAAACGGATCGTTTACTTTCTAGGAAAACAGAAGGCTGAGTACAGGTTCAAGGACAGTGGGTCCGAATAAACCCCTGAAGCACACCACTGTCGAGCTCTGCCAGGCATCCTCATCAGGGCAGCATCGATCAGGTCACAGGAAGTAGATCTGAAGAAAGAGCACAGCCCTGACACGGCAAAGACATGATGAAAACAAGAGCCAGGTGCACGAGACAGATCTGTCTGTCCCCAGACGTCCGCTCTGCTTTGCACCAAACCGTCCATCTCTCGTCTCAGGGATGCCGCGGGACTGCCTGCTCCAGCTCTCAGCCCAGAAATCCCACTGAGCGCACTGGAAGTAAGCGGGCTCCGGTTACTCCGGAGTGGGGGGCCTCTGCTTTCCCGCAGGACGCACAGCGGGACGAAGAGGAGACGCCCCTCCAGCCCTGCGTGCCCACTGCCCTCAGAGGAGCCGGGCCAAATGCGGGGAGGCTGGGAGAAGCACCGGGAGCAGGGAGCCCCATCCATGCGGCCAGAGAGGCTCAACGCCTCCTCACGGGTGAGGCCCGATGCCAGGGAACCTCTGTCCACCAAACACTGTCGAAGGGATTCTTCTCCAATGCACATGTCAGAAGGGTTATGTGCGTCACTATTTTGCTTTTAGAACTTCCTTTCTGAATCAGCCAAGGAAGGCACAGGCTTACGACCACGGCGCAGCATTTCCAAACCGAGGCGCCCAGTTTAGCTGCTAAATTAAGCATTTTTACCAGGCAGTTGGGGGGACAACTCTCTGCAGCCCTCGGTCCCTCAGAGCTGGAGGCAGACAAAACTGAAGCCCAGGGCTCTCTGTGAGGCTCCCTAATCGGCTTTCCTAGTGAAGATAAATATTACTTAGAAATAGAAACAATGGTTGTAGTTAAATCACCATTTACTTGAGCATATGTAAGCATGTATGTGCATGTGAGCACGTGCGTGTGTGCACACGTGCGTGTGCACACAGACACAGACACACACACACACACACACACACGGCTGGAAGGAGATGAGCCAGCTGTGATTTCAAGTGCTCCTAGGGTAGGAGGGCAAGTTGACCCCAAATCCCCTATTCTGTACTTACAATGACTACAACTTTTAGGACCACTTAGAAGAGAGAGAAATAATGAGGAAACTCCACGTGTAGGCTCAGGAGGGGAAAAACTCTGAAGTTAATCCTAACACATTAGCAACATCCAGCCCGCGACCCAGAGTCACAGAAAGGCACTGACCACGAGACTCCCCACAACGCCTGCTGCGGACTACTACGAGCACGAGATGGGACCTTCCGAGCCCCCAGCTCTCGCACTCACTGCACAGTGATGTCCATGTGTGGACTTACACGGACGTGGCCACAGGACGTAACAGGAGAGAGCGCTGGTTATCCCGTTCAGAATGCCCGTTTCTCTAGTCACACATCTCAGGCTGAGCTCCAGGTTCCCACCTGTGGAACAGTTACTGAGCCAAGCCCGCGTAGCGGCTGAGGATTGGGGGGAAAGGCCGTGTCCTGTATCCTGGTCGGCTGAGGATTGGGGGGAAAGGCCGTGTCCTGTATCCTGGTCGGCTGAGGACTGGGGGGAAAGGCCGTGTCCTGTATCCTGGTCAGAGCAGCTCAGAAAACAGCACATGCCTCTGCCGGGAGCAAAGGCCCTCGCGTGTGGCGTTCGAGGTACTCAGAGATGTTAGGCCTCCTGCCCTAAAAACCACTTTGCAGAGTTAGTCAACTGTCTGTTGACCTGCTTTTTACATACAGATCAATGGCTTTTAGAAGTTGGCAATGAACATGAAATGCAAAGTAAACGTGTTAAAGACTATTTTAGACAACATCTTTCCACATATATTACAAAACAGATTTTGAAATTTGAAGGAGCCCTCAGATATACCGTCTGTCTATGCTAAAACTCTGAGTTGCCGAGAACACCTTTGTGACTCGCACAGAGACACAGCGTACAGAGCAGATGTGAGTCTAACGCCAGCCAGCACCCCTGCTGCCTAGCTACCACTCCAGCTACAGCTGAGCACCTGCTCATTACCCTGGACACTAAGCCAAGTGACTAAAAGCTTCACCAGTAAAATAGTAACATTTAAATTTCAATGTTAACTTAAATACCAATAACCTCAGATATGCAGATAATACTATGCTTACGGCACCAAGTGAAGAGAAACTAAAGAACCTCTTGATGAAGGTGAAAGAGGAGAGTGAAAAAACCGGCTCAAAACTCAGCATTCAGGAAACGAAGACCAGGGCATCATCACTTCACAGTGAATGGCACCACCACGGCCCATCGCTTCATGGCAAACAGACGGGGAAACGATGGGAACAGTGAGAGACTTTATTTTCTTGGGCTCCAAGATCACTGCAGATGGTGACGGCAGCCATGGAATTAAAAGACGGTTGCTCCTTCAAAGAAAAGCTATGACCAACCTAGACAGCATAGTAAAAAGCAGACACATTACTTTGCCATCAAACGTCCATCTACTCAAGGCTATGGTTTTTCCAGTGGTCAGGTATGGACGTGAGAGGTGGACTATAAAGAAAGCTGAGCGCTTCAGAATTGATGCTTTTCAACTGTGGTGTTGGAGAAGACTCTTGAGAGTCCCTTGGACTGCAAGGAGGTCCAACCAGTCAATCCTAAAGGAAATCAATCCTGAATATTCACTGTAAGGACTGATGCTGAAGCTGAAGCTCCAATATTTTGTCCACTTGATGTGAAGAGCCAAATCACTGGGAAAGACCCTGATGCTGGGAAAAACTGAAGGCAGGAGAAGGGAACAACAGAGGATGAGATGGTTGGATGGCATCACCGACTCAGTGGACATGAGTTTGAGCAAGCTCTGGGAGCTGGTGACGGACAGGGAAGCCTGGCTTGCTGCAGTCCATGGGGCCGCAGAGTCGGACTGGATTGAGCGATTGAACAACAAATTAAATACAAAATATATCAGAAAGGAAGATATGTTTTATGTTTCCTTATTGTAAGAATACATACAAATACATTGTTACATATTTTTGTAATCAAATCTAAGTGTTCTGTAATCATTACAAAATGTATTACATAGTTTTCCTTCCGGTTCATTTAGACTTGATGAGTGGAGGGCAGGCATCTAAGCAGTATTTAGCATATAATCTTCAACTGGCCAAGACTTTGATACATGGAACTACGGTTAGAGTTAAGAGCCTCAGTGGGAAAGGGCAAGAATCGACCTCCACATGGGGACCTGAGTTTGCCACCGTCCTTCGAACCGTGTATCTACTTTTTTACCCACAGGTCCTAAGTGCCCAACTAAACATCCTTGCGAAAAACAGATCAATACAACCATTCATTAAGCTCATACATTCAAAGGTTTCCATTATTATCCAAAGATCAAAACTCTGCCAACGAAGGAAAATGCGTCTAGGAGCGCGATTTACACACAACTCAAATCATCGCTGTAATAAAAAGCTCAAACCCCTGAGTCCAAGGGAGGAAAGGAGGCAGACCCCACTGCGGAAAGCCAGCAGCAGGACCAGTGGCCAGTGCGTCTTCGGCAGAGTGGCAGTGCTGGCTAGCCAGGCTCTTGGCAGCCCTCAGGGGGCTCAGCGAGCACAATTTACCAAATATGGTGGGGAATGTGGAAACACTGCAGATATTAGCATTTATTTCTGAGGCTAACATAACGCAGTCCTCAGGCTCGCCACCGGAGCCTGCAGCCACTAAGTGATAAGTGAGGCAGTGGAATTCAAATAATCCATTGGTTCACATCGGTGTCACGCTCGTCTGTAAATGTTCCCAGTCCCCTCTGGCCCTCAGGGCACCACACTTGCTTTTTAGGGGCATAACTCATGGGCAGTATATTAAAAAGGGAGTTAAATTATGAGAGCACCAGTTAGCCATGATTTACTCATTAAAAAGTGCATTAAGCCCCAGTGCCCTGAGCGGCCGACCTCGCAGCTGATCGCTGCTAAGTGGCTTGAGTACAAGTTCGTTATTTACCTACTGGCAGGGCCCCAAGATTTATCTCTTTGAGCCACAGAGTTCCATCATTTGTCTGTAAGCTCCCTTCTTCACGTTAAGTTCTGAAATGCTGGTTTAATTATAGGAGGAAACCATGCTGAAATAAGTGAAAAGGAACACAGAACTCGGACAAAACAGGAAATATTTAAGCGCTCTGGCACCTCTCTTCCAACAAGTTAAAAGGGTGTTTCAAATAATTTATGGATTGAAGGGGATAACACCCTCGTTATAAAGAAACAGGGGCAGAAGGCTCAGAGCACTTGACCCAGAAACATCCTATTAGACTTCTGATTCTGGAAGAGAGTGAAACTGTAATTTACTAGAAGAGTCTGCATGGAAATTAATTTACAGCCTCGTTATCTCCATGCTGCAGAGACAAACACAATTATTTCTCATTTCGAAGTTGAAAAAGAGAAGCTATCTCAGAATAAGTGGGCCCTCCCACTCGCCCTCTCTCTGCCTGCTTATCTTCGTCATATATCAAACGAATGCGTCTGCAGATCCAGGCAAAGAAGTCGAGTGTTTAACCTGAACTTCACGTCACTTTCTCGGAGCAAGGCCGAGCAGGAGACCCGGGCAATGCGTCTGAGCTGACGCTGGCTGGAGAGCATGAAGGCACGGCAACAGGGTAGTGACCGCTCGGTGCCAAAAACACTCTGGAGCTTTGGTTATAAAGATCATCATGGAAAGGGACGAGGAGACACCACGGCTGTTCCTCGGCCGCAGCGGCGAACCCGGGATCGAGGGGCAGACACAGCCCGTCTCCACAGGCCGGCCGCTTCCTTCCAGGGCTCCTGCCCTCCCGTCGCCTGCATTTCTGCCCACTTGCCATCCTCGCAGGACACGGCTCTTGGGTCTGGAGGCTGAATGAACCCAGCCCCCAGGCCAGCCTGGGGTGCGGCACGGTGCGGCCTCAGGCAGAGGCCGGCTGTGCCTTCCCTCCCGCTCTACACCCCGAAGCAGAGCCTGCTGAGCTCCCTGGCCGCGCTGGCAAATCAGGGCGCATGGTCCTCCGGCCACCTTCAGGGCTGTCGTCCGCAGAACTGCCGGGGGCGCAGAACCCCAGCGACTAAGCCGGGACTCACAGCAGGCTCTGCAGAGTGAGTGTGACCGTAACATATAAAAACATCTCCTGCTTGGTCATTTGTCTGAGAAAAGAAGAAAAGTCATGATGTTTCTCCTTGCCTCCTCCCAAATGGGAAAAGCAATGCCAAGAATGTCCCCTAAAAATATAACACGAATTTCCGACTTCAAGAACTTAACATACTGCCATTGAGTTCAGTCTCCATCAGAAATCCATTAGGGGGTACACTTTCAGGACCTACTGGATCATTCTTTCTCGGTTGTGTAATTCTGCTGGAATTTTACTGTAACAAGCCCTAAAATATCAATGGGAAAAGGATATCGACCAGAAATGGCACAGACTTTACTCTGTGATAAATCAAACAACTCCATCACATCCCAGAGACTGACAGAGAGACATGATTCCAGGCCCTGCTGTGTGGGCTCGAGTGGGCTCCCCGTTACCAGGACGCTGCGCCTGCCGCGCCTGCAGCCCCAGCGGCGACTTGGTTAT
The DNA here is from genome assembly GCF_032405125.1 of Capricornis sumatraensis. Classification (NCBI taxonomy): domain Eukaryota; kingdom Metazoa; phylum Chordata; class Mammalia; order Artiodactyla; family Bovidae; genus Capricornis; species Capricornis sumatraensis. The sequence continues at coordinate 54,644,985 of NC_091090.1, read as the reverse complement.
CAGTCTCTGGGATGAGGATGCACGTGAGTGTGGCCTGGGAGGGAGAGGACCCTCTGACCCCAGAGCTCTGCAGTGCAGCCAACGGGGGCCACCCGACATCATATATTTTATCTGCCTCGTTTCAATTAATTGTACTTTCCAAAAACCAAGAACAAAACCAACATGTATCTCTTTACATTCATCCACACCAGGGGCCGGGGGTGAAGACGACTGAAGGGAAAAGCACTGTTTGGTCAGAAGAGATCAGATCCGTAATTTGCATAAATGATTAAACCAGCAGAGGTCCTTCTTATTGATGAGCTCCCACTGATGACCGCAGAAAACGGCTCTTTCTCCTGTTTGTTCTGAAGACACGGTGTCAGCCGTGGCTGCTGCTGCCACTGTAAATTGCTGAGCTTTTCCGATGTGCCGGGCTCTGCGCAGACACGCACATTCTCTTTTATCCATCACGACAGTCGCAGGAGATTACCCGTGGCACAGAGGAACGAACGGAGTCACAGAGAGGGTGAGCGACTGGCCCTGAACTGCAGTGGGTGGCAGGCTATTCTGGGGCTTAATTCTTTGCCAATTATTCAGCACCTACATTTTCAACAACACATCTAAAATAATCCTATCAGAAACGTTGCAAGCAGGCAGTGTTATTACCATTTTGGAGCAGGGACCACATCCTTGGGACCACATCCTTGGGGACCGCGTCCTTGGGACCGCATCCTTGGGGACCGCGTCCTTGGGGCCGCATCCTTGGGGACCGCATCCTTGGGGACCACATCCTTGGGACCGCATCCTTGGGGACCGCGTCCTTTTCGCAGCAGTTCTGCGAGTCCTTTGCACCCATCCTTCCCTCCACTCCCTTCAGTGACACCGACCCAAAACGAATGCTCCCCACCCTGGCAGAAAGTCACCTTTCCCCAGGCTGCCTGACCTCCAAGTCCAAGCACCACCCCTCTGAAGGTCAAAGAGAGGCCTCTAACGTGCGGGGCAGAGCAGAGAGGGTGGCTGTGTCCCACCATCCTTGGCCTGTCAACTGACCACCAGCAGCAGCGGTTACGGATAAACGATACAGCTAAATACACAGCTCGTGATGGGCGACCGTAACTTCTGAAGACGGTGGTGGTGCTAAGTCTCTCAGTCGTGTCTGACTCTTTGCAGCTTCATGGACCTTAGCCCGCCAGGCTCCTCTGTCCCTGAGAGTCTGCAGGCAATAATGCTGGAGCGGGCTGCATGCCCTCCTCCAGGGGATCTTCCCGACGCATGGACTGAACCGGAATCCCCTGCATTGGCGATGGGCTCTTTACTGATGAGCCACCAGGGAAGCCCTCTGAAGGTATTAGGCTTTTGAAATTATTCAAAATCCAGTGTCCTCTGCAGGAGAAGCTGTGAGTAATAACCTCGCTTACTTTGCCATCACAGATTCCGTGGGACAGAAGGAACATGGTGGAGTTTAAGCAGTAGCTACTACCGAGCCACACACGCTCAAACACACTTCTCTCTCGCGAGAGACGGAGGTTTGTGCACAGAGAGAAAAGCAATGACGCACACGTCCACAGTCCCTGCCCACCAGCCTCTGACATCAGCCAGCCTTCAGAGCCTAGAGCCTGCCTGCACGCATCTCAATAGCACACCCCTCACCGAAGCCCACAGTGAATCCACTGTTAAGCAACCTTTTACACCCTATATGAATTACTCACAAGTAATTTTGGACCTAACAGGCAGAGCCACACTTAGCAGGTGGCTTAGGTGCAACGGCGTGTATGATGGGGCGTGCCACTCTTTCAGCCCCACATGTCACGTGGCATCACTCCAGCCTCGGCCACTGCGCTGAGACCTGTCCCCACTCAGCCGCAGCGCCTCCCGGGTCCCGGCCACCCATGCACCACGGGTGACGGTGGCCGTGCTGGGCCTCCACACCCGCTGCCCCCAGTGCCCGCAGAGCCGCCCTTAGACCCGGGGCCAGCGGGGACTAGCAGAGACAGCAGCAGAGCCCGCTCTGACCCTGCCCGCACCTCCAGGTGAGAAGGGGGCGCCGCCCCGGAGGTGCTCCTGGGGGGCTGCCCCGGGTAAGGGCCCCTCGTCACCCCCACCCCCACCCCGACAGTCTCGCCCCGCCTCCCCCACCTCCCTGCCAAGTTCAGTTGCCATTTCGAGCCTTCCTCACAAATTGAACCCTGTTTTCCAAATTGGCCGGAGAAACGTTTTTGCCATGCTGAAATCATTTCCAGAGCTAAATCGGGAAGCCTGAGGCCGCCGGGCGGCCGGACAGCTGGCGGGAAGGGCAGCCTGAAGCCGCTGAATAAGGTGCATTGAGGGTAAATTGGATTCACGTGAAGGGCCGTGCATGCGGTGGGGGTGGGGGCGGACGAGAGGAATTAATGAAGATAAGCAACTACGTGAGCTCAGGCCGCCGTTACAAAACACCGGTGAACATCTGCCCTGCTCTGAACCTTGTGCAAACCCGAGGCCCTCGGGGTCCAGCGAGGAAGCTGGGCGGGGGCTGTGGGGAGGCAGAGGGTGGAGGCCGGTCCCAAAAGCTGGGGACCAGGGTCAGCACAGCGACGAAAATCTTCAATTAACTCATCACCAAATACCTGACACGGAAACAAACACGGCTTCCTCTCGGCTCTCACGGGCTCCTCCATGACAGGAAGAAGCCAAGAATTGTCATGTTCCTGAAAAAGTGTCGATTGGTTTACGAGCCTAATGCTCCACCTGACTGTGATAATATTTTACTCGCACTTCTAATTTGACCTTCCTGCCCTGGGAGCTCCCCGGGAAGAACCAACTCAGTTCCCAGCCAAGGGTTTTAAAGACGTGTGCTCCTGTCCTGTGAAACGCCTGCTGTGGAAAAACAGCCCTTCCTTAAATAATCATCTAACTTGAATATCGAAACATCTAATAATCTTAAAACATTAATAGAAGAGAATAGATTGCTGCTGCTGCTAAGTCGCTTCAGTCGTGTCTGACTCTGTGCGACCCCACAGACGGCAGCCCACCAGGCTCCCCCGTCCCTGGGATTCTCCAGGCAAGAACACTGGAGTGGGTTGCCATTTCCTTCTCCAATGTATGAAAGTGAAAAGTGAAAGTGAAGTCGCTCAGTCGTGCCTACTGTTAGCGACCCCACGGACTTCGGCCTACCAGGCTCCTCCGTCCATGGAATCCTCCAGGCAAGAGAATAGATTAAATTTCTTAAATACCACTTAGTGCTTTCTTTACATTTTCAAAGTGAAAACACATTTCTCATTGTCACCCAAATCTTTTTTCTCTTGGAACGGTGTTACCTCCATTGCTGTTTCTACAAAACTAACCAGCAAGACGTCCTGTCCTCGGGACAGATGCTCTCCCCCTAACATTCAGGGACGCCCAGTCTTTCTCCAAAGAGCAGCGGCTCCTCACGCCTGAGCCCACCTGATCCCGGGTGTGGGCCGGGAGGCTGGGGAGTCTACAGACACGCACGTGAGCGGGACGGGCGTGGGCACCCCAGCAGGTCCGAGTCACCTGTGGGCTCATGCTCTCTTCTCGCTACACATTCCTCCGGAGCGAGGCGGGGCCGGGCTGGAGGGAGGCACACAGGACAAGAGGCCGCCGCTGCTGTGCACTGCGCGCCGTCCACGCTGGCCCGGCCAGTTGGGCAAGACGGCAGTGCCTGCCTCCGCTCGGCGCTTGCTCCACTGTCCCTTCAGTAAACACAGGCCAGGTCAGCGTGGCCTGAGGGCGTGGCGACAGTGACGCCCCGCCGGGGAGAAGGACACCACCACCACTGAGGGTGAGTGAAGGGCAGGGCGAGGGGCCCGCGGCAGCGCCGGGAGCCCTGCAGACGGTGCTTCCCGGGGGCCCTGTGGACAGTGCGGCGCGGGAGCGCCCGGCCTCATCACCTGGCCTCTGAGCAAACATCGGCGCCCCCGGGAGGGGCCGGGGTGGGCGGGGGTCAGGGGCCAGCGGGCGGCACAGCGGAGTGCGGGGGAGGGTGAGCCCAGGTCACAGCGAGGGGGTCCCAGCTGTGATAGCCGCCGCCAGAGAGGAGAACGGGGGCGAGGCCACCGAGACGCCTCATCCGCCGCCACATCCGTCATCCACGCTCGGCTCGCGGGGAAGGCCTGAGCAGCGGCAGGAAGGAGGCTTCCTCTCCGCCTGCCCGCCTCTCTCTGCCCACCCCCCCGCCTGTGGAGACGTCCACTGAAAGTGTCAGGTTTAAATGTCACCAGTGCCACTGTGCTTCTGAGGGCTGGGACCTAAAACTTGGGAACCGGCATGTTGAACAACATCTAACTCCATTTCCAGGAGGACGTCTGAGAGCACGGTTCCGTGCACCAGGGCACCTGGAGAGGCAGTGAGCGATTCTCCACGTGGCACAGCGGGCACACGCGACCGAAGAGGCCACGAGAGGGCAGGAGCCGCCTCAGGGGACAGACAAGACCGCACTGAGGAAGCGCACGGCAGACGCTGCGAAGGACGGGGAGAGAAGACCCCGTGGACCGTTCCAGGAAACGGAGGAAGAGAGCAGACATTCCAGTAAGTTTCCTATAAAAGATGTCAAACATCAAAGCCAAAGAACGATCTCCTGACGCTTCCGCAGAACCACAGCTCAGGCTGTTCGGTGAGCATGGCTGAGTCTTACCTGAAGGGGCACTGGCTGGGGTCTGGCGGCGTGGATGCTGGCCCAGGAGGAAGCCACCCACACTGTGAGCCAGCATGTACAGTGTGGGCCACTTGTCTGCCACACAAATTGGCCCTTTCCCAGGAAGGGGGCCAGTGAGCAGCAGAAGGCCCCACAGGAGGGGCTGCTGGGAGAGGGACCCCCTTAGGGGCTGATATGGGGGGACGCCCACCATAGAGGAGGAGGTTCCCAAGCAGACACAGTGGCACCTGCTCACCTTGAACTATCCAAGGCCTCCGTCATGTGCAGCCCACAGGACAGTGCCAGCAACACAGGAAGGAGCCACCTGGTACCTTAGCAAGTACAGAGCAGCCCCCGCCCCACCTCCAGACACTTACGCCCTTGATTTGAGGAGCTAAGGATTTACTGTCATCAAAAATACCCTCAGAAAGAACCCATGCTGGTAAGTATGATGTGAAATTCCATAAATCGTGATGTTTTAAAGATGATTTACGTTGAAGCCTAACGTTGTTGTTGTTCAGCCGTGTCAGACTCGCTGCAGCCCCATGGACTGCAGCACGCCAGGCTTCCCTGTCCCTCACTATCTTCTAGAGTTTGCTCAGACTCATGTCCACTGACTTGGTGATGCCCTCCAACCATCTCATCCTCTGTCACCCTCTTCTCCTCCTGCCCTCAATCTTTCCCAGCATGAGGGTCTTTTCCAAAGAGTCAGCTCTCCGCATCAGGTGGCCAAAGTATTGTAGCTTCAGCATCAGTCCTTCCAATGAATATTCAGGGTTGATTAAATTTAGGATTGACTGGTTTGATTTCCTTGCAGTCCAAGGGACTCTCAAGAGTCTTCTCCAGTGCCACAATGTGAAAGCATCAATTCTTTGGTGCTCAGCTTTCTTTATGGTCCAACTTTCACATCTGCACATGACTACAGAAAAACCGTAGCTTTGACTATGCAGACCTTTGTCAGCAAAGTGATGTCTCTGCTTTTTAATACTCTGTCCAGGTTGGTCATAGCTTTTCTTACAAGGAGCAAGTCTCTTTTAATTTCATTAAGTATATAATATACAAGGTAAAAGAAAAGCACATATACGTGAATGGATAAACGCGTTTTCACAAACTCATCATAACAGTTGATGGCCAACATCAACCAATCTTTCAAATAATGAGAAAATATGAGGCAACATTGGGAAGAAGAAACAGTGGTCAAGGCGCTAACAGCTCTGACTGACAGCACTGGACGCACCACTGACTTCTGCTGGTCTTCACGTCTACATCTAATCAAAGCAGACAACTTCCGAGTGAACCTTCTCATCTAAAATGTTATACGCGGAAACGGAGGCTCCCTAACTTCAGAGCAGTGCACTGGACGCCATCATCAGGGAGTGTTGGTCTGCTGCACTAAGATACCATGTGAGGGGGGAAAGGCCAGGCGTGGGCTCGCCTCCCTCCCAGGCCACTTCCCAGCAGGGAGATGCCCGGCTGAGCTGAGGGGTCTGCACGCTCTGCGCCCGGCCCAGCCCAGAGGGCAGGCGGGCCTGGTGTCCACCCACTGCCCAGCACCCCGGGCAGCAGACAGCCTGCATTAAGTAAGGACATTTCCCCTCTCCACTGCGGGATGGGATTCTGATTTCTGACTACAGCAAGGGCTTAGTCTTTTTCTGACCGTGTTAATCCTTGGGCTTGGGAATGAGACCTCCTCGCTGGTGCTGGTGGTGTGCACACACTCACAAGTAGCAAACCACACCGGGCCTGTTACATTAGCCGTCGCCTCCATGCGATTAGAAGCACAGAAGGGAAAACACACAAGCAGTATTTTTAAAGATTGTTCCAGGAGCCAGGCTGCCTGGTTTGGGGAAACGCAACGATTTCTTCAGGTCAGTTTCTGCTCTGGAGCCACTGACCTGGGCCTTTCAGCCTGAGCAGAGCTAGTGAAATTTAAATGCAGGACCAGAAGCAATGATAAACGTGAAGTTACTCATGGGCTAAGCAAGAAAGCACGCAGTGGCAATCCTCCTAAAAACATCAAATATCTAGGCTATCATAAATGGAACTTTGCAATAAACTATTTTTCCCCCAGGTAATTGACTACTGCAAGCCAAGGGTCCTTGAGGAAAGCCTTGGAAAGCCAACAAACATGCTGTGAGACCCATGATAACTCCTAAAGACTGACCAGTCCTCAGCAATCTCAACAGAAATACAGAATTTGTTCATTTGGAAGACAGCTGAAATTGCTTCTGAGAGATTGCACAGGTATGCTAAAAAGTCTATTCAGATTATTACTTCAGTCACAATCATCAGATTATAGAATGAAAATAATAAAAAGTCATATATGAACACATATAATGTGGCTATTAAAAGTTTATTAGATTTTTAAAAAATCCTTAAAATTGAATATGGTTGTATATTTAAATACCTGGGTCACATAACAGGTATAAAAACATTCAGATCACTTCCATTGAAATCACCATGCTTTTCTCTGGAATTTGTTTAAGGTATATGCTATTTCATTATTTAAGTTCATAAAAAACAAAGTGTTCATGTCCAGAAAGTAAGCATCAATATAGCATTGTGACAAAATCCAGTGTGCTGGGGAAAGCCAAACGTTCTGTTGATAAAAGCCTCAGGTAAACACTACGATGTGCTATACAAAATAGCAAGCTCTGCTCAGCACAAAGAGCCTTGTTTTTCACTATCACAGTTTTCCAACTGTCATCTCTGATTATGTTTGCATGGATCGTACTGTAATCGGGAGTCACTGTTTTGTTTACGATGCTTCTAAATAGCCGATTTCAGATCCTCAGTAAGGGAAGTAAACATATTACCACAGGAAAAAGATGTTTGGTTATTTTTGGTCTTCCATGGTGTCTTTTTTTTCCAACTTCATAATCAAATTTCTACAGCGGCTAATATTGAGGTTAAAGTCGTGCAGAAGCATGGTCGCGGAGCCTGGTTTACGTTACAAGCTATTTCTTGTTTTCTGTTTCTAATGCGGCGTTTTGCTAGGATACGTCGAGAACTGGTTCACGCTGCACATCCCCTTTAATGTAAGTTCAACCAAGCACCCTTTTTTGGATGGTTCCACGCGCTCGTTCAGGACTGAAGGAAGGACTGAGCAACTGCTGAGGCGAGAGCCGCTCCCGAGCAGCCCAGCTCTCCCGAGCAGCCCAGCTCTCCCGAGCAGCCCAGCTCTCCCGAGCAGCCCAGCTCTCCCGAGCAGCCCAGCTCTCCCGAGCAGCCCAGCTCTCCCGAGCAGCCCAGCTCTCCCGAGCAGCCCAGCTCTCCCGAGCAGCCCAGCTCTCCCGAGCAGCCCAGCTCTCCCGAGCAGCCCAGCTCTCCCGAGCAGCCCAGCTCTCCCGAGCACAGGCGCCGCAGACCCGGCTCTCCTGGGTTCCCTGGCCTGACATGGACACGTGCAGCGTCAGCAGACACTGGTTTCAGGCCAGCTTTTTCTGTGTTGAGGGCGCCTTGACTTCGTCCCTTTTCTTCCGTCTTCCTCGGTTAAAGCGCAGCCTCTGCGTGATTGCAGGCCCTGCAGGCAGAGGCTGGGCACGCAGAGCCCGACGCCCGGAGCGCGCGCGCGTCCTGCAAACCAGGTGAAGTCCGCTCGGACGCGCGCACGCCCGCGCTCCCCCCGCGCTCCCCCCGCGCTCCTGGGTGGGCAGAGACCCGAGAGACGCAGCCACCAGGCAGCACATCTGGGCTTTCTATCAGGCCTTTAATTAATCCTCAGTGAGAGCCGAGCTATGACATTTCGACTGGGCAGGCTCCAGCTCTGGACAGGCCTTGATTTATGGCGACGGAGTCTCCACCGACTGTGATTTATTCCAGCTCTGGGGCGAGGGTGAGCTCGGAACAGAGCCGCGCTGTTCAGCACGGAACACGTGACGCGGGGACAGGCCCTCCAGGCTTCGGGACAAAGGAGCAGAGGGGAATGGCCTCGGGGAAAGCCATTTCCAAAAAATCTAAGATTCAGTAACGCGCGGTTGTATGAAACAGAACAAACACCACCGTGGATGAGAGACGGGCTCCTGAAAAAGTGGCTGACCAAGACGGGGCGGCGCTGGGCCTCATCTCTGGGAGCAGGACCACTCGGCCCTCCCCTCACCCCTCTGCAGCAAAGCCTCGTCCTGGATGGAGGTAGGGAAGGTCTCCCGCGCTGACTGTCTCAGGCAGACACAGTAAGTCAAGAAGAGGCGTAGCTGTGTGATGAAACCAAGGAGTCACCAGGTTTAACAAATGAATTTGCATCTCTTGTGGGAAGACCGCTCCCCTGGCTGAGGTCTGGACCCTGCGCTCTGGGTGCCAGTACCTGCTTGAGCTTAGCCACGGTGACCCGAGTGCCAGCGAGATGCCAGCCTGGCCCGGTACAGCACCCAGTCCTCGGTGGGAGCCTCACCACAGGGGCTCTGCCCCGAGGCCCCTGCTCCCCAGCTGGAGGGAGACAGCCCCGAGCACGCAGGGTCCTGGCCCAGTGTCTCAGGGAAGACACAGCTGACGAAGCAAGAGCGTCAGAGACCCATCAGAGACCCATCAGAGGCAAAGTTACTGTGCCCCTCGAGGGGAGGCGCCAAAGGGAACTGGGCTGGGAGCAGAGGGAAGTCCCCGAGAGGTGTCGGGGCCTGCCTGCGTGCCGGCCGGCCTTCGAGTGGCGCCTGCCTGCGGAGTCTGGGCTGGTGCTGCCACGCGCTCTGGGGAGGGTATCTGGCCACACTGCACCTCCTCTTCTTCTTCACCAAAACGGGGATAAAAACACTTGCTCTGCAGGGCTGGGCTTTGTCCAACTCCCCCAGGCTGGACGTGGGGCACTCCGGGTGCCCACGACAGGCGTGGGGCTGCCAGCGACGGGACACTGGAGGTCGGGGGCTGCCAGCGCCCCTGCCCTCAGCGGCGCACTCCGCTCTGGAGCGGGGGGTGGGTGGACCCTCCAGAGCCGATGGGGACCGCCTGCAGGGAGGAGGGGGCTGCGAGTGCGCCCACTGCCAGCACCCAGGGGCACCTGGAGATAGCGCTCTTCACCCGGGGCCGCTGAGGGACAGCGCTGGGCCTGCAGGCGGGTGACGGCGACGGGCGGGGCCGTGCCGTGAGCAGCACACTGGAACTTCCGGCCCGAGCGGCTTCCCAGGGGCTCGCTGGGAGGGGCCGTGTGGGTGCGGGTCCCCCTCCCGCTAGGGGTTCCACTGGGCTGGGATAACCCAAGAACCCCCAGCTTCTCAGGAACGATTTAGGCCAAACCGGAACCCTAAGTGCTGTAAGTCAAACAGCCAGACATGCATTTTGTCATTGAAGCCTATTCTAATTTTTACGACTCCTTAAAAAATCTACAGTTAAAGTTTTACCTGAACATGTCTGTTCACTGATGCTGGGAGTCTCCGCATCTCAAGGACATGCTGGTTTCTCGGAGGTTCTGAGGAGGCTGGGGGTTGCAGAGCTGGGCCGGGTGATGCTGCCGATCCTCCAGACCCTCAAGCTCTGACCGCCATGGGGATGAGAGTCCCGGGTGTGTATGACCCAAAAGTGCATATCCCAGGATTCCCCTCCTCCCTCCCCCCCACCCCGCTCCACCCCACCCCTCACCCCCCGGCTGTGCTGGGGAACAGAGGGCTCGGTCCTCCAGGAGCCCCTCTTGGTCACAGCAGGCCGGCAGGTCCAGCCTTCAGGTCTGGGGCTTCCTGAGGCATGGCCACAGGGCCCCTGCTACTCGGCAAACACGTGTCCAGCTGCACCCGGGAAGGGGGGCCAGGCGGGGCGAGCCTGCAGCTGGCGGGGGAGAGTGACCCTTGGCCCGACCCCTGACCCTGGACAGCGTGGAGCGGCTCTTGGCACCGGCACTGGGGTGCTGGGTCCACATGCTGGGGCCACGCCAGAGCAGGAGCGCTTCCTTCTGCGCTCGTGGTTTCTCTACCCCAGGATCCCAGGCTTCTAGGGGAAGATGCCCCTTGCCTCTGCACTAACTTAACTCTGCTCCCCCGGCCCCAGGGGGCTTAGAGCTCCATATGCTTGGGGATGGATGGCAAGCCTAGTGCCACAGAGTCCAACAACCCAGTTTCCAAAGCTGGATTTGACAAACAAAGGTGGCACAAGGCAATATATTGTGACCTATGAATAGAGAGAGCTCTCTAAAATAATTTAAGTTTTAAGAAACCAATAAAAAAAAGTAGTAAAGTATTAGTTGCTCAGTCGCGCGACCCCATGGACTGCAGCCCGACCAGGCTCCTCTGTCCATGGGATTCTGCAGGCAAAAATACTGGAGTGTGTTGCCATTTCCTCCTCCAGGGTAAAAAACCAATAACTGTGAATAAAAAAGGTCTTTCTGTTCATCACAGGGAATTATAGTCAATACAACTTTAGCCACTGTCCTGTGATAAACCCCAATAGAAAAGAACATGAGAAAGAACGCATGTACACGCACAGCTGAGGCGCTCTGCGGCGCAGCAGAGACCGAGACAACACTGCGAACCAGCTGTACTTCAGCAAGACAGACGTAGCAGAAAGAAGCCGAAGGCCGGGTGCCTACCTTGGGCCATACGGCAAGAAAACAAGGAAGCCAAACAAACTCTCCTGGGGACGGTCTGCCTTAAAGGGGCCTTCTGACTGAACCAGGAGAGCGCTTTCCTTATGGAACTTTCCCCAGTGAACAGGCCAGAGAGCTTGCAGGCAGGCTGGCCCAGGACCAGTGTCAAAGTCCCTCCCCCGGGGCCACTGTGACCTCGGGGGACCCACACAGGACCACAAACAATCCAAGATCCGTCAGCGCCTCAACAGTGTGTCACGCGCCCACATGTTAGACACACTCCCCATCAATAAGAAAGCAGCACAGCTTTGTATACATTTCTTGTATATATTTCTAGACAGTGTATTAAAAAAGCAAAGTCATCACTTTGCTGACAAAGGTCTCTATAGTCAAAGCTATGGTTTTTCCAGTAGTCATGTAGGGATGTAAGCTGGACCATAAAAAAGGCTGAGTGCCAAAGAATTGATGCTTTCAAACTGTGCTGGAGAAGACTCCTGAGAGTCCCTTGGACTGCATGGAGATCAAACCAGTCCATCCTAAAGTTAATCAACCCCGAATATTCACTGGAAGGACTGATGCTGAAGCTGAAGCTGATGCTGAATACCTTGGGCACCTGTGTGAAAAGCTGACTCACTGGAAAAGACCCTGATGCTGGGAAAGACTGAAGGCGGGAGGGGAAGGGGGCGACAGAGGATGAGATGGTTGGATGGCATCACCGACTCAATGGACATGAGTTTGAGCAAGCTCTGGGAGACGGTGAAGGACAAGGGAAGCCTGGAGTGCTGCAGTCCATGGGGCTGCAAAGAGACAGACACGACTTAGCAACTGAGCACCACCAAAATACATTACTTACATTTTCACTTACATGTTTCATGTAAGGGTTCTCTTTGCCAAGTCATTGATAAGTTGACCAGTTTTGTTTGGAACTTCCTTTGGTAAAAATATTTACTGGAAGGAAAAGCTTTCTGTGAGATGCATGCGATGTGAGCTACGATACAGACTTCAGTCAAGACACCCCCAGGGTGGGAGCCACCCGGCCAGCAGCTGGGGTCCTGGAGGCGAGCCCCCAGCTGCTCAGCCGCGTCTCCCCTCCCTCACCTCCTCTTCCTGCTCATCACTCTGACCCTCCAACAAGCGCCCGGTCAAGCTGCGTGTGCCCCCGGGCTCTGAGGCTGCAGGGGCGGGGTGCGGCAGGCGGGCTGGGCAGGGCTGTGGGCTCGCGCACAGCTGGACATGTGTCCCAGAGAGCAGCAGGGTCCTGTCTCTTCTTATTTTTAAATAGCTCAAACTTTGAGCAGAAATTCAAGAATCAGGAGTCCTGGGTTAAAATCCCAGGTTTGCCCCCAGACTCCTGGCTGACCCTAAAAGCAAGCCATTTTCACCCCAGGGGGGTTAAAATATCCACATCTCTGTAATTAGCAAACCTATACCAACTTCTACCCACACATGGTTTGAGAGGCTTACCAAAAGAGATGTGGTGTAAATGCAAAGAATGATACGGATTCACTGAAAATCTAGGATATTAGTCACACAAGGAAAGCTGCTCCTACGAAAAAAGAGCACCCGAGGAGCTTGTGATGTTCCCTCTAAACAGACGTTTTGAGTTTGTAACCAGGCAAGTTTGGCAGTCTTCAAAACCATACAGAAAGGTGCAGCTACAATGTTCTCCAGAGTTAAATGGATTCTTGGTCTGAAGTTAAAGCACTTAAGTAGAGTAAATTAAGTTAGCCCTGAATTCCACTTGACAACTGGGGTTCCGCCCACTGCTGAACTGCCTGACGGAACAGAGTCACAGTGAATCTGTCTGGTCTGAATCAAAGCCCCAAAGGTATATACTCTGTTCTTATGGTTAATCCTGTGTCAACAACTACATTCTTTCTAAGGTCCTTTACTTAAAAAATTCTGGGATTCTCTGGATTGTAAAAGGATCTGCTCTGAGGCTTTTCACGGGTGGCCTGGTGTGGCTTCTGTCCCCAGGAAGGCCGGTGGTGTGTGCTGTAACCTCGCTGGTGCTGGCTGCAGCCACTCTGGGGGAAGACTGAGGCAGGGTCTCAGCAGCACAGGTTGCTGGGCGGGGGCCCCATCGGCTCCCCAGAGGGACAGGACAGGCCACCGACCGCCGAGTCATCCGGTCACTACAGAGAAGGGCCACATGTTCAGCATACAAGCACCCAGGCTTTCTCTTCCAGAGATGCCCTTCTTCAGGACTGTGTGTATGTAAGAGCTGGTTTTAAAATATGCAGCTTGGAGCGAGAGGGCAGACCATGATTCTACAAACCTACCAAGCCCCCGTGCAGTGACCGCTGTGGGCTCAGGGTGTGACCTCAATGTGGGCAACCCAGAAAGTGGATCACCTACACACAACACACACTGGGCCGTGAAGCCTTAGCACAGAAAAATAAAGACGTAACACGTCTCGATAACTGTGTATTTTAAACACATCTAAATGGTATTTTGCATCCAATGGGTTAGATAAAATATTAAAATTAATCTCATTTTTTAATTTTCTCAAATGCAGCTACTAGAAAATTTTAAATTACTTAAAATTAAATGGCTCACATGTGTGGCTTGAATTACTATTACTATCCAATTATTTCTATTGGATAGCCATGTTCTATAACATCTCTTACTGTGGCATGGGAAGAGAAATAAATGTTAGCTTAAATGTGTCTAAATTAACCATGAAAGTTGAATAAAACGGCATTGGGCTGTGCAAGTTGTTTCACTCAGGGATCTCGTGGCGTCAAAACAGGAAGGCGTGGTCTGCATCACTAAAACCAGTATAAACTGTGGCTGGATGGTCTTTAGGCTTTCAGGGAAAAGTGTCTATCAGGCTGGAATCACATCCTCAGATTCTGAACCTTCTAGTACACGCGACTCCAGCCCCTCACACTGAAGATGAGAAAACCAAGACTGGGAGTGTTTGCAGCTCCTGGGTCAGAGTCAGCAGCTCGGGGCTGAGGGGCACATGCGTCAGGCCACACGGGCCGAGAAACAGCAGGTACAAACACTCAGGATTTCACGCTCCATTTGGAGATAAATTCCAGGAGCACATATTTTATTTTAGTAACAACAGCTCATGAGGTGAAGGCCTTCTAGGAAATATGATACAAGTATTTCTCTGAATAATTATTAGCTTTAAAAAAACTGCTATGGGAAAAATGGTATCCTGCTTTTAAGAAAAATCACTAATAACTCTGGAGAAAGGGCAAGTGATTAACTTTACCACAAGAAAGCTCACAACATCAGCCACCACCTAGAACTGTTCCACATCGTCCCTGACTATTGCAGTGACAGACTGCTGAGAGAGCACGGTCTGGCTCATCCGTTCATCCCGTGGCAGAAGCCCCATCCTGCAAGGTGGTCCAGCATGGGACGGGTTCCCAGAGCCCAGACCCTGCAGGCAGGGACACAGCGAAGGTCACGTTCATGTCTGACACCAGGGCAACGGTGGTGCACGCCACAGATTTGATCTAGGTGGCGGGCAGGGCCGTCCGAGAGCAACGTTTCTAAGAGTCACAGCTTTCCCTGTGTGCGGATTCGCGTAGCCAGAGCCGGATACCATCTCCAGGGACCCGCCGGTGTCTCCTGCGCTGCCCGTCAGAAAGCCCAGCTGTGCTGTCTCTGGACCGTCAACACCAAATGCACAGTCGGGCAATGCCCTCCATCCCTCCCATGGAAAGTAACTTTTCCTCAATTGAAAACTGGAGTATTAACTGCGCCCGCTGGGTTTGGAGAACGTTTCCCATCCCAAAATAAGCTTCTAAGCACAGAGACAGAAACGATCACTCTGCTGATAACTGTTTTACCACCATCTGTCAAATTAGGGAAAACGGCAGGGGAAAAAACAAACCCAACCCTTATATTGTCATTTCTGTGTGCCTGTTCTTTCCGCCATTTAAAACGACGGTGGAGCTGGCCAGAAAGTGAGCCACAGGCAGGGGGGCGACACGGCCTCGTGTCTCACCAGCTCCTTTCCCAGGGGATAGAGTTACCACTGATGAAGGAAGGTACCACACGCGCACGTTAGCAGCATAACCCCCCCACTAAAGGGTGCCACTGCTCCTTGTTAACGTGCATTGGTCTCCGTTCTTAGCTTCCGCCTTCTCTTGAAATAAAGATGAGCATCCCGTCACGTCTGTGCACCTTCCAGCCGTGGCATTCAGGCTCAGCGAGGTTGGGAAAACACCATGAACAGCCAGCTCTCTGGCTTTCTTTCCACCTCTCCAAAGCCCTCCTTGTTGTTCAGCTGCTCAGGCGTGCCCAGCTCTTTGTGATCCCGTGGACTGCAGCACGCCAGGCCTCCATGTCTGCACTATGTGAGAAGTCCTAGACTGGGGGGAAGGATCGGGGTCTCATAGCCCTGTTCCTCCAGTGTTGGTTGTTCCGAAGCACTAAAAAGAAGTCACTTGAAGAATCCTGGAGAAGACTCTGATTAAATCCGGGTCCTGCCCACATGCCGGGCAGTACGTTACACTCTGCTCTCATGCACTGAAATCTGTGACAAGAACTACAAAAAGAGAGAAAAAGACGCCAGGCTGTCTTCTCTCCACAGCCTGTGGATCTGAGCTGCCAGGTGATATGGGGGTGGGGCAGATGAACAAAACCGTTATTTTGTAAAAAAGAAGGAAAAAAAAGTTTAATTTGTTTCTAAAAACAATGATTTTATATTAAAAGTAGCATTTTAGAAAATGAAAACCAAGTGCACATGTGCTCAAAGCACTTTTCCAAGCAGGACTGTTACAACATAAAGAAGCAGTATTTCACCTCCACTGTACAGGCATCTGTGGAAACACCTTCACTGCCCAGTGCCTCTGCCTGCACTGGAAGAGACCAGCCTTTGAAAGCAGATTCACCCTCTCCACTGTCACAGGAAACAGGGACCGAGTGGCGAGTCTCCTCCAGCCTGACACTCACTGTTACTATTTATTGTTAACTTGAGTCTGCCTTGTTGCTATTCGATCCTTTTAGAAAACTGGCTAATATATATATCATAGTTCCTGTATATGTTTATTCTTGTTTAGTTGCTAAGTCGTGCCCAACTCTCTGTGACCTCGAGGAATGTAGCCTGCCAGCTTCCTCTGTCCATGGGATTCTGCAGGTGAGATTACGGGTGTGGGCTCCATTCCTTTCTCCAAGGGATCTTCCCAACCCAGGGGTTGAACCCGTGTCTCCTGCATCGCAGACGGATTCTTTACCACCGAGCCACACAGGAGCTCTTGTGTGTGTGTGTGTGTGTGTGTGTGTGTGTGTGTGTATATATGTGCAAACAAAAACCAGAATATTTTTCAGACAGAAAAAGGCATGAACTCTTGCCATTTGCAGCAGCATGGATGGACGTGGAGGGCGTTATGCTACATGAACAAGTCAGACAGAGAAAGACAAATAGCGTCTACCCTCACTCAAACGCTAAAAGATACGGCAAGAGAAAAAAAGGGACCGACAGATACAGAGCGCGGGTTGGTGGTTGCCAGGTCGGAGGAGGAGTGAGGATGAAGGCAACAGCAATGGGCGACGGTGGTCAAGAGCCGCCCCTTCCCAGGGGTGAGACAGGTGAGGCCGGGGCTGTGGCGGGCGGCAGGTGAGGCCGGTCAACACGCCGCTGCTGCACCCTGGAAAGATGCTCAGGGTAGATCTCAGACGCTCTCATCATAAGATAAAAAAGCTGTAGCTGTGTCAGGTGGCAGAGGCTACCTGGGCTTAGCATGGTGGTCATTCTGCGACATATACAAACATCAGAGCATGACGCTGCACATTCAAAACTAACACAGTGCTATATGCCAGCTAGCTCGCAATTTTTTTAAAAAAAGCAACAACAACAAAAACTATTGTTACCTGACCCTAATTTAAGAAAACTTGTACTGCTGTAAACATGTCCAGTCCATCCACAGTCACCTCAGGTGGCTGGCAAGCAAACTTGGGAGCTCCGTATCTAAAAGAAATTTTAGAAGCAAGGTTTCTTCCTCAAAGAATAGAATGCTGTAATTCTTTTTAAAAGACTATATTTCAGTTACAGGAAAAAAAATAATACTATGTCAAAAATGACAACAATATGCATTTTTTTCCACCTTGGAAACTTTAGACTTGAAAGCCGCCCATAGTGTAACTTTTCCAGTGTTCCAGTTGAGTCCTGAGACCACCAGAGTAACAGCGCGCTCAGAAACCGCAGGGCCGGCCTGGCTGGAGTACACACACGGCCGCCGGGGACCGGAAACGCAGCCAGATGGTTCTGCTGAGGGAGGCACTTTTCTTTATAAAACCAAAAAGGCAGTAATAGGTCAAACACAAAAATGCAGATACGGTAAAACTGAAAGCTAGCGGGGAGACTGATGTCAGTAAGACAAGCACAGCTCTGTGCGGTGTTCCCATCGACAGCAGTCAGTGGAGGCAGGGGGACAAAGGAAGGAGAAGCAACCCCGTCGGTCCAGACCAGAGACCGGAGTGGTCCGGCGGGGCCGCCAAGGCCTGGACGCCGACCACACGCGAGGGTGTTAGACTGGGCACTTATGAAGGATCACAAAAACAGCAAAGATGGACCGACGTCCCAAGCCTGCAGGAGACACAGTCCGCACACGGGTTGCTGGCCTGTCCATCTCACCCCACCGTCAGGACCCCAGGAAGCCCTCCCGGGAAGGCACTGGACACGGGTCTGGGCGGGGTGGGGGAGGCACGGCGGGGATGGCAGGGTGCGGGCCGAGAGCTCGGAGCCGCCCAGGCTGGTCAGAGCCAGGCCTCCCGCGAGCAGGCATGTGGCCCAGGCAGGCCCTCCTGGGAGAGAGTCTTGGGAGGGGAAGACCTGCCCCCACGAGCCCCAGCAGAGCAGAGCAGGGCAGGATGGCCACAGGCCAGGGCTCACCTGAAAGTCTGTGGCCTTCTCTTCTGGGCAAGGGCACAGGCTGGGGGTGAGGGTACTCAGGGGGCGGGAGGGGCCACAGCCACCCTGGGGGTCACTGGAGGGGCAAGGATCTGAGAAGTGTGGGCTTCCAGCCGAGAGGAGTGGCTGGACTGAGAGGGGAAAGGAGCTGCAAACCCCTCCCTTCATGTCTAACACGAGACCGCGTGGCTGGCGTGGTTCCCATGGAAGGTGGGGGCCTGTGGGTCACAGGCCCCGAGGGGTCCAGGGCTGGGGCCCCAGGGGCTCTTGCGGTGCGGAGGCCTGAGGGGCACAAGGCCAGGGCCTCACCCTCCAGACACTGAGACCCCATCAGAGATGCACTCAGTGAGGGTTCAGGAGCTGCCGCTTCACTGGAAAGAGAGAGGGGAGGGAGGGGGGAGGGAGGGGGGAGGAGGGGGTCAGTGTGCTGGGAAGAAGAGACCCCCGGAAGCACCCCCTGAGCCACACAGCCGCTCGGAGACTGCCGAGGTTGTAAGCTGTGGGCAGCTGCGCTGGAGCCGGGCTCGCAGGGCTCAGGTTACGGGTGACCCACGCCCCGCCGCCCGCTGATGCCGGTTCCGGAGCCGCCTGCGGACGGTTCACTACAATGAGGCCTTCAGCTACCGCTGACAACAAGCAATGGAATTCAAGCCACCTCGGCCCTTTCTTCCAACTTCTCCCTTCAGAGTTTCTGAAGATAAGGATCAAATGAAGTGATTTCTGTTAAACCTGTATTTCCTGTACGGAGCTGATACCTTCCCCAGATGACAGGACGGTACAAGCACTGAACTAACACGTGCCGCAGCGGAAGTCCCTGCTCGGCACGGCAGGCCGCCTCCCCTCTCTGCCCAGCTGCTGCGGCTTCTTTCTGACCCGGGTCTTCAGGCCTGGGCTTGGTCTCTCGGGGCGGGGCAGGGCCGGGGGGAGGGGGACGGGGGTGGCCCAAGCCAGCAGCACAAACACCCCTGATTCCTGGGGAGGGTCAATGCTGGGGGTCAGTGCAAAACACAGCCTCTGCATCTCATAAGAAGGTCTAAAGGCACCAAGAACCCACCCTAGAAGGCCCCGCGGCGTCACAGTCAGGCCAGGCCTTCGGGCCAGGACGTCTCCATTCAAAGCCAGCGCTGCCCTGTGAAAAATGCACATACTGATTCCTGCTCTCCTCACGGTCTGACATTTGTCAGGAGAATCAGATCCAAAGATGGGACTGATAAAGCACCACGCAAACACAAGAGGATAACCTTCGGGGCTTAAAAAAAAAAAAAAAAGTCCAGTGAAAGCACTTTTTATTTTGTTTTCAATCTGGTGAAAGCACTTTTTGTTTCCAAACTTGAAATTTAAGATTCAGTGAAAGTCAGCAAGTAGTTCTTAAGCCATAGGAGACACCATAAGAAACAGCACGTGGAACCACAGCGAGGCCCAGCCCCTGGCCTCCGTGCTGCCACGGCAGCATGGCGGTGCCTCTGCCGCCCGGGAGGGGCGTGGGGCCCACGGACGCGGCCCCAGGCTGGCCAGGCCACGGCCACGGCCACGGCCAGGGATGCGCCCACCTCCCAGGCTCTGCCTGGAGGCCCCCAGCCCGCCCATAGGGGAGCCAGCAGCGGGACAGGCCCTCGCTCCAGCGCCCGAGTTCTGATCACAGGAGGAGGGGAAGGGACGCTCGGAGAACCCAAGGTCCTGCAGGACGACCTCGCTTCTCACCGCACTTCAGAGATTCCTATCGCCGCTTCTGCCAAAGAGCTGCCTACGAGTCATGAAGTCAGCTTTTACACAAATCGAGAAACAAAGACAAATCGTCAGAAAGCGAGCACTCGTCTGTGTGTGTGTGGCAGGGCGGGGGCGGGGGGGGGGGTTGGAATGGAGAGAAAGTTTCCAACAGAATCTGCGACAGAAATCTTGCTCTATCAAAGAATCCTGCATCAGCGGAGCGCTTGGAAACTGGGAGCACACGCTGAGGGCCCCACAGACCCAGAGGCCTCTAAGGAGTGAGTGCCAGTGTTACAGTCACGCTGCGGGCCGCTGATCTTACACACTGTCTGCGATTTTCAAAGTCTGTCTTATAAATCAGGGCCAATGTACCATTCTATGTTTTCCATTGCTCAGATACCCTTCTTTTAAAAATAGGAATCCCGTCTAGTGATAGTACTGATAGAAACCAGAGGTCCTCGGGAGACTCACTCAAAACGAGAGCGTGTGAGCACTGCTCCGCGATCCTTCGTGGCCAGCGTGCAGTAAGAGAGAAACCTGCTTGAGCACGTTTGGCTGGGGCCAGGAAAATCCATCACAACCGAACCCAAATGGGCTAAGAGTGTGTTCTGTGGAAAATGTCTGATGCTAAGGACAGGAAACAGTGCTTTAGAAGGAAGAGAAAGCAAACACATCCCATATGTTTATAAATCCTTTTTTATACACGTTATGAAGAAATAATTGACAGGGAGGGTCCATTCCTTCCGCGTATTCACAGGGCACCTGTTCTGCAACAGGCGTTCTGTGATGCGCGATTACAAGTAAGAGGGACAGACCCCAGAGCGTGGGGGGCGGGCCCAGGTGGCCAACCTCATCCTTCCTATGTTTGTGGAGGAGGGATTTCATTCTCCGAGACTTCAGGTCTCAGATTCTGCATGAAGTGATGGACAATGAGGTAGGCTCAACCATTTTCTTTGAGAAAGTGCAGCAAAAGTGGCCTGAAATACTTTCACGACTCAGAGGTAATGGGGCAAGCGATACCACACAGCAGTTCTGCGTCTTTCTTTAGGGTCTTCACTAGTGACACCTGCGTGAGGCTTTGTCAGCGACACCGACCGTCCCACAAACGGTTTCTCGATCTTGCCTTCAGGTAAGTCTGCTTGTAAAACTTCGCTTGTGAATTATCCGGGCTTCATGGAAGCCCCATCCATGAATTTCTTTGCTAAAATGAGAGGGGGTCTTGACTTAGTCCCCCCGGCTCATCCCCCTGGGCGCCGTGAACTTGTGAGCAGGATACAACCACGGCCTCTGGAGCCACTTGGAGGCCACATGTAAAACCTTTTGGAAATTTGGTTTCAAGAGGATGACGGCTCCTGCAGACACCTGAACCACAATAAGGGTTCAAGAACTCGGAACAAAGGCAATACGTTATCCCAGAACTATTTAACCAGCAAGTCAAAGCGTCAGCGTTTTATTTCTGCACAACAAGAGTGCCCAGCAGTGCCGCCTCCTGCACGCTCATCTCTAAGTGCAGGTGATGTCAGCCTTTACGAGCGGCAATCACACCCGTATCGCAGGAGAGTCTTGTCATTGCAATTAAATAGCCAGTTCTCATCGTGGGCGGAAGCAGACAGGAAGCGGGTGCCAGCAGGGACAGATGAGAAGGGAAGGAGCAGACACGGGACTGAGTCTGCAGCCAGGGGGCAAGAGAGGTGGGGCAGCCACCCAGGGACCCTCATCAGACCCTTGAAATAAGAGCGAGTGAGCCTCACCATTCATACGGTCATCTTCAGGAACAGACCCATGACTCTCTTGGGGACGCAGGTCACCTGGTGACCCAAGCTGTGCCGACGCTGCGTGGGGGTGGGGTGGAGGGTGGGGCCCAGGCCGCTGCTGAGGGCGGGTAATTCTGCCCCTGAGCAGGTGCGGGGCGTCTGCACGGTGTGGCATCTGCTGAGCCTGCGCTTTCCTCCTCTCCACGCACACGTGCACACGCGCACGCGCACGCACACATACCCCTTTGCCAAGAACTGCTCTTCCGATGCAAGGTCAGATATTCCATTCTACCTTTGTACAATACAACTGAAAATCTGATCTTGCAATGTCTCTGATCTCCATGCTGGGACTTACCTGTGGATGAAAACTTAAGGAGTAACCCAACCCATCCTAGAAGCTTCATTTGTCAACATGATGACGTAAACAGGACCTACAGTTTATGGGGTGTGGGGACCATGACCACTCCTGGGGTGTCTCCCCCAACCAATCAAGACCTGGCCAAGGAAATCTGGCTATGGTGACCATCAGCATCTCTGCCCGGTATGGCCTGGCTAGCAACCCGGTTCAGAGACCACCGACTCTCAGAGACTCAACCCTGGCAAGGAATCAACTCCTCTCCTGAACACGAAGAAGAGATGCTGCAATGAGCCAGTTCCCCTTAAACAGTCTCAGGGCGCCCACGCGGCATCCCCTCCCAGATCTGTGTGAATGAGCGCAGGGTGGAAACGCCTGCAGCAGCCTGCACGTGGGGCGAGGGGCCCAGGGAGAGCGGGCAGCTCCCCCAGGGTGGCCGCCGGGCTCCCGTCCCGCTGGAGGCCTCCACTCTGCTGGGTCTCCGTCACCTGGGAGCACAGCCCTCGTGCTTTCTTGAACTCGAGGTGCAGCTCCGGCGTGCACACGGGGAGCCAGGCCTGAGAGCAGGCTGTGCTGAGGGCGTCTACATAGCAAGAAGATGAAAGCATTTTACAGTTTGAACTGTCAGCTGACCTCATCCCGAAAGAAACGCACGTTTACAGAACCTGGGTGATGGATATATGTGGCCATTCCTAGTAAAATCCATTCAACAATTCTGCATCTCTAACAATGTTTCCAATAAAATAATGAAACAAGGTGTAACTGCACACGACTTGTTTACTCTAAAGTACAACATAGTTTAACATAGAATTCATATTCTCCATTTCAAGTTGAAATACCTCTTACCCACTCAACTAATGCTTTAATCATCTTGATCTCAGAAACGAGACTATGAAACAGAAGTTAACGGATCTGAATCAGCAACAGGAAATGGCTTTGTATTAAGTGTCGGGAAAACGTTTACAAGACAAAGAGATTCCCACCATGGATGCACAGCATGTGAAGGTGACCTATTACGTCCTTTTCAAAGGTCAGTAATTGATGCACGAACCTTGTTGAGACTGAGGCAGAGCCCACTAACCCAGTCGAGATCCTCACACCCAGTCTGGCAAACGCTCTCTGCTCCTCTTCTCTGAAATCCGTCCACAGATGAAAGTATAAGCTGCTTAACCTAGAGACTCATCGACATATTTATGTACGAATGAGAGGGGTTCTATAATTAAAGCATGTGTAAAGGAGATGCTGTTGTGGCTCGTTTGAACTGTGCTGGCTGAGGCTTCTCAACTCCAAGACTGATTAGAGTGCCAGGATCTAGATATGAGTTAATCAAACGAGGCTTCTGTTTTTTTCATTCTTAGGCTCGTTGATTTTAATTTTGGCCACACCTACCTTGACTCATAAGTCTGTGAAGTAGCCTCATTTTAAAATAGTTAGAATTGCAAAGGATGGTCCTATTTCTTAAAACGGGGATAAAAGTGATGAATGTTTATTTAGTGATGACACTTTTTTGGAAATCATGCAATGTCAATCTCTTTCAGAACCTGTAAATGAGAAAATCATTTTTAGAGCAGCACTATGTGTTACTGCCGGAGCCCCAGGAACCCAAAACACGCAAAGCCCACCTGTGTCGGGGCACAGACTAGGCCGTGGACACCCAGGGGTGACTGGCTCTGAGCGTGCATCTCTGGAATCCAAAAACATCACACTGTCCTGAGGAGCCAGGCCCTCCTGCTCTCACACCTTACTCTACCGGGCAGTTTAGCACCTGGGGTTGCTGGACTGACACGTCTCATCAAGGAATCTTAAAAATGACATCATTTGGGAAGACCTTTGAAGTCTTTCAGCCAAGATGTTTCTGAAATACTTCCCTGTTACACAAACACAGACAGGGGTCCTTTGCGCCAAGATCTGCGTGACCCCCCGAGCCGAGGTGCGCTTGGCATTTTGGGCTGAAACGACCCCATGGTCCCCACGCAGACCCACTGAGCTCCCAGAGGGGTTTTCATTACTTCTGTATTTACCAAATGGTATCCTGCATTTTTGTTGGATTTTTCTGGCGTGTTTTCCAAATGCCATTTATTTTTTCCCCTGACTGAAGAGGTTTATATGTACTTGTTTCAATACATGGAAAACACAGAAGTCTACAGAAGAAAATAAACGCAACCAGAAATAAGCACCACTGACATCTCGACTCACTGCCCACTGCTCATCAGGGTCCATTTCTGAGTCCAACACACACTCCCGTTGCATCCCAGAGCAAAAATGTAGAATGGAATGAAATTTGATCGATCTGGTTCCAAAACTGCAGAACAAGACTTTGGATAAAGATGGATGCCTTCACAGCCTTCTAAGTAGCTGTAGGTATTTGCAGAGAGCTAGAGGGTTATATGCCAAAATGACAGTATTGAAAAAATTATTATTTTTACAAAACTTACCTCGTAGTCTTAAGAAGGTGAGGCCATATATGTAGACGAAACAAAATTTCAGGTTCTTTTACATCACCTTTCGCCCACTGTCTCATAGTTTTTAAAAGTGTGGATGTCTGTACTTTTTTAATGCAATGTTCTTAAAATATACCCAAGGGCCACCATCACAAAAAGCTTCACTGTGTTTACAGCTTGGAAGAACACATGCGAACGACCTAAATGTTTCACTGCTGAGCAAAGTATTGAATCGGAATTTTGGGGCCATAATACAAATCACAATTTAGGCGTTCAAGCACGCAACATTTCAGTCACACACAAAAGCGGTAACACAGCGGAGCTGACCTCTGTGTTGGCAAGTGAACTCGTGTTTGCTTTCTTTTCTAAATGGTCAAGTTTCTTTTTGCACCACATCAATGAACAAGGAAGCCAGATCCGGTTCCCCAGAGGCATCGCTGGGGACAGAAACAGTCCTGAGCACCTAAAGAGGCACCGCGGGCTCCGGGGCCAACACCCCGTCACCAACACGCTCCTTCACGTCTCGCCACGGAAACCCCAGACATCAGCAAGCATGCTCATCCCGGCGAGGTGAAAGGTAACAAACTGTTCACAGAAAAACCACGTTATTTACGTGTACATTAAATAACGTACGTAACCCAAACCGGACCTTAACGTGCACGTAAATCCCGAGACTGACGCCTGGATCCCCTCTAACACCACCAGCTGCTCCGCAACAGCATCCCTGCCCACATCTCTCTCGCGTTCCTTCTTTTGTGGGCAGAATTCACGGGTGGGAGTCACGGGCTGCCCAGGGCCGGGGGTAAGCAGGGTCTGAAGCAGCAGACACCAGGCTCTCTGAGGAGCGAGCGGGCGTGGCCACGCCAGTGAAGGGCGCGCTCACAGACACCGGCTGACACCAGGACCAGCAGTGTTCCTGGGAGGCCTGGACGCTAGTTCTGCTCACCAACAGGTCCCCTCGCATGCCGTCACTCGCGTCCTGGGTGGGGTGAGGGAGGAGGCACGCGGAAGACACTCCAGAAAGGAAAGAACACCATGCATTTTCTGTCCACCGTCCAGCCCACTGGCCAGCATCATTGTTTTCAATAATTAAAACAACGTCTGTGAGGGACTCCCCCTTCCAGACTGTGCAGAGTGGCCTCACGCGCCGCTGACCATGGGCCAGCAGGGGACACAGTGTGAGCTGAGACACAGCTGCATGAGCATGGCTGACGCGCTGCCCCCTCCAGGCAGCCCTCCCAGGAGGCCTGGCACTCGGACATGCAGACGCAGATATTTAGAAACCAGAATGCATCGGTTCCTACCTCCACATAGTCCTTGGCGTGGCCCCAGTCTCGCTTGGCATCCAGATTCCCCAAACTGAAACATTCCAGTTGTCCAAGGTGAATCTTAGCCACTGAGCGGCTAATTTTTCGAGTAACAAAATTAGCTCCTAAAAGAGACAAAAGATGTATTATCAGTCTAGTGATTTTGACATCTAACAGTTTGGTGAACCAAACACAATCTGAGCCTCTGGGCATTTCTTTCACCCCCTCCCCCCTCTAAAATAATAACAAAAGTAAACGACAGAAACCACTGGCCGTCAATTAGGCAAGATCAGGAGCCCCACTCGAGCGTCACGCCGGCTCCACAGCTGCGGTGGACACTGTGGGGCCGTCTTGGCAGGCCCCGTGTGTTGCTGCAACACGTGAGCAGGCCCCAGGCCAGAGAACAGCTCTCGGAAGGCCAGTCTTTACACAAGAGTCAACAGGGCTGGACAAAGGGAAAGGCCAGAATCTGTAATAAGACCACCCTGACTTTTTAAGAACATAAACATCATGTATTCCTATTAATAAGACTATTTCGGGGTTCATGTGTAGAGAGAGAGGAGACTAATCTTCCTCCCAGGTGTGACCACAGGAAACAAACAAGAAATGCATGTGGCTGCTGGAAGGGGGGCGGTCCATCCTTCTTTCTCTAAAGAAGGTGGAGAGCCGAAGAATTGATGCTTTTGAACTGTGGTGCTGGAGAAGACCCTTGAGAGTCCCTTGGACAGCAAGGAGATCAAACCAGTCTATCCTAAAGGAAATCAACCCTGAATATTCATTGGAAGGACTGATGATGAAGCTGAAGCTCCAATACTTTAGCCACCTGATGGGAAGAGTCGGCTCATCGGAAAAAGACCCTGATGGTGGGAAAGACTGAGGGCAGGAGAAGGGGG
The DNA here is from genome assembly GCF_032405125.1 of Capricornis sumatraensis. Classification (NCBI taxonomy): domain Eukaryota; kingdom Metazoa; phylum Chordata; class Mammalia; order Artiodactyla; family Bovidae; genus Capricornis; species Capricornis sumatraensis. The sequence goes on along the minus strand of NC_091090.1, from coordinate 54,618,537 downwards.
CGACAGAGGAGGAGGCGGTTGGATGGCGTCACTGACTCGATGGCCGTGAACTTGGGCAAACTCCGGGAGACAGGGAAGGACAGGGAGGCCTGGCGTGCTGCAGTCCCTGGGGCCACAGAGTCAGACACAAGTTAGTGAGTGAACGACAGCAATGGTGGCTACCCAGGGCTAAGTCTGAAGCTTCAAGATTCTCTGTACTTAGTACAATGTCAACTTCTAAATTCACCCAAGTGTTATCTGCAGGACAGCATTTCTGAATTCTCTATAAATATTTTGAAATGATCAGATGAAACGTATCTTACCCGAAAGGAATGAAACAGTTTTAATGTTCTCTGGTCTTTAATGAAAGCCTCTATCCACTATTAAAAGATCACAAAGAAGGAGAAAATTAAAAGGCACTTCTGAGGCAGCTTTATCTATGTCCCTGCATCTAAGTAAGGTTATCACAAAGCTACCAAAATCTCAAGGTAATTAACAGGCACGTGAGCTGGTCAATGGTGGCGTCACATAGATTAGACAGATTGCCATCATAATTTATCACATTTCAGTAACTTCAGCTTTGTTCTTCTGCAGAAGAAACAGGGAGGTGAGTGTTATGACAAAAGCGTGGCCTTCTAGACAAACTGAGACAGAGATAAGGGGGATTCTTATCCATAGGTTTTCTCAACTTTGGCAAGAAGAGCCCAGCACAAGTTCAGAAGCACAGCAGACTCGCTGCGCAACCTTGGCGGGCGCATTTACACCAGGCCCGACCGCGAGTGACGGTGAGGGTCTGAAGCTTCAGTCTCTCGTGGGTGTTAACAGCGGACTTTAGGAGGTCCAGCTGCAGCTCCGCAGGGCACTGCATAGTGCACACAAGAGCTCCTTCGAAACAGAGCCTCTGCATACGAAGCGTTTATCAGGCACAGTCCTGTTCAGTCTGCTCTCAATTGGCAACTTCTAATTTACTACTGATTTAAAGTGACAATTAAACTCAGGCTTGGTGTCTATCTTCGTATTTTCGTGTCAGGACTCTGCCATCATCCTGCAGCTCCGTGGATAAATTTGTGATGTCAACTCACCTATGTTACATGAGTGAGTACTTCCTTCTTTGTGGCCCAATGGACATGGACACACTGCGTTTCTGTATCTGTTAACAGCACACGGACACTGGGCTGTTCCCACCTCTCGGCTGTTGTGAACAGTGCTTCAGTGAACGTGGGTGCACCCTTTTCTGTGTGGGGATCAAGTGTTCATTTCCCCTGGAATCACTGCAGATGGTGACCACAGCCATGAAATTAAAAGAGGCTTACTCCTTGGAAGGAAAATTATGACCAACCTAGACAGCATATTCAAAAGCAGAGACATTACTTTGCCAACAAAGGTCTGTCTAGTCAAGGCTATGGTTTTTCCAGTAGTCATGTATGGATGTGAGAGTTGGACTGTGAAGAAAGCTGAGTGCCAAAGAATTGATGCTTTTGAACTGTGGTGTTGGAGAAGACTCTTGAGAGTCCCTTGGACTGCCAGGAGATCCAACCAGTCCATCCTAAAGGAGACCAGTCCTGGGTGTTCTTTGGAGGGACTGATGTTGAAGCTGAAGCTCCAATACTTAGGCTACCTGATGGGAAGAACTGACTCACTGGAAAAGACCCTGATGCTGGGAAAGACTGAGCGTAGGAGGAGAAGGGGACGACAGAGGATGAGATGGCTGGATGGCATCACCAACTCGATGGATATGAGTTTGAGTGAACTCCAGGAGTTGGTGATGGACAGGGAAGCCTGGCGTTCTGTGATTCATGGGGTTGCAGAGAGTCGGATACGACTGAGCGACTGAACTGAACTGAACTGAGGGCAGCTCCACGGAGCTTCCCTGGTGGCTCAGCACTAAAGAATCTGCCTGCAATGCATGAGAGGCAGGTTCACTCCCTGGGTTGGGAAGATCCCCTAGAGAAGGAAATGGCAATCCAGTACTCTTGCCTGGGAAATCCCATGGACAGAGGAGCCTGCTGGGCTACACTCCATGGGGCTGTAAAGAGTCAGACACAACGTAGCGCTCGGGCACAGGGCAGCTCCGCAGCGAACCCATCGATCGGCCGCCAGGTGTCCTCCACAGCCGTTCGCCAGCTGCGTGCTCGCCAGCAGCGACTGGGTTCTCTTTCCTCCACATCCTCCCCAACAACTGCATGGCTTCGTCTTTCTAATGACAGTCGTCCTCATGGGCACATAAGTGTTATCTCCTTGCGGTTTTGATTTGCATTTCTCTGACAGCTAATGGCACTAAGCACCCACATTTCCATGTACTTACCAGCCACTGGTGTATCTTCTTTGGAGATACGTCTAATCAGGGTTTTTGTCCAATTTTTAAAGGACAATGTCACTGGTCTTTTTAATCTTGAGTTGTAAGAGTTCTTTATATATTATGGGTCCAAATCCTTTATCAGACATGATTTACACACATTTTCTCTCATTGTATAAGTCATATTTTAATTTCCTTGATGGCATCCATTCACACACAATTATTTTCTTCGTTTTTGTGAAGTTCAATTTGTCTATTTTTTTTTTTTTGGACTGTATGAGCTTTTGGTGTTACATCCAAAAGGGCGTTGCCTACCCAAGGACAGTCTTGAAGATTTTCTCCTGGATGTTTTATGCCTTTTGTTGATTTGGTTCTTAAATGTAGGTATCTGACCTGGTTCCAGTTCATCTATGTATGGTGAGGAGAAAAGGGCCCTGCTTTAGCCCCCTGCATGTGGCTATAGGGCTGCTCTGGTACAGCGTATGTGCTGGAAAGGCTACGCTTTCTCCCATCTGAATGGCCTTTTACCTTCTGCCAAAAATCAGTTACCCATGGACACACGGGCTTCTCACTGACCTTCAGTCCTGTTCCACAGATCTAACACCTGCTGGCATTCGAGAACCACACACATGATCAGTACAGGTCTGCAGGGACAGTCACAGCCAGGAAGTGCGAGTCTTCCAACTGTTTACCTTTTCTCAGGCCCTTGAATTTCCGTGCGAATTTTAGGACCAGTCTGTTGATGCTGCACAAAAGGGGCTGGGCTTTGCAGGAATGGTGTTGAATGTGCCCATCAGGGCGGGGGGAGAGGGGGGCACTGTCCGTTCTGACAGCTCCTCATCTTCCTGCTCATCAGATGGTAGGAGGGGCTTCCACTGATCTGGGGCTTGTCCAGTTGCTTTCAGCAATGTTGAGTAGTTTCCAGAGAACACGTTTTCCACTTTTTGTTAAATTTGTTCCTAAGTAGTTTAGTCTTTGTGATGTTGTTATAAGGGTAACTTCTCATGATTTCATTTTCAGATTCATTTTCAACATCTTTATTGCCACCATGTTTTACGAGTCAATTCTTGGGAGAGGCTTAAAGTAACTGTTTTTTTTCAATTAGTTCTTTCCGTAGACCTGAGTGCCCGGGTCTCAGTGGTAAAGAATCTGCCTGCAATGCAGGAGACACAGGTTCGATCCCTGGGTCGGGAAGACCCCCTGGAGGAGGAGATGGCAGCCCACTCCAGTGTTCTTGCCTGGGAAATCCCATGGACAGAAGAGCCTGGTGGGCTACAGTCCATGTGGTCACAGAGAGTGGGACACGTCTGAGCGGCCGAGCGTGCACGCATGCACTTCATTTTCACTCATTACACAAGCTTGTGTTTTGGAGAGAACTACACGAAACCACTCACCTGAGGGCTGAGGCCCGGGCACTATGTCCAGCCAGGCCCACCGTGCAGATGGAGGAGGAGAGGCCCAGGGCCCAGCCTGACGCCCCACCCCCACCCCCCGGCCCCTGCCCGGGGCTCCTGCCAGTGTTGCCGGCACCAGCCTGCCCCCAGGGCAGGAGGTGCCCTGCTGGGACTGGGTCGCCAGCGTGGCTGTGCTGGTACAACACGCAGAGAATGGAACTCCTGTAAGTGTTCACAGACATGCTTAATTTCCAACAGCCTTAACTACAAGACCTCAGCCAGGGTGAAGACCAAGAAACGGAAAGTCGGCCCAGTGAACCGACCCACCGAAGGCCACTGGCCGCTGGCTCTGCCACCCAGACCACGTGGCACTCTGAACACCTCTGGACAGGCACACCTGCCAGGCCACGCCTCGGGCACCCACCCGGGGCACACGGCGCTGCAGACCGTGAGCCATCACAGACGGAATCAGGATCGTCACGTCCTGGTCTGTAAAACAGGGGTAATAACAGTGCTTCCCATGAAGGCTGATGTTTCAGAAATTCTAGGTGAATGTGACTAAGGAATTCACAATGTGTCACCTGCTATCACAATTATTACATTGCAAAGTTAATGGGACCTGTAATTAAACCTCAGTGAGAAGCCCCGATTTCTTAGTCTGTTCATGACTAAGCCCTTTAATTCTCTGATTTGGGGAGTCTGAGAATGAGAACAAATCTAAATAGACAGCCAGAGGCAGGCGGGTGGACTCACACACCGAGAGCACCGATGAACAGCTCTCATATTGTACGCTGTAGGCTGCTTTTTCAAGGTAAATTCATTAGCCACGGAAAAACAGAATACACACAAAAATATATACTAGTAAGAAGGAAACCAATCAAAATGGGTTTTAGTCCAAATGTCAGCGGAGATTGAGATCAGAAGCGTTTCTACCATTGATGGAATGAAAAGCTCAGAACTTTTATTTTGGCAAATAGCAGACAAAAAACTGCATCAAAACCCCCATTTCACCCCATTAAAAAACACCAAACTATGCTGGATAAAATATGACAATTCACTGAATTTCAAAGCTGAGTCTGCACACACCGCCCGGGTTACAGGTGGGCCCCGAGGGGTCAGGCTGGGATTGGGTGGGACACCACCTGAGGCCCTGGAAAGAGCTTCAGCTCTGATCTCCAACTGGAGGCAAAGGGTGAGGCTTCCAGAGAGGCCCCTGGAGCCGGGCCACACGGCCTGGGAGTCACTCTTAATTCTGTCCCTTTTATCAGTCATATCCGACTCTGTGCAACACTATGGACCACAGCTGGCCAGGCTCCTCTGTCCCTGGGAGTCTCCAGGCAAGAACACTGGCGTGGGTTACCATTTCCTCCTCCAGGGCATCTTCCCGACCCAGGGACTGAACCAGTGTCTCCCGCATAGCAGGCACATTCTTCACTGCTGAGCCACTGGTGAGGGTAATCATACATCTTTCACGAGCAAAAGGGCCAACAGAGTCCCCAGCTGCAACAGGCTGGAGGTGATAAAGTCAGTTTCCTCTCAGCTTTAACTCCGCTAGTTTGCTCAATTGCTTCGAATAGCTCCCAGGGTCTCTCTTCAGAGAAGACAGGTCTGTTTATAATTTCGGACTAGAAAGGCTGGGCATATTCCCATCTGTACCAATTTTCCTTCTCATCCTACCTTCTTGAATCTTTCTTCTGGCATACTTTCCTTTCTTCTTAAAATGCACTCTTTAGAATTTCCTTTAAAGTAGAGAACTGTCTGGCTTGATTCTGAGAGTCCTCACGACCCCAAGTTGAAGGTCGCTCCTCTCAGCAGCAGGGCACTAACACATAGCCTCCGGCTCTGGTTTGTCCTGGATGAGGGTGTGGCCAGCGCGAGTGCCCTTCCCCTTTCTCCTCTGGGGAGACTAACGACGCCCTCTCCCTCTTCAGCCCCTGGAGCCCAGGCGTCCAGATGCAGCTTCCGCTCGGTGCATGCAGAGCCGTCCCGTGTCTGTGCGACCCGTGGGCCTCCGCGTGCACGGCCCCGTCTTGACTCTCTTTTCTTCTTTCTGTTCCCTTCTGGGAAAGAACGCTAGGCCTTCCCAGGTCACCTTACAACCTCTTCACCTCTTTTTAAATAATTTCCCTCCTCCTGCCCTTCCCTGCGATATGCAGCTGACTTCCGTGGAGCCGTGTCATCCTCCTCAGTGTTGGGTATTTAAGCCAAGCGTTTAATTCTGTTTACATAATCTTTTATATCTAAAGTTCTCTCTGCTGCTTTTGCAGATCTACCTGGGTATTTTTCATATTCTGATTTTGTTTCTTTCTTTTTTTATGAATTTTCATTTTATGATGTTTCAATTTACGGGTTTTCATTTAAACACACCCTGGAGTTCTATATTCTCATTTAACAGTCCTTATACTTAGAGTTTGCCGGTGACTGATCTCGTCTCCTCTGCAGACTCTGACTTGCTTGCTTCCTGGCGCGCGTGGTGGCACCCCCAGTTCTTGGTGAGCGATGATCCGCTGGAAGCCGGGGAACACGTCTGACAAGCACAGTCGCCTCCAGGGAGGGTCTGCTTGCTTCTGGTCGAGGGCGCACAGAGGCACCGCCCTGCCACCTCCCCTCACCTTCCCCAGCCCCAGGGGCACAGGGTTCCGTCCCCACTGCCACGGGAAGGCCCAGACTGAGGCCCCCCAGAGGTTGGGTGGTGAGAGGCCTCCTGGGTCACCACATCCCCATGGATGGGCGGAACCAGCGGGCGGTTTGCTGTCCCTCACGGCCCCCCGCCCGCCAGCAGGCGGGGCTGCCGGAAAGACCAGACAGACCTGAAGGGAGAAAGCTGCTGCCCTGCACACCTGGGCAAACGCGAGCAACTACGCCATGCTGGACGCACATAGCTTCACTTTACACATTCAGAAAACTTTGATTTTACTGTTTTATTCCGTATGGAGTATGTCTGTACACTGACCACGTATACATAAAAAATACGTAAAAACCTGAAATGGGTCTATCTTGCTCACGCTATTTTTCTGGCTCAAATACACTTATCTGTAATGATTTTTTCACGCACAGGCAAACTCAGGAACTTCAAGAGGACTCTGTTTTTCTGGGCCTTCCCCTCCTGCCAGGCCTCACCTCCCGTGAGGCCGGATAACCAGGACCCACTGAGAAGCTGGGGAGCAGGACACGCAGGCTCGGAGGGGAGCCCGAGCCAGACCCCGAATCCCTGGCCTGTGCCCGTGCTTGACCCTCGCGTACGTGTGTGTGGACTTCCAAGCCCTTGTTCTATTAAACTTTCTAATCTCATCTCACAAAGCACCCACATAACACCCCCCAAGTCAAATACCTTCAAGACAAGACTTGAAGGAGAAGGAGAACCGACAAAATTTGCAAAACGCACCTTAAATTGCCAGCATTAAACTGCAAGACATGGAGATAGCACACTTAGTAAAAAGCAAAGAGCTAGATTATCTGTTGAAACACATTCTCTCCCACAGTGCATCACGCCAACAAACCTTTTTAAAATGCCCCAGCGGACAGCACAGGGAGGCTGAGCAGCTCTAAGGGGAGAGCCCCGGGGGCGCCCCCGGGGCAGCTCCTCCCTCGCTCGTGGGACAAAGTCACCTCTTCTCTGGCCGAGCACTCACCGAGGGCCCTGCAGCTCTGAGTGTGGGGGACTGGAGCGGGCCGCCTGCCCGTGCCTGGGGCTGTGTGAGCCGCCCCTGTCGCCACCAGGCAACAGGAGAAGCAACCACGGTGCCTCCAATAAAATTCTACCCCGCTGCCCGGCACTGCATCCAAACGCTCTTGATTGAGAGGCTTTTTGGAATTAGATAAAGCACAGAGACAGCTTGGATGACGTTCTTCAGCAAACAGAAATCGTTCCAATGTTCCTTGAACCCCTGGCGACCTCTGCCGAGCCCACGTCCCACCCCGCAGGGATCCCGGCCGCCCCACCGGGCAGGACCCGGGCCGGGCGCGGTGCAGACGGGGTGGAGAAAGAGGAGACGCGGGAAGGTCACGGCCAGCGGCGCAGACCGCGGAGATCAGAGGGCCCCGTACCTCCTGTGCCGTGAGCCCAGCCAAGAGCAACAGCGTCTGACTGCGGGGACCCGGCGGACAGGAGGCCCATTCACGGCATGAGCCCCCACCTCCGGGCAGCTAGTCATAAACGGGGCTGAAGAGAGAGGCGCAGGCTGCTCTGCCGTTTGTCCCAGCGCTCGCTGCCTTCCCGGGGAGCCAGCTCCTCACGTGCCTGCGTGCTCACCCTGCTGCCCTGGGCTGTCCTGGGCACTCAGCCCTCGGGGCGGCCGCCCCAGACACGCAGTGTTCTCAGGAGGAAGCCCGCCTGCGAGCCACACAGGGGCTTGCACGCCGTCCTTTGAAACCCGCTCTTTGTACTGAAATGATTTGTTAGCGTTAAAAGACGACTCCTCTCCCATAGACCTGGGTCACGTCCCGGCTGCACCCAGGACGGGGCACGTAGTGCGTCAGGAAGGTGGTGCCTCTCCCTGGCCAGGCTCGCTCACAACCGCCGAGACTCAGGTCCTTCATCTTCCGTCTCGGCTCAGAGCCGTCCTGACCGCTGAGAAGCCAGAGCACGGCCACTTCATGGACATTTCACGTTCAAGGTAACTTGAAAAAGCCAGCATCTGCTTATAGGCATTCTGGTGCAGAGACTGCAAAGTGCAAAAACCTCCCAAAGGCTTTGCTTCAAGCCCTTCATCTGATGGGCAACAGAAACAAGACAAAGGTCCACACGTGGAGGCCACGCGTCCCCTTGCAGGGTCATCTCCCTCTGTGCTTGGGATCCAGTTCCTGCACAGAACAGTGAGCAAACGTGGGCCCCAGCAAGCAGCACAGTGGACGTGACATCTCTGCACTGCAGGCTGGGCACAAGCCGCAGGGCAGGTGCCGTCCACTCCCACGGGCGTGGCCCCACCACTGCTCAGCGCCCATTCCAGGAACCAAGTTCACGTTCACGACCATCGAGCTTCATTAACCAGCAGCATGTGCCTGCGTCGTTCGCTAGAGGGGCACTTTGGGTCATTTTTTCACATATGGTGCACTATTAACAGCTCATGACTGTGCTGGGCCCAGAAGCTTGTTGTTCAGTCACTAAGTCACATCCCATCCTGTGACCCTATGGACAGCAGCCCGCCAGGCTCCTCTGTCCTTCACTATCTCCCAAAGTTTGCTTAGATTCAAGTCCATTGAGTCGCGGGGCCCAGCAGAGTAGATAACACTCGTTATTAAGGATATTTTCAGTTACTGCCTGATTTTCTTTCTTACAAGAAGACGCCGTGTCTGCAGGCCTAGGAAACACTTCAGCTGCATCGTCCACCAGGCCCTCCTGTGAGCACCGTCCCAAGGCCGTGCGCGGCCTCACATCCACGCTGAGGTTCGCAACCACGTTTAGCCCATCTTCCTCCAACAGAAACCTCATATCTCCTCTGAGGATTGCCTCCCTCTCCTTTACGAGGTTTGCTTCTTTTGCACAAATCCATTGTTAGGGTTTTAAGAGGGACCTGGGGCCGGGCTGGGACGTTTCCTGTGGACTTCACCGCAGCCTCCTCAACGTCTTGTGGGCACAGGAGCTTCCCCTTTCCCACTGGTAAGATGATGTTGAACACCCACCTTCCTCACAGCCAGGAAGTGCTCTCTGCGGTCGGACTGTGGTCGCACTTCCTCGATTGCGGCCGCTGTGGGCTACTTATCCTTCCGCACATCCTCTTTGGTGCCTTTTTAGACACCCCGAACTTACTAGACATTCAGCAAGTGTTACTGCAATGATACGCCTATTCTGGCTGGAGAAGGCAATGGCAACCCACTCCAGTTCTCTTGCCTGGAATACCCCATGGGCGGAGGAGCCTGGTAGGCTGCAGTCCGTGGGGTCGCTAAGAGTTGGCACAACTGAGCGACTTCACTTTCACTTTTCACTTCCATGCATTGGAGAAGGAAATGGCAACCCACTCCACTCTTCTTGCCTGGAGAATCCCAGGGATGGGGGAGCCTAGTGGGCTGCCGTCTATGGGGTCGCACAGAGTCGGACACGACTGAAGCGACTTAGCAGCAGCAGCAGCCTATTCTGGCAGAAATAAGGCTTCTTCAACATCAGCTTTGGCCCACTCTGGGAGTTTTGATGTGACCCATCGTTCAGGTCCATGCAGACCACGAATGTCTGTGTAACACCTGGAAGTGTCCATTCAGCCAGGGCTGTAGGAAGACGGCAAAGGGTCTGCTGAGAGGTTGAGCCTAAGCTCTAACTTCCTGAATGGACCCAGGACCGGAAGCCCAGGGGTCCATCAACCGATAACTACCAAGATCAGAGAAGCAGTTGGGCCGACTTCCACTGACCCAGTGGGAAATGTTGAATATTCTCAAAGCCTCCTGTCTGAAGTTCTCATCGTCCTGGCATTAACCAGCTTGAGGGAGGAACCACGGGCGCCACACCCTGGCCCAGAGCTCAGCTGGCCCCAAAGCTCCAGGGGCAGCACGTCCTCCCCGAGGACGGTGCCCCCCACGCACGTCGGGGAGAGGCCCCTCCCCAGTTCCTGGCATCAGAATAGAGCCCCCCGGGGGGTGCTCTCAGGTCCTCAGGCCCCAGACTCACAGGTTCCTTCCTGTTTTAAAAGCCCGAAGCCGTCGCCGCCGTCACTCCTCCTGGGTCACTTTCACGCGCTGTCTCGGCTCTCAGCGAGGAGCGACGCCAGCCCTGCTCGGCATCTGCGCGCGGGCTAAGCCTGCACCGCGTGCCGCGCGTGGGCGAGAGTCTGACCAACCGGAAAGGACGTCAGCGGCTCAGGCAAAGCCCCAGCGCGCCTCGCCCTCACGCCTGGGCCGCAGCCTCCCGAGCCGAGCTGTGCTGTGGGCTCTCTGCCGCGCCCCTCACAGGCGGGTAGGCGCCAGCCGCCACGATGCTTCGGGACTGCGGACACCCGGGCCGGAGGCTGCCATCGAGCCCCGAGTCGTCCTCAGCTAGCTGCACGCAAGGCTCCGCTTCCTCCGGCTGCTCACTGCGGCTCCTTGCTCACCTTCCTTTCCTTTCCACCAGCATTTTCTACAGAAAGAGTTTTCCTCCGCAAAGGACGAGCTTAGGAGAGTGGCATGGCTTTAGAGCCTTTCTCTAGAAGAGTCGTTTCTGCTCAGAGTTTGGTCCCTAACTGAGCTCTGGGAATTGAAAGTATACAACCAGTACAGGACACTTCCCACCACTACGTGGTGTCCTGTATTCTGGAAATTACTGACACTTCACCACATCACCCCTTAACAAGGTCTGAGAGCCGGACTTCTCTAACTTACTCAGGAAAGACAAGTCACCTCTCCCTTCATGAGTCTCCCCCATTCCCTCGTGGTTACTGCATTTGAACGTGAGCTGGCCACAGACGGCAGCCACTTCTCCAGAGCACCGTCAGCAGGGGTGATGTAACCCTGCACTAATGACCCTACTTACAGGACTTCCTGCCAAGGTCACAGTCCCTTAAGTGAAGACAGTCATCATCCCATTTCACAGGTGAGGAAACCGAGGCTCAGAGAGATGACAGGACTTGCCAAAGTTGCTCCTGCCGTAAGTGGAGGAGGCTGGCTTGGGTCTAAGCAGCTGATGGCTCCTGCGTCCTCACCTGAATCCAAGCCAATGAAAAAGGGGAGCCAAGCCCTACAGTAAACAGAAAGAAGGAAGCTTTGGCTCAAACTAAATTTTGGGGAAAATGCCATTTGAAAAAAAGTTTGCAATGTATAATAAAATTTAAACACTAATTGTACTTTTTTTCCCTTAGTATCACCAAAATGTATAGCAGGCTTTTTTTTTTTTCTTCTGGTTTGTAATTTCTTTGACAAAACATTTTGCACTTCACAGGATCATTAATGAAAATATGTGAACCATTTTTAAAAATACTTAAAGGTTTCATTAATTTTCCCAAGGGTCTCACACAGGCCTTTGGTGTTTATCCATAATCCTTCCATATTCATCATCATCTGTTCTTGGCTTCCCTAATTCAAACATTCGCTGGCTTAACTTCCAGAATCTCACTTGCAAATGGCTTTTCCTGTGGTTCCAGCGATTCTCCAGTAGCGCCTCCATCTCTTCTTTCTGCAACGCACGGACGCCTCGGCGGCCACTCTAAGCCATCTGTAAACATCACGATCCCTTCTGGGTTCGGCTCTAACACACCTCTGGCTGGCAGCCCCGCGGGATGTGCACTGTTCAGGCTGCGGCCGCCAGGGCCTCGCTCGGAGAGCTGCTCCCTCAGACGGGGTCGGGGGGAGGGGGGTGTCCAGAGTCCAGCCTCCAGGACTCAGCAAGCGAAGCACAGGAGGGAGAAGAGCGGGGAAGGGAGGCGCACACAGGCTCCCAGCGCCCCAGCTGCGCTCCTCCGTGTCACACCTGTGCCCCGCTGCTCCCCTGCGCAGCCCCCACAGGTACGCAGCACACCGTCAGCGCAAGACAGCCTGAGCTGGACGTGGTCCCCGACACGGAAGAGGACCGAGGGCTGCCTGAGTCCCTGCCACGCGGCCCCGGCCCGTGCCTGGCTCTGTGTGGCCTGCGGCCCCGCGGACGCTGCCAGCTTACAGGTGGAGCCGCGCTATGTGAGACCCAACGGTGGTCAGTTAGGTTGCACATGTCAATGCCACAGATATCACAAAAAATAAAAAATAAAAAATCAGTGGTAATCCCAGAAGTGTCCCCTCAGGGGGTGAGAAGGGACTTGACTTTCTTGAGTGGGAAGAGCCACTCGCTAAGACCAAGCCTCACTTCAGGAGTCCTTCGGGCGCTCTGCTGGCGGCTCAGCGACGCCTGCCAGTGCAGCAGACACAGGTTCAGCCCCTGGCCCTGAAGATCCCACGCGCCGCGGGGCAGCTGGGCCCGTGCGCCACGGAGTCGGGGCTCGTGCTCCGGAGCCTGCGGGCTGCAGCTGCCGAGACCCGCACCCCCTGGAGCCCGCGCCACGGCCAGAGCAGCCCCGCAGGGAGAGGCGCACGCACCGCAACTAAAGAAAAGCCCGCGAGGCCCCGGAGCCCGCACAGCCAGAAGTAAAGGAACGACAACTTTCTAAAGTCTCAAAAAGAAAACGCAGTCCAGCGCGTCCGGTCAGTTACACCTCGTCTTCTGCAGAAAAGGACAGGCAGACAGCTCTGTGGCGTCCAGGTGTCCCAGTCCGCAAAGGTGACAGGGGCCCGGAGGACGTCACTTCCTGCCCAGGCAGAGGCCACCAGGAGCCTGGTGGGGCCACGGTGAGCAGCCAGCAACCTCATCGTGAAGGCAGGTAGAATGGGTCTGTGTTGAGCCTGCAGGACTGGGCTGGGCCCTCGTGTGGGCTTACTCACGCCTGGATTTCACAACAGCTGGCTGCACTGTTTTCAGTAATTCAGGCTGTGATGCTCACCCAAAACCACAGAGCACTCTTAATATACAGCAATACAAATACCTAGTTGGCTGATGTGATATTGGTTTCCATGTTTCTTAGTGTGCCTATAGCACTCCAATTTAAACTTACCAGCCAGATTGACAAAATACTAACAAGTCATTTTTTAAAAAATTACCTTATTTACAAATAGACATCCACATACAGAGAGGGGAGTGCTTTCTGCCCATCAGGATTAAGTGCAAGCCAGTTCCAACTATTTAATGTATACCACGCATCCTCTTATCCCCTAGAGCATTAAACAGCTGTGAGTCTGAGTCATTTCGGAGGAAAACTCTCATACCTGGGGAACCTCTACAGAAACGTTCCTGTGGTCCTGTGCACTGAGGGATGGCCCAGGACACGGGTCCACAGTTCACTCCCAAAGGAAAGCTGTGCTCTTGCTCTGATCCACAATGAACGATAAAAAATGCTCATGTACTTCGGAGGTAGAGGGAGGGCACTGGACCCACCCTGGACGCGGGCTGTGGACAGTGGGCCCCTATGAAGTGAGAGCTCATCCCCAGCTGATCAGAAGAGCCGTGAAGAAACTCCTCTGGTCTCAGGCTTCCCTGACTCAGGCCTGACCTCCAGGAGACCTAAGGCCTAAACAGTTTCACAGGGAACTATTTAAATCAGATTTCTTTTCTCCGGTGTTTAGGTGAACATTTGCTAAACCCTAGGAAGGATTTCTGACAAAGCAGAAGTGCTACATTAAGGAGAAGATGCTGGTCTTGGAGACGACATTCGTGTATATCTGGCGACAGCCTCTGGGGCCGTCACTCTCAGCATGGCCGACACTCGCCTGGGGGACCCTCGCCCGTGGGGCACCTGTGCTTGTGGGCTGTTTAGGAGCTTCCCTGCCCACAGCCAAGGTGCTGGCAGCAAGCACCCAGCACCCCTCCCTCCGGGGGTGAGAACCGAAAACGTCTTCAGGTGAATCACATGTCCTCTGGGGGCAGGTCACGTTCTCCCCACCTCGCTCCCCATCCCAGTGGAGAAACCTCTAGTCTGGAGGGCTAATCTTACATTTACTGCAATGAATAGAGAACTGTGTCTGGGAAACTAAAGGGGAAACTGTCCAAAATTTTACCATGATTTGAGTAGTCCCTTCTCGCAATTATAGGCTTTAAAAATCTGAAGATTAACTTATGTTAATATAGTTAGACATTTTACGAAGCAAAATACTTGGCAAAAAACCCCCAAAAAGCTCAAGTCTAAACCTTAAAACCACAAGCTCATGAACCTTCCAGAGTCTCCCAGTCAGGTGAAGACTGTGTTTAGACTGATATATATGATTTCTTACGAAGCCCGTGTTTAGAGGAATGTGCTATAGCATCTAAAAAAGCCTCCGCTCCTGAGCAGCCGCTGGACACCACGCATTTGCGGAGTCGACCTGCTAATCATGGGTGTATTTACGGCGCTTTACCGCTGCGCACTGTGGCATGGGGTTGTAACGCATTGTGTATGAGCTCTGCTTTTCCTCCTGGCCAGCTCTTGGTGATACTCAAGGTCAGATTTTTACTTTGAATCACATTCGTATATGACTGTCATAAAACTAATGTTTCATCATGATCATTTCTGCTAAAGATCTGAAAGGCACACTGCATTTAACCGGAAGAATTCACATCTTTCACCAAAGATATGAGCCATTGCTTCAGTCCATCTTGAAGCCCAGCGCTGCTTCTGGGGGTGACCTGCTCCAATGCCAACCCCAAAGCGTCACCACATGCGATTTCTACAGACACAAGCAACGTGCAGGTTGACCCTCCATCCCCAGGGCTGTGCCAGCCTTGCGTTGACATCAGTCAACGCCGAGACCGTGAGCATCTCACCCTCGTGCCACTTCAGCTTCAGCGATGAGACCAATGGGGAGAAGCGCCTGCACTCCTCCTCCTCCTGGACTCCGAGTGTCTCTGCGGAGAGCACGTACAGGTGGGTGGCCACTGCTCACCCCCTAAAAGCTCTTCCAGAGAAACAGTGTTGCCTCATGGGCCACCATGTACTTTTAAATTAAGAAACCTTAAAAAACTGAAGTGTGTATGAATGACCACATACACAGAAAGAAATGTGTAAGTTTAACAAGTCTGTCAAAATATCTCTACAAGCGTCTTCAGAGTATTAAATGGACATGTCAGCTGCAGCAGAAACGGCTCGTGAGCACAATGACCTTCCTAGCGGGCTTGTTTTCAATGTTCTAATCTATAGAATAGTCTCATCTTCTATCATGATGACCAATATATTTGAAAAGAAGCTACTTTCTTTTCACAAGCTACTTTAAAGTAATTTTAAAATTTCTCAGCATTTTTTACATAGTCTAATTTCTATAGTTAACAGCTCCGTGACATCAGTCTCTGATTCGCTTTCCAAAGAAAGAGCAACAGAAACAAAAAGATTCTTTGCACGTGACATTTTCCTCACAGAAATGTAATAGTTCCAGACAATAAGCACAGCCTTCGTTTCCTAAAGAGGGAATATATAAGCCCGTATCTTCAGAAGTAAGGTGGCACCCCTGCCACGGGCGTGGCAAACAGAACCCCACGTGCATTCACGCACACGTAGAAATACGTAAGTAAAATAGACGACGCGCTCGTTTCGAGAAACAAAAGAAGTAAAAGGGTTTCAGGTGCAAGTCCAGTTTTGTGGCGTTTCTCCACGAAGTGAAGCAGCTCTCGTTTTAACTTAAACAGGACAGTCTGTGTGTACTTCACAGGCTGAGTGCGATGAGTGGGAGCAGCGTGCTGGTGTTTGAACGTCGCTGCGTGATGCGAGCACGCGGGACACGCGCCGCCCCTTCACGGCAGACAGCGCTGGACTCTAGACTGTCACTCGCTGTTAATGTGCTACAAACGTTACTCAAGGGCCTCCGCTTTCTTAAAAGCAAACCTGAAGGATGAGCCACGCGGCACCTCTGAAGAGCGAGCAGGGGGCTGGCGGGCAAACAGGCCCGCCTCTGATCACCGGCGTCTCCACCAGATCCGGGACTCCAAGCTACAACCCCACCCACCTCCAGAGCTACTGTGAGCTCACCACGTGACCAAGTACATACGCGTCCTTCCAGAGAACCACCAGGACCGCGAGGGAGAGACGACACACGGAGCAGGCGAGGCCAGCAGCCGCGTGCCCAGCAGGACCAGCTGGGGGCAGCCCGGCCGCCGGGTCGCCTGCGGGCCTCTCGGCGCCCAGCTGACAGCATGCTGCAGGCATCCCGCTGCAGGCGGGTTAACCACTGACTCAGTGGGATTCATGTTTGTCGGAAGCCCTTCTATAAAGCTGCCTTGTGGCCTCGGGAGAAGCCCACACCACACACAGTTGGATGTGTCTTACTGTTGAGGCCTCAGCTGTTCCCGAGGGTGGAAGGTGGCGGAACAGCAGATGTCTTCTTCAAGGGTCAGACAGTCAACTCTCGGGGCTCTGCAGGCCCCAGGCCTCCACTGTGGACACAGCCGCCGATAATGTGCAGGTCCTGGGCACGGCCGGGCTCCCGTGACCCTTCACTTACAAACACAAGCGGGTGGGCAGGACTGGACGCACCAGCCAGAGCTGGCCAACCTCTGGTCCGGAATGTCTCTATACGAAAGACGCCTCTTCCATACTTCTTAAAAGTCAGAGATTCTCATGGAACGCATGCAAGCAGTCAAAAAGGGCCTTGTCGATTCACTTCTGCTAGAGAACAGGCAAAAAGTAGCCTTCGTGTCAGCTCCACTTAACAGGGCCTGACACTTAGCTTCACCACTTCAGCGACGAAACGAAAGTGGCCCAGAGGTGACAGGGCAGAAGGACTGAGGGACACACACGCGCTCGGCCTGCTTAAGAAAATAGACTCGAAGCACCAGCGCATTGCAGGCGAACAAACTACCGGCACTTAAAGAGGAGCTCTGTGTGTTCACTAAGGGGCATCAGAGAGAATCTTCTAAATCATTTCCTACCAATGACTACGCACAAAATAACTAAGCCAGAAGGAGGTACTCTCCAGCACAGGAACGGAACCAAGGCTTCACAATGACTACAAACGGAGCACAGCCTTCAGAAAGTGAGTCGCTATGTCGCACACCTGAAACTAATGTAACATTTAGTAAATGTGACAGCAGGTAGGCGCTGTTTTAGATGCTGAAGACGAAAGACTAACACACTCCCTGCCAGGAAGGAATTCTCAGTCTGCTAGAGAATCTCAAAAAAGCTAACAATTAACTGTGACAAAACAACAACAGTCTTATCAGCTTAATTTAAGATGAAGATTGATTTCCAAGTTTCAAGAAAGGCTGTGGGTATTAACTATTAGATATCTTATCAAGCAAGTATCACATCATTTTCACACATACCACTACTTTAATCATTTTCCATTGTTCGATTATATGGATGAAACGAAGAGTGAGATGTCACAGGCTTTCAGAACAAAGCAAGGTGGTGCGCGCCACAGGCCCACCTCTGCCCGTGACGAGCAGGCCACTGTGCACGCAGCGCTGCATCTGCGCTGAGGTGGGGGCCTCTGGGCCGCGTCTGCAGGAGAGTCAGCCGAGGCCTGAGGGTGGGGCTGGAGCGCGGGGAGAAAGGCGGCTTCTCTCCCCATAACCCCGCTCTACTGTCTGCTTTTCTTTAAACAAAAGAGAATATTATTTTCCGCTTTGATTGGCATTTCTCTAATAATTGGTGATGGCGAACATCTTTGCATGAGCCCATTAACTTTCTGGATGTCTTCTCTGGAGAAATGTCTGTTGAGATCACGTGCCCCTTTTTTGACTGGAGACTGTCTGTTTGGTTGATACTGCGCCGTGTGCGTTCCCTGCATATTTTGGAGATTCATCCCGTCTGTTGCATCGTTTGAAGCATTCCCTCCCACCCTGCACGTCGTCTTTTCACTTTGTTTACGGCTTCCTTTGCTGCGCAAAATGGTTTAAGTTTCATTAGGTTTTGTTCGGTATCACCGCACCAGTCAGAATGGCCATCACCAAAAAGTCTACAAACAATAAATGCTGCACGGTATGAAGGAAAGGGACCCCTATAGTGCTGGCGGGGATGTAAACTGGTGCGTCATTGTGGAGAATAGTGCAGAGGTTCCTTAACACAGCAGCTCCAACCATTTGGCCGCCAGGGACCGGTTTCATGGAAGACAATGTTTCCGTGGACGGGGGTGGGAGAGGTGGTTTCACTTTATTTCCATTACTGCATCAGCTCCACCTCAGATCATCAGGCATCATTACATCCCTGAGGCTAGAGACCCCTGCATTAAAACACGACCAACAGAGCTACCATATTAGTTAGCAATCCTACTCGTAGACACACACCTGGAGGAAAACCAAGGTTAGAAAAGACACACGCACCCCAGCGCTCACGGCAGCACTACGCACAGCAGCCAGGGCACGGAGGGAGCATAAACGCCACCAACGGAAGACGGGATAAAGGCCATGCGGCAGGTGGATGCGACGAGCGCTGCTCAGCTGAAAGGAAGACGGAGCGGTGCCCTCTGCAGCACCACGGATGCACCCGGAGATGAGCACACTGAGTGAAGGCAAGGACAACGCCAGACGACACCACTCACATGCAGAGTCTGCAGATGCCACACAGGAGCTCACCCGCAGGACGGAAACAGACCCGCAGACGCAGGACACAGACTGAGGTTACCAACGGAGAAAGGCTGCGGGAGGGGTGAGTTGTGAATCTGGGAGTACCGCATATGCCCCATTACACCAAGAACGGACAGACAAGAAGGACCTCCTACACAGCACAGGGGACTGCCCACTTTGTAATAACTTATATGGGAAAAGAATCTGTGTGTGTGTGTGTATCTGTGTGTACACACATATACATATTCAGTCACATTATATACAAATCACTCAACTGTACACCTGAAACTAACAGCATTATGAACCAACCATACCTGAATAAAAAAATAAAACCATTTAAAAAATAAACATTCCTTTTAAAAAGAAAAGTTTTTAACAGTTGCTGACATCAATGAAGACAAACGGTTCTCACTAGGAAGAGCACAGAGGACTGAGGGGGGTTCCCATTTAAAAATGTAAATCGGCTTACTCTACAGCTGAGAATGTTTTTCCATATCCTAACCTGCTGCTGGCACTGCTAGGTCACTGCAGTTGTGTCCGACTCTGTGTGACCCCAGAGACGGCAGCCCACCAGGCTGCCCCATCCCTGGGATTCACCCTAACCTAACCCCAAACAACTGAGTCTTCTTTTTTCGCCAGTGGGAAAGTTGAGGGGGGAACCACAGAAGACAAGACGCACTGACACGTTTGTGCCTGGGAGGCTGGACGGTCGGTCCCCAGCACCCCAACCCAGTCAGAGCCAGGGACGGCCGGGCGCCCCCTCTCCCGGCTGCTCGGGGCGCCCCGCAGCGCGGCGCTGAGCCTGCTCATCGGCTCTCTGTTAGCGTCAGAGGCGGCCGCCAGGCTCTGATGCTCCAGCAGTCCACTGTGGGACGTTTTAACTGAAGCAATTATAAAATTAAAATGTACTGCCACTAAACACACCAGTACAAATGTCACTTTAATCTTTCCCCATAACTTGCTGGTTTAATTACGTGGCTATACAGTCACATAAAAATTCACTGACCAGGTTATAAGCATTACTAATTGTTGGGCACGAAACGACCTACAACACTGGTTTCTCATTCGTTTTCAAGCTAAAAGCCTGAATGACAGTGAAATTTAATAAAACTTCTTAGAACTAGATTAAACAGATGACTTTCACTTTGTCGGTGCACATGTTTTGTTAAAGATTTCTCATGCTTTAGTAAACCAGAAATAATGAAGGGAATACGCACTTTCTTATTTAAAACAATATTTGGAAGAGGAGAGTTGGCATGTTGCTCACAGTCTCAAAGACAACCACAAAAAGGCAACAAGCCAATACAAACAAATATGATTTTCTGAAAAAGAAAATAAAGATTCTAAATACAAGCAGTGATTTCAAATGTACCTTAAGACACACTCTAGAAGCACAGAAATGTCTGGGTGTTTGTTAAATGGAATGCAAAGAAGGAATATTGAGTACACAACTGATTCAGAGTGAGAAAGGGGAGACTCCACAGGTGGAGGCTTCAGAGCGACAGCGACACAGGGAAGAAGCCCTGGCTCCCGCCTGGCCCCTCGTACTCCAAGGACACCTCCTGACTCCTGGGTTCAAACACACGTGGTGAGCGCTTCCGATGGGAATGGTAAACCTGGGACACTGCTCAGCTCCATGCTGAATAAAACCCCTATCAAAGCTAGTAGGCAATCAAGGCTGGATTCCCATGTCTTCATCAACTGCTTGTGACGCTCGCATCATTAAAAGCAGATGTGAAGCGGCCCCAGTCTGCACAGCACATGTGTAGAACCCATGCACACACGCGCCCATGTGCACGCGCGCGCACACACACACACACGCACGCACGCACGCACGCACGCATGTCCCTGCCTGGAGCCAGGTGCCCTCCTCCCATCAGCACCTGTACTGACCTCTGCGGGGGCTCTCGTGGTTGAAGAGGATGCCGTTCACTGCAAACAGGTTGTACGCCTCCCGGAAGTTCACCACAATCCAGTAGGCGTAGAGCTTTGCTGCCCCTGTTGGAATAGATTTTTAAAAGCAAATCAAAGACAGTGTCTTACTGTGAAACAGATTTTCACTCAGACAAGTAACAACTTGCAAAATTTACAGTTCACGATGTATCAAGATAGGGAAAAAACGAATCAAAAGCCAAGGACAAAATAAAGGCTCCTTTGGCACGAAACAGGAAATACTTCAGAGATCCTTCCTTCTGTAACAGCCACAGCCCATGCCTTCACAACCTAACTCAACTGTAGCGTGCGCGGCACAGCAAACTGACCTTCCCTAGGCCTCATCCCCTTTTTCTTTAAGGAAGTAGTAAGTGAAAAACCTGAATCTTGATATTCTAGCTGCTTTAAATTTCATCACTAAAGTCTTCTGTGAACACTCTTTTTATAAATATATTAGACACGAAAGATTTGTCTCTTTTAGGGTTTCCCTGCTGGCTCAGATGGCAAAGAATTTGCCTGCAAAGCAGGAGATCGATTCGATCCCTGGGTTGGGAAGACCCCCCCCCAGAGAAGGGAATGGTAACCCACTTCAGTATCCTTGCCTGGAGAATCCCATGGACAGAGGAGCCTGGCAGGCTACAGTTCATGGGGTCTCCAAGAGTCAGACAAGACTGAGCAACTAACACTTTCACTTAAAGGTTTGAGCTCAGGGAGAATTTAAACTGGGAAATGGAATAAACACCAGACATATCACTTCAGCACGACCCACAACTCTCCAGCACCAAGAATCTTACAGGAAGCCACTTCCCTCTCACAGCGCTCTGTCCGGAGGGTGCGGTGAGACGGCGATTCCACCCAGAGGCAGAGGTGGCAGGAGTCTCTGGCTGCGCACAGGCGTCTGGCCGGCACGTCACGCCCCTCGGCCCATCCGCCCGGCCACCCCCACCACGGTGTCGCCAGCCCCCGGGCAGGACAGGGCCGTGCGTTCTCACCATAAGGGGAGCGCGGGTAGAAAGGCGTGGTCTCCTTCTGAGGTATCTCCTGCACTTTCCCGTAGAGCTCGCTCGTCGAGGCTTGGTAGAACCGCACCGAACTGATAAGGCCACAGGTCTTCACTGCGTCCAGGAGCCGCAAGGTGCCCACGCCATCCACGTCGGCCGTGTACTCCGCCAGGTCGAATGAGATCTGGAAACAGCACGTGCCAACGCGGCCACGTTAGCGCAGACCAGCAGCAAAGACCCTCAGAGGCAACGGCTGCAACTGCTACTCGGAAGGGTTCTATTTGTGGGAAACTATTATTATCCAGCAGCAGAGTAAGAGTGTGGATGTCATCTGTTTCTAACGTCAGGTGGATGAAAAAATACCTTAAGAAAGCGGCATCAATTACCGGTGGAAACACAGGGAACGCTTGAGCCACACGCACCACCTGCTGACTCCAGGCTCAGGTCCTTGGGGCTGGGCTTCTCAAAACGCAAGCCTCTGCCCCACAGAATCATCAGGGTGCCTGGGTGTCCCCCCAAAATTCAGCTGGAACCAATCTATGGGTAGGGGTGGCTAGGAACCCACATTTTCAATGAGCCCCATTTAATTTTTATGCACAGTTTAAGCCTGGGAACATGTGATTAGAACACAGTTGATTGTTAAAAGAACTCTTATCTTCTATTTTTAATTCAGCTACAAACACGACTTTTTAGCACCTTATCTACATAATGATACAGGCGTCCCAGGTGGCTCAGTGGTAAAGAACCTTCTTGCCAATGCAGGAGATGAGGGTTCAGTCCCTGGGGCGGGAAGATCCCCTGGAGAAGGAAATGGCAGCCCACTCCAGTATTCTTGCCTGGAGGATCCCATGGACAGAGGAGTGGGCTATAGTCCATGGGGTCGCAGAGTCAGTCATGATTTAATGACTAAACAAGAACACACATATCTTTCAATTATAAGGCACACGAATACAGCAAGATGCCACGCACGCCGAGTGGATGGGCTTTGAAGAAGAGGGTGTTAGGAATCACTCAGTACTCCGCAGCTCTCACCTGTTTTATTTAAAAATAAATGTGACCGATGTGCTTTTTTCTTCAATTAACTGTAAGTATAATAAATAAATTAACCTAATATTAAAATCTCCTAAACTAGTAAAAACCATCGTCCGAAAATCACTGTCCTGGCATACTCACAGGCACACACATCCAGGCAGGCATGCACGCGGTCAGCCTCACGCTATACACGGCTGCCCCGGCCCGGGGGCCTGCCCTGCCCTCCTCTCCGCCCACAAAGCCCAGAGGCCCGCACCTCCATCCACCCAGCCTTCACTCACTGTCCAGCTTCTCCATTAAAACGAGGCTCCTGAGGGCAGAGTTTCCTTGTGTTAAGCAGGAGCCCTGGGCCTGAAACATGGCTTGGGCCAGTGTTTGGTGGATGAATGAAGACAGCACGTGAACCATTGAGATTTAAATGTCGAACACAGAAGTATCAAATAAAACTACAAAGACTACGAAAAAACATGGGCTATCAGAAGACGGAAGAAGGTTGGTAACCTAATCTTACTGAAACAGGTACAATTAACACGAAACTCTGTCAATTTCAAAACTTCGGCGCAACAGTTACGACAAAGGCTGCACAAAGATGCAGAACTCGGGGCAGAGGACCGTCTGAGCCTGCAGTCGGGGAGCAGGCGCAGGAGGAGCGGGAGAGCGAAGGAAGACCTTGCCGCCCCCGACACGCTCACCGCCAGGCCCATCAGGACAGTGGCAGGGCCGCCGGGACCCAGGGCGCTTAAAGTCAAAGGAAAATAGGAAACTTAAGTTCAAATATAGAGCAGATTGCTCTGATCAACATTCAAAGATATAAACACGTATCCCAGAGTTATCCTCATTCAGAGAGAAGTGGAAATCTGAGCCTCCCGCCTAGAGCGCTGTGGGGACCCAGGTGGAGGAGCTGGAGGCCTGCCCTGCACCCCGCACTACTGAGCAACACGTGAGCGCAGACTCTGGAAGCGTGCTCACTGGACCGGGCCCGGCTCTCGGCACGGGGCTCACACCACGCAGGGCCAGCAAGGTCGGCAGTCCCGCCACCCTCGCGGCCCTCCCGGGCGGCGTCTCCTCCTGGCGTCACCTCCGACCTCAGAGCCCAAGTTGCCCACTGTCTAGTGGCCTGGAGCCCCCAGGACAGGAGCGTGTGTGTGCGCGCGTTTGTTCTGCCTGTTTCCCCACCAGTGAGAACCTGAACACAGAGGAGGGCGGGGAGCCTGAAGCGCAGGCAGGCAACGTCTCAGTGACCTGAGCATACAGCTAAGAAGGGAGTGGACTTTACACGGGAAGCAAACTTGATGTCTGAAATCTCAAGCAAGGAGCTAGCGTTTCCTGAGCACAGATGTCGCCTCAGACCCGCAGAGGCTGCCGCTGCTGCTGCAGGAGAGCTCCGTGTGGAAGAGGCAGCCGGGCCCCGGCGCCGCCTCTGCCTCCGGGAGGCGGACCACACAGGCAGCGCCCGCTGCCGCGCCTCCTCAGAGCTGGAATCTGCAAGTGAGATTATTAATCAAGGAGAGCGACAATAAAACACCCGTCTCCCCGGACACGGCGCTTGGTAGGCAGGCACCTCCTCACAGCTGGGACAAGAGGAGATCAGAGCAGGGCAGGCAGGCGGCAGGGGGCCGGCCCGGGGGGCTGCAGCCTGGCAGAGGGGCTTCCTGGTCGATCTGGGGTGAGGGGCAGTGCTGTTTTTGGGGCTGTCCACCGAGCGGCAGGGCGCCCGTCCTAAGTGCTGGGCATGCAAAGGTGAAGGAGCCCCTGCCTGCCTCCGGGTGCAGAACGGCGAGGGGAGGGGAGGGGCCCTCAAGGCTGAGGCCACGGGAACTGAGGGGGTGGGGCTGAGACGGCTGCAGGGTCTGGGGACCACGGTGGGTAGGGGCCCAGAAACTCAGAGGAGGAGAGAGGGCGTGGACAGAGGAGAGAAGGCTCGGGGAGCAGATGCCCACGCAAGCGAGTGGAGACGGGGCGGGAGGCCCCCTGATGGGGGTCACCCTGGCTGTGCTGGGAACCAGGAGGCTCCAGCTCAGACGGGAAAAGCCAAGGACAGAGGCGGGCCAGGCTGGGGGAGGCGGGGGTGCAGTCTTGCTCAGCGGGCACTGGGGAGCCAGTGACGGGGGCAGAACAGAGGAGGGGCGGCGCTTCAGCCGGGCCTCTGCACTGTGGACTCGCCCCCGGCCTTGGCTCTCTGTGCCTCTGGACCAGAACCTCCTGACACTCACAAGCCCAGATTTATACGATCTTTTCCTTATTTCTCTGTAATTATATTTTTATTCAAAAACATTTACAATGATAATTTGAAGCATTTAACAGTCATAAGTCATCAGTCCATTGGTGTGTTGAATTCTACCCGGATTAAACGAAGGGGGCATCTCCCTGCAACTCTGCACACCCAATACAGTTTCCACTGGAAGTGAAAATCGCTCAGTCGTGTCTGACTCTTGGCGACCCCATGGACTACACATCCATGGAATTCTCCAGGCGAGAATACTGGAGTGGGGAGCCTTTCCCTTTAGGTTTTTTAAAAAATATTCCAAGTCGACTAAAGATTCCCACAGGGAATCAGAACATTCATGGTATCTGGACAAGATAACCGCCCCAGGCATCGTGCTCCCGACAACTCCAATCTCACCAGAGCCGTCTGTCCACTGCCGGCATGGGGGTCCCCGTCTCCCACCCATCTGCTCAGCACACAGCAGGACACAAAACCGTTTGTGGAACAAATGAAGGAGTTTTGACTTCTCTCCCGATTCCACTTTCCATCCATAAAGATGAACAGAAACGCTGACTAATCAGAATCTTGGCCCAGTCTCTCAGAACCCACACCCCCTCCATGAACAAGCTCCCCCCACCCACGTCGGGGTCTGACGCACACAACCTCACGGCACACCGCTGGATCTTCGATTATTCTAGGGTCTGAATCACGGCAGACTCCTGACCTCGGTAACTCCATCCCAAAACCACATAGGTGTACAAAGGTGTTAATGTGACACTGTTTTTGGACAGATAATCAAAAAGTGAATGACCAGTCTAGCTTCGAGCCCTAGTTGATAAAGTTCACAACTCCAGTCTTGCGCATGGCTCTGCTCACACACACAGGGAGGCTCTAACTGCCCTGAAGCCTGGGAGTGTCTCGAGGGATTATCTGCTTCAGGGGGACTCAGCCAAGAGCCTTAAACACTTAAGCAAGGGATTAAACTGTCTGTTGAAGATAGTCCAGAGGTGACCACAGGATTTGACTCCTGGCGCCCATCACCGCGCAGGCAGTGGGGATTCGGGGAGTCCTCGGGACAGACCGGGTCTGAGCAGCTCCTTGGGCGTGCGTGGAGGACCGAAACGGTGTCCACACTTAGCGTCAAGCATCCCTTTCTCTTCCGACCACCGTCATGACGGCTGGAGTGGCCAGTGCTATGCACTGAAGTAGGAATTCAGCACTTCCCTTTGCGTCCAAACCGCTGATTGTTCTCTAGTCCCCAGACCATCAGGACAGCGACCACAGAACGAGGGCTGCTGGGGATGCTGGGTGGGCCCCAGAAGCTACAAAGTGCCCCGCTGCAGCAACGTGGGTCCCGTTTTGTGAGGGAGAATTTCATTACGACGGAGAGGAGCCAGAGCTCCTGGCAGGAAACTAACGGATCGGGGAGGCTCAGCCTCACGGCGAGTGGCGTGTCCGAGTGTCCCGGCTCACGGCAGGCCACAGCAGCATCGCAGCGCGCGGCACAAGGGGCTGCCTGTCCTGTTTGCCTCCATTTCTCTTGAGGTGCTTTTTCTTCCAAAAATAGCACATAAGCATATAGTGTATCGATTTTAGAAGAAAAAATACACTAAGCCATTGGGGGAAATGCACAAAACACGTCAGGACACTGAAAACTGGGCCGAGCAGGCTGGGCATTTAAGATGAGAGAGAGAGGTGACGGCAGCCACACCCTCAGACCCCGGGTCCCCCCCAGAGCTCAGACTTCGGTTTGGGGCTGAGAATCAGAAAGGAGCAGTCTCACCGCGAAGAGCAGAGACGCAGAACAGAAGGCAGTGCCCCCGCCCGTGCGTGGGGAGGCCTCCGGTCACCACCCTCCAGGAGTGCCTTCTGCATGCACAGAGTCCGAGGGCCCAGAGGACAGGGCAGCCGTCACGCGGGCAGAGGGCTCGGGAGGTGATATTTCTTTCCATTGCGAGCTCTGAGACAGGAAGTGGGTGCAGTGACTCAGGCTCCGTTAAATAATAGAGGACATGAATAGAAAGATGATAAACTCACTCATTAGCATCGAGAAGACCTGAACGGGGCACACCCTTCACTGAAGTCTGATTAGGCACTAAATTAACAAAGCAGAAGTCCGTCTTCAACTGAGCAGTGTTTTGAAAAACAATCTGCTTAATAAGCTCCCTCTGGAGCAACCCACACTCTTGAGAAGCAGGTAGTCAGTCTTAAGGGCAGGGACACGCCTCCATCCTGCTCTCCATCATGCCCAGTGCAGGGTGATATTCCATTGAGGACATGAATAAAAAGGAGCCAAGTATTCCAATACCTCCAAACACAACAGATCTCCTCAGAAAGGACAGGGACATTGAAACCGCTCCTTCCTCTTGGAACACCTTTCTCTTAATCCCAGTGTCTGTTCTAGACAGGAGTCACTCCCACAGGAACAAAATGATGTGAAAACCTGGCGCAGCCCTAAGACTAAGGCAGTTCAGCGGCGTGCAGTCTCTGGGAGGAAAACGCCATTAACAACAGCGTTGCTGCTATTAACGCTTTGAGTATGTGTTTAGTGCTATTAAATGGCATTTCAAAAGCAGTATTTTCTATAACAAATAAGTGCACAAGTAGGTATTAGCCACACACTTTCAAAATGTGAAAAAAAAAATGCTGCGTTTTTATGGGTTTTTTCCACATTGAAACTGCTGTGTGGCACAAAATTTAGATTTTACAGGAAAACGAAGGTCACGTTGGACAGGATATATGTCTTACTCTGTTTTGAACACCGTCCAGTGTGATGCTTGCCGACGTCGGTCCCCTGGGGTCTGGGAGCTGATGTGACTGAGCAGAGACAGGAGACCGGGGTGGGGGGCAGATGGCTGCACACACTGCACGTCAGGCCAACAGACGCGTGAGACCAGGAGGAAACTGATTTCAGAGCAAATCGGGAAAATAACAGCATCCGAGTCAGAGCTGAGCAGGGAAAGAAAGACTAGAAGGACCGTGTGAGTTCTCAGAAGAAGGAAATGCCACTTGCTGCAACAGCAGCTTCCTGGGGTAAGGAAAAGATGCCCCTGGGGGTGACGGGTGATGACGAATGAGCAGAGAAGCTGCTGACGACAGCTGACGAGAACTCTCGGCTTTCCTCGTTTTGTCAATAACCTAAGCCTCGGTCCCTTTCTCCCACATACAGTCCTTTCCAGGCTCATTCCTCTGTATAACTGAGGACACCACACATGTGTCCAGCAACCATCCTCTTGACTGACATGATGGTCAGTGGAAGGAAGGGAAACAAAGGCTCCACGTTCTATTCCAAGCAGCCAGTGAGTAACGCGGCCAGAGGTGCAGTAGGAAAGAGGGCTGGCCTTGAAGGAGAAGGGCGTCCGGGCAACCTGGGCCCCGCCCTGCACAACACAGCTGCTCCTGGTGACCCCAACATCCGTGCTGAGTCCACCCCCGAACACCCCAGGCCTCTCACCACAACCTTTGCACAGAATATATTAATAAGAGGTGGCAATAATACACGGAAGAACTGTACAAAAAAGATCTTCACGACCCAGATAATCATGATGGTGTGATCACTAATCTAGAACCAGACATCCTGGAATATGAAGTCAGGTGGGCCTTAGAAAGCATCACTACGAACAAAGCTAGTGGAGGTGATGGAATTCCAGTTGAGCTGTTTCAGATCCTGAAAGATGATGCTCTGAAAGTGCTGCACTCAATATGCCAGCAGATTTGGAAAACTCAGCAGTGGCCACAGGACTGGAAAAGGTCCGTTTTCATTCCAATTCCAAAGAAAGGCAATGCCAAAGAATGCTCAAACTACAGCACAATTGCACTCATCTCACACACTAGTAAAGTAATGCTCAAAATTCTCCAAGCCAGGCTTCAGCAATACGTGAATCATGAACTCCCTGATGTTCAAGCTGGGTTTAGAAAAGGCAGAGGAACCAGAGATCAAATTGCCAACATCTGCTGGATCATGGAAAAAGCAAAAGAGTTCCAGAAAAAAATCTATTTCTGCTTTACTGACTATGCCAGAGCCTTTGACTGTGTGGATCACAATAAAATGTGGAAAATTCTGAAAGAGATGGGAATTCCAGACCACCTGACCTGCCTCTTGAGAAATGTGTATGCAGGTGAGGAAGCAACAGTTAGAACTGGACATGGAACAACAGCCTGGTTCCAAATAGGAAAAGGAGTGCGTCAAGGCTGTATATTGTCACCCTGCTTATTGAACTTATATGCAGAGTACATCATGAGAAACGCTGGGCTGGAAGAAGCACAAGCTGGAATCAAGATTGCCAGGAGAAATATCAATAACCTCAGATATGCAGATGACACCACCCTTATGGCAGAAAGTGAGGAGTTAAAAAGCCTCTTGATGAAAGTGAAAGAGGAGAGTGAAAAAGTTGGCTTAAAGCTCAACATTCAGAAAACGAAGATCATGGCATCCGGTCCCATCACTTCATGGGAAATAGATGGGGAAACAGTGTCAGACTTTGTTTTTGGGGGGCTCCAAAATCACTGCAGATGGTGACTGCAGCCATGAAATTTAAAGACGCTTACTCCTTGGAAGAAAAGTTATGACCACCCTAGATAGTATATTCAAAAGCAGAGACATTACTTTGCCGACTAAGGTCCGTCTAGTCAAGGCTATGGTTTTTCCTGTGGTCATGTATGGATGTGATAGTTGGACTGTGAAGAAGGCTAAGCACCAAAGAATTGATGCTTTTGAACTGTGGTGTTGGAGAAGACTCTTGAGAGTCCCTTGGACTGCAAGGAGATCCAACCAGTCCATTCTGAAGGAGATCAACCCTGGGATTTCTTTGGAAGGAATGATGCTAAAGCTGAAGCTCCAGTACTTTGGCCACCTCATGAGAAGAGCTGACTCATTGGTCATTGGAAAAGACTCTGATGCTGGGAGGGATTGGGGGCAGGAGGAGAAGGGGACGACCGAGGATGAGATGGCTGGATGGCATCACGGACTTGATGGATGTGAGTCTGAGTGAACTCCGGGAGATGGTGATGGACAGGGAGGCCTGGCGTGCTGCGATTCATGGGGTCGCAAAGAGTCGGACACGACTGAGCGACTGAACTGAACTGAACATTCCAAACACATCTCCCAGCCTGTGGTCTGGCCTTTCTAAACTCCATCTTCTATGCTACCAGAATGATCTTCCCAAAATGTAAAATCTAATCAGGCCACATTCTTCTTGAAGTAGAATGGCTCCTCACAGCGTTCAGATGGAGTTGAACTCCATATATAAACACCTTAGTTTAAATAATTAAAAAACAATTACTTACTCCTGCTAAAGAGAGAACCAACAAGACCTACATTTCAAGAGAGAATTTACACCAGAGGAAATGAAAATACTGGCACATTCTGAAAATGACCTTAAATACTTTCCCTTAATATCTCTTTAATCCCAAAGAGACCAAAAAATAACATCAGCTAAAAACAGGAAATAATTTTTGAAAACAGGCAAAATGGAACAATAACAGAGTGAAAAAGACTGAAAATACTGGAAACAAGCAGTCAGTGAAATCCAAACTGTGACGACTGAAGACAGGCAAAGTTTTTAGAAAAGACGCCTAGAAACACCACAGCAAAAGTACACACCGGAAGAATGGGCTCATTTTGTGAGACTTGGGTTTCTTCAATCTTCAATAGATGGCACAGAGCCGGGAATGCTGCCCCAAAACACACAGATGCAGTGAAGCGAGGGAGAGAGGTGGGGGAGGGCGATGGGCTAGGGAACGAGAGCTGGATACAAGCCAGGTCCCCTGGAGTCAGAGGTGGCCTGAGTTTGCCGCCGTGGGCCTGCCCTGGCGGGAGCAGGGTGAGTCAGCGTGCGCAGGTGGCCTGGGGTGCACGCAGCGCTTTATTCCGAGCAGAACTACTTTGTGTCTGGATGCAGAACGCTTAGGCATCTTTATGACGGCTTGAAAAGTGGATGACCTGGAAAACTAGTGAGTGCCAACAATTTCAAGTTTCAGCATTTCTGTTATTCAAAAGAACATCACTTTCCTCTAAGATTTATTACAGCAAGACAAGGTCTTAAATCACATGTAATCTGCAAATGATGTTCTTTGTGTTCTTAAAAACGTCTGAGAAAATGACCTTCCCTGGGAGTTCTCTGAGTAAGATGAGACGTTGGTTCCTGCTCCGCCTCCCTGAACTATTACAGGTGCCCTGGAGATTAACTGCGCGGGCAGTGCCAGCGTGGTCTGGGAGGTGTGGCGAGGTGCAGGGGCACCTCCTGCGATGCCAGACACTGCAGCCTGCGCGCTGCTAAACTCGCCACCCTCAGCGACCCTGGCCTTCCATCTGCAGGCAGTGCCAGCGGTCTCCCCTACGAAGCCAGTCTTTCACTGCCTTGAGCAGAGCAGAGCACACAGGAGTCATGAAGCAGCAAAGCCAGCTGAATCGAGCTGGCGAGGGCGCAGCGCAGCAGGACCCCAACGGTGAACAGCGGCTTATCCTCAAACACCTACACAAAGGGTCAGAATTCAGAGAAAGACAATGGCCATGCGAAGATGCCCCGAGGGCGAAGGACGGGCCTCCCGAGACCCTGGGAAGCACCACGGTTCTGACCCCGACAGGAAACTTGAGTCTGGCCTGAGTCTTGCTTGTCACTCCCCTCACTGCTGTTAACTTAATGACCCGGGCAGCTGTCAGGGAGACTTGGTAAGAGCGATTCATCTTCCAGGGTCGTCTCCAAACCACGCTGCCAAAGTGCCACGTTCAGACCACACGGGGTTTGAGAGTGAGGGGCGAGGTGGGGACCGAAGGAGGGAACAATGAAGAAGCCCCGGGCCCGCTTCACGGAGGCGGCGCTGAGCCTCTTCCATGAGAGCACAGGAAACCAAGGACTGAGCCGGAGGCTGTGCTGCTGTCTGAACCAACACAGCCCTCCACGGAGAGGGACGCGCGACGCCGTGGGTGCCCGCTCACCCAGCACAGGCCGGGCCCAGCCAGGCGAGCATCGTCACTGCGGTGTGGACGCGGAGACGTGGAGCAGGGACTCGGGAAACTGCCAGGGAGTCGGGTACAAAGATGTGCAAGGAGAGCCCTTCATTCCCCTTACTGTGTCAGGAGGAAGGAGGGTAGAGGATGTGGGAAAGGAAGGTTTGAAACCTGCTTTCATCTGGTCTTCATTCTTTTCTACATGTTAATGCGTCCAGATAAAAACCCTCAAAACGCAAAACCCACTGGAAGTCGCAGTGTCTCTCTGACAGGCAAGTCTCTCACATTTTATCTTACTGTCTCTTTTTTCTTCGGATACACTGAGTCATGCTATTTGCAAAACTAGCCTCCCATCCACTTTAAGTCCTCTTGCTGTTTATTCAGTTAAGTATCACGGAGCAACTCCGAGGCCCTGTCCAGACTCAAACGAAACAGGCAAAGGTCTCTGCCCTTGCAGGGCTCACTCACCAGTGATGGGAGAAGAGGAGAGCCAACATGAAGAAGGGAGACCCACAGCAAGTCCCAGGAGACGAGAGGCGTGCAGGGGAAAAGCAGGGCCTGGTGACACGGCCGCCAGTGAGGCTCCCTGAGCAAAGGGCCGAGTGCAGGGACAGCCGCGTGGAGCCCCGCGGCTCAGCGTGCAAGGCTCCGGGGCCGGCTGGGCGCCTGCCCAGTGCTCCTCAGCACACACGGAGGGCATGCTTCCAAGCCTGGGCGCCAAGCGGAGTTTCGGGACAGAAAGGTGAATGAGGCTGCCTCTGCTATCCAGGAGCCCGTAATATATCAGGACACACACCCCCCCACACACACACACTGATGTAGAAACACTGAAACCTCTTTAAAAACAATCCGAGCTTCGGCAAGTGATGACAACACTCTCGAGGGAGGGAGGGAATAAACAGGCCCGAGGAGCCAGGCCGTCAAGGAGCCGCGGCGCTAAGGTGAGCCGGGGCCGATGGCCGGCCCTCGCTGACCGACGTCCCCCTCGCTGGACAGACAGGGAAGGCGCAGGGGGAGCCCATGAGCTCAGAGGCATGGAGACTTCCCCTGTGAGGAAGCAATCACCTTGAAATCACTCTATGTCATTTGCTATTTAACTGCCTGGGGGCCACAGCTTCCAGCTTCTTCCTCATCTCCACTCTTGCACCCAACAACCAGCTGGGTCACAGGGTAGCTGATGAACAGAAGCTGGTTCTGGCATAATTTGTGGGGGGGGAGTTCTTCAGGGGGCCTGGGCGGGGGGCAGCAGTACCTCTGCCCAGCTCCCAGCGGGAGAAATCGGGCTCTGGGCTGACCACTCTGTGACAGGCTTCCTCCCTGTGGGGTCTCACTGCCGGGGTCCC
Organism: Capricornis sumatraensis; assembly: GCF_032405125.1. Classification (NCBI taxonomy): domain Eukaryota; kingdom Metazoa; phylum Chordata; class Mammalia; order Artiodactyla; family Bovidae; genus Capricornis; species Capricornis sumatraensis. The sequence continues at coordinate 54,585,452 of NC_091090.1, read as the reverse complement.
GGCTGGGGCCCAGCCTTGCAGACCAGCAAGAGGAGGATGCTCGCAGCTGCCCTTGCTGCCATTTCTCCCGTTCTCCTCCTCCCTGCTCCAAGAGACTGCTTCCTCAGCTGGGACTGGGCTCACATCAAAGTGAAAGACAAGCTTAAAAAGAGAAGCTGACACAAGTTGAAAGTGCCCCTTCCCCTTGTATAAGTCTGCCTGTAGAGAGAAAGGCCTGGTAGCTCCACGATTGCTAAGGATGCCAATTCTCTCCATGGCTCTGGTATCCACATCATAAAGCTTCCAAGCCCTGGTCCAAAATGGCTGCCAAGATTCCTGCCATCACATCCACCCTCCCACCAAGAAGATTCTTCCCCTTCCCGTCTGTGTACACACACACACATACACGCACACACATTTTATTGACTGTAGCAGATGTCATGTCTATTTGAAAGTAATTTCATAGAATGCAGTCACATGCCCAAACAAATTATAAAGGGAGTTGGGAATGTAATTATTATAGAAGACAATATACTCAGATAAAAATTCAGAACTGTATCCTGAGAAGGAGAAGACGGAAGCTGAGGGACAAACCAAGCACTCCTGCCACACTTGCTAAGCAGACCTCCAGTCAAGGAGCGAGACGCCAGCCCTTCTGGAAGCTGCACCAATTCCCCAGGAATTCCTGCAATGTCCCCAACCCTGAGCTTGGGAAGAGGCGCCCACAGCACCCCAGGAGGCTGGTGCTCACACCTGACGACGCCTCCCCTCTTCCTGCCCGTCTGCTCTGATGGCTGGGGAGAGGCCACTACGTGGTAGAGGGGGAAGTGCCCAGAGAGGACAGAGCTGGTCCAGAGGCTGCTCCTGAGCCCGAGGAAGGGCAGCGAGAGGCTGCCGACTCCCTGAGCACGTGAGGCGGCATCACCCTGGGGCCTCCATCTCGGGCACAAGTCACAGGCCCCTCGGCACCCACTCCTGTGGTCTCCCTAGAAGAGGCTGACTCTGCTTCATTCCCAGGCAACGCACCTGGAGGGGAGGGCCCCCCTTTTGGCCTGTGGGCCCCTGAGGAGTTTGTCCCCACTGGCCATTTGGTGGGCGGAGGCCCCCTGGGAGAGCAAAGAGACCCACGGCGCTGTGGGGCCCCTTCAACCAGCAGTGCTGGGGGTTCACACCTCGCTCCATAAGGAGCATGTGGCACCCTGTGGGGGGCAGAGCATCCAAATCAGAAGGGGCAAGCCCCAAAGCAGCAGGTTCAGGAAGCTCTGAAGACGCGTCACCTCCAAGCAGGACAAGAGCCACGTGAAATTACACAGAGAAATGGAGGACCCAGAAAGCGTGAGGAAAGTGAAAATACGGCCACTCAGCTGAGATGCCCCGTGGAGACATGCGACTTAATAAAGCACTTAAGAAAACCAAAGTCTTGGCTTGAATTCCAACAGATAATCTCCCCGAACATACAGGAATAGGGTGCACACACAGGAGGAATGTAACCGTGGCGGTCGGGGGCGCCCACAGCTGTGACCTGAGCGGGAGGAGCTGGAGCCATCGCTGGGTCAGGGAGACCCTCTGAGCATCAGGCCCCCAAGGGCCGCCTACAGACCCCAGACCGGGGGAGTTCTCAGTGCCGAAATAAGGAGAAAGTCGCCATGAGCCCCCAGCAGGAGCAGAGGAGGACAGGGAAGGAGGAAACCCAGGGGGAGCGGAGATGAGCCTGAACGCTAAACACAGATGAGGGGCAGCACCGTGACCCCAGAGCTGGAACAGGATGTCACAGAAACGATGAAGATGAAAGAAAACCATTTTCCTTAATGAAAAGACTTGGAAAGCATGCCAGTGCATTTTTCTCAGGAGGAATATTACCTGAGGATGTACTTCAGAGAAAATAATGATAATGAATAATGCAAGCAACGAGTGGCAAACTATGAAGATAATAAAAATCTTAATTAGCCCAAACCTTGTCCAATAATGCAGCTGTGGAATTAACTTCAATTGCTCAGAAAGACAGTGAAATAAAAAAGACATAATAAAAAAAATCTGACCCAGCATTTAAAATATAGACTATTTCTTTAAAAAAAAAAACAAAACCCTAGGATTCAAGTAGGAAAGAGGAGTTAAGCAAAAAGCATGCACAAGATTTCCTTTCATCCTTGGCAAAGACGCAATAACATGTAGATACTATTAAATTCTTGGAATTCATAGTTTCAAATATTCTTATGAGAAACAACCAGCAAAGTATAGTTGGAATGCAGAACTTCTAAATAGCTTGGGGGTGGACTACAGCTTAAAGAGAATTAGATAAATAAGAGATGTCGGAAACAGAAGGAAAGAAATAAAGGGAAAAAGTGATATTTTAAAAAAAAAAACAACATAAAATACAATGGCAGGGATTAGGAAAAATTAGGACAAACAGATCAATAATGAAAATAGATGTGAATGCCTTGAACCTTCCTATCAAGACTCAAAAGCTCTTTAAAAGTATTTTTAAAAGCTTAATTAGAAGTTATTTTCAAGACATCTAAACGCAAAACATGAACAAAAATGATTGGAAAAAGGCAGAATGCTAATAAAAATAAAGTAAAAGTGGTAATACTAACATCAAATAAAGAGTAAGTCCAGAAAATATCATGAAAAGATACTTTGTACAGTTTTTTTAAAGTAGGCTAGGAAAAGAGAAAATGTCAACACAAAGCAACATTCCAGCTTCCAAATGTATAAAGTGAAAACGGGAATGCAACAGAATTAGACAGTACAATCGTCCTGGGGGGCGTCTATACGTCTCAGAAGCTGAAAGATAAAGTCCTCAGAAACACATCGATGAAAGGAATGAGGAGGAAGAGAGAGGGAGAGAAACGGGAGAGGTGGGGTGTGGGAAGCCAGAACATGGGGTGTCTCTGGCAGACGGAGGGCACAGGCTCTCTGGCTGGAGTGGAAAGAGGCAAGGGCTTGGAAGGCTGCTGGGACCAGACCAAACAGCGGGGGACAGGAGAGGTGGGGGCGCAGAGCTCTCCGCCGGAGGCACCTGACTCCCTCGGTGCAGAGGGCACCTGGCGAAGGAGCGGGGGAGCCCGGGGGGTCCAGGGGCAGCAGAGGAAGGAGCGCAGCCCGGCCCCACCCCTGCCAGCAGAGCCACCGCGCATGCTCCAGGCCTCCAGGAACCACGGGGCGCCAGCGGAGACACCTGCCGAACCCGCAGCGGGAGGAACACGCACGCGCGTCGCTGGACTTGCAGCCCGGCCGGGCCAGCGCAAGGGCACACGGTTCTAGCCACGGACACGACAGGTCAGGCGGGAACCCAGCGGCTCTTTCTGTGCCCACACACAGAAATGTGTGGATACACATTAGTCAGATACACATAATGTCAGATACACATTAGTAGCTTAATATTTTGGTGTAGATATTTTATGAGGACAATTTATTTGCAAGCGTTTAAGCCAGCTATGAATCCCTGTGCCTCTCTCTGAGGACCTCCAGTCTAACCAGTGGTCCACTTGCCCCTCGTCTCTGCCCGGCCCGGCTTCCTTCACTCAAGACCCCCAGAGGCTCCCAGACGCTGGTGCACTTCAGGCAGCTTTGCACAGCCTTCCGCCAGCGGGCTCCAACTTGACTTTTCCACCTGTTTCCCGCCGCAGACCCGCGGATTCCCATGAGCGTCACCAGAGGCCCCTTTCATCACCCACAAACCCCAAGACCACGGAGCCTTTTCCACCCTGAAGCTGTGTCTCCTCGCCTCCTCTCCGGGCCGTATTTACCGTGATTCCCATTGTGTGAACTGCTGGACACAGAGTCGCTGCGCACAGCCCCGCCCCGCATCGAGCAGTCCGGCTACTGATGCTCAGAGAGCAGCAGGGAAGCGCCTGGTTCCCGCGGGACCGCACACACCTCCCTCTCACTAACGCGGCACCAAGGTCAAGTCCACAGCACCTTTCATCCAGGGGGCTCCCGTGGGTCAGAGAGCCCAAGGACTCGCCCAAGGTCGTAGCACTGATGAGCTGATGTGCCAGGATTCGAGCCAATCGCACCCCCCGCCCCCAGCACGTGCTTCTGAGGCACCAGAAACCCAGGGCGGCAGCAGAGGACAGGCTGAGTTGAGGCTGACACGCTTCTTTGGTCAGAAAGCCCCAGAGACAGAAACATGAGCCAGTTTTTAAGTTGACGTTTTTCTTGGGATTTCCCTGGTGGTTCAGTGGTTAAGACTCTGCCTGCCAATGCAGGGGACACAGGTTTGATCCCTGGTCCAGCAAAATCCCACATGCCAACGGGCATCTCAGCCTGCGCCCCACAGAGACTGAAGCCCGGGCCCTGGAGCCTGGGCTCTGCAACAGCAGAAGCCATGGCTGTGAGAGTCCACGAGAGAGAAGCTCCCAAAAATGAGGGAAAGCCCGGGCGCAGCGACAGAGACCCAGCATGGTCGAAAATAAGTAATTTTTTAATGTTAAAAAAAAAAAAAAGACTCGAAGCTTCCAAAGCAGCGGGTGTGGGTTTAATTCCTGGTTGAGGAACTAAGATCCTCCATGATGTGCAGCAGTGTGGTTTAAAAAAAAAAAAAAGATTAACATTTCTCTCATTTTAAGTCCTTCCAAATGATAGAAGATATTTTCCCAGGGAACTCTGACAGCCTCTGAGCTGCTGGACACTGAAGACTTGACGGAAGGACTCCCTCCTCTGCGGCTGGTCCGATAATGCCACTGAATGAGGCTTTCTCAACCATCACTGCCTCAAGGCTGACAGGGAAGCTCCAGACTCCAGCTCGGTGGGTCAGGAAGCAGGAAAAGATGCCCTGAGGCGGGCATCCACTGACATTCCTCACAGTCCTGCAGGGAGAGGGCGGGGCTGGCGGAAATAAGGACTGTGGGTAGAAGATCCAGGGACACAAAGACAGAGCCTGGCTTTCAGCAAGTCCTAAGTGGGTTCCTGCTATTTGGATTTAATGCTGCTCTTTAGACAATTATTTGAGCTGATGTTTGACATTAGCTGTTGAAAACTGCCTATAAAATACAGCAACTGGAATTAAACTAATAAAATCTTACCCAGTATCAATCCATAGATGCAATAACTAGATAAGAGTGGTTTGCAGTGAGCGAGCAGATAGTTTATAAGTGAGTGAGGGCCTCTGAAGGACTTAAGAAGTACTTAGGACCACTTATAAACAAAGCCCCGCTCTAAGTAGTCGGAACATTCCTGCTACAGTCGTGTTTGCGCTATGAGTTTGCTTAGTGGAACCTTTTCTAGGCGACCGTTACGGTGAGTTTTAACAAGCCTGCGTCTGGAATTGCTCAAATCCTGACTCAATGGGGCCCGGATTAATAAGGTTTTAAATTACCTCAAAACACAGGGCTTTGTGCAATATGTGAGGGATCACTGGGGCTCAGGGCGTCCAGCGCAGGGCCCGACCTCGGGCCAGAAGGCTCGGTCAGCAGTCCTGCGGGGCCCCTGACGCCAGCTCTGGAAAAGCAGAGGCCTCGAGCGGGCAGACACGTGGCTCCCCTCTACGCAGCCAGGGTCTCGGCGTCTGAACTCGAGCGTCCCCGCTTTCCTTTCCGTCAGCTCGGGCCGAGGGAAACTGGTGATGCCGGGGAAGCCTGGACCCCGCCGCACGGGGCTCGGCTCACCTGTCGGGGCCACCGCTGCCTCTACTGGAGGCACCTCGCGCTCCCAAGGGCCCCTTTCATCCCTCCCCCACGGCAGACTCACACTCATACTCATCACCCCTGCCCTCCTCTCCAACGCCACCACCTGAGTCCGGAAGGCCGCCCGGCTGCACCAGAACAGCTCTGCCCAGACGGACCTGCCCTATTGCCCCACGCCCCGCCCCCTGCCCCTCAACGCCCCGCCCCCCTGCCCCACGCCCTGCCCCCGCCCCTCCACACTCCGCCCACTTCTCCACGCCCCGCCCCCAGCCCCTCCACACTCCGCCCACTTCTCCACGCCCCGCCCCCCGCCCCTCCGCACTCCGCCCACTCCTCCACGCCCCGCCCCCTGTCCCCGCCCCAACGCCCTCCCACCCTCGTGAAGGAAAAGCAGAAGTCATCCAATGCTTTGGATTCAGAGGTAAAGGACAGCTGGGTTCCGAATCGTTCACAGCCATGCATTTTAAACAACTCTAAACAGATTCTTAATTATCAATAAACCTAAAAATGAATATTTTACATGTTTTCATTCTGTCTTATGTATTTTCTGCATTGACTAAAAACACACTTTTCAACATCATTCTACCCTGTCTGCCCATCAGTAATTTTTCACCACCTTTTCCATTCTGTAACTAAAAAGCTAGCGAAGTACTTAACTTTCCCCCCAAATAAATCAATCATCACAAAATTACTTTACATCAATTTGACCTTTAAATTCATTTACATGTATCCAAAGTGCATAAAGTTTTCAATCACAGTGTTCAAAGCAGTGAGGGGCGCAACTCCCAGGGAGCACCGCGAATATTTTGCCCTTGAGTGTAGAAACGGTTTGAGTGATACCCCAAGTGAAAGTTCTTCCTAAAAGGGGAACACCGATCTGCTGTGATATAATTTCCTGTCTTATAATTCTTCCTCGAGGTTGAGAAAAAGTGACAGAAAAGAGAGTTTCACACAGAGCAGTCTTTGTACTCTTTAAAACAGAATCGAAAATAACAAGAGGCTTAAAAAACACCCAGACTGATCTGAGCAATTTGTGACTGGTGAGTCACTCATGCTTTGACAGCTTCAAGGAATGAAATTCGGGGCCTCAGGGCCCCTCACATCATCCTTGAGGGAGATTTCTTTTTATTTGTTTGTGGGGAATAAAAAGCTCACCTAAGGAAAACTGAGGTAAAAGCAAATGATGCCTTTATAATGCACCAGGAACTTCCCTTTAATTGAAAAAAAAAAAAAAAGAGACAATTCTAAGCACATGAACCTGGGGGGAATGTTGTCTTCCTGGTTATTTATAATGAACAGTTCTATGAGAAATGCGCCTTCCAGGTTAATGAATGTCCTCCTGCCACTTCTCCCTTCCTCACTCACATTCTCTTGAATGTGCGATTATATAGCTCAGTGCTCTGTTTACCCGCTACGTTCTCAAATTTACTAGGTTTTCCCAAAAAAGGGTCTAAGCTTTTCATTTCTTGGTTTTGGGAGTTTAAAGCCATCTGCACTGTTGAAAACATCCTCTAGCTCTTCAAAGTTAAGTTGATGACATTTTAGGAGAAAAATATGTTCCAATAACTGTAGGATTCTCAGGAAAGCAGTTAATCCGGCTATGCCAATGGGTATATTCTCATGTCTTGTGTATTTGGTTACACAAATCTTTTCTGGTTCATCTGTAAATGAAACATCAACACTTAAATCGTAGCAGCATGTTTTATGACGACTGTGTACTATGGCTTCATTTTATAATTGTTTAATTTCAGAATATTTAAAAAATTATAATTTCTACCCCATTACTTCCGAAATACAAACTCCCCCAACGTTTGTGGTTCTAACCCTATTTACATCTAAAGCTGCCCTGGAAGAGGCCCCGACTCTGCGGGAAGCCATGCCACCTTTCCTCACTGTTTGATGAACAGAGTGCACACGGTTTTCATCACCCAGAAGCATTTTCCTGGCACAAAATCTCAGAAGAAAACTATTTTCAACATCATTTTTACTGAATACAGAAGATTCTTATTTCTCCTATTCATTCTTGATTTAAAAAATTAAAAGTACAGCTTAGTTCCTAACTATTTACATCCATACTTCTTGTTTATGACAGGGTCCTTCTTCAATGCCTGTGGGGTCCATACGTCGCAGGGTGGGCTTGAATTTGCCCAGCCCGGCCGCCTCTGCCAGCCCCACACAGCTCCCTCCTGCTGACAAGAGCTCAGTAGCTGACAGCTCACCCGAGACGTGGACATGCGGCTCGAATGCTAGCATTCTCCACTGCCGGACAAAAACAGAAGCGTATCTTACAGACACCAGGATAGGAACTAAGAAACTCAGCTTGCCATTTCCTCAAGCCACATCTATAGGCCATGATATTAGAAAAACAGCCAAAATATGTTCAATTTTGAATGAATCTTAGACCAAGGAGTGCTTCCTGCTCTTCCCAGGAACCTGCCAAAAATACTTTTTTAAAAATTCCTTTCAAGTTGTTTAAACAAAAAATAACAATAGATTATAAGATTTAAAAGATGCGTGAAAAGAAAGTCTATGAAAATAACTGCAGCACAAAGACCAGGATGAGAAAGCGGAAGCACACTGCTGTCAGCTTCTCACACTCTATGGGGCGCAGTCTAATACCATGTACAAGCACAGGCAGCGCTTCCCCAGGGGCTCAGTGGAGAAGAGTCCGCCCGCCAAACAGGAGATGCAGGTTCAGTCCCTGGGTCGGAAGCTCCCCTGAGGAGGAAATGGCAACTCACTCCAGTATTCTTGCCTGGGAAATCCCATGGACAGAAGAGCCGGGCAGGCTACAGTCCACGGGATGGACCTCAAGAGCTGGACATGACTTAGTGAAGTAAACCACCACCATCACGTGCACAAGCACAGGCAGAGAGTGACCAGGAACAAGCGCACCAAGCACTCACTAAGAAATTTAAGCAAGGATGCATAGACAGAGACAATGAAGATTTGGTTTCCTAAAACTTTAAAATACCTAATTCAACACAAATAAAGCAAAAAAGATAAGGCCAAGAACACACGCGACAAATAAAAACAAAAGGTTTAAACTATAGCACTCACCGGTCACCATAAAGAAATACAGACAGCAAGTAAGCACATGAAGAGAGGCTCCACACCATGTGTTATCAAAGAGATGCAAATGGAAACACGGGGCTACGACTGCAGGTCCATCGGAACGACCAAGTCTGCACGGACACCACCAAATGCCGGTGGGGAGGCAAAGGGACTGCTGGTGGGCAGGAGTATCAGAGGTGAGCTACAGAGCACTCAGGAGCAAGGCTCAGACTCTGAACGGCACAGAAATCTTAACTGCTAATAGCGTCTCAGTTCTACAGTTTAAATTACGGTTGGTGGAATGTTTCCAATTTTCTAAAAATTTATTTTTAGAGAAGCAAGAGTTTTAGCTTAACTTCATAAAAATATTAAAATAACTACAGACCACACTTTGCAAAGCCTTAATAATCATGAGAAAATACAATGAACTCAGATGTATATATTTTTTGAAAAAATCGAAATCATCAGAGAACCCCTTAATGGGAAACAATAAAAACTGAAATTCAGTGGGGCCGGAATCATTAATATTGACTGTAAGTAAAGAAGAGTGACTATTCTAATAGCTGCAACAAATGCCTAAAGAGAATGATTGCAAACTTAGAATAATAGAATCGCCTGAAAATAACACATCTAACTTGAGTAGGAAGACATTTTGCTTAAAACACACATAGATTCGTTTTCCTTAAATCAGAGATGGAATGTTACTAAAAAATGCAAAGCTTGAAACTGTGCCTATCTGCTATGCATATCTGGAAAAATTAAACAAATGGAGAAGGTTTCGTAAAAGCCCCCTTCCTCCTAGTGTCCTGAGCTTCCTCCCACAGCTGTGCTGCGCACCCGCCTTTAATCAGGTGCAGAGCAGGAACCCCACATCCTGCTGGCGCGCTCTGATTAGGAGGGTCACATTCTACAGACTGGCAGGTTTCTGCTTCTAGCGATTTTATTTGATGAATCATTTGCTTTTAAGTATTTGAAAGGGGTCATTACCGAAGCAGTAGCCCCCTTGTTGCTGTTTTCCAGTTTATTTATAACCTGACACTCCAAGAACCCAAACGCTGGCCCTCTTCAACTACAAGACCTAAAATTTAGGGGAAAGAATGGACATACTGCCTCATCTTAAATACCAGTCGTGATCAAAGTTGAGGTGCTGGCTACAGAGGTCTTAGGACCATTAAAATACTAAGTTAGCTGACAAAGAGACCATGGTGCCTTCTCCTGGACAACCAAGAGAGAGAGAAAGGCTGAGCACAAAACTCAAGGATTCAGTCTCTAGAAACAGTACATACAGACTTAAAGATATAAACAGAGAAAAAGAGCCAATATAATGAGCAGAACAGGGACGTCACCAGATCTCGTCTCCACTCTGACTCCTAAAGCCCTGGTCCCGGCTGTGAGATGGCGCGCGCCAGCGTCTTGGGGCGGCAGAACCTGGCCGTCACCCACACTGGCGACCACGTTCCAAACAGGCTCCCACCCCACACGTGCACGGCGACGGCTCCCACCCACACAGCCCACGTGGGGAGGGGCACACGCCCCCTAGCTGGGAGGGCGGCTTCCTCAGCTTTCACAGCCTGGGCCGTGAGATGGCAGAGTCGCACTAACGCACAGCCAGTCTCTCAACATCTTCAAAATGCTTGCGGGGCAGCCCTGGACATCAGATGACCTTGCTATGGCCCTGTGAAGCCAAGGGTGATGAGAGCCGGACTTGATGAGGGAATGCTCTCCACTGTATCCTGAATTTCTTCTCTGTTTTGGGACTGACAGACTCCCTACCGCGAGCAAGGCAGCAGAGTACAGAGAAGGGCAGACATGTGAGTCACACAAAACCGGAAGGGGCGGCGCCAAAGCGGCAGAAAACACAGTCTAAAGGGTCCTCCTAGGTGGCCTGAGTGGTGAGGAACCTGCCTGCAGAAGCGGGCGGCGTCAAAGACACAGGCTCCATCCCTGGGTGGGGAAGACCCCCTGGAGGAGGACATGGCAACCCACTCCAGTCTTCTCCCGTGGACAGAGGAGCCTGGCAGGCTACAGTCCATGGGGTCGCAAAGAGTCGGACACGACTCAAGTGACTGAGCACACACAGGGTCTAAAGAAACCAGAGTGGAGCAAAAAATATTTTTCATTTCACGGGGGCACTGGAGAAGAGCAGGGCAGAGAGACGGGCAGAGTCAGGAGGCAGAGCCTCGCGGCGCGAAGGGTGAGGGAGAGCGCCAGTGAGAGCGCGCTAAACACGTGCTCGGGGGAGAGGCCCCCGGCCTCCAGAGCAGAGCAGAGAGATGGGCAGAGTCAGGAGGCAGAGCCTCGCGGTGCGAAGGGTGAGGGAGAGCGCGCTGCACACCTGCTCAGGAGAGTGGCCCCCGGCCTCCGGACAGCAGCAACTCACGTTCTGAAAACCAGCGGGTGATTCTGTAGCTGTTTCCTGGTTTCTCTTTACAACTGTGAGATCCATAAGGTAAAGATAACATGGTGATGCTATACGTGAGTCAAAATCTCACAGAGATTCCATCATTCTAAAAATTCAAACTTTAAAAGGAGGAAAGAAATCACAAGTGAAATGTCCTGTTAAATCTGCTAGTAATTATGCAGATTACAAAAATGAAAGTCACCACCACATTTAACACAGGACAGCCCTGAGCTTCTTGGAACACAACATGTGTTATTATGTACACACCACAGGTGCACAAGGCACTCTAGACTGAAATGTGTATTTCTGAATTTCACTGTATATCTAACTATACAGGAGAACAACGTTCCTAAAAAAGATAAGGCTTTGCTTCATATATGTGTGAGTAATTTGGAAATCAGTCAATTAGAGCATTCCAGGCAAATAATTGTGAAGCTTAAGAACACACTAAGAAACCCCCCCTAAAAGTCTGATCAGCTTTCCTCCTGAAGAATAATAAAAATATTCATGTACTTGTCTTTTAAGAAACTAGGTGTTCTCAAGACATAATTAAGATTTTTAAAAGTATTCATTAGTTGACTTCTATAGTTGATTTCCTTAAATATGCAGATCCTGGGCCTACTTAGCAAACCATGTCAGTTAATATTGAGGCAGGTACTAGAATCTAGGTGACTGACAGGCAAACTGTATTCCCAGAGGTGTTCCAGGCATTTTGCAAATAGCCAACTTGAATTTCATTTTAAATTATATTGAAAACTATACTCAAACTTACATGTAAATCACACTAACATTCAAAATAGTGGCAACCACCTCCATATGTACTTATGCTATCAAGTGAAACTCATTTTCACCTAGACTTTAGCATAAAGCTTCTCCTGTCCTATTCACATAGGCTTGAAACTCATAAATGTGTCGTCAGTTAGGGTGGCGACAAGCTGCAAAAGGATAGGACGTCTGTCCTTCCTCGTACTATCTGCTATATGGACACACTGTCCTGTGCCACAGTTTTCAGAATTCAAAACATAAGAACTTGGCTGGCACTGGGAAACCTGAGATGGGACCGCACAGATGTGATGCCCCTCCGCGGGGAGCCTCCCAAGCCCGGGGCCCACAGACACCCCGCAGAAAGCAGGGGTGCACACCCAGGAGAGTCCTCACTCCCAGAACGAAAAATAAGGGAATGTGAAAGCCTCTAAACGGAGCATATCTGAAACAGTCAAACAGATGAAAGAAGTAAAGACCCAGAGCAAGAACGGGTGGGCCTGAAGAAAGCACTGGACAGGCTGCCGAGCTGGCGAGAGCTTGGCGGGCCGAGGAGCAGCAGGCACCAGCACGCAATGCGGGCGGGCGCCGCGCAGGAGCGCAGGCCGAGTGAAGACCTTCTCAGGCGAAGGCAGAGTGTCTGCAACCCACACCTGCACTGAAACACCACTGAGGGATCCGTTGAAACAAGAAGAAATTTAAACGAAAAAGCAGGAGCAGGATGAAAGAAGCAGGAGGGAGCAAAGTAACCGTGAAACACTCAGATAAACCTAGAAATTACGAGCTGTACGGAGAACAGCAGAATAGCGGTAACGACTGCTGCAAAGACATGCAGACAGGGTAGAATTAAAGTGTCTGGACAGCCGTCCACGGCCCTGGGAAGCAGCAGATGGACGAGTGCTCTGAGGCAGGGGGAACTATAGACCGGGCTTAGAGTTTATAGAGTATGTGTGTTGAAATGAAGCACAGTAGCAAAAACAATACAAGTTGAAAGTAAACAAATTGAAAGTTTAACTTCTGAACTGGTAGCTGAGGAAAAAGAAATTAAAAAAAAAAAAAAATCAAAGTCACCAAAGGCAACAAAGAAGAAAAAAGAGAGGCAAAGAGAAAAGTAGAAAATGCACACTGAGACAGAAAGACGCGTCCACACATCAGCCGTAACGATGGACACTGGAGAAAGGAACCCCGGGCACGTGCTTATAAAAAGAAAGTTGACTCAGTAACACGAATTCTATTTTTTTAGTTTAAAATATTAACAATAATGAGCATACTACATATTGCTAAAACCACACACCCCAAAAGATATGATAACCATAAACAAGGAAAGACAAATAAATCCACAATGATAGGGATTTTAATACTTTGTGGGAATACTATCAAATTCAACGCAATCATTCAGGAAAAAAAAAAAACTAAAATAAATGAACTTGAGATTATATAGAAGAAGAAACAGAACAACGTAGCCAAAGAAAGTAGATGACACTAAAGCTGATTTTTAAAATTTTGACTTTGACAAGAAATCTAACTTGTTTCTAATTTATTGAACAGATATCCACATGTTGGGAAATCCATAAATTAAGGTCTAACATGAAAGATACTGAAAGAATTAAAAACTTACACAATCGGTTCTCTCAACCTAACGAGGATGTGTGTGAGTGTGTCTGCGTGACTGACACATATTTGACGAGTACTTACTAAGTGGCCAGGATAAAAGGAGCCGAGCCCACTGAAATGAGTATTTAGAACTCAATGTGTGCCTGTGCACAGGACCACACACACACACACGACAATTTCTTTCTTTTTGAACTTGAAAAGTTTCAAATCAAGAATTTATTAACTTTATACATGGATAATAAGAATCAGCCAAGTAAATTCAACCCATATACTGTATGAATAAAGACTATACCAGCTCAAAAAACCCTACTTTCCACCTCATATCTCTCGGTCTATAAGTGAATGAATAAGGATGTTCCCACATAGCCAGCAGCTCTGGCGATCTGCACACGTTTCAAGCTGAAGTAAGATTTGGGGGAAAAAAAAGTTCAAGTTCTTTCTGAATCCTAAGGGACCTGTGCAGCAAACGGGCTTGACTGAGAACTTAGTTAGCTAGGTCTGTGAGGAAGATTCACAACTAACTGAACAGTTGGTTAACCAGCTCTGTGAAGAAGATTCACAGCTGACCGAATAGTTGGTTAACCAGCTCTGTGAGGAAGATTCACAGTTGACTGAACAGTTGGTTAACCAGCTCTGTGAAGATTCACAGCTGACTGAACAGCTGGTTAACCAGCTCTGTGAAGATTCACAGCTGACCGAATAGTTGGTTAACCAGCTCTGTGAAGATTCACAGCTGACTGAACAGCTGGTTAACCAGCTCTGTGAAGATTCACAGCTGACCGAATAGTTGGTTAACCAGCTCTGTGAAGAACATTCACAGCTGACTTAACAGCTGGTTAACCAGCTCTGTGAGGAAGATTCACAGCTGACTGAACAGCTGGTTAACCAGCTCTGTGAAGATTCACAGCTGACCGAATAGTTGGTTAACCAGCTCTGTGAGGAAGATTCACGTTGACTGAACAGCTGGTTAACCAGCTCTGTGAAAAACATTCACAGCTGACTGAACAGCTGGTTAACCAGCTCTGTGAGGAAGATTCACAGCTGACTGAACAGCTGGTTAACCAGCTCTGTGAAGATTCACAGCTGACTGAACAGTTGGTTAACCAGCTCTGTGAGGAAGATTCACAGGTCACATGGGAAGAGATCAGTCTCCCTCACTCGTGGTGTTAGCTTAAGAAAAAAAAAAGGAAAGGTTTTAAACTGCTAGATGGCCCTTCAGAGTTTTTTCAACACAACAAAATAACTTTTAAAATTAATTTTAAGGTTGTTAGCACCTTTTGCTCAAATGCTCAAGGTTTCTATTGTACCTTTAACTTAGCAGTTCAACCCTCAGAACAATCACTGTACTTCAAGAAGCTGCACTTGCCTGCTAAGTAAAAACTGCTCCACAGGCAGACGGGGTCAAAGGGCGACCACCTGGTCCCGGGCCACAGGCCCCCTGGGCTCTCTGGCCACGTGGCTCCCTTTATGTCAGGATGCAGAAAGCTGCCCAGCTTCTCTGAACTCAACGTCAGGAGGCCCCATCAGGGCTCCCACGCACACACCTCCGCTCCACAGCCGTGAGCTCGGTTTGTCACCCCGCTGGCCCCAGGCATGGCCTGTCCAGCCCTGATGCAAACACACTGGGTTTAAGGGTGTGGCAAATAGGACCATAAGCAGGTAGGACTTTACAAACACAGTCGTATTGGAAAGATTTCTGCAATTTGTACATAAAACATAAAAATTAGATTTAATAGTAAGAGATCATCATTTTTCTTGGCAAACGAGAAGCTGCTGTTCGAAATCACCATCATAACCGCCTCAGGTGCAACCTTGTTGTGAATGAGTTGGTGTTGCCCTTTGTATGATACGTGCACAATCTCAGCAGTTTAATCTCAGCGGTAATACTTCCTAAACCACTCGATGACTCTCAGCGTCTCCAGGAATTCTTCACCAGCGCCGGTTTTGGTGGTGCCCTGCAGGGGGAGCTCACAGAGCCCCACGGGGGTGGATGAGGCCATGGATGACATAGCTGCCAGGCTCACTGGAATCCTGGCACACAGGAACCAGGTCTAAGGTCACTACCTTATAAAATCAGCGTTACAGCTCCGTCAGTTTACCGCGTGTTGCCTGTGGAAGAGCTCTGTACTAACTCTGAGATGTTATCAAGAAACAGGAAATGAGTCAAAAACATCTTCCAAAGAAGGAGACGGATTATACAGAAATAAGACAACAATAAGGTCAAAGAAACGCCGACTAGAGATTACAGCAACCCCCCGACACTGTGAGATACGCACTAGTATGCGTGCAAGCAAAAACACCACGGTGAGCCGGGAGCTGAGACCAGGGACTGGCGGTGTGAAAAGCAGACTAGAGATTACAACAACCCCCCGAAACTGTGAGATACGCACTGATATGCGTGCAAGCAAAAACACCACGGTAAACCGGGAGCTGAGACCAGGGACTGGCGGTGTGAAAAGCAGACTAGAGATTACAACAACCCCCCCGAAACTATGAGATACGCACTAGTATGCGTACAAGCAAAAATGCCGCAGTAAACCGGGAGCTGAAACCAGGGACTGGCGGTGTGAAAAGCAGACTAGAGATTACAGCAAACCCCCGAAACTATGAGATACGCACTAGTATGCATACAAGCAAAAATACCACGGTAAACCGGGAGGTGACCAGGGACTGGCGGTGTGAAAGCAGACTAGAGATTACCACAAACCCCCCGAAACTGTGAGATACGCACTAGTATGCATACAAGCAAAAATGCCGCGGTAAACCGGGAGCTGAGACCAGGGACTGGTGGTGTGAAAAGCAGACTAGAGATTACAGCAAAACCCTGAAACTATGAGATACGCACTAGTATGCATATAAGCAAAAATACCACGGTAAACCGGGAGCTGTGACCAGGGACTGGCGGTGTGAAAAGCAGACTAGAGACTGCCACAAACCCCCCGAAACTATGAAATACGAACTAGTATGCGTACAAGCAAAAATGCCGCGGTAAACCGGGAGCTGAGACCAGGGACTGGCGGTGTGAAAAGCAGACTAGAGATTACAACAAACCCCCCGAAACTATGAAATACGCACTAGTATGCGTACAAGCAAAAACACCACGGTAAACCGGGAGCTGAGACCAGGGACTGGCGGTGTGAAACAAGCACTGGGCCTCCCGTGGCTCCAGGAAGAGGCAGGCCCTTTGGTCCTTGTAAAGCGGGAGGTTCTGACCTGACACAGCACAGCTGAGGTGGGTGGCAGCTGTGCGTGACCTCCCAGGTCACGTGGGGGGACACAGAGGCGACCCCAGGGGGACAGGAGCAGGCAGACTCTGACACCCCGGGCGACCCCTGTTCTCTTTCCTTTGCCTTCCGGTTTGCTCAGAAAGGGGCTTAGGTGATTTTCCTTAGAGTGTGAGATTCAGAAAGATTATTTTTACTCGGATATACCAGATATGCAGAAATAGAGGTGGAATACCAAACGAGAGACAGGATTCTTCCAGAAACAAATACATAGTATCAGAGGACAGCCGATGACATCACAGTTACCAGAAGAAAAGGTAAATGGCGTGTCACAACACAGAATAAGACAAGAGGTCATAGATTTGTGTTTCATAGTTTTGGGAAAGTCCTTTTATTACAAATAAATCATAAATGAAAAGTGAAAACTTTAGGAAGTTATCTGCATAATCAAATCGGATTTCTATGCTGTTACAATTAATAAGCCTATTACCATGGAACAGTCCTCTTCTGGTGTTAAGACTTTAAAAAAAAATTCTAGCGTTTATAGTTCACTGAACAAAGGTTTAAAATAACTTTGACTAGTTAAAGAAAAACAAAAAATTCTTGGCAGAAGAACAGCCTGGAAGAGAGCGACTATGAAAGGGTGTGATGAGGTCTCACGTATAAAATGGCTTCTGACCTGTCTGATAAGCTCTCATGTGGATCGTTAGTTCAGCATCCCTTAACATTTAAGAGTAAAAAGAACACTTCCATTCAAGCAGTGCCTCATTCTGTTTAGTGTAACTAGTAAGGATGTGTGCGCTCGGCATACATGCATATGAACATCCCTACAGGTGGGAAGAAACAGATAATTTAATTGAAGTTAAGTGTGTTTCATGTTTCCCTCACTGGAGAAAAGGTGCACATCTTTTTAAACCCTCTGCAATTATCTCATCTCTCAGAACTCCAAAATCAATTGGCTGGACTTTCATTTCTGCTTTATAATAGGAAAAAATGACACATTTCCAAATTTAATTAACCAAAACAAATACTCCTAGGACACCCCGTGTAATTCTGAGTGGACTAAACAATACATCTTAGCTGCTCAGGACAAAAGGTCATTTGGAAGGGATGTGCCTTTAAGGGTTGACAAAGGCCCGGTCCTCAGTCCTGTAATAAAGAGGAAGCGCCTCTCAGTGAAGGAAGGATGCCCACTTTAAATAAGGAAATGGGCCTGCAGGATGCACACGGCTGCTTTCTATTAACGATAAGGACTGTCTACAAAAAGCGCTCAGCCTGCCTCAGCTTTCATGTGGGTCGCCTGCCGAGAATGCCTGATGTAAACAGAATGACAAGTCAAGTGTCCTCTCGCCATTTCATTAAGTGATTTATGTGTCCATAATGAAGGCTAGTAAATACTGACGACTGTATTCCTTTGAAGACCTGTAATTACTGGTGTGATGACTGTATGCCAGGATCAACGCCAGTAACATTTTGGGAGAGAGGCGTTCCTTGGAAGTTTATGAGGATAATTATACAAGATAGATGGCTTTGCCGCGTGACTTTTTTTTTTTTAATTGGGGGCATGAGGAGGCAGAGATGTCTTAAGACCTTTACCATAACTTAAAAAATATATGTTGAGTTGTATATTTTTAACGATTGTAAAGCATTATGTTAAAGTTTGACTGCCCTCAAGACAAAATAAATCCAAACAATATCATAACAAATAGTGATTTAAATTTAAGTTTGGACATCACTTCTGGGCTTCTTCCATTCTCTGCCTCTGTCTCCCCTCCACCCTTTCGGTCTCTCACACACCCTAATCAGGTATTTTCCAACTACAGTAAAAAAAATTTACAATCCTACTTAATGACTCAGCTGATGACGATCCAACTGTCAGCTTGCCCTGCCTCTGACCCCTCGTCTTCTTTCTCACTATCGGGCGTGCGAAAGCAGGGAAATTACCACCAGCAGAAACCCATTACACCTAGTCCAGGGTACTGAGGCCTCCAAGAATTGTCCTGAAGACAAAGGAGGACCAGGTTAAAACCTGCACCGATGGCCCAGCTCAGCATTAGCACGCGAGGGCAGTGGAGGACTCCAGTGGCAGGAAGCACGTGCGCCCTCTCGGGCCTGTGTGGGCATCACTCCCACCGTGACCGTTCCTGAGCATCCTCCGCTGGGGGCACGGCCGACCCACCGTAGGCTCACATAGCAGGTTGCCTGAGAACATGCTTCGAGTTCCACATGTCACCCCAAAGGAGAAAAAGCTTATCCTCAATGAAGTTACCTAGAATCTTGATATCAAAATATTTCAAAGAGCCCACATGAATTTAATCCTGGGTCACATATCAGAGTGTAGAAGAGGCGTCATGAAGTGTTGGTTTCCAGCTCTGAGGTCTTTCAGGATGTTAATCTGGCCTGAACAAACCTCTGCTGTAAAACAGACGACATGCATTTTACCTGCTGGGCTGCTTCTCCCCATGAGGCAATGAGCGTTTCGGGTCAGTATGGACGGTGGACAGGCCGTGGAGAAGGCGAGGGTGCCCACTCGAGAGCCCCCCGCCCACAGCGCCTCCTGCACTGCCGGCCCCGGCTCCCGGTCCCCATGGGTACTGTCCGCCTCCTCCACAAGGGCCTGTGCCTTTGGTCTGGACTATTTTAAAAGATTATTTCAAAGTAGAGGGTGAACAAGAATACCCATATATCCACATTTTCTTGAAATATTTTGAGGGGTGGTACATTTGAACACCTGCATCAAATTTGTGAGGTTGGAAAGTCAGTAAAAAGATGAGTAAGGCAAACTTTAATTTGGTGTTTTTTATTTCAGCATCTGAGAATTTGCAGAGAGAGGAAGCACAATTTCAAATGTTATCCCAATTTTTATTTTACACGGACCCCGTTCCATACATAAAATGCATACAAAATGCTTTCTTATCTAAGATCCCCCCGAAGGTCTGAGGCAAGCAGAGTTTGTGTGGCAGACTTGACCGCAGTGGGCCTCAGAGGCTCCCATGCTCTCCAGGGACAGAGGGCATGTGTGCAGAGAAGAATTCTTAAGACTCATTGTAACAATTCCCTGGGAACTATTAACCAGAAAGTAATAGATATTTTTTAAAAGTAGCCCATTTGCCAAAATACACGTTGGTTCCAAACAAGGCCATGTGCGCTGGACCAGCACAGTGAAGTGGCTGAAAAGCACCTCACTTAGCTTGGGCGCACGGCAGGGTGACCCCAACAGCCTGGAAATGGGGCGCTGCAGCCCGCAGGTCCCCGAGATGCAACCAGCGGGCACATGGGGCTTATCCCCAGGACTCAATACAGACACAACAGCAAGCCTGCTCACCAAGTCCTTAAAACAAAACCAGCTATTACCGTGTCAATTCTCTCACACGTAAAAATGATCACCTTATTCTCCACCAGATCACAAATGCCCACGGGGTGGGCCTTTCCCATAGTAACTCAGTTGGGTCAGGTGCGGCTGCGGTCACCCCACGTGGGCCTTCTCAGACTGCCATGGGTCAAGTTCAGGGGTTGTAGGAGCATCCAAGACCCCTATTTCTCACAAGCTCCTTGAGAAGCAATGGCCTGGAGACCTATTCTCTCTTCCTGCTACTCTGCCTCAGACGACAGCCTCCATGCAGAAATGCAACCAGGCCCAGTGCTAACCCATTTCTCTGAAGAAGCCGGAAATTCATCCATCCAACAAATACAACCTGGTCTGTGTTCATGCACTGCAGGCTCGGACGGTCCAGCAGTGAGCGGACAGACCAGGGTGCACCGGAGAGACGCCCGGCAAGATACATACAGATAGCGTGCAAGTCTGCGGTCAGTGTTGTGGGAAAGAGAGGGAAAGGTGGGGAGAGTGTGTGTCCGCATGTGTGTGCACGGGTGCAGGTGCGTGTGTATGAGTGTGCACGTGCAATGCATGTACACGAGTCTGTGCACGTATGTACATGTATGTACACGTGTGCACACGTGCATCTGACCTGTGTGTGTGCATGTATGCATACTTGTGTGATCAGGGACACTCTCAATGAGAACAAGGCAGGCGAGACTCTTGAAGACGACGCAGAAGATGAAGACGACTCTTGAGGACCTCTGGGGAGAGAGCAAAGGCCAGCTATGAAAACCGGGCCAGCGTGTCCAGGGTCTGTTAAACTGAGCCAGCCTGGGGGCCGGGGGGCTGAGGAAGAGAGTCCCAGAAAAGACGGGCCTTAAACACTAAAGCTTCTCTTCTGACTTAAAAGTAGAGAAACCTAGTTATGTATTTGGGAGCTATCAAGATATAGTTGTAAGAGTTTGCAAATACAAGTAATATTTTAGTAATATGCTTCATGAAAAAAAATAAATAGCCACTTTTCTCATGGCCTCCTTCCTCCTGAACTCAAGTACGTTGAAAGCGCGCAATCTTTCAATTAGAACTCATCACTGAAGGTGCACACACAGAGATCCCCAAGGAGCCAGGACAGACGTGGGAATCTCTCAGTGATCACAGGGTGGAATAAAATCCCAGCTAAAGGGGACACTCTGCCGTCCTCCGTCTGTGGATCCGCTGCCCCCGTCCATCATCTGGAAGACACATACACGCTGTGAGCCGCGTCTCTGGGGGCGGGGCCGGGCCAGCCCTGCACACACACATCTATCCCTCGGCTGCTCTGTGATCAACGTCAAGCCTCTGACAGGCGAGCAGCCAGGTCAAGGATGCCCACAGAGGCAGTAAATCTACACACCCTTTCATCCTCCTGATACACAATCCTGTGCAGCTGGGCAGCCCAGTGTCGAATGCACAGCCTCCGCCGGGCATCCGCAGAAGGCCGCGTCTGCAAGCTGCACTCTGACCTCATCCTCGGGCCTGTCGTCCTTCGCTTCTTTCCCACCGTCTCAGTTTCTTCCTGAGCAAGACCGAACTCATTTTCTCTTGGCATACTGTACGTGTCACCACACTTGTCTGTATTTCTGAAAGTCCTTTTCAAAAAAAGTTCTGGAGTCCATTCATTCATTAAATTTTTACTGAAGGTAGACATTATTAGGTTCTAGGCGTATACCAGAGAACGATCCTTGCCCTTAGGAGCATACAAAAGTAAATGTATATATACATCTATGCATTTTATACACACACACACACACACACACACACACACACACATGCACACACACATACATACACACATGCACACACATACACACATGCACACACATATACACATACATGCACACATGCACACACATATACACACATACATACACACATGCACACACATATACACACATACATACACACATACACACATACAGACATATACACACATACACACATATACACACACATACATACACACATACATACACACACATACACACATATGTATACACACACATACACACACATACACACACATGCACACTTGCACACATATACACACATGCACACACACATACACACATACACGCATACACGCATACACACATACACACACATACACACATACACACACATACAGATATATACACATACACACATACACACACATACAGACATATACACACATACACACATACATACACACATATACACACATACACACATGCACACATATATACACACATACATACAAACACATACACACATGCACACACATACATACACATACACACATACATACACATACACACATGTACACATACACACATACACATACACACACACACATACACACACACACACACACACACAAACAAGAAAAGCAATGACTTGCTCACAAGGAGCCTGGTGCAGTCATCAGCATCATCGGTACTAAGATCTCCGCTCATCCTCGTAAAGCTGCTGACCCACTGCTAGTTGCGGCGTCTTCCACGAGGTCACACACAAGGTCACAGTAGAAACACGGTCAGCATCTGGAACATAACTCATCCTGACAGATGCGGAGCAGTTCCTCTCGGGGATCTGCTATAGACTCACTCTACCAAGAAGAAGAAGGTGCTAAGAAAAAATTTTAACAACAACTAGGGGTTTTTCAAATCTCATTTTTAACATTTTAAAATTAAAAGCCACAAAAATGAAAGTAAAATTAAAATTCATCTTACATGTGGGTAAAATCTATTACTGGCATTCACTCAACAGGAAGAGCATACAAACTCTCGTAATCAGCTGAACCACACAGGAAAGGATAGACTGAGGGCCTCAGAATTCTGGCCGTTTCCTTTCCTGGATTATTCTAAATTGATCATTTTCGTCACTTGTCACTTGAGCCAGACCACACGTTCAGAGGAGTAATAGCTGCACAGTCGCTGAGTCGCTGACTCTCTCATCAGCTGAGAACCGCTGCTGACAGAAGCCGCAAGCGCCGTCGTGCAACTGATAGGCAAGGGCTCCGCGAGAAGGTCCCACAGCATCTCTTTATTCTGCTCCTGAATCAATGAACTAGGCAGTATCTACTTCCCTCAGAAGTCACCAGGCTGTTCGCTGGGAGGCGGGGGGGACAGTCTCATTACTTCTGTCCGAGGAAACCATCACGGACCTTCTGGAAACACGCACGCTGGAACCGTCAGGTGTGGACAGACTCTTCGCTGCATCGCTGGCCTGAGGCTGCTCTCTCTTCTGTCCCTCTCCTGAAGTCTCTCACAGCACATCCCGAGGGGCAAGTGGCAACGTTTGATTCCTAAGTTCAGTTCACTTCCATTCAGTTCAGTCGCCCAGTCGTGTCCGACTCTTTGCGACCCCATGAATCGCAGCACACCAGGCCTCCCTGTCCGTCACCAACTCCCGGAGAGGAAACTTAAAAGGCTGCTCTCATGACAGAAAAGTTTCTGGAAACTCACGTTCTAAAGGAGTTCAGCGTCTGAGGCTCCGTGCCACGGGCTCTGCTGCGCCATCTTCCCGCACCTTGCACCAGGGGCCTAAAGGCGCAGAGCCTTGGTGCCTGACCCAGGCTCCCCATCAGCGTCACTGGGGCTTCCTATCAAAACGCAGGGTCCTGGGTTCAATTTCTTAAAAAAAAAAAACAAAACTATCTGGCTGCACTGGGTCTTAGGAGCATCATGCAGGCTCTTTCTTCATGGTGCAGGGCTTAGTTTAAGTTCCACAGTATGTAGGATCTTAGTTCCCTGACCAGGGATTGAACCCACATCCCCTGCATTGCAAGGCAGATTCTTAACCACTGGACCACCAGGGACATCCCGGGATTCAACTGCTAAAGAGTCTGTTTCAGTAGCTCTGAGGTGGAGGGAGGTCTGGATAGTGTATTTTTGATAAATGCCAGCATGCCTCTAATGCAGTCTATTTATAAATAAATATTTTGGCATCACCAATCCTGAACATACTATGTGCCCCTTGAGAGGAATATATAATGGCTCATAGAGATATGCAAAAACATTTTAGCTTTTATATTTATCTTTCATTTTTGAGTTGAATGATTTATAACATACAGATATGTGGTACAGGATTAAGCATAGATAATCCATAAATACATGTCCTTGCGTAAATGCATGTGGTGTGTATACAGGAGATTCATGCTCAAAAACTTCTTTCTGGTCAAAAATGCACACTGATCTGAACAGGGGTCAGTAGGCGCCTCTGTTAGAGGTCATACGCCAGCAGTCTGAGCTTCAGGCCACAGGCAGTCTCTGGCGTCTGTTCTCTGTGCTTTTCCTTTACAACCGTTAAACAATGCAGTGACTGCCAGTTACAAAAGGGCACGTATTATAGGATCCATCTATTTGCAATGTCCAGAGCAGGCAAGTCCAGAGCGAAGCGACGTGGAGAGGTGCCAGGGGCTTGAGGGGCCTGACGCGAACAGAGTGACCCTAACAGGTGTGGGGGCTCCTACTGGGGTGACCGTCCTGGAGCCAGCCACGCTGACGGCCGCGCAGCTGGCGAGGGGACGGCACCCGCCGCCCAGCACGCTCAGCTGGGCTCTCTCCCTGAAGCTGTCAGGGAGAGCGAGATGGCCTCTCCTACCTCAGGGCTGAGCCCAGGGGCCACAGCCTGCAACCAGGTACCTAGAGCTGCAGCTCTCCAAGAGCCATGTGGGAACTCCTGCCCAAGCGAGGAGAAACCCCGAGACAGAGAGAGGAGAGGTGCGGGGGCGCTGCGGAGAGCAGGAAGAGCCGCCCACCCCCGGCAGCGCCAAGAACAGGCAGAGACTTCGCTGGCCTGGCCCTTCCAACCCTCCCACCTCGTGAGAAAAGCACACGTATGTAAGCGGTTTTCCAGGATGCCCCATAACTTGCAGCTGCAAAATTCTTTACGTGCACAGCATCGCATCGCCCCAAATTCACACCCAGCACAGGGTCTGGTCCCGCTGGCCCGCCGGGTCATCCCGTGGAGGGCGGGCCCGGCTGTGGGACAGCGGCAGGCAGGTCGGCTGTCTGCCCTCTGCTGCTGGCTCGCCTCGGCTGGTGCTGCTGGTCAGAGCATCCCTCCTCCTCACCTCCCAAAGCCTGAAGCCCTCCGTCCCTCAGGGCTAGCCCGAGTCAGCCCTCCACCTGTGTCTCCCTCCGTCTCCCCAGCAATTGCCCACTGCTCTTCCCCCGGCGACTAAAAGCTCAGATGTGTCAGTGCTCTCAGCCCTAGCACCACAGTCAGGTTCCTACGGAAACAGAGCACGCCAGCGGGTAGGACGAGCTTCCCAAACCCCCTCCCCACAAGGAAGCTCACGTCTGCAGGCAGTGTGGTCGAGGGGGCCTCAGCCTTCGTCTGTCCTGCTGCTACAGGGAAAAGACAGTGCTTTCCTGCCACCCAGCTTTAGTCTAATATTTGTATTAAACTAAACTAAACTTTTTGCCTAATGAAAATCAGCAATCCCTGCATTCCCTTTTAGAGTCAATGAAGGAAATCAGGGTGGTTTAATTAAAGGGTGAAAAAAAGCCCTCTTAAGGAGGATTTATGACCCTTCTGTATAAAGTATGGAAGATATCAAGGTGTTGATAAATTAGGATCTGACTGGATAAAGACCTAAATACACCGGCTTCACAGATTACCAAGCTGTCCTTTACAAACACACGTGGCATGAATAGATCAGCTTATTGATCCCTTAACATGGTTGCTAACTTTAAACAAACCATTGCTCTTCACTGCTCCAGGGACAGCGTCAGGCTGGTCAGCGGTTGGTGCCGAGAAATCCATGCGACGTCCACGTGGGCAGGTCTGTCTCAGGGACCCTCAGAGCTCCCACTGTCCCAGGCTTTGCTGTCCACAAAAGCTGAGCACACAGATATTTCCCGGCTACTTAGTAGCGTATGTGTCCATTCCAAACAAGTGGGGCTCCAGGCAAAACGCCAGAGAGTTTTAAACAGTAGAATCATATATGCTGATTCATGATAATTTTCTTCCCATAAAGGTCAGGAAGTAAATATAGTATATACCGAGGGTAAGCAGTTTACCCACGACTAGTGCTCTGAAGGAAAAACACACCGTGAAGAAAGCTGCTGTGGGGAGACCTGAGCGCCTCCGGCGCTGTGGACATCCCTGCGAAGCCCGGGAAGCAGAGCTCCCCAGCTGAGTGTGGACGCATGATCTCATGTGTCCGAAAGGCACTCTCAGAAGTAACGTTTAGAATAAACTCTACCTACGCTCCACTTGGAACTGTTTTACAGAGGCAGGAAGGGGGTAAGAACTTCAACGTGGGGGATACAGGGCAAGAGCGGCCCCAGGAGCGGGGACGGCGCGCTCCACCAGAGGCGCCTGCACCCACCGCTGGCCAGGGAGACCGAGCGTCTGCACTGCGCTGGCCCGGAGCTCACAGCACCCGCACCGGGAGGCACCCCTCGGGCGTGCTGTGCTGCGAAGAGAGGGGACAAGGAAGCACACTGCGTCCCAGCACACGAGCCTGCAAGCCCCAACTTTCAAAGAAGCGAACGTCGTCCCATCTGCGTCAGGGGTGACGCTGCAGCCCGCCTCCCTGCCCCTGCGGCGGACGCCCCTCCAGCTCCACCGTTCCCGCGCCCCTGCCCTCAGTCAGGAGCGCGTCCTGCCTGGTCACTCAGGGGCACCCTGGGCCCCGGGACGGGGGCTGTGTCCTGGCAGCTTCCACGAGGTGGTGACGGGGCAGTGAAGGGAGCTGCCGGGGAGGGCAGAGACCCCGGGGGCAGGAGGGCTGGACCCGGCCCTGTGTCCGGGAGGAGGAGCCTGAGTGACTGTCCTCCCTGTCCAGCGACGCACAGGGCAGCTTCCACAGATGAGGCCGGGCTGGGAGCCCCCGCGTCCTGAACAGAGACTCTGACTGTCCTGGGATTTGCTCCTGCTGCTCCCTGGGGTCCACAAGCACCGGGCTGGGCTCCCTGACGCATCTGCCCGCTGCTGCGTGGCCATCATTCCTCCAGTCGCCCGCGATGGCCACCGGAGGATGAGGAGTGAATGGAGACGGTGGGGGGACGGAGCAGGGAAAGTGGCCGAGAAGGCGCTGCCGCACGCCGCGCGGACGTCCACAGGGACTCGCGTCCCATGCTCTCTCTGCCACGGTGTACCTGCAGTTGGCCTGCTCGGGGAAGCCACGCTTTTAACGTTAACCTTGAACCCTGAAATGAAGAGGGAAAGACCTGCTCACCCAAGACGCCCTCCCAAAGCGGGAACTCGCCCCTCTCCCCAAAGCCCACCACCCCCACCCTCCACACAGGACACAAAGCAGGTTTTGTCCCCAGCTCTGTGCGGGCGGGCAGCACAGCGTGCTTGCTGAGAAGCAGCTGTTTGCTGACAGCCAGACAGGGAGCCAGGGGGCCAGAGCCCAGTGCAGTGCTTAACCCACATCCCCTCCCGGCGATAAAGTGCTTTGATAAGCGAACTCCGCGGGCAGACGCGGCAAGAATGCAGGCCTGTCTGCTGGACCCCGGTGCTTCTCCAGCCTGGCCTCCAGCAGGCTGGCCCTGGCGTCCTCCCGCAGGCAGCGGGGCCTCAGGTTTGAAATGGCAGAGCAACGTCCCATTCACATGGGGAACGCAGACACATCAAATGAAAGTCCTGCGAGAGAACGCCTCTCCTCAGGGCTCTGCTAATTCAAAGCCCTCCCAGAAGGAAGCCCAGCACCAAAGCAAACACCCCCCAGAAACGCCGTCCCTCAGTGGCTGCTCAGAAACATGGGCACCCAGCGCTTTCTCCAACTCTTATTCACAAAATAAAGCGTGAAGGTAATTAACGTGATTAATTTAGAGTCTCACCTCCTAAGTACCTCTGGTCTCAGGAAGTGAAAGAAGTGAAAGTGTTATTTGCTCACGCGTGTCTGACTCTTTGTGACCCCGCGGACTATAGCCTGCCAGGCTCCTCTGTCCGTGGGATTCTCCAGGCAAGAACACTGGAGTGGGTTGCCATGCCCTCTCCAGAGGATCTTCCTGACCCAGGGATTGGACCAAGTCTCCTGAATTGGCAGGTGGATTCTTTATCGTCTGGGCCACCAGGGAAGCCCTCGGTGTTACCTAAACAGAGTGCCGGGGAGCCTGTATCTCAGGCTCACCCCAGGGGACACTCCTCTGAGAAGAGAGCAAGGCCACACCTGAGTGTGCAGGGTGCAGTCCCGTGTGCGCACCCTCCCACCCAAGCAGAGGACTCTTGGCACCATCTCTCCACAGAAGGAGACACGATGCAGAGGAGGGCAGGCCCCATGGCCTGCTGACAGGAAGGGCCAGATCAGGGCTCAGAGGGGCCGCTGGCCCAGCCAGGACACTCACCAGCGTCAGCATGAGTCGTGGGGTACCGTGCATTTGGCTGAAGCCCTTCTGAAGTAAGAAGCACTATATAAGCTCGGTGTTCAGAGACAGAGTCTGCAAGCATGTGAAGGCAGAGACCGGGGACGCCCAGAGCTTGTGTGACAGGAAACAGTCGTGCGACCTGCTGGACTCACCTCCGTCAGAAAGGCCTCACTTCGCAGCGACCGAGCTAGCAGCACAGCGCGGCCCCGCTCGCTGCTCGTGTGCGAAGTAGACTGTGTGAGCGTCAGCACTGGTGGCCGCCGAGGCCACCGTGGCGGGACGGAAGCGGACAGGAGCATGCTAACCGGCAGGGCCCAGGCTCTAGGGCGACAAGCGCGCGGGAGGGCCTCGCGCTGTGTACAAGGACACAGGCTCAAACACAGAGATGTGCACACGCGTGTATATACAGACAGAACTCATGGCGGCAAAGCCTTCTGCTGCTGCTGCTAAGTCACTTCAGTCGTGTCCAACTCTGTGCGACCCCACAGACGTCAGCCCACCAGGCTCCCCCGTCCCTGGGATTCTCCAGGTAAGAACACCAGAGTGGGTTGCCATTTCCTTCTCCAGTGCATGGAAGTGAAAGTTAAGTCACTCAGTCGTGCCTTCTAGAAAAGGTGAAAAAGAGCAGAGAGAGAATCCCTGAAGGAGAACAACAGAATAAGTGAGAACACAGACCCCGAGACTGGGACCGGCTCAGCTGCCTGGCGAGCCCAGTGGACTCAGCAGAGAGCAGCCGGCGGTGCAGCAC
The DNA here is from genome assembly GCF_032405125.1 of Capricornis sumatraensis. NCBI lineage: Eukaryota > Metazoa > Chordata > Mammalia > Artiodactyla > Bovidae > Capricornis > Capricornis sumatraensis. The sequence goes on along the minus strand of NC_091090.1, from coordinate 54,556,382 downwards.
CACAGCGCCACCTCAGACCTGGCCTCAGAGAGCACGCCACCGGGCGTTCAGTGTTTACAGCGCTATCGTTGCCCACGAGCAGAAGCTGCGGACAGTTGGTCCCACCCCTGATCCACACCCTCCCATCCTGGGCCTGGGAGAGGGGTGAGCAGATGGGGGTCTGCAGGGCCGCTGGGGCTCCAGGTGTCTGCTGGACACAGCACTCAATACGTGTTGCAGAATTCCGGCGGCACAGGGCCTTTGTTTCCGGGTTTTCTCCAGCGGCAGTGGCTGGGTTCTCTCTGCGGGGCCTCTCTCGCTGCAGAGCACGAGCTCTGGAGCAAAGACTCGGTAGAGGTGCACGGGCTTGGTCACTACGCAGCATGCAGAACCTTCCCGAACCACGAGCTGCGCCTGTGCTCCCTGCACTGGCAGGTGGATTTCAGACCACTGGGCTCCAGGGAAGTCCTTAACACATGCTTTAAACCACAACTTTTGGGCTTCCCTGCTGCTCCAGGGGCTAAGAATCTGCCTGGCAATGCAGGAAACATGGGTTTGATCCCTGGTCAGGGAACTAAGATCCCACGTGCAACTAAGCTGTGAGCCACAACTAGAGAGTTAATGTACTGCAACTTAGATTGGATGCAACCAAGCAAGCAGCCAAACCACCAAGCATCTAAACAAACAAACAACTAGTCAACCAACCAAACAACCAAACCACCAAGCATCTAAACAACCAACCAAACAACCAAACCACCAAGCATCTAAACAACCAACCAACCAACCAAGCATCTAAACAAGCAAACAAACAAGCAACTAAATAAACAAACTAACCAAACAAATAACCAAGTAAGCAACGAAACAACCAAACTAACCAAACCACCAAGCAACTAAACAACCAACCAACCAACCAACCAAGCATCTAAACAAGCAAACAAACAAGCAACTAAATAACCAACCAAACAACCAAACCACCAAGCATCTAAACAACCAACCAACCAACCAACCAAGCATCTAAACAACCAACCAACCAACCAAGCATCTAAACAAGCAAACAAACAAGCAACTAAATAAACAAACTAACCAAACAAATAACCAAGTAAGCAACGAAACAACCAAACTAACCAAACCACCAAGCATCTAAACAAGCAAACAAACAAGCAACTAAATAACCAACCAAACAACCAAACAACCAACCAACTAAACAACCAACCAACCAAACAACCAATCAACAAACCAACAACAAACAAGCGAACAACCAAATAACCAACCAAACAACTAAAAAACCAACCAACCAACCAACTAACCAATCAACCAACCAAACAACCAACCAATTAACAACCAACCGACCAAACAAGCAACCAACCACCCACCCAACCAACCCACCAAACAAACAAACAAATATTTACAAGAAAACAAACCACAACTTTACATGAAAATATGACTTTGCAAAAATATATAGATTTGGAAGCTACTAGAAAAGGTCCAGGCTTCCCTGCTAGCTCAGCTGGTAAAGAGTCTGCCTGCAATACAGGAGACCCAGTTTGATTCCTGGGTTGGGAAGGTCCCCTGGAGTAGGGACAGGCTACCCACTCTAGTATTCTTGGGCTTCCCTGGTGGCTCAGATGGTAAAGAATCGGCCTGCAAAGCAGGAGACCTGGGCTCAGTTCCTGGGTCGGGAAGATCCCCTGGAGGAGGGCATGGCAACACACTCCAGTGTTCTGGCCTGGAGAATCCCCATGGACAGAGGAGTCTGGTGGGCTACTTTTGGTGTCGCAAAGAGTTGGACACGACTGAGCAACTGGGCACAGCACAGCAAAGTTTCAGGCGTGCAGGCAGAAAGCACGCTCCACCCGCCAGCATGCAGAGAGGACTGACCCCATGATCGTGCAGGCAGAAAGCACGCTCCACCCGCCAGCATGCAGAGAGGACGGACCCCATGATCGTGCAGGCAGAAAGCACGCTCCACCCGCCAGCATGCAGAGAGGACGGACCCCATGATCGTGCAGGCAGAAAGCACGCTCCACCCGCCAGCATGCAGACAGAGGGCTGACACCACGTCACAGATTTTCCCACTGCCCAGCGTGTCACGTGAAATGACGGCACTGAGTGAAGCAGCAGCGGCCAGCTCTGCTGAGCCCCCACTCGCCGGCTGGCAGTGATAAAGACCCACCAGCAGCGACTGCAGCACTGAAGTGGCCCCCAAATCCACCATGTCCCTAAACTAAGTGGTGGTTTGAGGAGTCGGTTTCCACACACGCAAAGCTATGTTTCTACTGTGTATACTCAGGGCTGCGTGCGGCACAGAAGTGTGCTCACACACATGCAGCAATTACTAGAAACGCGGACTACATTGAGTACAAATTTCACTCTTCAGTTATGCTTGGATAAACTCCAGACACTAAAAAGTCAGAAGCAGGCTGAATATATACTAAAACCAATACCCAATTCACACACTAGATTAGAGTCTCATTGTAACGGACATCTGATATAATCCATGAGAACACAAATCTTCTGGCAATTCTCTTTGGAGAATCTTGCACAGTTTGACTTGGATTAAAATTTGAGCACAGAGTTCCTCACAAACGTAAACTGCCTAAATTTATGAAACAGTGACTCGGAGGAGCGGTAGCAAGGGCATGATGACAGGGTCCCAGAGGGTGCTCAGCCTTTGGAGAGCAAATTCAGCTCGGAAGTCCTCGCAAGTAGCAAGCCGCCTGGCAGGATTTTGTTTTTGTTCCCAAGTCATTCACAGAATTCTTAAGAATAAATTCACATGGAGTAACATGGTGCAGGGCGGACGTCTTTACGTGCACTCTCTCCCTGTAAAGAACACTCCACATGGTCCTCGTGGCGGACGAGTGCCCTCAGAGAGCAGACCTCCCCCCACCCACACCCTGCCCGTGTTACCACCTTAGGACAAGGTGGAAAGCCAGCCACCTGCAAGGCAGAAAGAGAGCTCTCACCAAACCCAACCACACTGGCACCTTAACCTTGGATTTCTAACCTTCAGAACTTTGAGGAAATAAATTTCTATTGTTTAAGCCACCCAGATGATGCTATTTGGTTATGAGGGGCCAGGCTAAGCCAGCTCCTGAAATTAGTCATTAACTTGAACAATTTCTCTATCAACTTTGGGGATTTTCCTTTGTCCACAGTCATTTCGTTGCTCAGTCAGTAAGGGGTATTCCACTCTTGACAACCCCGTGGACTGCAGCACGCCAGGCTTCCCTGGCCTTCACTGTCTCCCAGAGCTTGCTCAAACTCCTGTCCATTGAGTCGGTGATGCCATCCAACCATCTCATCCTCTGTTGCCCCCTTCTCCTCCTGCCCTCAGTCTTTCCCAGCATCAGGGTCTTTTCCAACGAGTTGGCTCTTCTCCTCCGGTGATCAAGTATTGCAGCTTCAGCATCAGTCCTTCCAATGAATATTCAGGGTTGATTTCCTTTTGGATGGACTAGTCTGATCTCCTTGCTGTCCAAGGGACCCTCAAGAGTCTTCTCCAGGACCCCGGATCGAAAGCACCATTTCTTCGACTCTCAGCCTTCTCTGTGGTCACACTCTCACATCCATGCATGACCACGGGAAAAACCAAAGCTTTGACTACAGGGATTTTTGTCGGCAAAGTGACGTCTTTGTTTTCTCATATGCCGTCTAGGTTTGTCATAGCTCCCCTTCCAAAGACCAAGTGTCTTTTAATTTCATGACTGCAGTCACCATCCTCAGTGATTTTGGATGGACTTAAGAAAATATGTCATTGTTTCCACTTTTTCCCCATCTATTCGCTATGAAGTGATGGGACCAGATGCCACAGTTTTTGGAATGTTGAGTTTTAAGCAAACTTTTTCACTCTCCTCTTTCACTTTTATCAAGAGGCCCTTTAGTTTCTCTTCACTTTCTGCCACTAGAGTGATATTGTATCTGAGGCTGTTGATTCTTCAGTCTTGGCTCCAGTCTGTGATTCATCCAGCCCAGCATCTCACATGATGCACTCTGCACATAGGCGAAATGAGCAGAGTGACAGTACACAGGTTTACCACGTTGCTTTCCCAATTTCCAACCAGTCTGTTGTTCTGCATCTTGTTCTAACTGTTGATTCTTGATCTGTATACAGGTTTCTCAGGAGATAGGTAAGCTGGTCTGGTATTCCCATCTCTTTAAGAATTTTCCACAGTCTATTGCGATCCACATAGTCAAAGATTTTTGTATAGTCAATGAAGCAGAAGTAGATGTTTTTCTGGAATTCCCTTGCTTTTTCTATGATCCAACAAATGTTGGCAATTTGATTTCTGGTTCCTCTGCCTTTTCTAAACCCAACTTGTACATCTGGAAGTTCTTGGTTCACATACTGCTGAAGCCTGGCTTTACGGACTTTGAGCACGACCTTCCTAGCACACAGAATGAGCACAACTGTGCAGCAGTCTGAGCATTCCCTGGCACTGCCCTTCTTTGGGACTGCGATAAACACTGACCTTTTCCAGTCCCGTGGCCACTGCTGAAGTTCCCAAATTTGCTGACATACTGAGTGTAGCACTTTAACAGCATCAGCTTTTAGGATCTGAAGTAGCTCAGCTGGAATTCCCTCACCTCCACTAGCTTTGTTCACAATGATGCTTCCTAGGGCGCATCTGACTTCACATTCCAGGATGTCTGACTCTAGATGAGTGACCCAGGTCATTAAGACCTTTTTTGTACATTTCTTCTGTGTATTCTTACCACCTCTCCTTAAGCTCTTCCGCGTCTGTTTGGTCCTTACCATTTCTGTCCTTTATCGAGCCCATCCTTGCATGAAATGTTCCCTTGCTATCTCCAATTTTCTTGACGAGATCTCTAGTCTTTCCCATTCTATTGTTTTCCTCTACTTCTTTGCAGTATTCATTTAAGAAGACCTGATTTCTCCTTGTTACTCTCTGGAACTCTGCGTTCAGTTGGGTGTATCTTTCCCTTTCTCCCATGCTTTTTGCTTGTCTTCTTTCCTCAGCTGTGTGTAAAGCCTCTTCAGACAACCACCTTGCCATCAGGCAGTTCTTTTTCTTTGGGATGGTCTTTGTCACTACCTCCTGTACAAGGTTACAAACCTCCACCCACAGGTCTCCAGGCACTCCGCCCAGCAGATCGAATCCCTTGACTCTATTTGCCACTGTCACTGTATGATCACAAGGGATTTGATTTAGGTCATGCTTGTGTGGCCAACTAGTTTTCCCTGCTTTCTTCAATTTAGGCTTGAGTTTTCCAATAAGGAGCTGATGATCTGCGCCACAGTCAGCTCCAGGTCTTGTTTTTGTTGATTCTACAGAGTTTCTCCATCTTCTCCACCTGTAAATGATAAGGGATAGCTCCTTGTCTCCGAAGTTCTATTCTAAGTTTTTCTTTTGGGTTACGTATTTCCCTAACCGCATCAGATCTGTCCCCCATCAGAAGGGCAAATGGACACGTGCTGAAGGCAGCCTTCTCATCCCCACATCAGAACGATCTTCGTGATTAAGCACAACTGTTTTCGCACACTCTATAAACCACACAGTGCTGGGCACACTAACGCCCCCACCCCCACCCGGCTCCTCTGTCCACGGGATGGTCCAGGCAAGAACACTGGAGTGGGCTGCCGTGCCCTCCTCCAGGGGATTGTCCTGGCCCAGGGATGGAACCCACGTGTCTCGTGTCTCCTGCACTGGCAGGCAGGATCTTTACCATCAGCGGCACCTGGGAGGCCCTGCTTATACTACTACTGTCAGCTTCTACTGATTCCTACAGTGAGGTGGAGGGCACTGTTCCTTGTTCCCCGGAAGACACTGATGCCATGTAAGCTGACCTAAGTGCACATAAGCCATGTGATATATTACTTGCTCGGCTCAAGTGAGTTAATCTTGTTCTTCAGTTCTTCTATATTTATACTTATATATATGTACACACATATATATATTGTGCGCTTCTAGTAATTATAACAAAAGTAGGCTAAAATCTCCTACTATGGCTACAATTTGTCCACTTCCCCGTTTACTTAGTCAAGCTCTGCAATCGTTATACTGTTTCATGCTATATAATTTTATACTATAGCTTGACTTCAGTTGCTAAGTATGGACATATATAGAATTGTTATCACTTCTTGGGGACACAACCTTTATCATTACAAAGGTAATTTATCTGTAACAGTGCTTTGCCTTAAAGTCTCTTTTTTAAGTCACATTTAGAGAAACGTCCCCAAAGAAGCTATATATAGGTTCGGAGTTAAAAGATGAGAAACAATCTATTAGGAGTAGATTCCAGACAGCAAAAAGGTGGTCCTAAAAGCAGGAGAAAATACGGCTCTTTTAAGGAACTGGGAAATCTCTGGCTATCTAAACCTGCTTGTAAGGGTGCAGCCTCTCTCCTACACCCCTTCCTTGCTGCTACCCGAGCCCCAGCCTTGCTCCAGTATCCACTGTGCTGTGCGGTCAGGAAGCACATGGTCTCATCTGGGAAGGTAAATCGTGATTGCTGCTTACCAATTACGATAATTCCGTTTCTGTGATCAAGGAGATATGAGGAAGCACCAGGAAAAGGTTTTCCCCTCTAATAACACATTCATGGAAGGAAACCTGGATGTCTGGAGCTATAGCAACCCTTTTGTGACAATGAGGGGACTCACCCTAGGACCAAGCTAGTATGATAAAGCTGTTGGACCAAAAAGATGGAAGGAGCGTCTGTCCACGTTGACCCCAGTGACCTGGCCCTGTGCCCAGACTTCCTGTTATGCAAGTCTAAAAACTCTCCATTGTTTAGGGCTTTCGGTTGGGCTTTCTGCTCTTTACAGCTGAGGCAGCCTGTTATACCACCTCTTGATATTTTTATCTCTGGTTTTAAATGACAATAGATTGTTGAAAAATAGCTAATTTCAAAATGGAATGATCTTAGTAAGAGAATATATTTTTTTATTTTTCCCCCAAACATTGATATAACATATATATTTCATGACAGTCTAAAATATTGATAAATTTAATTTTTAAAACATTACCATTGCATAATCCTTAAAAACTAATGGTATTACAGGGATTCTTTTTGAAAATAAAGTTCCCAGGTCTGGTCATGATAAGGTAAAAATACAAAGAATTAAGAAATAACACATAAAAATGAATAAAATTTAGTTCCACAAACACACACACATTTACATATAGATGTAGGATAGCATTAGGCATTTCATAAGCGTCTGGGCTCTACTGGACTTTTCTGTGATTTTTAACAAATCAGGAAATACAAAAACAAATTTAAATTTCTTAATTTTTCCTATCCTTTTATAGCTGCCAGATTAAATACTTGTATCAAAGTAGTTCAAACTTGAGAAAAGCATAGAAGAAAGGGGTGTACATTTCTAACTTAATAATATCTCAGCAGACTAAAATTGCACATTATTTTAAGAAATAAGAGGTTAAAACACACTGAGAAAATTAATTTCCAGGTTTAACATGACCAAGCCAAAAAAAAAAAAAAAAAAACCCACAAACTTAGTTCATATTAGAACCACAGAATCACTCAAATTAAAATACTTCCAGTGATGAATGTGCTATGCTGTGCTTGGTCGCTCAGTCGTGTCTGACTCTCTGTGACCCCGTGGACTGTAGCCCACCAGGCTCCTCTGTCCATGGGGATTCTCCAGGCCTGAACACGAGTGGGTTGCCAGGCCCTCCTCCAGGGGATCTTCCCGACCCAGGGATCGAACCCAGGCCTTCCACATTGCTGGTGGATTCTTTACCATCTGAGCCAGCAGGAGAGTCCAGACCAGTAGGGCAGTAGCCCCAGGGACGGACCCCGCACGTCTAACACCTCCTGCGCGGGCAGGTGGGTCCTTCGCTACCAGCACGTTGCCTCCAATCACCCAAGCAGAACCATCAGAGCTCCTTTTCTCTATGATTAAGCACAGAACTTACACGAGAGCTAATTTCTTACATTTATGCCCTCCATCCATAAATCACTTCACTAATCAAAGCGCTTACACTTGACTTGTGAAAAATAGCATCTTCTTATTTATCAGCACAGCAAAAGTTTCCATATAGTAAAAAAATTTCAATTTCTCCAAGAAACATACCAAATGTGCTCATTCAGAATTCAGAATAAATTACACTCACGAAAGAAACCAAAATGCAAAAAGAGTACATTCAGTTATCGTGGAAAGTGAAGCAATAGCTCTAACCCTCCATTCTAACGTGTTAAAAAACAGAAATGTCATCGTTCTTCCCAAGCAAAATATAACCTTCACACATCTTCATCACAAGAAACACTTGTGATTCTTAAAATGTAAGTAGTCCAGAAGAAGCCTCTGACGAAGGAAGAAAAAATGCCTGTTTTTCTGAACTGCCTGCAGATAATAACTACAAATCTTGGACAACACAATACAACTGCCGAGATACTTAAGAACATCCCCGTGAAGAGTCTGGAGAGGAGATGACACTCAAGTGACTCTCCTGCTTTCCGCGAACCTTAGCCCGAGGGCAGGCTCCCACATGGCCCAAGCAGAGGCAGCAACACCTATAGAAAGCCCGCTGTTTTACCGGCGTGAAGAAACAAAGGCCAGTTTAGGGCAGCAGCAGCAACTGGGGATGAGGGTGGCAAGGATGGGCGACTCAGCAAAGACAGACAAGAAGACGGCACGCCTGTCTGGGTGAGCTGTGCCCAAACCTCTAGCTGACCCAGACGCCAGGACAGAACTGAAGGGAGCGACCGTGACTGGAGCTGCTGCCCACACTGGAACCACCGCTGGCAGCGTGAGCCATCCAATCTGCGCGGAAAGAAAAGAATCAACGCCGTGAGGAGGGAGGGAACGTGCCTCAGAAACAAGAACCTGAGCCGTCTCAAAAGGGAAGATAGCAAGGACGGCTGATGCTGAGACGATCCTGGATGCCAGCATGAGCTGCGACTGCCGCCCGCATCGCGACACTTGAAAAAGCGCACTCGGGATGGATAAAGAGAAGCTCATCAGAGAAACAGAGCTTTAAAAAAGAAGGGGAAAAGAGCCAAATGAAAACCCTAGAACTGAAGAGCATCTCACTGAAATGAAATGGGTCACCAGCAGACAGGTGATGACGGAGAAGGCTGAGTAGAGCTGGAGACTACGGACCCTGAGGATGAAGTTCCTGAACAAAATGATAAGAACGCAGGATCGACAGGATAATTTTAAAACATCCGTGTGACTGAGCTCCCGAGAGAAAGAAGAGGAGAACAGGACAAATCAATTTCCCCATCAGGGCAAAAGTCAGTATGCCGCAGATTCATAAAGGCCGCCAACACCAAGCAGGCACATGCAAAGACAAGCACGCAGAGACAGTCGGTCCAACTATAGAAGGCGGACGATGGAGACCTGCCCAACTGTCCCCTGGCTCACTGCTGGCAGCTGGCAGCCCTGCTGCTCGCATATCCGGATACAGCCTGGCACTTGCACTGCCCGGGGCTCGAGTCCGCCCCCCACGCTGCTGCTGAGGCTGCACCGCGCCACGAGGACCGCCCAGCTGCCCTTGCACACCCCACGACTCTCACACCAGCCCCCCGCACCCAGGTGGGAAAGCATTCTGAGGCAGAAGTGGAAGAGCAATTCAATGTTCTCTAACTTCTGAGGTGGCGGTAAAAGCAGGCAGAGCATCACAAGCACGGGATGAGCTTCGAGCACGGCGCCTGGAGGCAGCAGGGCCTCGGGGCCTCAAGGCCTCCCGGGGTCGCCAGCAGGGGTCTGGGTGTGCGGGGGAAGCTGAGCCCCAGCACACACATCCAGGGAGAGACCGACACCCTCTGGAGGGCCGGCGCTTCCCTGACGCGGTCGTGTGGGCCCAACGTGCCCCCGGGCATTCGAACCCCTGGCCTGCTCCCGGCATGCGAAGAGCGGCTGTAGAGGCTCCGCGTCCCCTTCTGGCGGTGGCCCGTTACACAAGCCCTCCTGCCCGGCGTCTGGACGAAGCCAACAGAGAGCGCCAGGTGAGAGCACAGACTACACAGAGCTACTGGTTTCTTTGAGTTTCAGACAGGTTGAAAAGCTGATCATTAATATGATAAATATTATCAAATATATCATGGTTTTGTTTGTAATTTCATTATCATTCCCTTTCTAGAAACGAATTTCATTTCTTTGGGAAAGCTTAAAAATGCACTTCTGCTCAAATCCTATGGTGGGAGGAGGCTGCACTTCATCCCTGAATAGTTCATCAACCCCAGATACATGATAAAGCATTCCGACAGAACAAAGCTGAGAGGCAAGGACCTGAAAATCTCATAGAGTAAAAAATATGAATTCCATTAAAAATGCAAAGAGAATTGGTCCATTTTCAGCACTGGTATTAGACTCTGTCAGTTTCCGATTTTCTGAACTGCTCTCTGGTCAATAACTTATAGAGGGACACCGTGACGTAAACACCCCCATTTCACAGATGGAAAATCCACAGAGGCCACACAGCCACTGCCGCGAGCACAAGTGGTGCCTGCCTGTGCGTCCTGCCTTCCAGACCCCAAGGCTCCCTGCCCCGCTGTGGTCGTCTCAACCCCGCCCCAATGGCCCTCCTCGGGCTGGTGAGAGGCCTCCACGAGGACCATCCCTTCTTAAGCTTCCAACAGGAACCGTATCTTAATTATCTGCATCTTACTTTCAGGTTTTTGTTAAACTCTGGTGAAACACTGACAGGCAAGCAAAGTGAAGCCAGTTTCTAAGCTCTGCGGCCGCTGAAAGCATCTCCACCACTTTACTGAAAGAGCATGAACTCAGCAGCTACCACGGGCCACACCCAGCCGTGCCCATGACCCAGTCGCAGAGTTTCAGGTGGCAAGGCGTTAGAGTCATCTCCAGGACCGGCTGGGAGCATGTGTCTGAAACCTGTGCTGAGAGACCCAAGAGAAGTGATCAGGGGGGACAAAAAGAGTGCAGTTTAAGTTCCCAACATCAACATCCTCGAGTGAAGTAACGAGTTTCCGAGACTCCATTTTCTCACCTACAAAATGAAGACAGAACTCGCTCCCGTAAAGGCAGAGATATCACACACAAAGCCTGCCCCTTTGGGTCTGCTTCAGGGTCTGCTTCAGGTCAGATCCTAGGAGTGTGTGTTTATCCCATGACCCCGGACACGCACCCAGGACCAGGGGACAGGGGACAGAGGCTCTGTGTGATCCCTGCTCACCCCCCAGGCAGAGCAGTGCAGGGAACTTAGAGCACCGGCACGCACCTTCTCTGACGGGAAGGGAGGGAGGGTGTTGCAATAAACCTCACAGTCGGCACCAGCCTCGACTGCGGCGTCAGCTCCTGCTCTAAGAACACCATCAATAAGGGAGACCTTTAACGTCTTAAAGAAATCACTCGTCTAAAGTGCTAGACACTCCTTGCAAGGCTTTTTTTAATTCACAAGTAAACACATATCCATCCTTGAAATTCAAAAGACCCCAAACCCAAAATGCACAAGTGCTCACAGACATAAACACCACAGCTGTGTTTCTCGTAACGGGAAACTACGTAAACACAAACACAAACAAACGAGAACGAGCGCCACTCGCGACTCTAGCGCGCAAACAGAACCAAACTACAGCGGCCGCGAGCACACGAGACGCCGACCCTGCAGCTGGAGCCTCCGCAAGGCTGGCTCTGCAGGCATGCTTCAAGCTCAGCAAAGGCGCCTCCTGCCACGAGGGCAGCCAGGAACAGGCGAGCGGAACACAGTCCCCAGGGAACAAAGCGTGTGGAGCCCGCGCTCCAGCGGCCCTGAATAATACCCCACCTATCGTTAGGTCAAACGATTTGGCCCACTTCCATAAAGGAACAAAGGACACTTTTGTTGCAGTCGGGGAAGCTGTTTGAAGGTTAGAAGTACTCAGTGGTTAGAAAAGAGTCGCAATAAATAAACCTTGTTTCTGCCCCTCACATTACTGCTCAGAAACAGCCATGAATTAACAGACGGTACCAGCTGAGCTACATACCCAGATGATGGACAGATTGAGTGAGATAAACAGGGAACCTACAAGTAAAGATATGGAGCACGAATAATTAACGGCAGGCCATGTGGAAAAGCGACCTCACGAATTCAGAACATCCACAAACGGCACCTAATGAAACGGTTTTCAAAACACAAAGAGGAGAGCTCATGTCTTCCATCACCTGAAAATTAGATCTGGCCATAAATTATGTTTTTGCACATCAAACAGATGCTAAAAGGTAACTCAAGCTCAGGGAACTTCTTGAGTATTCTACATCTTTAAAAGTTATTAGTTAACAAACCTGTAATTATTGTATTTTTCAGTCTGTCAAAATTGAGTCAAAGTATTTTGGAAGGAGGATAGAAAATAGCAAGGCTGGAGATGAAAGGAGGCCGGGAGAGGAGACGCTGATGCTCCTCCAGGTTCAGCCTGGCTTCCTCTTTCCTGGGCCCGGGCCGCCTGCTCCCATGCCGCCGCCAGCACCTCTTCTGGCCCCACTCCCCCTCTTCCCGCCGGGGGGTGCTAGGGGTCCAGCCCCGTGGCCGGCGCGCCGGGGGCGGAGGCTCCACGCTGGGCGGTGCAGCTGGCATGAAAGCAAGGGCTCCGGCCTCCCCAGCTTCCAGGAAGGGCAGGCAACTCCACGGCAGGCTGGTCTTCGGGAGCCCCAGGGCACGCCACTTGCGGGGCGCCCCTCGCTGGAGGTGCAGGCCTTCGAAGCGCTGCACTCACGTTCCTATAAACCTCACAACAACCCTAGGGAGGCCATACTGCTGTTACTTCTGTGTACAGATTAGGGGACAGGCACGCAGAGATCAGGGACTTGTTAAAAAGTCACAAATGCTGTGGTGTAAACCATTTGTGAGAAGTCTTCTGATACCTATTGAATTACTGAAGGACAGCGAGGCGGCACAACATGTCACCCCAAAATATGCCACTTTGGCTCAAGGATTATTTTGAGCCAAAGGTACTGGAAGAACAGCAGAAGAAGGGAGGGTACCCTGACCTCCACCTTCTATCCTGGGAGCGGGAAGGAATCCCCCACGTGAAAGATGCCCTCACGATGCCCAAGGACACACTCTGGCCCGCAGACGACATGGTGGGGGCCGAGGGCTGGGGACGCAGCCCAGCGGCTGCCGCTCCCCACGTGCTCCGGCTACATCTCCACGACGGTGTCTCTGCTCACCCTGTGGGTGAGCCCGGGGCCTCGCACGTCTCTGGGTCTGCATGGCCTGCGGAGCCCCCAGGACAGGCCCCCATCTGCACGCTATCCTCCTGCTCGTCTGTTTGTGCCAGCTTAACTCTCAGGCCCAGCTCCCACCCTGAGGGGGTGGAGTCCTGCCTTCCCTACAGTGCAAATCTCATAATAAATGGATGACAGGAAAGCAAACCAAATCAAAACTGCAAAACTCTAAATTCATGAAGAATCCAAGCCCTTGAAGAGAAGACGGCTGCGGGGCTCTCTCGTCTCTGGGTTTCTGAGCGGGCTAGGAAACCAAGCAAATCAAACAATCCAAACAGCTTCTGGATCAAAATAAGGAAGAGAAAATGTAACATCTGACATACACGATGATATAAATTTCCACTTCCAGGAAAGCAGAGAAATGATTGAGAGCAGTTAAGCTGTTAATGGGTTCAAGACCAGAGAAGCTGGGTCTCTTCAGGGTGGTGTAAAAAATCTAAAGAGCTAAAGAGAGGTCAGGCCACCCAAGGTGAGGAATGCTTGCCGGATCAGGGCGGTGTCTGCACTCGGGGCGCTCAGCGGCCAGCCCGCCTGAATGGAAGGACAGGGTGCCCAGAGGAGGGCGGGCACCTGGAGAAGGACAAGCAGTGGGCAGGTAAGGAGGCCCTAGGACCTGGTGCACACTGGGCGAGGGAGGAAGAAAGACTCAAGTTAAAAAGAGAAAAGTTCTTCTCTGCTTCTCCAGAATTAAGACTTGTAAGTGTCCCATGCACATCTCAATTTAACACACACACAAATTCTCCAAAATAAAAAGGGCTTCCCTTGTAGCTCAGCTGGTGAAGAATCCGCCTGCAATGCAGGAGACCCTGGTTTGATTCCTGGATCGGGAAGATCCCCCGGAGAAGGGAAAGGCTCCCCAGTCCAGTATTCTGGCCTGGAGAATTCCATGGACTAGTCCATGGGGTTGCAAAGAATCGGACACAACTGAGCGACTTCACTTCCACAGTATCAGAGGCTGCATGCAGAGTCGAGAGCCGGTCGCCAGAAAAGTCTACATATGGCAGACTGAACTCCCCCTCGAAGCACCAACGGCCCCCACAGTCTAGGCACTCAAGCATGTTTGATGAGAAACGTATCCCCTCCATTCACCTGTAACAGGAAGCTCAGATTCTATCTTTCTAAGTACGCGATTTACAGCATTCACAGTGTGACACTAATCACTGTACGCACGGCATGAACAGCGTGCTGCAGGCACTCAAGCCAGACCTGCACAGGGCACCGGTGCACGAGGGCACAGCTGCAGCCAGGGGCCAAGATGGCGCGGGAGGCCCTCTCCTGCCACGTCGTCTCTGAAGAGGTGGTCATTGTGTGAGTGAAAGCACGTTCGCCATCACCAGGCGGCAGGCAGTGTCCCCGGCCACCACCTCATGCTGCTCCAGAACAGGCTCGAGGCTCAGCAAGTCCATCTGGAAAGGCAAGGCTTTGGCGCTGTTACCCACAATCCAACCAGAGGCAGTCTTTATACCGGACATTGATTTTACTGCCATAAAACTAAGAGATTCTATAGAGAAATGGAAAGTAAAGGAAAAGCACCCATCCCTGCAAGCGTCTTTGCTGACTCCCAGTCCTCTTGGCACGAGCGTCTGCATCATCACGGGGCGTCTCAAGTGCTTCATCCTTTCCCGTCATCGTCTTGTGTTACAGGAAACTTGAGGCTACAGATTCAAGATCACGTCTGGGCACTCGCATGGGGAGGCCCCGCACTCCACGCCCCACACCGGCTGCGGGCATGAGAGGAGCCGGCCGCACAGACTGCCTGCCCGCCAAGTCCCGGGACGGGGCCAGGCGGAGACTGAGACCCCAGGGGAGCAGGCTGGTCCACGGCCCAGGCCTCATGTCCAGACGCCCGCCCAGGGCCCACGTGGAGCCACTGCTGGGGACCGAGGAGCACAGGACGTGTGGCCCAGCCCGCACCCTGGACCGTGTTTGTGCTGTGCGTGAAGCTGAGGGGCACTTTCTCAGAACCACGCATTTAAAGATACAAAGAAAAACACAATTACAAAAGTAAAATTACAAAGGAAACAAGCTCTATATGATAAGGTAACACGTGTCCTTTGTTTAGGACCTAGCATTGTGATAACGGGAGACACTAGTGCCGAGGCTGAAAGATAATAAAATAAACTAAAATCCCAGAATAATTTTGATATAATGATTTGATATAATAATCATAAATTAATCATAAAATAAACAAAATAAAATAACCCGAATCACATTTTTATATATGCTCGTAGATATCGTTAACGCTGTGGCCCCTCTAAAGAGGCTAACGGAGGGAAGGACAGGCCAGGACAAAAGTCAAACACCTCAGAGGCTGCTCCGAGGTGTCCCCATGATCCCATCAGAGGTGTCTGTGGGCCCCCATCAGAGGGCTCCCTGAGCCCCCCATCCGAGATGCCTGGGCCCCCCCATCCTTCTCCCCCACCCCCCCTCCTCTGCTCCCTCCACTGACTCCCGTTCCCATGTCTGACACCACATGCAAAGCAGGCATGGCAGATCCAAACCTCATGGACACGGCGTGGCAGCCTCAGCACCGACCCTCTCATTCACATCACCCAGGATCACACATCAGCTTCCTCTAGACAGCTCCCTCGGCCGCAGACAACAGACGCCTGCCAAGCGGGGACCAAGCTCCCTGCCTTCTCCAGCACCTTCCTGCATCCTGTTCACGCACACAGCTGCCCTTCAGCACCTGTCTTTCCAGCAAGTGCAGCCAAGCAAGCCCACTCCCAGGAGCTAGCTGGGACCACACCCTCCCTCGACCACCTGCAACAGAGACTGCTGAAGCAGCCCCCGGGGGCCTGGGGCTCCTCTGTTCTTGTGTCCTTTCCGGCCCCGGCAAGCCGACCTTAACTCGGAAATCTCAAGGCGCCCTTATTCCTTCGGCACAAGCGCAGGAGAAGCAGGCCTGAGTGTCCTTCTATCAGCTCATCTGCCCTGAGCACAAAAGCAGCCTATGCTCCGGTACACCCCTCCCAGCTGCCGCACACGCGGAAGGAGCTCACTAACGGCTAGAAGGGCAGGCGGGCACGGGAGGAGATGTGGAGACGGAAGGCGGGCCAGAGGCTGGGTGTTCCTTTAGGGCAAAACTGGAGGCTGAAAAAGCTGCGAAAGACAGGCTACTTCACGTAAAAAGAGAGAGGAGGCACCAAAGCTCTGAAGCCTCAAACCCTAAGCCCCCATCCAGCCACCTACGCTGCCACGTTACACCTTCCGAGACAGCGCAAGGGCAGACGACACAGGAAGACTGGGCGCCAGCCTCACACGGCCCCACTGCGCTGTCTACGCCAAGTTTTGACTTTGAATGTGACCCCGGACAGGTCACACCGCACACCCAGGCCTGGGGTTCCTAGCCTCTAACTGCGAACACTACCGTTAAGTCCTTCCAAGGAAGAAGGAGCAAAAACGATGGGAAAGCCTTCTGTCGGCGCGTGGGTCACCTCCTCACTGATGCACGGTCCACCCTTGGGCCAGAGCAGGTGTGCCAGGGGGCTGGGGCACGAGCAGGGTGTGCTTGGCCAGGAACATACTTCACAGCTTTCATTTACCTTTACACAACAGGAAACGCATGCCACAGGACAAAGCTAGTATTAATTCACTTAAAAAACAAGTTACCCTGTTTCTACAATTTAGATGCCCTGAAACATCTAAGATCTGAAAGGACAGGAGAGGCCCCCTTTCTCCAAATCAACACACTGCCCAGGTTCCAAGAGCTCGCCGAGAAAAGGCGAGGAGATCCAACCAGTCTATCCTAAAGAAGATCAGTCCTGGGTGATCACTGGAAGGACTGATGTTGAAGCTGAAACTCCAATACTTTGGCCACCTGATGCGAAGAGCTGACTCATCTGAAAAGACCCTGATGCTGGGAAAGATTGGGGGCAGGAGGAGAAGGGGACGACAGAGGATGAGATGGTTGGATGGCATCACTGGCTCAATGGACATGGGTTTGGGTGGACTCCAGCAGTTGGTGATGGACAGGGAGGCCTGGCGTGCTGAGGTTCATGGGGTTGCAAAGAGTTGGAGACGACTGAGAGACTGAACTGGACTGAGAAAAGGCAGGGCATCGAGAGGCTCTGGAATGTTCTCCCCTTTTATTTTTTTATTGCTTATAGAACAGATTGAATGTGGCAGTACTTCTGCTACAAAATGGGCTGCAATCTCCCAATTCTCTCAAAGCTACTGCTACTGCTTTTGGTTACTCAGCTGTGTCCGGCTCTCTGCACCCCCATGGACTGCAGCCCACCAGGCTCCTCTGTCCGTGGGATTCCCCAGCCAAGAACACTGGAGTGGGCTGCACTTTGTTCTCCAGGGGATCTTCCCGACCCAGGGGCTGAACCTGTGCCTCCCGCACTGACAGGCGGGTTCCTGACCACTGAGCTGCCTGGGAGGCCCTCTCCCAAATCCACCAGACGCATAAACTGTAGATTCTTGACTCGCAGCAGCAGGGCGCGGACTGTGGGAGTTGGGGCTTTGATTCTGAGTGACCAATTCTTGCAAACTCAAGTTTAAGGAAAGATACTGGAAGTCATCCAAAATCAATCTTCTCTCAATTTCATTATTTCAGGACAAGCAGCGGAGCCTTCACACCGCACGGAACAAAATCAATAAAAGCCAAGAACAACAGGCCACACTCTTTCGAGATCATCTTGTCAAGAGTCCGTGGAGGCAAACACAATAAGGGATCTGTGAGCTGCTAGAATAGCACTATTTCACTTTGTTATTCACGGGGCCCTAATCTGAACCCCATCTTCCTGTTTCGAATGCCGTTTCAATATTTGAAATCTCCACAGCTGGTAAAATCACAAACACATCTGTGAATTTCTAGCCCCCTGAACCAGATGAGCGAGTGGCCTTGCTCTGTCTCAGGTTCAGGTACTCTGCATTAACATGCTGCTTTCTTTCTGCACGTATTTTTCGTGTCCATCTGAGGCTCAGTGACCCTTCCCTGGAAACATCAGCTCTCGGTGTTGTGTTCAGCATTGGAATGTTTACATTAGACAGTCGATGCAGAGGGGAAGCGAACACAGCTCCCACCTGCCTCGACTCCTGGGGGCTCTGCAGGGGCCACCCCTGTGCTGACCACAGAGCATCCAGGGGGCAGCGCTGGGCCGGCGGGGAGGCACCTTTCTCAACGTATCTGGTTGCTCTCCACCATCCGGCATCCCGGGGAGGGGGTGCTGGCTCAGGGTACGGAGAAGGCACCAGCAGCCACAGGGCACGCGGGGGAGGAGCACAGTCAGCCCCGCAGAGACTGCGTCGGCCACGGACCCCCAGCCAACGGCGAGACACGCCCACCCTCGGGAAGTGGCTACACTGGGGACCCTGCAGTCACCCTTCACTCCCGACCCCTAAATAGTGCCTTTTTCAGAACCACGTGGTCGGGACGCCCCCTGACCTCCCGGCCCCACTGTCTGGTCCTGACCGAGAAGGTGTTTCAGGCTTGTGCAACACAGTGGGACATCTCAGGCTTCTCCGCAGTTTGTTTAGTGAGCTTTACAATGCGGTAAATTCCACACAGAATAGTAGGGAAAAGGAGATGGGCTTTGGGTCATCAGAGGCCAATTAGAATGCCACTGGCTGGGCACATAACCTTTGGTGAGTTACTGGGTTGAACAATTTCATAAGGCTGACTCTTCAACTGTTTGGAGGCTACAATACGGCAACTTCACACACAAGACTAAAGCACAGCAGCCTCCATTTTCAGCAAAACAGCTGACTCCTGGGCTGTGTGGGAGCAGCCCCGCAGCCTCGAGGCGCCGCCTCGGATCCTCGCTGAAGCTCTGTGCACAGGCTGACGAGGTCCAGTGCCGCTCACCCGGCCCTGGGCCCCAAGCCCCGCACAGCCACCCCTCATTCTGCTGGGACCGCACCATGTCACTGCCAAAAACTCACTCACGTTTCTAGTCAAAAAATCATAAAATTGATTCTGCATGTTCAATTTAAAGCCCTAACATCAGTGGGGCAGAGGGCATCCCATCCAGTCTTTTCCAAACAGGGGTGACAATGCAGGGCCCTGGAGTCAGTTCGCAACACACGTGAGGAGCACACTGAGCCCCGTGCGGACACACGTCACTCTGCGTCACTTGTGCCCAACACACACACACGTACACGCACACATGTGTGCAGCAGGATTTTCCACAAGAATATTTCTCACTGTGCCCCTGAGTGGGCAAAAAAGTCTAAAAACACTGGTCTAGCATAATAGCCTCAGTTGACAGATACTACGGCTGAGCCCCGCAAGATGAAAAGACTTGCCCACAATCACACAGCCCATTGCTGGCGAGCACTCAACCTGAACTGTTCTTTATGTCTTTAAAAAAAAAAAAATCTTAATTTTCTGGAGAAATGTTAAATGAAATGGGCAAAAAGACAAGAGGTGTAACAACTGTTTAGGAAGTAACAATTGAATCAGAAACACTCAGTCCGAAATGCCAGTTCAGAGGGCGCCTGCTACCCCTCTGACATGGCGGTGACTCTGAGAGGTCAGGGGTCGAAGGTCACATGGGTGCTCGGAAAGCAGGCTTGCCTGAACGGACGGCAAGATCCCCCTTTCGCACCCATCTTCAGGCTCTCAGGGCTCTCAAATGTAGCTGCCATCTATCAGGCAAGCCCCTCATCAAGCAATTTTAAAATTATGGTGTATTCATCATCTGCCAGTGGTTTCTGACAGATACACCACTTGGAGGTCTGTTTTCAGCAAAACATCCCAGTTAATTGGGGGGCAGGCCTTCCAGTGTCCACATTAACAGAAATTATTTCCACTTGAAGAGAAAGTAACAACTACTGCTAAAATAAACAGTATTCAAGATACTATGAATCATAAGTCAGCTGGTCAAAACTGTATGTCTCAAGGACAGCTCTGGGTAGAGAGAAACAAGCTAAAACTATTTCACCAAATGCCCACTAGATGTGAAACACAGTGCTAGGCTCTGTGTTTCAGGCGAATGCAGGTAACTTAACGCTTCCATTTTAAGTCTCTGGAGGATACAAGTCGCATCCTCTTACTCTCGATCACCTCAGCCTCCCCCTCCTTCCTTGTGGGGTCTCTCCACAGAAGTAGCTCCACCTGAGTGTCGAGGGCCCTGCATCTGTCGGTCTTGCAGGGCCGAGGGAAGGGAGACGTCTTCTAAATCACACTGACCGTGACAGACCAGCGGTCCAGGGGCAGCTCTGCAAACGCCCGCTGGGAGTGAGCCGGGGGCCGAACACTGGAGAAGCTGCTTATTTGTTCAAGTGGCAGATGAAGACCTAATTTCCAACATCTAAAATTGCTACCAGATCTTAGTCGATGACCCTTCATTTCATAGCAAGTAGCTATAATAAAATAATCCAAATAAAATTCTTGAACTCAACTTTCCAGAAGTAAGAGTGCGGGCTTACACGTAGATTGTACCTGTTACATGGAGAACAGCTTCAGTGGCCATCCCCTTCATCAAAACTGTCTAAAGGGGCTAAAGTGAGAGAACCAGCGGGGCAATTAGTCCTGTGAGCATAATCAAATTCAGGAGGCAGTACAAAGTCTAGCAGCCTTGGTCATTTCTCACGATTCTACCAGTTTTTCCAGGTAAGCCACAGAAGCCTGGGAAACACCCTGAACTGGCACATTCACACCCAGAAACGTTTGCTTCTTCTACAACCATGATAACCACTGCCAGGGGAGCCTTCATGAAAGCACTCTCTCCTCCTTGGAAAAACCAAAACACCTTCTCTTGCCTTCAACAAGCCCAGTCCCACCCCAGGTCCCATCTTTCTCTCTACTTGTCGCCCCAGACGTCTGTCACAGGTTCACACCGTGTTCATTTCTCGCTTACTTTTTTTCTTTCACGACAGCTCTTCAGTGTCCTGAATCAATCAAGCTTCTTCTTCACCAACGCAAGTAAACAAGCGCAGGACGATGTTCCAAGTCCAGGATGAAAGGACGGCGCCTATGCACCTGCGTCTTCAGCAGCCGCATCCTCTTACTCCCAACTTCTCTTGGTGTTTGGCATGCCAGTCTCATCAGAGGAAAGAATATCTACCGTGACATTTAGTCATCTAAGGAAACAGTCGAATCCAGGACCTGCTCTACCTAGCCGGGTGTGGTGGATCCCTGTGGGTGAGAACCGGCCAGCTTTCTCTTCTTGCCGCGTTGACCGCTGGGGTCACCCCACCGATGGAATCTAGAACCACCTGTGCCAGCTGCTTCGCCAGCAGTTCTGGGTCTTGAGGCGACCGTCCTGTCCATCTGAGCACCGGCCTTCCCTCCGAGTCGCAGAATCTATGAAACCCTTCCCATCCCTCTAGGAGAAGCCACACTTCGTTGGTTCTAAGACACAGTTCAAAGAAGCACAAAGACAGTCACGCTCCACACCCCTCGGTTCACGCCATCCTGACACAACAGGCGCGCCTCACTCTGGGGGCGGGCAGCGTCTCCACCGGGGTCTCCAGAAACAGCCAGCCAGAGCAGCAGGGGCGCCCCTCAAAGCCACGGCCCGCAGCCCCGTGGGGCTCCAGCCAGGAGCGGGTGGGGCTGCCGCCCAGCGCCGACGCACTTCTCCATTCCCACCACAGGCGCTTCCCAGAGAGCTGCTGATGCCCGGTGCATCAGCTCCGTGGCCTCACTGCCCCCCGGGCCGCGGGCTGGCCGAGAGCCACAGGGCGGCGCAGCACGGGGGCCTCCCGGGCCCTCTGGTTGAGACTGTGAAGGGCGGGCTTCAACAGCAGCCCTCAGCTAACGGTCCTAGTTCTCCGAGCAGGACCTCATGTTGCCAGCGCTCGCTGCTGCCTGGAGCAACAAAAAAGCCCTGAAATGTCTGTCTCCATCCTTCGTGGACTCGGGAGTTTCCATGAGAGAAATCACTTGGAAAATTACAATACTGCTCCAAATAAAATATTCACATAAAAACCCTGTTGAAATGTTGAGCTAAAATACTAAGATGTGATTTATGAGGATCCAAGGGCCCCGGCCCCTGCAACCCCATGTCTGGGACGGTTCCCACAGGACACAGCCCCGCGGGCACAGGATGCCTGGACACTCGGGCAGCATGGGTCAGGGCAAAGATGGAAGGGCGCTCTGTCACTCCATCCTGAACAGGGGTGCATATAATAACCAATAGCCAATCATCACAATTGTATCTGCAGACATCTAAATTCCTTCTTCCTTCCGCATGAAAGACATAGACACTTCCCTCTTTATATGATCCTCGTTACAGATGGGCTTCCTCCAGTTGAAGGACTTGGCCTTGCCACTACAGCAAGTTACCGGAAGTAACAATTACCTACAGGAGAGGCAGTCCGTCCAGCACTGGTGAAACAGATCATCCTTTGGTAACCGTCTCTCAAACTTAGCCCCAGTGGAAATCTTCTCACTAAGACCTTGCCTTCGGGCCCATCATTTCCTCTTCGCTTTTCAGATTTAAGGACAGATATTGGCTCCTCACTACCTGGAGTCTGTAGGCGCTCAGTAAACACTGCGCCAGCACTCAACCACCGCAGCGTCCCTGGGTTCCCATCACTGCTGCTTCTCCTCTGAAACGGAAAACAAGCTCAGTGTCTTGAACTTTTAATGATCCCAAGAGCTATCACAGTTTGACTCTTTGTTCTAAAATATTATCAGCATCAAAGAAGCTGCTATTTTTGCCAAGATTTTAGACTGAGTGAAGTCTCTATAATCAGGTAGGTTATCTACGTTGCCCAAGTGTTGTGTCCGAAGATTCTCGTTGGCATTTCTGTATATAATCTGTTGACATATTTTGTTTATACAAGTAAGATCTTTGTTTTTCCTCACCCAACAAGAGCTGAAAAAGGAACTTTGGATGTAGCAATTAATTCAGTGTTTATCTACTTTACTTGTCTGCAAAGTAATATAATACATTCATACACTGGAATGGTGGAGGAAAGAGAGGTGGTTAAAAAGGTCAAAAGGCAAAACAGAAGCTATTCAATATAATAAAACATTGTGACATGGAGTATTAATTTTACAGATGAAAATGCTACGGAAGAAAAAGGCCAAATGTCTTGCCATGGTTACAAGGCGAAATTAGTGATTGCAGCAGGGATCACAGTTTAAAAAAAAAACAAACCTGCAGTCAAGGGCAGAAGGTGGGAGTGTGGTGTTTAGTTGAAGCTTCTAGAAGTGAACCAAGTAACTCATCTGCAAAAATAAAGTCTGGCTGTAAGTGAGCCTTTCTGTACAAATGGCAGTGACAAGGCTCTGCACTGCCTGCATCGTAAGGTCAGCATAAAGGGGGTGGAAAATCCATGGGAATGTCCTGCACACCAAAGAGCTCCAGGGTGGGCAGCCCCCCCTAACCTGCCCCCTCTCCTCCCGCCTAACAGTTCAGGACTTCTTTCAGCAAAGCTGTTACCTGCTTTCTCATAGCCACAGATTCACCTGGTGAACGCTCACTAGACAACCGCGTGCATAAACCTCTCTATGAAGAGCCACTGCCCACAGCAGAACAAGAGGCCTCTCCCCCTTCAGAGAGCACCCGGGTGAGCCTGAGCCCCCAGCACGCGAGGCACCCTGGAAGCAGAGGGCACTCGCAGCCAGGGCCCGGGCCCTCCAGACAGTGACGGACGGTCTAGCTGAGGCCAGACCAGGAGGAGATCAGATGGAAGCTCCACTCAGACACACCTAAGGATTTCAGAAAGGGGCCTAATTAGCCCGAACTCAGTTTACCTTTGAATTTGGGAAGAAAAAATAAAACTGAAGCCAACGAGAAGACTCTGACCACAGACTGTGGGTGAGATGGTGAGGACAAGCTTGCCTGGAGCAACAGGAGCCAAAGTGGGTCAGAGAGTGGGTTCCGGGGGGCTCTGAGCCAGGACGGGGGTGAGGCTGGGAGGGGAGCGGGCAAGGAAGGGGGCGAGGGAGGGCGCAGAGAACGGAAAGCGGGGGGAGAAGCGTGCGCGGGGCAGAGAGAGGAGCAGAAGCCGGAGGACGGTCCCAGGGGAAGCGCTCCTTCCAGGGCCTGGTCGTTTCGCAGTGCGTGCTGCTCATTGCCTTTGTAAAGCCATTTGTGTTAGCTCCCCCACAGCGGAATTTTATCAGACTCTGTGAGGAGCCTAAGGGTTCTGCACACATGCGTATTCCTAAGGCCAGACCCCAGGCGTACAGCTTTCTAGATGTGACGTGACTTTGGGTTCTGCACACGTGCGTATTCCTAAGGCCAGACCCCGGGGTGACAGCTCGCTCGAGGGGCCCCCTGGGGTGACAGCTTCTCAGGAACTTCCCTCCACTCGCCTCTGCTGAGACCAAAGCAACCTTCCTGGGGAAGCCGCTGGAGGTGGAGCCAGGGTTTCCATCTGATTCATCCCAAGCCTGCAGCCGTTAGGGCCGCCATCTTTCTCATCAGACGAGACTGTCAGAACAACGCTCCAGCTGGCCAAACAGGCAAACGCTGCCAGGATTAAAGCAGCCTGAGTGTGTGGTTACACCCCTGCTTTTCCGATAACCGCTTATGATCTTATTCACTCAAGCTATTCTAAGGAGATTTAAGATATTCTTTACCCTGCATTTTTAGTTGTTTTCAATAGAAGATTTGGTCCAAGTAATCTAGCCTACAATATCCCTGGATATAGAACAAAACAACAAATTCAAATCTCCATACACAGGAAGTATTGTAGTAAGCTAGGAAATCATCTGGCCCCAAATCTCCTGGCAGTAAGTATAAAAAGTTCCTATACTTAGAGGAAAAAAGAAAGTATTTACAAAACTGAGATTAATGCATTCACTTGATAGTTATAAACAAAGTTATTTACCACCAAAAAACAAATTATTTTATTAGGCCAGGCACCAGCAAATACACAGAAAATATTCCTAATGATATACATCCCCAAGGTCAACACATCTCTTAAAATTTCAAAGCAGCATTCAGCCCAGATAAGCAAGAATAGATTTTTTTAAAGTCCTAAGTTTATAAAATGGCCTGTTGTGCATGGCTTTCCAGGATTTCAGTCACAAGCTAGAACAACAAAACCAAAAAAACCTTGTTTCTCTATTTTAATTATAATGGCATAAAACCCCAAACTTTGTGGAATAGCATTTTGATTTATACTGATACTGGTTCAAATTAAAACACATATTGTAAAATGTTTGAATTCTTACTATGCTTATAATGGCATAAAATAATTTGAACAAGTCCTCTACAACCAAAATGGAATGTGTACTTTAGAGTATCAAAGAAGGATGTAGCTGAAGTTTCAAGGTCTCATCACTTGTTAGTTCGGACTATCAGCCTAACAGAATTGAAAGGAAAAATGATACTAAGTTCATAATGTGATTTAAGAATAAAGCACTGCCATGATAAATATTTGGAAATTCCAAGCCTTCATAAAAGCACAGTCCATGCACAGCCCCGGCAGCGATCCCTTCGGGGTGTGCACTGTGAACCGCCGGGGGGGTTTATCTCATTTCATTCTCGCGCTGCCCCGCACTTCTGAGTTGCCAGCTAAATTGCTTCTCGGTTTACAGTACAGGAGGCTTCATCGAATTCAGCCAGAATTGCTTACTTTTAAAGTACGCTGATAGGGAGCCCGACGTGGTCTGAAATGGCCTCACCAGATGTTTGGATGGATGAGGAAACGACACATCTCAAAAGATGTCCCACAATTGCCATTAACTACATGCTATGTCCCCATACATTAAACAAGTTCAAGCGATCAGAACACATTAAAATGTTCTCAGGGGAGCTGAACTTGGCTCTTTTTTCCATGGCTAGGTATTTAAATTCTATTCAAGCTTTCATTTTCCGTCCCCCCTCCCCCTTCTCGGGATTCCCATCACTGTCGGGTCATCCTGAGTGATGAGTGCGGTCTAAGCACGTTTAGCATGCCTGTAACGGCCGGCTGGACATACGAGCAACCAGTCTCCACAACCTTGGCTGGACAGACAGAAATGTAGTCCCTAGATCAAAGACAACTGCAGACTGATCTCTTCCCACACCGCTGGGGCCACGGCCTAGCATGAAAAAGTCAGTTCCAAGCATTTATCTGAGGCAGGACCAAGGCAGGTGGGAGAGGCTGGCCAGGCGAGAGTCAGGACCTGGGGCCTTGGCTGCAGCAGGAAGCGTGGCTCCAGGAGGCGGGCTGCGGGCCCGAGGGGCGGCGGAAAGGCTGAGCCTGGTTTGGGGTCGGGGCTCTGCGGGGAATAAACGCCCTTTCCCAACTAAGAGAGGAGACACGTAAGGAAACTGCTGGATTTGCGCCTGGTTCCCAAGGGAGAAAGCAGAAACAGCAATGCCAAACCTGCCACATGGAGGAAGGTAAGATCCTCAGACAGAGCTGCCTGAGGGCGAAGCGGGCTGCCGCCAGCGTCGCCGCGAGCGCCTAAACCAGGCTCCCCGGTCGCCCGCCCGCCCGCACCCCCGCCGCGGTCACACCTCGGCTGGCACTCCAGCTCTGAACCCGCGCCCTTCTCTGACCGCCTGGCAGAATCCGGCTTCAGTCTTCCTCGCTCAGATGCAGCCCCCTTTCTGCGACTTCCCCTGCCACCGCCCTGTCCTCCAGACAGCCCTCGCCCTCAGAGGGCACGCACACGGCTGGTCCTCCTGCCGCAGTGACCACCGACACAGAGCTGTGGGGCAGGAGAGGGGCGCCGCGCGACTCTTTATTCTCCAGGCACCCGGGCAGGACCCGGCCTGGGCTCAGCACCATCGTGTTGTTGGCAACAGGTGCGTTTTGAAATGCAGAGGAGAGTCAAGCACCACACACAGAGTCAGGCTAGGTGACCTTTCAGACCCTGTGTCTAGGGTTGTAGGAAACTTGGAGACAAGCTCACAGCCTCTTCCCAACGAACAGAGAAGATGCTCGCCCACAGGTACCCACATCAGAAAGCAGCAACGAAAGAGATTCTGCAAACGTGCCCATGAAACGCAGAGGGGCTCAGGGCCTGGAGCACTCCTCTGGAGAGCAAAAACAAACAGCTCACCCAGAACTCCACAGGTAGAAGCTGGGCATGTTAGACGCTCCAGGAAGAAGAACAACTGTTAACTTACTGGGAAAATACCGACGATGGTCTAAATGCAGCAGAAGGCCTGACAGACGAGCAAGGATCCCGGGGGCTGTCAGGAAATATGCAGAGCTGTGTGCATCAAGCCAGTCATAATGGCTACATCAATTTACAGAACAAACATTATTCATTATTCCATTTTCTGGGCTGTACTTGCCCATCAGAACATGGCAAAACTATAAAAGTATGACGAAGCAAGAAATCTGTAGTCTCACCACCAACTCGGCTTACAGGGTTACCAGGCTTTCCAGATGTAACTAAATGAACTGAGGGTCAAATTCAAGCACATTTCGCCTCTGCCAGTCCTGTCGGGCATTTTGAAATCTCTATTTTGAACGGAAGATAGGTCAACATCTTTTCATATTTAAAAGAAGACAAAAAAGAAAAAAATCCACTTGAAAAAAATGCAAATAAACAGACCAAAAACCTGTTTTTTGCATTACGTACTCTGCTTTTTACAAAATAAGGATGAAAATGATAAAAAGACAAAATCATAGCTTTGTCTTAAAACATAATGTCCGAGGCATTTCACACGGTCAGCACAGGTTCAACTCGTCCCTCAGAGAGGAGAGTGGTTAACAACTCTAATAGCACATTATTAGCGACATCAGGCAACAGACCCAGGCAAATGAGAAAAATGCATGAGCACGCACTTTAATTATAATGTTCAGTTAAATGTAAAGTTAAAGTCATTCTTGAGCGCTCAAACTGAAAGACATGCAAGATTACACAGCTACTGAAGTGATGCTTATTATTTTAAAAAGAATCATTTTATAAAAGTTTATTTCTAAAAATGACACAAAGTTGAATGCATATTACAAGTCCATAGAATTCAACAAGCTAGAAAGGAAAACCCTAAAAAAAAAAAAAAAGGTAAAATATAGGTTCCAGTGTTAAGATTTTAAAGAATTTTAATTTTCCAAATTTGCTCTGATATTGCTGCTTTTGTAATTTAAAAACAGAATTTCATTAAAAAGTTTTTCAAAGACCTGATATAATGGGAAAATAGTGCTTAAGGGAGAAGGCACTTCTCAAGAAGCAGTTTTGTGCGGATCCCCAAGTCTTCTGGCCTAAATAAAGTCTTCACGATACTCTTTGTCAACAGGATGATGAAAGGCAGGTCCTGTGAGAAAACAGGGAGATTCTAAACGGCCTGGCCCTCCCAGCGGCTACAGGCCAACACAGATGCTCAGCTACGGGGACCCTCCTGCTGGACGCATCAAAGCTCCGCTCCACATACAAGTCGGGGAGTGGACACAGGCTTGGAAACATGCAGAGTGTATTTACGGTGGTAATGCCGGAGATTCCAGCAGCATCACAGAAGAAAACTTTCAAGTTGTTGAATCACGGCAGACAAAATATTCAGCTGAGCTCTGTAAGATGGAGACGTAAATCCAAAGTCTCCCAGGAGTCTCAAGTCCAAACACTGAACTATGAAAGCAAGGCAGGGGCCTCCCTGGTGGTCCAGCGGCTCAGGCTCCGCATCCCCAACGCAGGGGATCCGGGTTCAATCCCCGGTCAGGGAATTAGACCACGCGTGCCACAACTAAGACCACGTGCAGCCAAATAAATAGATGAAGGGGCCTCCCCGGTGGCTCGGCAGTACAGACCCTGCCCGCCAACGCAGCAGACACGGGTTCCATCCCTGGGCTGGGGAGACCCTGGAGAAGGGAACGGCAGCCCACTCCAGCACTCTGGCCTGGGAAATCTCATGGACAGAAGAGCCTGGCGGGCTACAGTCCACGGGGTCACAAAGAGCAGGACATGACTTAGCGACTAAACAACCGTAACAGATAAACAAATTGAGGGCAGAGGGAAACACAGCCGATGGGCTGAGCGTCTGTGAAAACTGGGGCATTTTAGCTGTCACTCAAGAGCACAGTATGACTCCAGTGAACCAAGTGAGAGTCCACTCTGCACAGAGGAGCAGATGGGGGCCCTGGAGTGCCACCTGCTTAACCAAGCCCACATTTTACAAGAACTTCAGTAAAATAAGCGCTCAGGAAAAACACAGCAGATTTAAGGCTCTGGCAAACATTTTAAGTGTAAGTCACGGATGTGTAAGAAGAGAGGCGGACGCTTTGGTGACAAACGGCACAGAGATTGGAGAGAAGCTGGTCTGGGTTTAGACCACGACCTTCTGACAAGCCCAAAGGCAGAGGCGGCACTGGGGAGGCGTCAGCGCAAGGCCGCGTGTCAGGAGGACGCAGATGCGAGACAGCAAGGACACCGCACGCGTGCCCGCGGAGGACGACGTCCTGCGAAGGCCTGGGATTCGCTCAGCCAGCTAAGGGACGGTGCAGGCACAGCTACGCCGACGCCAAAGACGTGGTCTGTACGGATCTTCTCACAGAGGAGGCGAGTGGCTCCTCTTTCCTAACGGTGCATAAAATAGCAATGCCTCTGAAAACCAGTGGTGTCTTGGGGTCAATGAAATAGAATGTGTCTCTTGCAAATCTGGTATATATTTCAGACTTCACATAAACCTGGTATATATTTCAGGCTTCAGAGCCCTCCATTTTGACTCTGTCCATAACAGAATGGAATTCCAGCATCGTGGAGGTGGGAGGAAGCTCGGCAGTCATTTGGCTGAACATAGGCTAGTGTGTGAACCCTTTCAACAATATATCCCAGGTGACAACTTCCAAAGCAGCTGACAGCGCCCTGTCAGCTGTGGAGCCTATCGGAGAAAGTGTGCAATCCACAAGAGGGTTTCTCCAGCAAACCCCACAACGCCCCCACCAAAAAGGTCTGACCTCAGAAAATGAAGATTTATGTTCAGAGGACACCACAAAGTTAGCACAGAACTGACAAACTGGAATAATGTATTTGCAACATATTTAACTGATAAAAGATTTATAGGAATTCCTATAAATCAGCAATAAAAACGGTAGAAGAACCGAATGGACAAAGACTAGGAAAAGGCATTTCACAGAAGGAAATACCAGAAAATCTAAATGACCACATAAAAAGAGTTCAACCCTACTATCAATCAGAGATAAAGCTATGACATAACTGTCCTCAATTTTACTGGGTAAATATAGAGATTTTAATATTTAGTAAAGTGACACAGAAAGCTTATTAAAAAGAACCCCCAGATAAAATAATTTATAAAGTAAATGGTCACACTATAATTTACAATGGTAATCCTATTCGTTTTCTAAATTAAGATTTATACACATCAGGTTGTTTTAAAGCAGCATAATACGTTTGCAGAAAAATAAGGTATATTTTATGATTTCCAAGTACATATACATACATATATATATATATATATTTGTTTTTCTTTTATTACTAGGATTTGCTTATGTTTTAAGAAAACACAATAGATTTGTAAATGTGAGCACAGTTTAAGTGCAACCCAGTAGGGAAAATATTCAGTGTCTATTTCAGAAATAAAGTCTTCATGTTAACTGATGTTAACTGATGCAGTGGAAATCACTACATCAATGATTTGCCGTTTGAAAAATGACAAGTTGTGTGACAGCTGTTACTAGGTCAAGTGCAATTCAAATTATTAAGGACAAGGTAAGGTTAGTTCTAGAGACCATTTCAATAGTCTCTCAGGCTGAGAAGGTCAAGTATTGCTCAAAGCTTCCAGGACTTATCAAAAGCAAAGGGAAAACGATTCTCACCAGCCTGGGAACAATAAAAGCCTCCTCAACCTGTCAGCAAGGAGGTCCCCCACTCAAACATCAGGGTGTCAGCCCTGAGTTACAGGGAGCTCAGCAGAGTCCTAAGCAAGCGACCGTGGTCCTGCCAGAGAGGCCGACTTCAGTGTGTCCTTCGGGTGCGTGTACACACATCTAAGAGGCCGCTTTAATGGAGGGGTGCAGGTTTCATATTTTTAAGTGTCCATATATTTAAGAGACCAAGAATAAGTTTTTGTCTTTTCTTAAAAGATAGTTTCCAAACACAGATATATACTGTGCGTATATTGATGGCCAACGTAAATCTATTCGACAGGTTTTATTTAAAGTTATCACGCTGTGCACAATACAAAGAAAATAATGCTATTTGAAAGGAAAAGGAAAAATAAACCAGACAAGGTTCCAAGTTGCGGAATAAATGGATGGAAGAATCACAAGAACACCCAGAAGTCCAGGAGAGACTGTTCCAGACCATGAGATTTTCAGAATCTGGAAATTTTGTATTTTATTTTATCAAATTATTTTTTCATTTCTATTCTTTAAATTATGAAAGTATGATAACACATTTACAGGAGACTTGCAAAATACAGAACAAAGTTAATTATAATTCCACCATATATTACAATTATTTTTAAGCAAATTAAGATCTTTACTTGGAGTTTTAATATCAAACTCTTAAAAATGAACAGAATGAATATACAGAGAAGTAGAAGGATACAGCAGTCCTGAAGAGCACTATGGCCAGTTCCACGTAATTAAGATTTAAACAATTTTCACTCAACAGCAGGATGCAAATTCTATTCAAGTTTCCACAGACTGTAAACTAGGAGACACTGGAACGTATCCAGGGACATAAAATAAGGTGCGGAAGTTTCCTGTCTAAAGGTATTGAAATCATGCAGATTCTCTTCTCTTACCCCCGTGGAATTATGTTAGAAATCAACACCATAAGATATTTGAAAATCGCCCACATATTTTCAAGCGCAATGCAACATTTACCAAGACAGCTCTTTGACTTAGCTACTGAAAGCCTCAGCGAAGTTAGACTGGAAAAACACAGGGTGGTCGCAGAGAAGCGTTTAAACGAGAAGCATTTCCTCCCTCTTGCAGGGTACACGCACACACCAGCCCCCCAGAACACCGCCTGCCGCGCATGTCTGAGGGCCAGTGCGGCCGATGGTTCTAGTCAGCGCCCTTCCCAGCTCCTCGCCCTCTATCTGCGGAGGGTGGCGGCGTGGGGGCGGCGGGAGGAAGATGGATGCCGCGGGGTGGGGGGCGGTTTAAATCAGAGCTGACAGGTAGAGCAGCAAGGGGCGGGGCTGGACGTAAATTATGTTTGGCTTTAAATATAATAGTTTTAATGTTTCATTGGTAATAAATCCACCTGCCCCCGCCCCTTAAACTGCTGTCACAACATGTATCAGTGGCCCCTGACAAATGCCTGCAACCTCTGCCATCGTGATTATACGGGAAAGGCTCTGCAAGAATTCCAAGCAATCTGTCCACGTCATGCTCTGACAGAGCAGAGATGATTCTGGAGAACCAGCAAGGAAGCCTTAACACAGCCCTGGCTCTGCTGCTCAGCACCCAGCTGGTGGGCCTGGGGGCCCCAGGCAAGGAGCGGCCGCTCTTTGAGCTTGAGTGATCTGGTACATGAGCAGAAGGGATCCTCCAGGTGTAAGAAGGTAGCCCGCAGTGCAGATGGCCACGGTGGAGACAAGAAGGAAGTGTCACGCGCAGACCCTGTGGCCAGTGACTGCACTCCAGAATTAACCGTCAAGTATCTTCTAATTAGGGCCACAGCTTCAAAAGGGAAAGGAAAAGATGAGGCAACACGGTACAAAAAGCTGACTAAATATCTCCTTATGTTAGGGCTTCCCTGGTTTCCTTATGTCACTAAAACCAAGTAAGCTAGGGTGCTATTTTTTAAATTACACGTAAGTTATTTTTATAATTGTTCTTCAAATAAGGAAAATTTAGTCACAAAGAAAGCAATCTATTTAAAAATTGTAAAGCTTTTATTGTAGCTAGCAAAAAACAAAGAACAATGTAAGAGTTTGTATGCAATTTTATAACCAGCTGCAAACAAATTCTTAAATACTTAAAGTAATTGCAAAAGAGAAAGGTGGGAAGGTTTTTACATGATTATTTGGGTTACAGCAATCTCTGCAGAAAACTTTTAAGATTTCCACAAGTTGTACAAGGAAACTATAAAAAGCTCAGAGTAATTATTTTTAGGAATGTCCTGATTGGGGTTAAAATACGATGATAATAAGCTTCAGAAAACAACCTTAAAAAAAAGTTTGCTACCTTGAACTTGTGAAACGCCACTAAATGGAAAAATAATCAGGATGACTTAAAAATAATTGAACCTCTGCTAGTTATAATGTTGGAACCTTTCACTTGGGAATACAGTATTTAAATACAATAATAGCTAAGAGGAAAAGACATATTTTTATTAGCATGAGGTATCTTTCTCTGATATTTATAAGCTCTCGGAATAAATAATAATTCCTTTCCAAATAAAAAATGAACTATAAAAATATTTTGGAAATTAAAACTTTAAATTTTTTTCCCCTGCCAGGTGATGACT
The DNA here is from genome assembly GCF_032405125.1 of Capricornis sumatraensis. Classification (NCBI taxonomy): domain Eukaryota; kingdom Metazoa; phylum Chordata; class Mammalia; order Artiodactyla; family Bovidae; genus Capricornis; species Capricornis sumatraensis. The sequence continues at coordinate 54,523,020 of NC_091090.1, read as the reverse complement.
TTGGTCTGTGCTCGTGAGAACTCAGGGAGGTGGTGAAGGGCAGGGACGCCCGGTGTGCTGCAGGTCATGGAGACTCAAAGAGCTGGACACCACTTAGCGTCTGAACAACAGCAAAGCTGTAACGTCCCTTTGTTGCCTTTTAAAGATAATACTTTAACATTTCAGTTTGTTTTCCAAAGTCACTGTCTGCATTTAGCCACCACACTTCTCATCCTCCCATTTAGCATAATTTAGCAGAGTGTGACAAACTCGTTATTCCACAATCAAACACCTAGTTCCCACTCTTCAGCATCACATTTTTAAAAAAACAGGCATCTACTCTAGATCAGGATTTCCAATATTTCCTAAGAAAACCGTTATATACGGAAATCTATCAGCTGATTCTTCCCAAAAATATGGTTTTGAAAAAAGACTGACATTTTCCTCCTCAGCTTTTCTTACACCTAACGTTTATTTTAGACAAGGCGTGGCTAATACCGATAGGCATAGCAGCGTGGCAAAGACCTGTCATATCATCGCAGAATTTTAGGGTGGAAAAGATTTCAGAGAGCACCTAAGCTAACCCTCAGTCCCCAAAGCCTCATACCCCATTTCACAGATGTGCAAACTGAGGCCCAGAGAAGTTACAGGTTTGGTTTCTGAATTCTGCTTTTCATGACTAAAAAGACTCCAGCCAGCCTAAGTCCTTCTGTTTCTCATCATGGAAAAAAAACAAAAAAACAAAAACCCTGTGCTAGTATTTAGGATGTTTCAATAGATTGATCACAAACATAAGATCAATGAGGATTAAATCGTAAAATAATTATACAGTTAAAGCTGGGCTAAATAAATATGCATCTATAAATTTTCAATATAGTGAAATCCTCTGTTATCTTTCAGATTCATCACAAATTTCTAAGAGATAAACAACAGATTTTCAGCCATTAACTACGCTTAACTATGTTTTCTTACTGTTTTAATTGTCCCGGCAATCAGTACTGCCCTCATTGCAGTGCTATTTCATGAGCAAGTCTGCACATGCAATAAACTATCCTATTTAATTCTGTGAAGGTACACTGATGAAGGCCTGAACTCTCCGTACAACTTGTATGAAGCACAGAGTCTTCATGACGGGTCTGATGGCTGCAACAATCACGTCTTCCGTTTAACACAGATGGAGACTGCAAATAAAAGTGACAGCAATAGGCTCTGCAAAGCTGAGAGATCACGGCACCACACACAGTGTCGGGTCCCAGGACAGACACCAGGCAGACAGACAGCCCGTGAGCGCCGCGCCAGCGCCTGGGAGGAGGCCGCGCGGCCGTGGGGGCGAGGAGGCGCCCGGAAGCACAGGTGGGCACTGTACCCCTGCCCTTCGCTGCCGTGGTCTTACACAGAGAACTGTGATTGTCATCCCTATGAAAGCTCTCAACTGCATCAGCAATTGAAAAACAATGAGTAAGCTGAGTCAAAACGCTTTGTAAACTTCCATTTTATTATGAAAAAATATAAAATTAACTTGCAATGCTTCTATTAAATATTTCATGAGCATATGAGCTGACTTTGAGATTTCTTTTCTTTTTAAATGTGTCAAAATTCTAGTGAAATCCTTTTACTAAAAGCAGTAAATGCAGTTCATGCTATATTATAAATAACGAGTTTTCATGGTTTGAAATTTATCAGTAAAATCTCTGACCAGAAAACTGCATGACCACGATGCTCATGTTGTTGAAACGCACATTTTCCTAAATGACGTATCTGTGCACACTCTTTCAGCATCAGGACGGCAGAGTACGTTTGAAAGCAGAGAAAGAAAATTCAACGAAGCCTGTCAAAAGAGAAAGCGGGAGAAAAAACTGGCAAGCTAATAGTTTACACCTTAGAGACTCCTCAAACGGTATTATGGATTAGTCTCTGGGTCCTGTGCAAGACTCATCAAAATAAAAGGTGTTCAACTGGAAAAGTGGAACCCTTGAGAGGAAACCGAGAGAGAAGGAAGCAGGCAGAGAAACCAACTGGAGACATGAAAGAGCCCCCACATCAAATCCTCAAAGAACACAGTTAGGAACGCAAGCGTTCAATCCAAACATAACGTGCAACCTGTAAAAAAGAAGAAGGGATTTTTAAAAGGATAAATTTGCAGCCAAAACTGGACTTTGGGCATTTAAATTTACTAAATTATCCACAGATAATGAGTACTTCACGAAGAACAACAGTTACGTGAGAAAGTATGCTTTAGGATTAAAGTCTCTCTTGTCTATCAATATAAACAATTTTAAAATGCTTACATATTTTAAAATATATCAGGTTTTTAAAAAGCACAATTTAGGCATAGTCAGAATGAAAAGCTAAGCATTAAAAGAACAAATATTTTTACAGCATAATCCTAAACAGTGTACTCCATTTTACTGATCAACTGAAATGCCACCTAGTTAATTATACAGAAGATAACACAATTAAAAACAAACACTCAACAGAAGCAGCACAAAAGCTGTCATTATATTATAGAACAAACTTTCAAATATCTAAGGCTTTGTAAGATTCATTTTACAAATGTAAAACCATTATGAATTATAATTAGTTATGACTTCAATAAAATTTTAAAGAATATCTATCACTCATATAAAATCTGTTTCTCTATTTTGAAAGTGCATCAAAAAATATTTATAGAGAGCATCTTTTCTAAAACCCATCTGAAAAACTGTAAGCAAACTGGAAATTTTTAATTGTTCTACATTTAATTATTTGCACAAAATATGCACAATATTTTATCAAGGAAAACTAATGTGCTGATGCTAACCTAAAAATATATATATACAGGTTTAAAAAGTTTTAAAACAGTGTTATTCTGTGAGATTTCCCTACTCTAGACACGATTCTTAGAAATCAAGTGGTCAGAGGAAGTGGAGTTTGCAATATTGTCCTTTTTTTTGAAAAAGGTCACATAAATAATCTGCCAGGTACTCTCCCACCAAGAAAAAGCACATGCTTTAAATCTAATGATGGCCGCAGAGGGACAAACGTGTAAAATAAAGTGTACACACACCTGCAAATCATATTTATATTCTGGCCAAAAGCTGTCTGCAAACAGTACACGTCGATCTAAAACAAACCGTATACACTCCTAGCTAAATCTAAAACAAATGCATTTGATACACTGATAATGATTTATAAAGAAATTTATATATAGTTGTAACTAATTCAAACAACATAGACTTTGATGTTAAGGACTGTAAGGTGGTGAAAGTTTCATCTTATAAAATTCCATTTAATTAAATTGAAAGCTCACAAAATTCTAAAATAATTACATGTTTAGGATCCAACTCAAATCTGGATTAGTTCAAATGTTTCTTAGTTCTTACATTTACGGAGCTCACACTATGAAAACAGTGAGAATAACACAGACCGAGCTGTGCAAAGTCGAGTTAACACAATGGCTTGCTGAACTCGGAAAACCAGAGCCCACGTGTCAGCGTGGATCCTCTTGCCCTACCGAAGTGTGACAGGGTAGAGCCCCTTCCTCACTAACGAGTAACAAGCGGCAGCTTTGTTAGAGCAGCTCCGAGGCCGTGGCGGTGCCCAGCGTGGGCCTGGCCTGTCGGCCACAGCCGTCCCCGGTGCAGCAGCTACGCTCAAGTGAGCCTTCGTGAAGGCTGAGAAATAAATTATATTAAGTGCTGCGTTTTGAACCTAGAAATGAGGGAAGGAGCTGTTAAGATATCAAATTTACTAAAAAAATAATTATGTGAGAAATACGTTGCTGTCACAGAGAGACTTGCCAGGCTCACGGTGTCGGAGCGGGTGGTCACACACACCTTTGGGATCAGTGTTGTGACACGGAGATGAGGCTGGGGGGCTGGTGCGCCTGGGGCAGAGGGGAGAACAGGAAGGCACGCAGGCGGCTTCCTGGACAGCCGACCGTCGGTGCTCCGAGGAGCCCTTCCGATGCCCACGAGGAGCAAGCCGCCGGCCTGATTCAGCAGCTCGGGACGCGCCCCAGACTGCTCCTTTATAACCTGCTTCCATGTCTCACATTTCTAATGAGCACAGCTTCACTTCTGCAGTCCTTCCTGCCCGCGCTCTAACCAAACTCAAATCTGAAACTTGAAAACTACCTTGGAAATTTGTGGGCAGCCACAGAAAGGCCCCGGAGAAGCAGACACATATTACATGCTAATTGTAAGGATGAGTGTCACCTTTTATGGCGATGATGTCATTATTGAGGAATGCTAATTAAGACATTAGATGACTTGCTGATTGCAGACGCATTCTGAAGGAATCTATTTGTCCTCGTCCGCTGAACAGCAGATCCAGCGAGGGGACGGAGCCGTGAGAGACTGCAGTTCCCGTTTCTGAAACGCTGCCTTTGAGTGAACGTTCCCATGGACTGTTTGCCTGATTTCTGGGCTGACACTTCCTCCTGGGAACCGGCTCGAGTGAGCAGGCGGCGGGCTGTCCCTGGCCGCGCTGCTGGGTCTGGTCTCTCCTCGGCTGCCCCCGCCCGCCACCCCAAGCCCTCGGCCGGCTCTGGGCCGTGACATGCCTGTTGTCTTAGCCGAGTCCTGTTGTCTTCCAGGACTGCGTGCCATACCTTCAAAGATTAAGCCTTCCCACGTGGGATCTGTCCAGACAGCCAGTGTATTGCAGCTTCTCACGGCCTTCTGCACCCTCCTACACCCTGGTGTTATCAGCGGTGGCTTTCTTTCCTATTTTGTGTCTAACTACAGGACACAGGCGCCCGGGCTGATAGAAGCCGGTTCTCACTGTCATTCCCGTCTGTTCTAACTGCCAGGCTGACTTCCGCAGTCTGCGACACTCTGCCGCCATCTATGTGCAGAAACGGGCACAGCACCGCCCACCCCCTCAGCTCCCCTTGCTCCAGAAACAACCCTGTTTCTGATCCGGACAGATGAGAAGGGAAGCTTCAGGAATAATCCGCTTTCCCACAAAAACAATGTAGCAGCTTCCCAGGAACCTCTATTTACTTCTCTGTGAAGCAACCTTCTAAAACTAGAAGAGGACGAAAATGCGTTATTTAACATAAACCGAAACCACAGTCTTCTCCATTACTGCTGTTGGCAAATTTTAGCAAGAATGGCCACTTCCACAGCACCATGACAGAAAAAGAAGAGGTGACAGGAAGTTGAAGCTTTAAGTCACAAACAATTGCAATAAAAATAATTTTGCAAAACTGCCAAATGATATGGTCACTTTTGTAATATTAATATTTAATATAAAGGAAATGTAAACAAACCAGATTTTAAAAGTATCTACTCACATTATTTCAACTAGCAACAGCACAGATATAATCACCTAGTCTTTATCAAATGCCCAAATGCTTTCTTTCTAGGGAAGACAGAGAAACATGTCAGAACCCTAGGCAGCCCTCAGCCTTTCCTAAGGTGCGGACTACACAGGCTCTGAAGTGTCCCAGTAGATGTCAACATCAAAAAAGCAAACAAACAAGAAAAGCACTCCAGAGTGAGTCATTCAAGATCCTCAAGCAAAACAAAAAAACACACAAAACCTTTCCTCTACTGAGCTTTTAAACAATAATTAATCTACTCAGTAAAGGCAGACACTGGTGTTTCCGATCAGGACTAGCGAGGTTGTCAATAGTCCTAGAGAACAAGCCTCAGAGGTTTAGCTTGTCAACACTACTGATTTCTGAAAGACTTTTTACTGATACAACAACTGGCGCCAGTGAAATGCACAGGGGAGGGAGGGAAAGGAGACTCGGAGAGAAGGTGAGCCCTGATTCACCCACCACCACCAGGAGCGCACCCTGGCCGCCCCCACAGTGACCTTCCATTCACGGCGGCTGCACAACTGCTGTCAGCAAACACGTCGTCCAGCAAGCGCCCCCCTTAATCACCAACACGCTGACCGAGCACAGGGCTCCCTGGTGGCTCAGCTGGTGAAGAACTCGCCTGCAGCACAGGAGACCCCAGGTGGATTCCCGGGTCAGGAAGATCCCCTGGAGAAGGGACAGGCTACCCACTCCAGTGCTCTTGGGCTCCCCGGTGGCTAGATGGTAAAGAATCCACCTGCAATGCAGGTGACCTGGGTGGGATCCCTGGGTCAGGAAGAGCCCCTGGAGAGGGGCACGGTTGCCCACTCCAGTATCCTGGCCTGGAGGATTCAGACTGCATACCGGTTGAGCTCATCATTGAAATCAACGTTCCCTAAGAACTATCAAAGTGATTTCGAGCTAAACATAGGTTAGCAAGCCAAACCAAGCCTATACGTGTATTTCTTTGTAAATAGAGCACATTGAAGCTCGTCATGAGTGATTTTTTAATTGACATTCCGAAACAACATACACTTCACGTGAATGTTAGAAGAAGGATAAAATGATGAAACCTACTAATAAAGTGGAAATCTAAATTAAATAAGTCTTGATACACTTTATTACTTGCACTGGTAAAGTATGCAATTAATGATTTACAAAAGAAATACATTAAAAAGATATCACATGTTAAATTTCTTTGAAGTAGAAAAGATTTCATTTTATCTTACTATACATACCAACTTCAAGGATCCAACTTTAACAAAGAGAATTTGTATTAAATTCTATTTGTGCTAAAAGGATAAAGTAGAAATCTTGTTTGACAGACACCAAACTCTATTTTGTGCTTCAAAGGAAAAGTTAAGTTTAAATTCTTAAATTTCCAGGATCTATGGTATTAAACATAAATTTACTGGTGGCTCAATTAGTAAAGAATCTGCCTGCAATGTAGGAGAACTGGGTTTGATCCCTGAGTCAGGAAGATCCCTTGGAGGAGGACATGGCAACCCATTCCAGTATTCTTGCTTGGAGAATCCCATGGACAGAGGAGACTGGTGGGCTACAGTCCTTGGGGTCTCAAGAGTTGGACACAACTTAGAGACTAACCCACCACCAAACACAGGTATTATTTACGTGTACCTCTTACCTGCACATTTATTAAACACAGATCCAGATACCATATCTACGGGATTAAATAAGGCATTCGTTTTGTGCACATCTTAGTTTATGCAAATTACGTACTCCAATCTAAACGAGAATCCAGAGAAATTCTTCATTCGTCATCAGACGTCTAAAACAAAGAGTTTCACTCATAGCACCTTCACTGACTTACTTCCTGTCTACTGCGTGTGTGTATAGATCCATCTAGAAACCAGTATTACGGTAAAGATGTGCAGTTCGTTATCTGAACTAATTTTGGCTTAACTGTGCAAAGATAAAATGATACTTTGGATTTAATTTAGCAAGTCACTTATGAGTCAATTAAGAGTGCCAAACTCAACAAACATACCTTTGTGTGGCCCCCCAATCACCAGAAAAAATCCAAGCATTATTAACTGTTATCAAAATTACAATACCAACTCGGGCTAGCAAAACAGGACACTCTGTCTGAATAGGGGGAGGAGAGCTTTCATGGAGTACTTTCTCATATAAATTCTTAAATTCATAACGGAAAGGACTTTTAAGTGGTTTTAGATTTGAATTCAATTGTCAGGTCTGTAACAGGCTTCCAAGGGGAGTCTGAGCCATAGGACACCTAGGGACCCAAACGCAGCACACTGTCCACAGAGGACAAGACCCTCAGCCTCATGCCCATGAGGGGGTCGAGCGCCTCAGCAAGCCCCTGAGGGCTGCGGCACGGCCAGCCTCACGCACACGAGGGGTCGAGCGCCATCTGCACAGACAGTACTCCGTTAAGTGTAAAGGGCTTTAGTGCCGCAGCTTCACCTCGTACCAAACTAAAGAGGTTAAACATCACAGGGACTGAGTCGCACAGGATCCGTCAGCAAGAAGTGAAGACGAGAACAAAAGCAGAGAAGCGCAGCCTGCGTAGGTCGTGGGGGCTCAGCGTCGCCCGGGCCGCGGGGGCTCAGCGTCGCCCGGGCCGGGGGGGCTCAGCGTCGCCCGGGCCGCGGGGGCTCAGCGTCGCCCGGGCCGCGGCTCTGTGCGCCTGGCCCTCTCCTCCCATCTCCTCCCTCCTCCCATTTCTCCAGAAACACACACGTTATCTCCGTGTGGATGTCAGGTCAACGTACAAGGCACCTCACCCGTTCTCAGGGTCTCACGGCCGCATGAAGGGAAGCCCCCACCAACAGACACCTTCTCAATTACAGGGCTAACAACTGGCTGGCATACCAGATGGTCTCATGTCGCACTAAGCACATATGAGAGTTAGACATGAAAACATAAAAATTAATTTTAAACCTTATAAAATATACAAGCCTATATCAATGTGTACATCTAACAACCAAAATAAGTTATCTTCAGAGACCCCACATGGAATTATGGTTGCATACGCTAACACAGTGGGCTTCCCTGATGGCTCAGTGGTAAGAAAGCCACCTACAATGCAGGAGACGCAGGTTCGATCCCTGGGTCGGGAAGATCCCCTGGAGAAGCAAATGGCAATCCACTCCCATATTCTTGCCTGGGAAATCCCATGGAGAGAGGGGCCTAGCTGACTACAGTCCATTGGGTTGCAAAACAGTCTGATACTACTGACCTGGCTTAAAACTCAACATTAAAAAAAAATAAGACCATGGCCTCAAGTCCATCACTTCATGGCAAACAGAAGGGGGAAAAGTGGAAAGAGTAACAGATTGTATTTCCACGGGCTCCAGAATCACTGCGGACGATGACAGCAGCCATGAAGTCAGAAGCTTCTGCTTGGAAGGGGAGCTACGGCAACCCTAGGCAGGGCAGTGAAGAGCAGGGACAGAGCTTTGTTGACAGCGGTCTGTACAGTCAGAGCCATAGTTTTGTTCTAGTAGTCATGCAAGGCCATGACTTAGAGACTTTCACTTTCACTTCTCACTTTCAGTGATTTCAGAGATGGCCCATAAAGAAGGCTGAGCACCAGAGAATGATGCTTTCAAACTGTGGTGCTGGAGAAGACTCTTGAGAGTCCCTTGGACGGCAAGGAGATCAAATCAGCCAATCCTAAAGGAAATCAACCCTGAGTATTCACTGGAAGGACTGATGCTGAAGCTGAAGCTCCAATACTTTGGCCACCTGATGCGAAGAGCCAACTCCCTGGAAAAGACCCTGATGTTGGGAAAGACTGAGGGCAGGAGGAGAAGGGGACGACAGAGAATGAGACTAGATGGCATCCCCGACTCAACGGACATGAGTCTGAGCCAGCTCCAGGAGATGGTAAAGGACTGGGAAGCCAGGTGTGCTGCAGTCGACGGGGTCGCAGCGAGTCAGACGCAGCCTAGCGACTGAACGACGCCGACCAAACAGGAGCATCAGGAAGAAGCCCTGGGAGAGGGCAGGGCTGCGACTGCCTGTCGCCCGGCCCCCCCGCCGCACCCCCCCTCACCCCCAGCCTCACCCCTGCACTGGCCTCACCCCTGCACTGGCCGCTCCGTCTCCTGGACCCTGACTGGCTGCCTGGCTGCTCCGCCGGCCCCTTGGCTCACAATCAGCCCTGCTTCCTGCCCGCTTCCTGGGCTGGACGTCCACCAGGAGGACAATCAGACTCGGCCTTTTGCTCCCATGTTCAGCTCTGCTACCCAGGCCCACACAGCTGGATGAGGAAATCCTGCCCCCCAGACCCCGGGGCCCCAGGCACCTTCGGGCACGTAGGCCTCCTGGCTGTCAGGAGACAGAATCAAACAAATGACCCACAGAGTCAAAAAGGAAATAATAAAGATAATTCAGGAGTTAGAAAACAAGCAAAACGGATGGAGCTATTCAATGTGAATAAGAGAAAGTCAAAGAAAGACTTCGTAATGGTCGTGAACACTGAGAAGGGATTTGAAAATACTTCCCAAAGCTACAAAGAGAAGAGTCAGATGACTTTCTGTGTCCACAAGCACACAAGAAAAAAAAGCTTAAGAAGAAACTTCGGTACGTGGGGAAAGAAAGTCTTTAAGGCGAGGACTAGTTTACATTAGAATTATCACTAATGGAGATGGTCACCATCTTTGATGGTCTTTAAAGTAAATTCCCAAATATGAAGATCTGAGTTTCGGATCTGTCAGTCACCAAGCAGGGCAGCAGGCAGCTTCAGTTATACAATGAAAACCTCATTAAATTATTGCTAAAGCTCCTTTCAGCTCTAACATTCCATAATTGCATAATCTTCATTTTTAAACAATAATAAAGGCAATTCCAACATGACATTGTGAGAGCACAGGGCCACACTGGGCTAGACGCCCTGTGGAAAGATCCCATCCAACAGAGTGGCTTCAAGAATGAACTGAGAGTATCAAGAAAGCTGCAAGGAATGGCGGAAAAACCCCAAGTCACAGCAGTAACGGATGCTGAGTAGATGAGAAATTCAAGACAGAAGTTACTGAAACATATTATTTACATGGAAAAAATTTAAGACTAATAAAGCAGGCTCTTAAACATCCTCCCCACCCCCAAGATGGGCAGGCCCGTGCCGGGTCATTTGTTCCTACCGGGGTGATGTCACCCACTGGGTTTAACTGCTTTTAATAACTAGTACATTTTGGTCGTCTCTCACTTTCTCCTACATGAGATCAAATCAGCCTCTCGATGACCTACACTACATGAGTCATAATTTTTCTGTTTATGATTCAGAAAAATGTCTTCAGTCAGTATTTCCCAGCCTACTGTGGGTTTCTTCCAAGAACCAATTTCATCCTCATTGGTTTCCTACAGGAAACCAGACCAACTTCCCATTATTTTATTTTCCTTACTTTTAGCATACCATAGCCCACATCAAATTAACTGGAAGTGAGAGCGAGAGCAGGCTCTGCCCTGCACAAAGAGAGGCCGCCGCAAACAATGCCCCGTCCAGAGGTCACAGATTCAGAATGAAACAGCGCCCTGTCCAGAGGTCACGGATTCAGAATGAAAAAGCGCGTGCTGATATCAGAGCTTTCTTTCTGTGGAACTCCAACCCAAGTAAGAGAAGTATTCTAATCAACTTCTTACGAACATTAAACTCCCAGAAAGAATTTTTGTTTAAAAACTATTATTCATGAAAACAATAAATTCTACAAAATTGGTTCATACAGAGAAATTGATTATAAGGAACAAAATACGTGTTTTCCATTCCAGCCCAGTAACAAGCTGCTGGGAGAGGAGGGAGGCAGCTGAGACCGACCCACAGAGCCTTGGAGAGGGGGCGGGAGGGGCGGAAGCCCCACAGCCTGCCATCACCAGCTGCCATCAGGCAGGCCCTCCCCACACCGACCCTGCCCATCATTAAGAATCCACCTGACGTGAGATCACAGAAGAGCGCATGGAACATGGGCTTTCCAGGGACACTGTGATCGCGATCTGCGCTCACCTACTCCCCCAGAGCACCTGGGGAGCCAGGACGTAAGCGCTGTCACCGGCCACACACTGCTCGGCAGAACATGTCTGAGTGTCGAGGATTCTGCTGTGAACATATATCCGATTCTCCTTAGACTCCCTCCATCCTCCCCATTTCGGAGGGAAGGTACCGTTTCCGGCTTTACAAGCTGGCACCGTCATTATCTGACAGAGAATTTATATATACAAAATCTATGCGCCGCCAAAGGAAGAATGCATTTAAGGTGCATATCACACAGAGAGAAACCAAGGGCAGCGGTTCTCAAAGGGAAGCCCCCGACCAGGTCAGCATCACCAGGACACACCCTGGAAGAGCAGGACCCTGCAGGTCAGACCCTATGGCTGATGCTGCGGTGGGCCCTCCTTGGGCAGGAACCTTCTAGAGAGGAAGCCACTCACTGTGGGTTCCCTCCTGACCCTCTGTCTTCGCATCACTGAGCCATCCCTACGTCACGAACCGCTCGTAACCTAATGGCCCAGGCCTCGTGCCTGGCCCTCACCCAGCCTGCAGACGCCGCTGCTGCTGCCTCAGGGGGCCTGATCTGCTGGCCGGCTCCCACGGCCCCACCCTCCTGTCTCCCCTGGTCCCGTCCCCTGGTCATCCCTGACTCCCACCCTCCCCAGTCCAGGCGCTCCCCTCCCTGAGGATCAGTCTTCATCCTCTGTCTCCACCTGCTGCCTCGGCTTCAGCCTCTCGAGAATCCTTAGGACTGAACTCCAAATCCTTCTCCAACCTCACAACATACTTTAAGTTACCTTTGACCTGCATTACCTGAGTGTCCCTCAAGTCCTGTTGGGAGAACATGTCCAGCGGGCCCCCTCGCACCCCCAGCCAGCTCAGCAGTCCCTCCTCCAACAGCTGCTTCCGGCACTGGGACCACAGGCCCCCCGTCTTGACGGCAGCAGGCCGCCTCACCAGGCCTCCCGCTTGGTCCACCTCACGCCCAGGTCGGCTGCCGCCGCCTTCAACCACCAGCTTCCTGCACTTGCGAAGCCCCACCTCCACTCACCTCTGAATCTGTCTCCTGTTCAGAAACAAGACAAGGAGCTCATCCGTGCTGCTTTTATTCAACATAATTCTAGAAGTCCTAGCCACAGCAATCAGAGAAGAAAAAGAAATAGAAGGAATCTAGGCGGGAAAGGAAGAAGTAAAACCGTCACTGTTTGCAGAGGACATGATGCTGTACCCAGAAAATCCTAAAGATGCTAGAGTAGACTCCTAGAGCTCATTAAGGAATTGAGTGAAGCGGCAGGAAACAAGCCTGTCACATTCCTACACACTAACAATGGAATATCAGGAAGAGAAATTAAGGAAACAAGCCCATTCACCATCACATCAAAAAGAATAAAACACCTAGAATAAACCTACCTGAGGAGGCAAAGGGCCTGTCCTCTGAAAACTGTAAGACACTTACCAAAGAAAGCAAAGGCAACACAGATGGAAAGATATGCTCTTGGACTGGAAGAAACAATACTGTCAAAGTAACTACAGGCCCCAAGGCAATCTACACAGTCAGTGCAATCCCTATCAGATTACCAATGGTGTTTGAAACACAAAAGACTCTGAACAGCCAAAGCAATCATGCAAAAGAGCAGAGCTGAAGGAATCACACTGAGCAAAAGACACTCAGCATCAGTAAACACCAGGGAAACGCAAATCAAAACCACAACGAGCTATCAGCTCACAGCAGCCAGAACAGCCCTCATCGAAAAGCCTACAAATAGCAAATGCTGGAGAAGCTGCGGAGGAAAGAGAGCCTGGGACACTGCCGGCGGGACGTGAGCTAGTGCGGCCACTACAGAAACTAGAGTGCAGGCTCCATAAACTAAGGTCGAGAGGAAGTGATCCCACAATCCCACACCTGGGCATATATTCAGGAAAGATGAGAACTCTGTGCCAAAAAGATACATGCACCCCAGTGTTCACTGAAGCACTGTTTACAACAGCCAAGACTTGGAAGCCACCTGTGTCCATCAACAGACAGCTGGATAAAGAAGATGTGGTACGTGTATCCAATGGAATATTAGACAGAAACAAGTGAGATAATGCCATTGGCAGAAACATGGATGATCCTCAGTTCCGTTCAGTTCAGGCGCTCAGTCGTGTCCAACTCTTTGCGACCCCATGAATCGCAGCACGCCAGGCCTCCCTGTCCATCACCAACTCCCAGAGTTCACCCAAGCTCACGTCCATTGAGTCCGTGATGCCATCCAGCCATCTCATCCTCGGTCGTCCTCTTCTCCTGCCCCCAATCCCTCCCAGCATCAGAGTCTTTTCCAATGAGTCAACTCTTCGCATGAGGTGGCCAAAGTACTGGAGTTTCAGCTTTAGCATCAGTCCTTTCAAAGAAATCCCAGGGCTGGTCTCCTTCAGAATAGACTGGCTGGATGACCCTACAGAGTGTCATATTAAGTGAGGATGGCCAGAGAAAGGCAAAAGTCACACTATATCACTTGTGTGTGGAATCTAAAACGATGATACAGATGAACTTCTTTACCAGAAAATGGACTCACAGACAGAGATGGCAGATTTATGGCTGCCACCAGGGACAGCGGGCGGCAAGGTGAGCAATACATTAGGAGTTCAGGGAATTAATTATGAATTAATTAATAATTATGGAATTAACATAAACACACACTACATATAAAATAGATAAACAACAAAAATCTGCTGTGCAGCACAGGGAACCACATTCCATTGTAAATTAACGACTTCAATTTAAAAAGTGGCTAATTAAAAAAAAAACACACACACAGAGGCCGCTCAAACCCAGTCCAGTGCCCCACCTGCCCACCTCCCATTCCTCCCAGCACACTTCTCACTCAGCTTACGTCGGGCGCGCATCATGTCACAAACATGTTCCACGCCTCCTCGCTTCTGACTCTCAGCCTTGTATTTTTACCTCAATTTCAACTACCCGCTCCCACTAACAGTACCTGTAAACTCCTCCCTGAACCTCCCTGACACCATGCCATGCACGCTTTCCTGAGACTGAGATCACCTATCTCTAAAGACCCAAGGATGTCAGCACCCGCCTCTGCCATCCGTGAGAAAGCCAAGACCCCCTGTGGCGGAGGTGGGTGCTCCACTCTGCCATGCACGCAAATGCCACTGAAGGGCGAACCTATTTTACGAGCCAAAATTCATCTCCAATTAAGCACCATTTTTGCCCATTAGCTGGCCTTTAGGCAAAGCAGACAAAACCCAATAAAAACAGATAAACTTCACGTGGAGCCACTTAGAGGAAATCAGCTAAGCCCCCGTGGTCTCTGTATGCACAGCCCGGCCACTCTGGGGTGCTAACCAGACACACCAGGACACTGCATGTACGGAAAGCATACTGGACTTTCTGAACTAATTACAAAGACATTTTGGAGAAAGAGAAGACTGACTCATTTAATGCTAAAAATGACAGGGGAAGTCCTTATACACACAAGTCTATAAAATACCCTGCATCTCCCCACCATTCCACCTGATGACTTCCAGAGGTGATAAACCATCTATTAAACACCATCACAAAGGAAAGGGCCTCATCTAAAGGAAGCTGGGTAACAGAGTATTCGCTCCAAAACACTCTGTTTTGTCTGGAGACAGCAAGAAGCGTAGAGATAAATTACGACGTGAAGATGGACAGGCTGCCTCAATCCAGGCTAAAGTCTTCACTCCTGGAGTGGCAGTTACTGCTTCTCCAGAGGAGAGGGGACAGGCCCTCAAGGCACAGCATGCCAGAGACACCTTTTCAGCTGGAAAACACACTCAGAATCACTTAGAAAAATAACTCTGTGCTCACCAAAAGACAAGACCCTGACACCTTCCACAGCCCAGAGCTTAAGCGTGGATATAGAATAGAATCATCAGAAGCTAAGAAAGGAAACAAGCACCTTCCGCCACAGCACAGACTGGTAAAGAAGTATCACTGTCGGTGGGTCGGCTGCCGTCCTCCAAAGTTGACATCTTGGAGAAAAATGTGCTGTGAGGGTCTAATTTTGGCGTCAATAATGAGATCGGGCCTTCTACTTGCTTCTCTTACTATGTGCTACCCTTGGTTTCATTGATCTTGTCTGTAATTTCTTCCTTAAACTGGCAAAGACTATAAAACAGGCATCTAGTTTCGATTTCACTCCAAGCTGGGGGTGTGGAGAAATAGCAACCACCTCAAATTGTTTCTGAAGCCAGAATGCCAGGTTTACTGATGAAACAGCCGAAAATGCTGATAGAGTTTCTGCTCCCTTTAGTTTGGGGGTGGGGGCTGTTTTAACTTGGAGTTAGTTGCTTGTATTTCTAAGCTCCACTAACTACCCCAATTAAACACGTATCTGAAAGGACTCATACCATCCCTGGCTGCAGCTCTCACTCGGACACAGCAGCAGAAATGGAGTCAAGCAGACTGCCAGAACGCTGGGGGCAGTTCCTGAGGTTCCAGAAAGACCCTCCTCTAAGGAGAGGCAGCCAGACCCCCGGAGAAGCTGCCTAATCAACGGAAAGAAGTCAGCACGAGCTACGTGTGCCGCAAAACTGAAGGAACAAGAGTCCAGACAGAGTTTTTCTCCCAATAATTGTCACTACTCACAAGAAAAGGTTAATTCCATTACTTCTGACATATTGGCACTCAAAAATACTATTTTCTCAGCCAGCAATATCATCACTACCAAAAATCCATATTAAAATAGAAGTTTTATCGACTTAATTTTCCAACATTTGAACAAAAGACTTCACGCAGAATGAGAGTTAAGGCAGCAGAAAACACATCCAAGTGGGGTTTGTGCCTGTGAGATAGACCCCAAAGAGACAAACACTTCTACTCTGACGCCACCAGTAAGATTTAATACACTGTTCACTAACAGAGAGTATACTTTTAAAAACTGTATTAGCATCTGTTAGGGTTCTTAACACCCAAACCAGTGCGAAGAGTCAAACTTGAGGACTGGAACTAATGGTTTTAGGGCTGGATTCAGAAGCACTAATTTGCCTTATTGTACTGCAGAAACCAACACAACATTGTACAGCAATTTTCCCCCAATTAAAAGTAAATTTTAAAAAATAATTTAAAAAATAAATTAAAAGACACAAAATGGAAAAAAAAAAAAAGCAGCAACAGAAAAAAGGAAAATGCGAACCTCAGGACAGAGCAGAGAAAGCACGCTGCGGCGGGCGGCTCACCTTGACGTGGCTCTGGGCTCCGAGGTTGTAGATCTCGGTCGGCTTCACCTCGTTGATGATCTTCACGAGGCAGGTGCTGTCGGTGAGGTCACCGTAGTGCAGCTTCATGTCTGCAGAATTGAAACACACACCGTGAGCGGGCAGGGAGCAGCGCCGTGCATTCCGAAAACCTGAAGCCTAGACTGGTTCTGGGGTGGCAGCCGTGACTGCCATCCGGAAAGACACGAAACTGCAGAGGCTCACACTTGCTGCCACGTCTATAGAGGACCTGCGAAAACTCTGGTGCGCTTTCCGTACAAACAAAATCATCACGGATGTTACACAACTAACGTAGCTTATGGCGCCCAGATGACTGTAGGACATACCACAAAAGAATGGGATTCCAAGAAAATCTGGAAATAAAGTGTACACTCTCCAAAGAAATCTGTGCTGGTGAGGATGGCTCTATTCAGAAGCTTCCATCCAGTCCTTCATAAACAGTCCTGAAGCCGTTGTGGAATGCTGACACGGGCCATGGCTGACCGAAAGGCATCCAAAGTGCTCTGATGCCGAATCTCAGCCGATCCCCACAGGGACTTCCCTGCTGTAAACAGGTGGCACAGGCCAGGGGCAACCTACTCACGTGACACGCTCATTACTTTTACATTCTGGTCTACAGCTAAAGACAATGGCAGCACCTTTCTGCATTTCGCACAAAATGATGGTAATCTTCAGAAAGGCTTCACTGAAACCCTAAGTATTGAGGTGGAAAGACAACTAGCAGGTCATCTTCCTGATGACATCGCTGCTGTGCAATGAACCCAAACCTTTCAATATCCAGGGCCTTGAAGTGAGTACAGGCTCCTGGAGGGTCTCTGCTGGCGGGCGGTACCCATGTCCTCATCCCGCCTACATCTGCCACGTGCTGCGGGCCATGATAGCGTCAACCTCTCTCTGCCTCCACCGGCAAAACAGACTCATTCATGACCTCAGGACCTGCTGCCAAGGTCAGATGAGAAAACTGGGACGTCAGCTTGCAAGCATGCCACCAAAAACAACACACAACCGCAGAGACCGGCAACCGCCTGTGAAGAGATTTACAGAGTTTTGCCTGCATCAGCTTTTGGACCTGTCCTCCCCGATCATGTTTGAAATTAATGCACAAAGAGCTTGACTTGATCAAATTAGACCAAACGCGCAAAGCAGAGGTGGGCTCTGTGTGGAGCTGATGTGGCTCCACGGCACGGGGACACCTGGAGAAGGGGATCAAAGGCTGGCCTGCGGCGGGCTCTCAGGCAGCGTCACCTGCCAGGCCCCTGGGCACAGCCTCAGCACAATGACCCCACAGCCCAGGGCCGCAGGCAGGCAGCGAAGGGCTTCAGAGTGTGCAGACAGCAGTCAGGGCAGGTAGCTCAGGGGTAAACAACTGGGGTGTGATGGGCTTTGAGGAGAACGACACTTGAAAATACCTTATCATAATACAGGAAGTTACACAGAAAGAGAGTTTAGAGACAGAAAATGGCTTACTTCCTTCGATGTGAGCCTGGGGGTTCTTATACAGATGCTCGATTCGGCCGGTATTGAAGGAGCTGGACCGCCGTACAATGCCGTGGACCTGCATTTTTTTCATGTGGAAGGAAAAGGATAAGTTGTGACTCATTAATGAAGACTGATCAGAAACTCAGAGGTCATTCTGCAAACGTTCAGCTTTTTGAAAACAACATGTAAGTGTGACATACAGACGCTGTTTTGAATTCGTAGAAATAATTCCACCACTTGCTCTTCCCCCAGCCCCTGGTCACCGCCTGCAGGCACCTCCCTCCACCCTTTCCAGTGTTTTCACTGCCACTCAACCAAAGTCCTCAGATGATGCCATGGCTTCACAGTGAGCGCTCAGTTGCAGACACTCAAGTGTCTCCTGTTCCAAACACACACACTTAGTCCTACCGCTGATAAAAATATCTCTTCCATTTGGAACTGAAGACAGACCCTGTGAGGCCGCATCCACCGCAAGCCTGGCCCGTCTCTCTGACTGAACTTGAGGTCAGGGCTCTATGCCTCCCGCCCGGCCCGGCACCCCCGAGCTCTGCAGCAGGCAGTGGGTGTCTAAACAAACACGTATCTCCATCCAGAAGAGAACTGGGGGGCAGCTGCTATTATGCAGCCATGAAGGCGAAGTAGTTCAGGGCAGGGACAAGACTGAGGTCCTATGAGGTTTAAGACATGAAGGAAACTCAAAGGAAGGGAAGATTTCTTCCTCTCAATCTTTATCTTTGGCTTAACCATGACAAGTGTGAGGGGAAAAAAAAGTAGTTGGAACCAGAACGCATACCTGCCCGACACTGAAGAAAAGACTATTTGTGTCAGACACATTAGAGAAATTGTTCAAGACCTGCTCTCACTTCCTCCTCCACGTTGCCAATGCTAATACCAGCTTATGTCACCGGCTGCCCACGTTCCAGTTCTCCTGGTGGCAGTTTTAATCCTTCTCTTATTTTAGAAGAGTTCCTCCTACGTTGGGTAGTTTCATTTGCAGCTGAATACACTTCTATATTTTAACTCAATCGTTTTCTGTCTATTTCGAACAAAAATTAATCCTTGGCATGACTCAGATATTCCTAGTGTGTGTGTGTGGGGGGGGAGTTATAAGCACATAAGACCTTCTTTCAGAGAGAGAAATGTCACCGTCATTTTACGCGGCAGACGCGGGAAACCGGCTTCTGCAAAGGGGCCGACACATCCACACTCGGTGATGCTGCTGGCCGGATGCTTCATGTGGAGAGCCAGAACCACAGTACTGCCCAAGAGCCGAAACCAAAGCAAGCTTGCAAACGTGAGAATACTTTAAGACAGGAACATCACAAACTTGGTTGACATTTCAGGAAGCCAACAGTAAAATCTAGGAAACATTACACTGAGATTTGGGTGTACAAACCCCATACTTAAGGGCTTCCCAGGCGGGGTTGGTGGTAAAGAACCTGCCTGCCAATGCAGAAGACGGAAGAGATGCAGGTTCGATTCCTGGGTCGGGAAGATCCCCTGGAGGAGGGCACGGCAGCCCACTCCAGTATTCTTCCCTAAGGAATCCCATGGACAGAGGAGCCTGGTGGGCTACAGTCCATGGGGCTGCAAAGAATCGGACGTGACTGAAGCGACCTAGTACACACACACACACACCCATTACTTAATTTAAAAGCAGAGAAAATTCTACCTACACCAAACTTTGAATTAATTCAACCTGACAGTCTCCAATTTTTCAAGTTGTTAATGACAAAGTTCAGCTACTCTATAAACTTAATAAACTTTGTTTAATAAAAACCAAGTTCACATGTATACTTATACATACCAAAACTGGTATTTACTACCAGTTACTTCTGAAATACAGACATCTCAGATGTAATTTGAGCTTTATTTAATAGGATAGAGGGAAATTTTTAAGTTCTAAAAACAGATAACTTAGTTTTGACAATGAAAAACTATAAATGATATGATTTAGTCTTTTTCTCTTGAAGGCTGGTCTCTGGATAAGTCACATATCCCAACAGCCCAAAGCAAAGAGAAATGCTATATACATACACATTTTATATCAACATAAAGTGAAAGTCACTCAGTTGTGTCCGACTCTTTGTGACCCCAGGGACTACACAGTCCATGGAATTCTCCAGGTCAGAATACTGGCGTGGGTAGCCTAACCCTTCTCCAGCAGATTCTCCTGACCCAGGAATTGAACCGGGGTCTCCTGCATTGCAGGCAGATTCTTCACCAGCTGAGCCACCAGAGAACCCCTTTATATCAACATAAAGGACTGTTAAAAACATTCAATGACATTGATGGACCCAGTATGGAAATCAGACAATTACATGAAGTCACAGCAAGTAAAGAACTTAGGACTTCACTGCCACCCTTACAACCAAAAGCACTAAGCACTAGTGTGGGGCCTTCTTTAAAAGAAGAAAAAATTGTGTTTTAATTTCCCTTCACTCCCAACTCTTGGTATGTGTATATAGGGGAAGAAAGACTGCCAAATGTTTAATCCATGACAGCAGGTATTATTCTAAGAACTAATGAAAGCTGAGTCTGTCTACTTCTGAGACAGGTGAAATGCAAACTTTAAGACAAGCCAAAATGTGTGCACGTTGGATAATCTAGTTAAGAATTTGAGATTAGTGGCTTTTTCTTACAGAAGGGATGTATTTAATACGTAGGATTTTCTGTTTGTTTTCATAAGGATTTTTGGAGAAAAAGAAATGAGCGGGGAAACCAAAGTGAAAAGATGAATGAGCTAACTTCGAATAAATTTAACCAAAATTATTATTAAATTACAGAAGTTGAAAAACAAAATTTCTGAAAAATCTGAGGGTGTTAAATGGAAGTGAGCATTTCTGAAAAATAAAGTGATGAAAAAGAAAATTTCAAGTTCTCATAATGAGAACAAAGCTGATCTGACTTCAAAACCAAGAGTCAGATTAGGCTGTATAACACAGAAATGCTGATTAACTGAGCACAGTCAATTGACTGACTACAGCGAAGAAAACAGAAAGCCATCACCACTGGATTTTTAAATTCTCCCCGTCGCGGTTTCTCCTGGAGTCAAGAGTCCTCCAGAGGCTGCTTGAGGCACCTGCCGCCGAGAAGGCGGACGACGCGGTTCCGTCAACGGCCAGCACGCCCGGGCCGCGCCCGCGCACGCACGGGCAGAAGCCGGCACATATACTGGCGGTGCCCGCGCACACACAAGCGGCGGCCTGCACAGACGGGCCGTGGCCGCGCACGCACGGGCAGAGGCCGGCACATATACTGGCGGTGCCCACGCTCGCATGGGCAGTGCCCGCGGACGCACGGGCGGCAGCCTGCACGCACGGGCCATGGCCGCACACGCACGGGCAAAAGCCTGCACATATACTGGCGGTGCCCGCGCACACACAAGCGGCGGCCAGCACGCACGGGCCGCGCCCGCGCACGCACGGGCAGAAGCCGGCACATATACTGGCGGTGCCCGCGCACACACAAGCGGCGGCCTGCACAGACAGGCCGTGGCCGCGCACGCACGGGCAGAGGCCGGCACATATACTGGCGGTGCCCGCGCACACACAAGCGGCGGCCTGCACAGACGGGCCGTGGCCGCGCACGCACGGGCAGAGGCCGGCACATATACTGGCGGTGCCCACGCTCGCATGGGCAGTGCCCGCGGACGCACGGGCGGCAGCCTGCACGCACGGGCCATGGCCGCACACGCACGGGCAAAAGCCTGCACATATACTGGCGGTGCCCGCGCACACACAAGCGGCGGCCAGCACGCACGGGCCGCGCCCGCGCACGCACGGGCAGAAGCCGGCACATATACTGGCGGTGCCCGCGCACACACAAGCGGCGGCCTGCACAGACGGGCCGTGGCCGCGCACGCACGGGCAGAGGCCGGCACATATACTGGCGGTGCCCGCGCACACACAAGCGGCGGCCTGCACAGACGGGCCGTGGCCGCGCACGCACGGGCAGAGGCCGGCACATATACTGGCAGTGACCACGCTCGCATGGGCAGTGCCCGCGGACGCACGGGCGGCAGCCTGCACACACGGGCCATGGCCGCACACGCACGGGCAAAAGCCTGCACATATACTGGCGGTGCCCGTGCACACACGAGCGGCAGCCTGCACAGACGGGCCGTGGCCACGCACGCACGGGCAGAGGCCGGCACATATACTGGCAGTGACCACGCTCGCATGGGCAGTGCCCGCGCACTCACGGGTGGCAGCCTGCACGCACGGGCCATGGCCGCGCACGCACGGGCAGAGGCCGGCAGACATTCTGGCAGTGACCACGCTTGCACGGGCTGTGACCGCGCACGCACGGGCGGCGGCCAGCACATTTACGGGCAGTAACCGCGCTCGCTCGGGCCATGCCTGCGCACAGAGTGTCCTCTGCAGAGCGAAAGCACAGCGCCCTCACTGCCCCTCCGATCGTGACTCCCATCCACAGGCCAGGGTGTTGCCGAGACCACGCGGCCAGCACCTCGGCCTATGGAGGGCTGACGTGGCCGTCAGGCCAACAACCAGCACGTTGCAGAGGGAAGGCCACGGAAAGCGTGGCCTCTTTGCACCGAGGCCTCAAGGATTTCCAGCAATTCGTAAGTAAGGACCCACAGCTGAGGAACTGACGCAGCTGGTCCTAGCAGACAGCGCCCGCGGCCTGCACAGCGCCCGCGGCCTGCACAGCCCCCGCGGCCTGCACAGCCCCCGCGGCCTGCACAGCCCCCGCGGCCTGCACAGCCCCCGCCGGCTCTTCTCTCCTGAGGCTCCCTGGGGACGGCTCCTCCCAGGCAGGGACCCCGCGCTCACCTGTCCTCTTTATATTCTGAGTCCCTGTGCCCCTGTCACCGAGTGGAGCAACACAGGTTGTCCACATGCTCCCAGATACAGCTTTTCAAGGGTTTGACCGTGTCCTTCATTTTTCTGGTTTCTCTCTGTATTTTTGCACAAATAGGTACAAAAGCATATTGTCGGCTTATCTGCTAACGACGATGCCAGGAGGGCACCTGAAACCAGAGACACCTTCCCGGGAAGCTTTGCTCCTCTGGTTTCCTTTCCCTCACGATGAGAGGAAGCAGGCGCAGGGCTGGGAGCTGGGCAACGTGACACACCCGCCCTTCCCTGGTGCTAGGTGACAGGCGGGCCAAGGGCCTCCTGCAGAGTCTGCGTCCCTCGGCTGGTCAGCACCGACCTGCACCCCTGCCTCTGGGGTCAGCCCCCGGGCCCCGGGCTCCTCTGCACCATTGCCCACATGCATCTCACCAGCTCTTCACCACGATCTGGGGGGCACGGGTACGCGTTTCCTAAGTCTCCGAGAGGCCGTGGAGCTGGCAAAGGATAAGGACACAGTCCTGCGTGGCGATGGCCAAGGGTTGCCCCGGAAGCACCCTGCCTGCTCACCCCCTGCTCCAAGTTGGCTGGCGCTACCAAGGGGCAAATTGCCCTCTGCACTTTTAACAATGTGTAGAATTAAATCCGTAAAGGTTAAAGGGAGATTTTCTACAAAACCTGAGAATTATTGGCTTTTCTCATCACAAGATGACACCTGCAGACACCCTGTAAATAATGAACACAGGCTAGATCTGCTCTCTTTATGACCACTCAATGTGTGTGTGTGTGTGTGTGTGTGTGTGTGTGTGTGTGTGCGCACTCAGTCGCTCACTCGTGTCTGACTCTTTGTGACCCCATGGACTGTAGCCTGCCAGGCTTCTCTGTCCATGGGATTCTCCAGGCAAGAATACTGGAGTTGGCCTGTTCCAAGTGGGTTGCCATTTCCTTCTCTAATGATATCATATATAACATAACTCTAAAATGCTCTGCTTTGCAGAATACATATTGATCACCCAATTATTACAGGAATCCACGTATATGAACATGTGTGTACATGTATATTTCTATAATTACATCTTACCTATCTTGATGGCATTACAAGATGTAGAACTAGTTATTATTTGATAAAGGCACAGAAGGTTAAATCATATCTGCTCCTAATTAAAGTCTAACAGTCAAAGTTCTCAAAAATTATGAGTTACAATAAAAAAAAACAAACAAACCTACATTCCTTTTCTTCTAATCCTGCTGGTGCTTAGCTGCCAGATTCCTTGCTATTGCTTTTCCATTGGTCCATGGTGCACATTTTTTAAACAACGCACCTGCCATTGGAAAAATGTGGCATCCCAAGTTATTCATGCAAACACCCCCGAATCGGGGGGAACATGTGGGCCGCTGCTCAGGATTCTGCTGACTGCAGAGCACAAACCTCTAGAAAGGCACGTATCCAAACACCGTTCTTAAAAAGGGTAAGGTGCACACACGGAGCTACACCCATTTCATACATAAAACTCTTGTTTGTTTTGGGGAAAGCAGGAAACTTGGAAGGAGGAGAAGAGGCAGGAAAGGAGGATGAGGGCAGGGGCAGCAAACGCAGCCGCCGCACTGGCCGCCCCAGCCCGCGGGCCAAGAGCTGGAAAGCCAGCGTCCGGAGGCCAACTCTGCCGCTCAGGCTGGAGGGCAGCGAGCTGTTACTGCTCGGTGCAAATCAAGGGACTTCACTGGGAGCGGGACTTTTTTGTGTAGCCACGACCTCATAAAGTCACCCGAGAAGGGCATGGCGGGCCTGGCTGCTGGTTTATCTGAGGATGTGGGGAGCGTGCAGAGCCGGGAGCGGGGAGGGGGGGCCGCCCGCGTTCGCCAGCAGATAAACTGCACAATGGGCTGGCGCGGGGACAGGCCCGGGGGCTCACTCCGCCCCTGCCTCCTTATCAGCGTTTCCGTGGAAAACACGCACAGAGGAAGCAGAGGAAGCAGGAGGCCGCGGGATTCCACCCGCTCGGGGACTCACCTCGTAGCCCTTCTCCAGCAGGAACTCGGCCAGGTAGGAGCCGTCCTGGAAGACAAGGAGGAGAGACAACGTCAGACCCGCCGCAGCCACGACCAAGGCTCGAGAGCAGCCCTCAGGGGCTCTGTGGGCGTAAACACGGCCCACAGCAACCGACACGACATCCGACGTGAACACAGCGCGCTGCTCTGCTGTCCTCCAGGCCCTTCCACGGGCGGGAGCTCATCTGAGCCCGCGGGGGGACGAGGCGGGGGGCCGCTGGCATCACCACCCCCACAGGGAGAGATACTGGGGGCAGGGACACTGGGGCAACGGGCAGGACGTGAGGCTTCAGAGGCTGGTGGATCTGGTTCAGGCCTGGCCACTAGTAAGCCGTGTGAAACACACAGAACGTGTGGGCCTTGCAGAAGGCCTTGGTGCTGCTGGGACATAAAATAGGACTCTGACAAAATCGGGGGTGGGGGTCACTGGGGGAGGGATGAGACAGGAGCTGTGGGGGCTGGGGAGAGGGCAGGGTGTGGACGGGGAGGGGGCTGGGAGAAGCCAGCACATGGAGAAGAGGCCCTCCAGGCCTCGAACCCAAGGGTCTGGAAAGTGACGAGAAAGGGTTCAGGGGTTTCGGGGGGGGGTGGTGGAGGTGGGGGCAGTAGACGTGATCAGATCTGTGTCATCCCTGCCCGTGTGCAGGCACACATGGCTGGAGCTCAATAGAAGGAGTGCACTTATTTTACACAGACTAGTAAGAGCTTCGTTTGGATGCATCTTAAGTCGTGCATTCTCTAAGATCAAGGTGTCAGACTAAACACAGAGATTTGCAACTTGTTTTTTGTTTTATTTTATTTACTTAGGCTGTGTGGAGCCTCTGTTGCAGCCAGGCCCTTCTCTAGCTGTGACAGGCGGGGGCCCTTCTGCAGTTGCAGCGTGGGCCTTCTCCTTGTGGCATCTTCTCTCATTGAGGCTCCTGAGCTCCAGAGCTCAGGCTCAGTGGCTGTGCTGCACGGGCTCAGCGGCTCCAGGGCATGTGGGCTCTTCCCAGATCAGGATCGAACCCATGTCTCCTGCGCGGGCAGGCAGATTCTTCACCACTGAGCCACCAGGGAATCCCCTCCCAACTTATTTTCTAAAATTCTTTTATAAATGCCTAAGTAAGGAGAGGGGGTCTGTGCATTTTATGTGCCACTTCCAGGGAAAGAAAGCATGAGAGTCATCTAACTGAACCACTAAGAGGCCGCACGGCACAAAATCACGGTTCCAGAGACAGTGACGGTGCAGACCGCCCCAGCCCTGCCCGGGTGACCAGGTCCTTCACAACCAGCCCGTAGCTGTGTTTTTGCTCCCGGCCCAGGCAGGCCCCTCACCCATCCGGGCTTCACAACTGCTGGGGCTCTGTGCGCAAATCTGGTTGGGAGCACTTGGGTTTTCTTTGGTTTCCTAAGTTTGAAAAAACCTTAAACTATCCTTTTGAGGTTCAAAGGTGTCTATCAGATACTCCAGGAATAAGAAGAATGAAGTGGGCTTTATTCCTATCATTGCTGGACTCAAAGCTGGGACTGGAGACACCCTGCCGCTCCTGGAAATGGCGCGGTTGCCTCAAGGGGTTTCACACTTTAGCGCAGAAGTCAGAACGAACTCAGGCAGGACCACTCGGCAAGGGTATCAGGGACACATTTTGTGGTTCATTGAAACATGCAGCAAATTTTCTTCTGACTCCTTGATATAAATACTCCAGTATATAGACTCATGTGGAGAAGAAGAGAAGTGGTCTGGCATATTCCTTTTCCTCCCCTCTCGTGATATACACACAGCTGCTCGGTTTCACACACCCAACATGCAAAGTAAATCAGACAAGACTGCCGTACAATGCACACTCCGACAAGCCAGGTCAATCGACAGGACCCAAAAGCCTTATATGCTTTACACATTTTTTGTTTCTCTTGGAATAAAAAGTTAAAATGCACTGTACTTCACCACAGTTGCCCAGAATGTTTTAAAAAAGAAAAAAAAGGCAGCGGTGAGACCCTGGGGGAGGGGTGAGCTGTGATTATCCAGACACTGATGCGAAGCAGGCCTGCCGGGGCTGGACGCTGCCAATAGGTCCTGTTCTTCTCACCGGGCCCTCCTCAAACTTTCCAGCCGCCTGGAACATTCTGCACCAGCGGTGGCACCCGCTTCCTCCCCACTTCCTTGCCAGGCCTCCCGAGCGATAGGGCCGGCAACACAGTGTGGGAACGGAGCTGCAGGGTCCTGGGCCCCAGCCTCCCCTGGCCCCCAACCCTGCGTCAAAGCCCCTCCAGCAAGACAGGTGGAAGACTGACCCGTCACCCCCGAGGCTGCAGCCAGCGCCGCAACCGGACACCCGACTCTGCAAATCTGAGGGGCTAAGGGACTAAGAGCCCGGCTCACTCACCATGAGCACACTGACTCTGGGACAGGTTCCAGCCTGGGCTCAGTCCTCATCACAGAAACGTGTTCACTGGAGAGCTGACACTCCAACTGTGACTCTTTCCATCTGACTTTGCACACAGCTATTAAAAGAATCTCCTCTCCATATTAAAGGCCGTACAGCTTGAAGCAAGCACTGTGGCTTTGACATTTTCAAAACACAGAAGTATTTTCTATCTTATTCTCACAGGAACACCCCTGGAGGGCAAGCAGCCACTTGGCCTGTGAGCTACGGAGGCAGGTGGAGGTCAGCTGCCCACCTGGTCCCCACCGTGAGAGGGGAGGCAGGACTAGAGGCCGGGGCTCCCACCACTGTCACCCAGAAAACACGCTCCACCTCCGGGACCCACCAGCCCATGTCAAAGCCCAACACAGTAATAAAAACTCCAAAACGGATTCATTGGCAAATCAAACTGCTTTTGCTGCTCTGCCGTCATGACAGGGCAACGGTGCGTCTTCCTTTACCCAAGTGACCCAAACGCAGGCCCCACAGCTTCAGGACCAGCTGGAGCTCGGAGGACTAGGCAGGCCACAGGGCCCCAGGTGGGCACCAGCGCCCCTGGGGAAGCGCCGCAGTGCTGCTTGGAGGCGCACTTGGCTTGGTGGTGGATGGTCACTCTGGGCTGTAAAGCCGAGGGGCCAGAGCCACGGTCTAGAACCCAAAACAGGCAGATTTCGGTGCCTGGGGCTGCGGCTGTGTCCCTGAGTAGCTGCGCCCTTCACCTCCGTGAAATGTTCCAGATATAGACCATAAAATTCACAGCAACTCTGTAAGTTAGCTGAATCGTATTTTGATTGTAGGATAAAACTTATCTAAAATTTCACATCTATGAAAAGCTGAAAGAAGTGGAGGAAAGTCCCCTGTTCTCCTGATGTCCAGAGGAGGCTGAAATAGCCCTGAAGACCCTCATGCCCACCCGCGACCACACACGGATGTGCCTGGACACCCCCCTTCCCGGAGAGAGGAGGGGCCGTTTCTCCTCTCTTTCCAAACATGGACCCTCTTCCAGCCCAGAGGACGAATGAGAAGAATGCTGTTCAGATGCAGCCTGAGCACCTGGCCCCTCCGAAACGCACCTGAATCAGACCTACATTTCTGCCAAAGCACTGCAGGAAGCTGCTTCTCACAGAGGAAGACAAGCGCAAGCGGAACTGGGTGAAGAACAGACCACTGATAAATGAACTTCCCTGTTTACATCACCTGAACACCAGGGAGTAAAACACCCCTTCTGCAAGAAGAGAGCCTCGCCAACACTGCCTGCCAAGTGCTTTAACTCTAGGTGGGCCAATAACTCTATTGCAAGTCTAGAGTGCCGGCCTCTCTACAGCGCGTCTAGGTGTGCCCGCCTCTCTACAGCGGGTCTAGTGTGCCAGCCGCTCTAGAGCAGGTCTAATGTGCTGGCCTCTCTACAGCGCGTCTAGGTGTGCCCGTCTCTCTACAGCGGGTCTAGTGTGCCAGCCGCTCTACAGCGCGTCTAGTGTGCCCGTCTCTCTACAGCGGGTCTAGTGTGCCCGTCTCTCTACAGCGCGTCTAGTGTGCCCGTCTCTCTACAGCGCGTCTAGTGTGCCCGTCTCTCTACAGCGGGTCTAGTGTGCCCGTCTCTCTACAGCGGGTCTAGTGTGCCCATCTCTCTACAGCGTGTCTAGGTGTGCCCGTCTCTCTACAGTGAGTCTAGTGTGCCCATCTCTCTACAGCGCGTCTAGGTGTGCCCGTCTCTCTACAGCAGGTCTAGTGTGCCCGTCTCTCTACAGCGCGTCTAGTGTGCCCGTCTCTCTACAGCGGGTCTAGTGTGCCCGTCTCTCTACAGCGGGTCTAGGTGTGCCCGCCTCTCTACAGCGGGTCTAGGTGTGCCCGCCACTCTACAGCGCGTCTAGTGTGCCCGTCTCTCTACAGCGGGTCTAGTGTGCCCGTCTCTCTACAGCGGGTCTAGTGTGCCCATCTCTCTACAGCGGGTCTAGTGTGCCCATCTCTCTACAGCGCGTCTAGGTGTGCCCATCTCTCTACAGCGCGTCTAGGTGTGCCCGTCTCTCTACAGCGGGTCTAGTGTGCCCGTCTCTCTACAGCGGGTCTAGTGTGCCCGTCTCTCTACAGCGCGTCTAGTGTGCCCGTCTCTCTACAGCGCGTCTAGTGTGCCCGTCTCTCTACAGCGGGTCTAGTGTGCCCATCTCTCTACAGCGCGTCTAGGTGTGCCCGTCTCTCTACAGCGAGTCTAGTGTGCCCATCTCTCTACAGCGCGTCTAGGTGTGCCCGTCTCTCTACAGCAGGTCTAGTGTGCCCGTCTCTCTACAGCGGGTCTAGTGTGCCCGTCTCTCTACAGCGCGTCTAGTGTGCCCGTCTCTCTACAGCGGGTCTAGTGTGCCCGTCTCTCTACAGCGGGTCTAGGTGTGCCCGCCTCTCTACAGCGGGTCTAGGTGTGCCCGCCACTCTACAGCGCGTCTAGTGTGCCCGTCTCTCTACAGCGGGTCTAGTGTGCCCGTCTCTCTACAGCGGGTCTAGTGTGCCCATCTCTCTACAGCGGGTCTAGTGTGCCCATCTCTCTACAGCGCGTCTAGGTGTGCCCATCTCTCTACAGCGCGTCTAGGTGTGCCCGTCTCTCTACAGCAGGTCTAGTGTGCCCGTCTCTCTACAGCGGGTCTAGTGTGCCCGTCTCTCTACAGCGCGTCTAGTGTGCCCGTCTCTCTACAGCGGGTCTAGTGTGCCCGTCTCTCTACAGCGTGTCTAGTGTGCCCGTCTCTCTACAGCGGGTCTAGTGTGCCCGTCTCTCTACAGCGCGTCTAGTGTGCCCGTCTCTCTACAGCGGGTCTAGTGTGCCCGTCTCTCTACAGCGCGTCTAGTGTGCCCGTCTCTCTACAGCGGGTCTAGTGTGCCCGTCTCTCTACAGTGGGTCTAGAGTGCCGGTCTCTCTACAGCGGGTCTAGCGTGCCGGTCTCTCTACAGCGGGTCTAGCGTGCCCGTCTCTCTACAGCGGGTCTAGCGTGCCCGCCTCTCTACAGCGCGTCTAGCGTGCCGGCCTCTCTACAGCGCGTCTAGTGTGCCGGTCGCTGTACACCAAGCATTCTCAGCTAACCACAGTTACAATGGCAAAGTCATCTGCACCTCCAGCGAAAGACGCACAGACACCTCACAGGTGAACAGAAGACACTGCTGTGAACTGGCATGAAGACTGCCCCTGGGAAGACGAGCTCTGGCAGCGTGAGAAACCCAGAGGCGGGATGCCCAGGGAAAGTATTTTCACCAGGCGCATGGCTGCAACACAAATCACTGGACAAAATCTCCGTCAAAAACACAGATTTCAAAAAGCCAAAGGGATTAATAAATCCCACTGTCTCATTTTACAGGTCAGGAAATGGAGACTGAAAACACTAAATGTTCAGTGTCCAGTCACACAGTCAGGAAGGAGCAGAATGTTACAAAAAGGAAAGAAAGAGAGAAAAGAAAAAAACAGCTATCCAGACTCTCAGATCTCAGAATTTTCCGCTAAAAGGCACTGTGAAAAGAACTAAGCCGGAGAGACTGGACTGGCGCCTACAGCTGAGCAGCAGGGGGAGGACCGAGACACAGCCCCCAAGGTTAGGAGGGCAAACACAGACTGACAGACGGGTCAGCAGGACTCAGGACCCCGTCAGTACATGAGACATACAAATGGTCCCACTCCTGCAGTCTTTAGAGTTGGAAATTATTTATTTCTCCACAAAAGCTGAGGTCGCCAAAGGGCAGATTCTCACTCCATGATTCACCTCCTCGTAGAGAGAAGTGGTATCCCTGGTGGCTCAGATGGTAAAGAATCTACCTGCCATGGAGGAGACCCAGGTTCGATCCCTGGGTCAAGAAGATTCCCTGGAGAAGGGAATGGCCACCCTCTCCAATATTCTTGTCTAGAGAATCCCATGGACAGAGGAGCCTGGCGGGCTACAGTCCATGGGGTTACAAAGGGTCAGACACGACTGAGCAACATTCATTTTCAGAGACAAGTGACCAGCGGTTGCTGCACAACCAAGAACAAGGGACACTCCTCTCTGACACGGACCCCCTGCTGGGCAAGAGCCACTGCACACACACCGCACACATCACAGTCCACACGCACACACCGCACACTGCACACGCATACACACACACACGCCACACGCCTCACACACTGCACACAGGCACAGTCCACACGTGCACGCCTCACACACACATCATGCATCCAGCAGTGACCTGCACACACACCTCACACATCACAGTCCACACGCACACACCGCACACTGCACACGCATACACACACACACGCCACACGCCTCACACACCGCACACATCATGCATCCAGCAGTGACCTGCACACACACCTCACACATCACAGTCCACACGCACACACCGCACACCGCACACGCATACACACACGCACGCCACACGCCTCACACACCGCACACAGGCACAGTCCACACGTGCACACCTCACACGCACACTGCACACCGCATACACACACACACGCCACACGCCTCACACACCACACACAGGCACAGTCCACACGTGCACGCCTCACACGCACACTGCACACCGCATACACACACACACGCCACACGCCTCACACACCACACACAGGCACAGTCCACACGTGCACGCCTCACACGCACACTGCACACGCATACACACACACACGCCACACGCCTCACACACCTCACACAGGCACAGTCCACACGTGCACGCCTCACACGCACACTGCACACTGCATACACACACGCATGCCACACGCCTCACACACCACACACAGGCACAGTCCACATGTGCATGCCTCACACGCACACTGCACACCGCATACACACACGCACGCCACACGCCTCACACACACATCATGCATCCAGCAGTGACCTGCACACACACCTCACACAGGCACAGTTCACATGTGCACGCCTCACACACACACTGCACACCGCATACACACACGCATGCCACATGCCTCACACACCTCACACAGGCACAGTTCACACGTGCACGCCTCACATGCACACTGCACACCGCATACACACACGCACGCCACACGCCTCACACACCGCACACAGGCACAGTTCACAGGTGCACGCCTCACATGCACACTGCACACTGCATACACACACGCACGCCACACGCCTCACACACCACACACAGGCACAGTTCACAGGTGCACGCCTCACACACACACACTGCACACCGCATACACACACGCATGCCACACGCCTCATACACTGCACACAAGCACAGTTCACACGTGCACGCCTCACACACACACTGCACACCGCATACACACACGCACGCCACACGCCTCACACAAGCACAGTTCACATGTGTACACCGTACATGCACACTGCACACCTCATACACACACGCATGCCACACGCCTCATACACCACACACAGTCACAGTTCACACATGCACACCGCATACACGCACACGCACACCACATACACACACGCATGCCACACCTCACACACCTCACACAGGCACAGTTCACACGTGCATGCCGTACACACACACTGCACACCGCACACACACACACATGCCACACGCCTCATACACCACACACAGGTACAGTTCACACGTGCACACCGCACACACGCACACGCACACCGCATACACACACGCATGCCACACGCCTCACACGGCATCATGCATCCAGCGGTGACCCTGGCTCTGCTGCTGGCCCAGGGCCTCCCAGGAAACCGTGATGAGCTGGAAGGTTAAGCGCAGCCTTTCAGAAAGAGGCTGGACACCCACCACCATTATCAGCCTAAACATCACTCCATCTTCAGTTCTTTTCCATAAGCACTCTCAAAATTTTGTAATGCTAATTTCAAATTAACATTCAATTTCAAAAGATTCTAATATTAAGTCCTGTGTCTAATGGTAAACTTAATATAAAATATCGTAGAGGAAAGAAATTATCTAGAAAGTTAATTTTAGAAAATATTTTATTTTCAGCTTGATAGGCTAAAAAATGATGTTTTTCTTTCCATTTTTTGATTAGGATATTATTAAGACTGACGACGTTTTTGTGTTTATGACTGTGTGCCCTATTTCTTCCGGAAATTATTTATTCTTATCTTTAGTATTCCTTACACATTTTTCTAGTAGGCTGTATTTCCTCAATTAGT
The DNA here is from genome assembly GCF_032405125.1 of Capricornis sumatraensis. Lineage (NCBI taxonomy): Eukaryota > Metazoa > Chordata > Mammalia > Artiodactyla > Bovidae > Capricornis > Capricornis sumatraensis. Next base: position 54,489,688 of record NC_091090.1, on the reverse strand, counting down.
TTGTTTCTCTAAGCATCTAGAAAATATACAAAACTGACTAATTTCTATCTCCAATAAAAGACACTCAAAAAATATTTGGAACTAGGTGAGCAGAGATTTTTAGTGGTAACTGGTTTAAAATTCATTCCTTTCAAACTGCAAATGATCAGTGTAAACTCTTGGTTTAATGAGCAAAGAAGAATGAAGACACAAAACCCTGAACTCCAGAGGCATCGGCGCAGCGCTCAGCAGCGCCTCTGACTCCAGCACAGCAAAAGCTTTTCTGTGCTTCAGGAAGCTGGCCTAAGAAAAGCGGGCTTAGCGGGAAGAGCTGCCAGTGAGGCGCAGAAAGATCGTCTCTAACCACACGGTTGGAAGGAGGAGGACAGCTCAGACAGCGCAGCACAGCCCCAGGACTGCGCAGAAAGCCCCAGAAGCACGTCCAGAGGGGCTGAGCACACACGTGCCTGGGGGGTGTGCCACGCACGTGGCGCATGGAGGCATCCTGTGGAGCTAGCTGCCCACCTCCACCCGCCTCCCCTCCCGTTTAAAACACAAGCCCCTTCGGTCTGAACCCTGTGCCGCTTCTGTCTCCCATCGTGCGCTCGCGCTGAAGCTCCTGCGCTTCCCAGGGAAGCAGAGGGCCTCGTGCGCCCTGGTGTGACTGCGGGTGGCGACGACACCAGCACCAGCGCCAGGCGGGAGCGCTGACTCAGCGCACGGGCTTCGCAGCCCTGCTCCCACTGCTCCACGGCCACTGTTACGCCTCCACAACCGCCTCTGCAGCTGGCACTAGCATTATACCCATTTTACAGGTGAGCAAACTGAGGCCACGCCACATGCAGGAGAGCCCAGCTGCAAAGCAGAAAGGATCACACTGCAGAGACTTGCAACGAACGATGTATATGGCACCTGCTTCACTAAATAGGGTCAATCGCTCCGTAAGGACGGGCCCACAGATGCTGGGACATAAAATCCAGTCTCTACAGAACTTGTTAACAAAGCAAAGTGTCACAGACTAGTGAACATCAAACCCTCACCAGGCCATGGGTGTCGGGGAACAGAGGACAGAGAGGAAGCCAGGGCCTCAGTCCCTCGCTCCAGTCCTCAGAGTATCTGGGAAGCCAGGCACTTCCTGACCGAGATAGGACCAGACGTCCACGCTGGCTTGGATCCCCAGCTTCACACGGGTCAGCAGGCCCACACATGGACGGATGAACCAGTTAATCTGTGCGGCTGTCACAGGGTCCACTGTTGGTGTACCAGGAGACGCAGGAGTCCCGGGCAGAGGCAGGGCGGGATAAAAGGAAGGCTAAGAAACACTCAAACCGGCCCATCCTAAAGGAAATCAACCCTGAATACTGATTGGAAGGACTGCTGCTGAAGCTGAAGCTCCAGTACTTTGACCACCTGACGGGAAGAACTGACTCATTGAAAAAGACCCCAATGCTGAGAAAGACTGAATGCAGGAAGAGAAGGGGACGACAGACGATGAGATGGTTGGATGGCATCACTGACTCGATGGACATGAGTCTGAGAAAACTCTGGATAGTGAAGCACAGAGAAGCCTGGGGTGCTGCAGTCCATGCTGTTGCAAAGAGTTGGACACGACTTAGCGACTGAACAAGATGTGCTTCCCCAGGACATCACCTGTGCTGGACAGCATGGTGCTCTGCGGAAATCCATCACCACCCTCCAGCACAAAATCAAGGTGGGAGAGAACCGAGGAAATATAAGAAGCACATCCCCGTCAAAATCCCCTGAAAGGTCTGCCTGACTGGCCAGTTCAGCGCTGCTGTGAATAGCCTCTTTCAAGTTTAGAACAATGTTCTAACTGAAAGTCTTCACAACTCAGGGCTCCAGATACATCGATAAAGGTTGGTTCAGATCTGTAGAAAGGTGAATAATAAATTACAGGTAAACTTCATGCTTAAAATAATCTCTTTGTAATAAATAGGCACATATATTAAAACTGTACAAAAATGGAAAACAGAGTTTCTCTTTCCTCTTCCTTTCCTTGTTATCGCTCAGAGTGACGGTCCACACAATTAAGGGCTGTTTCTTTGCAAAGCACATGCTTGCACAGCTCCAATCACCCAAGTGATTTATGGAGGAAATGACTTTTTGCAGGTACTCTAACCAAAACAGAGCCGCACTTTGTCCAGTGTTCAAGGCCATGCTTAATGAAAACTTCGAATTTGGAAGAAAAAAAAAAAAGTAGTACTGAAAAGAGAAGAATTATTAAATTTTAGTATTTACCTGATTTATTAACATTTCCTCGTGCATTTCTTTTTATAATCTGTGCCCTGCCTAATGGAGGAAGAAAAAACAAGTGTCCTTTTATTTACCGGCTTTAAAAGGGTCATGAGAATAACAAAAGGACACACACATACTGATGGCTGCATCTGTTTCCATTTTACTACGCATTCAGTTACGAGGTTGTTACTTCAGTGTCACCGTTGGTGATAAGTAGAGTTTAGCTATTTGCAAACATTTTTGCTCTTTTTAATCTGACTTCTTTCAGGGATACACGTACCTGGCACAGTCAGGTGAGACTTCCTGTCACAGGCACAGCCGTGACAGACACACCACCTGGGGAGCCCTGGGGCCCTGCAGTCTGCTCTGCAAGCGTGGAGCTCCCAGGAAGCCGGGGACCCTGCAGGTAACAGAAGAGCCGCACGGGGCGAGAGCTGTGGCTCGTGGGACCTAGAGCCACTGGAAGATGGCGCAAGTCAAGCCCACGCACAGGCGTCAGCGAGAAGTGTGTCAGCGTCCACCCAGAAAGCCGCCCGTCATCAAGTGACCCAAGATGACGCTTGGGGGGCGAGAGCGTCCTGGCGAGGCGAGGACGGGCAAGAGCGGCGCACCTCTGGCTAATCTCGGCGGGCACGTGGCCTGCGGGTGGTCATCCCTTGCATACTTGCTGGGTGGTGCTGTTATGTGGGAAGATCCTGCCACTCAGAGGAGGGGCCAAAAAGCATTTTGCGGGGAAATCGCACGTTGAAAAGCGCGCACCTCCACCCAGCCGGCGGCCGTCTCTGCGGTCACTGCCTCCGAGGCCCTGCAGGCGGGGGCGTCTGTCCCCGCCCAGCCCCTCCCAGACACAAGGAGAGGACAGGCTCCCGGACTCCGACGGGGCAGCTTCTGCAGGCGCCCGCTGTTGGCCATTTTCATCTCGCCGCTGTGCCCTCTCTCGCCAACAGCAACGGGGCTCAGCCTGTACGCAACCACGCACTTCGGTTTTTCAGGAGCTTCTCGGTTACATTTTTCAACGTGTGTCCGGTATAAGGACACGCTGGGGGTCCCTGACAAAGCCTGGGAAAATCCCGACCCAAGACGAATCCTGGAAGGCACGTAATTCAGGCAGCTAAGTCTGAACCATACAGGAACAAACCGCACAGAACCACTGCAGGGCTCTGAGAAACGCTGGAGTTTACCCAGGGACGACCCAAGCCTGGATTCTGGTGATGTCACGGTGGCAGAAAACGCGGCTTCGGAAACGCCCCGTGTGACGGTACTGCAGGCTCCCCTCAGCCACCCCGGTGATCCCACCACCTCCAGGCAGTGGCCCGGGTCTCGGGAGGGACACCAGGCAGCTGAGGGGGCTCTGGAAGGTGACAAGTGAGACACGGCACGGAAGGAGCAAAGGAGCGTGGTTTCCAAGAAAATATCCCACGGGGAACAAAAGAGCAGTGCCTGCAAGTAACTCAAGAACTAACGCAAAACAGAAGGGAAGGCACGCGAGGGTTCCGTAAAAGCCAGCACTGAAGATCCCCGGGGAGGGGCCAGGCCCCACAGGAGGCCCCCGGCCCTTCAGAGACTCTCTCGGGAACCGGCAGCCCTCGGGGGAGGAGAAGGCCCACACCGGGGAGGAAGTGGGCCCAGAAGAGCCACGGCCTCCCGGACGCTCAGGCCCCAGGCCCCGAGCTGGTCCCAGGCCTCTGGCACAGCCGCACATGCACCCGGGATAATCACTGCGAGAAAAACACGGCCAAGCGAGGGTCAGATTCCAAATCTTCAGCAAGCCGTAGCTCGGCACTAGCCCACCAGAGCCCACCAGGTCCCGTGCCCACAGGCGGGAACCCACTGTGCACCCGCCTTCGGAGAACGGCTGACGTGACCTGCAGCTGAAAACAAGCTCAGAAAAGGCAGGAAGGGAGGGAGGAGGGGAAAACGAGCGCCGCTCGACACCCTTCTGTGAGCGACAAAGGTCCCCAGGCCGAGGAGGCCACGGGACGGAGGGGAGGACGGCCAGGTAGGCAGGGGCCGCCTTCCACTCGCCGGCCAGCTGACCACAGGGCCCAGCGGCCACTCACCGGGCACCGCGGCTCCAAGTGTCCGCTTGGCACCTTCTGTGAAAGCTAATTACAGGCCGGGGCGTCTGGGCGTAGCTCTGGTTGGGTTCTCTGTCTCCATCTCCGTGTGTCTGTCTGTCTCTGCCCCCCTCTCCCCTTCTCCCCCTGCACGCCCAGAGCACAGATGCAGGTCCCGCTGGTCTCAGGCTCAGGCACCCCTTGGCAGCAGAGTCGAACAGGTCAGTGCCCAACAACGGGCGCGCGTGTTCTGCTACAAGGCGGAGGTAAACTATGGCACCTGGACAAAGACCTTGCCATGGGGCCTTCACAGCATGTTCACCACGAGCCAGTTTCAACTGCACGTGTCTGCCTCTAGGCTTTGAGACAAAGGGGAGAGAAAGTTCATGCACAAAGCTGAAGGGGCTATTTACTAAAAGCGTAACATCAGTCTAAAAATAGGACCTGTTATGAGTTGAACACTGTCCCCTGAAAATTCATCTGTTGAAGCCCTAATTCCCAGGGCCTCAGAAATTAATTGAATTTGAATAACTGAGTTATTTGTGACCTTATTTGAAATAGGGTCATTGTGGATGAAATTAGTTAAGATGTCATCATATTAGACTAGGTGGACCCTATTCTGATATGAGACGGTTGTGGCTCAGACGGTAAAGTGTCTACCTACAATGTGGGAGACCCGAGTTTAATCCCTGGGTCGGGAAGTTACCCTGGAGAAGGAAATGGCAACCTACTCCAGTATTCTTGCCTGGAAAATCCCATGGACGGAGGAGCCCGGTAGGCTACAGTCCATGGGGTTGCAAAAAGTTGGACACGACTGAGTGGCTTCACTTCACTTCACCTCTTTCTGATATGAGGGCTTCCCAGGTGGCTCAGTGGTAAACGAATGTGCCCACAATGCAGGAGACACGGGTTCAGTCCCTGGGTCAGGAAGCTCCACCGGAGGAGGCAACGGCAGCCCACTCCAGTGTTACTGCCTGGGAAATCCCATGGACAGAGGAGCCTGGCGGGCTAGAGTCCCTGGAGTCACAGAGTCGGATGCCACTTAGCAACGTAAGCAACAATAGGTTCTGACGTGAGCAGGGTCCTGAGAAAGAGGGGCGTTTGGACGCAGACACACAGGGAGACACCCTGTGAAGATGGAGGCAAAGACCAAGGTGATACTTCAGAAACCAAAATGCCAAACTTGACAGCACACCAGCCCTCAGGGGCGCCGGGAGCCGGCCCACCCTCCAGGCCTGAAGGAGGGACCCCCGTGTGGACGACCTGATCCTGGACATCAGGAGCAGGGAGAAAAGGACCCCCGGCCTGTGATGCCCTGTGAAGCGGCCCTGGCAGCAGGCGCAGGACGGGGGGCGGGAACGCCGAGACCGGCTCCCAGGGCACCGCCCGCCCCGGCGCTCTCACCCGGCCTGGCCCTTGCCTCCAGCCTAGTGGGGATCACCAGGAGTTCCCCAACCTGTGACCCCGAAAAGTTTCAGATCTACAGAAAAGTGACGAAACACCCGTTACCTTGCATGCGGCCCACCTGTTGGCGGGTTTTCACACCTGTCTCATCTCCGTCTCACACGTGCGTGCACTCACTTTGCTGTTGGCGGCAGACCCATGTGGGAGCACGCTGCGGGCACACAGCGACAGAGCGACACTCCGCCCTTCGCGAGCTTCCTCGACACGTGGTTGCCAGGGGCCTGGAAGCTCTCCTCTGACCTCAGCACCGTTAACATAGTCAATTCCTAACTTTCCCAGTTAATCAGTTCAGTCGCTCAGTCACGTCCGACTCTTTGCGACCCCATGGACCACAGGCCTCCCTGTCCATCTCCAACTCCTGGAGTTTGCTCAAACTCATGTCCATCGAGTCGGTGATGCCATCCAACCATCTCATCCTAGGGCAACTTTCCCGATTGCCCTCAAAATGTTTTAATGACGGTTTGTTTTTTTCAACCCAAGACCCAGTCTGTACATTGCATGTGTGTGCGCGCGCTCAGCTGCTCAGTCATGACTGACTCTTTGTGACCCCATGGACTGTAGCACACCAGGCTCCTCTGTGCACGGGATTCTCCAGGCAAGACTACTGGAGAGGGTTGCCATTTCCTCTGCCAGGGGATCTTCCCGACCCAGGGATCGAGCCCATGTCTCCTGCGTCTCCTGCATTGGCGGGTGGGAGCCACCTGGGCAGCCCCCATATAACTTAAATCAGCAAACTTTGCATCTGTGGAAGCAGTGCTTCAGGGTCCGCAGGGTAAGCAGGGCCGACCAGAAGCTGGGAGAGCAGCTCAGGAGGCAGAGAACTAGAAACCACCCAAGTCCAGGAAAGGGGGTGAGTCCCCAAACATGGGTGGTGATGATGGCCACGTAAGAGATGGGCAGAGCGGGCAGTTAGAGGCAGAAGAGAGGAAGAGATTTCAGCTGCCCAGAGGAAGGGTGCATGCTGGGCGGGCTGGCTGCCGGGGACAGTGATGCTCCGTTTCAGGCGTCCCGAGCTCTAGGCAGTGACAGCGGACGGACGCATCCAGCAGGAGATCCACGGCGGGCGAAGACGGGACCTGATCAAGTTATATCATCACGAATGGTCCTTGTGGCCCTTGAAGAGCCAAGGTTCCGAAATAATGTCAGACGAAGCCAGGCTTCAAGGCTCCTTCGGGTGTTCTTCTGGGAGCGACTTCTTCCCTAACTTTGAGAAGCAGAGACCTGCTTCTCAACCACCTCCCGAGCAAGGGGGGAACAGCTATCTTTACGACACAGATGTGTGATTTTCCTCTTCAACTGGACAGTAGGTCCCAGAAGGGCTGAGCAACCGGCCATCCTCCTCCTCAGAGAACCTTCTACGGCAGCGCTGTTCACACAAAGCATGTGACCTGCCTTCTAAACATCTAAATCCAGGAAGGGGACCTTGTCAGGTAGAAGCAGACAGGCGAACTCGTGATGACAAGTTCGGGGCCAGCCTCTGCAAGATGTCAAGGAACTTAACAAAGTGAGATGAAGAAGAAGACCCCTGGGTGGCGGGCATGAAGGCGTCAAGGACGGAGGCACTGCTGAGCCTGCACCAGGGGCCGGGGCTGCAGGGTCACAAGGCAGGAGCGAGCAGGAGTCCACTCTGACTGAAGCTTATTCTGTTCATTCTTAAACTCAGAATGTCTAAGGTCGTTTAATTTTTTTAAAAATGGATAGACTAGTTTTTAAAATATTTATTTGGCTGTGTTGGGTCCTCGCTGCAATATGAAGGATCTTTTGTCAAGATGCTCGGACTTCCTGGTTGCACACACGCCCCGCAGCACTTGGGATCTTAGTTTACAGACCAGGGATTGGACCCATGTCCCCTGCAGCAGAAGGCAAGTTCTTACCCACCAGACCACCGGGGAAGCCTCCAGTCTTCTCGTATGTTCGCCAAAGGTAGTATTTTGGAGCAAAAAAGAAAAATAAAACTCTCCGAAAACTATTCAGTTTTGACAAAACCTAAAAAACGTTACCAGTTGGCCAAAAAGCTGACCAGTGACGCTCTGACACAAACCGTGACGACGGTCCAGACAGAGCTCCCTAAGCTCTGGCCCACGGGCCCCACGAGACGCGGGGCGGCCCACGGACACGGTCCGGCCCATGGGCTCCACCAGACTCGGGGCGGCCCACGGGTTCCACCAGACATGGGGCGGCCCGCACACACGCTCCTGCCCACGGGCTCCACCAGACACGGGGTGGCCCATGGGCTCCACGAGACACGGGGCAGCCCATGGACATGCTCCAGCCCAGCAGGCTCCACCAGACACGGGGCGGCCCACGGGCATGCTCCAGCCCAGCGGGCTCCACGAGACAGGGGGCTGGCTCACGGGTTCCACCAGACACGGGGTGGCCCGCACACACGCTCTTGCCCATGGGCTCCACCAGACACGGGGCGGCCCGCACACACACTCCTGCCCATGGGCTCCACCAGACACGGGGCCAGCCCGCACACACACTCCGGCCCATGGGCTCCACCAGACACGGGGCCAGCCCACACACACACTCCGGCCCATGGGCTCCACCAGACACGGGGCCAGCCCACACACACACTCCGGCCCAGCGGGCTCCACGAGACACGGGGTGGCCCACGGGCTCCACGAGACACGGGGCGGCCCACGGGCTCCACGAGATGGGGGCCAGCCCACGGACATGCTCAAGCCCAGCGGGCTCCACAAGACAGGGGGCCGGCTCATGGGCTCCACCAGACATGGGGCGGCCCGCACACACACTCCGGCCCAGCGGACTCCACCAAGACACGGGGCGGCCCACGGACACGGTCCGGCCCATGGGCTCCATGAGACACGGGGCAGCCCACGGGCTCCACGAGACACGGGGCAGCCCATGGGCTCCACGAGACATGGGGCGGCCCACGGGCTCCACGAGACGGGGGGTGGCCCACGGGCTCCATGAGACGGGGGGCGGCCCACGGACATGCTCCAGCCCAGCGGGCTCCACAAGACAGGGGGCCAGCTCACGGGTTCCACCAGACACGGGGCGGCCCGCACACACGCTCCTGCCCACGGGCTCCACCAGACACGGGGCTGGCCCGCACACATGCTCCGGCCCATGGGCTCCACCAGACACGGGGCCAGCCCGCACACACACTCCGGCCCAGCGGGCTCCACGAGACACGGGGTGGCCCACGGGCTCCACGAGACACGGGCGGCCCACGGGCTCCACGAGATGGGGGCCAGCCCACGGACATGCTCAAGCCCAGCGGGCTCCACAAGACAGGGGGCCGGCTCATGGGCTCCACCAGACATGGGGCGGCCCGCACACACACTCCGGCCCAGCGGACTCCACCAAGACACGGGGCCAGCCCACGGACACGGTCCAGCCCACGGGCTCCACCAAGACACGGGGCCAGCCGGCACACACGCCTCCGGCCCAGCGGGCTCCACGAGACATGAAACCAACCCACACACACGTTCAAAGCCCTTCCTTTCACAGCCATGTGACGTGGGCTACAGCTGAGATGGAGGCAGCCGATCCTGAACCTACACTTTCCAGTGACTCGGTCCAACAGGTTAGGATATTTTGATAATATTCCAAAGCGGGAAGGAAAGACCTAGATTCAGACTGCTGTAACTTTGAAGCCCTGGAGTTAATACTCTCTCGTCTGGCGTTCAGACACTGGAGATCCTTGCACCGTGCCCGGCCCTCACCCTGAAGCCCCCGCGTTATCAGCGCGGCTCCGCCCCAGCCACGTCTCCGCAGCCATCACCACCCACCACGGGACAGCAGCACCAGGCTGAGACTTTCCACAGAGGCTCAGCTCTTGCCTACAGTGCAGATCACACTACAAAATGGGGCTTTTCTTAAGGTCCTCAAGAGAATACAGAGGTATCTCCAAGCCTAGTAAAATGCTGCAGAAAAACTCCCCTGAGCATTCTAGATAATTTAGCAACTTAGAAACTAAAAGTCCTTAGATGTTATGCATAATGAAATAGATGTGTTGCTGACAAGATGTCTTAACAAAATATTTATATATTGACTCACATTTAAAATATGTTAGGAGTATCCCTTTTTTAAAAGACGCCTGTGTGAAGCCTCTGGAAAGGTGGCGTGTTAGATGTTCTCCAAGCGGGGCCCCCACACGGTGCAGCCAAGCCCCCTGCTCCAGTCCAGTGTTTGGAAACACATTCTTACTATCCCTGGAAGCACTTTCATATTTCTGTCAGATGTTGAGTGAGCAACAGGGTAAATAACGTTTCAAAAGCATTTCTCGAGCAGTAAAACCTTCAGTTCCCAGCTAACGGGGCTGATCCAAAGTAAATGAAAGGCTGGTGTGACTCAGCGTGTGTGTGAAAACCTCCAGTTAATGGATCTATTCAGGGACTCAGCACACACTTGGGAGTCATAAGTCGGGCAGCCGGGCATCAACGCCAGCCTGGGCGCCTGCCCACACCTGAGGCGGGGGCGGCAGGGGTTCTCGGGGACCCAGGTCCCACCAGTTCTGGGGGAGAGATGGCACCCAGGGGGCGGAGCAGGTCCAGGAACCCGCAGGAGAGAAGGGAGAGACAGCTCCTGTGGATTCCTCTGGAAGCCCTCAGGTGCACCCGCGGAGGTACCACCGCCTGGCTGGGCTCCCAGAGCACCGTCAACACGGTCACGAGTCACTAATCAGAGGCGGAGACGGCCTCAGAGGTCAAGTACTTCAATCACCCCACCAGGGAGGAGACTGAGACCTTGACAATGGAACAGAGAGACGAAAACAAATGGAAACTGCTTTCCTGCTTGTCCAAGGCTGCCTCCGACAGCTTAGGCAGGACAGGCTCTTCCCGAGAGAAAGGAGTACGGGAGAGGGGCACGATGACTTTCTGTTAGCCGGGAAGGGTCACTGGGTGCCAGGAGTGCGGCTGGAAGAAGCCATCCGTTTAGTGGGCACCATTAAAAGTGGAATAAGGACGAGATGGGTCCCCTTCTCATGTATCGACCTGCCACCGAGCTCGGGGCCATCTGCACGCCTCCTGCTCTTTGGAAGCCTAACAGCTGGACAGTACAGAACTCGGGCGAACTGACGGGCAACAAACGCGCACGTACGGACGAAGCAAGGGGAGGGTCGCACCCGAGTGCAGGTCCCTCAAAAGAGAAGGGCGGGACGAAACGCAGCAAAGCAGAGGCGGCGGCGGCCCCGCGCTTCCAGGCCAGCCCGCGGACCCAGCCGGCTCTGCGGCCCTGCCTGGACTCAAGGACGCAGAGCGCTGCTTAAAAGTGCGCCGACAAAGACGCCTTTAAGAAGCGTCAAAATAGATTCCTTTGAAGTGATTTTCACCAGCACGCCTCCAGCTTCCCTTCTCTTCCTATTTGCTGTTCCCCAGAACCAGCTGCGGCTATATTTAACCCACTTTACAAGCTGTGGGCAGACGGGCACAAGCACAGCCCGGCCCAGGCCGTGTGCGCTCACTGAGCCCAGGCCTTTCGAGTTGGGAGTTTTCTTCTTTTTTTCTTTCTTGGTTTTTTTTTTTTTTTTTTTTCCTAAGTGTCTTAAAAGTACCTCATACATTTTGGAAACAAGAAAAAAATACTTAGAAGCCCCTCCATGTTGGTTTGTTATGTAGCTTTAGCCCTGAAATTTATTATTTCTTTAATTAATAACAAGACGGTCTTGTGGCTAAAACTGCCATGATACAGAATTCTTGGTTACGGTGTGCATTTTATTACTTCTACCAGGAAATGCTCGTTCCACCTAGGACACAGCACTGGGGAGGGGTCAGCACTGGTCAATGACGTTCCCTTGAGGAGTCGGTGCACAGAGGTGAGCCGAACTAGGACTGACCAGGACGACAACACGATCCAAACAGGCAAGAAGTAAGCCCGCGCCGCACCGAGGGGACCCGGCAGCTGAAAGACTGCTCCTCTCACCAACACAAAACCACCCCCCTGGGATTCTAGGGCAGGGACCCCACCCAAGAGGCTTTGCCATTTATCACATTGTCCTGGGGAAACCACTGGTTTGGTTTTAGCTTTCTCATCTACAAAATTAGAAATTGAACTTGAAAATAATCTCTGAAATTATTTTTTACCTAAAAGAAGCAATTGTTTCAGATTAATAATGACAGTAATTAAAACAAAATGACGTTCAACAGACTGGATGTCTCCGCAGTATCTGCCCCGTGATCTTCGGGAGTGTTGCTCTTACCAGTATTATTTAATAAGCACCAACAAAATGCATGGAAAACTGCTCCTGCTCTCAAAACAGATATGTACAAGTATTAACACAGAACATCTGATCTTCCCAGTTTCAATCTCTCTCTTTAGGAGAGTTCCATGACATCTCTGCGCTGCTTTCACTTCATTCTCTAGGTCACTGTGCTGTCCTTACGAACGTCAGCCACAAAAGCACAGGCTGCGATGGAGCCAGTTCTTTTTCCCAGGTAAACAAGCTCACGGCTATCCATTTGAAGCGGACTCAGAATGCTTCTTGCTGCCTCCCCAGCGGTTTTCAGAGACACTGCTCCACACCGGCGTTTGCTAATCTCCAATAGTTTCCGAATTAAAGTCTGCATGTTACGGTAAAAGTCCACCATACTGATGGGCTGCACACAAGCAGACAGGTCCCCATCAGAAACACAGGCCTTCCTCTAATACGAAATATCAGTGCTGCGGAGAGACAGCTAGGTCCATATTGTTCTCCCCTTACATTTCGACTTCACATTTTTATAAACAGCATGCAAATACCCTTTATTAGACAGAAAACTAAATTCAAGCCTTTTAACATCCTTAAAAGGCTATTTATACTCAAGCTAAATTCACTCCAAATATTTTATTGGTCAATGTGGAAAGTATTTAAATTAATAAGAATTTCTTCCTGCTACTAGTGAATGCAATTAGATGAGAAAGAACCTAAAAATAGTCATTTTGCAGATGATGCAACTGTATACTTAAAAACAAGCATCTATTAAATTACCTGGTTACAAAATTATTAATCAAAATCAAGAGCTTTCTAATTAATAAACAATAAAATTATACTGAGGGAAAATATCCTATTTATACTAGCAAGGAAAGTTGAACACCTAGAAATAGTTAGTAAGATATTATTAATAACAGAAATCATATAAAGAAAACTTTAAACACGTCAAAGATATATAAAAAGAGGTATTTTAAAATAGTCAAGGACAATCTTTATTCTTGGATTAGAAGATTCAACATTATGGAGATATCCACTGACCCTAATTAACCTTGAACTTGACTCAATGCCAGATTATCGGGTTTGGGACAGAAAGTGACAAAGTTATATGCTAGAGTCAAACAAACATGAAGAATGAAGGGGAATCCTGAACAAGATCAGCAGGGACTGACCCATGTTAGCCACGAAGCTACACACCATGAGAGCATGATAAAGGTGAGAGGCATCGCGACGCACTCAGAACCTCGATGCAGCCCCAGAGGCAGGCAAGACCCGGGGGCAAGTTTCAACCAATGTGGAGAAGATGGAACTTGAATAAATGACGCTGAGAAATCAGTGCTTTAGGAAAAAAATAAAGTTACAGCCTTGCCTCGGTCCTGATACTGAACTATATTCCAAGCCCAACAAAGCTGACAAACACAATCTTAAATACACTAGAATGGATAAAGGTATTTATAACTTTAGAGCAAGGACCATATTTAACAAGACACAGTATCCAGATCACAGAGGAAAGGGCTGATGACTGACTAGAGAAAAATTAAAGATATCTTTAGGGCCAAAAAATACCAGATAGTCAAAAGGCAAACGAGAAAATGGAGGGGGGAAGCTATCTTCAACATGACAAAAAGAGCTACAGTCCCCACACAGAAAGAACACGTCTGAGAAGAAAGATCATTCAGTGTGAAACACAGACACAGCTGTGAACAGGTAATGAACAGAGAACATACATATAAACAGACAATAAGCACATACGCAATGACACTGACCCCTACGCAAAATGAAACAGACACAGATCAAAAGGAGATGCCACCAGCATGCTTCTCACCAGCTGCACGTTCGCACTTAAACAAGAATGTCTACTCCTGCCCGTGGCAGACGTCTATGCAGAATGCAACGTTCATGCAAGCTCTAAAGGCTATGTATAGGTTTATGCATTAGAATATCCTTAAAAGATGCAATGAAACCTGCATTCTGAGGCAAGAAGAGAGGGCTGGGGAAGAACGTGATGGCAGAGACTTGCTGCCTCGTCCACCAACACTTTCGTATGAAAATTAAGAAAGCATTTAGTAAGGCTGCTTTCAGGTCCTCTTCTGTAAGTATCCTCTGCTCTTCCCGATGACACCGACAACTCCAAGTCCTAATCACAGAAATTGAAAGAAAGAGATTTGACATTTATGGTAGATTTTAGAGACAAAAGTGGATATGAATCGTACAGAATATTTAGTCTTTCCTTTTAAGATGTTGGCCCACTGCACAGTTTTTCTGCACTTAAAAGGAAAATGGCTGTGAATACATACAATGATCCTATTTGAGAAATCTTTAATGTCTATTTCAGAAATTCTATTCAATATCAAAATGGCACATTAAATAAACGTTCTGTTCAGATTTCTGTTAATGACTTTCATTAACTAACACACAAAAACAATGTTTGAAAAGCACTCTTATCCTCAAAATTAAATTAAGGTACCGGGAAGTGGTTAGGATCTATAATTCTGATTTTGGCACGAAGGATAGGAAAGAAAGTCAATGACCACAAGTATGCACCCACTCCACTTCCAACTCAGATTCAGTAAAGAATTTTTTCCACGTGAACTTAGGCCACTCAACGTGCAGATATTCCGTCTGGTGCCACTCAAAACTCGCTCTCACAACTAATTCTAAGTTTACAGTATTTGAGTAACAACATGTCAATAAGAGCACGCATTGAGACATAATTACATGAATGATCAGAGTGAAAACAGAATTTTTCAAACTATTTATCACTAAGGACCTGAGCTCCTGGCCAAACCTAATCTTGTGCTGAGCTTTATCTGGCTAAAGGCAAGTTAGATAAAAGCTTCCTATTGAGAAGACACAAAAAGAAAACAAATTTTTTTAAATTCTTTTAGAAGTTTCGCTTAGACCAAACCGGCGAGTCCAAAGAACACTGCAATAGGTTGAGCCAAACGAAATGAAGTCCATGGTTTACCTAGAGCTTTTTACCTGATAGCAAAACTTAGAGCGACTAATGAATTCTCATAGCAGTTCTTTATTTTTCTCAAGGCACAATGCATGTAACCACGCTTTATTTTTTAAGTATTTTCCCAAACCAGAGGGGAGGCTCTTCCTGAAAGGATGCTCATCCCCAGGTCCTCCCACAACACAGGCAACTGAGAGAAACGGACTAACTTCTTTAAGTGAGACTTCACGTGCCCGGTGTGATACAACGCAGATGATTCAAACCACGGGGGATATGTCATCACCCACTGAGAGGTTACGTATAACCAGGCTACCCTCTACTGTTGCTCAGTAATTATATTTAAAGGCAAAATACAAAGGGAGATGAGAAAGCAGAAAAAAAGACAATGATGCTTTGCCTCCTGATTTGACAATTAACAAAGAAATCAGAAAAGTGGACAGTTTCCAAAAACTCAGTCAATTCACAAACAGACTCGAAAGGCAATTATCACTTGGGTGTGTATCTTTTGTGGCCAAGCCTTGTGACCAAATGGCCCAGATTGATTCTGGGTGTCTCTCGTGAAAGGAAGCGCTTGACTTCCCGCTGCCCACGGATGACATCTCAGTGTTTCAGCCTAACGTCTCCTGACGGACAGAAGACTACGGTGTCCCAGGCAGAAGATAAGACGAACACAACTACCCTAAAAGTTTCCAATGCGGGCACCGTGTGCACAGGCGTTCCTATTACCGAGCACTTGCGAAAACCAGACCCTTAAGAAAAATGAAGTGCGAGGAAGAGCTGTGATGCCAGCTTCCTCCCGAGCAAGAGCTCCATCCAACGGCCCTCGGCCGCGGCAGAGGGTGAGGAGCGGGATGGCTGCTAACGGGCGTTTTTGTGAAGATTTTACAAACGTATGTGAAACCAAAAGCAACGGCCATAAGGTGAAAAAGTCAGAAAAGGCACTTTGGACCAATCTGCTTACAGAGTCAAACAGGTATAAAGAAAACTGAGACAGGCGTTTATCTAAAGTATTAGGATCACTTTTTTCTAGAGACTCAAGGAAGGGAGGATACTTACAAGTTATTGCTAAATGTTAAGGTAAATCTAAATGGATGCTGTAGTGTTCTTTAAATCTTTTCACCCTCTACCACTTTTTGCCCCTGGCTTTAGAAAATCAAATATATTATTCAGTACTTTAAAAACTGGTCCCCCCATAATTGCAAGCTGTGTTACAACTGACTTTCAAGGCAAACTGTGAAGGATAAATACTAGAGGCAGAAAATTTTTCAATCACCTGAAATGAATTCAGAGGTAATTTATTTATATGTACATTCCTTTTACTGTATTCTGAAAATAAATGTTCTTACTCATAAAATAGTATTGATTTTTTTTTATTAAGAAATTCTAAGTCCTAGAAGGGAGCAGGCCATGCCTGGAAGTATTATCCCACAGCAAATGCTCATCGAATAAACCGTGAAATAAACTAGTGAGCTAATAAGAACTGGGCACGCAACCGAAGCTGATTTTCACAGTAAACTAAAAAGTCCTTGGTTTTTAAAAATGTGTTCTTAAAACACGTCTCTGATACCTAGTAAAATAAGATTGTATTGATAACTTATTTTTTTCATAATAAAAAAAATTTTTAATTTCACAGTGTGACAAAAGGAGTGGCCTCCTTCTTTTCCTAAAGTCAGGTAAGGAGCAGAGAATATGATTCGAAAATGAAGGTAAGAAAACGTATTTAAGAGTAAATGTCATTTCGTCCCCCAGCAGGGGTGCTTTCGCATTTCCACGCTGAAGATGCTCCTGTTTATTTTCTTTCCACCAAACGGCAACCCGCAGTTTCTCCCAGGTCCTACTAAAACGAGGAGAAAGCCAGGGCCACTGAACTTTAAAGAAGAGCCAAGCACCGTAGTTATGCCCACGTGGCTAACCTTGCAAAGAGAACTCAGTCATCACCGAGCTGCGATTATTCAAGAGACGCACAGAACTAACTCAGAACTCTTTCCCTCCCTGTGCACACGCGCGTGCCTGTACGCTCGGCTGCTTCAGCCTGCCTGTTCACGTTCGTGTGGGCTGAGCCCCAGCAGGCTCCTCTGTCCGTGCGCTTCTCCCTGCACACGGCAAATTTTATTTCCTTGTATTTCAGAGTTCTGCCTCCGAGTCCAGTGCAGAAGTGAGTGCACCACTGACGGCCCTGTCTGGAACAGCAGCAGAGCCCAGGCTGTCTCACAGCCTCAGGACGTCCCAGAACAGAGCTGCTCAGACATTACTGTGCATCCAAACAGCACGACGTGTTCCAAAGCCAGTCCTGAGCCCGCGGAGCTTGGCAGGGCCAAGACTGCCTGTCTGTGGACCGGGCTTCAGGATGCGCGCCCGGGGGCACAGGCGCGCCTCTTTCTGAGCGAGGACCCCCCGCTCGGTGGTTTCTGGGCTGGGGAAGGCACTGGCAGTCTCCGCCCGTTTCTTGCAGTCAAGCTGCTCGCCTCCGCCCACCGACCCAGGACGGCTGACCAGGCGCCCGGGACCCGCGCTGGCCCGGCGCACGGTGCATCTCAGCACCGAGGAGGCCAGAGCTCGTCTTATCGTCTGAGTAAATACTTCTGCTGCCAAGAGGAAGCCTGCAGACAGAGGACAGACTTGCCAAGGAACTCGGGGCCTCGGTAATTAGCAAACCGCAGGCCACGACGCATCTTGCCTCAGTCGGAGATGAAGGGGAGCGCTTGCAAAAGGGTTTCACCGCTGGCCTGCTTTGTGTAAGGAAAAAAAACCGGAATTTGTGAATGCCTCTATTACCCAATGCAAGTATGTGTTTCAGCCTACACCGATGCTGGCTCCCGTCCGCGGGATTCCTTTGCTTGGTGAGGGTGAGGTGAGGAGCAGAACACACACCCGTCCGGGCAGGCCTGGCCCGGGAGCCGCCCCTGCGGGGAGCGGCCCACCTGACACGGCTCGGACGCGCCGTCGCCTCCGAGGGGAAGGGAAGGCAAAGCCCAGCCTGGAACCGCGGCCACAGCGCCTCCCCGAAGGCGCCGCCTCTCACCGCGCTGGTCCCCAGCCTTGCTTCCCTTCACAGCATCGATACCAGGAAGGTTACGAACAAACCCAAAGAGAACACACACGCGCACGACTCTCCGCAGCACCGAGACCAGGAGCGTTACAGAGCACGCACAAAGGAAAACACGCGGGACGCGAGCGAGGCAGAAGCCAAGTCTGCCTCAGGCCACACTCAAGTACCTCCCCGAGGGGGGCCTGACTTACAGGAAGGAAACGCCTCCAGGGTCCGGAAAGGCCGGAACACAGGTGTCCTGGGACAACTGTTCGGGTTTGTTTCCCCTAAAAACTGAAGAAAGATGAGGCAAGATTTCCAATCCACCTCCAATACATACCATCTTGATTTCAAAATAAAATGGGGCTTCCCGCGTGACACGGCCTCACAGGACCTAGACGTGGGAACTTGCAGCTTTGGTGAGCGTCACAGGTCAGAGCCCGGCGCTCTTCAGCAGACATGTCCCCGGACACCTGCTGATCGTGTGACTGCACACAGCCGCCACCTGCCTGCCCTTCCTTCACGCGGGGCACGCGGGCTGGGCCAGGCAGCACCCCTCTCGAGCCGTCCTCCCGCCAGGACACCCGGATATGGGCACCGAGGCTCTTCCTTTTCCAGCCACCACAGACGGCTGCAAGCTCCCTCTCGGTGTCCGTCCTACCAACCCCCTGTCCCGCCGGCGGAGCGGCAGGGCCCTTCCCAGTCCTCGGATGCTCGTGACAAACGCAGCCATGTACAGCGAGACTCCGCAAGGCTAACTCTGCAGGGGCAGACGGAAGGCCAGTACTGACATGCCGGGCAAGCCATCACAGACCAAGGGGCTCAGCCAGATGAAAGGAGGACTCAGCGCGCTTCCCCTCAGCACTCGGGAACTTTGACACTTAACATAATGCAACCAAAATCTCTCCACCACCTGTTATGTTAAACCAAGCCCAATTTTAAGGATAGAAAATCAGGCTTGCTTTAACATAACAGGTGGTGGAGAGATTTTGGTTGTATTTTCCTTACGATTATACAGTGGAAGTGAGAAATAGATTTAAGGGCCTAGATCTGATAGACAGAGTGCCTGATGAACTATGGACGGAGGTTCGTGACATTGTACAGGAGACAGGGATCAACACCATCCCCATGGAAAAGAAATGCAAAAAAGCAAAATGGCTGTCTGGGGAGGCCTTACAAATAGCTGTGAAAAGAAGAGAAGCGAAAAACAAAGGAGAAAAGGAAAGATATAAGCATATGAATGCAGCGTTCCAAAGAATAGCAAGGAGAGATAAGAAAGCCTTCCTCAGTGATCAATGCAAAGAAATAGAGGAAAACAACAGAATGGGAAAGACTAGAGATCTCTTCAAGAAAATTAGAGATATCAAGGGAACATTTCATGCAAAGATGGGCTCAATAAAGGACAGAAATGGTATGGACCTAACAGAAGCGAAAGATATTAAGAAGGTGGCAAGAATACACAGAACTGTACAAAAAAGAGCTTCACAACCTGGATAATCATGATGGTGTGATCACTCATCTAGAGCCAGACATCCTGGAATGTGAAGTCAAGTGGGCCTTAGAAAGCATCACTACGAACAAAGCTAGTGGAGGTGATGGAATTCCAGTAGAGCTATTTCAAATCCTGGAAGATGATGCTGTGAAAGTGCTGCACTCAGTATGCCAGCAAATTTGGAAAACTCAGCAGTGGCCACAGGACTGGAAAAGATCAGCTTTCATTCCAATTCCAAAGAAAGGCAATGCCAAAGAATGCTCAAACTACCGCACAATTGCACTCATCTCACATGCTAGTAAAGTAATGCTCAAAATTCTCCAAGCCAGGCTTCTGCAATATGTGAACAGTGAACTTCCAGATGTTCAAGCTGGTTTTAGAAAAGGCAGAGGAATCAGAGATCAAATTGCCAACACCCACTGGATCATGGAAAAAGCAAGAGAGTTCCAGAAAAACATCTATTTCTGCTTTATTGACTATGCCAAAGCCTTTGACTGTGTGGATCACAAGAAACTGTGGAAAATTCTGAAAGAGATGGGAATACCAGACCACCTAACCTGCCTCTTGAAAAATCTGTATGCGGGTCAGGAAGCAACAGTTAGAACTGGACATGGAACAACAGCCTGGTTCCAAATAGATAGAGGAGTACATCAAGGCTGTATATTGTCACCCTGCTTACTTAACTTATATGCAGAGTGCTGCTAAGTCACTTCAGTCGTGTCCGATTCCGTGCGACCCCATAGACGGCAGCCCACCAGGCTCCCCCGTCCCTGGGATTCTCCAGGCAAGAATACTGGAGTGGGTTACCACTTCCTTCTCCAGAGTACATCATGAGAAACGCTGGGCTGGTAGAAGCACAAGCTAGAATTAAGATTGCCGGGAGAAATATCAACAACCTCAGATATGCAGATGACAGCACCCTTAATGGCAGAAAGTGAAGAGGAACTAAAAAGCCTCTTGATGAAAGTGAAAGTGGAGAGTGAAAAAGCTGGCTTAAAGCTGAACATTCAGAAAACAAAGATCATGGCATCTGGTCCCATCACTTCATGGCAAATAGATGGGGAAACAGTGGAAACAGTGTCAGACTTTGTTTTTGGGGGGCTCCAAAATCATTGCAGATGGTGATTGCAGCCATGAAATTAAAAGACGCTTACTCCTTGGAAGAAAAGTTATGACCAACCTAGACAGCATATTGAAAAGCAGAGACATTACTTTGCCAACAAAGGTCCATCTAGTCAAGGCTATGGTTTTTCCAATGGTCATGTATGGATGTGAGAGTTGGACTGTGAAGAAAGCTGACTGCCAAAGAACTGATGCTTTTGAACTGTGGTGTTGGAGAAGACTCTTGAGAGTCCCCTGGACTGCAGGGAGATACAACCAGTCCATTCTAAAGGAGATCAGCCCTGGGTGTTCTTTGGAAGGACTGATGCTAAAGCTGAAACTCCAATACTTTGGCCACCTCATGTGAAGAGTTGACTCATTGGAAAAGACTCTGATGCTGGGAGGGATTGGGGGCAGGAGGAGAAGGGGACGACCGAAGATGAGATGGCTGGATGGCATCATGGACTCAATGGACATGAGTTTGCGTGAACTTTGGGAGTTGGTGATGGACAGGGAGGCCTGGCATGCTGCGATTCATGGGGTTGCAAAGAGTCGGACATGACTGAGCGACTGAACTGAACTGATATATATATATATATGTATGTATATATACACACACACACACTAAATGTAAGCCAAAAATGATTTTTTAAGAGCCTTTGTAAATATTATGTACAAATATGCCATTTGGTAGTCACAATAGATTTGCACCATGCATTGGAGTATAAATGAACAAGGAAGCCAATGAAAAATCACTTACCTACATATATAATATAAATCTTTTACAGTCAATGGAGGCAACCTGGATCTATTTAAGCCTAAAATTAATGGATTTTAAAATAAATTTTAAAATTCAAATGTAAATTTTGCTCCCTATAAAAATAAGTAGTGCTATATTTCCCAATAGATTATTACAATAGTTCTTTTTAATTGCAGTTCATAAATTGCAGTTTATAAACTAGTTTATAGACAATTCATTTATGAATTGCAGCTTATGCCACACCCGACATCTGAACTGAGAGAAGGGCAGGTTCTTGACAGTGGTCCTTCCCCGGGAGAGAATCCTACCCTGGGTGTCACAGACTCAGCCTCCCTCCAGGCCCATCACAAACCTGGAGGGTGAGGCTTTGATGACCCTGCTTGATTTGGAAACCACCTCAGACAGAAAGCACTCAACCAGGGTCTGATGTCCAACTCCAAACAAGTAATTTAGATAGGTATTTTTAAATTAGTTCTGAAAGACAACAGTTTCCTCAGCCCACACAGATGGGAAACATGCTCACTAAGATCATGCTCCTGAATCTCTGCTCTGATTCTTGCCACACACACTGTGCAGCTCGCCAGGACATTCGGAGTGATAACAACCGCTGCCAAAAGCACTCTGCTAGGACTGTTTTGGGGTCTGACCTCTAAATCTACATGTGCGATTCACTCGTCGGCTGAAGCAAGCTATTCACTCGGCGCTGAGCAGCGTGAGAGGCAGCAGGTATCCACAGAGCACCTCCTGGGGCTACGGGCTGAATGTCTCCGGGACAGGGCTTCCAGTCAGAGTCAAGCACAGGACCCAGCAAGGCCCCAGGGGCTTCCACGCGCTTCTCTGAGGACTTGGTTTCCATCTGGGGGTAACTGGAGATTCATTTTCAACCTCATCACAGAGTGGTACCACGAAGCGCTGACCCAGAGGCGTCCAAGGAGACCCTGGGTGCCCCGCCCATGACCCATGGATGGCTTCTCTGGGGCAGAGCGAACTCTCACACTCTCACACCAGGCGAGGGAAGAAACGGAGGAAAGAGGAAACCAAACCAAAGCACCTTTTTAAGCAGAGTTACCATTTCCCGAACTCTCCCAGAAACACAAATAAGGGTTTGGTTTCAAAGGACTTCCTGGTTGTGACTCAGGCTATTAGGAAAAAAAAAGGGGGGGGGGGGGGGTTAAAAGAAAGCAAAGTCCTCAACCAAGCAGGTCACTAATGACAGGAGGCCCTGTCGACAAAGTCAGAAGCGAGGCCTGCCGCAGATAAGTGGCGGTACAGTGAACTCACTGCGGGCACGTCCTGCACCGCGACAGTCACCAAGAAAAATGACATTCTGCCAAGGAGCGTCGTAATGACACAGGAAACTGTCTGTGCCTGATAAGGTCACTGCTCTCAGAGGAAAAACCTCTCGAGACTAAACTGGCCCCAGAACCACACGGATACGTATTCTAGTGCCTATTAAAGAAAAGAAAAGCAGCCCGTCTTCCGAAACTGGGAAGCAGAGCTCACAGCGTGGGCATCTGAGCTTCAGTCCTGGTTCTGCCTGCAGCTACGTGACCTCGAAACCTTGAGTAAGGCGCGGTGCACGGGGGCCAGGTTTTGCTCCGGTGAACTGATCAGACAAGTTCAGCGGTTCTCAAGTTCTCCTCCCATGGAACACCAGTGCTCCGCAAATTAAGACTGTGGTTTTCTGCAGCTAACATCAAATAATGGACATCTGTGTGCACAGTTCTTTCCCATCAAGCTTTCCATAGGCCTCTGGGGCTGGGAACCACGTGTCTGAATGAGCAAGCAGAAATACACTACCCAACAGAAAAGAGAAGATGTGTTTTTGTGCTTCCAGGTTGGAATGGTAAACTTCATACTTTTAAAATAGTTACACTTCTTGCTAGTAAAATTATTCCTGGTGCAACTGACAGAATCAAAGTTACTAGGTTTTTATCTCTCTCTCTCTCTCTCTCTCTCACACACACACGCACACGCACACGCACACGCACACACACAAGCCCTTCCTGGAGCTCTGTGGCATGGCCAGATTTGAGACCTACTGGGCCAGTTGTGTCTGAAGCGGGGCCCTGGGCTGAGGAGACAGTGTGCACACCGCCCCCCTGCCTCGCATGGCTTCCCCAGGACACAGAGCCCCACCTGGCCCCCAGGCGCTGGGCCCCCGCAGTCTCCCTCCATCCCGACCCCTCTGCATGCCCGCAGTCACCCTTCTCCACCACCCCACCTGCTCTGTGACCATCTAAGGATAAACGTTGGGAAGCAACAGCCTGTCGGCTGAGAAAAAGCTGATTTTCTGGCCCTCCACTGGCACGACAGCGCCGATGTGACGCTCAGGGAGCGCCCAGGACATCTGCTCTGGGCGGATATCGCGCCCCGGAGCCGCGGTTGGTGACACTGAACGATGGCGCGTGTGTGGCTCAGAGGACAGGGAGAAACTGCCCCAGCAGGGAGCAGGCACGAGAGAAACCTCCAGGGCGGGAGTGGAAAGCCATGTCATCTGCATCTCAGATGAAACCTGAAAAAGCATAGACATCCGACGTCTCAGGAAGAGCAGGATCACCAATGAAGAGTCAGACGCCCAAACCAGCCACCTGCGGCTGGGTTACCGTGTCAGGAGAGCTTGAGCGCTAGACGCCCTGTCCCAGCCAGAGTGCCCTGGGGAAGCAGGGCCAGCTGGACGCTGCGCAGAGTGAGTGTGAGCAGAGACTCCCCACACGGAGCTGGTCTGACCAGCGCCATCTTGGTTGTTCTGGGCACAGTTAATCTTCAGTTCCAGGGTCAGTTTGTTCCCATGTCCCTGGGGCCCGTCCTCAGAACTGTGGCAGCTCTTGTCCTGGCTACCATCTGGGCACCATGCAGCTGACCTCTCCACCTGGAGGGGCTCAGCATCTATGAGACAGCTCACAGGACACGGCTCGGAGGACCACCTGTGGCTCTTGAGGCGGAACCAGAGGCCTTCCCTTTGCTTGGTGACTAAAGTATTCCTGTTTAGTCTTGTTGGACTGTTTCCCTTTGTTGCTATAGTCCCTCATTTCTCTGATTAAACTTATGCTTTGGCTAAAGTTTTTCCACGGACAAAAGGCAGGTGGAGGACGTGCGGGGGGCAGGACCACAGCGTCCTGCTCCACTTCAAGCAGAAGGGAAGCAGAGGGAAGCAGAGTCACTAGCTGCTGACAAAGTGTGAGCCCCGACATGCAGGGCCAGCGGCATGGCATGGCTTAAGGCCTCGTCCACTCCCAGACAGCTGACGCCCTGGGCTTGCTGTTCAGAGCGAGAAGGCTGGGTGGAAAAACCCCTAACTACGCTTTAGCTCACGGGCCACAAGCTGAGACTCTACGATGCTCTTTCTCTTCTCTTTGCTGTTTTGGAAGCTGAATGAATTGGTTACATTTTTCAAATACTAGCCAGAACACATCAACTGCTTCTTTTAAAATAAACTTCCAAAATGGGGCAAAGTCGATGCCAAATAAGGACTCTGCTTCTAAATATAAACTTCATACAACCACTGCAGGCGAGAATGAATTATTCAGGAAACCTGACTGCTGAGTATTCAGAGGAAGAAAGTGTGATTTTAATGGACTTCCAAGTCTTTGCAGCAACAAGAGAACGCAAACAATACGTGACATTCTAGATCCCATCTGGATACATTATATTTGACCAAACACAGTGAAGAGAGTAGGAGCCACATTTTGTGAATACTTAAGAGAGTTTCAGCAGTAGACAGAGTGCTTGAAAAAGACACTGAGGTTCAAAGAGGATTTGTGGATTTCACTTTAGATTCATCATCAGCTTCCTACAGGAAAAGCCAAAGGTCATTTCCTTTCTCAGTATCTAGGATACCGTCAAACACAGGCAGCACTACGGCCACCAGACCTAAGCTGGGGACAAGCCAGGACCTGCAAGGTCCTCAGAGAAACGGAAGAGCTAAGGCACGCTTCTATCCAGGTGGTTCTAACTGAAGTCCAGGTGTTTAAAAAAAACAGCTGAAAATTCCTCAGAGGGAATAACAGCTCACTCAGTCACAGGACCCGGAACAGAGTGAGGCAGCCAGGCAGGCCCCCATGCTCCCGCCAGAAAGGGGACCCAGTTTACATCTGCTGGGAAAACAGAGGCACCAAGAACTTAATGCTCACAATTATAACTCGATGAGGCCGTTGAGAGTAACTTACTTTCCCCTTTACTTTCGTAAAATAGTTGCCAGGACCTGGGATCTTTAACTCACACTCTCCTCCAGCAAAACAGCATGCCCAGATACAGACCCAGATGGGGACAGACAGAGAGAGAATGCAGGCAGGTCAAGGACAGCAATTCTCGCTGTCTGGACAGGACGTGCCACGCCGCAGAGTCGCTGGAGGTGGTGGACCCCATGTGCTTGGTGTGACTTTAAGAAGGCCTTGTTACTTCCAGCTTGCTTGAGTCCTTTATCCTTGTCACTGCATAGTCTAAACTAAGTGTTTAAAAAAAAAAAAGCACAGTTACAGGAGAGACTCACACATTTGTCTTTTCTGGAAGACTTAAAACTCTAAAAACCAATACACATCAGACTTACAAACATTACTACCAGTGGGCTTCCCTGGTGGTGCAGTGGATAAGAATCCGCCTGCCGATGCAGATGACAGGGATTCCGCCCCTGGTCCAGGAAGACCCCACACACCACGGGGCCACAAAACCTGAGCACCACAGCTACTGAAGCCCAGGCACCGGGAGCCCGTGCCTCGCAGCAAGAGAAGCCCCCGCCGCGAGAAGCGGCGTGCCGCAGCACGAGAGCAGACCCGCTGCTGCAGCAGAAAAGCCCTCACGTGAGCGAAGACCCAGCACAGACAAAATTAAATAAGTAAATAAATGGTTTGAAAAGATCACTGCCAGTGAGTGTCTATCAACCTGAAGGACAGCATTACAAGTGACTAACCAGGATGCGAAGGGAGCTCAGGCGCTCGCGAGCCCGAGCTCAGGAGTCTGTGCTCTTACCCTGAGGAATAAAGTGTGAGACTGTTGCAGAAGTTTCCAGGGTCTCATGAGCTTAATAAAGTAGAGCAGTGAGCCCTTAGCCAGACTCAAACGAAAATACGAGAGACAAGAGAAGACCAACAGGGAACAGAGAGGAAATCTAGCCTGTCCAACATGGAGCCCCTTCGGCAAGACAGGGCGGGCTGCGCCACATGACCTGCCAGACACATTTACAAAAACGGGAAAGAAAAGGGGAAGGCCGGGAAGGGGAGGGGAGAGACAGGAACATCGGGAGGGAGGGGGAGAGAGAGAGAGAGAAGCAGATGTGCTCAGCTACACCCCACCCCCAAAAAATACATCACAGAAAAGATCACTGCAGAGTAAGGGCCATGATTTAGCTTATGCACGCGCGCGCACACACACACACACACACACACACACACACACACACACACACAGCTTAAAATTAATAAGTAACCGAAATTGACAAGTCAAATCGTGATGAAAGTGCCAGAAACCACAAAATACACACCCAGGAGTCTTGAAACAAAAGCTGGGGAGACAGGATTGAATAAGGATTAGATGAAAGCAGGAAGAAGCCTCTCACGCTCAGGCTGGGACAGGACCACAGGTGACCGTCACCAACCCCGCATGACCAGTCTTTCCCGACAGCACCAGTCAGGGCTTTTTGCTGGGAAACAAGGCTCACAGGCCTCCCTGCTTCTGCACATCTTAAAGCAGGAGGACCGACTGTCCTGCGTCCTGAACTGCCTTTTCAAGGAGGTCTGAACAGTGACTATGACGAAGGTAAACCATTTCCCTCCACAAAAAGCCTGCTTACCGCCCATCACAAAAGACCCAGGTTCCCCAAGCTCGGGGTTCCCTTCCTGCACGCACGGACACCTCCCTCTGCCTCCACGTCTCCCTCTGAAAACAGGGGGTCCGGAAGGACAGCAGGGACATGGGACACCCTGGCTACTGCTACAGCTGTAGGTCACGAGGCCTCCTGTCTCTGACCCGAGTCTCTGAAGTCTTCCGCCGGCTCCCAGGAAACCCACCAACTAACTTGTCAGCTTGTAAGGAGCTAAAATCTCAGACCCCTCCCAGCTCTTGACAGCAATACGCATTTCATAAACATGACCCCCTAGGTATCCCATTGCCCTGTAGAACACCCCGTTAGTTTCACTTCACATATACAGTCACTGAACAAACAGTCATCAAGTGCCAGGTATGTGTCAGGCCCTGTTCTAGAAGCTCCGAGCAGAGCTGTGAAAATACCGAGGAAGTCCTTAACTCCACAGAACTCAGTCCACTAGTGACGACGAAATTACATGCAGAGAACCACGGATCCTGGCCTGCCTCGATTGAGCAGTGCCCGTAAGGGGAGGAGAGAGGCTGCCTGGGTGGCAGGGCCCCCAAGCCCGCGCACTTCTGCCCGCCGCACCACTGACCCCGCACTGTGGTGGAAGAGGGCCCAGCCTCCGGGCTTCCTCAGCAGTGTGCTCAGAATCGCCTGGCCCGACACCCCACTGGACAGACAGGACTCCAGCAAGAAACCCCTGACTGCGGGTCTGGGCAGCACGATGGTTGCAGCTGGCATGGTTGGAGCGGGCATGCGGGAGTGCCAGGGTCGGCTCTGAGGGACTCAGCGACCTACAGCCCCCGAGAGGACGGACGGGCGTCGCTGATGGTCGCTGCCCGAACTGAGACACAGGGCGGGGCGTCGCTGATGGTCACTGCCGAGAACTGAGACACAGGGCGCGGCATCCACCACGACACTGCTGAAAACTCCACCGTGTCCACGTGTCGAAGTCCCAGCCGCCCATGAGACGAGGGGACAGGGGAGCCCTGGGCATGGGACCAGCTCGGCGGCCTCGAGCTCAGACTTCTCGCCTCAGGAACTGGGAGACGGGCAGCAAAGGGCAAGACCACAGCCGACAGGGCGGAGGATCAACTCAAGAGGCAGACAGACGCAAGATGCTGTCTCGGACTGTGGACTTGAAACAGACGCCTTCCCAGTGAGGTAAAGACACCATAACAGGCGGCATACACAGCAAAAAAACAAAGCTCCCAAGCCCCACGTGAGGCAGGAATACGTTAAAAACAAAACGATAAGAAGGCGGATTATATCCAAACTCACTTGCAATGCTGGTCATTATGAATTAATTTAACCCCCTCTATTAAAGATAAAATCTCTCACATTAAGGGAAAAAAAATAAGGTACCACCTCTCAAAATAACCCGATCTGGTATATATCCAGCAGATAAAACCAAAAAACAAGGGAGTCGCAATGTCAATACAAGACAAAGCAGGCCCCAGGCAGAAGGATTACGTAGAACAATGATTACGAGGCAACAGTCATGAATCTCTATGCATCAAATATCACTGAACTGACAAAATAAGAAGACCAGAAAGAGTAAGAGGCGAAAGTTCTAACGTGCATGGAAAATAGTCCCACAAAACCTCAAAGCAACCCTCTCGTCTGACGTTCTCTGTGGGAAAGCCAGCACGAAACACAGAGGATGGGATTATATGCTTGATGTGGGCAACGGGCTTGCACCAGACTGTGTGGTCACATACATCTTCCTTTTAAGCACTGATGAAACATTTATAAACATTGAGGATATATCAGAACACAAAAGTTCCTAAAAAATACCAACAGCACAAAGCCACTGTCTCAATTCCCAAAGCAGTAAAATTCATAACCATCTTACATTTTAAATGTTAGAACCTTTTAAATACTACATTAATACATAGACAAAAAGAAAGCCAAATTTGCAATTATTGGTTATTGAAAAAACTACTACTTATAAATACTTAGGAAATAAAAGCAGATAACACTCCAAAGAAAATGTATTACTTTGTCAACAAAGGTCCGTCTAGTCAAGGCTATGGTTTTTCCAGTAGTCATGTATGCATGTGAGAGTTGGACTATAAAGAAAGCTGAGCACTGAAGAATTGATGCTTTGTGGTGTTGGAGAAGACTCTTGAGAGTCCCTTGGACAGCAAGCAGATCAAACTAGCCCATCCTGAATGTTCACTGGAAGGACTGATGCTGAAGCTGAAACTCCAATCCTTTGGGCACCTGATGCGAAGGACCGACCCATTAGAAAAGACCCTGATCCTGGGAAAGATTGAAGGTGGGAGGAGAAGGGGATGACAGAGGATGAGACAGTTGGATGGCATCACCAACTCAATAGACATGAGTTCGAGCAAGCTCCAGGAGTTGGTGACGGACAGGGAGGCCTGGCGTGCTGCAGTCCATGGGGTCGCAAAGCGTCAGACACAACTAAGTGACTGAACTGAACTGAACTTCTTCTCTGAGTAAAAAAAAAAAAAAAGTTAAAATGAATTTCGTAACAAAAGAAATGGCTCAACTGAATGTGTGCAAGCTAGGGATCAAAACGGGCACAGTCTGTGTTATATGTCACTTGATGAAACAGAAATGGACGATAAACTGGATGAAAAAATGTATATACAAACGAAGATGGTATCGCGCCAGAGAGCCAGTAAAGGAGGGGTAAGTTTAAAGTGATTGAAACACCACCAGCCCTTAAAAAGACTCGGCCAATTTAAGGAGCTTGAGAATTAAAAACAATTGTGTTTCCTGGGCTGGCCAGAACTAAATCAAAGCATCGTAGAACTCAAAGAGACTTGCCACCTTGGCCTGGCGGACCATCTGTCCGCTCCATGGCCCCACGGACCCTCCCAAGGGGATCAGCAAGGGTAGAAGCGGAGGGCGGCCTAGCACCCTCGGGCCCACGAGGTTCTGAGCCAGCAGTTCCATCACTGCCTCGGTGCAACCCTCCCAGCACACGCCCACCCAGACACGCAAACCTCCAGGAGTGAAACTGCTGCGTTTCAATACACACAAGGGCAGGCACACGCCCTTCAAACTGCCACAGATAAAACATCCACTGAGTCTCTGCTAATAATAACAGTACGGGTTAGTTTATATCCAACACTTACATGGCCCCTGAGGCACGTTATAACCCTGTATGGTCAGTCACTGAGAGGCTACGTACACAGCGTGTACCATGCCCAGCTGATAAGGGAGCACTGCTTCTACAGCGACCTTACAGATGCGGAGACAGAGGCAGCTTCTGAACACGCATCTGCCGCTGTTCCAACAAGGGTGCTCTGATGCCAAAGCACGTCACTGGAAACACATTCCAAGTATGCAAGGTTAGCTCCACGGCGTACAGAAACGGGGTCCCCGTGAGCAGAGCACAGCACTGTGAAATCCCTCAGCATCCTGTCACCAAGTAGCTACTTTGTGCAAGAAACAACTCTAGTCTCTGTGTGGAACGTAACAATGAATAAAAGTGCTACCTGCCTTCAAGAACACCACCATTTGGTCCAAGAGATGAGAAATATGCAAATC
Organism: Capricornis sumatraensis; assembly: GCF_032405125.1. Classification (NCBI taxonomy): domain Eukaryota; kingdom Metazoa; phylum Chordata; class Mammalia; order Artiodactyla; family Bovidae; genus Capricornis; species Capricornis sumatraensis. Next base: position 54,459,104 of record NC_091090.1, on the reverse strand, counting down.
GCCACAGGACACACAGGAAAACGTCAGGCCTATGAGACACGGCAGAGAGACTGGAGAACAGTTCCAAGGTAAGTCTGAGGCAACTCCTTTCTTTAAAAAAAAGGCAGTTGGTATTCACAATAAAAAACTCTAAAGTGGCTTTAAAGCTTGATTGAAGAAGATGCATATCAATCCACAGGTGTTTGAAAGGGTTATGCCCCCCCAAAAAAATCATTTTAACTTTCTCTATTTTGAAATTTGGATTGACTGCCGAAGTCAGTAAGATCAATAGAATTCTCACTTAAAAACAGAAATGAAATTTCAGATGCTACACCAATCGGGTCATAGATACATAGATCACAGATACCATTCGGATGAAAAAGATACAAAATGGCAACAGGCAATTTGTTGACACAGGCCAGCTACAAAGTACAGGTCCTCCCTCCAGTCTCCAGGGAGACTAAGTAATTCCCAGTCTGTGGTCTGAGCAGCACCACCTGGGCATGTGAGGACCATTCAGGGATAGAGGACTAAACCAACGGTGGCCCGAGAACAGGCGAAGATGCCCACCTGCATTGGCGGAAACGCAGAGGCTGGGCAATGTCACAGCACATTTCAAAACAGCAAAACCCCCTCTCGGGGGAAGAAGACTAGGAGCGTCAGGGTCTCACCTTCCAGAGCCCAGACCAAATCCAAGACCCCCGGAGCTTTCCGGAAAGACCCTACGGCCACAGGAAAGGCCCGCTCCAGAGCTACTCTGTGTTCTCAGTCGTCCCCTGGGCGGAGGGCAGCGCTGGTGTGATAGCCACAAGTGTGATGAGTCTGGGCCTTTTTTGTCACTGAACTTACCAAAGGAAAAGAAAGGGGGTGGAGGGGGTGGGGAGGGGTATTACCAAACACACAAATGGTTTGCAAAATGGACTTCAGGAGCTAAAAGCCAACATAAAGTTTGCATTTTTCCTTTCCTCTTTTCTCACTGTCTTAAGAACAGGACACTGTGAGATCCAGCTGGAGGGCCACCCACAGCTCTGCCTGCCCTGTGGGGAGCGTGTTCCTCTGTGGGACGAGTTGAGACAGAAGCACAGGCCAGTTAAGCACACACGGAGCAGGACGCCACTCAGGAATCAATAGCAGCTAACGCGGACAAGTCCTCCCAGTCATCCCAAAGAATCTTTCTGAGAGTTTCCAAAATGTTTGAGCAACGAAAAGATTTCTTTCTCTGATGTTTTGAAGGCATGAAACCAGCTGGAGACTGCCAGCTGCCTCCTGCACGAGGCATTTCCTCTCCAGGTCCTCTGTGACAATAGTACAGAAGTCACAGCTGTGAAGTTGCCACTTTCAAAAGGGTTTCCAAGGAGGCTTAGAGGAACAAGGAAGGCAGCACTTTGCACATCTCAACCCCCACCCGCCCCTCTCTTCAAACTACATCTTCCCGTCGATAACCGGGATCTCCGTTTACCCAATCGATCAAGACACACACTCAGAAGCCAGCCCTGCTGCCCTTCCCACCCCCCAAATTTAATCTCTCAGCAAGTCCTACCAGTGCACCTTCAAAACATCCCACAGACCAGCCCACACTCTCTACTGCCCCGCAATACTCCCATCTACACCACCACCGCCTCCGGGCCGGACCACTCTACCCCCACCGCCTCCCCCCACCACCCCTTCCGGGCCGGACCGCCCCACCACCGCCTCCGGGCCGGACCACTCTACCCCCACCTCCGGGCCGGACGCCCCACCACCACCTCCCCCCACCACCAGCTCCGGGCTGGACCACCCCCCCCGCCGCCTCCGGGCTGGACCACCCCACCACCACCTCCCCCCACCACCGCCTCCAGGCCGGACCACCCTACCACCACCTCCAGGCTGGACCACCTCACCACCACCTCCGGGCTGGAGCACCCCACCACCAGCTCCTGCCTGGACCGTCCCACCACCACCTCCTGCCTGGACCACTCCACCAGCCTCCTAACTCGTTCAATTCAGTTCAGTAGCTCAGTCGTGTCTGACTCTTTGCGACCCCATGAACCACAGCACGCCAGGCCTCCCTGTCCATCACCAACTCCTGGAGTCCATCCAAACCCATGTCCATTGAGTGGGTGATGCCATCCAACCATATCATCCTCTGTCATCCCCTTCTCCTGCCCTCAATCTTTCCCAGCATCAGGGTCTTTCCCAATGAGTCAGCTCTCTGCATCAGGGGCCAAAGTATTGGAGTTTCAGCTTCAGCATCAGCGCCTCCAGTGAACACCCAGGACTGGTCTCCTTTAGGGTGATCTCCTAACTCGTACCTTCCCCCCTTCTTGAACGCTAATATCCATGCTGCAAAAGTGATCTTCTTCAACTATGAAGACTTCAGAGAAGTCACTGGATGAAATCAGCACTCTGGACAAAACGCAGCCTTGCTGTCAGAGTCAAGAAGCCCCTGCCCACCCATCAGCCGCCTGCTGTCGCCCCCTCCTTCTCACTGTGCCCCAGCCTCTCTCTGCTCCTAGGACACTGGAACTCAGCTGTTGTCACCTTGAGGCCTGTCAAGCTGAGCCCCAGCATCCTCAGATTTCAGCACAAACCTCACCTTCAGAGCAGCCTTCCCTGACCGGAACCTACACCCCATCTTTACCTGCTAGCCCGGAGCACAGGGCTTCTCAAACTACCTCTGATGAAAGGAGTCCCCCCCCTCTTTTTTTTCATGTTCAATCTATCACAGAACTGATCTAAAATACAGTAAAATTATTTTCTTTAAAGATAGACAAAGACACAGAGAACATGCGCTTGAGATGTTAGTTAACAGCGGTGATGGTCTAAACCCCGCTCCATCACAGCCCTGAGCCTGAGCCCCGCGCGCCTCCCGCTGAGCCGGCAGCCTGGGCCTGGCACCGCCTGCACTGCCACCGGGCGACCCCCAGCCACTGCTGCCAGATGCTGTGCTGGGCTCTGGAGCGCAGCGACAGATGGGCGCAGGGCCCTGCCCTCCCCGTGCCCCAGGGAGGCCCAGGCGGCCGGGTCCTCGTCACGAGCACAGGCGGAACCAGGATCTGAACTCCAGGGTAACTCCGCGGCGTTTCCTGGGTACCCAGCAGCACTCATCACTTCTCCTCTGCGCTGTGGGAAAGGACACATCCCAGCAGGGGAGGAAATGTTCCAGAACAGCCTTAAAATTCCACGTGGGCCAAGAGCAACGGTACCCTCCTGGAGAACACGCTGCCTGCCGGCACGGCGGACCAACAACTCTGGACCAGATCCACGCACGGCACCGTCTGCTCCTGAAAACACCCCGCTCGTGTGACCGCATGCTCCTTATATTACACAGTAGTCAAATATTTTGATCAAAGTCACCACTTCTAAATGTGTGTCCATTTAGATGTCAACTCGGAGGGTCCAGCCATGCGGAAGAACTCAACCATAGCCTCAACCGGTGTCTGGAGCCATCAGCAGCGGCCGCTAACAGCCATTCCACTCCTCAGCTGAACTGCCAACACTTGCCCTGTCTGTCCTACAAGCATCAGTCCAACCGACATGCGAGTTCCTTCACCCACTCCCCAGGTCAGTAATAGAGACACTCAGAATTTCCAAGACAGAGTCCATTGATTCACTGATTTCTCAGCAGGAAATCCCAGCTGCCACCCTCAGGCCATCTTAAAGAAATGGGGCCAAGATGATGCTAATACCTATTAAAAACAGAACTCAGCTTCCTAAGATCTCATCAGCTTGTGATAAAAAATGAAGCCCCACTTGGGTGCGGGCACCCGGGCCCACAAGCTCCACCAGCAGGTCTGGACCTGCATCCTGAGGGCGGGGGCATCACAGGCGCTCTTTCTCTCCACGCCTGTCCATCACGCCCTCTCCCTCAAGCTCCCCACACCGTTATCCTTCCATTTCACAGATGAGAAAACGGCGAACTAGGGATGTTAAGTAAATGCCTGTCAAAGGATGAATCAAGGAACACACATTTGCTGAAATTTTATTCCGTTAAATACAGCATTTCCTTCTTGGCAATGATTCTCAAATTTGGCTAGGCTTCAGGTCGCCAAAGCCGCCGTGATCGAAGCCACCAGCTGGTTCTCACACAGCCAACTGGGCCTGGAAATAAGTGATCTTCACCACGTGAAATCCAAGGGTGCGTGTGGACAAGCACACGCAGGGGAAGCAGGAACACGCCAGCTGCTCATTTTCGAGATTTGCTGGGACTGCCGTGATGTTTCACTGCACAATGTCACTAAAGTATTAAATGTGCGGCAATTCAAAAATCACTTGTTTATGTTACTGCAGTGGAGGCCTGGGCCTATCCCTTAAAGATAGCAAAGGCACCAATTAATGAAACCTGAAATAAGTCTACCTATTTAGCTTAGCTGATTCCTAAAATAAGGCCAAGGGCACTGTTTAAAGATTTCCACTGAAGCATCAGAATGTGTGAGACAACCTGGATGATGGGTAACAAGCCCCTGCGGTTACTGCACAGAAACTGTGTCAGCTGGCTCTCCTGCAACAAGTTAGCCCTTCTGGGAGGACTTCAGCCCTGTGCCTCATGTCCCCTGCAGGTACCTTCAATCGTTTGCTCCAATACACACTGAAGACCATTGTTTAGCTGTGTTTACTAATTTCAAGAAAAAAAAATCTATTCTATCAAGCAAGGACCGAAAACCACACAATCGCCTACACAGATTCACTTATCAAGATCTGAGTACTCAAGGCGGAGGACTGAAATTATTGGTGGATACATACTAACGCCCTCCAGCTGCTCAGGTTCTGACCCAAATGGGCAGCAACGAGAAGTCTCTACTTGAGTATTTGCCACATTTCAGAAATAAATGCATACAAGGATATATATTTATACATAATGTCACATATGTGATAAATTTGATACTTTCAACTGAAGTGAAGTCTACTGTTAAATGTTACTCTATATTTAAAAACAATAAATGCTTTAAAAGCTTTGCCAAATCATTGAAATACCTGCAACAATCCCTTGTCTTTGGGCAACCACTCTTTAGATATCAGCTCTGCTCTACTGATTTCGCAATGGGATCACTTAGGACCCGAGACAGTCTTCGTTCAAAGTCAAGTTCATAAAATAAACAGATGAAAGGACCAGGTTCCCCGGTCCTTCCTGTGCTGGGGCAGAGAGGACGTGCCCCTCTCCGGTCAGCTGACTCAGGCCAAGTAGGGCCTTTCCCCACCTTCAGATTCTGCTTCAGCTCTGCCCTGTCAGTCTGGGCAGAGGTCAGTGACCAGCAGGATCCACACCACGCTTGGGAAAGACGTTCCATTCCTTTGCTCCCCACCAACAAGCCTTCCCGGTTCTCTGGATGTGATTCACCTGTGGCCCCATTAGTCACAGTCACAAGCTTGCCTCTCATCCCAGGAGACCTAAGCTCCTCCTTGGAAAAGGACCAAGCTCTGAGACAAAATACGAAATGGGAGCAGCAGAGTGCCTCACGGTGTCCTGTGGGGAGACGCGGCGTGAGTGCCAGCCGCCCGCTCCCCATCTCACCCGCCAGCCTGCGGGGGCGGACCCACACCAGTCTTGCTTTTCGGAAGAGAACACTGAGGTATAAAGGAAACAAAGAAGCTTTGCCCAAGAGACACCCCAGGTAACACAGCGGAGAATAATAGCCTGGCTGCGCCGTGACCTGCCATTCTTTCACGGTAAGAGATCATTTAAAACAGGACCCACATTATGAGGAAACAGTGACGGTTTTCAAGCTGGAACTGCTTTATTCAAAGGCAGAGTTACTTTTACATGTTTTAACACAGTCAATTACTGAAGGGCAGAAAATAACAGATTTAAACCAGCACTCTCGCCTGAGAATCAGAGAATTCAGTTCCTCCCGCTGAGACACTAGGACGGCACCCAGGGGTCAGCTCCGCAGAAGGGGAGACGTGGGGTCTCCAGGCTCCTGCTGAGCCGTCAGCTCCTTGAGGACATGACCAGCCCCCCGCCAGGCCCCCAACAGGGACAAACTGACTGCCCACACCTCAGGCGCCCCCCGCCCACAGAAGCAAGGTGCCCGTCCCCACAGAGGAAGGGGGTTTCGCGTCAGGGCTGGAGGGGAGCACAGGCCCTCTTTTAAGAGCTTTACTGGTAGCTCCATGGGTAAAGAATCCACCTGCCAACGCAGGAGACGCGGGCTCGAGCCCTGGTCCAGGAAGACCGCACATGCCTCAGAGCAGCTAATCCCCTGGGCCACACCCACTGAGCCTGCGCCCTGGCGCCGGGAGCAGCGCCCACTCACGGCCACCAGAGAAAGCCTGCGGGCAGCAGTGAGGACCCAGCCCAGCAGAAGTAAACAAATCTAATACTTTGTAAAAAAAAAAAAAAAAAGAAAAGACTCAGTCTCTCCAGCTGCTTCACTGACACGTCTGAAACGGAACAGTCACAGAATCAGTCCTGCAGCTCGCCCACTGCCCTCCTCTGACGTGCACCGGGTTCATCGCTGAAGCAGGAAAGGCAGAAAGAGGCTGCCCTGCTCCTTCTCTGCCGCAGTGGGACGTGTCGCAGGCACGTCCAGCTCTGAAGGGTCCAACACGCAGCCACCGCCTCACATACGGCGTCGGCGTCTGCGTTCTCCACCAGCTGCCGCGGGGTGTCACCAGGAGCCAGTCTCAGTTCCCAAGGAGCTTGCCGTGCGGTCGTCAGGGCAATGACCTCACAGGCCGCAGAGGCTCGTCGACTGACGCGGGCCGTCCCGCAAGGAGGGGCCGGGAAGCCGGCCTCCAGGACCGACCCGGGAGCTCCGTCAGGACGCACGACGCAGGGCAACGGGCCGATGCCCCCGGGAAGCGACAGCGCCCGCTGCGCCCCGCGACCACACCCATGGTACCCGCGACAGGGACGGGCGGCGGGGCTTGCGGCAGGGCCCGCACGCCAGGCATGAACTCACCCGTCAGTGACGACCCTCAAAGAAAACAGACCCTGTACTTCTGCGACCGGTGGGGTGGAGGCTGCGCCCACGTCCCTGCTGGACCGCAGGCCTGGCAGACGCGGCCCGCGCACGCCGCAGGCTCTGAGCCTCTACACTCTGCTCCTGGCTCAGAGGCCTGTGGCTACCTCCTACCTTCATTCCCGTCCCCTTTCTTTTCTCTCTTTCTTCACCCCAGGAGGCCTGTGTGGCCGACAAGAGATACTTTTTATTGACAAGCGCTGACCCTTTATTCCCGACTTGCAGCTGGACCAGCCCCAGCTCACTGCTAACACCGCTGGGGACACCTTTGTACCGTTCGTTCGTTTGCGGCACCTGTTCAGGCACTGACACCTGGCTGGGAGACCATCTTGGAAGGGACAGCACCCCAAATCCCAAAGGCAAACCCTCACCAAGCTGTCCGGTGGATTTGACAGGAGAGCGGAACTTTTGGGTACCATGGGAGTTAGAGACATCACTCCAGGCTTGGGTCTGAAATGGGCCAGGCCGCCTCCATCCCAACTAATACCCCTCGGGCCATACACTCTGGGACTAGGAAAAGTTTGGCCAACAGGAATTTAAAAAGGAAAAAATCTTAATAGGTTATGTAATCAGCTTTGGAGAAGATCAACCCTGGGATTTCTTTGGAAGGAATGATGCTAAAGCTGAAGCTCCAGTACTTTGGCCACCTCATGCAAAGAGTTGACTCATTGGAAAAGACTCTGATGCTGGGAGGGATTGGGGGCAGGAGAAGGGGACGACCCAGGATGAGACGGCTGGATGGCATCACAGACTCAATGGACGTGGGTCTGAGTGAACTCTGGGAGATGGTGATGGACAGGGAGGCCTGGCATGCTGCAATTCATGGGGTCGCAAAGAGTCGGACACGACTGAGCGACTGAACTGAACTGAATCAGCTTTGGCGACAATATGAGTTAGGAAGCCAAGAAAAGTGGCCACTAAACGGGCCCCTGAGTTATGATCCCAGGTTGCAGTTAGATTTATATTACAGAAGGAAGTTAAAAACGGACTGGGGCACCGTATGCTCAACTTTCCGTGGCCATGCATCCAGGCAACAAGACCCAAAAGGAAGGCAGGGCCTGAGGAGCCCAGAGAGGTGACTCCAGGAAGGACACAGAGGACACGCTGACTGGGCCCCTAGGGGGTCACCAGCACCCTGGGCTCCTGAGGCAGGCCCACAGTGGAATCACCAGGGGAAGTGTACTGACATGGAACCGTGTCACTAGATGGGACCAGATCGCCTAACAGAGGGCGTGAAGACACTCACAGTGAAACCATCAGCTGTGAAGAGGTGAAAGAGGTCCAACAGGGACAAGGCGACGAGGAGGGGGCCCAGAGGAGGCTCTCGGGAAGCAGGACAGTGCGGAGCCCACCCCCCAACCTCGAGGGACAGGTCCTTTAGGCTGTGTGTTTTCCAGCCGTCTGCTGGTCCCCACGCTGACATCAGGCGCAATACTCAGAAAGCGACAGCTGGTCCTCAGCTGCCAACAACTGTTTGCTTCAATTGGTTTATTCAGTCTCCAGTCATAGGGATTTGGCAAGAGGGCTGGAGGCACCCAGAGAGCTCTGCAAAGGCCCAGATGATGGCACGGCTCTGTCCACTCAGAGACGGCCAAGGGGGATGCCCGCTTCTCTGGGCCAATATGACCCTGTTGGACCCCTAGGCTCATGGCTGCCCAGATTGGGCCCGGGTTCTGGGGTGGACAAAGGGGGCACTGGGGGGAGGATCGCGATCCATGAATCCTTTGCAAAGACCCAGGGCACTGGCGGAGGGGATGCCCAGATGCCAGAGCGATGGGGGCCCCTCAGCCATTGACAGTTTTGCCATCAGAAGACGGACAGGGCCTGAGGCCGACGGGGGCTCTGCCTAGAGACACCCTCTGTGTAACTGGCGTCGAGCCACACATGGTCACTGATGGGGCAGCCAGCTGACAGAATTTCTTAGGCACTGGTGCAACCTCCCCGGCCTTAACCCCGAGTGGAGGTCTTAGCAACCGCAAGGGGTATGTGATGGGGTGGCAGGGGAGAGGCAGGGGCACACTGCCTTGCAGCCCCTTTTGTGCAACGTCGATGGCCAGCTGTTTCCACATTCCTTTTTGTGTCTGACCGTCCCATCCCTTTAATGGGAAGAGGCGTAGCAACTAATGAGGGCCACTGTTTCTCGAGGGGCAAGGAAACCACCCTCATCACCACGGCTTCTAACAGAAAGTGGGAAGGAGCAGATGAAACCTGGAGCTAAAACAGAAGGCGCCACAGACCCAGCAGTGTGGACTGCAGAGGCCCCAGACGCGGTCAGAGATACCCAGCTGGTGATTATCAAGTTCAGAAGGGCCACAGTGTCCAAATCTAAGGCACCTATTTCTTAAACCCAGGGAGGATCCTCAAGCGCGTTTATGAGTAACCAAAATGGGAGGCCAATGGGAGGCCAATGGGAGGCCACTGCTCTGACTACCCAGCCACAGCTGACAGGAATTTGGGGGGGTGGGGAGGGGCTTCCTAAACTAAGTGAAGGGAAGGCTGTTACTATGTTACCATTCCAGCACAGGTAAACGGGTCTATCAGGCATGCAGCATCCTTGAGGTGGTCACTCAATTCTTTGAGGGGAAAAACAAATTTTGGCCTTAACTTGCCTTTCTGTGTTTTGAGATGCAAATATTCCACCTGGTCTTCTCCAGGAACCCACCATCTTTCTAAAATGCAAATTCTGAAAACGAGGTAAGCGATGTAGAAGTGGGCTTGTCGAGGACACACAGAAATCCTGTGTCTGTTTCCCTAGAAAGGGTTTAGCCATCTAGACAGGTGACCTTGATTCGTTCCATCTACTGCAAACCCAACGTGAACCAACCTCCTTTGTAACTGGTGGGTTTTACATTGTTGTAGCCGATTCCTGGCAGAAATTCTGCAGTGGGAGCTACGAGGTCTCTGTGTGTGAACCCGTCTATATGTCTGTTGTAGGGGCATGGTGTTGCCAAAAGCACTTTGTAAATAAAAGTGCTCTATTTAACTGGCTTAAAGGAAATTAAGCACTTATATAAACATTTAGAAATATAAAAGAAGCCAGTCTGAGCAAATTTCAGGTTCATGTGATCTGGGTTCATGTGATAGGGTTTAGGGTTAGGGTTAGGGTCAGGGTCAGGTATTAAACCAACGTCTGGTATTGAAGGTGAGCTCTCTTGTAACTTGGTTAAGGAATAAGTATTGTCTCACTGTGACTTACAATCTCATCTGACTAAGTGTTTTGAAACTTTTTGACAAACTTCCAAATACAAATGTTAAAATACTCTTGACTTTCAGCTGCCTTTGGGATGCTTTACAGGGCCCCAGAGGCATCTGAGAGAGAACTATTTAACTAGTATTATCTGGAATGTTAAATTACCTGGAGAGCATTATTTGCCTAAGTGGCAAACCTACTTAGAATGCACTCTATGGATGAATGCTGTTAATGTAGACACTAAAAGTTACACAGGTTCTGAAATCTGGCTGTGTCTGAATTTGCTGTTAATGTAGACACTAAAAGTTGCACAGGTTCTGAAATCTGGCTGTGTCTGAATTTGCTGTTAATGTAGACATTGAAAGTTACACAGGTTCTGAAATCTGGCTGTGTCTGAATTTGCTGTTAATGTAGACACTAAAAGTTGCACAGGTTCTGAAATCTGGCTGTCTGAATTTGCTGTTAATGTAGACACTAAAAGTTGCACAGGTTCTGAAATCTGGCTGTGTCCTGGGGCAATGCCGCAGTTCTAGCTCTGATCATAAAGTGTATGTAGCAACTCGGTCAAGTTCCTTTGTAAGAAACATCGGATTCAGGTGTTTAAGCTGCCTTCTTAAGTCTTCTTTTATGGATGGTTATCGGGCTCGGATGCTGCAAAGGGCCTCATCAAGGACGTTCGTAGGAAGGTTGTGGAAGCGGTTAAGAGCTCCCCATCGAGACAACCGCCCTGTGAGGACTCAGCCCAGCCGCATGAAGGCCAGGAGCCGTCCTGCCCTGGCCCCGAGGCCAGGAATGCAGGACTTTCAGTTGCTCACAGACAGGTTATATTGTATTTATATTGTATTGAGTTATACTGTACTTATCTAAAGAAAATAATCAGGAAGAGGAAAGAGCCAAGTGTGGAATGAAACCCTGACATGACAAACCATGGGGGTTTTATTTATTTATTTCTCAATTTAACTTTTACTTTATTAGTTTTTCTGGTTTTTTGAAAATGTTTTTTATTGTGGTAAAAGTCACATAATATAAAACAGTATTTTAACCATATTTAACTGTACAGTTGAGGGGCACTAAGTACATTCACATCGGGAAATTTATTTTTTTTAGTGTTTGTAGTAAAAGAGCAAACATAGTTAGCCTTAACCCCGTCTACTGCCAGTTTTCTTTTGTTAAAAAATAGTAAAAGACACGCTTTCACACACTGCTCCCCCAGTTCTCTCTTCATTCTCCCGTTACCTTACCGCGCAGCTAATCCCATTGTCCTGGCTTCTGCAGAGGAGGAAGCTGCCCCTGGGCCAGGCCGCCTCTGGTTGCAGGCGCACTTCCTGCGTGGGGCACGGCGAGCTCGGCCACAATGGGGGGCGGGCGGGGGGCGGCGCCGGCGGGGACCGGCTCTGCGGGTCGCCCCGCACGTGCTTCCTGGACCCCGCCTGTGACCGGCCCCCTCGCTTCCCTATTCGGCGCACGTGCCCCCGCAAAGGCTGGGCCTCAGCAGGGAAACGGGGGGCCCTCACCCCCGGGGCCCCAGCACCCGCGCCTGCCCGCCGCAAAGGCGGCCGCCGCCGGAGCCGCGGAGGACCACGGCCACGGGACCTGCGGGGCCTTCCCACGGGCTCTCGCGGCCGGCGTCACAGAGCCCAGAGGGGCCACCGGGGGACGCGGCCGGCCTCGGCGTGGAGAGCGGGAGCGCCAGGACAGCCCGCACGCCAAAGCCTGCCCTGCGTCCCTCAAAACTTCGAGGTCCTGCCGGGTATTCCTGTGCAGAGAAGAAAAGGGGGAAATGCTTATGATTATCTCAGTGCAGAAGCTACGTGGTTTCTGCATAGGCGCCAAGCCTGCACTACAAAGTATGTGGAGGAAAACTGCTACTTGATGGCAAACTTAACCAAATTAGACCATTTCAGAAACGGTGACACCAACAGCATGGTGGCAGCGCTTGCTGGGCTGCCGCGGCCACCCCTGGCCGTCACGTCAGGACGCACGCCGGGGCCGCCACGTCAGGACGCACGCCGGGGCCGTCACGTCAGGGCGCACGCCGGGGCCGTCACGTTAGGGCGCACGCCGGGGCCGTCACGTCAGGACGCACGCCGTTGCACACCGCGGCCGACACGTCAGGACGCACGCCAGGGCCGCCACGTCAGGACGCACGCCGGGGCCGTCACGTCAGGACGCAGGCCCTGGCCGTCACGGCGCGCACCCGGGAGGCGCGCCGGGGCAGGTGCCCAGGGGCCTCTGCTGTGTCCCGTGCAGCAGTGCCTCACGTGTACATACGGAACAGATTCTCCTGACAAGCTACTTCCCCTTCCTTTTCTTGGTTATAATGAAAACATTATATGGACTTAAAAAAAACATAATGTGTGCCGTTAAGATATGTTATCCATGAATTTCATTTTAAGATTGTAAAGGCGTCAACCATACATGAAATGGCCACATGGACCCCTGAAAGAGTGGAAGCTTAGTGAAAGGGCTATTTTTTAAAACGGCATATAAATATGACCTGTCTTTCTCAATTCAGCAGAACGCAAGTCAAGCAGGTAGTTTCCCATGCCTCAGGAAATCCTGGCTTAATCTCAGCGCGGCCATCAGTCTGGACAATGTGCGTGAGGGGAGGCACCCGCACATCAATGCACTTTTGTCCTCGGCACATGCCAGAGCTCAGTTTTTAAATTCACTGTGATTTTTGAAGCAACATACAAAATAAAACTAATTTAAAACAATTTTAAAGTAGGAGAAAATGGGGTTAAAATGTTCACAGTGAAAAAAAAAAAACTTTAAAGAAACATGAAAAATAAAGTTTGGGAAACGTGCTTCTTGACTCATAAGGTCAATTCGTTATGCAGCATTTTTTAAAGACACACACACACACATAAACTGTTTGAACCCAACAGACACACGTTACATCTCCAGCTGTGCCCAACTCTGCGACCCCACGGACTGTAGCCCGCCAGGCACCTCTGTCCGTGGGATTCTCCAGGCCGGAACACTGGAGTGGTTAGCCCTTCCCTTCTCGGGGGTCTTCCCGACCCGGGGATCTTCCCGACCCAGGGATCGAACACCCGCTGAGCCACCTGGAAAGCTCTACACGTGAAAGTATTATAAAACTCAATTATGTCTTCAGCCGCTTTCTAGCAATGTTACTTCCTTACTTCATCAACTTGCTTTATCGTCACAACAAATGATTCCATTTTATACCAAGCCACCAAGTTAAATGAAAGATAAGTAGAATTAAAAAGTGCTACACACACACACTCTCTCTCTCTCTCCCTCTCTCTCTCTCTCCCTCTCTCTCTCTCTCTCTCTCTCTCTCTGCTTTATTTTCTCAATCATGGGCGGGGGCAACACTCACACCCCGCTGTCCACGCTGTCCACACGCAGGAACAGCATTTCTTTAAATCTCATCAATTTCCGTAACAGAGATGAGCACCTTAAGGAGGACTCGCTGCTGAAGGCTCCTGGCTGCCACCCGGCCGCCTGCGAGCGGAGGGCGAGTCTGCGCGGCCGGTGGGAGGGCCGCTCTGCCAGCTCGTTGCGCGAGGCCAGGCGCTCGCTGCAGCTATCAGCCTCGGCTTCACAAACAAGGACAAGAGAACTTAACCTTTAATAATAGCAGTAAAGACTTTGGTTTCCTTTCTGAGGTAATTATACTTACATGAAGTTATTAACAAGGGGATATAAGCCCATGGTAATTTTATAACATGCTTTTTAAGATTTATTTCATCTTTTCTCCGGAAAAGTTTTAACTGAAATTAGTACAAAGGCGGAGGGGGGACCTGATTTGACTTTCACCTTCTTTTCCCTTTTCCCACTAAGTAACAGAAGTGACAATACCTAAGGACTCAGTCCAAAAACACTGAAGCAAAAAGACCCACATAATAGGAAACTGAACACTAAAGTTTTGAATAATTGTTTTGTTTTCTAATATGCCTTAACTGTATCAGGAAAAAATCCTAATTCCAGAAAATCTCTGGTTGAAAAATAAACCAAAATTAAGACGCTATGTCATGATCTGCTAAAAAAATAAGCAAGGCTCCCAAGGGTTAATTTGAGCTTTGCTGCACATATTCCTAAAACAAAGGAAATACTTTGGCATTTTAATCCTTCTTGTCTAATGTTGGTGGTAAGCTACACAGTAACGTCCTTCTCATGGAATAAGGTAGGTTTTTTAATTCTTCATGAGAAAAATAAGTCCACAAAAATTATGTGCTCATTTTTTAGGTACTGTGTGTCTCTTCATTTCTCAAAGAACAGAAGCATAAACTAAAACCATATAAACCATGTATGATGGTCTAAAATTCTGTATCTATTCATTTTACTTGGAACTATGGAATGTATATGTCAAAATAAACATAAATTATTCATTCAGTTCAGTGGCTCAGTCATGTCCAACTCTGCTTAACATTACAACATTCTAAATCAACAATTTTGGGGGGGGCTCACTTCAGCCAAAAATGGAAAAAAATGTTCAAGCTTTTTATAAATCTAAGCAAAACACAGTATATGGGTCCAAAATCTTGTAAATACTCATGAGTAACACAATTCAAGAAGGTAATCTTCCGCTGCAAGAGTCTAAGTGAACGTGAAGTCGCTCAGTCGTCTCCGACTCTTTGCGACCCCATGGACTGTAGCCTACCAGGCTCCTCTGTCCAGGGGATTTTCCAGGCAATAATCCTGGAGTGGGTTGCCATTTCCTTCTCCAGGGGATCTTCCCAAGCCAGGGCTTGAACCCGGGTCTCCCACATTGTAGACAGACACTTTACCAGCTGAGCCACCAGGGAAGCATCTAAGATGGTGTTGAATTAACTCTCGGAGTGGTTTCTCTGAACTAGTCTCTAGAGTGAAACCAACTGGAAGATGCAGGGGAGGCCTCAAGGACCAGAGTGCCAGGGACGTGAGCCACCTGGTGGCCTGCCGCCCTCACTGCACCGGGAAACGCCGGGGCCTGCACGGGCCGCACTGGACTCGCCTGGGTTCTCCTGCTGGTGCCGAGACCACAGGGAGCCCGCACGCCCGGTGCCCGGAGTGTTGGCCACGCGGTGCGGCCCCGCAGGGGAGCACCCAATAAACGCGGCTGTCGCCAGCGCAGGGCCCACTGCTGACGGCTCACCACCGCGGCCGCTCATGGTTCCCAGGTCTTTTCAACAGTGCTTGATGCCTACACTAGGTGCCTAATTCAAAACAAATTCAAAGACACTGCCACTCACGCGGAGGTCTGCCCAGGCTCTGCTGCCCTCTTGCCTGGGTCTGGGCAGCTCAGAACAGAGCCAACGTAACTCCTAACAGGACACCGTCTTCACCTCTAGAAAGGCGGCAACAGGTAGCCAGAGCCGTGGGTTAAAAAAAAAAACAGAAAAAAAGGCGATGAGGTACAATCTGCTGACAAGACGAAAGTTACAGAAGGCAGTCTTTACGACTCTGCTTCATGCCAAAAGAGGTCCCAAAGAGACGCCTCGGGTGCTCAAACTTTTATAAAAGCGACACCTTGTCACCTTAAAATAGAAAGGCCTGGGAAGCAGAGGGCATTAGACAATCCTGACGGTGGTGGAGAGGATTATACAGAAGTCGGCTCTACATGGATGCCTGCCACGGAGCCAGGGACAATCAAGCCCTTCACCCAGTAAGCGGGTAGGGAGGTGGACCCGCGTCCAGCAGCAGCAGTGCCCGGGAGCTCCAGCAGTCTCGTGAACCGAGACGCACAAAGCTCAGGGCCGGGACCTGCCCGCTCCACAGCGCTGCGGCCACGGCCAGCTCCCCGGGAGGGGTCCCAGACCCCCACGAGGACACCCTGCGCTCCTGGCCCGTCCCAGCAGGGAAGGCCACACGGCTCGCCCTGTGGAGACGGACAGAAGCTCCCCGAGGGTGGCTCTGCCCATCCTCCAGGCTAGGTTCTCAGCGGAGGCGAGGCTGCTATTAAAAGACTTGTTTCCAGAGGAAGGTAGACAGCTTTAGGGAAAGAATTCGGCGGGAAGGCGGGGCCCCTTGGCCAGCCGTTTCTCCCCTCCTTGTGTGGTCCTGAGAAAGCAGCTCACCCCGACCACGTCGATGGCCAGGCCTGTAAAAGCGACCACGCTCCCCATCAGAGGCTGCCTCGCTCTGCTCCGTGCGCCTGCACGGGGAGCCCAGGCTGCAGAGTCTGCTCTGCATGAACCCGTTCGGGGGGCTCAGATGCCGCCTGCCTCAGCGCAGTCCGAGGGCCTCGCTCCCCGGCCGGGTAACACAGCTCCGGGTTCAGAGCTCCCTGGGGCCCGGCTGCCGCGAAGAGCTCGGGCCTGCGAGCGGGGCCGCGGCGGGGGCAGCTGACAGAGGGAGGCGCCCTCGGGAAGCCGGCCCTCCCGAACGGCTCGGGCTGCGGGGCCAAAGGCAGATTCAAGTGCAGCCCTTCAGCCACTTCTGGAAGAAATCACTACCAAGAAGCGGGACGTGAGCCTGAGGAGCAGGTCAGGGCTCAGATCCCAGCTGGGTCACTCAAGTCCCAGCTGTGACGAGGACGCCTTCCCCAGCCCCGCGGCCCCTGGGCCAGACCCCCAAGGGCTGGTGGGGTTGGAAGGCAGGGGGCACCTCCCGTGACGACCAGGGGCGTGGACACGGGAGCACCCACACGCACAAATACACGGGGCTCTAAGACCACTGTCTCCTCGGGAAGAGGCCTCCCTGTCAGCTGCTATCCCGTCACTGCCGTCTCACAGCAGGAAAAGCAGTCTGTTAGGAAACGAGATGAGTCCAAAATGCTGAGAGGCTCTGTGGGTCCTGCTAAACCACTGCACTTTGCTTCCCCTTCGGTGACACAGCTTTCAATCTGTTTGCTTCCCTTCTCCACCATGTGAAAGCTGGGACTCGTGATGACTGGGAGGTCCGAGGTTACATCAATAACTTCTAATCATGCCCTGGAGACCCCTGATCAGAAACAAAGGAGGAGGGAACTTAGCGATCAAGAAACATGAGCTGCAGACAGAACCGAGCAAGGGGATTTATCTTTCCCAGAGATGAGGCATTTTACAGAATCAGAAAGTTAGGACTGGGAAACTGGGAAAGGTGAGAAGCATCAGTAACTTCTGCACCACATCAGACTTCTACCAAGCTGGAGCAAAAGCAAGCCACGGGCACGTCCTGTCGTCTGGAGCACAGGCGGCAGAGTCCGGGGAGCCTGACCCGTGAGGTCGCACCCTTGCACCCAGTCCTCAGCAGGACGGGAAGAGGGAAGCCGACGGTCAGCGGAGGCGAGCGCGGCCGCCGCACCCGAGACAGCGCCGAGCCCTGGTTCATGCGTCGTCCAATACTGCTCGCTTTTGTCACAGTGGTATACGTGTTTGGTCTGATTTACTGTGTTTTTAACTCTCCTCGACAGATAAAAGCCTCCGACACCGGTGCGCCTGAAGGTCGGGTGTCGCCTTAGATGCTTTTCCCAACGCTGCACTTCTCTCTGCGCCCTGGGACCGGAAAGAGGGGCTGGCTGCGCGTGGGGATGGAGCCCACCGATGAGACCAGGTGAGGGGAGCCATCCAGACGGCCCACGGGCTGCGCCCGAGGCTGGGCCGTGACCCGCGAGCCGGCAAAGGAAGGGAGGCCCAGGGGCGGGATCCGATCGAACGCAGCGCCGCGGCTGCTAGGTTGTCTCCACAGGGCACGCTGCTCCTGACCCGACGCCCCTCAGTCCGACCACAGTGGACAGTGTCTGCAGCGGAGGAGCAGAGGAAGGAGGTCCCCAGGCCCCGGGCCCAGGCCCAGAGCAGAGTCCTTTTCCACTTGCCAGGCTCTGCGGAAATCCAGCCCACGACACCAGCAACGGCCCGGGGGCGGGGGCGCCCTGCCGCCTCTCCATCTGAAAGGCTCCTCAGAACTGCGCTTGGTGTGTCTTGAATGGTTCATACCTGTTAGTTTTATAGGAATGCGTGTTCGTGGGAAGCCTGTTAATCAAATTGCCAACACGAATTACTTTTCCTCATTTTTGAAGGCCTGTCCAATTAATAAAAGGCTGATGCTTATGTGCTCAAGTTATTTGAGGCCACTGGGGGGGGCCGGGGCTGGACGGAGCAACAGTTATTGATTCAGTGTAGGCCTCCTGTCACTTTGAAGACATTTATTCAATTTTGAAATGAAAAATGATGGTAAAATTGGAAAAGAATATGTAAGAAAAGAAATTTCTGAGGAACAATTCCCAATTTAGAAATAATGCAGGCCTCCCTGTCAGGCCATGCTGCCAGCTGCTATTTAAGCGCGTGCTCCTGCCAGCCTGAGGGGCCTCCGGGGGCCACGCTGGCAGGAAACCAGAGCATTTATGACTGAATTCCTGTTATTGACTTGCTCGCAGACAAAACGCCAAGTTTCTTCAGACATAGCACAGCAGTCCCTCTGTGCACGCCCTGTGTGTGCTGTGACATTTAGGCTGCAATTTTTGTTTCACGTATCAGGATTTTTTTAAGATGACTTTTAAAACGTCCCTCCCATGTTTTCTGTAGTGGTTTAGGGAAAGTCGTTGACTTTAAAATGAACGTTTTTGTGTTTGTTCACTGACATGCCGAGTACATCACGGGAAATACCGGGCCAGATGAAACACAAGCTGGAATCAAGATTGCTGGGAGAAATATTAACAACCTTAGATATGCAGATGACACCACTCTAAAGGCAGAAAGTGAAGAAGAACTAAAGAGCTTCTTGACGAGAGTGAAAAAGCTGGCTTAAAACTCAACATTCAAAAAACTAATAGCATGGCACCCGGTCCCATCACTTCATGGCAAATAGACAGGGAAAAAGTGAAAGTGGTGACAGGCTTTATTTTCTTGGGCTCTGAAATCACTGTGGATGGTGACTGCAGCCATGAAACTAAAAGATGCTTGCTCCTTGGAAGGAAACCTATTCCAAACCTAGACAGCATATTAAAAAGCAGAGACATCACTTTGCTAGCAAAGGTCTGCATATTCCAAGCTATGGTTTTTCCAGAAGTCATGTATGGGTGTGAGAGTTGGACCGTGAAGAACGCTGAGCACCAAAGAATTGATGCTTTTGAACTGCGGTGTTGGAGAAGACTCTTGGGAGTCCCTTGGACTGCAAGGAGATCAAACCAGTCAATCGTAAAGGAAATCAGTCCTGAATATACATTGGAAGGACTGATGCTGAAGCTGAAGCTCCAATACTTTGGCCACCTCATGCGGAGAGCCTACTCATTGGAAAAGGCCCTGATGCTGGGAAAGATTGAAGGAGGGAGGAGAAGGGGATGACAGAGGATGAGCTGGTTGGACGGCATCACCGACTCAGTGGACATGAGTTTGAGCAAAGTCCAGGAGACGGTGGAGGACAGAGGAGCCTGGTGTGCTGCAGGCCATGGGTTCACAGAGTTGGACACAACTTGGTGACTAAACGACAACTAACTGGCACACACATCACACGGCGACAGTGGGCCCCGTGTTTGCTTCCGCGGTGGTACACTTTGACAGAAGGCCTCTGGAGCCCTTTTGGGCCGAGAATGGAAGGCTGGGGGCTGAGCAGACACCTTCACGACACGACAAGAAATGAACAACCTTAAACGGCTGTGCAACTTGTTAGGAAAACTAATCCATTTTGAACAAATAATCAGTAAGATGAAATTACAACGGACCAAAATGCACCAGTATCTGACACTTTTCTTGAAGGGGGCGGTGGGTAGGGGTTGAGGTGGGGCTGAGGTGCCTCTGAACAGCCTGCCTTCCAAACGTCCAGAAAGTCAGGGGACGCACGCCCAGAAAGGAAGCTGCTTCAGGCAGTGCTGAGGTTGGGGCCTGGGCCGCCTTCGCTCCAGGGGCGCCCAGTGTGCCTGGTGTGGGGCTCCTGCTGCCGGGCCACGGCCAGCCCGGCTGTCGGCAGGCGGGGGGATGCCTGTGCTGACGGTCTGGGACCGGGGCCGAAGACCAGGGACCGCCATGCCGTCTGTCGCCGCTCCGCTGTCCGTGGTGGTGGGGCCCTTGGGTCCACGGCTTGGCCGCAGCCCTCCCCCAGGCCCAGGTGTGTGCCCGGTGCTCTCGTCTGCCCTCTCCTACAGCTACTGCAAGGCGAAAAGCTAAGATGACCAGTTTCCAAAACAAAAGTCCATGTATAGTCCGTGTGTTTTGACAAAGCTTTACCTAACACTGATTTTTTTGTGTGAAAAGTTTTACAAAGGCTTTCCTGGCAGCTCAGCTCAACTGGTAAAGAATGCCTGCAAGGCAGGAGACCCCAGTTCAATTCCTGGGTCAGGAAGATCTGCTGGAGAAGGGACAGGCCACCCACTCCAGTGTTCTGGCCTGGAGAATTCCACGGACTGTGCGGCCCATGGGGTTGCAGAGAGCGGCTTTCACTTTTCAGCACTGACTTTTTTTATGTGAAAAGTTTTACAAAGGAAGATAGTAGTGACTGATGTGTATTGACTATTTACTATCTGACATGTATTGCCCTCAACACGTAAACATACTTTTCCTCGCTTGCTTTTCCCAGTAATCTCCACCCTGCAAATGAGGAGGCTAAAGGTAGGAGAAGGGCTCCGGAGTCGGGGCCTCGACGCCTGCACCCCAGGCCCCCGCACTCTGCTCCCCAGATCCTGCCCGGCCACCTCCTTTTCCCTGTTGTGTGCACAGTGCCAGGGCCTTTGCTTGCTTTGCAGGCTTCTGCGCAGGTAGAGAGAGGAGGGCTTCCTGCCGCGCGTGTGCTCTGTTTCATCACGTGTCAGTTTTCACACACAGTTTTTTCCAAGCGATCTGTCCATTTTCCACTGAAGTAGTTTGATAATAGAACAGAGAACGTAATAAAAAGCACAGATATCCAAATGTGAAATCAGATGTCCCCATTCAAACAAACTGCTGTTTCCTCCGCCACCAGATGGCTCTGGGTTCTCACCGCAGCTGGCCGGGCCAGGGCGTGCCCCGGGGCAGCTCCAGCAGACATCAGAAGCCCGGCTGCACTGATCTCCACGTCTCCTTATGGGCTCCTCTGCCAGTTCCTCGGTAAGCAAGGGAACACAGTGCGAGCAGGACCCAAATGGCCGCATCAGCAACTCCAGACCCAGCCACCCCCAGCCGCCCCCAGCCTCAGCTGCGTGTGCCCGTCTGTCTGTCTGAGTGACAAGATACAGGTGACAAAGCCACAATCTCAGACCACCGTCTGCATCTGAGCCACATGTCAAATCTCAGATGGCCGGACCTCCCTCCAGAGCTTCATTCAGAGCGCCGAGGCACGGCCTGGCGACCACAAACACCCACTTGATGCCAGACCTGCTGATCTGGGGAGCGCTCTGAGAACCTCCGTGGAAAGTTTTCCAGGCATACTTGTTCAGGACCAGTGCAATTAATATTCCTTAATCTGAGGATTTCCTTACTTGCATCTGGAATGATTGCTTCCAGGCACCACAGGGCAGGACGAGCGCCCTGCTGGAGCCCGAGGTCTGCTCAGTATGGGGCTCACAGTCATGCCACTGAAGCTGACGATGAGCATGGAAACCCTACATGCTCAAAATAATTCACTGCAGCTACATGTAAGTTAAACCCTAACACATGTCACATAAAGAGAGTCTGGCGGTAGTCAGTCCAGGGATGGTGTGGCTGTTGATCACTAGCTCGACTATAATCCGGGACACAGGCGCCTTCTGTCCTTCTGGCTTCTGTCTTCAAGACTACCTCATCATCCAGAACTGCTGCTGGAGCTCCAGACATCACATCCACATGCCAGGTGTAGAAAAGAGGAAGGTAAAGGCCAAGGGGGCACTTTTCCCAGTGCCTCTTACACATCCCTTCCTGCTGGCCAACACAGCATTTCCACTCACACTCGTTGGCCGGAATTCAGTAGAGTCAGAGTGTCTGCTGTGCAAGCTGGAAAATGCCACCTTTTAACTAAGCACACAGTTGATCCAGATAACATAGGAATTGTGTTCATAAGGAAGAGAAGAATGGTGATCAGCTAGCTGGCTGTCTATGTCACAGTGAAAACAAAACACTATAATCACAGAGCTTGGAACTGTAATGAAATTTAGAAAGTCTGTATCAGATCCAAATTGCCCATTAGCTCACTTATCTACATTGTTCCTAGAAGCGTTTTGTTCATAGAAGATGGCCAACAAATATTTGCTGAGGGAATGGATACCACCCACAATAGCAACTTGTACCCCACCACTGAATAAAAACAAACAGGGTTCTCACAGTAGACCCCTCCTCCTCTGCCCTGGAAGGCTTCCCATGTGAAGGTTATCCTGGGAAGACTGCGATAGGAGCCTGCCAGAGCAGTTTTCTGAAGGACTGTGGGGTTACTCACGTGAATTCCTCTGGGTCAGAAAAACTGAGATCATTTCTCCAAAACAGCATCCTGGGAACCAAGAAGTAAAGCACGTGTGTGTATACATGTGTCCTTAACACGGGATGTGCACACACGTCCCTCTCCACTCACGGGGCCTCACAACTGCTTAGTCCACGCATCTTAGATGCTCCCAGGGAACTGGCCACCTGATTACTCAAAACACTCAGACAGTAGACGGGCTCGGTGCTGCTGAAACTCCCAGGGGAAGGGAAAGCACTCTAGAAAATAGCATGCCCGAGACGTAATTTGAGAGCGCAGAATTTTAGAAAGATCTTTTTCTTTTTTCTTTTTTTTTACCATTTTCTTCAAGTAAAACCGGCACGATTTTGTTAAATCACTGAATCCTAAGGCCTGCAGAGTGGACTGTGTTGGGAAAGCTCTGAAACTGCCGTCTGGACACCGCTCTCCATCCCCATCCCTGATGGAAGGGAAGATGGGAGCACCCCGGGTTCACAGGCCCTAACCTCAGCAGGCACAGGCAAACGCATGGCCTGCAGGCCCGTGTGGGCACAGCGGGGACATGGCTGAAAAGACCCCACACTCAGCTCCACACCCCCCCCAACCACTCCGAGGCTGCCATCCCTGTTACGGAGGGTCCCTGAGTGAGTGTTCCCCGGGCCGCTGCACAGAAAGAAGGGTTTGGGATAAGGTCAGAGAAGCCCCACGTAGCACTTCTCCTGGGACCTCTGCTCTCAAGGTGACCTCCTGAGTACTCCGCTGCGGACTGTCCTTTACTTGAGACGATGGCAAGATCCAGTGTTCGTGTGTAAGAGGGTTTTTCTTCAGTCAAAACATACAAGACAAGGTAAGAGCTCTGGGGACCCCACACACAACCCAGAATTAACACCTCTGGGGTAGGTACTGCCAACGCTCCCTTCCAGAGGGTCCCTCAGCTCAGGGCTGACTTCCCAGCGCCCTCCCCGCTGGGGGACACGGTCCTGCACAGCGCTGCCCCGTCCAGAACCTCCGCCCCAACACGCAGGCCCGCACCTGCCCTCTGGGACTTCGCAGGTTGCCAAGTGAGAAAACAAAATCCACACTCACATCCTGAAGTGTGATGGAGATTTAACACACACACACGGGCTTCCCTGATAGCTCAGTTGGTAAAGAATCCGCCTACAATGCAGGAGACCCAGGTTCGATTCCTGGGTCAGGAAGATCCCCTGGAGAAGGGATAGGCTACCCACTCCTCTGGCCTGGAAAATTCCATGGACTGTATAGTCCACGGGGCTGCAAAGGGTCGGACAGGACTGAGCAACTTTCACTTCCACTCTTCACTTCCAACCGAAGAACTGAACTGGAGAAGGATGCCTGCTGCTTATCGTCCTTATGTTTAGCATCACCAAACATGAGCATTTACTAAAAAACACGCTGAAAATCAGGTAAGTGGTCCTAGAAACAAAGACAGACAGACTAAGCCTTACATTAAGGGGAAACCTATCTTGGGAATCTTAGCTCATGATTTATCACAATGGCTAACAGGAGGCTGAAGACTGATCTCAAGCCGCTTTGGTGAAACGAGGGCTCCTGAGTGGCTGGCCGGCTGAGCACAAGTGCCGTGGGCAGTGAGCACCGACAGAACCCACTTCTCACCCCCAGGACCGAGAACTGAGCTGATTCCATCTAAACAAGACAACCTGGGCATGCACGGGGGTACACAGTGCTGTGTGCAGAAAAGTGGAAAGACACTCCCTGTCCCACACGGTAGGGAAGCAACGGGCATCATATAAATGGAGTTTTCTAGCTACTGAATGTTGATCAATTTAGAGTTCCTATTCTAAGTAACAAATGTGCCTAGGATGGTTCAGAAACACATCTCTCTTCCTCGGTGGCTCTGTGGGAAAGCGAGGCCGGGGCTGGCCCACCTCGGGGAGCTGACGGGCCGGGGCTGGCCCACCTCGGGGAGCTGACGGGACCGGGCTGGCCCACCTCGGGGAGCTGACGGGCCAGGGCTGGCCCACCTCAGGGAGCTGACCGGACGGGGCTGGCCCACCTCGGGGAGCTGACGGGACGGGGCTGGCCCACCTCGGGGAGCTGACGGGACGCGGCTGGCACACCCGGGCCCGAGGGCACCTGGCCTGCAGTGCACTCTCCAGCGGGGCTCACGCAGTCCCAGGTGGGTTTCCCCAGCCCTCAGTGCATGCGGGCCCTGGGCGGGTCAGGGGAGCACTCGAGGGGCAGCAGTGACCCCGAGACATAGACGAGGTCGCCGGGGGCTTCCTTCTAGGCAAGGGTTTGTTACTCTGAAGAGGCAAAGTCAGGCAGAAAGCTCCTCTCCAGCCCCGTACCCTCTCTCAGCGCGAGGCTCATCTCTTCCGAGTGCGTGGGGACTTCCTCCCACCCAGCCGCCCTCCCATAGCGGCCTCGCTGTCTCCTCGAGGTCATGTCCGCCTGCCCCGCACAACACCGGGGCCAGGGGACAGCTGTGGGTGCCACATCAGGCCCCACGCGGGCGCTGAACCCCAGGGCCTAGCCTCCTCTGCCTGCCAGCCCGTCTCAGCCCTGGGTCTGAGCAGGACGCCCACCAAACGTTTGTCGAAGAAGTAATTAAAGTAATCTTATTTCTGCCCGCAGGTATCTGCTTTTCAAAGGGCCTCTGAGCACTCTGAGTGTGTTCTGGTGGCGGCTCGGTGGCTCTCTCTCCTGTAATCCTCCAACTTGCGTCTTAGACTTCAGGGAAGACAGTGCCATCTCTGCTCCTCTCCAACAACGCTCCTTTCTGAAGCTCCTCCCTCAAAAAGGCAGCAGGCATCGGTTGATCTGCGGATACTGAAGAGTCCTTGCATCCCTGGGATGACACCCACTTGGTCATGATGTATGATCTTTTTAATATGTTATTGGATTCTGTTTGCTAGAATTTTGTTAAGGATTTTTGCACATGATTATCTCAGTAGATGCACAGGAAGCCTTTGACAAAATCCAACATCCATTTATGATAAAAAACCCTCCAGAAAGCAGGAATAGAAGGAACATACCTCAACATAATAAAAACTCTATATGACAAACCCACAGCAAACATGATCCTCAATGGTGAAAAATTGAAAGCATTTCCCCTAAAGTCAGGAACAAGACAAGGGTGTCCACTCTCACCACTACTATTCAACATAGTTTTGGAAGTTTTGGCCACAGCAATCAGAGCAGAAAAAGAAATAAAAGGAATCCAGACTGGAAAAGAAGAAGTAAAACTCTCACTGTTTGCAGATGACATGATCCTCTACATAGAAAACCCTAAAGACTTCACCAGAAAATTACTAGAACTCATCAATGAATATAGTAAAGTGGCAGGATATAAAATAACACCCAGAAATCCCTTGCATACCTATACACTAACAATGAGAAAACAGAAAGAGAAATTAAGGAAACAATTCCAATCACCATTGCAATGAAAAGAATAAAATACTTAGGAATATATCTCCCTAAAGAAACAAAAGACCTATATATAGAAAACTATAAAACACTGGTGAAACAATTCAAAGAGGACACAAATAGATGGAGAAATATACCACGTTCATGGATCAGAAGTATCAATACAGTGAAAATGAGTATACTACCCAAAGCAATCTACAAATTCAACACAATCCCTATCAAGCTACCAATGGTATTTTTCACAGAGCTAGAACAAATAATTTCACAATTTGTATGGGAATACAAAAAACCTCAAATAGCCAAAGCGATCTTGAGAAAGAAGAACGGAACTGGAGGAATCAACCTACCTGACTTCAGGCTCTACTACAAAGCCACAGTCATCAAGATAGTATGGTACTGGCACAAAGACAGAAATATAGATCAATGGAACAAAATAGAAAGCCCAGAGATAAATCCACACACCTATGGACACCTTATCTTCGACAAAGGAGGCACGAATATACAATGGATTAAAGACAGTCTCTTTAACAAGTGGTGCTGGGAAAACTGGTCAACCACTTGTAAAAGAAGGCAACTAGATCATTTTCTAACACCGCACACAAAAATAAACTCAAAATGGATTAAAGAGCTAAACATAACACCAGAAACTATAAAACTCCTAGAGGAAAACATAGGCAAAACACTCTCCAACATAAACCACAGCAGGATCCTCTATGACCCACCTCCCAGAATATCAGAAATAAAAGCAAAAATAAACAAATGGGACCTAATTAAAATTACAAGTTTCTGCACAACAAAGGAAACTATAAGCAAGGTGAAAAGACAGCCTTCAGAATGGGAGAAAATAATAGCAAATGAAGTAATTGACAAAGAATTAATCTCAAAAATATACAAGCAACTCCTACAGCTCATTTCCAGAAAAATAAACGACCCAATCAAAAAGTGGGCCAAGGAACTAAACAGACATTTCTCCAAAGAAGACATACAGATGGCTAACAAACACATGAAAAGATGCTCAACACCACTCATTATCAGAGAAATGCAAATCAAGACCACAGTGAGGTACCATTTCATGCCAGTCAGAATGGCTGCTATCCAAAAGTCTGCAAGCAATAAATGCTGGAGAGGGTGTGGAGAAAAGGAACCCTCTTACACTGTTGGTGGGAATGCAAACTAGTACAGCCACTATGGAGAACAGTGTGGAGATTCCTTAAAAAACTGGAAACAGAACTGCCATACGACCCAGCAATCCCACTGCTGGGCATACACACTGAGGAAACCAGAATTGAAAGAGACACATGTACCCCAATGTTCATCGCAGCACTGTTTATAATAGCCAGGACATGGAAGCAACCTAGATGTCCATCAGCAGACAAATGGATAAGAAAGCTGTGGTACATATACACAATGGAATATTACTCACCTATTAAAAAGAATACATTTGAATCAGTTCTAATGAGGTGGATGAAACTGGACTTATTATACAAAGTAAGCCAGAAAGAAAAACACCAATACAGTATACTAACACATATATATGGAATTTAGAAAGATAGTAACGATAACCCTGTATGCAAGACAGCAAAAGAGACACAGATGTATAGAACAGTCTTTTGGACTCTGTGAGAGAGGGCGAGGTTGGGATAATTTGGGAGAATGGCATTGAAATATGTATAATATGTGAAATGAATTGCCAGTCCAAGTTCGATGCATGATACAGGATGCTCAGGGCTGGTGCACTGGGATGACCCAGAGAGATGGTGTGGGGAGGGAGGTGGGAGGGGGGTTCAGGATGGGGAAAGCATATACACCCGTGGCAGATTCATGACAATGTATTGCAAAACCAATACAATACTGTAAAGTAAAAAAAAATTTTAATTTTTTTTTAAAAAGCAGTAGGCAATTTTTTTAAACTCTCAAAGGCCCTATAGGCAAAATAATTTTGTGTGTTAGTATTCTTAAAATCTCCTATGCTACAGGATCAGAAAACATTAATGATAATGAATCTATAAAATTACTGCAGAATTTTAAATCCCCATAAATACGTATTCCATTTGGAAGTGAGACTTCTAATCTGTCAGGTAAGCTTTTGTAAGCCATAATACATAAGCAACTTTTCTATCACTTAGCCCAGTTCAATCACCAAAAATTTCATTAAACTTTCAACAATTGACAATTTAACCCATCCCTTCTGAATTATAGTTCATTCAATTAAATAAATATGGCAGAATTGTGTGGAGAATTTTATAGTACTTACTTGTTTTTCATTTAGAACCTGTGTTAAATTTCACTGTAATTCAATTGATTAAAAAGTCAACTAGATGTGATATTTTGTGATGTGATAAAGAAAAGTTATACTACCTCTGACATGAACTTTTTTAAACATCTGGATTCAATTATAAAACAGCAATACCTCAACTAACTCACTCCTTAAGTGACTTGGATGTTATTTTCTACTTGGAAAAGTTAGGCGCAAGAAGCTCTTCCTCAATGACTTAAAGAGACAAGCACAAGAACACACTAATGGCTTAGAATTTTCCGCAAACTTGGCTGAAACACTGCAGCAGCAGGCGCATTTGCAGGACGGTGATTTCTAAGGACATGTACGACCGGAAGAGAGAGGGGAAAATCTCAGGGACAAAATCTCACGGATATCACAACTGTTAGAACATAATACATGATCCCGTGGCTACAGGACACTCCTCACACAGGTAAACCTTAAACATCCAAATTCTCTGAAAACTGCACAGCCCGGAACTCATGTTCCTATAGAACTGATATGAAGAGTGGAACTGCTGGAAAAAAACACCTTTGGAAGCGCCTGCATTAGAAAGGGCCCGAGAACACTCCTCCTCTTAGCCGGCGCCTCCGTTGGTGTACCAAAGTTACGCTAACTTCTTACAGAACTCAAAACACTGAGTTTACTAGTTGACAATGACCTCGAGAAAACTCTAACACTTGTGTAGCCTGACACGGACTATGACCTCAAAGGGGCAAACTGTTACCTTCCTAGAAAGTACAAACAGAAGTTATTTTCTAAATAGCTATCTTGGTTTAAAAAAAAAAAAAAAAAAACACTCCTTACGTTTTAACAGAAAAACATCACCTTTTCCTCTCATTCCTTCTGGGTGTTCTCCTCCAAGGCCAGTCCTTCTCCAGGTGACTTAAGACCCTCAGGGCCAGGAAGACAAAAAATACTCCCCACTGAACCTTACTTCCCGTACTTTTTAACTCACTGAAGGGAACACAGGCTCTCCGTGTAAATTCCTGTTTGCAGGAATGTACTGGAAATTATAAAACCCTGAGGCAAAGGAAAAGCTCGACCTCAGGGAGCAAACAGCTCTCAGGAAAGCCCCAGAGACATGCTAACCCGGGGACACCTGACTCATGCACAGGGGCCCCGGACGTGCGCAGGGGGGCCCATGGACACCTCTGCAGCCGGGCCCTGAGTCTGCCACCCGTCACTCACACAGGGACCGAGGCCGAGAGGCCATCTGCCTTCCACTCCCCTCATTCTTAAAATGAGAACAATGCAGGCCCGCCAGGCTCGAAAGAGCAGCTGTGGGAATTAAATGAGATTCTCACCTGAAAAGAGAGCAAATAAAATACAAATCAACTTTGTCACAAAAGTGCAGAAGGCAATTCTATTATCGTGGGGGGAGGGGCTGGGGTCACAGGTAAACAGCACTGTGAACCCCCCCAGGTCTGGAAGGGCAGGCCTAGGGCCAGCTGCTCCGAGAGCCACTGAGGCGGCCAGGGCAACCCGGGGCCTCCCCGTGGAGCGGCTGCAGGCATATCCCAAGGCGCAGGCCCGGCCCGCCCGAGGCGGAGGACGGTGAGCGTGGGACTGCGGGGATGAGGAGGAGCCGCTGGAGGTGGGAGGCGCCAGGCACACAGATGAGGGCGGCCAGGGCCCCTCGAGGTGGAGAAGGACCGAACTGTCACCACTCACGGGGCTAGTCGAATACAACATTCCGCCCGACAATCTGGCGAACACGGACGCGGCCCCATCACGTGTGACACACCGCATGACTGCAGGCCGAGGCGGGGCAGGAAGCTCCCAATGCTGCGGACCTTCCACCAAAACCACTGCCTCAGCTGCAGCAGCAGAAACACAGAAAAGGCTGCTCATTTCTTAGTTTAAGACTTTCAAAATTAAAATAAACCTGCCCCTGAGCTCCTTGGAAAAATAACTGATCCCAGATTTGGAGCAGAAACACACACGGACCGCCCCATCCCCCTGGAGAGCGAAGGGAGCCGGGACCACCAAGGCCGGCCCCGAGGGACGCGGAGGCCGAACGGAAGGCTCTCTAGGTCACAGACAAGGCCAGGGGCGTGTCAACAGACCGAGGACTGGACACGTGGAGGAGATCTAATTCCGTGAGTTCATAAAGATCCGAAACCAGCTGGCCCTTAGAGGATGCTACAGACCAACTCAGTAAGAACTGACAAAGGAAAAGAACGGATGACCTACCTTGAATCTCCTATTCCTCAGGGTAGCCAAGTACTCACAAGCTTCTCTTTCAGGAAGCATTTCAGCTAATCGGTGAAGAAGGAGTTACAGAATTCACTTATCACCACTTCGCAGCCTCTATTAAAACAATGCACCTTGACGACGACCCTCAGTGTCTACCGACGCTGTAAGAAGGAAAACAAGGCCGTGCGCTCCTCCTGACGGGAGCGACTCTGGCCCTCACCCACCCTCAGACCAAGAATGAGCTTGATCAAGTCTGTAAACCTGAACGTGTGACCATGGGACATGCAGGAATGATAGAAAGCACCACGGGGGGAACCGGCCATAGGCATTTGGTACAAATAAATGAATTATTAAAAACAGCGAGGAGACAACTGGGGCAATCGGAATACTGACAGATGTCTGATTGTATTAATTATTATTAAGTTGGTAAATACAATATTGATAGCATAGTATTTTGTAAGAGAATCATTTACAGGTAAATACGATGCTAAATACAGCTATGATACTGTGCACAGAGTTTACTGTTAAAAATCTGGGATGGGGTGGGGGGTCATGGAAAAATACAGCGCTACACATGAAATGAATTTTGCTGCAAACTAGTAAATATGGTTCGTAAAGTTCCTCGGACAGCCACTTGCCTTCCTGCGCTTCTTCTCCGTGGAGACAGTTCTGGTCAGTCCTGTACAATGTTAAGGACTTCTGTCCATAGTTCCCCAAGCTCTCTACCAGCTCGGATCCCTTGGATCTATTTGCCACCTCCACTGTATATTCATAAGGGACTTGATTTAGATCATACCTGAATGGCCTAGTGGTTTTCTCTGCTTTCTTCAATTTAAGCCTGAATTTTACAATAAGAAGCTCACGATCTGAGGCACAGTCCGCTCCAGAACTCGCTTTTGCTGACCATATAGCTTCTCCATCTTTGGCTACAAAGAATATAATCAATCTGATTCCAGTATTGACCGTCTGGTGATGCCCATGTGTACAGCTGGCTCGTGTTATTGGAAGAGGGTGCTTGCTATGGCCACTGCGTTCTCGGCCTTTGCCCTGCTTCATTTTGTAATGAAGCCAAACTTGCCTGTTACTCCAGGTATCTCTTCACTGTCTGCTTTTGCACCGAATCCCCTGTGATGGAAAGGATCTTTTTTTGGTGTTGGTTCTAGAAGGTCTTGTAGGTCTTCATAGGACCGGTCAACTTCAGCTTCTTCGGCGTCAGTGGCTGGGACGCGACCTGGATTACTATGGTGCTGAACGGTTTGCCTGAAACTGACTATAACTTAATCAGAGGAACACGCGTGTGTTTCCGGAGACCTTCAGGCCTCTGTGACACACGGAGGGCTCTGTGTAAGCGAGTGTGTTTGAGCATGTAGATACACGTGTGCACACACTTACTGCACTTTTCTATAGAGAAAGATCAAGGATTTAGTCAGAAGGGTCTACCATCCAACGACAGTTACAAAAACGAAAAAACCCTGCCTCCCTGAGACCTGCTGCTGTCAATCCTCACACAACGAAGTGTGATCTCTACAGACAAACAGAACCGCCGGGATCAGGCGACCCCTTCCCACCACACATCACACACACTCACACTGCACACCTGACTGTCCTCTAGCAGCCGCCCACCTGCCAGGACCCCCACCCCCTGCATCCGCTTTAAAGGACCTGAACTCAGCCATCACCACCGGGCGGGGGGAGCCCTCCTGCCACCCGCCGTGCCCCTGGGGCCGGAGCCCGTGGTTCAGCCCCGGCCACTGTGACGGGGCCATGTGGCAGTGGTCCCTCCAGAGGGAGGTCCGTGTCCTGCAGTGGGAGGGGCCTGGGGCTGCCCTCTGGCCTCACCAGGGGTGGGGGCGGGGGCGGGCCTCAGGCCAGTCTCCCTGAAGCCCGGGCCATGATGTCCTAGAATCTGCTTAAGCCTCCCAAGCCCCTGGACGTCCTGCCGCCCGCCCTCCTCTCTTCCCTCCCCACCAAGCACCCCAACTCCACCTCCAGGAGCCCTGACCTTGACCCCCAGCAGCCTGCTCTCCTCTCTTCCTTTCCCACCGCGAGAGCCCTGCACTGCCCACCCCCGGCCTGCTCTCCTCTCTGGGGTCTTCGCTCCCCGTCCCTCCCCAAGGCAGGAGAGCCCGGGGGGCAACTACACGGGCCTTCCTGGGATACAAGATTGCGGGATACTTTTAATATACTCTAATGTCGTTATAATACAATATGATATTTATGTAATAAAATATAATAGCATATCAGACAAAATATTTTAATATTAGGTGACGGTTTATATTTGTGGTTTGCTGTTTAATTTTAAAGGAGATATATATAATTTCACCAACTTGCTTTTGAACTCAAGTCTTTTACTGAGGTATAAGGTGGATAAAAAGGTCCCCCAACCGTTTTAAATAGTAAATACCCAACTGTGCTCATAATAATTTTTTAAATGGCTTTTAAAGTGATGGTACCCTTGTGAGGATTAACCATGCAAAGATCCTAGCACACACAGGGCTTGACACATGCAAGCACTGGGTGTGTTTTAGCTGTTGTTATTAAAGATAATCCGAGCACTACCTCAACTATGCGTATAATGGCTTTGATGTGAGTGACTGAGCTCCGGGCATCTTAATACAACTAAGTGAGCTCCTCGCGGGCAAGGCGGTTCTTTCTCACCCCTCTCTGACCTTCCCAGCCCCACGGGGCCCTGTGCACACAGCCTGCGGGGGCAGCCCTTCTTGGGGGTGTGCCGTCAGGAAACAACAGTCCTCCGAAAGGAAGACAAGACGGGCTATGCTTCAGAGAGCAAAACGCCAGGCGTGTTTTAACCAAATTCATTTAGGCTCTGGGATTATTCCAGCTGCGTCTGAAGGAAGCGCTGACGGAGAACAGACGCTCTCAGCTGCAGAGCAGCTGAGGAATGGCTGGCACGGGCACTGCCGCAGGGCCTGAGGGCCCGCACACCCTCCTGCGGGCCAGGCAGGCACTCCGTCCCGAGCCTGGCAAGGCACTTTCCCGCGCGCCCCTTTCTGAAGCACATCTGGGAGTCGTAACGAAAATCTCAGCAAACAAGAGGAAAACCAAGCTGAAGGGTCAGGAAGAACTCATCTGAAAACCAAGATGCCCAGAAACCCCTCGGGAAGCTGGGAGGCCAAAGGAAAGCGATAAAGGACAAAACAAACCCCAGCCTCCTGTGCCCAAATCACCTCCAGTCCCCTCTCCCCCAGGGACCGAGGAAAGCGATGGTACGGAAACCCTGTCCCCCAGGAAAGGCAGGATGGAGGCCAGGCAGTCAGATCGGCACTCAGGGGTCACTGAGCACTTGCATTTAGAACCGTTGCCTGGACCGAGAGTCTGTCTCACCAGAAGTTGAGGGATGCACTTCTGCAGCTTGCTTTCACATCCTGTAGTGGAAAGCAGGTGCTGGCTCGACTCCCCTCCGAGACCACAGCACACTGACATACCTTAGCTTCTGTCCTCCCCACCTGACAACGCTTCAATAACCTGAGGTGTGTATGGTTTTAATTTTGGATACTTCATATACTTTAATGTGTGTGTATTTTAAAGTGTTTCAGATTACAAAAGCCATACCACTTACCGTAAACTAGCCTACGGACCAACAACCCTGCAATTAAGGGTGAATTACCTTCATTCAATAGATTAAGACTCCAAGGTTCCCAGAGGGTAAAGCCTGAGTCACAAAGCCCCAAAACTGGACCGGAGCCTTTGCTCTCCCATCCCAGAGGGCTCCCTCTAAACCGCCTTGCCCCGGGCCCACGTGCATGCGGGCAGCCCCTCTGGGCCACTCCTGGCAATGCTGACTCATCAGCAGCCCTCCAACTTCCCTGTCTGCATCTGGACCCCTGTGTTCGCTACACACCCATAGTAAAGATCAACATCACAGCAGAAAGCAAGTAGCAAAGCGCCTGTAATCACACACTAAGCTGGGGACCAGAAGGGAGTGGCTGCAAAACGTCAGGAGGGCAGAATAAGGAAACGCGCAGAGGTGAGAGGAGTGGGCTGGGTGGAGGCCGGCGCCCCTTTCCGCCCGGGCCAAGACCTGCACACACCCTGACCGCCCCTTCCAGGGCTGTTTAAGTAAGAACCCACTGTTTGCTTTCTCAGCTCTCCAGGCACAGTCACCACCCACAAGGCAATCAGGGGGCCAGAGTCCTGCCCCTACAGCACTGCGCTCTCGGGCAGGTGACCTCTGTCCCTCATGATAAGCTGCTCTCACCGCAGGCCTTAAGGTCTCTGCTGAAGAAGAGAGAGAGAGAGAGAGAGAGAGAGTGTGTGAGTGTGAGTGTGTGTGTGTGTGTGTGTGTGTGTGTGTGCGTGCGTGTGTGAGTGTGTGTGAGTGTGCGTGCGTGTTTGTGTGTGTGCGTGAGAGTGTGTGTGAGTGTGCGTGCGTGCGTGTGTGTGAGTGTGTGAGTGTGCGTGCGTGCGTGCGTGTGTGTGTGTGTGTAGGGCGGTGAGGGAGACGACTGTAAGGAAAAGAAATGGGGGAGGGCGAAAACTACAGGAGGGAGAGAAGCAGATGACCGAGCCAGGACCTTTTCTAAAAGGTGACATCTGGCCAAGTTGGCAGCCAAGACTTTCCAACAGTTCACCACGTCTGCACACAGCCAGTCTCAAGAGGAGAAAATCCAGGAGAAATCCTGACAGTGCCTGGTGGCCCTCAGCCAGGTGGGCCCTCGGCCAGGTGGGCCCTCCACCACCCTCCTAGTGTGAGGAACCATCCTGGTACGCACCCTGCTGCGCACAAGCTTGTCTTTCCTTGGGACTAGCCGTGGGTGCAGAACCTGGGCTCCTGGACAGAAAAATAGAAAACCTGGGAAGCGAGAGTCTCCTCTACAGAGGGGCCAGGATGCAGGCTCCAAACTCTGACAGAATTCATCAGAGCTGCAGGAGACCACCATGGGACCTAAGAGTTAGATTTATAGATGAAAACTGTGTGTAAGAATAAAAATGAAACCAACTGCTGGCATTGCTATGTGTTATAATTAAATTTAAATGTCAATGAATCAAGTTAATAAAGTGCTCTCATGGAACACAGCATCAACAAAAGTGAACTGAAACGCATGCCAAGAGCAACTGTCCCCACACCGAAGGCGTGGAGACGTCCCGGCAGGATGAGCAGTGACGGGATCCGAGGCTCTGAAACAGCAATCTTCAAGACATAACAGCGAGTTTTCTTTGAAGGTTTTGCCTTTAACGTGTCAAAATTAACGAACTCTGATCCTGCTCGCATGTATTCCCCTAAATTACATAACCTCACTGAAAACAGAAAATGACTTCACACATAAGCCAAAATCTACACGCAGAGTCTGTGACGGCTGTGGCACAGGCAAGGAGGTGCCACATGGGCCGTGCGGTGAGGAGCCTCAAGGTGGGGTCCCTCACCCCTGGACGGCCCTGCCCACCCTCGCGGACTCCTACGGAAGATTAGCGGGAGTCCAGGGCGGCCAGGAGAGCCTGTCCCAGTCTAGGCAGAACGGTTTGCTGAAAGGCAGGGAAGTGATTCAGAAACAGAGGAAACAACGAAAGAAAGCAGCGACATCGCCGCTGCCAGCGGCTGGCTCTGACTGGTGTCATTGTGGTGGTGCACTTTCCCCTGAGGCTTTATACCCTCTTACACGTCACAGTTTCTCTACAGTATGCACATATCACTATTTTTAAAACTGGGTAAAGTGTTCGGGAAAAGACAAGCTGCATCGTCAAGTCGCCGCCACCACCCGCCTTGCTCCAGCTCACTCCTGAGTCACTGGAATTGTCCCCCAAGCAGCCAAGGGTGAGTCCCACCCCGAGGCCAGCAGACTGAAGTGGGAGGACCCGAGACCGTCCAAGCTGAGAGCTGTCCACGCTGCCCAGCTGGTTCCTACTGCAGCTGCAGAACCTGGGCATCTCTGAGGAGGACTGGAATCGCAGGTCAAACACCAAGGAGAAAAACAAAGCCTTCTTTTGGAACGAGCGCCAAGTCTAGAGAACCGCTGATGCTGGCAGAATGTCAGTAATTCCTAGAGAGTGAGGCGGAGCCGTGGAGACGGGAGCAGGGGTGAGGTGGGGTGGGCTGGAGGACAGGGTGGGGAGGCAAGGACTGCCTCCTCCGGGTTCTGGAACAAGGCTGTGTCTGCACAGGTGCACCCCGGGCTGCAGGGGCGGTGGTCTCAGCGGCCAGGCCCGCTCCCCTGGCCCCGGCCACGTGCAGGCTGCCCAGAGCTCCCCTGAGCCCCTCGAGCACAGGCTCCCACACCTGTCCCCAGCGGCTCAGCTCTGGGCATGGAGGGACACAAGCCCATCCTTCAGTGAAACCCAGGCATCAGTCCCCAGGACCCCCTTCCCCAGCGAAGGGCCCCAGCCACCCAGAGACCCCCTAAAGAGCCCGGCTGGAGGCTGCTCCCCAAGTCCTCCCCGAGCCCAAGCCACACCGGATGCCACCAGATTGACCCGCCCTCCTCAAGTCCAGTCTCCATTACACACGCTGGGAACTCCAGCCAGGAAACGCGGGGAGGCATCCAGGCCTTCACGCCCTGCGTGCATCTGCCTCTTCCAGAAAGTGTATTCAAAGAGAAGAAAATCAGCCCAGGAGGGAGAAGTGGCCCAGCGGGAACCCGAGGCTTCCTCGACATAAGCCAAGCCGCCACCGAGCACGGGGCCCCCACAGGGGCTTCTGGCCTCCAGCCGGGCCCCAGCCACTGGCCTGCTTGCCATAAAGGGTTCCTTCTCAGACACCCCCTTGTTTCTAGGAATTAAAACCAAAATCTCCAAAATAACAGTCTGGTAATAGAATAAACTTAAAATCTATATGCTCAAACATTACTAAAGATTAAAACACAGCTCAATGGAAAATAAAAACTACATAAATTGAAATAATTCAAAAGTTCCTAAACAGTCAAAACAGCAAAATGGATGGGGGGCGGGGGGAGGTGGTGAAATGAAAAACCACTACAGTCCACAAAAAAGCTAAAAGAAAACAATAGAAATGGTTCAGTATTCATTCTAACTTCTATGTTTCCTTCCCAAGGTTTACATTAAAAAGCAAAACTTTCTGAAAAACCCACCATGTATTATCACCTCCCCTGAAAAACAACCCCTCCCAAAATCTTCCTATTCACCCTTGAGAAATTCACTCAATACCCACCCCGCAGGGCGTACCCAGGTTTCACCAATGTCATAAAGCCAAGTCAAAACCAGTCAGAACCGCCCCAAACCTGATTTCAGTTTCAGGCTCCCAAATTAGACTTGAAACAGCAAGAATCTGCACCTTCCCTCCGGCGCCCTCGGAGGCAGCCCAGGTCCACAGCTGTCAGAGGGGCAGGGGTCCTGGCCCCAAGGCTGCTGCGGTGCTCTCTGCGAAGTGGGCTCTGCCCAGTGTGCCAAGGAACGTGACGACAAACGAACTCTCCAGCAGGCGGCTCCTCGTGCTCACAAGCACCGTGCACGGTGCCCAGCAGTCGGCGGGCACCAGCAGGACATGGTGGGCACGGTGGGCAGGCCCTGCTCGCCCTTCCCGACGGCCCTGATGTCCAAGACTCGGCCTGCTCCAGGGCATGAGTCATGGGACGTGTCTTACCCTGCCATCCGGAAAACGCGGTCATCGCAGGCCCGGAGACTTATACTTGAGCCCTGAGAATCAGACAAGTAACTCTTTTTTCATAGCGCAGTATTCCGTGGAGGTCACCAGATGTTACCGATAGACCAATACCAATCCATGACACAGTCACAACCCACTCTTTTACAAAATGAGAAGAAGAAAAATATTAATACAAAAGGAGGCCCCACAGCCCAGAGGACGTAATCTGTGACTGTTCTTTCCTCTGACAACACGCCCTTGTTACACTTCGGTGTGCAAGCTGGCTGGTGCCACGGAGGACTCTGCTTAAAGTCCCCACATTCGGGATAAAAACTTGGCCACTGCACATCATTCCCAAGGTTTTCTCAGTCTATGAAATCTGAGATGGGCTGAGACTCGGGACTCCTCCTAGCTCATCCCCCAGACCCAACACAGGGCATGGCAGGAGCACCTTCTCCTTATTCCCCGCGTCGTTTCTGAGACAGCAAGCCAGGACACCCGCTTCTCAGTGTGCTCACACAATGAGAACTAGACCACTGTGGCCCCGCCGCAGGCCCACCCAGGCGTCCTCGCATGCGAACAACCACAGCATGTTACACGCGTGCCACAGTGACTCACTTATTCTGATCACAGAAATTAACATGCTGTGAAGTTACCTGTCAAGTTACGTGCACCCCCAGACGATCGGGCCCTGGAGAAACATCCCAGCCACCGTGCTGGTGGCCGAGTCCCCAGCACCTAACTCAGCACAGGATAAACCTCAGCAGGTACTTGCTGTTGTTCAGTCGCGAAGTCGTGTCTGACTCTTTGTAACCCCAGGGACTGCGGCACATCGGGCTTCCCTGTTTTTCACTATCTCCCAGACTTTGTTCAAACTCATTTCCATAGAGTCAGAGATGCTATCTAACCATCTCGTCCTCTGCAGCTCCCTTCTCCTTTTGACCTCAATCTTTCCCAGCATCAGAGTCTTTGTCCATGAGTCGGCTCTTCACATCAGTGGCCACAGTACCGGAGCATCAACTTCAGCGTCAGTCTCTCTAAGGAATATTCAGGGCTGATCTCCTTTAGAGTTAACTGGTTGGATCTCCTTGCAGGTCAAGGGACTCTCAAGAGTCTTTTCCAGCACCACAGTTCAAAGGCATCAATTCTTCAGTGCTCAGCCTTCTTTATGGTCTAACTCTCACATCCATATATGACTACTGGAAAAACCATAGCTTTGACTAAAAAGACCTTTGTCAGCAAAGTAATGTCTCTGCTTTTTCATATGCTGTCTAGGTTAGTCATCGCTTTTCTTCCAAGGAGCAAGTGTCTTTTAATTTCATGGCTGCAGTCACCATCTGCAGTGATTTTGAAGCCCCCCAAAATAAAGTCTCCCAAAATAAGGTGGAAGCACTTCTTCCCCTGTCTATTTGCCATGAAGTGACGGCACCAGACACCATGATCTTAGTTTCCTGAAAGTTGAGTTTTAAGCCAACTTTAAGTTTCCTTTAAGTTTTTTCACTCTCCTTTTTTACCCTCATCAAGAGTCTATTTAGTTCCTCTTCACTTTCTGCCATTAGAGTGGTATTATCTGCATATCTGAGGTTGTTGATATTTCTCCCGGCAATCTTGATTCTAGCTTGTGAGTCTTCCAGCCCAGCATTTCACATGATGTACTCTGCTGCTGCTAAGTCACTTCAGTTGTGTCCGACTCTGTGCGACCCCATAGACAGCAGCCCACCAGGCTCCCCCGTCCCTGGGATTCTCCAGGCAAGAACACCGGAGTGGGTTGCCATTTCCTTCTCCAACGTGTGAAAGTGAAGTCGCTCAGTCGTATCTGACTCTTAGCGACCCCATGGACTGGAGCCCACCAGGCCCCTCTGTCCATGGCATTTTCCAGGCCAGAGTACTGGAGTCGGGTGCCATTGCCTTCTCCGATGACGTACTCTGCATATAAGTTAAATAAGTAGGGTGACAATATACAGCCTCAACATACTCCTTTCTCATATTCAAACCAGTCAGTTGTTCCACATCCATTTCTAACCTTTGCTTCCTGACCTGCATACAGGTTTCTCAGGAGGCAGGTTAAGGTGGTCTGGTATTCCCATCTCTGTAAGAATTTTCCAGATTGTTGTCATCCGCACAGTCTAAGGCTTCCACCTAGTCAACAAAGCAGAAGTAGGTATTTTTCTGGAATTCCCTTGCTTTCTCTATGATCCAACGGATGTTGGCAATGTGATCTCTGGTTCCCATGAAAACTGGCACTTCCACAGCTGAGCGCCACTTCCACTTTGGCGCAGATACTTCGTCCTTTCTGGAGCTGTCACTAACTGCCCTCCGACCTTCCCCAGCAGCATACTGGACACGTTCCGACCTAGGGGGGCTCGTTTTCTGGTATCATATCTTTTTGCCTTATCATATTGTTCATGGGGTTCTTGCAGCAAGAACATTGGAGTGGTTTGCCATTGCCTTCTCCAGTGGGCGTTCTGCCAGGACCCTCCACTACGGCCCATTCATCTCGGGCGGCCTGCACAGCATGGCTCAGACCTCACTGAGTTATGCAAGCCCTTCTGCCATGACAAGGCTGTGATCATGAAGGGGGCTGGCAGATATTTACTGCGTGAAAAAACCTCCACTATTAAACACTAAGCACAAAATATAGATGCTTATAGCTTTTAACATTTCAATCCAAAAACACAAGCAACAGGAATTTAAAAGCCTTCTTCACCAAAAAATCACTTCATTTGGTAAAACCTACCATGGCAGACAGCTCAGATTTTCTGCTTTTAACCCTATAATTTCTAGCAAAATACCAACTCATCTCTTTCCAGTGTATACATTTAATTATAAA
This sequence comes from Capricornis sumatraensis, assembly GCF_032405125.1. NCBI lineage: Eukaryota > Metazoa > Chordata > Mammalia > Artiodactyla > Bovidae > Capricornis > Capricornis sumatraensis. The sequence continues at coordinate 54,418,481 of NC_091090.1, read as the reverse complement.
ATCACTACAGTTAATTTTGAGCAAACTCCAGGAGATAGTGAAGGACAGAGGAGCCTAGGGTGCTACTTCCATGGGGTCGAAAAGAGTTGGATATGACTTAGCCACTGAACAACTACAGTTAATAGTCACTTTTTAAAATTCTCCTATTGGGCTTATCTTTAAAACTTATATTTTAAATGACTGTGCTGCTTAAATACAAGATTTTTTGCCCTCAACAGATTACAATTAGCATTCAATCCTACTGTTACAGCACATTTCACTCTGAACAGACTTTAGAGGTCGCCAGGTGACCGCTTCACATGACAGATTCAGAAGAAAATCACAGCTGTACAATTAACCAGAGTCAAAACCCAGCCTCTGATTCTCACTCAAGTCCACTGTCTTTACTCAGCTAATCAATTAACTACGTGTAATGTAAAGACATAAAAAACTCCCCACCAGGTAACAGTCTCTGACCAAAGCAAGACCTGCCATCCTGGAGCACTCACGCTGCACAGGATTAGAGTCTGACCATGGCCAGCAATCCTCTCGCCCGGGAGGATAAGCCCGGCTCCCAGATCTGCTTGCCTGTAAGACCCACTGGACGGCAAAGCGGTTTACAGCCTGCAGCTGATCCAAATCCCGTGGAACGTTCTACCTGCACAAAGCAAGGCTGACTATTGTACCCTCCACGTGCAATGCCCTCTCCTCATATGCAAGAACGCTTACTATCTGGCTGCTCTACGAAGAGAAGGTCCATCCTAGTCAGCTCTCTATTTCACGCCAGATTTCTTTCTTGTTGTTCAGTTGCTTAGACGTGTCTGACTCTTTGCGACCCCACAGATTGCAGCATGCAAGATCTGTCCCTTACCATCTCTCAGAATTTGCTCAAACTCATGTCCATTGAGTTGGTGATGCCATCCAGCCATCTCATCCTCTGTCATCCCCTTCTCCTCCCGCCTTCAATCTTTCCCAGCATCAGGGTCTTTTCCAATGTTGGCTCTTTGCATCAGGTGGCCAAAGTATTGGAGCTTTAGCTTCAGCATCAGTCCTTCCAGTGAATATTCAGGGTTGATTTCCTTTAGGACTGACTGGTTTGATCTGCTTGCTGCCCAAGGGACTCTCAAGAGTCTTCTCCAGCACCACAGTTCGAAGGCATCAATTATTCAGGGCTCTGCCTTTTTTATCATCCAGCTCTCACATCCTTACATGACTACTGGAAAAACCATAGCTCTGACTCTACAGATCTTTGTCGGCAACGTCACCGCTCTGCTGTTCAATGTGCTATCTAGGTTTGTCATTGCTAAGACCTCTCTTCTGTCCGGTAGGAATCACTCTTCCAACAGGGCAGCAATGGTGAGCTCCACGCCCAGACTGACTAAGGGGTCAAGCAGTAGCTCAAAGCCACAGTGGCCACGAAGCCCAAGTCTTCCTCCACCGCCCAAGACAGAGTCCCAGCCTCCAGAGAGTTCACAAGACAAACTGCCAAGAAAGTACGACCCAGACGACAGCAAAGACAAGACAGTGAGCAGCACAGAACACGGTGATGCACACAGGTCTGCCTCACTGCTGTGATCCCCGTCCTTTCACAAGTGCAGAAAGAAAAACACTCTTGGATACGCTTTATCTCAAATGTGACAATTTATCCACCTCTCCTTAAAAGTTATTTACCTGTCCTTAGAATTAGTTAATACTAGTTAAAAACTTGATAAGAAATAAAAGTACTGGGATTTATATTTCACACCTGACTTTGTAAACAAGGATGGGAGTTTCCTCTGGGCAAAGTGTTTAACCTCTGCCTTTCCCAGGGGTGACAAGAAAACTGCCTCATAGGAGGGCTCCCTGCTCCGAAAGGGAAACAGATGCAGAGCCCACTGGGCAATGCTCGGCACACAGTGGACGCCCGCGTGCCTCAGTCACCGTCATCGCCCCTCGCCACTGCCACGTCACCATCAGGAACATCAGGGCCACAAGCAGGCTCCCCCTGGGATGCCTGTTCCATCGCAGCCCCAGGGCAGGACACGTGGCTGGCGCTCAAATGCCTGCTGATGCTGACCGAACCACAGTCACTAGCACGTCTGTGACTTAATAGAGGGTGGTCTGCCCCCAGATGTAACTGCCTCCAGGAGGAGACTAATTAAGCGTGAAAAAAAATTGCTCCTGTAAATTTAGGAGATATGAAATAGAGAACCACTCTCAGCCTGAGCACAAGGCTTCTTGGAGGAGAGAAGCGGGAGGCCTCTCTTAAGTGAGGGAAGCATCTGTGCAGAGTCGACCCCCATCAGGGAAAAGGCAAGTCAGCCGTGCGTGTCGAGAGCAGGCCAGGAGGTTTCCCAGCTTACGTGTCGGGGTACAGGAGACTGGAATGGGGGACTTCCAGTCTCCTCGGAAACGCGGGCCTGTCAGTGGCGACAGACCCCAACCTGCAGGGAGCAGAGAAGCCCAGGAAGAAGGGCGCTCACTGCCAGTCCTCGGCCGCCTCCTCCTGGCCTCTTCCGTCCACCTCAGAAGCAGCTGAGGCCTGCGAGAGCCGCCCGAGTCCAGGGAGCCTGGGCACCCGCTTCACGTACGTTCCCTTTAACGCTACGGGGGACCTTCGGCAGCTAGAACACAATCAAACCAGTGAAAATAAGAAACACGGCCACGAAGAAGCAATTCCAAGACAAAATATCACAGCGTGAATAATCAGACCTTGACAGCCCGGACAGTCCATCTCTTCGCTCTACACAAGACTCGGCACGAACGTGCGGTCTCCAGCAAGGCAGCTCCTCTTGACCAGGACGGCCTCTCCAACCGCGTGCAGAGGAGCGCTTTGTCTTCCGTGCGTCCCGGCACAGAACTCTGGAACTCGGGCCCGCGGAGATGTCCAAGCACGTCGAAACTGCCTCGTAAGGCAGACCCAGGGTACCTGTGGGCACGAAGGACTCACCGGTGCCACTCCTCCATACTCAAAACACCAACGTCCTACCAAGCAGACGCGACGAAACAACCTAAGTTCCAACCTGCCTACGCTCGTGGCAGAGACCAGGCTGACATAACCGTCAGCAGGAAGACCAAGGCGCGTCCACAAACGCTGACCGTTCACTTCTCCCAAGTCCCCAACCCACCCGCTGTGCTCCCACGGCCCGTCGGGGGGACGACTCTACTAAGCCCCTCGTGTGTCATTCTGCTCTATGTCCCCGAGCGCTCAGGGCTAAGGAAGCCTCACCCGCCCACCCACTCTGTCTCGACTGTCAGGGAGCCCAAAGCCGAGTCTCACGCCCGCCGGACAGCCGTCCTTGGCACTGCGGACACAATCTCCATCTTTCTACCGCCCTCCCTCACTGCAGACTCCTGCCTTCTTCATTCTCCTCAGGATGGTCCAATGAGGCGATTTTTGCTGAAGCCACCTCAGAATCTTTTTGGAAAGGAGCAAGGAGAATGGGATCTCATAAATTATTACATATGTGTTAGTCACTCAGTCGTGTCTGACTCTGCGACCCCCTGGACGGTAGCCTACCAGGCTCCTCCGTCCATGGGATTCTCTAGGCAAGAATACTGGAGTGGGTTTTCATTTCCTTCTCTGTGATAAACTATTAAATATCCTCCCATTATTACTACATGTGATCCTCACTGTCCCCCACCACCCTGCCCCCTCCCCCCGCACTCTTGTACCCACTGTCCACCCAGAACACAGTCCGCGCTATTTCCAGCAGTCAGTGACTTCTCCCAGAGCCCTGAGGCTGGGTGAGCCAGTCATGGGGCCTCTAGTACTTGGACGACACAAAGTTCATCATGTTCGTTAAGTCCCTCCAAAACTGTGCAGTTCTGGAGGGCAGAGTACACCCTGCGTATCCTCATGCTCCCAGAGGCATCAAAGCAAGCCGTACATCCTGCAGACACACAGTAAAGACATGCTCCATTAACGAGAAGAGTAGACCACCATTCTGGAAGCCTGCTCAGACAAGCCATGCGGGGTGTAACAGGTCACAAAGGGGTTTCTATCTTAAAGGTGTTTACAAACCAAAGAAAGTCTAAAGAAAAAAAAACACTAAGGTATGTACACTACCTATGTAACCAACAGAGACTGCACTTCTGTAAATACGAAGAAATGAAAATACAAACCCTGGAATGGCTGCACCTGGCTGGATGCGTGCAGGCACAGAGGCTTTTAGTTAAGAGGGAGATCTGGGAGGGCATTCAGCCACAAATAATGACCCTGAAGAGGTACAGGCAGCAATATTCGGAGGCCAGCGGGAACATTCCCTGGCGCAGTAAAGAAGGGCAGGTGCAGTCAGACCACAGGGTGAGCCCGGGGGCGGGGGCAGAGGGCTTGGAGGCGGCGACGCAGAGCAGGGCCTCCTCTCCCCCCGGCCACTCAGTAAGAAAAGTCCCCGGGAAACCATTCACGGCTCCTGTCAGGAGAGACGGGAGGGAGAAAGCTGGGGTGGCTGCTGACAGTGCAGACGAGAGACCACTGCAGACAGCACCTGCAGGGCACGCTTGGGGCAACCCGCCCAAGAGCCCACGCCGGCCCAGGGCCGCAGCAGCCCTAAGGGCCAGGGCAGCGGTTTCCACCTCTCCTCTGAGAAGAGACCCCTTCTGAGAGTAAAAACGATCCCTTTGTCCACCCCATCTCTCGCTCGCTCTCACACACACACACAGAGCTGTAATTTCACGTGGGTGGCTCACCACAGAGGCAGTGTAACAAGATGCCTTAGAGCAATTCTTGGGCTCAGATCTCAGCCCTGACACTCAGGAGGTATGCACCCCCAGGGAACATAACCTTACTAAGCCAGGTGTAAAATGGGGACAGAAAACATACCTGCCTCTTACACAGAGACATGCAAATGTTTAGCAAAGTGAGCCGTTCAGTAAGCTCTCACCCAAAGTGATGAAGAAAACAGACTGCAATGTGTGTCTCCAGACCCTTCCCATTGACCTCACAGCTCTCCCAGACCCGGGATACCCAGGGCAGGAGCCACCATCCTAGACAGTAAGTGCAGAGCAGACCAGTCTCCTCCACCAGGAGGGGTTTCATGGCTCCCAGAGTTCAGCACGGGCCAGGGCTGCGGAAGCCAACAAGTGAGGGGACAACGCAGAGGGCGGGTGCTGGGGGCAAGCGGGAAAGGCTGGTGAAGAGATGAAGCCTAAAGGTGGTGCTCCTCGTGGGGGGAGGTGCGGGCCCATTAGCACCAACCAACCAGCCCACTGCCTTCAGGGCTGTGAGCAAGGGTTCCTTTCTAACCCAGGTGGATTCACACTGCTGGCACTCAGCTTGCCATGAGCCATACAAACAGAGTTACAAGAACAGCTTCACTGACTTCTCCCCGGATACTGACAGCATGCAGTCTCTTGACTGAATTCGAGAGTTCTCTTCCTCAACCTCACAGCTCCACCCCGCCCACCTTTGCCACCAGTTTTCAAACCCGCACTGACTGTAATTAACATAAACACAGTAACAGAGGTACCATTAACCAGGAAGTTATCAGGTCAGCAGTCAGCATTGCCTAAGGCTCTAGACGGTTTCTGCTTTCAGCCCCAGAGAGTCTGAGCGCAGGGTGAATCCCGGTGGACACCTCTTAGTGCACGATCCCTGCCTCAGTTGCCCCGTCGGTAAAGTGGGGGTCCTAACAGCACCCCCTGGAAAAGCAGCTGGGAAACCAAACGAGACGCATCAGCAGGTGACCGGCCGCAGTGAGCAGGCAGCAGGCGCCTTGGGGTCACCACCTTTACTCCGCCGCCCATCGCTTCCTGAGCACCGGGGTCCGCGGGGTGGGGGGACCCGAGAGGCCGGGCCCCGCCCGCCGCCACCCGGGCCGGGCTGGGACACTCCTCCGGGCCCGGCGGGAAGGGCACCGGCTGCCCCACGTGCATGTGCGGCCGCGGACACGGAACTGCCGGCGCTCACGAGGCGGGCCGCTCCTGTGAGGCGGGCTTTCTGTTTAAAAAGCACAAAACAGGCGCACATTTCCTGGTCCGCAGCTGCACAGCCCGGCTCCCTCTCGTTTCCTCCGCGACCGGGGGACCGGCGAGGGGCCGCGGCGGCAGGGAAGCCCCCGCCGGGGCGACCCCGGCGCCCACCCCCCGGCCCCCGGCCCCGAGCGCGCACGGGGCGCCCCCAGCCCCCGGCCCCAGAGACCCCGGCCCCCGGCGCGGACCCCCGGCCCGCTCACCTGGCCCGTGATGCCCGTGATGAGCGCCACCTTCCTGGGCTTGCCCGTCTCGGCGTCCCCGGCGCCGCGGGCGCCGGGGCAGTGCGCCGCCGCCTGGGCCATATCCGCGCGCTGACCGGAGATGCCGACGCCGGGGGTGTGCCGCGGAGCCGGCTGCAGGGACCAGCACCGCGCGGCCGGCCGCCACACTGACAGGCCGCCCGGAGGCCGGCGGGGCGGGCCGGGGGCGGGGCGGCCGGGATGCGGCTCGGCGGGCGCCGCGTGGCCGCGTCACCGCGCGACGCTCCGCGCAGCCCGCCGGGCTCCGCCCTCCCCGCCCACAAGCCCCGCCCTCCCCGCCGGGGCCGCGTCAGCGCGCGCCTAGGCGCTCTGCCCGCCGGGACCCGCCCACCCCGTCGGGGCTCCGCCCCCCAGCCCAAAGCCCCGCCCCGCCCCGCCGGCGCCCCTCCCACCCCACAGGGGCCGCGCTCGCCGGGAGGGGCGGGGCTTGGGGCGGGGTCTGCACCGGGGGCGGGGCGTCGGGCGGGCCCGCGCGGGCTGGTCCAGAATGCTGGCAGACGTAGGATGCTGGGTCTTCGCCGGCAGTGGACCGGGCGGGCTGTCAGCCACCTGGACTTGGCCATCTCATGCTGCTCGTCCTCCCCTCCACCCTCCCGAATCTCCCAGAATCATTGTACCCAGGATGCTGTGTCGAACTACGGGCTGACCTTTACCTTGGGAGAAGGCCCTTAATTCTGAATCCAGGGGTCACGGCCCTGGATCATCGGCTTTGACAAGTAATTCCTGGAGAAAGAAAGACAGAGCTAAGTCGTGTCCGACTCTTAAGATCCCATGGCCTCTAGCCTGCCAGGCTCCTCTGTCCATGGAATTTTCCAGGCAAGAATACTGGAGTGGTTTGCCATTTCATTCTCCAGGGAAACTTCCCAATGCAGAAATTGAACCCAGGTCTCCCGCATTGCAGGCACATGCTTTACAGACTAAGCTACGCGGGAAGCGATGTGTAATTCCTGGAAACGCGCTGTAATACCTTTTGAGGAGTCTGGTTCTCTGCTTCCTGAAGGGAACTGTGTTGTAAGCCCCCTGAATGGGGTCACACATGTGGGCAATGAATAGCCTCACTTCTACCCTGCTTTTGGGCTCTTCTCATGTTTCTCTGAGGCTTGGAACCAGGCAGGATGTTCCAAGTAACTCGATTTAAAATGCTCTAGTCAGGGGACTGGCAGAGCAGGACAAGAGTCTCTGGCCTCACCCATGTGCAGCGTAATGAATTCTTGAAAAGACTGCACAGGTCAGTAACCCTGGACATGTCCAATTTCAAAAAATAATTCTGATGCAAGGTGGGGTCCTAGCTTGAGGCCTGCTGAATGTGGCTTCCACCTGGCAGCGGCAGGTAGGGCGGGGAAAGGAGTGGAGGTGACTCAGACCCTGGTGGGGCAGCAGGTGTGTGTACCTGAGCACTGGCGGGAATCCAGGGAGGAGATGGAACTTCCCAGCCCCCTGCTCTGCCTCCCAGCATTGTGCATAAAATTCCTCTCCCCAACAGACCCGCACAGACCAGCTTCACATCACGTGCCGGGTGACTCGGAGGTGCCTGCCTAACCTGCCAGACCCTTGCAGACCTCAAATCCCCAAATAGAAAAGCTCAGGATTTCATGAAAAATCTCTCCATCCCCTAAACTCGTCAGGAATACTCCTTAGTTTTGTGGATAGACTCGTCTTTGGATTCACTTGCCTCTCTCCTGTCCGTTCAACACAGAGAATGGCTGAAGGAAGGTCTGTGACTCACCTCCTTGGTGAACATAGAGGCCCTGAAGCAGAGAGGAAACACTGTCATTGGAGGAACTTGCTATGAGCAAGAAATGTCTGTGAAATCTACTAGAGTTGACTAAAAACTTAAGTTTGTCTTGAAATAAATATGTTTTGAATTAATTTGCAGATAAATTATTTAACATTTCCCCAAAATTGCTGGGGAAAAAACAGATACTTAGGGAGGATGTGCCAAGTATATTTGCAGCTAAGACTCTTGTCATATCTCTGACCTGTCCTGCTAAGAAGCCTGACAGTGAAAGACCCCCAGACAGAAGATCGACTATATCTTAGGGCCTGTAAACAGTAAAAAAAAAAAAAAAAATTGAGGGAAATGGTAGTTCCGAGATACAGTGGGAGATTTCAAAGGAAGGATATTTCCCTGGAAAATGTCTCTGGAGAAAGGTGATGAAAGCAAGACAAGAGTACAGCCACTTTGGAAAAGGACGGAAGAACCGCCTTGAGTAACAGGCTCAGTAAAACAGGGCACCTACAGGGTGGGCTTCTGGAAGAGTCTCTCTGTTCCCTGATGTCTGTACATAGTTTCCAGAGAACAAAAGCGGGATTGTAAAGCCCCACCCAACAAAATTGCCAGTGCCCTGAAAGATACAGATAAAGACCTGACAGGTATTCCCAGGCTATTCTGCAGGAAGCAGACCCCCATCCGATGAAAACGCTGAAAACTGCCAAGGACAAGCACGTGGACCCCAGCCCTGTTGAAATCAGGTGGTTGATGATGCTTGAAACGTCACCTTGACGCCAACCAGTCAGACAACTGAGCACAAGGTAGTCAGGTTTCTGCGGTCCTCACCCTCGCGTGGCCCTTAAAACCCTTCCCTGAACGTCTCAGGCAGCTGGCATTGGTCTCTGCCTTCTCCCTTGTGCACAAGCTCTCCTTCCAGTATAAAATTTTGGCAACCAAAGAGCCTTGCAGGAGCAATGCACATTCCTGTGGCCTTGCTGTCCCCAGATCTGGAGGAGCCCAGGGACAGTGGCAGGCTAGCACACTGGTTTGCACAGACTGCCGCAGATGGAGGGCTTACACAACAGAAATCCGTTTCCTCACAGTTCTGGAGGCTGGAGTCCGAGATCAGGTGTCTGCAGGGCTGGTTCCTTCTGCGGCCTCTCTTCTTGGCTCACCTCTGGGTGAGAAGTGTCAGAACTGAGTTGTACTGGAGGGCACCCAGCTGATGTGAGACAGTTGCTCCTTGGTGCTATGGGAAACGCGCCCCCAAAACACACATTGATTGGAACTGTGTCCAGAACCTTGTAACATGTCACCTAAGAATGGGGACTGCAATTTGTAACATACAGGCGGAAAGAAGAGACCATTTTCTTTTTACTTCCCCTCCATTTCAGGATTCACACCAGTCTTCCAGAAAATAAAGCAGGACAGAAGTAGTGGATTTTTAAGTCAAACCTTATAAGTTCCACTGAAGAAGAGGCAACTCAGACCCCTGTCTTTCACTGCGTTTCTCTTCAGCATAAAATTAACTTGGGCAAGTTTCCTGTCCTGGGCTTTGTGGCAGGAGCAGCAGAGTTTTAGAAACAGAACTGGAAAATGGTGAGACATCGCTGGCCTTTGTGAGGACTTCCTGAAATGTCACCTCTGCTTTGGGTTTCTCCTTTGACAAATGAGATCTCACTGCAGCAAGTTGTTCAGATCATGTTTTCGGAAAAGGGAAGATGTAACCGAAATAGTTGAAGACTATTTCCCACCTTCTCACACACACAGTTGCCTCAGACCCCACTCTGGCTCCAGGCAGATGAGCAGAGAAGAGTGCTTTCTGGGCCCTGTTGGACACGCTCTGTCTCTAGTGGAGCACGTGGGCCGACGGCCGCCTCACCTCTGCCTCCCTTGTTTTTAAATTTCCAAAGTTTTTAGTTGCACTAATGGCTTTCACACTAGAAGAGCTATTCATTGGGAAAGGTTTACCCTCTGGTAATCTTAGTTTCTTAATTCACAGAAGTCCTAGGGAGCAGGGCCGTGGGTCCCTCCTGGACTGTCTAACTAGAATCTCCACTCGAGGCACATGGCGTGGCTTTCCCATAGATCCTGGCGGCAAACCCAGGGGGAAGCACCTGATGCTTTCAGCCTCCCTGGGCCCTGATTTTCAGCCTTCCCTCTGGACATGAGGATGGACACAGGCTCACTCCTCTCCTCGTGATGTTTTCCAAAGCTGTGCCCCACAAAAAGTGACTCTCCAATAACTTGAAACACTGGAACTGAAGTAATATATTATTCTTTAAATTAGATGAGGTAGTAAAACACCCTTGACCACCTAGAAGACCCTTCCAGTTCCTGGCTACTAGTCTGATCCCTATAAAATGTCGAAATGGCCTCAAGGTTATGATATAGGTCTCACTTTTAATGGTAAGATTCTGATTCCAGAAAACGTTATGCTGACGTGTCGAGCACATTCGAGACGCTGTCATAAATCTCCAGCTCCTCCAGGCTGAGTCCACCTCTGTTTCTGATCTTGCCTCCAGCACCTGTGTGCCTAGAAAGTTCTTGGTTCAGGGCCCCTTGTGTGCAGGTAACAGAGGAACTTTAGGATTATAAAGGCTCACACCAGGAATCCTGTGCATTAGAGAATCTGCTAGACCAGCTGGGAGAGATGGTAAGAAAAATTAGGATCCTAGTAAATTTTCTTAATGGCCCCCTCCTCCCCACCAAGAGAGAGCTTCCTTCAACCTCTGGGAGACACATCTGAAGGAATCTTCTCCAGGACGAGAAGTGAGACAGGCCAGGACCTGGGATCCTCGCCCCAGGGCCTGCACCTGGACTAACGTCTCCTCGAGCAACAAAATATAATACAAAGAAACGATAACGGACTCAAAACAACTACGCGCAGTGGGGGCGCATTATGAACAGAAAGCCATCAGAAGGGCAAAAAGCCGACGGTCACGAGCGGTGCTGGGAGCCAAAGCACGGTATGGTGTGTGCCCCCTGCACCCAACACCACCACAGGGGTGGGCACACCCCTCAGCTCCCCTCCAGCTGACCCCCAGACCCACGTGAGGGACCAGCTCACCCCTCGGAGAGTGAGCAAGGGAACCTGTTTGTTCTTGCTGCCTCCTGCTGCAGCAGGGGCCCCAGTAAAGCCTGGCCTAAGTTTCTCATCTGGCCTCCGATCTGTTTCTGTGGATTGGGGAGGACCAAGCACACGGGTTGGTCATTGCAGGAGGGCTGAGGCGTACCGGGCTCTGTCCTTGATTGTGTCCTAATCATCCCTACAAAGATTCACTTGTGACATCACAGTTGATGGAGATGCCCAGTGATCCTCAGGGCAGCTCTGCCGAATCCCGTCCCAAGTTCCTACAGCAAACGTCATCCCCGAGGATGCAAACTGCCCCTCTGGGCACCTCAGTGGAGAGGTGGGGCAGGGGGAAGAGAGGGTCAGCGCGAGCACTGAGGCCGCAGACAGACAGACAGACCCTCCGGCAGACACGGGGCTGGGCTTCTAGCAGGAGGACCGAGCCGCAAGTGTGGGGAGCGGGGCCCCTGGGAGCGCCAATCAGAGTTCGCCACGGTGATCGCGCCCCCTCCCAGGAAGGACCGATGCCCTCCGGGTCAGCCCTGCCCCGTGAGATGTGCTGGTGGCGTGCCTCGCTGCTGTTCCCGCGGTACCCTCGCTGTGCACCCAGGGCGACGCTGTGCGCCCGGGCGGCGGCAGAAAGGAGCCTGGCAGCCCCAGAAGCGCTGGACGGCCACTGCACGCCCGCCCCCGGCACGCGGCCAGGGAAGTGGGGGCCTTCAGGGTCCCTGCCGGGAACCCGCCCGGAGCCCTCTCTCCCGAGGCTAACCGCGCCTGTTGCTTTGTCTCCTTAGAAATGTTTTGTTTGTTTGTTTTAGCTCATCTCGTCCTTAAACCGGAGAAGGCGGTGGCGCCCCACTCCAGCGCTCTCGCCTGGAGAATCCCATGGCCGGAGGAGCCTGGTGGGCTGCAGTCCATGGGGTCGCTAAGAGTCGGATACAACTGAGCGACTTCACTTTCACTTTTCACTTTCATTCCTTGGAGAAGGCGACGGCGCCCCGCTCCAGTGCTCTCGCCTGGAGAATCCCATGGCCGGAGGAGCCTGGTGGGCTGCCATCTATGGGGTCACAGAGTCAGACATGACAGAAGTGACTTAGCAGCAGCAGTCCTTAAATATCCTCCCCTTTTCTAAGCCTGGCTTCCTGTTGGAACATCAAGACTATATATTCGGGGATTTATCCAGAACTGTCAAAACCAGGTACCGCCTCCATCTGAGCCACAGATGATGACGGAGTCAAACCTGGGAGCCCAGTGACCTCTGGGGGCAGCGCGTCAGGCTCCTCGGGCTTCTCACCAAGGTACCAGGGACTCCGCGGAGCAGACGCAGCCGCTCCCGGCTCTGGAGGCTGGAAGTCCGGAGGAGAGGCAACCGTGGGGCTGTGCTCCCTCGGGGCTCTGAGAGGAGCCTGCCCCTGGCTCCTGAGTTACCAGCCAACGCTGGGATTCCTTGGGTTGGAGATGCTTCCCTGTGACCTCTGCCTCCACCAGCACTTGGCGTTCCCCCAGTGTGGTCTCAGATCCAAACTCCTCCTTTTATAAGGACATCGAGTTACAGTGGGTTCAGGGCCCTCTTCACCCCAGTGAAGTCTGACCAGTCTGACCTCATCTCAACTTGATTACATCTGCAGAAACCTTATTTCTAAATAAGGTGACATTCCCAAGAGCCTGGTAGGACTCAAACACGTCTTTTTGGGGACACAATACAACCCATAAAACGCAGTGTTTATGAGTCTACTGAAAAACTGAAGTGCTGCTGATAAGTCATCGTAACTGGAAGATGTGACTGAACCATGGGCAGCATAAAAGGCAGAGCTGGGGAGGCTGGATTTTTAAAATAGAGAGGTGCTCAGATGGCCAGGAAGGAGACTGTGAAGAGAGCCTGGGTAAAATTTTCTGAGGGTATGGAATTCTCTTGCGTGGCCAGGGAAATTAAAAGGAAATAAATTCTTCCATTTACCAAGCAAATAAACTGGGCAGCTGCTAGATGAAGCCCGGCCTATGTTATCTCATTGTATGTCACAATTATAAAAGTAGCTCCATTTTCTAGAAAGGGAAGTTGGAGCATAAAGAAGTTGAGTAAATTGCTTAAAGTTTGCTTAGTAAATAAACGGCAGGGCCAGGAAAACATTCTGCCTTGTCTCATAGCAAAGTCCATGCTGCTTCAGGAAAGTAATCTTGCGTTAGGCCAACAAACCATTATCTTATGCCTACCTTATGCCACGTACCAGCCCACACTGCCTTCCTCAAGGTAATTCCACTAACGGTACTTAAAAGTACTCAGTTCTCCAGCCTATTCACCAAATTCTGTATTCAATCTAGAACTCTTCAAAATCTGATGGCATACATGTATCTTGTTTTAATTTATATGTTCTTGATTATGAGTAATGTTGAGCATCTCGTCAAATTCATTTTATCATTTTTGTTTATTTTTCTCTAAACCACGACATCACGGGTTCTGTCCCTTTTCTGCTGCTTTGCTTGTCTTCTTACAGATTTGCTGAGCTTTCTGTGTGCGGTGGCTAGAACCACGCCATTATTTTTTGTGTTACAGATACTCACTCCCTTCAGGTTGCTTTTCATTTCCCTTTCTTTCGAGGACTTACTTAGAAAGATATTCCCACGACAGTATTACACAACTGCTCCCTGTTTTTTCCCTGTGTTTGTATTTTTATTTAAAATGTAATAAAATGTGTTTTTCTCAAATGATAGCCAATTACCTCAAAGCCAACTCTTGATTACTCTGGTTTTCCTTCATAGTATCTTAAATTACAGTTTACATATGAATTTTATACTAGCATCTTATTTGTTTCAACACCTCTGTTTCTGAAAAAGCACCCTGCTACACATACAGTCATCGTTTGGCGACCCACCAAACCAAGACTTCCTCTTGATGCTTGTTGTGCTTCTTTTCAGTCAGTACTGAAAAGTCCGTAAACTCACTCATGGGGGAAGGCTCGAGTATTTAGCAACAAGATCGAGCCCAGGTCTCCCGCACTGCAGTCAAATTCTTTACCATTTGAGGCACTCAGTTCAGTTCAGTTCAGTTGCTCAGTGATGTCCAATTCTTTTCGGCCCCATGGACTTCAGATTCCAGGCTGCCCTGTCCATCACCAACTTCTGGAACTTACTCAAAGTCATGTCCATTGAGTCGGTGATGCCATCAAGCCATCTCATCTCTGTCGTCCCCTTCTCCTCCTGCCTTCAATCATTCCCAGCATCAGGATCTTTCCCAGTGAGTCAGTTCTTTCCATCAGGTGGCCAAAGTATTGGAGTTTCAGCTTCAGCATCAGTCCTTCCAATGAATATTCAGGACTGATTTCCTTTAGGATGGACTGGTTGGATCTCCTTGCAGTCCAAGGGACTCTCAAGAGTCTTCTCCAACACTACAGTTCAAAAGCATCAATTCTTTGGCACTCAGCTTTCTTTATAGTCCAACTCTCATATCCATACATGACTACTGGAAAAACCATAGCTTTGACTAGATGGACCTTTGTTGGCAAACTAATGTTTCTGCCTTTTTAATATGCTGTCTAGGTTGGTCATAACTTTTCTTTCAAGGAGCAAGCATCTTTTAATTTCATGTCTGAGATCACCATCTGCAGTGATTTTGGAGCGCCAAAAAATAAAGTCTGACACTGTTTCCATTGTTTCCCCATCTATTTCCCATGAAGTGATGGGACCGGATGCCATGATCTTCGTTTTCTGAATGTTGAGGTTTAAGCCAACTTTTTCACTCTCCTCTTTCACTTTCATCAATAGGCTCTTTAGTTCCTCTTCACTTTCTGCCATAAGGGTTATGTTATCTGCATATCTGAGGTTATTGATATTTCTCCCAGCAATCTTGATTCCAGATTGTGCTTCACCCAGCTCGGCATTTCACATGATGTACTCTGCATAGAAGTTAAAATAAGCAAGGTGACAATACACAGCCTTGATGTACTCCTTTCCCTACTTGGAACCAGTCTATTATTCTATGTCCAATTCTAACTGTTGCTTCTTGATCTGCGTACAGATTTCTCAGAAGGCAGGTCAGGTGGTCTGGTATTCCCATCTCTTTCAGAATTTTCCACAGTTTATTATGATCCACACAGTCAAAGGCTTTGGGATAATCAACAAAGCAAAAGTAGATGTTTTTTTCTGGAATTCTCTTGCTTTTTCGATGATCCAGCGGATGTTGGCAATTTGATTTCTGGTTCCTTTGCCTTTCCTAAATCCAGCTTGAACATCTGGAAGTTCATGGTTCAAGTACTGCTTGAAGCCTGGCTTGGAGACTTTTGAGCATTACTTTACTAGCGTGTGAGATGAGTACAGTTGTGTGGTAGTTTGAGCATTCTTTGGCATTGCCTTTCTTTGGGATCAGAATGAAAACGGACCTTTTCCAGTCCTGTGGCCGCTGCGGAGGTTTCCAGATTTGCTGGCATCCTGAATGCAGCACTTTCACAGCATCATCTTTTAGGATTTGGAATAGCTCAACTGGAATTCCATCGTAGTGATGCTTCCTAAGGCCCATCTGACTTCACATTCCAGGATGTCTGGCTCTAGGTGAGGGATCACACCATCCTGGTTATCTGGGTCATGAGGATTTTTTTTGTACAGTTCTTCCATGTATTCTTGCCACCTCTTCTTAATATCTTCTGCTTCTATTAGGTCCATATCATTTCTGTCCTTCATTTTGTTCATCTTTGCATGAAATGTTCCCTTGGTGTCTCTAATTTTCTTGAAGAGATCTCTAGTCTTTACTATTTTATGTTTTCCTCTATTTCTTTGCATTGATCACTGAGGAAGGCTTTCTTATGTCTCCTTGCTATTCTTTGGAACTCTGCATTCAGATGGGTATATCTTTCCTTTTCTCCTTTGCCTTTAGCTTCTCTTCTTTTCTCAGCTACTTGTAAGGCCTCGTCAGACAACCAATTTGCCTTTTTGCATTTCTTTTTCATGGGGATGGTCTTGATCACTGCCCCCTGTACAATCTTATGAACCTCCATCCATAGTTCTTCAAGCGCTCTGTCTATCAGATCTCATCTCTTGAATCTATTTGTCACTTCCACTGTATAACCCTGGACTTCCCTGGTGGCTCAGATGGTAAAAGCATCTGCCTACAATACGGGAGACCCAGGTTCATTCCCTCGGTCAGGAAGATCCGCTAGAGAAGGAAATGGCAACCCACTCCAGTACTCTTGCCTGGAAAATCCCATGGATGGAGAAGCCTGGTAGACTACAGTCCATGGGGTCACAAAAAGTCGGACATGACTGAGTGACTTCACTTTCTCTTTCTGTATAACCCTAAGGGATTTGGTGTAGGTCATTCTGAAGGAGATCAGCCCTGGGATTTCTTTGGAAGGAATGATGCTAAAGCTGAAACTCCAGTACTTTGGCCACCTCATGCAAAGAGTTGACTCATTGGAAAAGACTCTGATGCTGGAAGGGATTGGAGGCAGTAGGAGAAGGGGACGACCGAGGATGAGATGGCTGGATGGCATCACTGACTCGATGGACGTGAGCCTGAGTGAACTCCGGGAGTTGGTGATGGACAGGGAGGCCTGGCGTGCTCCGATTCATGGGGTTGCAAAGAGTCGGACACAACTGAGTACTGAACTGGACTGAACTGAACATACCTGAAAGGTCTAGTGGTTTTCCCTACCTCTTCAATTTAAGTCTGAACTTGGTAATAAGGAGTTCATGATCTGAGCCACAGTCAGCTCTCGGTCTTATTTTTGCTGACTGTATAGAGCTTCTCCCGGAGGAGGCAATGGCACCCCACTCCAGTACTCTTGCCTGGAAAATCCCGTGGATGGAGGAGCCTGGTAGGCTGCAGTCCATGGGGTCGCTAGGAGTCGGACATGACTGAATGACTTCACTTTCACTTTTCACTTTCATGCATTGGAGAAGGAAATGGCAACACTCCACTCCAGTGTTCTTGCCTGGAGAATCCCAGGGATGAGGGAGCCTGGTGGGCTGCCATCTCTGGGGTTGCACAGAGTCGGACACGACTGAAGCGACTTAGCAGCAGCAGCAGCATAGACCTTCTCCATCTTTGGCTGCAAAGAATATAATCAATTTGATTTCTGTATTGAACATCTAGTGATGTCCATGTGTAGAGTCTTCTCTTGTGTAGTTGGAAGAGGGTGTTTGTTATGACCAGTGCGTTCTCTTGGCAAAACTCTGTTAGCCTTTGACCTGCTTCATTTTGTACTCCAAGGCCAACTTTGCCTGTTACTCCAGGTAGCTCTTGACTTCCTACTTTTGCATTCCAGTCCCCTGTGATGACAAGGACATCTTTTGGGTGTTAGTCTAGAAGGTCTTGTAGGTCTTCAGAAAACCGTTCAGCGTCAGCTTCTTGAGCGTTCCTGGTCGGGGCATAGCCTTCGATATTGAATGGTTAGCCTTGGAAATGAACAGAGATCATTCTGTCGTTTTAGAGATTGCATCCAAGTACTGGTTTTTTGGACTCATTTGTTGACTATGATCTCTACTCCACTTCTAAGGGATTCCTGCCCTCAGTAGTAGATATAATGGTCATCTGAGTTAAATTCACCCATCCCAGTCCATTTTAGTTTGCTGATTCCTAGAATGTCGACGTTCACTCTTGCCATCTCCTGTTTGACCACTTCTAATTTGCCTTGATTCATGGAACTAACATTCCAGGTTCCTATGCAATATTGCTCTTTACAGCATCGGACCTTGCTAGCATCTCCAGTCACATCCACAACTGGGTGTTGTTTTTGCTTTGGCTCCATCTCTTGGTTCTTGCTGGAGTTATTTCTCCACTGATCTCCAGTAGCGTATTGGGGCACCTACCGACCCGGGGAGTTCATCTTTCAGTGCCCTATCTTTTTACCTTTTCATGCTGTTTATGGGGTTCTCAAGGCAAGAATACTGAAGTGGTTTGCCATTCCCTTCTCCAGTGGACCATGTTTTGTCAGAACTCCCCACCATGACCCGTCTGTCTTGGGTGGCCCTGCATGGCATGGCCCATATTTAGACAAGGCTGTGGTCCAGGTGATCAGATTGGTTAGTTTTCTGTGATTGTGGTTTTCAGTCACTCTGCCCTCTGATGGAGAAGGATAAGAGGCTTATGGAAGCTTCCTGATGGGAGAGACTGACTGAGGGGGAAACTGGGTCTTGCTGTGATGGGCGGGGCCATGCTGAGTAAATCTTTAATCCAGTTTTCTGTTGATGGGTGGGGCTGTGTTCCCTCCCTGTTGCTTGGCCTGAAGCCACCTATGGTGGAGGTCATGAGGATACTGGCGACCTCCTTCGAAAGGTCCCATGTGCACTGCCGGGCTCAGTGCCCCCACCCTGCAGCGGGCCACCGCCAACCCTCGCCTCCACCGGAGACTCCGGGACACTCATGGGCATGTCTGCCTCGGTCTCTTGTGGGGTCACTGCTCCTTTCTCCTGGGCCACTGGGAAAGCCGAAATAAACAATATTGTTGAATAAATAACATTAGATAATGATAAATCTGGTAAAATTTTAAAAACAGATACTTTTTAAATGTTTTTATTTTGAGTTTCTGGTTTGATGTGTGCAATATTATTGCTAGGGGAAGCACTCTGACTGAACCCGCCCACCCTGGTCAGACCCTTTAACCATTTGCGTGAGTTGTTTTACGACAGGAGGTCCTGGTAAGAAATATGGAATAAGCCACCAGCAACCGGAAGAATTCGGGAAAGGTTGAAAGGAGCCACCGAGTGTCCGTCCACTTCCCAGAATCCCTCCCGCTAGCATCCATCTTGGCTGAGCGACGCTGCTCCACCAGGAAAGACTCTGAGTTAGAGTGACTGGCCAAAGACCACCCGGAAACTAATCCCATCACCATAAACCCGAGACTGCGAGCCACGCGGCTGAGCAGCTCTCCTGGGTTCCCTTCCCCTACTGCTCTCACCCAGGCGCCCTTTCCCAGGAAAATCTCGTGCTTTGCCAGCACGTGTGTCTCCTCAGGCAATTCATTTCCGAGTGTTAGACAAGAGCCCGGTTTCAGGCCTGGAAGGGGTGCCCCTTCCTGCAACATTATGACCTATAATAAATATTTATCTGATCACTCAGGTGACCACCATATATTTCTCATATCTATTTGGCTTTTGTCCACAGATCCCAGCTCACAGTTCCCCCCAAACCTTTGGAATTCCATGGGCCACTCGAGAACAGGAATACCTTTTATCATTGTATTTGCTCTCTTATCCTCAGTCCTGAAATTGCTTCAAAGTCATAAAGGTGAACTGGGTGTCTTGGCGTTCATAACAAGCCTATACCCCCACATTAACTGAGATTTTGTTAATGAGATGACTTTGGAAGCATCTGAGGGTGTGGGGGGTGGGCTGGAGGGGGAGGTGCACGCAGGGCTGGTTGCCAGGGACCCAGCCATGAGAACAGGATGGACCTTTAGGGCTACCTCCTGATTTCCAGGCAGGGGAGGCTGAATGTTCCATGAGTCACCAATGGTCAGTTATTTAATCACTCATGATTTCGTCATGGAGACCCATAAAACCTGGAAGATAAGGGTTCTGAGAGCTTCCGTGTTGAACACGTGTCATCTGGGGAGCAGGTGGCACCTGTGGGGGGCGTGGAGTCCCCACCCCGTCCCCACACCTGCCCTGTGCCTGTCTTACACCGGCTATTCCTGAGCTAAAATCTTTCAGGACAAACCAGTGATCCAGTAAGTAAAATCTGAGTCCCATGAGCTGCTCTAGCAAATTGATTGAACCCGAGGAGGGGATCCTGGGAGCCACTGATTTATTGCCGGTTGGTCAGAAGCACAGGTAACGACCCAGGCTTGTGTTTGGTGTGCTTGGTGTCTCTGGCGGAAGGCAGCTCGTGGGACTGAGCCCCTAACCATGGGGTCCGACGCTGTCCCCGGACACACGGAGTCAGAGCTGAGCTGACTGCAGGACAGACACCCAGCTGCAGCGGCTCTGGTGACGAAGAAGCAGCCTGCCAGCAAGAGACGCGGAAGACCCGAGTTCGAAGCCTGGGTCAGGAATATCCCCTGGAGAAGGAAATGGCAACCCACTCTACCCAACTCTATGGGTAATTCCATGGACAGAGGAGCCTGGCGGGCTACAGTCCATGGGGTCGCAAAGAGTTGGGCACGACTGCAGCGAGTGAGCGCGCACACACGATTGCCTCTTGGTGGTTCAGTTCAGTTCAGTTCAGTCGCTCAGTCATGTCCGACTCTCTGCGACCCCATGAATTGCAGCACGCCAGGCCTCCCTGTCCATCACCAACTCCTGGAGTTCACTCAGACTCACGCCCATCGAGTCAGTGATGCCATCCAGCCATCTCATCCTCTGTCGTCCCCTTCTCCTCCTGCCTCCAATCCCTCCCAGCATCAGAGTCTTTTCCAATGAGTCAACTCTTCGCATGAGGTGGCCAAAGTACTGGAGTTTCAGCTTTAGCGTCATTCCTTCCAAAGAAATCCCAGGGTTGATCTCCTTCAGAATGGACTGGTTGGATCTCCTTGCAGTCCAAGGGACTCTCAAGAGTCTTCTCCAACACCACAGTTCAAAAGCATCAATTCTTCAGTGCTCAGCCTTCTTCACAGTCCAACTCTCACATCCATACAGGACCACAGGAAAAACCATAGCCTTGACTAGACGGACCTTTGTTGTTGGTGGTGTGGGTACACTCCCCAAAAACACACTTTGAAGTTGGGTCCAAAACCTTATAGTGAATGGTTCATACAACCTGTGAAAAGCTGTTGCCTGTGTTTTAAAAAATCTCCAGAAAAAATTTCACATAAAGGGCTAATTGATGGAGTTGTAAAAGGCATTGAAAATAAACCAAAGGACAAGTCATAAAGCGTTTAGTCACAACAGCACACTTCCCACTCTGCTGTGCTGGGAACTCCATTCATATACGTAAAGTTAGGGGCTTCCCTGGTGGCTCAGCTGGTAAAGCATTCACCTGCAATGCAGAAAACCCTGGCCTGGTTCCTGGTCTGGGAAGATCCCCTGGAGAAGGGATAGGCTACCCACTCCAGTATTCTTGCCTGGAGAATCCCATGGACAGAGAAGCCTGGAGGGCTACAGTCCAGTGGGTCACAAAGAGTTGGACATGACTGAGCAATTAAGCACAATACATGCAAAATCTATACGAGCATCTTTGGAATCCAATATGAAGTTTTGATCATGTTTAGAAAAAAATAAAAACAAGCAAGCAAACAAAACATGACATAGCTAGAAGAAAAGAGAGAATTAATTCAAAGCGGATGGAAACTTCTGGTTGGCCAAAAAATCTCTCAGCTCCCTCATTCTTTCTCTGCCTTCTGATTCAAAAACCTAAGTCATGTCAGGACTAGAAATTAGTGTTTCTTGCAAAAGCCTTCTCAGAGTGTATAAAATCGAAACAGAGTTCTTCATGAATCAAGAAACTATCAGGATGGCCCAGCACCTCTGGACTCACCAGCTCCTCAAAAGCAGGACTGCGCATTTTATTTCTCTCAACCTCCCAGCGCACGTTGGAAAGATGTTCAGTGAATGCTGACTGAATTGAGTCCTGATGAGAAATAGCGCTTTTCCTCTATCGGCTGCACTTTGTCGGGGTGGCTTACAAATCAATCCAAGGAGATGATGACCTTCAAGGTCAGGAATGCCCTCCTTCCTCTTCCTCACCAGCCTGGCAAAGCTGTCTCAGCTTATTGTATCCACTGTTTTCCCCTAAAATACAGAGACTGGTCACCAGAATTACCACACAAAATTACAAATAAAAACATGTGTTCCTATTAAAAGTTAAAAAAAAAAAAAAACATTTCGTCCAGAGAGAAGACTTCAGTGTTCTGTTCAAGTCCAATAAAGGGCTTTGAGGAAAACGCTGAGCAGTTTTCTCTTTGCTCAGTCCTGAGAGAGACAAAAGGGACTTAGACTGAGGCTGAATGTTCTACTTGGTCAGATTTCATCAGAAAATAGTTCTCAGTGCCGACTGCTTGCCAGGCAATGTGATGCTAGCTGCTCACACTGGGTTATCTGGAAAGGGGGGATGTGAATCACTGCAGGTCTTCGATCGATAGCAGCGAGATGCTTCTTGCTCTGAGTGGGTGGGGGTGGTTACAGGAAATAAGACTCGGTGTCAGGTGTCTTCCGTTACTCTAACTCTCACTCTGTGCTTATCATGAACAAAGGGGAAAATCCCAGACGTTCTGACTCAGCAGGTGTTAGCAGATCACCGAGTTCGATAGGGCAGAAGAAAGCACGGGCGCCACGCTGTCACCTCAACTTCCAGGAATGAGGTGCAGGGAGATAAGACTGTTAGTGAAGAACGTGATTTGGTTCAGGGAATCCGCTGCGATTGTCACTCCACAACCATGAGGAACCAAACGGTGACATGTTTCTGCCGCTTGAAACCCATGATGTTCAGAACCAGATGGAGAGCATTCCACTCTTGAGGAGCTAGGGGAGTCTGGCTGAAAGACATTTCTAGACCCACTGGCTTCCTTAAGGACCTCCACATGTTTGCACCCTCTCAGACCGCCCGGGGACCCCCAGGGCTCCTGGAGGACCATTCTCAGGAGTGGATCTTGGAGTTAGAGGAGGTAAGTAAAGGGTTAGTCATCCTTTCTGCTATTCTGAATTTAATCTGGAATGACAGGATTAGGGTCTAAGAACAAACAAGCAAAATGGCATCCAAAGGTGAAACGAGGCAGGACCCTCACGAGGCAGGCCGGAGCGAAGCTGGGGAGCTGAGACCGGGCAGCAGGGGTCTATTTTTTTTTACTATTATTTTTATTTTGGCGGTGCCAGGTCCTGGTTCCAACATGCGGGACCTACTTCCCTGACCAGGAATCAAATCCAGGCCCCCTGCACTGGGAACCACTGAACCTCCAGGGAAGTCCCAGGTGATGGGTCTTTTTTACCACCACAAGGAGCCAGACAGCTTCTGACATTTTGCGAAGGACTGTTCATCCCTGGGGCATTCAGCTTAGGGTTTTAGCCACAGCGTTAGGAATGAAGGTCGCAGGGGCCTGATCAGTGCATGGACCTGCTTCTGACTGGTTGGTGGAGAGGGAACAGGGTGCACGTGTCAGGAATCTCAGTCATCGACCTTCAGGCTTCAGCCAGTCTGGGGTCTGTGTGCCTGTGGGCGGCACGTGGTCACCATCCTCCTCAGATGGAGGCGGGGGGTGGGGGGGGGTGTCTTAGTTTCTGCAAAACGGCTCAAGGGTATGCGCCAGATTTTCTGTGTCCCTTCAGGAGGGACTAGGGATCCTGTGACTCTACTGTCCTGTTACTCTTGAGTCTGCTCTTTGGAAACGGGGAATACCTAGGAGATGAAGCCTTTCTCCCACAAATAAGGTAAGGCTCAGTGCTCCCAGCGCAGGGGCCTGGGCTCAGTCTGTGCTCAGGGAGCTAGATCCCACACGCCTCAGCTAAGGGCCAGCCTGCCATGCCTCACAGATGCCGCCTGCCACAGCACAAAACCCGCACGCTGCAGCTAAACGTCCTGGTGCAACCAAACGAAGTTAACTTAGAAAGACAGAGAAAGAGAGAAAGAGACAGAACCGGGGGACACAAAGGGGCGTTGTACCCGGGAAGACCCCTCAGAGCCCTGCCTGCTGTCAAACCAAGTTCAATTTTCCTTCTAAAATGTTTGACTGGATTTTGTTTGGACATTTTAGACAGATCCAGCATTCAGCACTTCTCTGAATGCTCTCCATTTTTCTTTTCTTTTCATCACACAGTGCAGAGAAAATGTGGTGGTATTTTCACCACATCCATTCAACGCCTCCTCCCCTCTGGCGGCTCAGCAGTAAAGAATCCGCCTGCCAATGCAAGAGACACAAGAGAGGCGGGTTCGATCCCTGGGTTGGAAAGATCCCCTGGAGAACAAAATGGCAACCCACTCCAGTCATCTTGCCTGGGAGATCCCATGGACAGAAAGCCTGGCAGTCCACAGGGTGGCACAGAGTCGGACACGACTGAGCGACTAACACACAGCTCTGCTTTGGACATGCAACACGTGGCTGTCTTCCCACCGTGTGGTTTTCAAGGGCGGATGACTGTTTTCCTGCAGACCCTGGGCCCCGCCCTCCCGGGCCGTCCCACCCGGGGCCTCTCGCTGGGACAGCCTGAAGCGTGGGGCTTGTGGGAGCCTCATGAGGGATGCAGTCCTGCCGGGCAGCAGCTGACCTGCGCTTCGCCCAGCCCTGAGGGCAAGGGCCCAGCTGTCCCGGAACCTGCAGCAGGTGGGAAAAGCTAGTCCTTTCTTCCGCGGTGCACAAATGCCCCTCCTGTGCCAGGAGTGGCGAGAAGCTAAGGCCCCTCATTCTCCCTGGCTCCAAGCTTTCTCCTCCGTTCCTCTGTAGGGAGGACACCACAGTGGCTTTGCCTGTATGTATCACCGGCTGCGAGACTGAGCTCTGCATAAGAATCCGTGCGTCCAGCAGGATGAGGGCACCATCAGATCACCTGGAGAGCCTTGAAAACAGAGCGATGCCTGGGCCGAACCCAGACAGATGGGCTCGGAGTCGCAGAGGGGGTGTCGGCCTTGGAGATTCTAACAGCCCCACTGGTGCTTCCGGTTTGCAGGCGAGGTTGAGATCCTCTTCGCTTCACATCTGAGACTAGAGACGCAGCCTTTCCTCGACAAGAACTAATTTAGAAAGAGCTCAGTTTCAACCTCATGTCACCTTATGTCAGCTTACATTCTGTAAGGAGGTGGAGCTGCCCTCCGCCCTCTCCAGCTCAATATTTTTAAAATATTTCACATACAAGTGAGATTATTCAGTATTTGTCTTTCTTTGTGTGATTTGTCTCAGCATAATGCCCTCAGAGGTTTATCCCTGTTGTCACAAATGACAGGATTTCCTTTTTTTCTTTCTTTATTTTGGCCATACCACATGGCTGGCAGGATCTTAGTTCTCCAACCAGGAATTGAGCCAGGCCCCAGGAGTGACAGGGCTGAACCCGAGGCACTGGACCACCAGAGGGTTCCCACGGATGCCCTTTTTCTACGGCTAAATAATACTCCATGGCACATCACGTGTGGATGTGTGTGTGTGTGTGCATGTGTGTGATCCACTCATCTGCTGGTGAGCACAGGTTGTCTCCGCGTGTTGTGAAGCATGTTGCAGTCAGCACGAGGGTGCAGATATCTTCTCAAGGTGACGATCTTCTTTCTGTTGGACAAATACCCAGAAGTGGAACTGCTGGGTCACAGAGTGGCCCTACTTTTAATTTTTTGAGGCGCTTCCTTAATGTTTTCCACAGCGACTGCACCGACTTACAGTCCTCACCGATTGTGCTCACGTGTCCCCTCTCTCCACATCCTCAGCAACACTTGTGATTTCCTGCAGGTTTGTTCATGCCCTTGAAACAAGTGTGAGGTGACATCTCACCACGGTTTGGATTTTCATTTCCCCTCTGATTAGTGAGACTGAACATCTTTTCATGCACTTGTTTGCCATTTTTACATCTTGTGTACAAACTGTCTTAAAACAAGTTCTTTAATGAGAAGGGAATTGCTAGAGGCCCATTCCTCATGCTTTTTCTCACCAGAAACCCTGCATTTGCTGCATTCATTTCCCTTAGTATTTCTAGGAGTTTTAATTACATATTAGAAACGTTGACCCATAGAAACCCTTATTTCTACTGGGAACTAAGAAGCAATTGTCTGCTATCACGCCAGCACTCTTTAGATTGATGTAAGACGGATTAATAGGAGGAAACCAAACATGAGTCCTGTATTCAGGAGCTCACAGAAGTGAGACTCAAACGAGCGACCAAAGCGGACAGCGTTTATACTTTCCAGACAAAGAAGCAACAAATCTGTGAAAATTTGACAAGACAAAGAGGCCTGGGCTCGGCGGCCATGAACTAGTGAAGAGTAACCAGGCCGTTTACACAGACTTCTCTGCCTTAAATTCTTCGTCTCTGCCTCCTGGTGCAGGAAGGACACTTCTTAGGGAAGATTTATTTTGCACTTTCATGGGGACCAAGGAAGATGAGGTTGTCCTTCACACATTGGCTGTTTCTAGAGTAACTTTAATCAAAAATAATCCGTATACCAACCAACATGGCATATTTTGGGGTGGCCTGTCCTGAGCCCTGTCGAGACCAAATGTTTTCACTTTAAAATAATCTCAGACGGTGAAGAACCCGCCTGCAGTGCAGGAGACCCAGGTTCAATCCCTGATCAGGAAGGTCCCCTGGAGGAGGGAACGGCTACCCACCCCAGTGTTCCTGGACTTCCCTGGTGGCTCAGATGGTAAAGAACCTGCCTGCAGTGCAGGAGACCCAGGTTCAATCCCTGGGGCAGGAAGGTCCCCTGGAGGAGGGAACAGCTACCCACTCCAGTGTTCTTGACTGTAGAATCCCGTGGACAGAAGAGCCTGGGGACCACAGTCCATGGGGTCACAAAGAGTCCGACATGACTGAGCAACTACTTTCTGTCTACACAAACTATGGGGCCCAGTGGGTCCCCACCATAGTAAAGTGTGTGGCTTAGTCACATCTCAGGACCTACAATGTCAAGGTTTTAAGGAAATAAAAGTATTTTATTTAATGTCTCTCTAGGATATACTTTCCACGAACAGGTATGACACTCCATTCTTCACAGCCATACATTTCATTGCTTTTCTGAAACTCAGAAAAAACTGCTTAACAGCTGGAGATCTCATCTCTGCCTGGAATGACGGGGTCTGTATCACAGGAGGGGTTGGAAGGCCTTCTACTCTCTTTACGGCTCCTCGTAGCCGATTCATCATCCACTTGTTGATGGTGGAGAATCACTGCTGGATCAGGGGCCAGATTATCCTCAATAATCTAATCACCATCCTGTTCGGAAAATTTTGGCTTTTCTCACTAGACAGCGAGCTCTTAGAGATCTCCTCCAGACAGCTGAGAAGTGTGCTGTGCTGAGCTCTATCAGTGTTTTACAAAAATTCTCTTCCTTGAGAACTGACCCTCATGTTTGTGAGACAGGATATTGTCTTGGGGCTTTTAAAAAATGTTGCTTTCAATTTTACTACTTTAAAAGATTTATTGAGTGCCACTGAACCAGAGGCCTTTGGAAAGGTCTTATTACGAAAAAAGCCTCAGGGTTGAGTAAGCCTTTTCCAGGAATAAGAAAATTAAAGATGGTGAGAATCCAGGAAAAAAGCACACATGAGTGTACATACCAACATCAGCCCGGTTTTATTTGTCTCAAGGTGGTATCAACGGAACATCTCACTGACATCTGTGCAAAACTATCGCATATCTTTGGCCTTTGAAAATTCAATTTTAATTTCTTCACTCTGTTTTTAATGATGTTAGGGCTCTTTAGGAGTTCTTCTACCAATTTTAGATTGGTTTTGAAGTTTTATGGCATAAGCCTTGCCATTTTTCATACCAGAAGTTACTTTATTTGAATACCAGGGTGTGTTTCAGTTCAGACGCTGGCAAAGATGATTGGGGGGAGAAAAGGGTGTGAAATCTTATTTTATTGCTACCAGAAAATAGTAGCCATAAGGTGGAAATGTGAGAAACCTCCCACTTTGCAAGAGGAATCCAGTGTATCACGCCTCTTGGCTCCACTGAGATAGGAGACGGAGTCTTAGAGCTCTGCACCTAGTTACCGTCCTAAGAGAAGGACACACTGCTCCTTGTCCTTCCCTCTCCTGGCCAGCCAGAATGCAGACGTAGCGGCTAGAGGGTGAGGAGCCAGCGAGAGAGCCTGGAGGAGGCCCTGCCCGAAGGCAGCAGAGCGAAGAGGAGGGAGGAGTCTGGCTCCCGGCGGCCCAGCCTGGCTCTCGTCTTGAGGGAGACGCTGAAGGGGATTAGAGTAGGCCGCCCCCACATATGCTGCTTGGGCACAAGGGTTATTTTGAACTGAGAGCAGCTGAGGAAGAGCGGTCAGCAGCAGAGCTTCCTGCCCGTCCCGTCTGCCTAAAAGCAGGCTGCGCATTTGCCCTGTGTGGTGCCCCCGCCTGCCTCCCAACACCAGGAGGGGAAAACGGCCTTAATCACAGGGGATGGAGGCCCCACTGAGATGCGTCTGCACAGACAAACCCTGTGAATACCCTTACCTTCCATCGGCTTCTCCCAAACATGTACCTTCTCAAATACACAGCCCCCGAAGCCCAGCTCCTTCCCCTGGTCTTGTCGTTTCTGCACGGACTTATCACCCTGTGTGAAAACAGAGTGTCCGCCTCTGGGTCTGATCACCACTTGGGGATTTGCACCCTTCTGTGAGCTCCTCCGCTCTGCACATAGAGTGAACATTTTTCTCCTATTAATACGCCTTTTACAAGTTTGATTCACAGATCACTGGAGCTGAGAGGGTAGAGGAAAAGGGTGCTTCCTTTTTGTGTCTACAACACCAAGGGAGCTGAAATACAGGGCTGACGTGCTTTTTGGAAGGATGAGTTGGCCAGGCTTCCACTACATGCAAAGACAAGTAGAATGGTGGGATGACCCCAGTGAACTGCTGCGGGCCCAGCACTCAATCACCCAGGACTACTCTCATTTCCTCTGGACCCTCACTTATTCCCTCTCCTCTGTTCTTTTCGGAGAAAACTCAAGAAGTTCTATCATTGCATTCATAAACAGTTTAGTTGTATGCCAACAAATGTCTGTCTAGTCAACGCTGTGGTTTTTCCAGTGGTCATCTATGGATGTGAGAGTTGGACTATAAAGAAAGCTGAGCGCTGAAGAATTGATGCTTTTGAACAGTGTTGGAGGAGACTCTTGAGAGCTCCTTGGACTGCAAGGACACCCAACCAGTCCAGCCTAAAGGAAATCAGTCCTGAATGTTCATTGGAAGGACTGATGCTGAAGCTGAAACTCCAATACTTTTTGGCCACCTGTGTGAAGAGCTGATTCATTTGAAAAGACCCTGATGCTGGGAAAGATTGAAGGCAGGAGGAGAAGGGGAAGACAGAGGATGAGGTGGTTGGATGGCATCACTGACTCAACGGACATGAGTTTGAGTAAACTCTGGGAGTTGGTGATGGACAGGGAGGCCTGGCGTGCTGCAGTCCATGGGGTTGCAAAGAGCTGGATATGACTGAGCGATTGAACTGAACTAAACTGAACAACATACACACCCCTCCTCTTCTTCTATGTCCACTAACCCCATCACAGGACTTCCTCCAAATCAAATCACCTCCCAGAGGCCCCACCATCACAGTGAGGGTCGGCTCATCACTGTATGAATTTTGGGGGGAACACAAATGTTTGGTTCACAACAGTTGAGATGCTCCCCTTCACTCCTTTTCCACGCTGTGGAGTTGCTCCGTCGCACTTTGGCCCTGGCTTACACACAGCCCTGCAGAGAACAGCTTTGCGCAGCTGTTTTCCTGCACCCTTGCTGGTGTGTCTGTGGGACAGACTCCTAGAAGCGTGACCGCCGGGTCAAAGGACGTGTGGCAGGCCCGCACCTGCGATATCACCAAGCAACGCCCTCCCTCCTTAAAGGTTGTATGGCTTCACCCTCCCGTCAGCTGGAGTGAGGGGCCTGTGACCCCACACACAACCTTGTCAATGGTTTCTTGTCCACCTTTCAGGTGTTCACCATTGGAATAGCTAAATTATTTTTTATTGTGGTAAAAAACACATGCAGTGAGATATAGTTAACAAATTCTTACACACGTAGGCTGGCATTGTAAACATTACATGTGTGCGTTGCTCTGGAGCAGACCCCGGAACTCTGCCTCCTTGCAGAACTGAGGCTCCGTGGCCCCGAGCAGCCACGCCCGCTGCCCCCTGTCCCAGCCCCGGGCAGCCAGCACACTTCTACTGCCTGCGCTCGCGAGTCTGAAGCCCCAGATCCCGCATTCAAGTGAATTGCATGGTATGTGTGCTTCTGTGATGGGCTTATTTGCCTGGTTCTCACAGTCCACGCTCACTATAACCAAGGTCAAGGTGGAAGGTGGCAGGCAAGATGTTTATTGATAAACCCCAAGCATCTTGGGGAAAAGACAGGCCACAGGTCAGCTCAGGAACCCCAACTGCCAGTTTTGGATCCAAGAATAGGGCTGTTTTCACTGTAAATATTATAAGAGCAGGCGGCCCAGAGCTTCTGTATGGAGTGTTTCTAGAAAAAATCAGGTTTCTTTCAAACAGCTCTGTTGCAAATGCCCAGTGGACTTTACCCGGATGGAGTGGAAGCCATCTGGGTCAGGCCTGTCTGGGGTCTTGGTCCTGTGCCCCAGAGAAAAGACGCGGGGACCTCTGGATGGAGTGGAAGCCATCTGGGTCAGGCCTGTCTGCTGTCCTGGTCCTATGCCCCAGAGAAAAGACGCGGGGACCTCAGGAGGCCTCCTGACAGGAATCGTGGCCACAGAGATGGTGCCACGCGTCAGGTGCCAGGCAGCCAGCCTCCGACACACCCTCAGCTCCACCTGGGCTTTCCTCACTGTTTTCCCTTCTCACACTTAGCTGTGACCCAGCGCTTGAAAGTGGACTAGGCTTTGGTACTCTTTATGGGCTGCATAACAATTGCACGATGTGAGTAGGATAAAATGAATGCACGTAAAATGGAAGAAAAGGATCAAGCCCCCTCCCATCTCAGAGCCTCGGGCCCTTGGAGACTGGGTGAACTGGTCCCCTGCCCCTTGTCCCCAGAGTGCGTTGAGACTGGGCTTTCAGTGACACCTGCAGAGGGCCTGATTTGCTGGCCACTGAGGCAGGAATCCATGCGTCACAGCCTTGTTTCAGTCGGGAGACGAGTTTCAACGATGCAGCAAAGGCAAGAGCACGCAAGACGAGGAGCTGGAGACCTGCATTTGGCATTCGTGTCCCTGCAGCACGGTTCTCAGACTATGTCCCAGACACAGCGACTTTGGGGAATGCGGCCCCTTGCAAGCTGGGTTCAGCCAGTCTTCCAGGAGCTTCTGATGTTTCAGCCACCACCTCGGTCCCTTTTGTCATAGAATTTCTTTGCCCAAAGAGTCCACTTGAAACCTGCCCACATATTTAAATATTCAGACTTAGACATTTCTCCAATATGCTCTCTTCTCCTCTTAAAAAAGAAGTCAGCAAACTTTGGCTTTTAGGCAGGGCTGAAAGGGGAACTCTCCAGGTCAGTAGGTGCCCAATATGCTACTGGAGATCAGTGGAGAAATAACTCCAGAAAGAATGAAGGGATGGAGCCAAAGCAAAAACAATACCCAGCTGTGGATGTGACTGGTGATAGAAGCAAGGTCTGATGCTGTAAAGAGCAATATTGCATAGGAACCTGGAATGTCAGGTCCATGAATCAAGGCACATTGGAAGTGGTCAAACAGGAGATGGCAAGAGTGAACGTCGACATTCTAGGAATCAGCAAACTAAAGTGGACTGGAATGGGTGAATTTAACTCAGATGACCATTATATCTACTACTGCAGGCAGGAATCCCTCAGAAGAAATGGAGTAGCCATCATGGTCAACAAGAGAGTCCGAAATGCAGTACCTGGATGCAATCTCAAAAACGACAGAATGATCTCTGTTCGTTTCCAAGGCAAACCATTCAATATCACAGTTATCCAAGTCTATGCCCTGACCAGGAATCCTGAAGAAGCTGAAGTTGAATGGTTTTATGAAGACCTACAAGACCTTTTAGAACTAACACCCAAAAAAGATGTCCTTCTCATTACAGGGGACTGGAATGCAAAAGTAGGAAGTCAAGAAACACCTGGAGTAACAGGCAAATTTGGTCTTGGAATGCGGAACGAAGCAGGGCAAAGACTA
Source organism: Capricornis sumatraensis (assembly GCF_032405125.1). Classification (NCBI taxonomy): domain Eukaryota; kingdom Metazoa; phylum Chordata; class Mammalia; order Artiodactyla; family Bovidae; genus Capricornis; species Capricornis sumatraensis. The sequence continues at coordinate 54,386,858 of NC_091090.1, read as the reverse complement.
ATAGAATTTTGCCAAGAAAACGCACTGGTCATAGCAAACACCCTCTTCCAACAACACAAGAGAAGACTCTACACATGGACATCACCAGATGGTCAACACCGAAATCAGATTATATTCTATGCAGCCAAAGATGGAGAGGCTCTATACAGTCAGCAAATACAAGACTGGGAGCTGACTGTGGCTCAGATCATGAACTCCTTATTGCCAAATTCAGACTTAAATTGAAGAAAGTGGGGAAAACCACTAGACCATTCAGGTATTACCTAAATCAAATCCCTTATGATTATACAGTGGAAGTGAGAAACAGATTTAAGGGACTAGATCTGATAGACAGAGTGCCTGATGAACTATGGAATGAGGTTCGTGACATTGTACAGGAGACAGGGATCAAGACCATCCCCATGGAAAAGAAATGCAAAAAACCAAAATGGCTGTCTGGGGAGGCCTTACAAATAGCTGTGAAAAGAAGAGAAGCGAAAAGCAAAGGAGAAAAGGAAAGATATAAGCATCTGAATGCAGAGTTCCAAAGAATAGCAAGGAGAGATAAGAAAGATTTCCTCAGAAATCAATGCAAAGAAATAGAGGAAAACAACAGAATGGGAAAGACTAGAGATCTCTTCAAGAAAATTAGAGATACCAAGGGAACATTTCATGCAAAGATGGGCTCGATAAAGGACAGAAATGGTATGGACCTAACAGAAGCAGAAGATATTAAGAAGAGGTGGCAAGAATACACAGAAGAACTGTACAAAAAGAGCTTCATGACCCGGATAATCAAGATGGTGTGATCCCTCACCTAGAGCCAGACATCCTGGAATGTAAAGTCAAGTGGGCCTTAGAAAGCATTACTACGGAAAAAGCTAGTGGAGGTGATGGAATTCCAGTGGAGCTATTTCAAATCCTGGAAGATGATGCTGTGAAAGTGCTATACTCAGTATGCCAGCAAATTTGGAAAACTCAGCAGTGGCCACAGGACTGGAAAAGGTCAGTTTTGATTCTGATCCCAAAGAAAGACAATGACAAAGAATGCTCAAACTACCACACAATTGCACTCATCTCACTTGCTAGTAAAGTAATGCTCAAAATTCTCCAAGCCAGGCTTCAGCAATATGTGAACAGTGAACTTCCAGATGTTCAAGCTGGTTTTAGAAAAGGCAGAACCAGAGATCAAATTCCCAACATCAGCTGGATCATGGAAAAAGCAAGAGAGTTCCAGAAAAACATCTATTTCTGCTCTTTTGACTATGCCAAAACCTTTGACTGCGTGGATCACAATAAACTGTGGAAAATTCTGAAATAGATGGGAATACCAGACCCCCTGACCTGCCTCTTGAGAAATCTGTATGCAGGTGAGGAAGCAACAGTTAGAACTGGACATGGAACAACAGCCTGGTTCCAAATAGGAAAAGGAGTACGTCAAGGCTGTATACTGTCACCCTGCTTATTTAACTTATATGCAGAGTATATCATGAGACATGCTGGACTGGAAGAAACACAAGCTGGAATCAAGATTGCCGGGAGAAATATCAATAACCTCAGATATGCAGATGACACCACCCTTATGGCACAAAGTGAAGAGGAACTAAAAAGCCTCTTGATGGAAGTGAAAGAGGAGAGTGAAAAAGTTGGCTTAAAGCTCAACATTCAGAAAATGAAGATCATGGCATCTGGTCCCATAACTTCATGGGAAATAGACGGGGAAACAGTGGAAACAGTGTCAGACTTTATTTTGGGGGGCTCCAAAATCAGTGCAGATGGTGATTGCAGCCATGAAATTAAAAGACGCTTACTCCTTGGAAGGAAAGTTATGACCAACCTAGATAGCATATTGAAAAGCACAGACATTACTTTGCCAACAAAGGTCCGTCTAGTCAAGGCTATGGTTTTTCCTGTGGTCATGTATGGATGTGAGAGTTGGACTGTGAAGAAAGCTGACTGCCAAAGAATTGATGCTTTTGAACCATGGTGTTGGAGAAGACTCTTGAGAGTCCCTTGGACTGCAAGGAGATCCAACCAGTCCATTCTGAAGGAGATCAGTCCTGGGTGTTCTTTGGAAGGAATGATGCTAAAGCTGAAACTCCAGTACTTTGGCCACATCATGCAAAGAGTTGACTCATTGGAAAAGACTCTGATGCTGGGAAGGGACTGGGGGCAGGAGGAGAAGGGGACGACAGAGGATGAGATGGCTGGATGGCATCACCGACTCGATGGACATGAGTCTGAGTGAACTCTGGGAGTTGGTGATGGACAGGGAGGCCTGGCGTGCTGAGATTCATGGGGTCACAAAGAGTTGGACACGACTGAGCGACTGAACTGTATTGAACTGTGAGCCCTAAATCCAGTCTGTGATGTTTCTATATAGCCCTAGAAATGCGGAAGGTCCACGTTTTCAAATGTTGTTAAAAACAGATAAGCAGCGCTGAAGTTAGGTGACAGATAGAGAATGGCCCTCAAAGCCTAAAATGCTCACTGTCTGGACCTTGGAGAAGCCCATTGGCCGCCTCTCTTAGATAATGTCCGCAGAAGCTTGTTTATCTGGAATTAAGACGCCTCATTGTTTCCGTAACGTGCTCTAACAACCATGTTCGTGGCGAAGCAGACTTGCTCCTCAAAAACCATGCTCTGATTTGTGGAACTGTTGTCTGTTTTTCTGTTGCTTTTCATGACTGCCCGGCCTCTGGTTGGAGAGAAACAGCTGCCCTGCATTCCACTCCCAACTGACTAGTATTTACTGAGAGGACACAATGGTAAATAATACCGAATTTTGCTTCACATCCTTAAAAACGCATTGGAGAAGCCTGACAGGTAAAGGGGTGCCGTTGGGCGCTGTGTGGGCACTTGGGAGCAGAGGAGAGGTCGTAGACTCAGTCTTTGGGGCCGGGCTGCACCCCTGCTCATGCATCCTGTGCCAGAGGGGAGACATTTGGGTCAGTATTCGGGGCGGCGCTGCACCCCCGCTCACCATCCTGTGCCTGGGGGGGAGACGTTTGGGTCCGTCTTTGGGCCGGGCTGCGCTCCCACTCACCATCCTGTGCCTGGACGGGGGACGTTTGGGTTGCTTTCAGTCTTTCCTTTCTTCTCTCGAAAGAACCCTGCCATGTGTAGCCTCGTATGCAGCCCATTTCATCTAGAGAAGACAGATTTCAGGGAGGGACACTGCTGGGTTGAAGGCTGTAGGCTGATAGACTGGGCACCTCGGCCTGCTGCGCTGCCCAGCAAACACTGCTGCCAACAGTCAGCCTCTGCGGCCCCAGCCCAGGAAGCCAAGCCTCTGGGACAGTTGGCCCCACAGTGGCTGGGACTCGATGGACCTAGCGGACGGCTTCCCTAACTTTTGCTGTTTCCAACACAAGACCAACCAGAGAGATCTGAGAAGGCAGCCCTGATGAGCCCTGCAGACACCCCCCGGCGGGCCTGTCCACAGCTTCCGCACACCCACAGGCTGCAGGGGTGCGCCCCGAAGCTCCTCTTGTCCACCGGGGAGCCTTCCCGCTCTCTCCCTGCTGGAGCAAGCTCTGAACGAGTGGCTCTGCCCCCCTGCCTGGCCTTTGTCTTCCCGGTTGGTGGGATGGTCCTGCCAGGCGGTGGGCCGCGTCTGCTGTAGTCCTGGACTCCAGCCTGCAGGCAGGGGGCGCCCGGGGCCCTCTCCCCCGCCCGCTCACGGTGCTGGCCTCGTGGCTCTGCACCGAGGTGCTTGCCTGCTGGCTCTCAGTTTGAAGCCCAGGTTTTGTGGTTGTTCCCCACTTTCCTGGCATCCCTGGTGGAGTCAGGCCGCTCTCTGTCATCCCCGTCTGCTGTCTTTGGCTCCACTGTTTTGCTTCAGGCTCTGAGAAGGAGGCCAGCAGGATGGGACCAGACTCTAGAAGCCTGGTGTCGAGCTGACCTCACAGATTCGTGCACTTGCTGCTCTTATCAGACCCGTGTCCACGTGGGCACACGTTGCTGTGGGTCATCAGTAAAACTCACAAGCCTCCCCTCTGTCCTAATTTTTTGTCCTGAGAGCTGAGCTTCAAGAGAGAGTCTTCTCGCTGCTGTCCTGCCCACCAGCAGCACCGGTTCTGGGGTCTCCGTTTGGAGGTGGCTGACTGTCAGGGGGCCCGAGTCTTGGGGTGCACAAGCATTATGTTCCACTGACGGTCGCCCGCTCTCACGGGATTGTCTGAGTCTGAGTCCTCTTCTCTGCACGGTCTTCAGCCTTAATCCTTGCTCCTAATTATCAGGGAAATGCAAATCAATCATGCAAGAAGTAACCTCACACCTGCCTGACTGGCTGCCATCACAAACGTGAGAAATAGCGAGTGTTGCGGAGCAGGTGCAGAAACAGAACTCTTGAGCACTGTTAGTGGGAACGTACATTTGTGCAACCGCTGTGGAAAACGGCAGGGAGGCTCCTCAAGAAGTTAGAAAGGGAACTACCGTATGATCAGCACTCCTGCTCCTGGGCACAGACCTGAAGAGAACGAAACACTGACTGAAAAAGACGCTGCGTTTATTGCAGCATTTTCTACGATAGCCAAGACGTGGACACGACCCAAGTGCTCACTGAAGGATGACTGGCTAAAGAAATTGCTTTACCTACCCATCGATCTATTCCTTTCTGTCCACACGCCCCCCCACCCCCCATATAGACACACCGGAATATCATCCCGCCATAACAAAGAATGGAATCTGGCCGTTTGGAACAGCATAGACGGACAGTGAAGATCTTATGCTAAGTGAGATAAGGCAGACGGAAAACATTGCTGCATAATTTCACCTGTTCGTGGAACCTAAAACAAACAAACCAAAAACCCAAACCGAGTTTATAGACACAGAGAACAGACTGGTAGTTGCCAGAGGTGGGGTGGCATGAGTGGGAGGGGCCAAAATGACAAATTCCAGCTGTGAAGTAAGTGAGTCACGGGCAAGTGGTGTGCAGTATGGTGGGACCATAGCTAACGATACTGGATTGGACGTTTGAAGATCGCTAAGAGAGCCGATGGTGAAAGTTCTTACCGAAAGAGAATCTTTCTGATAACAATGTATTATGACAGATGTTAATGACACTTATTCTGGTGATCAGTTTGCAATATATACACTTATCAACCATTACGTTATTATAATGACTATGTTTTATAATATTGTAATATTGACATATAATATAATATTGACATATAATGTTATATGTTAATTGTCTCTCAATAACAACAGCAACGAACATCGAAGATGACGAAGCTGTAGGAGGTTTTCAGGCTAGATTAGAACATCCCCTTGGATGACGTTTGGGAGTTAAGGCAGTGCTCTCGTCTCATTTTGCCCGTGGAGCTGAGCCTCACACTGGAGACCTAATTTGAAAAGAAAAGCAAGAATGGGAACTAGCCCCTCAGCTGGACTGTAAGTCTGGCAGAAGATTTTGCAAAGAGCTTTAGAACAGAAATGAGACAGAGCCCAGAGCAAAGTTGTGGCCGGCAGAGCACAGCCAGTGGGTCCCAGCCAAACACCTGCCGACAGGAATGCTTGCAGATACAGAAAGGCCACCCCGTCTCACACACACCAGCACAGAGGCAACACGTGAAGACAAAGGGGCCCGCCCCAGCGAGGGTGCTGTGCAGAAGGAGCCCGCCCTGCGCCCTGCGCCCTGTGCCCTGCGGACGTGAGCAGACAGCCACGCTGGGCAGCTGCTGGCGGTGCCCCGTCTACACCACGTCGCCTCTGCTCAGCCTCTTCCTGGGAGTAAACAGACCACACGGCGGGCAAGAGTGTCATACAACCCGCTATTTCGCCAGTCACCCAGTCCTTAAATACAACCCTGGGCCCGGGGCTGAACAGCAGTCCCATCTGCCCTGTGACCCCGAGCTTGCCGACGGAAGGAGAGACGCCCTCTGCGAGTGGAGCTGCGATGGTGAACGCAGCCCAGGGGGGCTCTTTCCCGAGGCCCCAGAGAAGTTTCCTACTTTAACCAGGCTGTGCACTCCCTCCAGTGTGTCTGAAGTGGACGAGATCACAGGTCCCATCAGCTCTGCGACGGACTTCCCTGGTGGTCCAGGGGCTGAGACTGTGCTCTCAATGCAGGGGGTTTGGGTTTGATTCCTGGCCGGGGAACCAGATCCCACACGCTGCAACTAAAGATCCCACGTGCCCCAACTAAGGCCTAGAGCAGCCAAATAAATAAATATGATATTTTTAAGATGAATCAGCTTGGGGGAAATTTGCTCTAGGATTCAATAGAACACTTTGAAGTAAAAAGTGACACAACATTATTTTCCATAGTAGCTAGTACAGTCTATGTACGGCGTCTCAGTTACAATGCTGCTGAATGTTTGACATCCTGACGTGTGATTTAAAAGGAAAGTGTTGGGCTGGGTGCCTAGCGGTCAGCTGAGAATGCGTCCTAACTGCACACTTTGAGAGACGCACGTTCCCATCAGATGACAGCTACGGGACAACCTCGCCAGGTCTGGTGTGCTCCTGGCCTTAGGGCTGTGGGCATGAGGTCAGGTCCAGGACTCGCAGACACTTGGATCACGGGCTGGGCCTGCCTGGTCTGGGGGCCTGGTACCTGCTAGAGCCCACCCAGCCTTGCTTGGGGAGAGGACCAGCCCAGGGCTGGGTCCTCCACACACTGTCCCTGAGACACCGGGACTCAGGTTTACACAGAAAAGGTTGCTCGGTAAATGCTGACAACTGATCGCCTGAAAAACCCACGACTGTGCCGACAGTGTGAAACGTAGGCGAGCGGCAGCCAGCCCAGGGGCGCGCGTCAGCCGCATGGGCCACGGCGCTTCCCAGCTTGCTCTGAGGCTCTTGCAGGCCATGGGGACCTGCCAGGCGCTCCTCCTCCTGCCCTGGGGCAGGTGGGGCGCCTCTGAGCTCACGTTGTATCCAGTGAGTTAGCGCTGGGTCCACGGGCGGCCCGCCCTGCAGGCTTGCTCCTTGGCCTCCGCCTGTCTCTGTCTCCCTCTGTCTCTCTCTCCCCCATCTCTCCTGCTCCCGACAGGCTCCATCACAGATCCAGGTGGGGATTCAGGGTCACATTTTAAAGACTTTGGAACCAGAGAAGAAAAAGCTCTTGGCGACCGCTCCAACTAAAGCCAGTCCTGTGCTGGGCTTTGATTGGCCCAGCCAATGTCTGGGCCCCACGGGGGCGACGTGATAACAGCTCCTCTGGGCCCCGAGCTTGGAAAGAACATCTCTGAGATGCGGGAGCCGGGTGGGGGCACGCAGGGCAGGGCAGCACCGGCAGGGTCGCCTCCCCTGGGGGGTGGCACGTTGCACATGGCACTGTGTTGGCATTTGTCTGCTGTCATGCTGGAAGGAGCCAGAGAGTGAGATGAAGCCCTGTTTCTCTCTGGAGTGGGTGGGCAGACAAGCAGAGTGGCTGTGCTGGTGGTGAGGTGCTGGGTCAGAGGAGGTCTGAGTCGGCAACACCAAAGTCTGGAATTCAGATGCACAGGCTGTCTCGAGGGGGCCCCTGGCCGAGCCCCCTGGATGGCCAGGAGTTCCTTGAGCAAACAGCACTCTTGGATAAAGATGTATTTAGAGGGTCACAGTGTGTCCCATAAAGTACAAGCCTTAACTCTAAAACCAAACCTTGCTGATGTGACTTGATCATAAGCAGGCAGTTTGATGTGTTTGTACGGAGAGGTGTGAGTGACTGTGTTGGCTTTGTCCACTGAAGGGGTTGGCCTGTTGTTTGTGGGCAGAGCCCAGGTTTGGGGTGCCCTGACTGTGGTCCCTCTGGCCTAAGGCAGACGTGGGCTGCCCTGAGCCAGACTGGCAGCCCACAGATGCAGGGTGGCTGGTCCCCACCCAGAACAGTCAGGACTCAGGTCCCTGGGTGTCTACAGGCTGGGGAGCAAATTCACTGCCCAGGACACTGTCTCTAAGGTGGGCACAGAACGAGCTTGGAGTAGAGAGATGTGTGCCCCGAATTCCTATTCATACTGGCTCTCTGGGCAATGCTGGGAGGCATTCGAATTAGCGTGTATTTTGTGCTTATCTTGTGAGTCTAAGTAAAGACTGTTCATTGAAAGACAGATAACTTGCTGTTAGCACCACCCTTGGAGCCGTGAACGGCGGGCAACAGTCTGCGGGGTCGCACGGGGTCGGGTAGGACTTAGCGGCTCAACAACCCGGGTGGTTCAGTGGTAAAGAATCCACCTGCCAAGCAGGAGAAGCAGGTTTGATTCCTTGGGTTGGGAAGGCCCCCTGGAGATGGAAATGGAAACCCACTCCAGCATTCTTGCCTGGGAAACCCCATGGACAGAGGAGCCTGGTGGGCTATGGTCCATGGGGTCAAAAGAGTCAGACGGCCTGAGCGGCTGAGCAGCAGGCAGACGGCGTGTGTTCAGCCCGCCCCTGCAGAGTGATTCCGGGGCAGGGCGCCCGGGGCCCTGGGTCCCAGCTTCCTCGCCTGCAGGACAAAGGGGCCGCGCTGGGCTTCCTGGAAGGCCCCTCCCAGCTCCACGCCAGGACTGAACATGCAGGCTGAGTAGGTTAGGTTTCTTTTCCTCATTGCTAAAAAGCAAGCTTCCAAGAATATTTCTGACTAAACTGCAAAGTCAAAGATAAAATAATCGTTGAGCAAGGCTGTTGTTTTATGCCGTTCCTTTCCTGCTGGCTAATCTACTTTGTGAAATAGTCTATGATATCGTGAAAAGGAAGAAAGAAACTGAACCCCAAACTCACATTTCTTTCTAAGTTAACTCTGCAGATTAGCTCATTAGCCGCTGAAATCTCTGGGGGACAGAGCAGGACAGCAGGCTCAGGAGAACTGGCTGTGCAGGGCCGGCCGGAGCAGGGATCTTTTCTTTAAAGGCCTGCGGTGCCGATCACTCTTTAAAAGTATCAGTCTTAAACTGAAATTAAAGCTCATGCACACAGAGCGCCTAGAAGCTTTCTAACTAAGGCCTTTACTGCAAAGCGCACGCTGTAAACGCGGCTTGGTGGCTTAGTTTGGGCTGCGTTCCCCTCCCTCACCCCCACCACGCCGTGCCCCCTCACCAAGTCCAGCCCACTGGACAGCATCACAGATGTCTCTTGGAGCAAATCTTCTGATCTCAGGCATGCGATTTTTATTTTTTAGTGATAATAATACAATATATATTTTAAAATATAAGATTAGTATGAAACTCTACCATCTAGCTCTAAACAGGAAAACATTTTAAACAGTGTACGAGGCTACAGTCTGTGTTTCTGAGAGCGTTTATGTGCTTGGCTAGAAAAACCCACCACAGAGTTTATTCTCTAGAAACCTGTTGTCAGACTAAGCTGGTAGGTCCAGCCTGGCCTGCGGCTGGGTATTGTATTGCTCTTGAGCTGAGAATGGTGCTCTCATTTTTAAATAGTTGTAGGAGTTGTGGTTTTGTTGTGGTCAGCTGTGTCCGACTCTTTGGACCCCATGGACAGTAGCCCCCTGGGCCCCTCCGTCTATGGAATTGTACAGGCAAGAATCCTGCTGTGGGTCACCATTTCCTCCTCCATGGGATGTTCCCGACTCAGGAACTGAACCTGTGTCTCTTGCGTCTCCTGCATTGGTAGGCGATTCTTTACCGCGACACCTACATCGAATCCTCAGTTTTACCTCTTGGTTCTCAAAGCCTGGAACATTTTCTAACTGGCCCTTTAAGAAGAATTGGCCACCACCCCCATCCCCCACGTCCTGCTTGAAAGGGGTAAATAACTCATCTGTGGTTGTAGCAATGCCTCCTGGAAGGAATGTGTAGAGCAAGCCTGGAAACTTTGGTAATAAAAAAAAGAGTGAGAAAATTTTGTTCAGAAGATGCACCGGTCGGCCTCTGTATAAATGCGTCTCGTATCTTGTTGATAGGATCCAAAGGCCTCCTGTCAGAGGCGGTTCCACCCACAGATAAGTGATATCAAATACAAACACAGGGAAGAGAGGCTTGTCAGAAGATCCTGCTGGATAGTGGGCTGAGACGCTAATCAGCCGGCTGCACTCTCGCCTTGTTTGTGTCTCCAAACACACGCTTGTTTTCGTTTCACGGGTATGTTGCTCTGCGTGTTGATAGGAAAATTCCCCTGTCATTCCAAAGCTCTGTCCTCGGCAAGGTAAACAGTGGTGCTCGTCTGGCTGTGAAATAGATAAAGCGTATCCCACCGCTACTAAGACTTGGAAATGAAAGACGCCCGCCTCTTGAATGCACCACACCGAGCCAAGAGAAATAGATGGATCATCAGGCTTCACAAAGGGAGTTCACGGTAGCCTCTGATAGGAAGGAATAATATCTTTGAAAGTTTCAAAACACAGATAAGATTAACTCATTTGTATTTCTTGGGAATTACTTTTGAAACAATGAGAAATTCCAGCCAGGTTCTGGCTGTTCTGGCAAACAGTCCATACCGCCACCTGCTGGCCCAATCAAGGACATCAGCATTTATAGACACGAAAATGCAAAGCTCTGTTTATTTATATAAATATTATTTACGAAGCAAAGGGTCTGTCTTTCCTTCTGCTTGCCAGTGGATTTCACAGAAATGTGCTTTTATGTGTGATTTTTTTTCTAAATGAGTTGATAGGTATTGGGATCATATATAGCTACAAACCATTTCACATTCTTTTAAAAAATTTTAACACCGGAAATATTTTGCATTGGTGTACAGCTGATTAACGACGCTTGGCAGTTTCAGGTGAACAGCAAGGGGACTCAGCCACACATACCAATTTATCCATTCTCCCCCAAAACATTTCCGTATTCTTATGGAAGCGATGGTAGTTATAAATCTTTGTGGCGCTAACAATTCCTTTTGTACATAGTTCTAGTTACAGGTTGTTATTTTTGTCTTTGTCTTTTCATTAAGAAAATGTACCCAGAGTGAAGAGGAACTAAGAAAATGAGGCTGAAACTATGTTACTGCTGAGTCGCTGCAGTCGTGTCCAACTCTGTGTGACCCCAGAGACGGCAGCCCACCAGGCTCCCCCGTCCCTGGGATTCTCCAGGCAAGAACACTGGAGTGGGTTGCCATTTCCTTCTCCAATGCATGAAAGTGAAAAGTGAAAGTGGAGTCGCTCAGTCGTGTCCGACTCTTAGCGACCCCATGGACTGCAGCCCACCAGGCTCCTCCATCCATGGGATTTTCCAGGCTAGAGTACTGGAGTGGGGTGCCATTGTTAGCTGTTGCCATCTCATTCATTAATTGTTGTTTGGGAAGAATGTTTAAAATCACCAGTCACGTGAGCGTCTACAGCTACTGACTTGCCGTCTTTTAAATCCATTCTTCATTGACAAAGAACACTATAACTTCAATGGAGTTGTTTTGATTCAATCATTATGTCCCTGAAGTTTGTATCTGTATACCCTTCTGCTGCAAACAGTCACTCAACAAATGTGCTGGAAAGTGCACATTTGATTTTAGAAAGTAATTTAACCAATCATTCTTGCTTCTACCTTTGTAACATGGCTGTATTTGACGTTACTTTGTATCAGCTTTGTAACAGGATCTTTGCAAACACTGAAACACTGAAGCTGCGTAAAAGAAAGACATACAAGCCAAACTTATGAAGCTGTAATAGTCCAAGCGGGGGTGAAGGGGAGGAGCCGTGATTTAGGGAAATCTCCATAAATGCATAAATGTTTGCATATTTTATAATTTTAGATCAGCTAAAATACCTAGATCTACACAAAATGATAATGCTGTACTTACATTTTCCAACATGTGTAACTTGAAGACGGGAAAGTCTTTTCCTAGGCAGGATTTTAGAACTGTGAGCTAAGGAACAACAGTACCCTTCCCTACCACAAGACCTATTAATTACAGATTCAGACTTGAAAATAACTTTTGAAATATTGGGAGTTGAGGTAGATTCCTAAAAGTATGTCTGTATGAATACACCAATCAAATATTCCAGCTAAAAACAGATTTTGTTTTGTATCCACGAGGCAACTTAAAATTCAAGTAAGTTTTAAGATTCTTGGAGAACAGCCCAGGTTCCGTACTCCGCGGTCAGTCTCGTCGGAGTTCTTGGCGTGTGTGCTTCTTCAGACGTTGGTTCATGCCATATGCTCACGGCAAGGGCTGAGAGGCCCCCTGGCAACCCCCTGGTCCAGCCCTGTTTTGTTGGGAAACAGAGGGCCTGGGGGCCAGATTAGGTCGTCTACACTGTCAAAACGTGTTTCTGAGTCAGGACTGCGACGTAGGTTTAACTGAGCAGTGGGTGTTTGAACTGGACTTGCCACTTGAATGAGTGAGGTCAGGGCAGCAGAACCGAGCTCTTCTCTCGGACTCTGGCTCCCACATCCACTGGCCCGCTTTGTTTTCACTGTATTTCTAAAACAGTCTTTGGGTTCTTCATTTTTGTAATCTATATTGTGTGTGACGCATAAAATACCCAACACAAACGCCCAGGAGGGGCCGTGTGATTTCCCAGTTAGGGTCTTACATCAGGAGAGTGAGGCCACAACTGGGCTCCAGGAGACAGACTTTGCTTGCAGAGGGGAGGGTGGACACTCTCGGGGGCGGGGAAGGAGCGGGAAACTCCCGCAAACTCTTATGCTCCAGGACGGCCCCTCCAGCTCCCTTCTCCACCCTCCACAGGCAGGATCCCAGGTGATGAGCCTCCCAGTCACTCACCACTCATTCATTCACTCATTCGTTCATTCACTCATTCAGTATCTGCTGTGTTTATTGAGAGCCTACACCTCTGCTGAGTCATATATGGAAGGAGAAAAGAGGAGAGATTTTTAAAAGGGCTGTTAATTTTTTTCTAATTCTCGGTTTTCTTCTCGTGTGTATTTTCAGTTCTCCAAGCAGACTAGACTCTGAAATTTCTTTGCATTTTCCTTCTTCTGAGCACTGTTCCCCAGGGCTTCTTCATGTTTTATTAATAAGGGTTCCCGAGACCTCTAGTTCAGATACATACTTAGAAAAGCAAATTTAGAAAAAAGCTGGCATACTTTATTTTCATATTAAATTAATATGGTTTAGCCCCTGTAGGACTGGCTACATTTTTACCTCAACCCTTTAAGGATAAAATAGCAAATCTTTCTTGTTTCTCAGAAATACTTTAATAATGAAGATTAGTTTTAAATTCGACAAGTAGGAATCATAGCATGGCAGGTTATCTAAAGACAAGCTTTCCCTTGTTCCTGTAACTCACCTGCACTTCTAGTCTGGCACTTTGGTGTTCACGAGTGCACATTTAGTATGAAAAGAGTCAGCAGGCAGAGTCATGCAGTGCTGAGATGGTGCTCGTATCTGTTTCTGTTGTTCCGTCGTGTCCAGCTCTGTGATCCCATGGACTGCAGCACGCCGGGCTTCCCTGGCCTTCACCGTCTCCCAGAGCTTGCTCAAACTCATGTCCATTGTGTCGGTGATGCCATCCAACCATCTCATCCTCTGTCGTCCCCTTCTCCTCCTGCCTTCAATGTTTCCCAGCATCAGGATCTTTTCCAAGGAGTCAATTCTTTGCGTCAGGTGACTGGAGTATTAGAGCTTCAGCATCAGTCCTTCCAATAAATATTTAGGGTTGATTTCCTTTAGGATGAACTGGTTGGGTCTCCTTGCCGTCCAAGGGACTCTCAAGAGTCCTCTCTAGCACCACAACTTGAAAGCATCAATTCTTCGGCACTCAGCCTTCTTCATGAACCATCTCTCACATCTGTACGTGATTACTGGAAAAACCACAGCTTTGACTATAAGGACCTTTGTTGGCAAAGTCATGTCTCTGCTTTTTAATGCGCTGTATAGGTTTGCCATAGGTTTTCTTCCAAGTGTCTTTTAATTTGGTGGCTACAATCACCATCAATATCAGTTGGAAAATCCAAAGTGAAAGAACATAAGTGCTTTTTTCCCCTTGAACAATTCAGAAACCTATTCTTTTACAGAGTAAGAAATCAGAGGTGGGAGACCCAGTGTCGGCAGGTCAGCATCACCATGAAGAACTCAGGTAGGTTCTGCCCTCCCCCGCTGGGGTCTCCAGCTGGTGTGACAGAAGAGCACACCCCCACCCCCGCCCGAGAGCCTGTGCACAACGTGTGCGACCGATCGTCACAGGAAAGGCCTTAAAAAGAGATTGTTAGAATTTTTGCATTTTGTGAACAAATGAGTTCACATATCGTGTGCCACCTTCTGTAGTAAGTGTGGTGTGTGTGTTACAGCAAGACCACCTATGCGCGTTACTGCCTGCACACCGAGGGATCGTGGTGTGTGTGTTACAGCAAGACCACCTGTGCGCGTTACTGTTTACACACCGAGGGATCATGGTGTGTGTGTTACAGCAAGACAACCTGTGCGCATTACTGTTTACACACCGAGGGATCATGGTGTGTGTGTTACAGCAAGACCACCCATGTGTGTTACTGCCTGCACACCGAGGGATCGTGGTGTGTGTGTTACAGCAAGACCACCTGTGCGCGTTACTGTTTACACACCGAGGGATCGTGGTGTGTGTGTGTTACAGCAAGGCCACCCGTGCTTGTTACTGCCTGCACACCGAGGGATCGTGGTGTGTGTGTTACAGCAACACAACCTGTGCGTGTTACTGTATACACACTGAGAGAATGTGGTGTGTGTGTTACAGCATGACCACCCGTGCGTGTCACTGCCTGCACACTGAGCGAATGTGGTGTGTGTGTTACAGCATGACCACCCGTGCACGTTACTGTTTACACACCGAGGGATCGTGGTGTGTGTGTTACAGCAAGGCCACCCGTGCGTGTCACTGCCTGCACACCGAGGGAGCGTGGTGTGTGTGTTACAGCAAGCCACCCGTGTGTGTCACTGCCTGCACACCGAGGGAGCGTGGTGTGTGTGTTACAGCAAGGCCACCTGTGCGTGTCACTGCCTGCACACCAAAGGATCGTGGTGTGTGTGTTACAGCATGGCCCCCGTGCGTGTCACTGCCTGCACACCGAGGGAGCGTGGTGTGTGTGTTACAGCAAGCCACCCGTGTGTGTCACTGCCTGCACACCGAGGGAGCGTGGTGTGTGTGTTACAGCAAGGCCACCCGTGCGTGTCACTGCCTGCACACCGAGGGATCGTGGTGTGTGTGTTACAGCAAGACCACCTGTGCGCGTTACTGTTTACACACCGAGGGATCGTGGTGTGTGTGTGTTACAGCAAGGCCACCCGTGCTTGTTACTGCCTGCACACCGAGGGATCGTGGTGTGTGTGTTACAGCAACACAACCTGTGCGTGTTACTGTATACACACTGAGAGAATGTGGTGTGTGTGTTACAGCATGACCACCCGTGCGTGTCACTGCCTGCACACTGAGCGAATGTGGTGTGTGTGTTACAGCATGACCACCCGTGCACGTTACTGTTTACACACCGAGGGATCGTGGTGTGTGTGTTACAGCAAGGCCACCCGTGCGTGTCACTGCCTGCACACCGAGGGAGCGTGGTGTGTGTGTTACAGCAAGCCACCCGTGTGTGTCACTGCCTGCACACCGAGGGAGCGTGGTGTGTGTGTTACAGCAAGGCCACCTGTGCGTGTCACTGCCTGCACACCAAAGGATCGTGGTGTGTGTGTTACAGCATGGCCCCCGTGCGTGTCACTGCCTGCACACCGAGCGAATGTGGTGCCTGCAGCAGTCACATCGCTTATTTGAAGGTCAGGAAATGATTATTTAACTTTGCGCATCCTACCCTTAGATACCAGGTGTAAGTTTCGTGACCCAGTTCTGTTTTGGGAAATCTGTCATCCTGCAGGGTAGTTTGACTTTTTTCCATTCACACACAAGAGAAAACATGCTCTTTGTGCTTTTGTGCATAATCTGTGATTTTCAGGAACCAATTAGTGATGTTAAGAAGGAAACACAGGGATTCCCAAATCTCCCCATCCACCCCCGCACCTCCTCCGCTCCCGTCTGAACCCAGCTCCTGCCCCTCTACCGTAGTCACTTCCAGCTGGTGTTCCTGGCTTCCTCTCGAACTTCCCAGACACTTCTCCATGAAGAAAGAAGTTGGTTTAGAAGCTGTTGTAAAACATACCTAGGATTCATGACTTCATCAAGGCTAAGTGGAGAGTTCAGTGAGGCTGAGTATATTCACGTTACTGCACAGCCATCACCATGTCAGCTTTGAGAACTCAACGACAAGGCTTGTGTGTGTGTCCCCAGGACCCTGACCTTCCACCGCGGGATGTCCAGTCCTGTCCTGGCTTGGCCAGGAGCTGGGTTAGCCTCACTGCACCCGTGCGGCTCTGAGGACCCAAGGAAGTCATGCAGAGTCAATATTTGGGAGGGCTGGCCATCAGGTGTCATCAGTGAAGCACACCATGGAGGAAGCCTGCTCCAGATGGCCCTCTCAAACGCGGGTTTGTGAGCAAGACAGAATGTAAACGGCAAGCCTAGGGCCCCCGATGGTCCCTCTCTAGACGCAGCAGTGACGGAAACCACCTCAGACCCGTAGGACGGCCGAGGTCAGAGAGCCGATGACTTAGGTGCTGCCGGAACGTGGGGAGACAGGGCGTCGTCGCGGGCGCGGGTGCCGGCATTCTGCGAAGCCGTGTCTTTCCACGTGGGGCTGAGTGTGCGTCTGTCCTCTGACCCAGCAGAAGTTGTGCAACGTGCTGCTTGCACAACTATGGGCCATGGCCAACCCCAGACCACAGAATGGGCGGCTGGACCAGCTGGGAGGAGGGCCTTCCGCCTGCCAAGTATCCAGAGACCCAGGCTTGTCCCGGCCATGGGGCCGGAAATGGAGAGATCGAGACAGCAGGCGTGCAGGGCTAAAGCAAAGCAGGTGGGACACGAGGGAGCCCCAGGGCATCGTGGGCCCCTGGAGGGGTGAGGCTCAGTGTCCCGGGGAGGGGAGCCCAGGGAGAGGGTGCCGGAGGGCTCCAGGAGGACAGAGCCCGGGATCCGCAGCCCTGACCAGGGGGGTCTGCACAGATCGCACGCCGAGCCTGAAGGGTCTCGAGGACCCCCTGACTCAGCACAGTCAGCAAGGGTGGCGAGCGAGGGGCCAGCGTGGAGTGACCTCAGGGGGCAGCGGGATCCTGCTGATGGAGGGCCTCCCCTTCCTCTGAAGGAGGTTGTGCAGGGGGCTTCCAGGGTCCCCAGAGGACCCAGAGGAGTCCCCTCCTGCTCCCAGAAGTCCTGCCAGCCTGGAGGAGGGGCTCCCGGCTCTGATGACCCCAAGGGCGTGCAGCGAGTGCAGCTGCACACGGGCACTCAGGGCTGTCAGCGCGGCCGACCCGCCCCTGCCCTGCTCCCAAACCTGTTCTCTTCCTCGATGTGACGTCCTCAAGAGTTGGGCCCAAGGCTTGCTCTGCTTTGTGGCTCTGGGATTTGGCGCAGAACCCAGGGCGTGGCGGGTCTCAGTGCTGTGAGCAGCAGGGGGAATTCGGGGCCAACTGGGGCTGCAGAATCAGG
This sequence comes from Capricornis sumatraensis, assembly GCF_032405125.1. Lineage (NCBI taxonomy): Eukaryota > Metazoa > Chordata > Mammalia > Artiodactyla > Bovidae > Capricornis > Capricornis sumatraensis. The sequence goes on along the minus strand of NC_091090.1, from coordinate 54,369,541 downwards.
TGGGCCTGGCAGGGCAGAGAAAAGCAAGGGCTCAGGCTGAGTCCAGATGCTGGGGGCTCCCCAAAGACCCCCGTCCTCTTTCTCTTTAACAGGAAGAGTTCCCAGCTTACCCAGACCTTCCGCTCCAACCCCCGGGTGAGAGCAGTCACTGCTCCTAAACCCACCTGAGGGACCACACGTGGGGGTGGACGGGCGATGCCCTCCTGCAAGGCCACGTGCTTACTTTGGACAGACCTGGAAAGGCCATCTCTTCCAAACTGCATTTTAAACTCAGGTTTCACGTTGACCTATTCTGGCCTATCCAACCACCAAGAAGGTTCATGTTAGAAACCTGAATAATGGCTGAACGTGGAAAAATGAATAACCCACCTTCCAAGAGGTGCTACACCTAATAAGAATTTAATTCACACTGTTGATGACATACTTCCCTGGAATAGATAATTCTTTATTGTAATGCTTTGTACCTGACCATCCACAAAGGAAAGAGGAGTCATCTGCTTCTAAAATTGAAGAAACTATTGGAAATGGAAATGCCAAAGAGATTTTATTTTTGTATTTAATTTCCACAATTCTTGACCTTTGCTAACAGAGAGTTCAGTTTTTGGCTTCCCTGTGGTATTTGACAGATTCCAACTGAACTACAGGCTTTAGCCACAATAAATGTTAGTCCCTGGCACAGAGGCTTGTGGAGTGGCCTAGTCCAACCTGTTACGTTTGGTTTATCTGCTTTACGACAAACAAATGCAGACACGCTTCCTAGACGGGCTCTGCTGAGCTTGGGGGTTAGTGGTGTTGCCCTGGCGCAAGCTGACCAGTCTCCGCTGTCTGAGAGCACAGTCCTGTCCGTGGAGGGGGGTGATCGTTTCCAACCATAGTGATGCACGTCTGTGGGCTTGAAAACATTTCTAGATCGGACACCAGATGGGCTTTGGAACACGCATTCATAGTTTTATGTGCAGGAAGTGGGGAAGCTCCTTCCACAGCTCACCCCGCCTCTCGCACCTCTGCGAGGAGGCTCGGGGGGGCCGGCACTCCCTTACCCTCGCAGCCAGCCGCGGCTATGGCCAGCATCCTCTGGGCCTGGTTTTCCAGCCTGTTCTTCTCACGCTACAGCTGTCATGGAAGCATCATTGGGCTGGTCCCTGAGTAGCTGGGGTGAGCAGAGTCCCTCCTCTGACCTGCACTGGGTAGGTGGATCTTCAGTGTGAAATGCACTGAGACAGTTAGGTTGTCGGTTACTGCAGCGCAGCGGAGCCAGTTCTGACGGATACATTCAGACCCTGAGAGTGCGTGTACAGACGGCCACGCGGACAGGTGGACAGTAACAGGCATAATGGGTGCAGCAGTGCGCTCAGCGAACCTGTCTCCTTTCCTTCCTGGACCAGAGGCGGGCTCCACTGGTCAGCCGCTCTGGTTTGCTAGAGTTCTTTTCAGTGACATGTAGGAAGAGGTGATGTCAGCCATTTCTAGGCCTGGCCCACGCAGCATCTCCCGAACAATCGCCTCTCTGTTTTCTCTTTCCTGCCTTCCAGATGCAGAGACTCCAGGAGGCCGCTGGAGGCCGCAGGCACCGGTAGGTGGATGGGCCCGAGAGGCTGCGAGAGCAGAACCCCCACTGCCCCATGATCCAGAGTGGGCTGTGATTTGAGTGATAAAAAAAAAAAGCAAAACACTTGTATTTAAGTCACTGAGATTTTGCCGTAGTTAGCAATCGGTGGTTACGTCCTTAAAATAAAATATTTCGACTTCAAAGCAACGCCATGCTTCATGAGGAAACACAGACATTCTCACTACAGTGAGAACAATCAAGGGTTCCCCAGTTACCGTCAGTATTTAGCTTCATCCTGGGGGCACTGGCCAGTGCAGGTAGGCCAGAGGAATAAATCACGGGTTTAAGCTTATCAGACAAATTGGGGGGGGCCACTGGCCCTGACACCTCCAGAGACTCAGTATTTGATAAAAGGACTCCAGGAAGAACCTGTGGGAATGAGTGGATCATATAATAAATGAAGTCAGAACAACAGGACAAGCATCTAAATGAGATCGAGTCCATCTTCGACTGTCATCTCCATGTAGATCCCAGTCTAACAAGCGTTAGTGTAAAGCGACTGAAACAACGCAGACGCAAGGAGCGCGGAAAAGATTCAGAGCAACCTGGGAGTGGGAGCCGTCTTCCTAGAGACGACGCTCTTCCGGCCTCCGCGGAGGAACGCCAGCCGCCAGCAGCTCACCGACAGAAGCGCCCCGGGCACCTGGGGGCTGTGGCCCGGCCACTCCCCAGCTAGCCTGGAAGAGCCTCCTGGGGCCAGCTGGACCTTGTGCCCCTTACAGTGGGCTTCAAAGGGGCCTCCAACTGCCAGCCCTCAGAACACGCGTCAGAGGGGACGACTTGGCACGGCTGAGGGGTGCAAAACATCCTCTAGCCGACCCAGACGACACCCGGGGTGTCCCTGCAATGGACGTCGTGTCTCAGCATGGCGGCCCCTGGGAGTTGGCCCCTGCCTGCTGCTGTGTGGGGGGCTGACACGTCTTCACAGAGCCCAAACCTGTGCAGGCAGGCCTGGGGCTCCTCACTGAGAAGTGGAGGCCAGCGTCTGTGTGTATGTGTGTGATTGTGTGTGTGTGTGTGTGTCTCTGTGTGTATCTCTGTGTACCTCTCTATGTGTCTGTGTGTAGCTCTGTGTGGGTGTACATGTGTCTATGTGTGTGGTGTTTGTATGGATCTGTGTGTGTCTGTGTGTGTCTGTGTGTGCATGTGTCTATGTGTAACTCTGTGTGTGTCCGTGTCTGTGTGTATCTCTGTGTGTATACATGTCTGTGTGTGTCCATGTGTAACTGTGTGTGTGTGGTGTGTGCATGTGTCTGTGTGTATCTGTGCATCTGTGTGCGTGTGTGTGTGTATCTCTGTGTGCACGTGTGTCTGTGTGTACCTTTGTGTGTTGTGTGCATGTGTTTCTGTGTATCCGTGTGCATGTGTCTGTGTGTATCTTTGTGTCTGTGTGTTGTGTGTATGCGTCTGTGTGTATCTGTGTATGTGTGTGCGTGTGTCTCTGTGCATGTGTGTGTGTGTCTGTGTGTGTGTCTGTGTGCATGTGTCTGTGTGTATCTCTGTGTGTGTGCATGGGTCTGTGTGTGTGTCTCTGTGCATCTGTGTGCGTGTCTGTGTGTATCTATGTGTGTGTACATGTGTCTGTGTGTGTCTATGTGGGAGTGTGTGTGTGACGTGTGCATGTATCTGTGTGTATCTCTGTATGGGGGTTTGTGTGTGTCCATGTCTGTGTGTCTGTGTATATCCCTGTATGTGTGTGTATCTGTGTGTGTACATGTGTCTGTGTGTATCTGTGTGTGTGTCCGTGTCCATGTCTGTCTGTATCTGTGTGTGTGTGTGTACATGTGTCTGTGTATATCTCTGTGTGTGATGTGTGCCTGTGTCTGTGTGTATTTCTGCATATGTGTGTGTACATGTTCTGTGTGTGTCTGTGTAGCTGTGTGTGTGTGTCTGTGGGTATCTCTGTGTGTGTCTGTGTGTGTCTGCGTATATCTGTGTGTGTGCATGTATCTGTGTGTATCTCTGTGTGCACAGTGTTTGCATGTGTGTCTCTCTGTGTGTGTGAGATGTGTACATGTGTCTGTGTGTATTTCTGTATGTGTGTATGATGTGTGCGTGTATCTGTGTGTATCTCTGTGTGTGTCTGTGTGTATCAGGTGTGTGTGTGTCTGTGTGTGTCTCTGTGTGTGTGTGTGATGTGTACATGTGTATTTGTGTATCTCTGTGTGTGGTGTGTGTGCACGTGTCTGCATGCATCTGTGTGTGTGTGCGTGTGTGTCTGTGTGCATGTGTCTGTGTGTATCTCTGTGTGTGTGTGCATGGGTCTGTGTGTATCTCTGTGTCTGTGTGTATCTTTGTGTGTGTGATGTGTATGTGTCTGTGTGTATCTGTGTGTGTGTGCATGTGTCTCTGTGTATCTGTGTGTGTGTCTGTGTGTATCTGTGTGTGTGTCTGTGTGTATCTGTGTGTGTGTATTTGTGTGTGTGTCTGTATGCATGTGTCTGTGTGTATCTCTGTGTGTGTGCATGCGTCTGTGTGTGTGTCTGTGTGCATCTGTGTACGTGTCTCTGTGTGTGTGTATCTGTGTGTGTGTGATGTGTGTGTCTGTGTGCATGGGTCTGTGTGTGTGCATGGGTCTGTGTGCGTGTGTCTCTGTGCGTGTGTGTCTCTGTGCATCTGTGTGTGTATGTGGTGTGTGTGCATGTGTCTGTATTTGTGTGTGTGTGTGATGTGTGTGTGTCTGTGTGTGTGTGTATTTGTGTGCATGTCTGTGTGTGTGTCTGTGTGCATCTCTGTGTGTGTGCATGGGTCTGTGTGCGTGTGTCTCTGTGCATCTGTGTGTGTGTGTATCTGTGTGCGTGTCTCTGTGTGTGTGTCTCTGTGTGTGTCTGTATTTGTGTGTGTGTGGTGTGTGTGTATCTGTGTGTGTGCATGGGTCTATGTCTGTGTGTATCTGTGTGTGTGTGTGTCTGTGTGTATCTGTGTGTGTGTCTGTGTGTATCTTTGTGTCTGTGTGTTGTGTGTATGCAGCTGTGTGTATCTGTGTGTGTGTGTGTGTGTGTGTCTCTGTGCATCTGTGTGTGTGTGCATGGGTCTGTGTGTCCATCCCCTCGGGGCTCCTTCGGGCTGTCCCGCTGGGGTTGGGGGGATGTGAGTGCCGTGACCCCTGCCCTTTGGGACACTGTGTCCATGACGTGGGCGCTCCAGGCCCGCGCTGCTCCATCTGGGGGGACGCAGAGAGCCTCGGGCGCAGCGGGAGCAGACGCGCACCGCCAACACGCAAGGTATCCCCGCGGAGGAGGCCTTGACAGCTCCAGAGGTCCCGGCCTGTTCGCTTCCCCAGCAGACGGTGGCTCATGCTGGGCTGTTCAGGGCCCTCGGAACTTTGAGTCTGACAAGATTCAGATCCCTAGAGAGCAAGACAAGCGTGCCAAGTGGGCTATCTTAGTAACCATTCCCGCGGCCTACGGTAACGCGCTGTGTGGCTGAGACGTGCTGGAGGGCTTCTGTGATGAGGCTGTGGTTCGGGGCCCCGCTCCGGCACGTCCTGGGGACAAGGTAAGAGTGGGAGGTGGGCGACAGGGCCCGGGAGGGGCTCAGGGTAGGCAGGGGCTCCAGCCTCTGATCTGATGTCTGTGTTCACTTTCGTCCCGTTGTGAAAAAAGCGAAGTCGGGTTTCCAGGATCCTTTATATGAGACAAAATTAGGTCCAGATGGTTTCACTGGTCATTTCTTCCAAACATTTAAGGATGAAATGGTAATAATGTTACACAAACTTTTCCAGAACATAGGAAAAAGAGAATACTTTCTCTTTTTATGAGGCCAGTCTACCCTGAATATCAAAACCTGAAAAAGACATTACAAAAAAGGAAAATTACAAGATGCTGAATTTCCTAACAAAATTATTAGCAAACAGAATCCAGTGATATATAAAAAGGATAATACATCGTGCTGAGTGTGGTTTATTCCAGGAATTTAGGGTGGTTTAACATTTGGAACTCAATCAATCTAATTCATCAGATTATCAGAGAATAAAAGGGGAGATTATATGGCCATGCTGAAACCTGAACAAAATTCAACACTCCTTCAGGATAAAAAAAAAAACTCCCAGTAAATCAGAAATCGAGAGAAACCTCCCTTATTGTATAAAAATATTCACACAAAAAAACCATGCTCAGCAGTGGAGCTGACAACTGGAGGGAAGTTGAAGCCTTAACCGAACAGAATTTGGACATGCCTGCTAAGTCACTACAGTCGTGTCTGACTCTGTGCAACCCCATAGACAGCAGCCCACCAGGCTCCGCCGCCCCTGGGACTCTCCAGGCAAGAACACTGGAGTGGGTTGCCGTTTCCTTCTCCAATGCATGAAAGTGAAAAGTGAAAGTGACGTCACTCAGTCATGTCCGACTCCCAGCGACCCCATGGACTGCAGCCCACTAGGCTCCTCTGTCCATGGGATTTTCCAGGCAAGAGTACTGGAGTGGGGTGCCATTGCCTTCTGCCAAGCCCCTACAAAATCTCGTTTGTCTGACACATGCATGTGTGTGCATGTGTGTGCACACACACGTGTTTCAGCTTCATAGACTTTGTCACACTGTCTCTCCAAAAAGACCCACACTTGGGTGTTTTCTCAGTTCAGCGTTGATTGAAACACTATCTGAAATGTTTCAACTAAGGAAACAAAACCAAACAGGCCAGAATGAATCCCAGGACCTCCTTCCTACTGAGAAGCTGCTGTGACCCTGAGTGGCGTGCACAAGGCCTTCACATGAGTCTGGCCTGCAGTCTGGCCTTTGACCCCTCAGTCCCGCTCGGTTCCTGGTTGTCGAAGAGTGGGACACAGCTCTGTCCAGGCCAGTGGTCCTGAGCCTCCAGGGATGTTCAGATGAACCTCCTTTAGAGAAAAAAATCTATCACAGAATCCCTCAGAGTTTAAATTATCTCTGCTTTAATATGTATGTATGTACAGTCATAAAGCCATATCTAAACTCGCTTTACTTACACATTCTGAAGGTGCATTGCAGGGCTCTGCAATCTGAATGACGTTTATCTTTGTGCTGATTCATCTCTTTGTCAGCGCTCTAGGGACTCTGTAACAAGTCACGGCTTGCAAGGTGAACACGATATTGACAATTAAGGTTTAAGTCTTTTTCCATTTTTAACTTGGTATCATCGTTCATCCTCTTCTGCAGAATGATTCTTTTCTCCCACGATTTCTGTCTGCTCACACCACTATGCAGTTTCCTGGACCTCTCTGCTGCGTTGTCTGCCTCAGTGTCTCATTCAGGTCGGGGACGGGGCAGGGCAAAACCGACCCACGCCTGATTTTGCAGGTAGCACTGCTTCAGGACCCAGCCAGGCGGCTCACTGAGGTGTTGTCTCGGGCTGCTCCACGCACTGTCCATGCTGAGCAACTGCGGCAGAACCAAAGGGCCTGGGAGCCTGAGGGGTTTACTCTCTGGCCCTTTACAGAAAAAGTGGGTCCACCCCTGACTTTTATGATAAACCGGTTATTATATTAGCACATTGGAATTAAGGCACCCATTCTTGTGAAGCTCAGTGTGTAAGTGGACATTGTATTGAGGCAGCTCCCAGCTATAGGCAGCCAGACTGGCTGCGATTGTTCCGTCCTTCAGTTGAGTCTGACTCTTTTCGACCCCGTGGATTGCAGCACACCAGGCTTTCCTGTCCTTCATCGTCTCCTGGAGCTTGTTCAAAGTCATTTCCATTGAGTCAGTGATGCCATCCAACCATCTCATCCTTTGTCCCCAGCCTCCCATCCTGCTCTGTCTTTCCCAGCATCAGGGTCTTTTCCAATGAGTCAGCTTTTTGCATCAGGTGGCCAAAGTATTGGAGCTGCAGCTTCGGCGTCAGTCCTTCCAATGAATATTTAGGGTTGATTTCCAATTCAGAACATTTCAGATTGCCGTCTCTGGACTGCTTCACGCTGCCAGAGGCTAGGTCTGCAGCACTGGTGCTCGGGTAGAGGGGGGGAGTTTATTGGCTAAGGCAGACTCATTGATGATTTATCTAATCTGCACAGTCATGTTACATTACAGTGTTCTCTTGGTATAGGAGGAAAATAGACAGTATTCAACAAAATTTTTCTGAAAAGCCCACTCAGAACCCCGAAAAGAATCAGATAAAGTTCTTGACTCAAGTCTGTGTGGAGATGGAGTTTAGGGGTCTGCTTTATTTCAAGACTTGGGATTCGAATTCAAGGGGTCCCTAACTCCCCACTCTCAACCGTTTTGTTGGAATTTCAAGTTAGATTCCCGGCCAGTGCCGGCGGCAGGGCCACAGTCTGTGCTCCACATAAAAGCACATTCATGGAGAAAAGGGTCAAGAAAACAGGACTTGGGAGAGACAGGGCTTCTCCTTTTGCAGTCTGTAGAGGCACCTGAATCGCAGCCTCCGAAGGCAGAGAGGGTGTGTGTCCCGCTGCCAGCCAACCAGTCCTTGCCGAGAGTGTGCTAAGCGTGGAGCTGTGTGTGTGGGCAGGTGTGCGTCTCCCCGGTGACTCCCCGCCTGGCAGGGCTGGCGGTTCACAAAAGCGTGGAAGGGATGCCCGAACACCATGGGACCCTGTGGCAGGGGCATCAGACTTCAGCTGAGGCCTTGGCTAAGCGTGGGATAGAAAGGCCGGGAGAATTGCAAGACTCTTGCAGCACAGAGCCCGAGCCCAGGTATGTTCGTGGAAAATCTGAGGAGTGAAGAAATGAAGACATGTGCAGACACGTGGATCGTGTATCCCCGGGGCATGGCGGACCCTGCCTCTCAGTCTCCCCTTGCTCGGCCTGGGGTCCCGGTCAGGACGCCCAGGCCCGACCCTGAGACGGCTCGTGGCTTGCGGTGGATCAGCAGTCAAGCCTGCCCCCTTTCCAGGAGGAAGTTATATTTGCCACCCACCTAGGTTCCACATCATCTCAGAAGTAATAAAGCAGACAGACCAGTTTGTATTTGCCAAAGTCTCTTATGCTCTGAGCTTGTAATATATTGGCCTGTTTTTCCTCCCCCTGAAGAAGGAAACTTTGTTCTCATATTTCTTTCTGAGCAAGACAAATGCGCAGACACATATTTCACAGGAGCTGAGTGCCTGGTTTCAAGCCCAAGAATGCTCCTTGTTTTCTCCTCCCCCCTCACCCAGGTCGATCACACACAGATGCCCGCGGAGGGCGTGCAAAGGGATCTTGTTCTTCAGAAGACGGATGAGAGGACACGTGTTCCCTGCGACCCTCCCAGAGGTCGGGGTGCAGCCTCACTCACCACCAACCATGTGCTCATCTCCGGAGAGGCATTTGCAACCAGGTTCCCTTTCAGACAGCTCTTCAAATGAAGCCAGCAAAGCCGCCCTGAGCTGCCTGCCCTGCACGGGGGCCCGAGTCCCTGGCAGATAGCATGTCTTCAGGGCCTGGCCTGGCTCTCTGCAACCAGCCCGGGCCCCTCAGGCAGGCCTTTCTATGCATCTGGGCCTTGGACTCTCATCCCAACGTGAGGTGTTCGCACAGACGATTTCCGAAGCCGCTTCTGGCTGCAAAGTTCTGCGAGTGAGTCCGTTGAACGTGTGGGAAACCCCTGGACGGATGGACACAGAGGTCGGTGTTCGTTCAGTTGACGTGTTACGGGGGCGTCCACCCTGATCACAGAGCCCTGCGTGACTCGCTGCTGTCATTTCTGCCCATCAGCTGTTGGTGAGGATCGTGCTCTGATTTGGCTTTATTGCCAGGAAAATGGGGGTGCGGGATGGCTGTGAATCGGGGGGATGACAGGTAACATCCCACAATCGTCACCCCCCCAAGCTTTCATCTGAAAGATGGCTGTTTCAGGACACCTGGTTTCCCCATAGCAGGGTCGTGTTCTTCTCATCAAGAACAAGAACAGGAAAGATTATATGGAAGTGCGCACTGGGGGAAATTCAACACCTTCCCCGCGGGAATGGACACATAGAGCCAGCTTTGAACCTGCACACCCGGGCCGGGGAACACCACACAGGCAAGGACGCACTCAGGGCGGCCACAGAGTGGAGCCACAAGTGCCCCCGGCCGGGGACACGCGAAGGCCGTCGTTCCGAGGGGCAGGGCGCGGGAGTGCGTCCCCTCCTTGGCTGGCTCCTGGCCTTGTGTCCAAAGTGCCGCTCTTTCCCCTCCCATCTCCACTTCTCTCTCCCTACCCTTTTTTCTGGACAGCCTCCCCTCTGTTCCAGGGCAGAAAACATGGGCAAACCAGAGAGAAGGATCGATGGTCACGATGACGTCCTGCTGACGTATGTGACGGTCCCCGGTGGAGGCGGCCCCGGGAGCTGCGGGCACCAGGCGGCCGCGCTCAGTCTGCCTGCACCTCCCCCTCCCCCGGGGTGTGCCGGGCGAGGCCGCCTTCTCCCTGGTTGAGAGATGCGTGTGGTGCTGGCCGCTGGCTTCTTGTCTGGAGTCGGAATTCCCTGTTTACACTAGGACCATCCACACTTTGCTGTACACACGCGTGATCACATCCGCATCCCTAACACACCCATACCGCTCAACACACCACAGCATAAACCCCCGCCACCCAGCACACGCCACACACATGGTCTACGTGCTGGCGCGCACACCCTCAGCTGGCCCAGAAATCAGGCAGGGCCAGAGAGACCCAGCCAGGACCCGGGCAGAGCGAGCGGAGGTGGGTCTAGGAGTGCAGGCTGCTCGCAAACTGCCTCTTCCATGTTCGCAGGCTTGGTGGCCATCGCAGGGATGGAAAGAGCGCAGATTTTCTGGAGGTCTTTCATTTGGCTCTTTGCTTGGTTTCAGTAGCTCCTGATTTTAGAGCCAAGCACTGCCCGCCCCAGGCCACACACCCTCTCGATGTGGCTGGGGTGCAGATGGACACGTGTGTTTCAGGGTTTGCAGCCATTCCGGAGGGAGACTTCCTCTCCACCTGGCCGAGGAGGCCTTTCTTTCCAGCAGCAACTTGACTCCTGGCCACACCAGTAAGGACGGCTGGAGCTCAAGCGGGAAAACGACATTCTGAACAAGCGGCCCGGGAGCAGTTCCCGGGGTGCCCGAGGCCCCACCCTGCCTCCCGCGGCCCCGACCCGGCTGTGTGTTTCCAGAATCGCCATGGCGATGACGGTTTACGAGCGTGAGTCACTCCTCTGGTTTCAGGGAGCCCTCGCCCGACCCATCTCTTTTAGCACACTTCCACTGGGTGTCGTTTGGCTGCCAAGTGCAATGTGGCAGCAGGTTACTTGAAAACATTTCACCAAAAGCCCAGTTCCGCAGCCTGGCTTACCTGTGGACCACATGGATGGCCGTAATTACAAACAGCTGCCCACCCACCGCGGACCAGTAAGAGCGGTCATTTAGAAGATGTTAAAAATAGCAAGTCCTGGAGCAGTCAGTTCATTTGTAGGTTCAAAAATGTTTGCCACCGAGAAGGGTGTTCTAAACGAAAAGCTGGTTAACTTTTCAGAGAAGGTTCCCTCTGGCCTGGCCCGATGGTTAACCTTGGCAATGCATGATAACAGGCATAATAGAAAAGCAGGCCCACGTGTGGGTCTTTATGCTGCGAACAGCTGCCCTAAGCAAGCATCCCGGGGTGCTGACCCGGGGACAGCTCCTCCCGGGGAGCCTCGCACTCTCCCCTCCCTGAAGAGGCGGAGACTTTGTCCCCGGGATGGAGGCTCTGTTCTCTGCGCACAAGCCATGCTGGGAGACTAAAGGCCTTCTATAAAGAGTGCCCCTGGACGAGCCTCACGAAGGGCCCTGAGACCAGAAAGAGTGTGAGGAAAGAAGAGAAGGGAGGGGGCGGCAGGGAGGGAAGGAAGGAAGGAACACGGAGGAGTCGGGGGTGGAAAGGGGCGGTTCAAGGAGCGCTGAGCAGGGCTCCGCGGCGGGACTTTTCAAGGCTGGAGCTGTTTCTCTGAGGAGGCCAGCATGGCCCGTTTCCAGACCTGACCTCACGCCCGCTGTTGGCAGAGCCGGCTGTGTCTAGTCTGTACTGGAGTCGTCCGTGAGGGTTTTCAACAACATCCTCACGAGGCAGGCCTCCTTTTCAAGTGCATCTAGTCCGAGGGATTCTTACCACCTTTGAGGCAGCCGGCTCCTTACATGCCTTCTTTCACAGCAGTAGGTGCGTGAGAGATTCGTGTAAGACTGCCTACTCTCTCCTGCAGGCTTTATTGAGCGCCTACCGTGTGCTAGCGGATTTGGGGAAGATAGACCTTAATAAAAGCACAGCGCATGTGTAGGTCCTGCAGAGTGGGCAAAGTTATGAAGAAAAAATACAAGGGCATCCCTAGATCTTGGTGGAATTTTGTAGGCACTTGAGAACTAACCAGCAATTTAATAAACTAGAAGTCTTTGTCAACCTGAAACAGGTTGGTATCATTAAGACATGCAAGGTCTCCTATAAAACATTTTAAATGATCAATGCTGAAAGCATCATTGCCTGTTATAATAAGTTGGTGGTGATGATAACTACTGGAAGAAGTTTTTCAGAGTTGGATCATAAAGAAAGCTGAGCGTCAAAGAATTGATCCTTTTGAACTGTGGTGTTGGAGAAGACTCTTCAGAGTCCCTTGGACTGCAAGGAGATCAAACCAGTCCATTCTAAAGGAAATCAGTCATGAATATTCATTGAAAGGACTGATGCTGAAACTGAAGCTCTAATCCTTTGGCCAACTGATGCAAAGAACTGACTCATTGGAAAAGACCTTGATGCTGGGAAAGATTGAAGGCAGGAGGAGAAGGAGACGGCAGAGGATGAGATGGTCAGATGACATCACTGATTCAATGGACAAGTCTGAGCAAACTCCAGGAGTTGGTGATGGACAGGGAGGCCTGGCGTGCTGCAGTCCGTGGGGTCACGAAGAGTTGGACACGACTGAGCGACTGAACTGGACTGATGACTGAAAATAAACTGTGAATATAAACACAGAATTCCACTGCCACAGCTGGCCTTTGTGGTAGGCCAGAGGTGCGCTCGTGTGACGCGTGACCTGACACATAATTGCTTATAGTGAGAACCACTCAGGACAGAACCTGTGGGATGTGAACGATGAGCTGGAGGATCAGAAACACAGTCTGTGTGTGCAGGACACTGACAGCTTTCCCAGCTACACGTTCTCAACGCCAAACCCTGTCTGTTGACGTATGATATGCGGTTAAATGAAACCTCGTGGGTACAAGGTGTCCAGGACCACGAGATTTCTCTGCAGACATGCCTCACAGCACTCACATTAATTTGACCATGTTCCTTGGGATAATCATGCTCCATCTCAACCTGACTTTCAGCTCCAGGACATGCGCTGGGGATGGAAGTTAGGAGTCAGGGCCAGAAGGTGCCATGAGGCTCACACACACGTCCCCACGGCTGCTGTGACGAAACAGAAAGCTGCTTCAGGAACTGACTCTCAATTATTATGAGTTGTTGGGCAAATAGGAGAAGGCAATGGCACCCCTCTCCAGTACTCTTGCCTGGAAAATCCCATGGGCAGAGGAGCCTGGTGGGCTGCAGTCCATGGGGTCGCTGACGGTTGGACACGACTGAGCGACTTCCCTTTCACTTTTCACTTTCATGCATTGGAGAAGGAAACGGCAATCCACTCCAGTGTTCTTGCCTGGAGAGTCCCAGGGCTGGGGGAGCCTGGTGGGCTGCCGTCTGTGGGCTCGCACAGAGTCGGACACGACTGAAGCGACTTAGCAGCAGTAGTAGTAGCGGGGCAAATGGTCGGATGTGAACTCGCTTGCACCTGAGAGGTGTGTTCGGCGTGTCCACGCCGTGAGCGAAGTGTCTTTTCCCCGCCCCTTCTCTCAGGTGAGCTGATGTGAAATAAAGTAAAACTGTGCTTAAATGTTTGCAACTCCATGTTTATTATGCAGCCTTTTCTTGCTCAGTCTCATTAAAAACAAAAGAAGAAGATGCTTAACTTGAGCAAAAATTAGTCCCTCCATTAACACCCAACGTGCCAAGGCGGTAGAGACGAGACCAGAATGGTGGGGAAACCCCTGGTGACTTCGCCTGGATCCATTTGTCGGTTCTAATGGTTTTTGGTGGCGTCTTTAGGTTTTCCTAAGTATGGTATCGTGTCATCTACAGAGTGACAATTTTACTTCTTCCTTTCCAACAAGAATGCCGTCTCTTTTTATTGCCTAATTGTTGTGGCTGCGTCTTCCAGCACTGTGTTGAATAAAAGTGGCGAGAGGGGACCTTGTTGTCTTGTTCGTGATCTCAGAGGAAGAGCTTTCAGCTTTGCATCAGTGAGGACGTAGGCTGTGGGTGGCCGTATATGGCCTTTATTACGCTCTGGCACATTCCTTTTATACCCACTTTGTTGAGAGTTTTTATCATATAGGGATGTTGAATTTTGTCACAGCCAGCAGAGCAAACAGCCAGTTGGCCCCAGTCAAGCACCAAGGGGTCTAGGGTGGGAGAGTCCTCAGCAGGGTGCACCCACCGGAGCTAACAGCTCGGAGGGGGACCCTCAAATCGGCACCCGTGGCCCAGCGCTGACGAGGCAGCGAGAAACGGCAGGAATGGCTCCAGCAGCGACTCCGTCCCTGGGGAGCATCCCAGCTGGTTCCTGCCTCTCTGGGGGGGTGGTTCAAGGTTAGCAAGTGGGTTCCCTCACTTACAGCCCACGCGCTCTCTGACCTGGAGTTTCTGTGGTGGTTTCTGGGCTGAGTGAGCCCGCGTGTGTGCCTTTTAGGAGCGGGCTTCCTGCTCCCTGCAGTCTTACGGTTCTCCTCCTGTTTTCCAAAGCCAGGCGTTTGCGGGTTTGTCTCCCGTGTACAGGATCCAGGAGCTGGGGTGCCTGGTACGGAGTTTCAATCCCCTGCTTCTCGGGGAAAAGGTTCACCCCTCTGTGACCCCTCCCAGCGGCGGATCGCCAGGGCAGGGGTGTGGGCTTCTCCTCCGTGAGACCCTCTCTCTAGCTCTCCTACCCACCCCGGAGCTTCCTTTACCCTTCGTGTGGAGACCCTTTGCCTAGCTTTTAGGTCCCTGTCCGAGGGAACTCCTTTACACGTGCTTGCAGACTGTTGTGTTAGGGGAGGAGGTGAGCGCAGGCACTTCCTTCTCCGCATCTTGAAGTGGTCTCTCATCTTCTTTGTTAGCTGAGCTGGAGTCTGGCAGGCAGGTTCCACCAGGGAAGCGCTAACTGCAGCCAGCGGGCGGGAGGGGAGGTCCAGACAAGCGCCAGGCGAGCAGAAAGAGCCCCTGTCTCCACGCATGTGCTCTCCTGGCCCAACGCCCTCCGTGCACTCTGGGTAATGTACATATGTTCTGGCCATGCTCTGTTAAACTCAAATTATAGTGTCTTGTTCCCTCTGCAAACACAGCCAGTGTGAATGGTTTCCCCAATGGCTTCAGTCGGTGGAAAGATGGAACAACAGAACCTAGTTTGTGGCCAGTGAACCCTCGACCCACGAAAATCAGGCAGATAAAGCCCAGATTTTGTCTCATGATAAATATACATATGCATGTCTCTAGCTATGCATGGCCGAGTTGTGCTAAGGCATCAGTAAGGACAAGGCTGACGGAATAAATGAAGTTCTATCTCTCTCTCACACACATACACACACACACACACACACCCCAAAACAGTGGTAGCTGGGTCTCCCAGGTGTGCAGGTAATGTATGATGTACACATTGTCTTTGATTCATGAAATAACGGCCAGGCGATATGCAGGAGATGAGTTAGCAGAGGAGTGTCGTGATGATATTTCTCTTTGATAAAAAAAATTCTGATTACATTAAATTTTCACCATCAACAATACCAAATAATTATACAACTAGATACGTCTATTTAATTTTGGTAGAAAAAAAATTTCCCCAAATTGAAGCAGAAGTTGATACTAAAAATTTTTTAATTAGGAATTAATTCTTCACACTCTACAATGTCCAAAACTGAGATAAAAATGTTACTAAAGAAAATAACCCAGTTGGGTGGGTAAGGGCTCATTCTCCAATTATTACTGATCCTTCCAGAAGCGACATTTACCCTCTGAATGGTGACTCTAAATTTGACTCCTTGCTGAGGCCGTAGGCTCACGGCCTGGGCTGTTACTCTTTCTCTTAGAAATAAAGCTGCTTTTCTGTGAAGGACTATATTGTATTGAAATTAACCAGAGGGAAAGAACCCAAGGGTTACTGTCTTTGATCAGAGCACAGACTATTGCTTTATGCTAAAATGAGAAGTTTAAGATGTCTTTACTTATATGAATTAAGAAATAAGGGCTGTGCTGAATATCATAATGTAAATAGAAGACATTCTTGGATCGTATCGTTTTTAGGAATGCCGTGTTGCAGGCAAATGTCAGCTGCCAGCACAATGAAGACAGATTGACTGGTCCAGGCAGTGAGCCCGCGCTGGGCTGATGAAGGACAGAGCCGGTCACCCTGATCTGATGCTGGCTCGCTTCTCCCGAAACTCCTCCCGGCCCTCCCCCGTCCAGGGCCTTACAGAGACGTCTCTTACCATGTGGCCAGTATCCTATTCGGTTTCTGGCTTCCTAAATGTTGTGCCCCTCCCCCCACAGAAGGATTATGCCAATTATTTCTGACTTTCCTGACCAGCCTGGGGTAGGTAATTGAGGCTGAGTGTGAGCCTTTCTCCCTTGCATCCCACTCAGACACGCAGCCACACGGCAGGACAGCAACATCTCATTACAGAGACTGGTAGTCAGGAGACCAGGTACTGGTTGTCAAGGCCGCCTTGTCTAGGAAGTGACCAGCGGTCAAGTCTGAATGACTGTTGGCAACGCTTGTAAGACGCTCTGTTCCAGGAAGACGGAGATGATGAGCGTGAAACTTGGAAAAATTGGTTTTGGGCAAATGATATGATACACGATACATTTTCCTGCTCTGGAGAATGGCATGAACAGGGCGGGAAGGTAGTCTAAACGGTCTGGTTAAGAGTGAGTTAGTCTCTGAAAGTCTGCTAAGGTACGTGTGTAGGGTCTGAAATTCACAGGCAAGGGGCAGACGGTTCGATCTCTGTATTCATTTCAGGAATGTTAGTGAAAACAAAACTGCTTAAAAATTATCCTTGAGATTTTACGGTACGAGTCCTCACTATGTTGTGACATTTTATGGGAAGAAAGTTTTTAAAAAGATGAATGTGAAACTTAGAGAAAAGGAATCCTTAACTTCTTTGTCCAACAAGAAGGCTTTCTTTTCCCTTCTTTCTAACCAATTTGGTTTTTATCATCATTATTGTAATTTTCTTTTAGCATTGGCAGTTGGCATTGCAAACTCTGGGTAAAGAGGTTTCTGTTTAAAATTAAAAGATTCCTCAGAACGGTAATTTCACACACACATAGCCCACATGTGGGTTTGCATCTGATTTTTCCAACCAGGACACTTACTTGGACGGGCTTTTGGGGGTCAGCTTTCTTTAGCGCATTAGGTTGTTTAGAAAACACCAAAATGCTGTGCAAATGTGGGTAACTGCGGCCTCATCCCTGGCCGCTGGCTTCTGCCAACGTTAGTCTCCTGCAGGACTCTAGCTGGGGCTTCCCAGCTTGCGCTGGCGGTGAAGAGCCTGCCTGCCGATGCAGGAGATGCAAGAGACCCCAGTTCGATCTCTGGGTCAGGAAGATCCCCTGGAGGAGGGCATGGCAACCACGCCAGTCTTTTTGCCTGGAGAATCCCAAGGACAGAGGAGCCTAGTGGGCTACAGTCCATGGGGTCGCAAAGAGTCAGACACAACTTAGCATGCGTGTATGCACGCGGGACTAACAGACAGGAAGCATGCTTTAACATTCTCGATGAATACGCTCTTTTCACCCATTAATCCCTGTCTGTTTGTTTTTTAATAAGAGGCTTTTCTCACACATATGTATCATTCCCATTTGTTGGTTATGGCAGATTCCGTATGGTTCGTGGTCGTTATTGTCGATATTGTTCGGTCGCTCACTTGTTGCTGGCTCTTTGTGACCCACGGGCTGCAGCATTCCAGGTGTCCGTCTCCCTGCACCAGCTCCCGGAGCTTGCGCAAACTCTTGTCCATTGAGTTGGTGATGACATCCAACCATCTCATCCTCTGTTGTTCCCTTCTCTCTCTGCCCTCAATCTTTCCTAGCATCAGGGTCTTTTCCAATGAGTCGACTCTTTGCATCAGGTGGCCAAAGTATTGGAGCTTCAGCTTCAGCATCAGTCCTTCCAATGAATATTCAGGGTTGATTTCCTTTAAGATTGACTGGTTGGATTTCCTTGCCGTCCAAGGGACTCTCAAGAGTCTTCTCCAGCACCACAGTTCTAAAGCATCAGTTCTTTGGCACTCAGCCTTCTTTATGGTCCAACTCTCACATCTGTACTGGAAAATCCATAGCTTTGACTATGCAGACCTTTGTTGGCAAAGTGATATCTCAGGTTTTTAACACACCGTCTAGATTTGTCATAGGTTTTCTTCCAGGAGCAAGCATCTTAATTTCATGGCTGCAGTCACTGGCCACAGTGCCAGGAAAATAAAATTTGTCACGGTTTCTATTAATTCCCCATCTATTTGCCATGAAGTGATGGGACCAGATGCCATGATCTTAGTTTTCTGAATGTTCAGTTTTAAGCCAGCTTTTTCACTCTCCTCTTTCACGTTCATCAAGAGGTTCTTCAGTTCCTCTTTGCTTTCTGCCATTAGGGTGATGCCATCTGCATATCTGAGGTTATTGATATTTCTCTCAGCAACCTTGATTCCAGCTTGTGATTCATCCAGCCAGGCATTTCACATGATGTACTCTGTGTATAAGTTAAATAAGCAGGGTGACATACAGCCTTGCCATACTCCCAATTTTGAAACAGTCAGTTGTTCCATGTCTGGTTCTAATTGTTGCTTCTTAATCTGCAAACAGGCTTCTCAGGAGGCACATAAGGTGCTCTGGTATCCCCATCTCTTAAGCATTTTACATAGTTTGTTGTGATGCACACAGTCAAAGAGTTTTGCATAGTTAATGAAGCAGATGTTTTCTCTGGAATCCCCTTGCTTTTTCTGTGATCCAAAGAATGTCGGCAATTTGCTGTCTGGTTTCTCTGTCTTTAGTAAATCCAGCTTGTACATCTGGAAGCTCTTGGTGCACATACAGTTGAAGCCTGGCTTGAAGGATTTTGAGCATTACCTTCCTACCATGTGAAATGAGTGCAGTTGTGCATGGGGTTTGAGCATTGTTTAGCCTTTCACTTCTTTGGGATTGGAATGAAAACTGACCTGGGGCCTCTGCTGAGTTTTCCAAATTTGCTGGCATATTGAGTGCAGTACTTTAACAGCATCATCTTTTAGGATTTGAAGTAGCTCAGCTGGAATTCCATCACCTCCACTAGCTTTGTTTATAAGTGACGCTTCCTAAGGCCCGTTTGACTTTGCACTCCGGGATGCCTGGCTCTAGGTGAGTGACCTCACCATCAAGGTTGTCCGCATCTTTGAGGCCTTTTAGTGTAATTCTTCTGTGTATTCTCACCTCCTTTTCTTAGTCTCTTCTGTTTCTGTTAGATCTTTGCCTTTTCTGTCCTTTACTGAGCCCATCCTTACATGAAATGTCCCCTTGATAACTCCCAATTCTCTTGAAGATATCACTAGTCTTTCCTCTATTTCTTTGCATTGTTTACTTAAAAAGCGCTTCCCTGGTGGCTTAGATGGTGAAGAATCTGCCTCCAGTGCATGAGACCTGGGTTTGATTTCCGGGTGGGGAAGATCCCTTGGAGAAGGGAATGACAACCCACTCCAGTATTCTTGCCTGGGAAATCCCGTGGACAGAGGAGCCTGGCGGTTACCATGGGGTTTCAAAGAGTCAGACACGACGGAGCGACCAACATTTCCACTATTAAATGTCGTCCTTGACATTCTTCAAGTGCTCTTCTAATTGTGATTAATATAATCATCATCGTCACAGTTATTATTTTATTTCAGTTTTAGTAGTTGGCTTGTTACTTGCCCAGTAAAGAAGTTCTGTTTAAAATTGAGTTCAGGTTAGAACTGGCAGACCTCAAGGTCTGCACTGTCTGTGTGATGAGGAGACGCCCAGCCCTCTCACTGGTGAGACCTTATTTATCCCAACACAGCGCCTGCATCCAGTAGGTGGTCAAGAGAATGAATGGAGTGCTAATTAGATTGGAGTCGTAATATGGATTAATTTATAAATTTCACAAAATAGCTGGTGACTAACGTTTAATGTCGCAGCTGGGAAATGCCGCCCTCAGGGCAGAAGGTGTCTTGGCTGTTTAGAGACTTGGTCTTGGTTACAGAACTTGTGAAAAGTACTGAAAATTTACCATAGATGTCTCTAAAACACACATAGTTCTTGTGATAAATAATAGCTTATGGATTTTATTGGCCGGGCAACTGACAGCAGTAACTGTGAGTAAACAACAGAGGGAGACGTTATTACTTAGACACAGAATAATAAAAAGTGGCCCAGGGGACAGAAAAGCGAATTTCAATAATGATATCCTGGCGCGGGAATTATTTCACAGTTAAGGTAACTTCCATCAGGAGGGCAATATTTTCCAGCTGTTCTCTGCAACCTTTACCATCTGCATTATACCTTTTATTTTTGTGGAGTAATAGAAGCAGCTAATTCGAGGCATTATAGTTTATTCTACATTTGGACACCATGCTTCTCAGGAGCTGATTTTTTTTTTAATCCTGGCAGTTGAACAGGATATAAATGTCATTTTAATAATAGGAACTGAAAATTTAATAATATGGTATTAAACTGTAAGTATAAGTGAATAATACTAGTCCTAGCTCACTTCATTTCCTGCATAATTCTGGCCTATTAATGGAGGTTCTATTCAAAGGAATGCTGTATTACAAGATTTTTTTTTAAGTAAAGAAGCTTTCAACAGAAACACAGAGAGAAAAGGAAGATACATGTTGAGCTGTATATGTGGATTGTTGGAGAAACGCATGAATATTTATATGAATTAAATTTTCGTTGCCTGAAATATTCAGAAAAAAAGCAGAGACATAAAGGTGACTTTCACTTAGAGCGTTTCCTTAACTCTTCCTGTAATTTGATGTGTGTGCGTGCGTATTTTTTTATTTATATTTATATACACCCAAGAGCACATTGGAAAAAGCAGAAACACTTGCATAAAGTGAAAGACAGAATGGAACAGAAGTGAGCCAGACACGAGACAGTGCTTAGAAGCGGAGCTACCGCTGAGGGCTTGTGTTCGTAACGGGGCTGATGGGCTCCTGTTGCCAGAGAGAGATGTTATATGGTGATCAGAATTAACTCTTTGAAAAACAACCACCAAGTTTCTCTCTTTCATTTTGGCACATCGATGGAAATATGGCTAGGTTATTTAAAACAACTCAGTTAGCTATTTTATACTTTGAGTCAGAATTTTCACTGATACAAAGAAAAAGTGAGTTATAGATTAAGAGAGAAGTTTGACCAATTAAAGTGAACAAATACGTTTGCTCTCCCCGGCTGCTGTGTATTGAAGTCTTTCCCTGACAGAGCCTTATTTATCTTTATTGCCTTTAGTGTTTCCAGTCCGTTTTCATTCCTCCCTTCTCCCAGGCACACCGCCTTGCAGCCACCCCGCCACTCTCCAATCTGCCTTCATTGACAGCCGTGAGGGAAGCTCTCACCCTGATCCATCTGGGATGAAGAGAAAACCTTGTTTTCTTTAGGTTGTTTGCAGCTTGGAAATTGAGCAGAAACAAACCCTAGTCTTTCTCTTTCACTGGCCCAAGCAAATTCCTTTTTTAAAGAAAAGTTAGTTTAGCAATAAGGAATGGAAGATTAAAGAAATGGGATACTCTTTAAATTCCGCCCCCCCCCACCATAGATATGCTTTATATGACAGCTGGTCCCTGGAACCCTGGTCCTGGGACTGTGGGCGTGGTGACTGTTTGGGCCAAAAGACAGATTTCAGGCAAGCGCTTGCTGTACCCCCACCCATCACACTCCAGAAGCTCGCCTGCCCGCAGGTGACTTACTTGCATGTGAGTCAGCCTGTGGAAGGCCGAGGGGAGTGCACACAGAATTTTTATTACAGGACTGTCCTTCTTAAAACAGAGCCTGGGAGCCCGTGGTGTGAGTGGTAGAGTGTCTCACGAGAGTTCCTGGCGTCTGGTTTGACAATCATCTTTTTGAAAATGTAGTCTTTTGTGAGCTTGTGGCCCAAAATGATACAGCAAGATTGATGCTGGAGACTCGAGTTAGGCAACCAGGAGCAGAGAATAAATCAGATTGAACACTGGAGGGGTGGACACTGGAGGGGTGGACACTGGAGGGGTGGACGCAGGAGGGGTGGACACTGGAGGGATGGACACTGGAGGGGTGGACACTGGAGGGGTGGGCACTGGAGGGGTAGATGCAGGAGGGGTGGACACTGGAGGGGTGGACACTGGAGGGATGGACACTGGAGGGGTGGACGCTGGAGGGGTGGACGCTGGAGGGGTGGACACTGGAGGGGTGGACGCAGGAGGGGTGGACACTGGAGGGGTGGACACTGGAGGGGTGGACACTGGAGGGGTGGACACTGGAGGGATGGACACTGGAGGGGTGGACACTGGAGGGGTGGACACTGGAGGGATGGACACTGGAGGGGTGGACGCTGGAGGGGTGGACGCTGGAGGGGTGGACGCAGGAGGGGTGGACACTGGAGGGATGGACACTGGAGGGGTGGACACTGGAGGGGTGGACGCTGGAGGGGTGGACGCAGGAGGGGTGGACACTGGAGGGGTGGACGCTGGAGGGGTGGACACTGGAGGGGTGGACGCAGGAGGGGTGGGCACTGGAGGGGTAGACGCAGGAGGGGTGGGCACTGGAGGGGTAGATGCAGGAGGGATGGACACTGGAGGGATGGACACTGGAGGGATGGACACTGGAGGGGTGGACACTGGAGGGGTGGATGAAAGAGAGCTTATTCATAGAAACCCTAGATGCTATCTATCTGCATAGTAGGGGCTGAAGTGGCCACCCCTCCAAAAGATGTGTCCATGTCTTTGTTCCCAGACCTGTGACTGTGACCTTGCAGATGTGCCCAAGTAAATGACCTGGATATGAGGTCCTCCTGGATGTCCTCATAGGAAACACACAAGGGGAGACCCAGGAGGAGAGGAGAGGCCCTGGGACCGGGGTCAGAGGCTGCAGCAATACGGCCAAAGCCAAGGACATGAGAGCTGCCAGAAGCCAGAAGAGACAAAGGGCAGATTCTCCCTAGGACCCCTGGGGCGAGCACAGTGCCGCTGCCACCCTGATCTCAGACCCGGGGCCTCCAGAACTGACAGAGGGAGTATTTCTATTGTTTAAGCCACCAGGGTTTGATGATTTATTATGGCAGCTACTGGGAATCAGTTTATTCATCCATCTATCCACCTACTTACCTGTATCACCTAACACCTGTCTAAATAAATATCGACACTTACCCTTGCACCATAGTCTCAGTTTTTGTCGACTCATTCCCATTTCTCTAATTACCTGTATTTAATTATTCCATGAGCACTAAAATTAGTTTACCTATTTACTGAAAAACTCATGAATTCTAATCCTTCTCAATTTGAGGCAGTATTCTATCTCTCTACTCCATTTTATCACACATATGCATATATTAAACTTATACATATATGGTAAAAAAATCTTCATTTTTCATCTGCGCCACCTCTGGGTATTTTTAATGTTGTCTGTGTTAGATCTCAAGCCTTTGCCTCTTACTGATCACAATTTTCAGGTATATTCTTTTGACTTAAATTGAAAATGTCTGAGCATGTGTTAAGAGAGTAACAAAACCAGGAAACTAAAGCTACCCTAGTAAACCTAATTCTCTTCCATTTTCCCTTATTTCAGTCAGTGACACAGGGTCCCACCTAGCCCCCCGTGTCAACACCCAGCAGGCCCCTGTCCCCCTTCAGGGGGCTCTTCCCACCCCTTTGACGCCCCCACCTGTCTCTCTTCACCTTCATGGCGCCAGCTGCTTCAGTCCAGCTGCCCCAACCCCCCCCCCCAACTCCCTGCCTCTCCTCCACCATCACACACGTGCACACCCGCCCCACTCACGAGCACACACGGACGCACACATTTCCAGGTGAATCTGGGGCCCCTGGTTACAGAGACCAGCCATCCCCTGAAAGGAGCCTTGAGCCCAGGGGGACTCCTGACGGACCTTCTGGGAGAAGCGGTGGCCGTGGGGAGGGAGCAGTAGCCTCTCTTCTCCCGGAGCCGCGTCTGAAGGGTGAGAAAGGCCGGGCACCTCCTTTGCCACTGGACCCTGACGCAGGCCGAAGGCAAAGGGAGGCAGGAAGAGCGCCCCCTGACCCAGAGGTCCTGCGGTGGAGCCGGCCCCTCGCGGGGCTGCGTGTCCCTCCACTGCAGCCCCCTCAGCTTCAGCTGCTTTGAGCGAGAATCTCATCCTTTCCAGTCGAAGCTGTCTGCACGAATCTGGCCGCTGCCCTGATGGACTCTTTCCTCTGGTTCCCACGCTCCTTGGCAGGTCCCCGGCCTTCATGCTGGTTTCCCCGTCTCTGACCCCAGCCTCACCTGCAGCCTCCCGTCCCCTGCAGGCGGTTTCGCTCAGTCCTCGGGGGCTCCTGGAGCAAAAGGCTGTTCTACCCTCAGGCCTCCCCGGTTTATCCAGTCGCCAGAAATACTGAGCACCTGTTTCCTGCGTCCTGGAGACTTAGGCTCAAACCAACAGGCACAAGTTGCTGCCTCCATGGGGCTCGTATTGTAGGTGAGGTGAAGGAAGAGGGCAAAGCATAACTGAAATGAAAATGATGTGAAGTCTGTGCAGACGTGTGGTCTTCGAGGCACCAAGGGACCTCAGTGCACTCAAGAGGGATCCACGTGTGTGCTTGAAACGCTGCGTAGGACTGACCGAGGCAGCATCACGGATGACTTGGTGCTTAGTTGCTCAGGCGTGTCCGACTCTTTTGCAAACACGTGGACTGTAACTTGCCAGGTTCCTCTGCCCTTGGAGACAGTTCAGAAGAAGGATGGGCGGGGGAATGTCTCCAAGGTCTCTCCTTAGGTACCACCCACGTCAGTCCATCCAAGGACCGCTGGGCTGTTTCTGCCAGAAGCAGAGGAGGAGGGCGTCCAGGTGCCAGGTGAATGCACCGGAGGTTCTTTTCCGTAACCCTCTTCTTGCTTGGCTTGGAAGCAAAGAATTCTAAGGCCGGCCCGTGAGTTATTGTGGTGGCCACTAAATTTTTCTTGGACAAAATCCATCGGGCCAAGTCTTGAATAACTATCAGGAGCACCACCAGAAAGGTCAAAAAGAAATCTCTCTGTACTTTTCAGCATCGGGTTGACCTTCTTCCAGCCATAGACCTTGCTGACGCTGCTCCCTGAGGAGCCACCCTTCAGCCAGGCGACAACTTCTTTTGCCGTCAAGACCCGTGAGCCGAGGACGGTCAGCCAGGATTGTCCCCTCTTCTCTCCAGCTCAGCCCGCCATGCCTGTCACTCCTGCGTGTGTGGGTGGCCCCACAGACGGCTACAGGGAGCTGTGTGTCCCTGGAGATTGGGGTGCTGGGAGCCTGAGGCCATTTCCCACACAATCGCATCCATGAGAATCCTGCACTCCTTCCTCGACGACTGGAGTATTTCCAGTGGGTCCGTGTCTTTGTCCAAAACTGTACCGCAGTTGCCTTGGGTCTCTGTTCCTCTGACTTATTGCTTCTTGTCCTTGGGGCTGCACACCTGTTCTCTGAGACTCACCAGAAAGTCTCCAGGGCTTGACCAGGTTTACACATGTGCATTTGCACACCAGAGCGGCCTGGCCCACTTAGGGGACAGCCATCCAGATTTGAGGCCTCAATTCATGTCCGATCTTAGACTTGTTTTTAATGGGAAAGCGTGGCTGACTGAGTTCAGGAGGGTTTGGGGAAACAATCGTCAGAGAACAAGAGCCGTGGAGGCTAATATGTGTTGAGCATGGGCTGTGTGTTAAGTGTGGGACAGTTTCCGCTGCAATCACTGGGCAATCGAGGTCGACGGCTCGGACAGTTGAGCGTTCCAGTTCTCTTCCCAGGCTTCCGGGCAGGAGAGTGACTATGGGTCCCAGCGGGAGTCCAGTGACGCTGGACTTCAGGTCTCTGCGTCTCACCCATAAGCGCTGGCCACGTTTGCTGCTAGTTCACATTGATCTGGAAACCACCACAACCGAAGGCGGGTGGGCCCCAGACTCGCGCTGCTCTTCACGCTGGAGAGAAGCGTGGTGGAGACTGTCTCCGTGCTGTCTCGACCCGCTCGCCTGCCCCTGGAATTCCCACTTCTCCTGATTCGCTGCTTCTCTCTCCAGGAGAACACACGCTCCTCCAGGAGCCTCCGTGAACATTCACAGACGTTCCGCAGGTCTCAGGAACCGGCTGGGGCTTCTTGTTTAATACTCATGGGTAGCTGGGGCCTGGAGAGCTTTCACAGCCCCTGGTTTCGCCGGCAGACTGGGGATGAAGGGGCCAGGGAGCGGGGAAATGGCGTGTGACCAGGCTGAGCCCCGTGTGTTGGCTTTGGAGACAGTGCACCCTCACTCCAAGGACCTTAATTGGCTGATAGAGCGACTGCTTCAGCCAAGCGGCCAATTGATACCCAACATTTGAGGGTTGGTTTTCCAACCCCAGTCAGATGAGTTTCT
Organism: Capricornis sumatraensis; assembly: GCF_032405125.1. Taxonomy (NCBI): domain Eukaryota; kingdom Metazoa; phylum Chordata; class Mammalia; order Artiodactyla; family Bovidae; genus Capricornis; species Capricornis sumatraensis. The sequence continues at coordinate 54,343,434 of NC_091090.1, read as the reverse complement.
TGGCATAAAAGGGGTAACTGCTGTAAATGCAATTCATTTCCTTGACTCTGCACCCGCTCTGTAATGTAAGGGTATCACTCTGTCTGGTTAATTCCAGACAAGGTTCTGTGAGCAGATGGGGAATTTGGATTTTCGAATTTGAAAAAAAAAAAAAAGCCGAAGTGAGTGTGAGTTTTATGCAGTTACGTTGATACTTCTTCCGTCTTATGGAAAATGTACTAAGTTCCAATACCACAGAAGGCGGACTGTGAGAGTGGAGCAGTGCGGAGCCTGACAGGGCTGAGGCCTGCCCTGGTTCAATAGGCGGTCGGCCCAGGGAACCTGCCCTGAGCCAGGAAACCCCAACTCTGCCCCTGGCGTGGAAGGTGCCCTCAGACAGTCAGCACTGTGGTCACTGCCTGGAGGAGGCGGCTCACTCCAGAACAACAGCCGCAGACAGACTGGAAGCTGCCTCTTCTTAGCTGCGAGCCCTTAAGTCTCTTGATCTGACCCATAAAGTTGGGGTCATAACACTGCCCTGTGCTTCAAGGCTGACATCAAAGAACACACGTGGGAGTTCAAGGACATTCAGTCAGTGTCGGCTCCCTGTCCCTCCCTTGCCCAGGACAGCTGCTAGAGTCAGCCTGACCTGTGGGCCCTGATGCTTCACACTGTCTTGGGGAACTACAGACAGTGCCATGCTTGGCTCCGAAATACCAGCCCCGCAAGAGCAAACTTCAGAAAACAAGCTTGTGAGACAGCGCTGCCCCCAAGCAGTGTGTTGTCCTGAGGCCTGGATTCCAGTGTCTTTGCTTGCCCTGCATTCTGCGGGCAGCCCGCTCACCACTGCTCTTCGCAAGGCCCGCCCTGGACTTCCTTTCTCTCTCTCTCATTTACCAGGTAAATGAAGCCTGTTGTCGAAACTTCCTTCCCCTCGTTCACTCCGGTCTGACTTTGCAAGCTGCGAGAGCCTTTATTCAGGCTGCAGGAAAGAGCGCTAAACCAGATGTCGGGGGCCTGGGTTTCTGGAAGCCATTCCCCTTCTCTCCGATGAGACGTCTGACGTGTGAAGGGGCGCCCCTGGCAGGAAGCCAGCCCTGCTGCGCACACGGGCTCACTCCCGCCTGACCCCGCGCGCCCTGCCTCGGTCTGCAGCGCCGGCTGTGCCGGGACGCCTGCTCATCACCCCTGCGCTTCCCCGGGCTCCCCGGCTCCCCCGGGGTGTCTGCTGTGGGTCATTCGGTAGCTGAGGGCTCCTCATTACAGGGAACCCACAAAGTGCTGGAGTTTGTCAAGTGGTCCAGCCCAGGTAGGTGTCATTTTGTTTAGAAAAGAAAGCAAGTTCACTCAAGACTCCTTCCCTTTCTTCTTGACTTCTGCAGTGATCCCTGTGGACAGGAAGCGGGCTGCTTGCAGCAGTCCCCGCAGACCTGGCCTAGCCTGGGCGGGGGTGGGGGGGTGCTCCTCCAGCTGAGGGGCTATCAGTGGGCGCCCACCTGGGCGTCGGGCCTGCGGCCAGCCCCCCCGGCTCTGTCTCCTCCCCTCCTTAGCTCCTCCGCTGCAGCCAACGATGCTCCTGGGAAGGAAGGAGCAGTCTACTCTGCTCCCCAGATGTGGCTCTTTGGAAAATGGAGCCGAGGGGAACGAAAGGCGTTTATCTGTGTGTTTGTGTGTTTAATCGACAATTCTTTGTTGAGCATCTGTTGTGTGATGGGCACTGGCGTGTTGAGACGGGGTCGGAGGGCAGGCAGGGAGAGGCCGGCGGAGCCACAGCTGTGACGTGAATGGTCTCGTTTATTGGGGTGAGCACGGGGCCCCCTAGATGCTCCCAGGGAGGCGGAGGACCCTTCCAAGAGGGAGAGGGGCCTCAGTGCAGACCAGAAGGGGAAGGGAGCCGGCCTCCATCGGGTGGGTGGGCAGGAACGGCGAGTGGCGGTGACCAGTGAGAAATGCGGGCAGGTAGAGAACTCCAGGGAACCTGGGGGATGCCCGAGGCCTTGGAGGAGGGCGACTCAGGTCTGGCCAGGGCCCTGGCCTGCTGAGGGCCTCTGATGTCAGGACTGAGTCCTGGGCTCTGGAGCGGCAGCCTCCAGCATCCAAGGAGTGGCCTTTTCCTCAGCAACCGCCATCTCCAGCCACATGTGAGGCCTGAAGCTTCCTTAATGGCCTCATGGAAGGTGTGGAGCAGGCCCTATCCCATCCTTCAGAGAGATGGCCCAGGGCAGGCCCAGGGCCTCCCTGTGAGACCAGAGTGACGGGGACCGCAGAGAGCTCCCAGCCAACCAGACGCCGCTGGGGCCACCGCGAGCTTCTGAGAGACGCTGCCTGGAACCCAGGTCTCACAGATGCGGTGAGGAAATCCTGCACCCAGGATCTCTCTCTACGTGTGGGCGAGGGGGGTGTGGACCCGGCTACCTGAAGCTTCTGGACTTCCTTTCTTGGCTCTCGCCACAGGCACCTTTCACCCCCAGCCAGGTTCCAGTCACGCCCGAGCGACGGGCGGTCAGTTAGCCTGGGGTGAGGGAGCCTAATGCCAGCTTATCAGCGACACACCGCGAGAGCTCGGGGTGAACTGTGTGGACCAGTCACCCCAAGAATGTTGACGCTGTGCCAAGACTTCTGCGTCGTAGGCTCACAATTACTTCTTAAAGCAGTGCTTTGAGGTAAATATGATTGTTTCAATTTCAAAGAAATCGTAAATAAGCAATGAAATGCGTTTCCCAAGGCCTCTTATCTAGGGAAGTGACAGAGTCGGCCTTTCAGTCGGGTTGCCTGGTTTAAATCCAGCCTATTAGTTATCTATTGCTGCAAACTTGCCAGCTTAAGCCAGCAATAGAGGGTGATTGACTCACATGTGCTGCAAGTCAGGAATTCAGGAGCATCTCAGCAGGTGGTTCTGGCTCAGGGTCTCTAATGGGGTCATGGGCCAGGTGTCCCTGGGGCGGCATCATCCTGATTCTGGCCTGGGGTATCGGGAGGACGGAGGACCCGCTTCCAGATGGTGCCTCGCACGGCCACTGGCGGGGGCTTCAGTCCAGGTCCGCTCCGGGACCTCCCCATGGGGAGTGGTCCCCGAAGAGCAGAGAGGAAGCCGCGATGGGTGCGATATCCAGCCTTAGGAATCACAGCCTGGTGTTTCTGGAGCATCCTGTTGGCTGTTCCGTCAGCCCTGCTTCTCTGAGAGGCAGGGACCATGCGGGTGAACACAGCTGGAGGACGGGCAGGCGGCCCTGGGTGCCAACTGGCCCCTCGGACACAGCGCATGTCTCACTGTCCAGAGCTGCCGGGAGCCTCCACCCCGGGTGCACCTTTGAAGGGAGGCTACAGGACAAGACGTGAAACACGCACACACGCGAGCGTGCACACTCACGAGTATCCGCTATGCTGTAAATGCCACTGTTCGGATACTCAAATGAGGGGACTTTTAAGATAATCGCCCTCCTGGTGGGCTGTATGTTACCTTGATGTTTATCTTAATGTTTCCATTACATCAATATTTTTATTTAGAACATTAATTACGGATGATCTTGCCTAATTTTTTAAAATTTTATAATATGAACCCATACCCTATTGTCATAATTAGAAGAAGGTTATTGTTAAAGCCATCTTTAATGTATACATATCAAAGCCTGTATGATGACTCCTAGTTGGAATTCTTGGGACCTCATAGGAAGCAGTCTGTTTAGATGTTTCAGAAGGCAAACTGTGTGCTGTTACTGACACAATTATATGTAGAATTACACACTCCATTGTAAGTACAAATGTGTGCCATTACCTGGAATTCAAATCAGAGGAAGATAGGAGGTGGAGAAACCCAGGATGAAAACCACAAGACGCAGGATGGCAGAGAAGTGGGGAAGGCTTGCAGTGAATTTTACGGGGTCTTAGCACCGAGTCGCTGGGTGGTCCTCGATAATTTAAAGGGGCTGGAAAGCCACACTTTCTGAACCTTAGTTACCTCATCTGCAAGACAGAGGAAGGCCGTGACACCGTGCTTCCAGCTCCACAGAGCCGTTGGAGGAAACAACGATGAGAGACTGTAAGTGGACAGGCTGGGGAGCCGGTGTGTTCTGGCCCAGACGCAGGTGCTGGCTGTGGCCGCGTCGCAGGCAGCATCGCGGAGGCGCCCCAGGCCCCTGCCTGATGCTGCTCTGCAGCCCGGGGGCCCTGCCTGGAGCCACACACCTCGCTCCCGTTGGCAGCCCCTAGGCCCCCGTGTTTCCCCCTGTGCCGTCCGGCAGGAAAGGCTCTGCGGGAGGCATGGGCTGGGCTCTCGTGCCCGGATGGGAGCTCAGGTGGGCTGGGTGTGCCAGAGGCCTGGCACCTGCGGCTGGCATCCACCGGGCCAGCATCAGGACACAGAGGCTCCCAAGGAAGCAGGTCCAGAGGGCCCCAGACGGGAAAGGGAGCATTCACGTAAACCTATCACGCTGTTCTCCCGTCCTTGCCACACTAGCTGGCCAAAGCCAGGAGGAGAATTGTGTTCCATCGACAAACACCTCTTTCTTACTCCTTTTCATATAAAACTATCCCCAACCTGCCCTAACTGTCTGGAAGCCATCTGTGTGTCAACAGCAGGCAGTATTATGGGGACAGGGGGAGCAAACTTCCCTCTTGGACTCTGGGTGGAAAATGAACTGCTGCTAATGATGCCCAGCTGAGAGCCCCGAGGCCCCAGGTGTTGCGTCTCGGACCAGCTTCTGCTCCGGTCCAAAGCGTGTGTGCGGGGGGAGGGGAACAGCCTTGACCTGTGAGCGTTTGCCAGTTTCCATGGTGTAAGTGTTCACGGCCAGGATCAAGGCGCTGACACGTTATCACGTTGCGTAGCTGGAAAGAGAGGCGGAGCGTGTGTGAGCCCGCTCCTGGGCTCCGCTGGGCCTATATTTACGCATCAGATGCATCCTTTGCAGCTTTACCTGGAGGCGGACCAAGCACCTCAAGTCCAGCACGTGCAGACTGCATCAGCGGTCGTGTCTCACACCCAGCCCGCCTCTGCCAGGGCCCCCTCTGCGTGCAAGCGCAAGTCAGCTCCCGGCCCCCCGGTCAGCCTGCACATCCACGTCCTCCTCGGCACCATGCCCAGCCTGCGCCAAGGCTGCTCATCTCACTTCCTGCACATCCACAGCCTGATTGCTTCTCCCCAGACTGTGTCACCACTGCTAGTCTCCTGCATGGCGGTAAACGGCCAGTGGTTTTCCACTTCTGCCCACGCACACACTCAGCCCATTTCCTTGTACTGACCAGAGAGATCTCTGAAAAATGCAGATCTGAGAACATCATTTCTTGACCTTAGCCCTTCTCCAACCTCTGAAGCTCAGGATAATAAACAGAGTCCTTAGCATGGCCTGAGGGCTCCTGGGCCTCCCGCTGCACCTTCAGGCGTAGTTCCGGGCTGCTCTGGCCCCGGGTCCTTGCTACTGCCTGTCCTTCGGGGACCTCAAATGCCCTGAGTTCTTTTCAGATTCAGACCTTTGCACAAAGAGCTCTTTCCTCCTTGAGTTACTTGGTCTGACCAACTCCTCATTCTTCAATCTCAGCTGAAGCTCTTTAGAAAGGTCGTCTCAGACCGGTCTTCATTTTTGTCTTCATAACGTCCTGCTCTTGGTTTGCAGACCCATCAGCAGAGTAGGAAAGCTGGTTGCCTCACATCCAAGCTGACCCGCGGTGTTATCAAACTTCAGGGTTCTTGACAACCCAGTATGGGGGCAGCCCATTGTGACTGCGTTTGCATTTCTTGGGTTACTAATACATTTGGGGCATCTGAAATGTTTATTGCCAATTTAGGGTCTCTGCTGTACGCAACGGCTGCTTAAGTTGGTTGCCCATTTTTCGATTCGGCTGTCTTATTAGTTATTAGTGGGGCACTTTACACGCAATGGGCGCCAGGGCTTGTGAGCGACACACCCTGTACACGCCTTCTGCTATTCTCTGGCTTGTTTTCTTACTCCTTTAAAGATGTCATCTGACAAAAATTTTTAAATTTAAGTTTATCAGGTATTTCTTTTCTTTTAACTTCTAGTACTATTTGTATTCTTTAGAATTTTCTGTTTATAGGGGCCTTTGAGCCAAACTCTCCAGAAAAATTATTTTCTCTTGATTCTTGAAAAATTAATTTGATTATGTGTAGAATTTAAGGAGGATTCCTCCTTTAGTATATTGGAAAAAAATGTCACTCTTTCTTGGATTCCATCACTGCTGATAAGAAGTCAGCATTTAATATAAATCCTTTCTTTTAAAGGTTTCTATCTTTTCTTCCTGACTCGCATTTAAAAATCTTTGTCTGTTATATCCATCAGTTTATGACGATATAGCTACCTTTGGTTTTCTTTGTCTGTCCCATAGGGAATTAACTGGGCTTCCTTAATCCGAGATCTTGAGTCTTTTGACGAGTCTGAGGATTTCTCATTCATTCTCCTTTGAATGTCGCCTCTTCTCCATCATCTCTCTCATCTCCTGCTAATCTCTAGTTACATAAATGACATCTTTCATTCTCTCTTCCATTTATTCTTGTCTCTTGGTTGCATTTTAAATAATTTTTTCATATTTATATTCCAGTTTAGTAATTTTTTGTTGATTGTGTTTAATCTGGGGTTTAAGTTATCTAATGCCTTTTAAACTTAACTACTATTATTTTTTATTTCTAAAAGTTCTAGTTTACAAATTTGATTTTCTTTAAAAACATGCTTGATCATTTTAAAAAGTTTAAATGATTAAGATAGTTATTAGAAGATTAAGATACTTATTTTATATTGTTTAATACTTCATATATTTAAAATCTTTATTCTGTGGGTATCTATCATCTATTTATTATTTACCAGTCTACCCATCTGTCTATCCATCAATCAGTCATTATCAGTCTATTATCTGCCCCTATATCTATCTGCTGCCTATTGTCTTTATTATCCATCACTATTGATTATCTGTATCTCTGTTATCTATCATCTGTTATCTCTCAGTTGTCTATCTATCACTGCCGATTATCTGTCTATTATCTCTATGACACTGAGATGTCCCCCATATTCCTCTTCAAGGGAGAAGCTGATGCCCAGTGTGGAGGCGCTGGGTCGGCAGGAAGCCCCGCCTCACCTGTGGGCCCGGAGGCTGTGCGAGGGTGTCAGGCTGGAGCAGCGCGGCTCCCGGGGACTGCAGCTCTCAGTGCTGTCTGTTGGTTTGCAGGGTGGGTTGCGTCAGAGCCATAGCAGGTTCAACCCCTTCTGCTCAGTCTTGCTTTCTCTCCCTCTGCTTCAGGGTTGCTGATCCTACAAGCCTCCGAACCCCACATCTGGCTTGGTGACTGCTTTCAAAAAGCCCAGTCAGCAGCGTTTGCAGGTACTGAGTGTCAGTGTGTGCGTGCGTGTGCATCTGTGTGAGTGTGTGTGTGCACATGTGTAAATGTGTGAGCATGTCACTGTGTGTGTTTGCAACCACGTGTGTGTGTGTGCATGGGTGAATGAAACTAGAGAAGCAAATTAAATCCATAGAATGACATCTTCAGTGAACCAGCTTGGCTGTAAGCACACCGACCCATTTCATTTTCATTGTAAAAATGTGTCCTCTTAATGTGCTTTAACTTATATCCATCAAATCTTTGGAAAAGTCTGATTAACTTTTACTATCAGCCATTTGTTTAAATGTTGAATCAAATTAGTTAACTTCATAATTTTATATTTAATAGTTATTAATAACTTAGCTTCTTATGTAGTAGTTAAGTCTATGACAAGAGTGTGCAAAAATATTTAGAGAAGTGTTGTGTCTAGAAATAGTCAATGGACAAGAAAATACCAGCTATGGTGAGTGTCCTTTCCTCTCCACATATAAATACGGCTCAGATACTGAAGAATTTTTATCATAAAACAGATTGGTCAGCTGAATAGCCAACTAATCTCTTCATAGGTAAAAGAGTCTTATTTATGGGATATGGAATACACTGTGGTTTCTATTTATCAGGAGACTCCTTTCTCAATGGACACATTTTTGTTGATGTTACTAGTCTGCAGATTCTGCTTGTCTGTTTCCCACATAGCTCACGGCTGAAGCTCTCGTACTTTTTTCCATTACTTATTATCTGTGACCATTTTTCAATTCCACAAGAGAACAGATGAAGTCCCTGCAATCTTGTGAAGCCATTTGGCCTGGAGGATGCTCCTTGGCTGTGTGCCGATAACAGAGGCCCCGGGGAAGATGTTTAGTGAGTCCAACGTGAGCAACTTTAATTTTTACTGCTTCATTTCGGCTCAATTCTTCAGAGTTGGCTCAATTTTAGTCCTGGGATAAAGTTTATGAAAAGGAATTTCCATGTCCAAGGAAGAACCAAGACTGCTGAGAGGTTTTATATATATATAGTATGAAACCTGCAAAGAGGGTGGGGGGAATCTATCCTAAACTGACTTTATTAGCTGTCAGTAATGACTTCAGAGTAGTTACCAGAGCCTCCTACACGTCAGCCTGCACCAGGAAGCTGAGCCCTTCCGGGAACCAGTCTGCAGCGCAGCCTGGCCCGAGGCTCGGTGAGAAAATCCGGCAGCGGGAGGTAATTCTCCCCTCCCCCTCTTTCTCTCTCTTTTTCGTCCCTCCTTGCCCACCTTCTCTTCAGGCTGTGGAAGATTTATTGCCTTTCAGTGCTCACAGATGATGTTTTCATAGGCTGTAATGAGGTCCCAGCAGTTTCTAACGATAACAGGACGTTGCCTTGCCTAAGATATATTACGTGTTTTCCCTCATCTTTCTCCCTTGAATGAAATGCTTACAAGTGCGTTAGCCCCCAATTCCCTTCCCTTTACTGTGAAAAATGGCCCAGTTACTTAATAGGGCTAAATGTTTCGCTATGACTTTTATAATAGCCATTCGATTTTGAGTAGAATCCTACAAAGAGGAGCACGCGAGTGCTTTGAAGGTGCTTCCCAGAGGGTCACGTGAGCACAGGCGAAGCACCTGCCGCTCTGGCCAGCCCTGCATCCATCCTGGTGGGGGTTCCCGGACATTCCCTGGTCCTCGTGGAGAGCTGGGCAGCGCGGATCCGCCCCGTCCCTCCGGTTCCGATTCTGGCCCCGCATGAGCCCAGCCTGAGCCAGGACTTGCCCCCTTCGCCCAGCTGGCTGGAGAGGTGGCGCCTCGGGCCGGCAGACCAGGAGGAGAACTCGTGGCCATGAGCTCCCCTCACTGGCTTCTGTGGCGACAGAGTCGGGAGCCAAGTCTAGAGGCATCTGTCTCCTTAAAGGTCAGACAGACTAAAGTGAAAACAAAGAAAGGCATCGCACCGTGTCTGTGACGCCTGACAGTGACGTGTGTCTGTGCTGGGACACGCGGACACGTTGGCAAACCCGGGAGGCCTCTCTGTGGGTCAGGGCTCCAAGGAGGACGCTCGCCACGGCCCTGGGGCTGCGGCTCTGCTCTGGGCCGGGCTCACGGTTGGGTGGCTTGCACTCTGCCCTGAAGCCAGCATGTGACAGACGGACAGGCTGGGCCTCCAAGCCAGAGAAGAAGCCAGCGTGAAAAACCGTTCTGGGAAATGCAAGACTCATCTGTTCTTGGACCCTGGGTGCCCCAAGAGGCCGGCTAGACGTGGAGCCTCGGGTCAGGGCCCCCGGGGGCGCTGCCCTGTGGCCCCGGTCTCCCCCCGTCCAGGCGCCCACTCTGCAGTCTCTCCTCCACCCCTCACACTCGGGTCTTGATTTCTGCTCACCGGTTCTCTTCAGGGATGCCCTGGAGACAGCCCTGAAGCCTTTTTCTGGATTCCTAGGGGAGAGAAACCACTGAGCTGCCCTCCCTAGTCTGCGCCAAGCCTGGCTCCCTGTCCTGTCTTCTGGGAACCACCTCTGCGTTTCACACATCAAGACTGAATGCGCGGTGCAGGCAAGACCTGGCCCAGCAGGCCCCGCATCCCATCCTCAGGGCCCAGCTCCTGGTCCTACCTGGGAGGGCCTCCCCACTGTGAGCGGGGCACCCCTGAGGGTGCTGTCTGCAGGGAAGCTGCCCGGGCTCCACGTTGCTTAGTTTTTGTCTGTCCGATTTTCCGAAACAAGCCATTTGTCCCCAAAAAGGATCAAATGGAAAACGTTATAAATACTCCAAATGGTGGAAACAGGAAGTGGAATGGAAGTGATGTAGCTATTCACAGAAAACACACTGTCATTTATCCTCCGTAAATATATACTGCTCATTTTCAGAAACAGGCCATGCTTCAACCTGCAGAAGAACGGCCTCCCCGCCCATGGGACGCTGTTGAGAGCTGCTCCCAGAGGTGTGCGCGTGTCCTGGGGTGTGAGCGCCATGCTGCAGGGCCCTTTCCACTCAAAAATTACTGAGCACCTTAAAGAGCTTGCCTTTATGTACAGTTTATCTACAGATATTCACCTACAGATAAGAATCCACCTACTACGCAAGAGACTCAGGAGACATGGGTTCAACCCCTGGGTTGGGAAGACCCCCCTGGAGAAGGGCATGGCAAACCCACTCCAGTAATCATGCCTGGGAAATCCCACGGACAGAGGAAAGTCCACGGGGGTGCAGAGTCAGACACGACAGACAGATTATACACACACATGTGCATTCATCATATTAGAAATTAATACTGAGCAAATTGAAAAATGCTTATTAATTCATATAAAAATAAAAATGGTTAACCTGTTACATCTCAACATAAAAACCATGATTTTGTGAAAACGGCTGTATTTTCCAAGACAAAAAAGCTAGTGAGTAGAGTGGCATTGTTTTCATTTTTGCAAATTTCCTTTGTTTTTGGCTCAGGAGGAAACTGCTGGCTTCTCTTATTTGCTTTGCATTTAATCTATTGCAATACCTTGTTTTGATTTGAATGTATAAAGGGGAAAAAGTCCAAGGAGAAAACCCTGGACTCACAAAGATGTAGTTGCATAAGGAAGAAAATTTTAGTAGACTTTTGGATAAGTATGATTATTCTTCTTTGAGTTTTTCCAGAAATTAAATTGCAATATTTAAAAGTTAGTTGTAATGTAGACTCTGAAAAAATATCAATCAACTTTTGGATCCAGGTTAACATAAAATCTTTCAGTATATTTTGTACTTTAAATGGATCTTTTTCACCCATAAATGGTTTTTGTTTGCTTATTTTAAACTGTGGTAAAATATACATGACATAAAATTTACCACCATAAGCGTTTTAAAGTGCGCAGTTCAGTGGCTTTAAGTCCATTCCCGTGCTGTGCGGTCATCACAGCCTCGTCTCTAGGACTCCTCATGGCGCAAACCTGGACGTCTGCCTCCTTTAAGGATGCCTCCCCTGCCCCGCCCCGCCCCGCCCCCTCACACCACCGCCCACCCCCCGCCTCCGCCGAGGACAGTCACCACTCTGCTTTCCATTTGCACCCATTTGATTGCGTCAGGCGCCTTCTGTAAGTGAAGCCAAGCTGCGTGTGTCCTTCTGTGACCGGCTCGGTTCACTGCACATCATGTCCTCCAGGACCGCCCATGTCACAGTAGCAGGTGTCAGCATCACCTTCCTTTTCATGACTGAATAATAGTCCACTGAATGAACTGACCGCATTTTGCTTATCTGTCCTCTTTCGATGACCTGGGTTGCTTTGCACTTTTTGGTTATTGTGAATAATGCTACTATGAACATGAGTAGACCCATATCTTTTTGAGACCCTGATTTCAATTCTTTTGGTTATATAACCAAAAGTGAAATTGCTGGATTGTTTGGTGATTCTATTTTTAATTTTTTGAGGAACTGTTTTCTGGAGCAATCATATCATCTTACATTCTTACCGAGCATGTACAAGGGTTCCAATTTCTCTGCCTCTTACCAACGCTTGTTAGCTTTTGTTTTTGAAAACTTATTAGTCCAGGGTCTCCATTCTCCAGAGAAGGAGAACCGATAGGATGTGTGTGTATCTGTGTGTGCACACACATAATGTTTATCTGTGTTTATGTTTATACATGCTTATATCTGTTTACTCTAAGGAATTGGCCTTAGAATTGGCAGTTTTACCAAATGTCCAGATCTTCCATCACCAAAACTGAAACCCAGGGGAACAGGTGGTTTAGCCCCAGTCCTAAGGCTATCAGGCTTCCGTAGTGGCTCAGGTGGCAAAGAATCTGCCTGCCATGCATGAGTCCAGGGTTTGATCTGTGGGTTGGGAGGATCCCCTGGAGGAGGAAATGACAACCCATTCCAGTATTCTTGCCTGGAGAATCCCATGGACAGAAGGGAATCCATGGGGTCTCAAAGAGTCAGACATGACTGAGTGACTGAACAGTCACCCAAGGCTAGCAGGAGCCAGACCAGAAAAGGCCGAGGCTCAAGTCTGAGTGAGAGGCCAGGAGGAGACTGTCTCTCAGCGGGAGGCCGTCAGGCAGGCGGGGTCGCTCTCGCTCAGGGTTCTGGTCTAGCTGGGCCATCAGCTCGTTGGACGAGGCTCACTCACATCAGAGAACACAGCCCTTTAGACTCAGTCTCCTATTCAGATGTTCATCTCACCCAGAAACACGCGAACAGACACACTCAGAACAGTGTTTGACCAAACGTCTGGGCCCCTCAAGCTGACACTTGAGGCTGCCCATCACAGCAGCCACCCAGCCGGTATGAGGCGAGAGCTCCCTCAGGACTGGCGGGCCGTCTTCTCACGTGCTTATCGGCCCGCTGTTTGCCTTCTTTGAAGAAACGTCTGTTCGAAGCCTTTCCTCACTTTAAACTCAGGTCGTCTGTCGCTTGCTGTTGAGTTGTGGGAGTTTTGTGTGTTCTGGAGACTAACCTCTTATCAGGTAGATGTGCTCACGCCTCCCTCCCTTTTTGAGGCTGGCCATTTGCCCTGTGTGGATGGACCCCGCTGTGTTCATCCATCAGGGGACGCTTTGGTTGCTTCTGTCCCTTGGCGATTGAGAACATTGGCCCAGTGCATGTAGGTGTGCAAATATCTGTTGGAGACTCTGCCTCAGTTCTTTTGGAGAGATACCCAGAAGTGGAATGATTGGAACATGTGCTAATTCTGTTTCTCATTTAATGCCTTACTATTTCCCACAGTGGCTGCACCATTTTACAGTCCCACCACCAACAGAACACAAGGGCTCCAATTTCGCTACATCCTTGCCAACTCTTCCCCTCCCCCTTGTATTTCTCTTTTAAATAGTAACCATCTTAACGTGTGTGAGGTAATACCTCACTGTGGTTTTAATTTTTGTTGCTGTAATGATTAATAATGTTGAACCTTTTTTCGTGTGCTTCTAACTATTTCTGTATCTTCCTCTTGGCCCATTTTTTCAATCGAGTTGTTTGACTTTTGTTGTTGAGTCGCAGGAGTTTTTATCTTCTTGTTAACCTCTTCTCATTTATATGATTTGCAAGCATTTCCTTCCATTTCATTGCTCTCCTCTTCACTCTGTTGACGGTGCCTTTCGATGCACAGGAGGCTTTAATTGTGATATGTCCAATTTGTCTATTTTTACTTTTGTTGCCTGTGGTTTGGGTCTTGTGTTCACGAGGTTCCTGCCAAACCAATGTCATGAAACTTTCCCCCTATGGTTTCTTCTAAGGCTTTTATAGTTTTAGGTCCTACATTTAGGTTTTTGATGGTTTTTGACTTAATTTTTGTGTGTACATATATATATATATACGTAGTGTGAAGGCCCAAGTTGTGCACGTGGATGCCCAGTTTTCCCAGCACCATTTGTTGGGAACTCTGTGCCCTCCCCAGCTGAATGGCCATGGTGCCTTGCAGAAGGCCAGTTGGCCGTGTGTGTGTGCGGGCTTATTTCTGGGCTCTGCTGTATTCCATTGGTCAGTGCGTCCGTCTTTACGTTGCCCTGCTGTGATTTTGCAGTGTCGCTTATTGATCCCTTAGACAACGTTGGCTCATGGAATGAGCAGTGACGCTTCTGTGGACCGTCTCTCACAGCTTCTTCAGCCTCCTCCCCGCTCCATCCGTGACGCTCTCCTTTTGTGACTGTGTACATGTCTTTTTGTGTTTTCATCTCCCCCAAAACACACGACTTGTGACCCCAACATTTTGGCTAAGTTTACCGAGACAACGAGGTGTCTCCTTTAAGATTCAAGTGTTCTGGGTATTTCAGGGCGTGTGACCAACACTCAACATGGGACTTCAATCCATGACAGCATTTATTCCAGTTCTGTTCCCCCAGGGACACCCGGTAAACAGTGTCTTGGAGTTGTAACCACAGTGGCCCTGTACCTCCTGAGACACCCTGGTCAGTACTTCTGAACGGCCGGTGGGCGTTACAGGAAGCGCGCGGCCCCCGGCGGGTGAGCAGACCCCCGCTCCCGGCTCCTCGACCCCTGCGCCCGGGTGAGGGCACAGGCTCTGTCTCCCCACACTGTGCTTTTCCAGGCGGTCTTCCCTCAGCTCCTGCTTGTTGTTACCGTGTGAGACCACAGCGCGCGAGACCTCGCCCTTGTGTTTGACCGACGGGAGAGCTGGCCCTTGGGGGAGACACGTCCGCGAGTTCTCTGGGCCCGCTCGCTGGAGGCGCCCCCGCTGTCTGTGTGTTCACTGCTTTTTCAGCTTGCCCCTGTTTCGCGTCAGTGTCTGCCAGCCACAATGTGCAGTGGCCCGGAGTTCACCCTCATCTTCCCCTCTGCCTCAACTATTTATTTAACCCTCTTGTGTTGAAGGTTTACGCTGGGCAGGCAAGGGGCTATTCCCTTCCTCTTGTAAGGATTTCCAAGGGGATGGGAGGAGGCCTAGAAAAACACCCCAAATTCTTTGACTTCAGGCTTGGACTTGAGTCCTGCCTCAGGGTGGTGGTTTGGGGAGAGGGCCCAGGGAAGCAAGGAGACGGAACAAAGACCAGGGCTTGGGTCCAAACCCAAACGCACGTATCTGGCAGTTCCTTTCATCTTTTCTTTGAGGCAAGACTGCACTTTCTTCCATGCAAACTCAGGCCAAATCTGTGGTCAGACTCTGCCCATCAAGAGGGCTAGGATGAGGAAGGGGTGCCAGGCAGGGCCAGCTCCACCAGGAGAGCCTGCTTCTCACTCCCCCTTGGTGTGGCCCCAGTGGCTTCTTCTTCTAACCGGTGGAAACTGAAGCAGGTATTCAAAAGAAAAGCACAGATTTGGTACCTTGAGCGGTGAGGTTCTTTTGTGACATTCCCGGGGTGCTTGTTGATGTGCCTGTTGCCACCCTATTCCTGCTGAAATGTGGTTCTTGCCCTGACTGAGACCGCCTTCCAGAACTGCCTCATCACTCCTGTCAGCGAGAGCCCAGTCTTCTCCCTGAGCCTTCTGTGAGCAGTTCTCCATGTTCTTCTCACTCATTTCTAAGGCTGTTTAGCTTATTTTCCTGAAATAACGTAGTTAAAACAACAACAACATCAATTTGAGCTTCTGTATGAATTCTTTAAGGAGAGGTGCTTATGTCTTCTGCTAATTGAGATTTTGGCCTGTTCTTCCAATTTTGATTCACTTACTTGGAAGTCGATCTGAAAAATTTATTGATGAGGCCATAAAGACCCTAGTAAAAGGCATTCAATTTAACTTCTTTCAAGGGATTTGTTGAAAAGTTATTTATGATTTCAGGGGCAATTTTTACTTCTTAGATACCTACCCTGTTGACCTTATACACAGGAGGGATTGCTGAGAATAGAAGGTCAAATGCCAGGCCAGGGCCTCCGCTCCTGGACCTGTCACCCCCAAATGAGTGCTGTGCCCCCCGAAGGCGTGTGCGGGAGTGTCCACGGCAGCATCACTCTTCAGCTGAGACCCGGGCTCCAGCTGTCGGACAGGTGACAGGAGGGTGGGTGCAACCCTGGGGGACCCACGCAACCTGCAGCAATGTGGACGGACAGGTCACACTGGACGTCCCCAACTAGTGACCCATGAGGAAGCAAAAGTGGGCACACGAGACCACACCCTCTATGGTTCCACTTATATTAAGGTCAGAGCAGGCACGACTCAATGACGGTGACAAGGTCAGAAGCCAGCTGACTGCTGGGGTGTTGACTGGGAAGGCGGGGGTGGGTGTCTGGGGCCCTAGAAATGTGTCCATCCTGATCTGGCTGGATCTGGCTGGAGCCACGCTGTGGGAGCACATGGAAACGCGGCTGAGCCGTGCGGTGAGATGCGTGCATTTTCTACAGGTATGTTATACCACGATGAAATAGCTTAAACAGGAAAGATGAACAACATGGAGCCCCTGACCTCCGGGAGCAAGAGAGACACATGGAAGGGACCGTGTCCCTGCCTGGGGCCTGGAGCTGCCCCAGAAGAGCGGTTTGCGGGAGGAGCCGTGGGATCCACGGCCCTGCTCTCCAACTCCCGAGTCCAGAGAACGTGTCCCGGCTCTGCTTCTGACCTCCCTGCGGCCTTTGGCTTTGCCAGCTGCTCCCATGGTCAGAAGTGCTCTCTGCTCACGTGGCCTCGTGGCTCGCAGTGGGTCCCTTCCTCCCCTTGGCCCATCTGGGTCTGTCTCTTTCCAGTTTCCTCCACGGGTCTGGCCCTGATGGATCTGTCCGTCTCTCTCTCTCGCCCTGGTTTCAGAACAGAAATCACTGACTTGAGCAAAAGGAGGCAGCACAAAAGAGCTGGCCTTGACCTTGGGTGCAGCTGAGTCCTGGCTCTGCCCTTCCACCTGCGGGCCTTGCTCTTAGGTGGATCCCGGAAGCCGCCGATGCCCCATGACCGTGTGGTTGGCAGGTTTCTCTGTGTCTCTCCACCAAACCTCCCCAGAGAGTCTATGTCCTGACTGGACCCACAGGCTCCCCCTGGACCAGTGACCAGGGGGTGGAGGCTCTGGGGTGCTGGCCTGCCCCCAACCCCTCCTTGGGAGCTGGCGCTAAGCCCAGGCTGCCCCACTGCCACCCCGCTGAGCCCCCAGGGGAGGCGCTGGCGACGCCCTAAGTTGGCAGCAGCACCCAGAGCCAAGCCCCGGGCAGCCTTCCCTCTGGGCTGCGGTTCAGCCTCTGAGTCACCCCGCCCGTCACTGTCTCTGCTGCCGGCCATGCACTTCCTAGGACGGGTCATTGTCAGGGGAACGGCAGTCAAAGAAAGGATCCCTTTCAGCCTGTCCTCACCTGCCCTGCCGGGTCCCTTGCGGTGAGGACAAGGAAGGAACCTGCACTCGCTGGTCCAGGCCGGCCAGCCGGCACCGCGGGTCAGTTCCCAGAACGATGCTCCTGAGGGCCAGGCCCAGGGCCTCACCCCTGGCCTCTCCTCATGCCCGCCTGGGCCCTGACTCCACCCCCTGCCCCCCAGACGAGGAACGGACCGGGCGTTTGGAGAAAAGACAGAGCTGTGGGCCCGCAGCCCGGCCACAAGGAGGCCGACAGGGGGTGTAGCCCCCAAGGGCCAGGGCGGGGGGCGACCATCCTGCCCCAGTTCCTCTGAGGGCTCCGGGTCTGGTGGGGCATCGCCCAGGGTCCTGTCCCTGTGGCTCCATCCCGAGGGTCCCCTGGTGCTCACGCCGGCCCTGACCCCACCCTGGGCCTGAGGAGAGGAACACAAACACTTCTGTTAATTGATCTCAGCACGTTTCTCTGATGCTGGGATATTTCACTTGGGGAGAAAAGCCACCCCACACAGCAACACAAATCCTGTATTCTGGAGTCAGTTTGATGAAAATCGCTATAAACCACGGGCGCTTCCAGAAACTGACTAGCCCCGCAGCCCCGGGGCAGGGCCACCGTGTGCTGCTCCCAGAATGAGGGCCAGCGCGGCCCGAAGCTGCTGAGAGCTCCTCGCGGGCTTAGCACAGCTGCGCCTGAGCTCAGCAGGCCACCGCTTCCTCGTCACGGGGCACGTAGCAGAGTCCGGAATAACAGCTCCGCTGTCCAACGTACACTCACTGGATTAGCAGAGCTAACAAACACTGTCTTGTTCCTGGCTCCCTCCTCTGAAACGCGATCCTTCCAGAAACGAATAAACTGTTCCCACTCGCTGACCTTCCTCCTCCCAGGGAGTGGACAGGTCCGCTTCTCCGGACCCAGGCCTGTCCCCTCCCTGCAGGTTAAACTGAACCACCTGCAGAAGCCGTGGGGTCCCTTTCAGGAAGGTGACGAGTTCTCCTCGGCTCTGACTTTCTGGGAGATGAGGCTTGACGACGGGAAATTGGAAGGACTGGTGTGCAGGCCCCACGGGAGGCCAGTTTAAAGGCCCCGGGCGGCCAGCCCGTCCCTGCCCCCCCGGTGGTCTCCTTCTCCCTTCTTCCCTGCGGTGTTTCCCTGACCCCCGAGAACACGAGGCCCAGAGGCACGGTCCTCCCCCTGCCCCCCGACTCTGGGGCTGGGTCAGGGCGCCCGGAGGGCCGTGGCGGCTGACGCCCTCTGCCCGTGGGGGCTGGCACCCTCTGCCCTCCCCAGAGCATGGCCTCAGGCACGGGGTGCAGGTCAGTGGGCGGGCCTGGCCTCGGCCTGGACGCCCCTCCTGGCCGCCGCGCTCACCCCTCTGAGCGGGGGTGGTTGGGGCCGCGACGGCAGGGGACCGGCGTGTTCTGGCCGCAGTGAGCTAGCCATGCCGGGTGTGACGGGCAGGGGTCTGGGGACCAGGCCCAGGGACCAGCTCCAGACGGAGGAGGAACAGGGCCCAGCCTGGGGCAGCCAGAGGAGAACTGATCGCCCCTGAGAGCTGTGACCGCTCTGCTGCCCTGGGAGCTGCCATGAGGCTGGGGAAGGCTGGCGTCACCAGGGCGCGGTCAGAGGGGAGAAGGGGGTCTGAGCGCCGGGGGTGGGCGGTCCTGAGTCGGTGTCGGCTGGGAGGACAGGCATGCTGATGGAGGAGGTATTGTGAGCTTTCCATGTGCTACACGACAAAACAGAAAAAGACGGGCATCAGTGCTGACGGCTCTATGCACGAGCTTGTAGGTACTAAAAAAAAATCTACCTGTTCTGACTTCAAACACATTCTTTACCCGATTATTACGCCATTGGGTAAAGAGGATTATTCCCCCTCCAGAATATTGTGTTTATTTTCGTATTCACCATAGAGGAATGTTTTCATATCAACTTGGCCGTGTAAAGAGTTTGAGTTTTAAGTATTCAGGGTAGTTACAGCGTTCTAACTGGCCCCCTCCCCGCGGCTCTGCCGAACTCTACAAAACAGGCTTCCCCAGGGCGGCGGGCCGCAGTGGCCGTGTGTGCAGTCGGGGGGTAGGAAGACAGACGGCTGGGGAGGGGAGGCCTGAGGAGCCTGGCTCGGGCCACGCCGCAGGTGGCGTATGCAACACTGACTGTCCGCACAGCTACTGCCACACGCCGTGGGCCGGGGCTCCACGCGGCTCCCTCCTCTCGGCTCCAAACCACTGCGTCAAGACGGCCCCTTAGGTTCTAGAGAAGCCGCCTTCCACCAGGCCACCAGCTGAGCAAACAAACCCGGGAAGGAGAAAGTGGCCTCGGTTCGGGCAGGGCCCAGGCGGGAGTGGGTGCAGGCTTTGGCGGGGCAGGTCCTCAGGCAGGGGATGGGGCCTGGTGCCCTGCAGCACGCCAGCCGTGAGCAATTTGCAGCCTTCTGCTCCTGACTTTTGTTTAATGGGACCGAGGCAGCAAGTGACTGCGTGGCAGGAGGTCAAGGGCGCAGGGAGAGAAGGGGCAGGAGACGCAGCCGCGGGTGCCCTGATGGGGTGCAGAGTGTGCCCCGGGGTCACTGGAAATCCCGAGATTTCCCTGTGGGGAAATCCCAAACAAGCCTTGTCAAGACTTTTCCTCCTTCGCTTGGAAATCTTTCCTTATTCTAAGAAACATTTCACATGTTTATTTCTGGCTCGCTTTATACTTTCCCGAAACTTGTTGGGGTAAAAACGACTTGATGCCTGAAAAGCCCCTTATGGAGGGTGTGGGTAAAGGTGTCTCTGAGCGTGAAACACAAGACACTCATACTTCGTCTTTCCAGCAGCTAGCAGCTGAGCGAAAGCTGATGCCTGAACCTTTTCCCATGGTTTCCGAGCGGGTGCTTTCCCCGGCGATTCCTGTCCCTTCCTGAGGACAGAACCCTCACTTTTCTGGATGACTCTGTGCACTGAAGGATAAATCCTGATTTTAGAGCCTTGGGTGTTTCTCCCCCCTTTTCCACACTCACACCTGGATTCTGATGCATCAGCCAAATTCAGGTGGAAAAAAATCAGACGCTTATAAAAATATTCTAAAAAGTCATGCCTAACCTTTAAGGGGAAAGGGCTAGCTGTTTCATTAAACATTTATCACTTTTTTGGGGGGGAAATAAACTTTATTTTCCTCTCTTGGGGAATTACCCAGAAGCAATAAAATGCTATTTTACAACTGAATATTCCAGTTTACATCTCATGGAACGAAGCAAAATAAATATAAACTTTAAAAGTATGGTCATGGCCCATATATTTTAAAAATTGTTGTCACCACGGACCAATGCAGCCCGAATACGTTTCTTCCCTGTTTCACTGTACAGGGCTGGATAGACTCACTCCTGATGTCAGTCTTGTTTCTTAATTGTCTGATTTCTGCTGTGGTTGACAAGGGGGAAGAAAGGGTCGGTGATGGAATATTACATCTTATTTAAAGAATAGACGTTGTCAAAATCTGAGAGTAATTCCTGGGAATGAATTCCTGTTCCCCCTTCTCCGTCCGGCAGATCTTTCCTGGCTGGCTGTACTTTTGTATTTGTTCAAGTCTCTCTTTCTCTTGGAGTTTACAGGCACCTCCTCTGCGAAGAATCCATCTCAGTTTAAGTGCCTTCCCCCTACATATCCAAGGATCAGGAAGGTAATGCTCTGGAGCCTGGGATTTGCTTCCGAGCAGGGCAGGGGGCTGAGCGGTGGAGGGGGTGTGGGTGAGGGTGGAGGTCGACCAGCTGGCTGTGAGCTGAGCATCTTTGAAGCTGCACGTGGGGCACTCAGAGCCTGTGACGTTATTCTCTTTAGGACGGTCTGAAATTCTCCACAGAAACATTTTCCTCAGTTCTCTCTAGTCTTCACTTTTCTCTTTCACTGGACTCTGGGTTCCCTCCTGGAGTCCCTGAACATTTACTCTGGAAAGGGTGCCACTTTGCCCAGCTGACCGGCTCTAACAATGAGATTTTTGGAGGTCTTCCTGAAGATATCCCAGCCTGATAAGACAGTGTTTCTCACTCACTGTGTCTGAGTGAGTGTTATTTTAATTCTGTCAGAGAGAGTGGGTCCCCACCCTCAGGAGCCCAGGCTGAACTTGGACGCGGGGCTTCCCCCCATTCGGGTCCAGCTCTGTGTCCTCCCCTTCTCTCTGCCTCCCTCCACCGTGTCTCTTCCCATCGCTGCTCTTCTCTTCCTTCCTCTCAGTTCCAACTCAACTCTCTTGCCTAGACGTGAGGGGAGGTCTGCCCACCACTGTCCTCAAACCCAGACCCCTCCAGAGCCGGTGGGCGAGTGCTCAGCCACCATCGGGCGTTCATCTAAGGCACCTACTTAAACCCGTAGCAGACTGGAATAGGTGTTGCCATATAGCCCCTGTCTGACACTGGGCAGTCTCCAAAGGGATGAATTCAAACTGTCCACAATGGAGGTTTAGATATGCTCAGAAAAAAGCTAATGGGAAGTCTGGGTGAGGGCGTTACCATCTGGAATCAGGAGAGAGAGCTGGAATTGGACCTCTGAAAGCCTTTCCGCTTTGCCAGGGTCCTCAGAACACAACAAAACTTCCTTGTGTTCTCTCTGTATACGGGTAGGATGGATAACTAAAAAAATCACAGGCAGATGATAGTATCAGAATCCGAATTACTTCAATAGGCAAGAATCAGGATGTAGAGCTGACAAGGTCAGGCGCAGCATTCGCGGCTCTGCAGCCCGTGTTTCGCTGAGAAGCACCAAGGTCAGTTGCGTAGCAGAGCCCGGAGATCAGGCATGTGCGAAAGGCATGAGGTCGCAGAGAATCTGGCCTGAGCCTGAAGGAAATGTCCAACGGCATGAATGCATTTCCAGCATCCACGTCAAGGGAGGCGACAGTTCCGTGCCGTGGTCACTGTAAGAAAGGGACTGACACGCTTGGGAAAATCCAGAGGCAAGTGAGTGGGCTGGAGAGGAGTCTGGAAATGGGAGCGACTGGAGCCCCGGGTTTCTAGGAGGACGAAAGGGGCGCCCAGGACACTGGGAAGCTCTCACAAATGCACAAGAGACGAGAGCAGTGTGGGGAGCAACCTGGTGGCATTGACGAAACCCTGGGCTCGCCCCGAGCTGCACGTGGGAGAATCGCGTGCCAGGCTGCACATAAAGAACCAAAGGACTGAGTTAACACAGTGACCATGCAGGTCCCAGCCCAGCCACTGGGCAGCAAGGGCGAGGGGCAGATCCAAACCCCGCAGCAAAGACTCTGAAAGTGAGCCGGCCCAAAACCACAGAGACGGCGGTGGGAGCTCGCAGCCTAGACCTCCTTGGGCCGATTGTCTACTGCAGCACAAGCACCAATGCTTCCTATGCAGCTCGCCCAGAGCCTCATTACAGAGTAGTCAAAGTGTCCAGGATGTGACCCGAAATTACCTGGTAGAGAAAGAATTAGAAAAGTCTCAACTGGCATGGCAAAAGGCAGTCAACAGACACCAGTGAGGTGACACAGATGTTGGAATTATATGAGAAAGATATTGGAAGAAACTATTAATAAAATGTTCCACAAAACAGTTGAGAATACACTTCCGACAAATGAAAAGGAAGAACTGGAAAATGTAATAACGAAACCTCAGTGGATGGGCTAATTAAGATAATGTAAGTGTTTCTACGATGATGTGTTTAATCATGTGCATACAGTTTATTCCTCAAAACAATGACCCTTTCTAAAAACCTGTTTGCAAATTCCTGAAAAATAAACGGCCAGGTCACAACATAGCCTTCTACTCTGAACATTCTGTCTCAATGCGCAGTAAAGTGTCCCGCACGGTAGGACTTGTTAGAGGATTTAATGCAGAGACCAACACTGTGAAACTCCAAGTGGTAGCCAAATGTGCGCTTCTAAACAGAGCTAGCTCGTGGTCTAGGGAATAGGTGCACTCTGGGAAATGCTGATCCAGACAACCAGGCTTGCTCTGTGGCTCAGTGGTATGGACTCCACCTGCAGTGCAGGACAGGCGGGAGACACGGGTTCCATCCCTGGGTTGGGAAGATCCCCTGGAGAAGGAAACGGCAACCCACTCCAGTATTCTTACCAGGAAAATCCCATGGACAGAGGAGCCTGACGGGCTAAGGTCCATGGCGTCGCAGAGTCAGACACGACTGAGGAACTGAGCGTAAGCACAACCCAAACAAACAGCTCGCCCCCACGACGCTCTTACTCCCCCACTGTGCTCGCCTCTCTCCGGCTCTGCAGCCGCTTGAAACCCTTATGCCCCCTCCAGCCCCAGGCCTTTACCTTCCCTCTTGTCTTCTTTCTTCACCCTTCTCTGTCACTTATCTCTTGGCGCAAAGCAAGCGCTTGCCACTGTTTCTTCACAGACAGCAGCCAAGTTTAGAATCTGGACTTACCAGTCACAGGTTCGGAAAGGCCATACTCATTTTCTTCCACTGCTCTTTCCCCAGACTTAATAATCACACCCTCAAAATTGTCTCTCGCGATGTCCATATGCTTTGCAGCTCTTAAATCACAGGGAGGATGGAGCCTGTCTCACAAACTCGGCGAGGCGAGCCTCTGTGAGGACGTTGGGCAGCAGTCCACTTTCTGGGGGCCAGATGCTTTGTCCTCAGACCTCCGTCTGTGTTGACCTTCCCCCCACCGTTTAATCGTTAGAGCCTGAAGCCCTCGTTAGTGAGAGTGGACGGAGCCAGGAAGTCAGAGATGATGTGGCTTCCCCTGCGGGCCTCAGATGGACCATCCGTCACAGATAGGCTATCGTCGGCGGCCCCGGCTCTCGCTCGGGAAACGCTACTTTTTATTACTCTGGAATATGTTCGCGTCCATGAACATCACCCTGACCTACAGGAAGACGGCTTGATAGCTAATTCCTCTTCATTTGCGCGCAGCTGTTTCGCCCGTGTTGACAATTTCCCTGAAGAAAAATGTTGCCCCTGGTGGAGCGGGAGCCTCTTTCAGCGTTGCCGGAGTTTCAGAAACAAACGACGTGCGAGGGTGGAGCCGCTGCGCGGGGCAGGGGTGGGGGGCTCCCTCTGAAAGCAGGGGGTGCCTGGGGGGGGTGGGGGGGTGAAGCCCTGAGAGCCTGCCTCCCTCTCGGGGAACCAGAGTTTACGCTGACACGGGTGGGATGACCAGATTCAGAGCAGAAGCCGCCCACCGCGGGACACGTCTCTCCACCGCCTTCACGAGCGCTTCAGCGTCATAATTTAGACGTTGGCAAATTGGTCTCCAGGCAGATGTGTTCACACACTTGCAGATTACTGAAATCAGGTTGTTGGTTTGCTTTCTGCTTGCCTGCCCAAGAGGACGTCGGCAGCACAGTGGGGCCGACGACCATCGGCCGGCGACCCCGGGCCTCTCTTCCGTGAAGAGCGCACACTGTCTTCCTTTAGACCCCCCGGGCATTTTGGAGGACGTAGAATTACTTATTCTTTTAAGCGCTGCTAATATTTGCAGTCTCCTCAGAGGGGCGACTAAGTTCCAGGGTTTTTCCTCCTTCGCATCTTCACCTCATAAGATAGAGCTTGTCCGGCAGCCTTGTCCAGTCAGACAGCAGAAACACTGTTCTCAGAGGTCCCGTTTTCATAGCACTTCTATTCGTAACACTAATCATAGTTTCAAGATCTAGGACTCCATTCAGTCATAAAGAGGTCCTCCAGGCTGCATAGGCTGGAAATAGATGTATCAGGTGTGATCATTGTTGGTCAGTCTGAACGGGCAAAATAGAACTGTTTTTAATTATAATTAAACTAGACTAGCTTCAGTGTTGCTAATGGTTTATAATACGTGCACACCTTCATCTTGTGGGGGAATATGAGTCAGTCATTCACACTGGTATATCAGCTACAAACAGACGGGGGCAAAGTGGAAACAGTGAGAGATTTTATGTTCTTCGGCTCCAAAATCATTGCAGATGGTGAAATTAAAAGATACTTGCTCCTTGGAAGGAAAGCTATGACAAACCTAGACAGCATGTTAAAAAGCAGAGCTATCAGTTTGCCGACAAAGGTCCATATAATCAAAGCTATGGTTTTTCCGGTAGTCATGCAGGGATATGAGAGTTAGACCATAAAGAAAGCTGAGCACCAAAGAACTGATTCTTCTGAATTGTGGTGCTAGAGAAGACTCTTGAGCGTCCCTTGGACTGCAAGGAGATCAAACCAGTCAATCCTAAAGGAAATCAGTCCTGAATATTCATTGGAAGGACTGATGCTGAAATTGAAAAAAGAAGTTCAAGGGTGAAGCTACTGTTCAGGGAAGTGTGGGAACGTGTTCGGGAAACCAGCCCTTTCCAAGCCAAACGAAAGAGTTTATCTTGCTTTTCTGAAAAAGGAAGATTTGAAAGCAGATCCAATTCTTCGGCCACCTGATGAGAAGAGCCGACTCACTGGAAAAGACCCTGGTGCTGGGAAAGATTGAGGGCAGGAGAAATAGGGAACGACAGAGGATGAGATGGTTCAACAGCATCACTGACTCCATGGACATGAGTTTGAGCAAACTCCTGGAGACAGTGAAGGACAGGGAAGCTCGGTGTGCTGTAGCTCATTGGGTCGCAGAGAGCTGGACACCGCTTAGCGACTGAACTACAGCAAAGTCAAGTTTTCCTTCATGAAAAAGAATAAAGCAATCTTTTGCAAAAAGAAAGAATGGCAAATCTCACCCCACTTGTCGCAGACAATACTAGACCTACAACTTATGATGGGTTAGAAATGAAGTTATTATACAGATGGTTGTGTTGCTGCCGTTACCGCTGCGAGCAAAGGAAAATCTTCCCTTTCATGTTGAGAGTCACAGGCCTCCCTTGCATCCGTGGTGCCAGCATTTGTCCAAAAGCAGTTCTGGTTTCCAGAGAGGATGGTCCAGGTGAGGCAAAAGGAAAACAAAAATTTCTACTAAAAAGGAAACACAACTATGAGCTGTGTACTTAGAACAAAGAAGCCAGCACTTTCCAAGGTAAATGAAAGAGTTTATCCTATTTTTCTCAGAAAGGAAGATTTGAAAGCGAATCCATTTATGATTTCAAAGTCATAAATGGATTGATAAAATAGTGACCAATTCAGTGTGTATCTTTTAGTAGCACGGAATTTAAAAAGTAGAAACTGCTACGGTATTATTTCACCCAAAGCATAATAAATACAGAGAGGAAGGCCATGGAGTCGATGCCTTAAACAAATACTGTGGCTCAAGAACCCTCTAACATGGTGAGGAAAAGGTTGAAAAGGGCCTTATTCTGTGCGGTATTTGAAACACACCCTCCACCATGATTAACCCAAAGATAAACCGAGGGAGGCCAGCTATGCATTCTTCTCTTGGGTCGAGGAAGTCACTGAGATATAATTTCATGTCCTACTTTGAAAATCTGGGAATCAGTGTTATCCGGACTTAGGCCATGTTTTGACAGATTATCCTGGGAAGAAGAGTTGCCACAGTGCACGGCCTGTTTCATTCCTTGGGAAAGCAACACCCTGGTTCTCAGGCTCCCGTGAAGCCCACGCTGAAGAAGGGGCCCCTCTTCAGACTGAGCATGAGGCTGGGCCCAGGGCCCACCCGACAGGTGGACATGAAGTCAGAGCGTCCGCCTGAGAGAGTCGACGTGCCCTTCTCTGGGCGGGGACTGAGGGGCGTCGCAAGGAAGGCGCGGCTCTAGGCAGAATCAAAGCTCGCATTTTTCGACCGTGTCCCAGAGTCCCACATGTTCCCTTCAGTCTCCTCTTCTGAGGACCAGCCTCTCTCGAGGAATAGAGTCCAGGCCTAGAAGCTTCTAAAAGGTCCCCTGCTGTTGCCCTGGGAGACCCAGCCAAGACCAGTCGTGGTGGCACCTCCTACCGCAGGGAGCTCAAGTGAGGTTACTTTGGCTTAATTAACAGTGACTAGACGGGTGATGACCTCCCAGGGGACGCTCCTGGTTAAAAACTCCGCTTGCCAGTGCAGGAGGCGCAAGAGACACAGGTTCCACCCCTGGGTCGAGACCCCCTGGAATCTGCAGTGGCAGCCCACCCCAGTCCTCCTGTCTGGAGAGCCCCATGGACAGAGGAGCCTGATGAGCTACAGTCCATGGGGTCGCAAAGAGTTGGACACGACTAAGCGGCTAAGCGCAGCACCAGACGGGTAGTACTTCAGGGGACTCGGCGGTCATCGTTACGAGGTGGCTCTGGTCTCCACAGTTCACGCCCCCCCGACCGCTAACCGCCGTGGCTGCAGGAGCTTCTCGTGGCTCCCTGGGTGAAGCTGCGCCAGATTTAGCTTCTGAGCCAGGGCGACTCTGGCAGCTCGGGAGTGTGGAGCCTCTCAGGGGTCGTCTGCTCCGCGATGTTGGAAGCCTGGTGGAGCGTCTCCAGGCCTCGCCCCTGTGGCCACCGTGCCAGCGGGCTCTGTCCCTTTCCAGGGCAGGGACCCCTATTTTCTGAGTGTCCCGCATCACCTGCTCAGCTTTGATCCTGGGAAAACCAGGAAGCAGCTAGAGCTGGGTTTCTGCTCAGATGACCAGGGCTAGGGAGCAGAGTTAACGAGTAACAGGTGCCCAGTCAGGGGACTCACCGGGCGGCCGGCCGTGAGGACCCCAGGTGTACACCTGGCTTCGGCAGAAGAGGCTCCTTCTGTGCGTCCTGAGCTAAATTCTGTGGTCAGCTGTCAGCCTGCCTTCACAAAACATCACTCCTTAAGCTGAGCTTTCCTTAAACAGAGCCTTGAATTACCCGAGTTATTAATATCTCCGTCTGGCTTCTGGCAGGAGAAGTCAGGAGAGGAAGGAAAACCCACCTCTGTCTTCTCCAGAAGCTGAGGGGCTGACAAGTTTGTCAATGCCTGTAAATCCGCAGGCTTCTCGTTATACTTTCTTGCAATGTAGACAAATGGGACTTAAGGTCTCAAGTTTGATAGGGAGAGCGCAGCCCTCTCTTTCTCAGGGTAGGTACCCCCGTGTCTAGGGAGAAGGGGTGTCGGGTTTAGCAAACAGAATCACAGTAAGTACAGTTAAATCTGAATTTCAGATAAACAACAAACGATTCTTTATATCACGGGCTTCCCACGTGGCTTAGCAGTACAGAATCTGCCTGCCAAAGCAAGAGACATAGGTTAGATCCCTGGGTCGGGAAAACTCCCTGGAGAAGGGAATGGCAACCCACTGCAGTATTCTTGCCTGGAGAAGCCCCAGAACAAAAGACCCTGGCGGGCTACAGTCTGTAGGGCTGCAAAGAGTCGGCCATGACTGAAGCGACTGAACAGGCATGCACCCATAAGTATACCCTCAATGTTGCATGGGACGTACACCGAAACGCGAGCTGTTTATCTGAAACCCAGGTTTAGCCGTGTGTCCTGTGTTGCATCGGGTAACCCTCCGTGGGGCTTATGAAACGGGCCTGAGTTACTGCTACGCCTGCCTGCAGCTCCGGAGGCTCCTGGGCGCGCCGCGGCAGGCCTGCGCTTCCCACGCTGACTTACTGGTTGTCTCTGTGACACGCAGAGGCCTGGCAGCGAGAAGCCACACAAAAGGCGCTGCCACGCAGACGCAGAAATCTGCTGTGGGAAAGACAAAGGCAAGTTCGGAACCGGGTCTCTGGGGTTCAGGCTTCGGGGGGGAAGGTCCTCCCGAGATCTGACGTGCAGTGGTGGGAAGCAGCATGCAGCTGTCA
The DNA here is from genome assembly GCF_032405125.1 of Capricornis sumatraensis. Classification (NCBI taxonomy): domain Eukaryota; kingdom Metazoa; phylum Chordata; class Mammalia; order Artiodactyla; family Bovidae; genus Capricornis; species Capricornis sumatraensis. The sequence continues at coordinate 54,314,839 of NC_091090.1, read as the reverse complement.
CCCCCGGGTCTGAAACTGTGGCTCTCTCTCACTCTCGCCAGGCTCGCGCCCCGTGACTCTCGGGCGGGGAGGGCGCTCTGTGGCCCGGGGCTGAGTGCGGCCAGCGGTGAGTCCTGCCGCCTCTTCTGCCGCCGCCGTGTCATCTCCATATCGCAGAACAATGGCCCGGAACGAAGGCCGCAATACACGGCAGTCCAAATCGTCAAGTTGCCAGGTCTGGGAAGCCTGTGCTCATCTCGAAAATTGTTTTCAGTGCCTTCCTCCCTTTTCTAAAATCCACTCACGTGTAACCAAGAGCCCTGCATTCGCACTCTGAAAGAAAATCCCCGACTTCTGGGGAAAGGATGTTGATGCAGCTACTCTCCTCGTTACTGGACATCATGTTCACATCCCCGTGGGAAAGAGCCCTTTCCCTTCGAAAGGCAGGCGGCCCTGAGCTGCCTGGGGAGGCACATCAAGTCCCACAGCGCCCCCCGCTGTCCTTTAGAGGCAGTGCACGCCTCCTAGGCTGGGCAGCTACGAGAGGCCGCTCCCCAGACCCGTGGGGCAGTTCTTCTGTGTATGCTCGCCACCTCTTCTTAATCCCTTCTGCTTCTGTTAGGTCCTTGCCGTTTCTGCCCTTTATTGTGCCCATCCTTGCATGAAATGTTCCCTTGGTACTTCTAATTTTCTTGAGCTATGGGGAGAGTCTCCTATTCTGCTGTTTTCCTCTATTTCTTCGCATACTCACTTTAAGAAGGCTTCCCTACTTCTTGTTATTCTCTGAAACTGTGCATCCAGTTGGGTATATCTTTCCATTTCTCCTTTGCCTTTCACTTCTCTTCTTTTCTCAGCTATTTGTAAAACCTCCTCATAAAACCGCTTTGCCTTCTTGCATTTCTTTTCCTTTGAGATGGTTTTGGCCACCGCCTCCCGGACAATATTACTAACCTCCATCCATAGTTCTTCAGGCACTCTGTATACCAGATCTAATCTCCTGAATCTATCTGTCACCTCCAGTATAAAATCATAAGGGATTTTATTTAGGTCATACCTAAATGGTCTAGCGGTTTTCCCTACTTTCTTCCATTTTAAGCCTGAATTTTGCCGTAAGGCGCCAACGATCTGACCCACAGTCAGCTCGAGGTCTTGTTTCTGCTGACCATACAGAGCTCGGATGCCTTTGCTGTTTGAGTCCGAGGTGTTGGGTACTGAACGTAAAACCCAGGAGGATGACCTAGAAAAGCGTCCACTGACTCCAGATGGGGAACAGGAGCAAAGCGCCAAATCGTCCGAAGGGAGTATCTGCACGACGCCTTGGCAGAGCAGGGGGGGCTCAGGAGTCCCTCTACGTTGCGCTGGAACAGAAGCTCGCAGACAAAAGGAACTAAAATCAGGCACAGCTGTCAGAGAGTGAAAGGGGCTGGACCCAGCTGGATGCTGCAGCCACAGGGGGGGTCTCAGCTTGCTCGGGAGCTGCGGGCTCCTTGGGGTCAGATCTGAGGCTGCAGCCCCCCGAGTGGTAGGAGCATCCCCTTCTCCCTCCCGTGAAGTCGGCAGGCCTCCCACCCACCCGATGGCACTGTGGCCAGTCTCTCCTCTCCCCGTGGATGTCTGGTGTCAGAGGTGTGCGGCCAGTCAGGACCACCTGGTCTGGGCCCTCCCCTCACTCTACAAGCCTCGGGTGACTGGTCTAAAGTCCCAGTGACATCTCTGTACAGATGCTTTATTTCCACCCGCTGCAGCGTGGCTCATGACTCAGTAGCATGGGTAACTTCTCAGTTTGGTGGCAAAAGGAAGTTTCAAAGATATGGCAGATGACAGATGGTCACAGAGGGACTTGGGAGGTGGGTGCCCAGGTACCTGGCCAAGCCTCCTCAGACACTTGGTTTTATTGCTTTTGGAGTCTGTTTGGTTCACAGAAATGTATGAAGTCACACCCCAAACAGATGAAGGGTTAGTCTTGGTCTGCTGGCGAGCTATTCTTCCGTGATCCTGGTATGTGGAGTCGAGGGTAAACCTTTACGCTCAGGGTGGTTCTGGAGCCTGCCTGGAATCCTTCCCGAGCTCAGGCAGACCAACTTAAGTTCACAACTGAACTTAAATGCTTTCAAAAATGGAGCAATATTTTACTAAAATTAAACAAAACAGATCAACTCACAGCATCTCAGGTATTTCAATTTTCTTTCATAAATCAAAGAACTCTGAGTATGTTTAATTCTTCTGAGTTTTGGGTTTATAACAATGAGAACCTGAAAACAGGCCCCCAAAAGACAAACAACTCAGACTTGAGCTGACTGTCCTCAAAGGGAGCGTCCTTAAGGCACCTTCATGTCTGGGCCAGGCTGCCAGACTGTTAAAGCAAACTGCGGCAAATGGGGCCAGAGAAGAGAACCACGTGCGGAGGGCGTTCTCGGAAATCTTGTCTGGAAGCCTTGTCCGGAACTGCTTGCAGGACCATCCTCCTTTACCCCGGCTTTTGGGTTTATTTGGTCACTACTGTTTCTGTGAAAGGCAGCTGTGGGCCTCTGGTTTTCTGTGACCAATTTCCATAAAGTTCGTTTAGCAGTTCAAACTTTATTAAGACTCTTGACAAAAACAGCTGCTAGAATTGCAAAGGAATGTAATAAAAACGCAGGGCCAGAAACAACCAGAGGCGTCTATAAAAGCAGCGCCCACTGTGCGCAAAGCCCTGGGTGCGCAGGCTGGTCACAGCCTCACCTGGACCAGGGGCCCGAGCGGGCAGATGGCAGGGCCCTCGGGCTCGGCCAGGGCTCCGAGGCTGGGGCTGCCTGCTGCCGCCCGGCCGACAGCCCAGTTAGGGCCCAGGCAGGACGCCAGCGAGAGTGGCGCTGGAGAGGCTCCGAAGTCTTAGTGCCTGAGGAGGCCCGGCACAAATGCACTTCACGTTGGTGTTTCTTTTTGAAGCAGTAAAAACTCTCCAACACGCACTCATTCGCAGAAGAGAGAACAGTACATGCTCAGTGGGTCGGAGTCTCCATATTCCCACCAAGCGGCACAGATTGGAATCAGCCAACGATGCTGGGGTGCACTTGAGAACTGTGGGGAAATGTGGGTTCGAATGGGAATGTGCAGTAGGAACCCACGCGGCAACCCACGGTGGTCGTGCGTCTTTGATTTGAGGGATCCTGGATGCTCATCCCATATGCTGGTAAAATGACATCCAGATATTTCAGGGAACACGCCAGTTTATGCTGCTTTCCACAGAAAAATTAGAAAATGCAGTTTATTTTTGTGGGTTTTGACTGAAATCACAGAAGAGTTGATCCGAACAGGCTGGTGTGATAAAGGAGGAGAGAGAAGCTGAAACCGCCCTCCCAGGCTCCTTCCCCGACCCAGGCCCCCGAGACACAGCCGAGGAGGAGGGGTCCTCTCAGCCTCCCAGTGGGGGCTTGCCCGAGCCCAGGCCACTCATTCACTCTCATTCATTCACTTGCTCCTTCAACAGCCCCGGGGGAGCTTGTGTGCATAGCCAGGGACCCCGCGTGGGGACGCGGAGCGGCCGCCTGTGCTCCACTGCGGGCCCTTCAAAGGGAGGCCGAGGACAAGGGGGTCCTCACACAGGTGTGAGCAGGGGAAGGCCGACTGCCCAGGGGCTTGGAGGTCAGAGATGAGGCAGCAATGGAGAGCGGACGGGAGCCGGAGCCGGAGGACGGCCCGGGGCGTCCTGAGAGCCAGAGTGCAGGAGGCTGCGCTGGAGGGCTGGGCGTGGTCCCGCCTGGCCCAGGAATCTGGCCGGGGGCTTCCGGCTCGTCCCCACTCGGCCTGGCTGTCTGATGAGGAGGGGGCCTCACCCTTCTCCAGAACCACCGTTTCCTGGACGTGTCGGCCACCCCTCGTTGCTGAGTCCTGTTTAAGGACTAGGTGTCCCGGTTCTCCAGGGGGCCGCAAGCCGAGCTTGTGCTGGCCCGCACAGAGGCCGTGTGCAGCTCGCGAGCCTGTCCCCTCACACCCTGGGCGCTGGGAAGGCGCTGGGTGCATGGACCCCGGGCTCCAGTGGGAGGGCCAGGCTGGCCAGGCCACGCAGCCAGTGGGCAGCTGTCCTGGGTGGAGACCACCGCGCTGGGCGAGGGGCTTTGTCTCCACCGTGGCCACACCTTGGGGGGACATCAGTCTGGCTGGAGAGTTATGAATCTTTTGAGGGGTGCGTGTGTGTGTGTGCGTGTATGTGTCTGTCTGGGGGTGTCTGTGTGTGTGTGTCTCTGTTTGTGTGTCCATGTGTGTGTTTGTGTCTGGGGCTGGGTCCTGTGTGCCTGTGTTTGTATATGTGTGTCTGTCTGGGGGGGTTCTGTGTATCTGCGTGTGTGTGTGTGTCTGTGTCTGTGTTTGTGTGTGTGTGTCTGTGTTTCTGTGTGTGTCTGTGTTTCTGTGTGTGTGTGTGTGTCTGTGTTTGTGTGTGTGTGTCTGTCTGGGGGGCGTTCTGTGTGCCTTTATGTCTGTGTGTCTGTGTGTGTGTGTGTCTGTGTCTGTGTGTCTGTGTGTGTGTGTGTTTGCATGTCTGTGTGTCTGTGTCTGCATGTCTGCGTGTCTGTGTCTCTGTGTGTCTGTGTGTGTCTGCATGTCTGTGTGTGTGTGTGTCTGTGTCTGTGTGTCTGCGTGTCTGCGTGTGTGTGTGTGTCTGTGTGTGTGTCTGTGTCTGCATGTCTATGTGTCTGTGTGTGTGTGTTTGTGTGTCTGTGTGTCTGTGTGTGTGTGTGTCCGTGTGTCTGTGTCTGTGTTTGTGTGTCTGCATGTCTGTGTGTGTGTGTCTGTGTCTGTGTGTGTCTGCATGTCTGTGTCTGTGTGTCTGCATGTCTGTGTGTGTTTGTGTGTCTGTGTGTCCGTGTGTCTGTGTCTGTGTCTGTCTGCATGTCTGTGTGTGTTTGTGTGTCTGTGTGTCTGTGTGTTTGCGTGTCTGTGTCTGTGTGTCTGCATGTCTGTGTCTGTGTGTGTCTGTGTCTATGTGTGTCTGTGTGTGTGTATGTGTCTGTGTCTGTGTGTGTCTGCATGTCTGTGTGTGTGTCTGTATGTGTGTGTCTGTGTGTGTGTCTGTGTGTGTGTCTGTGTGTCTTTGTGTGTGTCTGTGTCTGCGTGTCTGTGTCTGTGTGTGTCTGTGTCTGTGTGTGTCTGCATGTCTGTGTGTGTGTGTCTGTTTCTGTGTCTCTGTGTGTCTGCGTGTCTGTGTGTGTGTGTCTACGTGTCTGTGTCTCTGTGTGTGTCTGTGTGTCTGTGTGTCTCTGTGTGTGTTTCTGTGTGTGTCTGTGTCTATGTCTGTGTGTCTATGTGTCTGTGTGTGTGTCTGTGTGTGTCTGTGTCTATGTCTGTGTGTCTATGTGTCTGTGTGTGTGTCTGTGTGTGTCTGTGTGTCTCTGTGTGTGTGTGTCTACGTCTCTGTGTGTGTGTCTGTGTCTGTGTGTGTGTGATCTATACCCAGGCAGGTCTTGTTCCGCTGAGCTTTGGGGCCTTCGCAGATGCTGAGTGTTTTAGCAGCTGCAGGCCTGTGGCCGCCGCAGGCCCTTTGCCCCGTGCTCCCCGCAGCGGGCTCACAGCACGTCTGTACGGGCGGCGGCTCTTGCACTGCTCCAGCCTCTTTCTGGGTCGTTCTGTCCGTGATGGTGTCTGTGATCAGCGGTCACTGACGCGACTACAGCCGCTTGCTGAAGGTTCACATGGTGGACAGCGTTTTTTAGCGATGAAGTATTTCCTAACTAAGGTAAGTACGTTGTGTTTAGACACAATAAGCTGTGGTATAAACATTACTAACATGAACCAACAGCAAACAATCTGTGTAACTTACTTTATTGCAGTTGTCTGGAACCAAACCCACAATATTGCTGAGGTGCGCCTGTATTTTTTGCGGTTTCATTGAGACAGAATTCACACACCAAACAATTCACCCATTTACAGTGTGCAGTGGCTTTTGGTATATTATCAACTTTAAAAAATTGTGGTAAAGCCAACACAACATAACTTTTTGTCATTTCAAGAATTCGAATGTATGATTTAATACCATTAATTATGTTCGGGATGAGATGGTTAGTTACCATCACTGACTGACTGCTTGTAATCTGCATTGCGGGCAGATTCTTCACTGTCTGTGCCTGCAGGGAAGCCCGTCATTGACTTAAAGGACACGAATCTGAGCAAACTTCTGGAGATGGTGAAGGACAGGGAAGCCTAGTGTGCCGCTGTCCGTGGGTTGCAAAGCGTTGGAGCTGCCTGAGTGACTGAACAATAACAATCACACGCGCAGTATTGTATGCACATCACCTCTCTGCTGCCAAAGCTTGCTCTTCGCCCCAAACAGAAGCTGTGCCTAAAACCAGAAACTTTGGCTGCAGTTACTAAGCAGTTGCTTCACACTCGGCTCCTCCAGCCTCGGTAACCTCTAACCCTTCTGCATCCACGCATTTGGCTGTTGCAGATATTCCAGGTGCACCGACCATGCAGTGTTTGTCCTTTCGTGACTGGCTGATTTCACTGAGCACAACGCCTGCAAGGCTCACCCGTGTTACAGCCTGCGTGAGAATTCCCTCCCGTTTTGGGCTCCGTGGTGTGGATGGACACACTGTTTACCCCTCACCTGCTGAGGGACAGCCATGCGGGTTTTGCCTGCTGTGAACGTGTGCGTCTAAGCGTCTGTCCTAGTCCCTGCTTTCAGTTCTTCTGGGTGGAACTGCTGAGTCATACGGTGCTCATGGTTGTGGGGAAAACACCAAACTGATTTCCATAACAGCTTTCTAAATGGCAGCCCACTCCAGTATCCTTGCCTGGAGAATCCCATGGAGAGAGGAGCCTGGTAGGCTGCAGTCCCTGGGGTCGCAAAGAGTCGGACACGACTGAGCGACCTCACTTTCACTTTCACTCCCACCAGCAATGTAAGAGTTCCAATTGCTTCACGTCCTGGATACTTTTTTTTTTCTACTAAACAGTATTGTAATAGCCGTCCTAGTGGGTGTCAAAGGCTTTCACACCATGGTTTTGATTTGCGTTACACTTGTGCCCAGTGATGTCAAGCATCTTCGCATGTGCTTCCGGGCCATTTGTAAAGATTCTTTGGAGAAATGTCTGTTCGAGTCTTTTGCCCATTTTTAAGTTGAAGTGTTTGTCTTTTGGTTAAGTTGTTATGTTACCTATACAGCTGAGCAACAGGCTCAGCTTCAGCAGTTACCAAAGCATGGCCAAGCGTATTTCAACTTTATCCCACCCACTCTCCTTATACATTCCGGATATTAAACCTTTGTCAGGTATATGGATAAACCCTTATCAGATATATAAGGGTTTATTATATATAGAAACCCTTTCACGTACATATATATTATTATATATTTATATTGGGGAAGACAATGGCAACCCACTCCAGTACTCTTGCCTGGAAAATCCCATGGATGGAGGAGCCTGGTAGGCTGCAGTCCATGGGGTCACTAAGAGTGGGACATGACTGAGCGACTTCACTTTCACTTTTCACTTTCATGCACTGGAGAAGGAAATGGCAACCCACTCCAGTGTCCTTGCCTGGAGAATCCCAGGGACGGGAGAGGCTGGTGGGCTGCCGTCTATGGGGTCACACAGAGTCGGACATGAATGAAGTGGCAGCAGCAATATTTAGTATGTATTTAGTATGTATTTAGTATGTATTTAGCATTTATTTATCATGTATTTAGCATGTATTTAGTATGTATATAAAGATATAGACATTTCCAAACGTGTTCTCCCATTCTCTAGGTCGTCTTCACTTTCCGGATAGAACCCTCTGATGACTTATGGCTTTCTCAAAGCTGGTGAAAGGGGTTTTGTTCCTCTTCATCCCAGCCCTGGGTTTCACGCTGTCCCTCTGCCCCAGGACTGCAGGTGGTCTGGCAAGTGTGGAGCTGGAGGGACAGACTGCGACCTTCTCAAACCGGGGTTCCATTTCCTCAGGGCATCACCCGGCAGAAGAGAACATTCCTCGTGGTGGATTAATCATTTCCCACGTTTGAGGCTGCTCTTCAAAGTAAATATCCCGGCTACCTCCTCACCGCTGAGCAAAGTCCTGGCGCTGCTCGGCCGTGTCTGCCTCCAGCACTCGCGTGTCCTGCTGTGGCAACCGCCCCGGCCATCGGGGCTCTCAAAACCGTCTCTCCGTCCTCGGGATGGGTTGTGGGGGAGATGCGCGTGAGTGTTTCCAATTAAGCCAGGGTGTGGGAACCTCATCCTGCAGTAAAATGACAGACACCTCCAAGCCGGGGTCATCGCAACGCAGCCGTCATGTTTTCCATCTGAGTCCCAGGCTGGGCTTGGCCTTCTGCAGAGAAGAGTCAGGTTTCATTAACAGGGTCGGGGCCACCCTTACTCCCAGGCCCCTTCTCAGCCTGATCTGCGCCCACACCTACCGCCAGCCGCTCTCCCAGCTGCACCCAGCTCGGAGGTCCGGAGGGGAGCAAAGAGAGATCCCTTCCTCTGGACGGTGCCAGGGAAGCTTAGCCAGAGCTGTGTGCTTTTCTAAACTTTCATTATGAAAAATTTTAAGCATGTGCAAAAGGAAACCTCTAGGTACTCATCACCCAGCTCCAACAATTCCCAAAGCCAGGCCAGTCTTATTTCAGGTTCACCCACCCACCCACTCTCTCTTGCCCAGTATTATTTTAAAGCAAATCTCAAGCCTCATATGACTTCATTCATAAAGGTTTCAGGTTATATCTCTAAAAGATATAAACTTGTGCGTTGTCGTTTAATCACTCAGTCATGTCCAACTCTTTCCGACCCCATGGGCTGTATCCCAACAGGCTTCTCTGTCCATGGGATTCTCCAGGCAAGAATACTGGAGTGGGTTGCCATTTCCTCCTCCAGGGGACCTTCCCAACCCAGGGATCAAACCTGCATCTCCAGCATCGCAGGCAGATTCTTTACCACTGAGCCACCAGGGAAGCCTGGGTCTGTGAGTGTAAAGCTATAAATCCATGATCATCCATCAGTGTTGTTGACAGTGTTTCCTTATTGTCTCACAATTCTAGTTGTTTCGTCAACGTCTTTTTAACTACTGCAAGATCGGTTTGTTTGAATCATGGATCCAAAGAAGGTTCACACGTAGCGTTTGCTCAGTGTGTTCCTTTTAATCTGTAGATCCTTGCCCCCACCTCTCTTTTCCCTACAAATGGGTTTGTTAGAGAAACCGGGTTGTGGGTCCTGTGGAGGTTCCCGTAACCTCAGTCTTAACTGCATCGAGGTGGGTAAGTTATTTCTCTGCTAAACTGGTGCTGGATTCTTCATTTGTGTTAGGTACACAGCCCGTATGAACCCTGCGGTGCAGCTTCACTGGGTTTTCAGGAAACCAAGTCTGGCTCAGAGGAGGGCGGCAGGGAGCAGGTTCCGGGGGCAGGGGTGGTGCTCACTGTGTCTGAGGCCTTAATGCTGGTCCCAGGAAGGGTGTGGGCTGGTTCTCAGGGAAGAAGTTTGGGCTTGCGGGAGTAGGGGAAATTCAAAAGGACATTCACGCTGTCGCGTTTGAAATGTTTAAAAGGATGTACTTAAACCTGATTTGTGAAGTGACCTGCTACAAAGAAGGGGGAAATGAAGACAGGGAGCCTGTTTGGTTCGTGCTCAACACTCGGGCTGGAGGCCGAGATCTGAGCAGAAGATGCGTGAGAGGAACTGGGGGCCCGACTGGGAACGGGACCCCAGCAGCTTCCCAGGAGCCTCCACTGCTCCCTCCAGCCAGAGATCCTGCGGTCAGGGGCACCTCGGGCACGAAGCCCCGCCTGCCAGACCCACAGAGCTTTAATTCTCGCCTCCCCCGTGCTGTCCTGGGAGGCGGTCCCCGGATCTCACCCATGAGAGGAAGCAGAGACAACCCAGGACACGGGGGTCCGGAGGGCGTGAGATACATCAGCTCTGTTGGAACCTGCAGCTTGAGCTTTAGCGACAGTACTTCAAAAAACAACCCTGGAAATGCCTAAGCTTCCCCCCCAGCTCCCTGCAGGGAGAGACGGGAGCAGGACGCCACCAACCCGACACAAAGGCAGGAGCCCAGGAGGGCAGGAGCAGCAGCCGTGTCTCCTTCGCCTGAAGAAGCCAATTCACACAAACGTCCCCCTTCTGCGGGGAGAGGAGACTGGGGCAAAGAGAAGCTAAGAAAGTCTTCCCACCTTTCAGCCTCTAGAGGAACGAAGAGGAAATCCCATCCCCTCCAGGAAAACCTGTGGAGTCAGGAGCAAATGAGCCTCTAAGGAGCTTCTCTGCTCACACATCACTTGGCTGAGCAGGAACCCCTCCCCTGCCCGAGGCCTCAGTGGAGAAGCCAGGTCTTCTAAATGCCTGCCTGGCCTGGCCCCGCACTAATGCCCACCTGGTTACATAAGGCTTCTTGGAGGCGCTAGTGGCAAAGAACCCGACTGCCAACGCGGGAGACGCGGGTTCCACCCCTGGGTCGGGAAGATCCCCTGGAGGAGGACATGGCAGCCCACTCCAGGATTCTTGCCTGGAGAATCCCATGGACAGAGGAACCTGGTGGGCTACAGTCCACGGGGTTGCAAAGAGTCGGACACAACTGAGCGATTAAACAACGGCAACGAGACCCGCACAGCCTGTGCCTGGGGTCCAGCGGGACGAACAGGAAGGGCCTCAGAGGGAGCGCGGAAGCTCGCGCGGCAGCACGAGGACTGTGGGCAGAGCAACCAGGAAGCTCCTGGAAAGCCCGACGTGGGGTCCTGACCCGGTCAGCTGCCTCCTCTCCCAGGCCGTCCCCACAGACGGGAGGCTGGGGGCCTGGCCTCCTGCGGTCGGCTCCGTCTACCGCGCTGTGGACGCGGCCCCGCGCACACTCCGTCAGCAGGCCCCGAGGCGGAGCGTCTGGAGGCCGGGGGCAGGGCTGTCCCACCTGAGGACGTCGGGGCACCCAGGGGCCCCGCTGCCCTGTCAGTCACCTCTCGGGACACCAGGCACTCCTGTTTTAAATGAAGGAAGTCTGGTCACGTGGTCATAGTTAGAGGGGCTTCCCAAGTCTTCCTTTAAACCAAGTGTGAGCAGTGCTGAAAAATCAAAAATGGAAAAATCCCATACCGTGATGGCTAGCATTGTTTCAAAGCATTAAAACCACACTTCATGATTTTGCAAATACAGTTGGAAACAAAACCAGAATATATCCATGTCTGTCTGTTGATCCCACCTTGTCCTTGAACTCTGAATCCATCACAGGCTGGAAGAAGGGTTAGCACAAAGCTCACCCCCTTTTCCAGTCGGGGCTCCTCGGTCACCCCACGGCTTTCCTAAGATCTGTTTGTCCACTGAGCCTCAGTTCTCATCTTCCCAACTCAGAGGATGTTCTTATTTCCTAGCCAGCTGATTTCTCAGGCCCCTGGGTGTTGACTCTCTGCCCAGCCCTGGCACCCCTCCTGTTCCATCTTCAGATCCTGGAGACCCTCTGGGTCCTGGGTCCGCCCCTCATGTTCCATCTTCAGATCCTGGAGACCCTCTGGGTCCTGGGTCCGCTGTGGCCCTCGCTGAGCCTTCAGCTGCACTCTTTCCTTGTCTCATTGCCTGCCACTCAGTTAATTTATTCACGTAAATGAAGGAGTCAGGAGAGAAAACACACCAGCTAAATCAGGGCAGAGCCCAGAAATGAAGGAGGAGTTCACAGTTTAACATTTTGACTCAGTTCAAAGAATGCTGTTTTCCCCATGGCTGGGAACAAAGCTTGTTGATTTGGGTAGATGGGCAGGGCTCTAGTGGGATATAGTTATTTATTTTAATTTCACTTCTTAAGTTTAGTCATCTCAAGGCACAAGTACAGAGGAATAAGAATTAGTTAATTGAAATATGTGCCTGGTATAAAATTACCAGTTTAAAAATCAGGAAAACACTTGAAGATCTCTCTCATTCACACAGATCAGAACTGAAAGGCTACGTTGTCTTGGCCAAGGACCCAGCTGCACGAGTGGAGGGTGATTCGGCCTCACACAGTCCCCTCTCAAGCTGTGATGCTGGATGTCAATTGCACTCGTTTTATTTTGACACAGAGTGCTTAACCCAAGTTCAAGTGTTTGATAACCACAGAGTACGTAGCAGGCCTGGAGACGCGAGGCTTGCTCACCGTCTCAGGATTCACTTTACAGCAATAAAACCCGGAGGAGAGGGGAGAGAAGAAGAAAGAGGAGCAGAAGGAACAGGAGGAGGAGGAAAGGAAGACCTTTGGCATCCGTTGTTCATGGGCAGGCGATTTTCATTAAAGCAGGGCTGGGATCAACTCTGAAAAGCTCGATAAATCCCTGATAAGGTGCCCAGATGTTCTCATGAACTTTCTCGGGGGTTTTGTCATTTCAAGCTCATGTGATTCGCCCCAGGGGCCAAAGACGGACGTTCCCAGCATCTGCCACTGATTCTTCAAAGACGCCCCCTCCTCACCCCTGGATAGTGAGTGCCCACTGGAGCAGCCGCAAATTGGATCAGTGTGATCGAAAGCATGGTCAAGCCTGGAAGCAATATTCCTGCTCCCTCTTCCAAGTGTTCTGAGAAAGAAAGGATTCTTAGGACCCTGCCTGCCAGGGACGTGTCTATGCACAGACCGCCTTCTAAATTGCCACGCATCTTCAAATCTGCTCCTTGAAGGCCCGAGTCATGGGGAGATCCACCCATGACCGTCTATCCACAGCTGGCGGGTTGATGTCCCAGCCTCCTGGGATTTAGAGACGGATAAAGCAGCGTCCGCGTCCTTGGGGAGCTTACAGGCTACAGAAGAAGGAGCCTGAGAGCTGGGAGACCAGGGTGCTCCCGCCCTCAGGCTCCGAGAGCTCAGGCTCAAGTTCCTACACTTAGACCTGATGGTTTCTGACACCTGGGATTGTGTTCTCTGGTCTTATGTGTGAGTTCACTAAAGAAAGGCTTGTCACTAGTTATTTGTCCGTATCTGATTGCTCTAAGTTTTGCAAAACGTCCACCTGGGAAGAAGAAAATGGCTTGGCATATCTAACTGGGCATCAGGGCTCTGAGCTGCGCTACTGGCTTTCCAGGCGGCTCAGTGGTAAAGAACCTGCTTCCAACGCAGGAGATGTAAGGGACAAGAGTGTGATCCCTGGGTCGGGAAGATCCCCGGAGGAGGAAATGGCAACCCACTCCAGTACTCTTGCCTGGAGGTGCTGTGGACAGAGGAGCCTTGTGGGCCACAGTCCATGGGGTCACACCGGCAGACACAACCGAAGTGAATCAGCACATGTCTGCTGTGGACACAGATGTTGCAGGGGAGGCAGTGCCCCTTTCTGCCGACTTCCTTTCTCTGAGGATGAGGACTCATCCACCCGGAATCCACAGACTTACAGGAAGTCCCGTGAGCTGCCTGCAGAGCTTGGAGCAGGACCGTGTGTTCACCTGCGGACAGGGGCAGGCGGCGAGGCACACAGGTGGCCTGGCCGTGCAACGTCCATCCTGTTCTCAGAGAGGGTGTTTGGCTCCTGCTGAGCTTCCTGTCCACCGGAGGCCCTTTCTTGGAGGTGGATGGGGGAGGGAGAGCAGGACGTGACCCGACCTGAGCTGTGAGAGTGTGGGCGGAGGTGCTCCTTGCACGAGTGGGGGGTGAGAGGATGGGGAAGGTGTTCCTTGTAGGAGTTGGGGGTGAGAGGGTGGGGAAGGTGTTCCTTGCACGAGTGAGGGGTGAGAGTTTGGGGGGAGGAGTTCCCTGCACGAGTGGGGGGTGAGAGTTTGGGGGGAGGAGTTCCCTGCACAAGTTGGGGGTGAGAAGTTGGGGGGAGGTGTTCCTTGCATGAGTGGGGGATGAGAGTTTGGGGGGAGGAGTTCCCTGCACGAGTGGGGGGTGAGAGTTTGGGGGGAGGAGTTCCCTGCACGAGTGGGGGGTGAGAGTTTGGGGGGAGGTGTTCCCTGCACGCGTGGCCAGTGATCAGCCACTTTTGGTTCCAACCTGGCCCCAAACCTGGCTTATCTTTAACCCTCATCTACCTCAGGACAAACAATATAAAGAAAAACATCTTATGGTCACTTGGAAGAACTGACGTCACAGCTCTGATGGCCACGGGACAGCCGAACACCGGGATGTGGAGGGGGAGGGTGGCTCAGGCCTCCGCGCCCCCAATGCCCCCTCCCGATGCAGAAAGCGCTCTCGTTAGATGCTCCTTGCCAGGATTTAGAAAGCGGGGTTTTGTTCCAAAAGTTCTTTATCCTGAGATATCTCAAACCAGGCCTGCCCCCAAAACAGCAAGACACGTTCCAAATTAAAACATCTGAATTGAGCTGAAGGGAAAAGAGCATTTGGAAAGAAGAAAGAATTCCATTGTGGGATTTCTATGCTAAGTAGCAACATTCAAGTAGAATAAGGAAAAGCCAAAAAATTATGTTGGCTTCCAATGGAACAAAAGACCAAGTTGGAGAAAGCAAAGCGGACAGCAGCAAGCACTCGCCGCGCCTGAATCCAGGGCCCACAGCCACGTGCTCTGAGGGTGTGTCTCGGTTCCGTCCTGAAGTTCTAAGGGGAAGCGGTTCCGGCACTTTGGTTACGTGAGATGCTAGTGTGGGGTGGGCGATCGTGGGCAGCCCCCGGGGCCTGGCGGATGTGCCCGGCTCTCCGCTCTGCTCTCCGTGAGTCATCCGTCACGCCTCGGCGCCTGTGTCCACCACCAAGCCGCGCCCACCCCTGCAGGCCGTGGTCGGACTCACGGCCTTCCACGGAGCGTGGCCTCGCAAGCTCGCTCACTGAGGGCCTCTCCCCGCCATCTGAACCGCCCTCACCTCCGTCCTGCACCTACCCCAAGGCGCCTTGTCACGAGTGTTGTTCGGTTCTTTTGGCTTCTCTGTGCAGCGTTGAGCCGGTGTCTCAAGGGTCTCATGGGGGCTGGCTGTGTGGCCTGTGGGATGAGCGCTCTGGTACCAGGGACCCTGGGTGTTCCAGCAGGGGAGACCACCCCACGCCTGCTTCCCTTGGAGCCAGGGCTGAGTCCTCCCTGTTCATGGACACTGCATCTTTCACGGCCCCTCCTGGCCCAGGTCAGGCGGCTGACATTCGGGGACTGTGCTCAATCCTGTGAATGGCCGACACCCCAAGCACAGGCCATCTGGGGCCGAACAGCCTGTCCATCCCCCACCGACAGGGACGCTCTGCCCTTTGGCCCCATGAGGAGGGAGGACCATGAGGTGGCCAGGTCCCTGCGTGGGTCCCCCGGAGCCTGGGGCTAGGCCATCTCTGTGCGGGATGCTGGGAAGCTTGCACTCAGGCAAAGACCCTCCAGGTCTCCACACCACATCCTTAGCGGAGATGCGGGCTCCCTCCAGCCTACCAAGCTGCACCTCCGGCTTCTCAGGCCCTCCCTACCTCTCCGTCCACCCCGTGGACCCCCGTTTCCCTTTGGTGTCCATCAGCAGACCCAATGTTAATTCTGCTGCACCCTGAAGACTCCGGCCTTGCCTTGTCCATCTGCTCCTTTTGACCTCTCTTCTCCCGGCCTTTCTCCCCTCCTGGATGGCTGTGGAGGCCTCTGCACCCAGCCAGACCCACTCAGGGCAGACCATGCGTCCACCCACCACTGGCAGCTGCTGAATTTAGCTGAGGAAAAAACAAGGGCGGGTGTTGGAAAGGATGGAGCGCTGTGGGAAAGTGATACTAGGTCTCATGGGGCTCAGGGGCGCTCCGTGCGAGCCCTCGAGCGTGGCGAGTCTCTGGAGTAGGCACCCATAGGCTCCAGCTCCACGGCTGGGATGGCCCTGCTCCAGCTGCTGGCTCAGGCAGCCCTGCTCCGTGGAAGCACCACAGGCACAGCCCCAAGGAGATCTGGGAGGTCTGTGGGGACCTCTGTCTGCTTCTGCCAGGCACCCCGGGCCTGTTGCTGACAACTAACTCTAAGGCACGCGGCGAGGATGTGGCGTGCTGAGGCGGGAGACGTGGCTAGAGCCTCGATTGCAGTTCCCGGGAAGGAGCAGGTGAGGCAGGGGGCGTGGGCTCGGGATTGGCGGGGCGGAGACACCGCGGTGGGTGCAGGGCCTGTCCTGGTCGGCCGGTACTCGTGAGGGGGGCAGGCGGGCAGTGCCCCGAACCTCGTGAAGGAAGCGGGGGGTGTGGACTCTGGACGGTTCGTTTGTGCATAAAAGCCTCTCCTGCAGGCGCGTCCTTCACCACGCCTGGGAACTGGCCGGTCCTGGGAGGGGCAGTCCCCGCAGGGTCAGCCAGGCCCCAAGATGGTGACCGATCAGGTCCAGACTTTGAAAGGTGAGGTTGACACCCCGTCACCAGCTCACGGAGGGTGTGTGCTGAGAGAGCGTGGTGTGAGGACCGCTTGGAGACCAGTGGGGTGGCTGTGACCCCACCCCTCCTTACCATCCGGGAGAGTGAGGCCCAGGCTGCAGAGTGAATGGCAGCTCCCCGTGGGGCACCCCTGAGCACGGCTGCACCCCCGGGTGGGACCGAGGGCAAGACCCCTCCCACCACAAGGACCACGGCAACAGTAAGATGGCGCCTCGGAATGCATCTCTCGGAGTGTGGATGGTGCTCAGACCCCGCCACCGCGCTGTGCTCAGGCACTCCAGTCGTCTGACTCTGTGTGACCCCACAGACCCCGCCAGCCTCCCCCGTCCATGGGATTCTGCAGGCAAGATCACTGGCGAGGTGGCCATGCCCTCCTCCAGGGGATCCTGCCGACCCAGGGACTGAGCCTGTGTCCCTTACGTCTCCTGTGTCGGCAGGCGGGTTCTTTACCGCTAGCACCACCCGGAAGGCCCACCTGTTTGCCGGAAGGGTGCTCAAGATCTCTTAGAGCAGGAGGGCCACGGCTCCTTCTCTACAGCTCCCTTCCTTCTCACAACATGCTCTGCTTTGGAGACATTCTTGCACATCCGATTTAGCCAAGGCTCTGTGCCAAGGGGTGTCCATTCACCCTCTGCTATTTGAGGCCGTGCTCGCTGTGAGCTGGCCCGCCGCCCCCCCTTCTCAAAAATGCAGTTAATTGACGGTGGATTGGGCCACAGAAGCCTGTTATTGGAAGTGATGGGATACAGCAGGATTTATGGGCTGGATTTCTTTTTCTTCTCAAAGAATTACAAGCTAACCCCAAATTGTAGCAAGAATTCTTAAGGTTCAATAATTAAAAGCAAAAGGCAGTCCCCTTGGGAAGGAAGCAGTGTGGTCTGGAAGGTATCTTTCAAATTGAAGCAGACTGTGTAACTCCCAAATATTATGGATACAAATTAGCTATATTTGATCACTGGATCTTATTTACCCTAATTGTCTTCATTTCTGTGGTTTCCTGATACGTTTTGTTTAGAGCACACAGTTTAGCAGTTCAGTGTTGGAGTCTGCGGTGGTGGAGAGAGCAGGCTTCGGGTTACTAGCGAGACAGAGAGGCAGAGACTGAGAGAGAGACTTTTGTTAGGAGTTGTGTGTGTTTCCTCAAAGACGTAGAAGTCTTATAAATTCAGACCAAAGACATGTTTAAAAAAAAAAAAAAAAAACCCAACAAATTTCGTTCTGTGAAATGTTTTGCTTGTCTTTTGGAATGATTGATGTGAACCTAAGATTTGAAATTTGAGCAGCCAAGTAACCAGGAATTAGGACCTTATCTAGAATTTAGGCAAAAACTCCAGACCACTGCTGTTGAGAAATCGGGTTAGAAACCTCCTGAGGAGTGGCTTTCCCACAGATTTCTGGTGCTTCCCAGATCTGAATGGATGAGAAAAATGGCAGGAATGTAGCATTACTTCCAGTCTCTTTGTCCCTCTCTCTGGTTTGGGGTAAACGCAGGGAAGAAGCGACACAAACAAATGAGGAGACCAGTGTCCATCCAGGGACCCGCCGGAGCGTCAGGCCAGCCGGCCGGGCTGCGGGGACAGTGGAGGCCAGCTCTCCGCTCCCGGCTTTTCCCTGTTCCCGGAACCCCTGGCCCCCGTGGGTGCAGCACTTGTTATTACAGGGGAGGCCGGGCCAGCTCTGCCCCTGAGGACCCGGATTCAAATCCCGGCTTAGCTCAGAGGGAGAAGGCTGTGGCTGCGACCCTATGACCTCTGTCCACGTGACTGACACACAGCACTCTGGGGGGCTGACGGCCGCTTCCAGGGGGTCCCAGGGCAGTGGGAGGAAGCGCTGCCTGGGGGGGTGCTGGAGGAGCCTTCAGCCTGCAGCAGATCCCGTGCATCCGGTGGGCACTGGTGTCGGGCCCCGAGTCACACCCAGCCCGGCCGTGCACGTGGGCATTAGCGTGGCCGGGCACACGGGAGCTGTGGTCCAGTGTGTCGCACCCGTGCCCTGGGGTTCACGTGCCAGGGAGCCTGGGGAACATGGGTGTGAGTGTGTGTGTGTGCGTGCACGCACACACATGTGATGGGCCTGGGGGGGTGGTCCTGTGGGGGCTGCGGGCTCCGTGACGGGGTCACAGCTGCTCCTGTGTATCTGACAGCTGTCTTTCTGCGACTGAGTGCTCCCGGACGCTCTATTCCTGGGGAAGTGTATTTCCTTTCCTTGTCTCTAAACAAATGACCCAGTAGACACGGCCCTTTGTGTCCACAGCCCAGGGGCCCAGACTCGGCTCCTGCTCGGGCCGTGTTGGCTCAGGCCTGGGACGAGGTGGCTGGTTCCCTGGGGGCTGCCCTGGGTTGGGGAGGACACGGCCCACATACTTGCTATTGTCCTACAACGTGAAGCTCGCTCGTTTCTCTTCCTCCAGAACTGAAGTCCGATTCTGTACATTCAAGGAAGCCCTTTCAGTCTTTTGGTTTTTTCTCTCCACCTGGAGCCACTGGCTCTCACAAGTCTTCCTGACCAGCTCTTGGGACAACCTGTGGATTCCTGTGAAACTGACGTGCTCGCCGACCCTGGCGAGCAGGAAGTGAGGATTGTTAGATCCAGTGAGATGTCCACGTGGGTGTTTTGTTCTCCCACGGCCCTTCAGGGGCACAGAATCCCATGAAAGTCATGAGGCTCGCCAACGCGCTCTGCCTGTTTCCACGAGAATTTATTCAAAATCATACGTAATTCAGTAATATCTTGCTTCAAGATGTGTTAAAAAGTGTGTTAACAAATGTGTTAAAATAAGGGACCATGTAGTTATCAATATAATTTAAATTCATATTTGCTAGAAAACGTCGCTGGATTTCTCCAGTGATCATAATTTATTATTCTTTACTTGGTAGGTGAAAATAATTTTTGCTAAAAATAAATTACATTCCAGTTTATTTTATAGCCCAGTATCCACTAACAAAAATCAGTTTCCGTCTATTATGCACGTGTTTATCTATCTACTGTTACGTGTATATGTGTGTGTGTGTATCTATCATTTATCCGTGTCTACCTAGCTACTTACCTACCTATTTATCCCTCTCTGTCCAACACTTGATTAGTTCCATTATTTCAGATCGATGACACATTTATTTAGCTCTTCCTTCCCTCCAACTTGCTGTAACATAACCTTTAGTAAAACATACCTTTAAGTTTATAGTTTACAGCCCATAGATTTAAAGCCTCACAAAACCAATGATTTGTCTGCGTTCATTAGTTTTAATCCTAGACTTCTGTGGCACTAAAATGGGTTATTAAACCAGTGACCATCAATGGATCTGTTCCTTCACTTTTGATGAAATCCACAGACCCGGCGCTCCTGTGTGCAGGCAGCCCTCAGAAGAGAATGTTGGTCTGAAATAGGCTAGAATTGTGTGAAAATTATATTCACGTCTATGAGTTTGACTCTGTGAGCTCAGCAAAAATAAACAGATATTAAACCCTGGTCGGCAACACCCAGTCATGGCCGTATGAGACCCTGGGGTGAACCAAGGTGGCTGGTCCTGGATGCCCAGTGCTCTGGGTCACGTCAGACCGCCAGAGGTGCTCCTGGTGTAAGGAGCCTGTGAGCTGAGCACGATCCTAGGTCTGGAAGGGAGGTCCCTGCACACCTGTGTGAATGCTTCACGGTGTCTGAAGAAGCAATCAGCCCTTCAACAACGCAGGCCCTTCTGAGGGGCTTCCAGGGGACGCCTGCTTCTCTCCTCCGTGCCGACCTCAGGAGCTCGCAGCCGGGGAGACGCCGCACCGGCACGAACCAGGACCTGGGGTGTTTTCAGCGCAATCTGAGCTCCTGGTTGGGCTCCCCCTGAAGGCTGCTTCTGCGATGTTTCTGCCTCTCTTCTGAACTTTAACCTGCACCAAGCACGTGCCCATCTCACTCAGAGGAATCCCGGGGTGAAGACGCTGCCGTGTGAACACTCAGAGCAGAGTCCACGGGCCGACCAGCCTCCGCGCGGTCAGGGCAGCACCCAGGCATGTGCCGCTCCCGGCACAGAAAACGAATCAGTTCTGTCATACACGCGACTCACACAGGAACTTCTGCGCAGCCCCTGGCGTTCAAGAATTTTCAAGGTGTGTCCATGGTAAACCGTGAATTACGCCGGGGAGCGTGATGGTCACACAGAAGCTGCCCGCAGAAGCGAACAGCTAGGAGGATTTCCACACCAGTCACTGCCTGCCAGGGGGCAGGGGTCGGGCTTGGGGACCCTCGGCTGACCCGTGAGACCGCTTGACAGAGAGAGGCTGGACACGGCCTCGAGGGCGACCCACCTTCTTGCCCAGGTCCTCGGAAAAGGATGGGTCTTCCCGAGGAGAAGCGCTGTCAGGACTCGAATTCTGGAAAGAAAATTAGGACGGTTAAGTGGGGCAGGAAGAGCTGAAGAAGATACCAGAAGTGGTGGGCAGTGTTTTAAGGAAGCAGCGGTGTGTCCATCGATGGACGTCAGGGTTCTTATCTGGACGACGCGAGGACCGTCCAAAGAAGTCACGCATGAGCATTGTTAATTCCAAGCTGTGACTTGCTTGAGAGCAGAAATGTTAACATTTGGGATGATTTCAGCGTGAAAAGGGGATGTGATAGAAGCTTAACGGAAAGCTTCGGGCTGACGGGGGCTTACTATAGAGTGTCCAGCTGTCTCCGCACTGCCCTGTTTATCACCTGGAATTCAGCAGGGAGTCAGAGGGAACCGTGCTAATGGATGTCACTGCTCCATCAAGGTCACTGTCACCGCAGTCTGGGGAGGTGGAGGGCTGGGCAGACGGTACAAGCGCTGGCTTCTCGGGTGCCTTAGTGACACCAAGGTGTGGGCAACACCGTGGAGCCACGGGGCGAGGCTGGTGACACAAGTCCTTGTGTCCCGGGGCTTGCCCTGCCTTCGGCTGTGTTTTCCATATAGGATTACATAATTGGCCAGCAACTGCATAACGGCTTGGATGCAATAATGGCATGGTCTGACTTCCTAGGGGGGCCTTGCTTTCTGAAAACCAGATTCATCCAAAAACTTAAAAACCAAATAAATATTCCTCCAAGTGACGACTGCATTCCAGCTGTCATGCAGCTTGTAATGACCAACTCTCAGTGCTGGGTGATGGCCTGAGCTGACCATAAATCCTACCCCGATCCTCCGTGTCAGCACAGGCTTTGGAGGCCGTAAAGCAGGCCTGGCTGGCCTGTCAGCTGCTCCCCCGGCCGAGCACCAGCTCTGCAGGCCTGCCCGGCTGGCCCAAGCCACGGCCCAGCAGACATTTTATGGCCGCTTTTCCCCCAAAACAGATGAAAATCATTATGCACTACAAGGGCTGTTTTGATATAACCAATTCAGGGCCAGGCTGGCGTTGGACGTGGCCAGGAGGTGGGGGGGCAGGGCCCCTGCGTGGGAGACGCTGAGCAGTGGGTGCTGCCCAGCCCCCGACCCCTGGAGGGGGTGCAGCAGCAGTGAGCCCCCCGCTCCCGGGCGCCGGGGTCGCGCGTGCCTGCCCCCCGCGCCGGGTCCAGCCCTCCTCTGGGAAAGAATGCTCGCCATCCCAGCTATTCCAAGCGGCATCCTTGACGTCCCGCTCCCCGGGGCCTGTCACCCTGCAGCGACTGTGAGCTGCGAGCCCTCATACCTCAGCTGTTTGTCTTGGCAGCTCCCCCTGTTTTGCTAACTGGACAGATTCAGGCCAAGGCGCCCTGTCCCACCCGCCCCCTTGAGAAGGGGCGCCGTCCATCACCCCCCTGCCAGCCAGCAGGACGCCCCCGGAGGTCGGCGGGGCCAGGCGGGCAGCGCCCTCCACCCTCTGCTTCTCCCTCCTGAGCCGGAGGAAAATGCTGAGGCAGAGATTTGACTCTGGACGAAGAACCGGAAGATGTCTGTGAGCAGAGCAGGGCTGGCAGGGTTGAGTCGGCAGGACGGTGTGGGGCGGCTGGGCTAGGGGCTGAGCTGCACGACCCCGCCCCAGGTGCTTCCCCCCAACTCTTCACGGCAGGACAGACACTGCTATGGCGGGCGGGGGGTGTCTCCACTCCGGTCGGGAGCACCAGTCTCCGTCGTCTCAGAGCAAGGACCCACACTGACGCCAAAGGGGAGCATCAGCCGGGGAGGCGAAGCCTGAACACAGACTCCTGCTCGAGGCGGGATGGATGGAGCGTCGGATTGTCGAGCTTGAAAGACAGAAGGCAGGGTGGAGAGGATGGTTGTGCAGCGGTAACCGGTGCAGCTAAATCGAGACCTGCTGCCCCACTGCCAGGGAGCAGAGGGCGTGAGCCTGCGTCACTTGGGGTCCCTGTCCAGTCAGGTCTCCGTGTCGGACACTGGACTTCAGGGGACACTGGCCGAGGATCCCAGTGTGGCCTGCTCATCAGCTCCAATACAGAGGCCCCCATATTTGGCCATGTGTTCATTTAAAAGTTCTCCAGGGTGAGGGAGTCTTTTGGTGATGTGAGAGGAATCTAACCGAGATGACGGTCCAGGGACTCCGCTGCCGGGACCACCCTCATCTCTGCCGTGTCCTGAGCTGAGCTTGGTCTCAGCCTAAGAGGAAGTCGCAATCAACCAGAGTGACCACAGGGACAGGGCTGGCCTTGGGGGTGCGTGGGAACCCGGGCCAGCTGGGAGCCTACTGCTTGGGACCGGCAGGAAGGACTGCTCGGCTCAACGCTCCAGGACACATGGCGGTTTCACCCAGGCAGTCATCTCCAGGGGAGAAAAAGCCTCCCAGCTCCTTCCCATGCAAGCAGGACCGTGAGGACGGGCTGTTCTGGAAAGCGTGTCCTAACGAGGAACTGTCTCCTCGTAAATGAAGGCCACACAGCAGTGACGAAGTACTGGGACCTGCTTGTGGTCCCCATTTGACCCTGTCTGGGGGCTTCCTTCTACCTGGGAGCCTCATTTTCCCATCACGTGGGAGCCGTTTCTCATGGGCACACAGTCACTTGCAGGGTTGATTAACTCGCTTGAAATCTTTTCCCCAAAGTGTTCAGACAGTTCTGGCATCCTCACTGATTAGATTTTCCTATCATTCAATCCTATTCATAATTTCTAGTCAGAATTTATCTCTTCCTGTTGATGAATTACTGGCTTTGAAGCAATCTGAACATTCTTTTGGTCAAAATTTAGTACTCTATATCAGAATATTTCTTATGGATTCCATTGCACAACTTTTCATTTTTGTTTGTACTCTCTTGAATTTAATATTAATTATCTCTTCATTCTTTAATGAATTTAGGCTTGCCAAAAGAAGATACACACCCAAACACATTCACAGAGATACATTCATATGCATTCAAAAGATGTACATTTACATACATCCAAATCAAGTCTCTATGATTTCTCATTTGCTTTATTAAAATGTTTCGTCTTTCTAAATCCAGTAAAAAAAAAAAAAAGCTTCCTTTTTTATCAGATATTCCAACCCCATCCAGAAAGAAAGAAGAAAGCAGAATGAACTTTTGACCAATACTGATGGTCCTCTGTGTACAGTTTTACACAGTGACGGCTGGAGGAGCCTCCTGCGGACTAGCTTCTGAACCTGTGCACATGAGACCTACGTCTCCTCACTACCCACAGCGGGTACCCTGGGATTGACTGTTATCTCTGGCCCTGCGTCTTGCAGTCTTGGGGCTGGGCCAGTAGACACAGCGTGTGGTAGAGACACTCCCGGAAGCCAGCTCCCTCAGGGTGTTCAGCAGTAAGTCGGCAGAGGAGAGGGCCTGGGAGTCACATCCCTTTATCCCATTGTTCCCTTCCCTGCAGCCACTCCAGCTCACCCTCCCCAGGGAAGGTGTGATTGACAGGAAATAAAAACGGGAGAAGCCGTTAGTTCATCTTCCTTAGAGGGTCTTATGTTTGCAACTTATCATTGCTCATCGTGAAGGTCACTCGAGAAACGCACGTCCCTGTGGACCATTTCCTGAGGCATCCTCCTGGCCCCCGGGAGGAGCCCCAGTAATGAAGGTCCTGAAGCTTGAGCTCTGTTGTTTCTTGGTGAATCTGCCTTAGGCATCTATTTATTCATTCAGGATTTTGTTGTTGTTAGTTTTTAAAGGGTCTGCTCTGTGGCAAACATATCAAGAGCTCCATGAGGAGCAGAAGTGATGCTGGCCCGTCATCTGCAGCCCCCTGAACCCTCCCCACTCTGTAAAGGGCACGCTCACACTCAGCTGTCCTGGGGCGCAGGTCTAGCCTGTAACGGCCTCGGAGGCAACCAAGGAGCAGGTCATGATTTGCGCTGAGAGAGCGAAGGGCTGTAGCGCTGGCAGCAAGTCAGGCTGTCTCAAATTCCTCACTTTCAGTTCAGTGGAAGGAAGACCTAATTATCAGCTGGCGGAACATTCAAAATAATTTCGGTGATTGATCATTGTGTGATTTTTGGCATATAACTCAGAACAAGTTAAAAGAATTGAGTGACGTCACCTTGACAAATCGTTTACTTATTACTTATGAATAGGACTTCTTTATACGGAAATTAGTAAAAATAATTATTGCCAACTCATTTCTTATCCTAACAATAAGTACCCCACAAATTCAATTAAAAATTACACACACACACACACTCACACGAAAACTTGGGGAAAGCTTGAAATGGGCAGAGGCTATTAGGTGCCCCTTATAACAGGAACACACTGTTCCACGCCATCTCTGACTGGAGCTATTTTACAGCCTGTAAACTGAAGAAGCTGTGTGACAGTGCGAATGACTCTTGACCACAGAAATATAAATATATTATGTCTGAATTATTGGAGATTCAGATAACTACTGCCTTGTGGATACTGACCGATTTTGATCCATCTGTAAATTCAACATTTCTAGTCACTTCTGTATGTGTGTGTTTGTGTGTGACTCTTTTTTGAACTCATGGTAATTAACATCTTACTGGTCTCCTCATTGGTTGATGATGAAAGTAAAATCTCGGATGTGCTCATTTTGTATTTTCCCTCTAGTAATGGTGATTTTTACCTTTTAAACATTAAAAAAATAATGAAAAAACGATTTTTCATTAGAGAAAAACCTTACCTGTGTGATTTCTGTGTGGATAATTTATGGGGATTTCATTTTTGCTCAGTAAATGGCCAGCTCAGGGGCCATGATTTTTCCATCATGACGTGGCAGTGATCTGTAAGATGGAAGGCAAATACCAATATGTGCTTCTCCAGATATTTTCTTAAAATCAGGATGAAACAACTCCCGTCTCAAGGGCTGTGCGAATGAATGCGTGTCCCCAGGGGCACAGGTGACATTTTCAGCTGATCCGCCCTTGGCTCCCCGAGTCACTGACCCCTCAAGCACGCTGTGTGAAGAGTGTGATGGCTCTTTCTAACTTCCAACTAGTCATGAATTTTTCTGTTTTCTCTCTTAATGCCCCCAGAATCTTTCTCATGAAACGCCCCCCCCAATAGCCATCCCCCCACCCACCCACAGCCAACCCCAACCACTCAGAAAAAGACAAGCTCGTGATGGACTGAAATCAAATGCAGACGGTGCTCGGTTTTGTCTGGAGCCGAATGACTGTATCCACAAATTTACCAGAAAATTCCTCACCGTGTCAACCCCACTGCCAGGCAAGGAAGCAGAGCTCAACCCGGCTGGGGTCCCGGAGGTCGGACGCTCCCAGGAGGTGACTTGCAGAGTCGGGATCCTCATAGCTCAGTGGAGACTGGAGGGGCATCTTCTCTGAATGGACATGACCCAGAGAGGCGGGGGGAAGAAACAGCTGAGATTCAGCCCTTTTTTAAGATCGAGGTGTCCTGGGTTTGGCAGGAAGCCTCTGCCTGTGGGGTGAGGGCAGAGGAGAGTAGGGGCCCTGGGGCGTGAGGGCGGCTGTCCCCGGACCCGGGACAGCCTGCAGGTCTGGAAGGCTCCCGCACCTGCCCCTGGACTGCAGGACACGAAGGACGTGCAGCGTCTGGCTGTGACGGGGGCCCCAGGAGGGCCCGGCCCCGGAACAGTGCGCTGGCATTGCCTCGAGGGCTGCAGCTCGAGGCTGTGGAGTCCAGCCCAGCTGCAGCGTGGCCGCCAGCCCTGACTCGTCCACCTGCTTCCCACTGAGCCCTGGACACTGCAGGTGTCAACCGAAATGGCCCGGCAGGCGTCTAGGCGGAGCATGCTTGCTGCAGTCTGCTCGGCTGGGAGCTCCTTGGCCATTTCTCCCGGCGCTCCCAGTGCCAATCGAAAGGCAGCCTCACCAGCCAGAGACGCGAACGGACTTCAGCATCATACCCTTTCCATGAGGCCCGTGGGCAGGAGCTGAGGCTTATCAGCTTTGATTTCCAACCAGCTCTCAGACATTCAGGCACATGCATGTACATATGCACACACATGCACAGACATGCACACATGTGTAAGCACAAATGCACACCCAGGCACACCTGTACACACATGATATCAAGCTCACGCACACAAGTACACACTTGTACACAATGTGCACACAAGTATACACTCACACATAGGTGTACAGAATTGTATACATATGTACAGACTTGTGAACACTTCTACACATATGTGCATGCTTGTACACATAGTACACATGTGTGCACAATTGTGCACTTTTGAACACTTGTGAACTCATGTAAATACTTGTACACGCATGTACACACACACACTGTAAGTGTGTACAGGTATGGACACGTGTGTACAGGTGTGCACGATTGTACTCAATTGTGCGTTCAGAGGTAGATCTCGCCCCTTCCCTTCCTGCTGCCCGTCCTGACACCGTGTGGCTGACACAGGGCAGCTGCACGGTCTGGGCTCTTGTCCAGACATGGGGGCCGCTGAGAGAGACACAGAGATGGCCCCTCTGCTGGTTTCCCTCTCTGGGAGAATGGGTATTGCGATCACCCAAGATAAATCAGGGTCTACCGGCCTGGAGAATCCCTGGGATGGGGGAGCCTGGTGGACTGCCGTCTATGGGGTCGCACAGAGTCAGACACGGCTGAAGCGACTTAGCAGCAGCAGCAGCTGGGGCAGGAGCGCAACTCACTGTGAGACAAGCTGATGCTAAATGAAGCTCGGAAGTTCAAGGGGGACTTGAGATGTGGGTTGGCAAACAATGGCGTCTGGGCAGTTGAGAGGGGGAGGTCCACAGCTGAACTGTCCCCGGGGCAGGTAGGCAGGGCCCGGGCCTCCCGCCTGAACCCCCTGCTGTGCTGTGGATGCCCCGGCCCAGGCCCCCAACTCCTTCTGAGAGCAGGCCCCCAGTGCTTGAGGATGGCAGCTGGGGAATCAGGGGGAAGGCTGCTGCCAGGTGTGGGACAGAGGCTGCCCCTGGAGGTGAGCTGGGAAGGGCGTCTCGAGGTCAGGGGACAGGAAACTGGACCTGAAGTGACCGAGGGACGGTCACCCCCCAGCGCTTACAGGAATGCTGGGGAGGTCCAGCCGTCCCACAGGATGTGGGCAGGAGGCTCAGCCAGTTCTGGTGAGTCCTAGAGGCCCTGGTGTGCCCCGCTGACCCCTGAGTTACACAACATCCACCCTGCACTCCTCTGGCCAAAACTCGGCACAAAGGACGGAGAAACCCGGGGTCTTAATGTCCCTGGAGACACAGCACTGCAGATGTGTGATGCCGCCCGGCAGCACAGCCACGTCCACCACGCGTCTGTCCCTCCTCGCACTGCTGTCACTGGAGGCCCGAGGCGTCAGGGGCAGAGGACGATGGGCGAGGCCTCCCCCGGGACTGACTTCTCACATTAGACCAACTGCCTGCTCGTCTGGGACTCTCTCTTTGCTGTGAATTCTCTGCCGACCTGCCAACTTGTGTGTGTGTTGGGGTGGGCCCCAGAGGAAAGGCTGGTGCTCGCCAGGTCAGGAGGGGATAGCGGTGGATGCCGGGCTGATGAGTCACAGCCCCTGAGGGTCCCCTCAGCTCTGCTGACCACAGCATAGACATCCCAGAAAGTAGAATAGCCTGGAGAGTGACATGGATACAGGCGTGTGCCCTGTTGGCACATGGAGAGACCTGCATGCACGCAGGCACACACATGCAAACACAAAGCACACTTTCTTCATCCTCCCAGACGCCGGGTGTGTGTACACGTGTGTGTGTGCGTGTATTTCATCTCCTTGCTACACAGAGAGTGAGGCCAGGGTAGGCCATGAATAGGAGGTGCTCCACCATCTCCACGAGGGGGTCTTGATGGTGTCGGGAGCGGCCGTCTGGACAGCTCAGTTCAGTTCATTCGCTCAGTCGTGTCCGACTCTTTGCGGCACGCCATGAATTGCAGCATGCCAGGCCTCCCTGTCCATCACCAACTCCCGGAGTTCACTCAGACTTGCGTCCACTGAGTCGGTGTTGCCATCCAGCCATCTCATCCTCTGTCGTCCCCTTCTCCTCCTGCCCCCAATCCTTCCCAGCATCTGAGTCTTTTCCAATGAGTCAGCTCTTCACATGAGGTGGCCAAAGTACTGGAGTTCCAGCTTTAGCATCATTCCCTCCAAAGAAATCCCAGGGCTGATCTCCTTCAGAATGGACTGCTTGGATCTCCTTGCAGTCCAAGGGACTTGCAAGAGTCTTCTCCAACACCACAGTTCAAAAGCATCAATTCTTCAGTGCCTAGCTTTCTTCACAGTCCAACTCTCACATCCATACATGACCACAGGAAAAACCATAGCCTTGACTAGACAGACCTTAGTTGGCAAAGTAATGTCTCTGCTTTTGAATATGCTATCTAGGTTGGTCATAACTTTCCTCCCAAGGAGTAAGCATCTTTTAATTTCTTGGCTGCAGTCACCATCTGCAGTGATTTTGGAGCCCAAAAATTAAAGTCTGCCACTGTTTCCACTGTTTCCCCATCTATTTCCCATGAAGTGATGGGACCAGATGCCATGATCTTTGTTTTCTGAATGTTGAGCTTTAAGCCAACTTTCTCACTCTCCTCTTTCACTTTCATCAAGAGGCTTTTTAGTTCCTCTTCACTTTCTGCCATAAGGGTGGTGTCATCTGCATATTTGAGGTGATTGATATTTCTCCCGGCAATCTTGATTCCAGCTTGTGTTTCTTCCAGTCCAGCGTTTCTGATGATGTCCTCTGCATAGAAGTTAAATAAGTGGGGTGACAATATACAGCCTTGATGTACACCTTTTCCTATTTGGAACCAGTCTGTTGTTCCATGTCCAGGACTAACTGTTGCTTCCTGACCTGCATACAGATTTCTCAAGAGGCAGGTCAGTTGGTCTGGTATTCCCATCTCTTGAAGAATTTTCCACAGTTTATTGTGATCCACACAGTCAAAGGCTTTGGCATAGTCAATAAAAAAGAAATAGATGTTTTTCTGGAACTCTCTTGCTTTTTCCATGATCCAGTGGATGTTGGCAATTTGATCTCTGGTTCCTCTGCCTTTTCTAAACCCAGCTTGAACATCAGGGAGTTCATGGTTCACGTATTGCTGAAGCCTGGCTTGGAGGATTTTGAGCATTACTTTACTAGCATGTGAGATGAGTGCAATTGTGCGGTAGTTTGAGCATTTTTTGCATTGCCTTTCTTTGGAATTGGAATGAAAACTGACCTTTTCCAGTCCTGTGGCCACTGCTGAGTTTTCCAAATTTGCTGGCATATTGAGTGCAGCACTTTCACAGCATCATCTTTCAGGATTTGAAACAGCTCAACTGGAATTCCATCACCTCCACTAGCTTTGTTCGTAGTGATGCTTTCTAAGGCCCACTTGACTTCAGATTCCAAGATGTCTGGCTCTAAATTAGTGATCACATCATCATGATTATCTGGGTCGTGAAGATCTTTTTTGTACAGTTCTTCTATGTATTCTTGCCACCTCTTCTTAATATCTTCTGCTTCTGTTAGGTCCATACCATTTCTGTCCTTTATTGAGCCCATCTTTGCATGAAATTGTCCCTTAGTATCTCTAATTTTCTTGACGAGATCTCTAGTCTTTCCCATTCTGTGGGAGCTATCCCACGTTGAAGGTCAGGAACAGCGATGGTAAGGAGATACCCCTCGTCCAAGGTAAGGAGCAGTGGCTGTGCTTTGCTGGAGCAGCCGTGAAGAGATACCCCATGCCCAAAGTAAGAGAAACCCAAGAAATATGGTAGGTGTTGCAAGAGGGCATCAGAGGACAGACACACTGAAACCATACTCACAGAAAACTAGTCAATCTAATCACGCTAGGACCACAGCCTTGTCTAACTCAGTGAAACCAAGCCATGCCTGCGGGGCAACCCAAGACGGGTGGGTCATGGTGGAGAGGTGTGACAGAGCGTGGTCCACTGGAGAAGGGAATGGCAAGCCACTTCAGTATTCTTACCTTGAGAACCCCATGAACAGTATGAAAAGGCAAAATGATAGAAGAACTCCCCAGGTCATTAGGTGCCCAATATGCTACTGGAGATCAGTGGAGAAATAACTCCAGAAAGAATGAAGGGATGGACCAAAGCAAAATCAATACCCAGTTGTGGATGTGACTGGTGAGAGAAGCAAGATCTGATGCTGTAAAGAGCAATATTGCATAGGAACCTGGAATGTTAGGTCCATGAATCAAGGTAAATTGGAAGTGGTCAAACAAGACATAGCAAGAGTGAACGTCGACATTCTAGGAATCAGCGAACTAAAATGGACCGGAATGGGTGAATTTAACTCAGATGACCATTATATCTACTACTATGGGCAGGAATCCCTCAGAAGAAATGGAGTAGCCATCATGGTCAACAAGAGAGTCCGAAATGCAGTACTTGGATGCAGTCTCATAAACGACAGAATGATCTCTATTCGTCTCCAAGGCAAACAATTCAATATCACAGTACTCCAAGTCTATGCCCCGACCAGTAACGCTGAAAAAGCTGAAGTTGAACAATTCTATGAAGACCTACAAGACCTTTTAGAACTAACACCCCAAAAAAATGTCCTTTTCATTACAGGGGACTGGAATGCAAAAGTAGGAAGTCAAGAAACACCTGGAGTAACAGGCAAATTTGGCCTTGGAATGCGGAACAAAGCAGGGCAAAGACTAATAGAATTTTGCCAAGAAAATGCACTGGTCATAGCAAACACCCTTTTCCAACAACACAAGAGAAGACTCTACACGTGGACATCACCAGATGGTCAACACCGAAATCAGATTATATTCTATGCAGCCAAAGATGGAGAAGCTCTATACCGTCAACAAAAACAAGACCAGGAGCTGACTGTGGCTCAGATCATGAACTCCTTATTACCAAATTCAGACTCAAATTGAAGAAAGTAGGGAAAACCGCAAGACCATTCACATATGACCTAAATCAAATCCCTTATGAGTATACAGTGGAAGTGAGAAACAGATTTAAGGGACCAGATCTGATAGATAGAGTGCCTGATGAACTATGGAATGAGGTTCGTGACATTGTACAGGAGACAGGGATCAAGACCATCCCCATGGAGAAGAAATGCAAAAAAGCAAAATGGCTGTCTGGAGAGGCCTTACAAATAGCTGTGAAAAGAAGAGAGGTGAAAAGCAAAGGAGAAAAGGAAAGATATAAGCATCTGAATGCAGAGTTCCAAAGAATAGCAAGAAGAGATAAGAAAGCCTTCTTTAGCGATCAATGCAAAGAAATAGAGACACGGAGTTAAGAGCGGGCAGCTCCGGTCGTCATCCCGTCGTTCACGGCTCCTCACCTCTCCGATTGGTAAGATTTGCTCTGCGGAGCTCAGATGGCTACACCTAATCGAAATTCCCGACACAAGAGCCACCCGGGCCACAGGGGAAAATGACTCCTGCCTTCATTCCCCGCCTGGTCCTGTCCTGTGAGAAGCGGTGGTTTCTCCAAGGACGTCCCGAGCCGCGTGCAGGAAAAGTGGCTGACAGAGTTTCCCAGTGACCGCCCAGCATTCGGGGATGAACGTGGGTTATAAATATAAATGTACGACCACTGTCCTCTCTGGTGATTGGCAGACTTAAGCGGCCACAACTCGTCAGCAGGACAGCCAGCCCCAGGAGGCTATTGAGAGCCCTGGAGCTGAGGGCAGACGCGAAGGCCGGCTTCCACTGGCATCCTGTTCTTTCCCGGTGGCTGAGATGACTCCTGTTGGGCCAGTCAAGGGGAGCCTTCGGGAAGGCACTGCCCAGGGCTAGTTTCGCTGTAACACCTCCCTGGTGGGGAGTTATATCTTTCAAACTTGCCACGTGGAATGACTGTCATTAGGAAAGAATTTCATGGCCTCACATTTAATATAAGCTAATGGATTCTGGAGGATTTGGAGCAGCAGATACTAAGTTTCGGCAGCCTCCTGAGAAGGTTGAATGACACACACACTCCAGAGCACCTGAGCGCCACATCCCTATCCACAGGAACCTAGGACTCACGGATTTGCTGGGACACATGCTGGCCCCAGGCCTCCGCGTGTGTGGTCAGCCCCTCACTTCTCTCATCTGCGTGGCTGAGTCTTGTGTTTATTTCCAACGTGCACTGAGTTGTGAAGGCACCTCCACACGTAGGAACAAGATAAGCTAAATCCACAGACTGACTTCATGGATGGAGATTTGGTAGAGAAAACTCTTTCCATCAGATGAGGGTGGAGTGCAGGGAAACGTGTCAGAGATGTGTCAGTGTGGATACACAAGGTTGTTAACTAAAGTTATGTTCTTATGCTAAAGTATTTTCAGTTTGACATTTCTAGTGGTCATGTATGGATATAAGAGTTGGACTATTAAGAAAGCTGAGCGCTGATGAATTGATGCTCTTGAACTGTGGTGTTGGAGATGACTCTTCAGAGTCCCTTGGACTGCAAGGAGATCAAACCAGTCCATCCTAAAGGAAATCAGTACTGAGTGTTCTTTGGAAGGACTGATGTTGAAGCTGAAACTCCAATCCTTTGGCCACCTGATGTGAAGAGCTGACTCATTTGAAAAGACCCTGATGCTGGGAAAAATTAAAGGTGGGAGGAGAAGGGGACGGCAGGGGATGAGATGATTGGATGGCATCACCGACTCGATGGATGTGAGTGTGAGCAAGATCTGGGAGCTGGTGATGGACAGGGAGGCCTGGGGTCCTGCAGTCTGGGAGGCCTGGGGTGGCAGAGTTGTACTCGACTGAGCAACTGAACTGAACCGAACCAAAGGCATAAAGATGAACTATAATCTGACAACTCTGATCATGTAGCTTCCTCCTCCTTCCTTCCTTCTTTTCTCTCTTCCTTCCTTCTTCCATTCCTCATTACAACACATACAACAAGATGCACCATTTCCACCATCTTTCAGCGCGCGGGCCAGGAGCGTTCCCTGCATTTACGCTGCCAAGCCACCAACCCCAACAGCCTCCAGAACTTTCCCTTTCCTAAACTGTAACTCTGTCCTCATGAAGCATCTTCGTGGTTTTGAAAAGCTGGTAGAACACTGAGATGACATCACGGTGACACATGGAAACATCTGGAGCCCTCAGGGCAGGCAGGCGGGCTTCAAGCCGAGAGGACGGGCTGGCAGACCGACCTCCCGCACCGGGAGCTGCACCGGCTCGTCGTCGCTGGGTCTCGGCATGTCCTGCAGGGACCACGTGGAGGAGGAGGACCCTGCGTGTCACCCGTGTCTTTCTTTCTGGTCCTCCAAGCAGACCCACTTCCCTACCCCTCTTGGGTGGGGACACATTGTCACTCATGGCCCAAGGCTGGTACTTAAAAAACTCACCTACAAGTGTGGCTATTGCCAAGTTGCCCAGAGAAATTATCTCTGAGCAAAGGGAAAAGTATTTGTCACTCCTGGTGTGCTGACATTTCTCCAGAGTAAACAGCAGCGTCCTTCCAAAAATAGCCCCTTTTTGCACTGGGTCAGAGGTATTTACACTCAGCCAGAGCCGTGAAGAGCCAGGAGCCATGCCGACTGTGCCCACAGAGGGCCTTTCCTGTGTGCCCTCTGGAAAAGCCTCCAGGAGAAAGGATGGAGCCTCTGGAGTCGAGAGGGGACACCTGTCTGGACCGAGGCTGGCACGAGGGGAGGGGCCGGCCGGTGGTCTGGGCCTGGACAGGGTGGGCTTGCTGGCAGCCCAGATGCCACAGGCCCTGCTTCTCAGGGAAGGAGGCAGGCATGCAGCGAGGGTGGGTTATGTCTGGGGAGTGAAAAACATTTAGAAATTATTTTCTGAAGCATAACTCCAATGTTTCCTGTTTTTATGATCTAGAATTGCCTCAGGAGCCTTTAGGGTCAGTGAACCCCCGGGGAGGCGCAAGGACCACGTGCAGACAGTGCGGTTGGCAGCCAGAGCGCTGGCGCAGCAGCGTGCCCACGGCCCTGGCGCTGGGAACAGCTGTCCCCAAGGGGCAGGCGCTGTGCAGGGGAAGAGGGGCAGAGAGCGACAGGAAGGTCTGCGGGGGGCCGGCCACCTCGCTCTCTTGCTGAGGCCTCAAGAGGTCAGGTTCCTGGAGCTGAGACAACTCGTGCAAGGACACACGGCTGAGTCTGTCAAGGCCCTTCCTCCAGACTCCGCAGACCACAGTCTCAAAACTCCTGCAGCTGCTAAGACAGTCCAGGCCCTCTGACTGCTTCCTTCTGGAAGAAGGACACTGTGATAGTCAGAGTTCTCCAAAGGATCGGAACCGGAAGGACGGACATGCCTCTCTCTGTCGTCTCTCACCATCTGTCCTCTGTCCTGACCTACTAACTGTCTATCATCCGTTATCCGTCTGTATCTGTCATGCATGTTACCTGTCTCTCAGCCATCTGTTCACCATCTGTCTACTCATCGATCACGCATTCATCGTCCAGCTATGTCCACGAGAGAGGGGTTTACTATAAGGACCTGGCTCACACAATCTTGGAGGCTGGCAGCCAGGACCCCAGTGGATGAGGGGAGACCCAGGAGAGCTGATGGTGAGGCCGCAGGTCCAAGTCAGAAGGCATGAGAGCCAGGAAAGCTGGCGGAGTAAATTCTCACCCAAGGCAAAGCTGAAGACAGGAAAAGACCAGGGCCACAGGCAGAGAGTGAATTCTCTCTAATCCAGACTTTCTGTATGGATTAATCCAGACTGATTTTATGAGGCCCACCCACACTGAGGGGTGGGGCAATCTCCTTTACTCAGCCTACTGAATCAAATATTGATCTCATCCTCAAACACTCTAGCAGACACACCCAGAATCACATATGACCAAATATCTAGACACTTGTTGGCCCAGACAAGTTAATACAAAAATCAGAGTACTGATTGTAAAAGAATTTTAGATAAATCATTTCCAGGAGAAATATGTTCAGTCACTCAGTCATGTCCGACTCTTTGTGACCCCACGGACTGCAGCACCCCAGGCTTCCCTGTCCTTCACCATCTCCCAGAGCTTGCTCAAACTCATGCCCATTGAGTAGATGCTGCCATCCAACCATCTCATCCTCTGTCACCTCAAGAAGACACAGACATGAAGAAAGTTACAGGAAAATAAAGTTTTAGCAATGATATTTTACATCCACATAATAATAAAATGATAAACTTTATATGCAATCCTAAGTGACTTTACGTAGACATGTAGTTTCGAGGTCAAGCACTAAATTCCCATTTAGTAGATGGAGACGCTGAGGTCCAAAGAGAATGAGTGGCTTCCATAAGGTCATACTAGTAGCCCCAGAACACCACATCATCTTTCAGTTCTTTCTGTAATAATGACTGCTTCTGAGAAGACTTGGCTGATGCATTTTAAATTCAGATGGGTCCAGAAGGTAACCATCAGTAGCTAAATTAACATTCTGTTAGTCTAAAAACCTTGAAAAAATTTTAAATCAAAAATTTTTTAAGTTGCTACTTGGTGTGAAAGTGAAAGTGTTAGCCGCTCAGTTGTGTCTGACTCTTTGAGACCCCATGGACTATATAGCCTGCCAGGCTCCTCTGTCCATGGGATTCTCCAGGCTAAAGAATCCTGGAGTGGGTTGCCATTCTCTTCTCCAAGGTATCTTCCCAACCCAGGATTCAAACCCAGGTCTCCTGCATTGCAGGCAGATTCTTTACCATCTGAGCCACCAGGAAAATGCATTGCTTGGTGTACTTAGATTTTAAAATGTCAAACTCTTTCCAGAATAAAGTCTGTGTGAGCCTCAGATGCTCTGAATAATTTTTGCAATCTCAAGCATATAACGCCTAACACAGATTTTAGCTGTGGACTGCCAAGGAGGGGGGAAATGGTTGAGAAGTTTGAAAAAGTGAGGCAAGAGACTAGAAAACTGTCATTTTATTGGGCAAAGAGTATGACTGGGCTTCATGCTGTCTGACGGACGCTGTGTATCTTCGTTCAGCGAGCCTGCAGTCCCCTGAGGGGCAGGAGGAACTCTCTGGGTGGAGTGCTGCTTACGTTCCTGGGGGACCTTGGTGATCGGCCGTGGGAGGGGTGGGCATCCGGGAACTTTGCTGAACAGGACCCCCAGTCCTCCGAGCTGAGTGCCAGGACAATGACTCTAGTGTGTGAGAGCCAGCGCCAGACAGGCTTCCCAGGAGACCCCAGTGTCAGATGGAGGGCCTGAGGGACAGCAATGAAGTGCCAAGGCTGCAGGGGAGGGCAGGCGGGGGAGGGCCACGTTAGGAGTGATGGATAACCATTAGAGGGGTCCAGATGTTTTTATTACTTTAAATTTTGCTTCCAGCATCGTGTTTGCAAACAGATTAGTAATGCCAGTTATGCTCGTGCTTAACCTTTAACCCGCTGTATAACTCATCGTGTCTACCTCTGGCCTGGACCTCCCTCTGAGACCCAGGCCCATGTATCCCACTGCCCACTTGACATTTCCTCTGAGAGGTTCCAGAGCAGCTCAGTTCTGACGGGTCCGAAACCAAAGTCGATTTTTCCCTTGAAAGCCTGGTGCTTGCTTGGCTCATTATCCCAACGACAGGTACCACCAGCCAGACACTGGGGCACACGCGAGCAGCCTGGGGTCTCCTCCAGTCCTTCCCTGCCTTCCCCCACACCCTCTGCACGGGCGTCCAGGCCCCCGAGATCCCCCCTCGGGCCACTGCAGTCACCGTGCTGCCTGCATCCCTGCTGTCTGTTTGGGGTGAGTTCCCACCTGTAGCTGAAACAGCCTTGTTCAAAATGAGGTGAAAACCACATCACTGGCTTCCCTCTGCCTTAGGGGAGCATGCGGGCCATGTGATCTCTCAGACCCCGGCATGGCTGAGCCAGACGTCCTTAGCACGCCAGTCTTCTGCCCAAGCCTTGTGCTCTGGCCCCCCAACAGGTGCCCGTGCCCGCCGTGACAGACCCAGCTGCCACACCCTGACTGGGCTCCTGTTCTGCCTCAGTCTCTCTGTGAAAGTGAAAGCCACTCAGTCGTGTCCAACTCTTGACCCCGTGGATGGTAGCCGGCCAGTCTCCTCTGTCCATGAAATTCTCCAGGAGAGAACACTGGAGTGGGTAGCCATTCCCTTCTCCAGGGGGTCGTCCCAACGCAGGGACTGAACGCCGGTCTCCTGAATTGCAGGCGGATTGATTCTTGGCTGTGCTACCAGGGAAACCCCTTCGTCTCTGCCTGTGTGCTCTTTCCTCCCTGCTCTGCCTGGTGACCGCCCCCTACATCCTTCACACCTTGCTAGGCCCAGGCTTCTTCAGGAGCCCTTTCCTCCCATCCCCACTGGGCC
The DNA here is from genome assembly GCF_032405125.1 of Capricornis sumatraensis. NCBI lineage: Eukaryota > Metazoa > Chordata > Mammalia > Artiodactyla > Bovidae > Capricornis > Capricornis sumatraensis. The sequence goes on along the minus strand of NC_091090.1, from coordinate 54,277,122 downwards.
CCAGCCCCGCAGGAGGACCGCTGAGCTCCGTCTGAAGGTTCCTACAAAGTGCAATTGAACAGATGGTCATGTGATCGTTGCTTGTCTGTCCCCACCCTGAACAGGCAGGGACCGCTTCTGGTTTTACTCTTTTGATTTGAAGAGAATCCTAATTGAGCAAGAAATGGCCACCACTTCTATAAGAGGCCCGACGGCTTAGGCCGGGGTGGAACCAGGCCACCACTGCCCACTCTCTGCTGTTGGCTCTCCTTAAAACAAGAAAAGACATAGGGAGCAGGCTGTGCTAAGAACTTCCTGAAAATCGCAAACCTTAAAGATTATGCTCAAAAGTTTCTGGCAAATGAATCTGTAATATCATTAATCAAATTTGATTCTGCAGAAATTAACTCAGAAACTGTTTCATCAGACCTCTTACTTTCCCCCTTTCCATCAGTTTTGGGAGAGGACAGACCTAGTGCCTGGTGCATACATTAATTTCCTGATCTTCTGGTGACCCGTCTCCTTTCTTACTTTTTCTACTATCCTGTTGGTGGTGGCTATCTCTGCACAACTGAGTTTTCCTTGGCTCCCCTCCAAGCTGAAACATCTTCACAAGTTTGGAGGACCCGGGTTGGAGGAAAACTTTGAAATATCTTGGGATCCAAGCAACTGAACAGTGCCACACCCATCTCACAGTTCTTCACGGTTTGTGCTGGTTTTCACCAAAGTATTTCAAGTTACACAGCTGAAGGCTAGTGAAGGAGCAGTAAGTTGAACAACGGGTTGGTGAACCTTTCATTTTCCCAGTTTGCTAGAGATGAAAGTTAATCTCCATTGAGAGGCATTCAGCAAGCGGAAGTTTGAGCTTGGGGTGAATCTGCTTGATTTGCGAGTATTTGTTGGCGCTTTCAACCCTATCTGCATTAACATTCTTAAATTACACAAAATTTACAAAGGCAGGGGAGACAAGACGTGCTCGCCCTCCGTGGGGACTTCGGTGATACTGTAAATCAGCCGTTCTAGCTCTCAGGGCCAACCGGACCTCTTGGCCTTTGGATTTTCGGAACATAATTCAGTCTCAGCTCGGGTTCATCTATGTGTCTTCTTCCCAGAAGAGCAGGAAAGGCATCCTGAGAGATTTTGGATCACAGTTTATTAAAGTTCTTAAATCATCTCAAAAGGGGAAATATGACCCGAGTAAAACAAGTAAATTTTTTAAAAAATGGCCATCAGAACAAAGCCTGGTGTTTTAAACTGTACAATTAATGGTGATTTTGGCTGCAAGAAGCCCAGAGAACTGTTTCAAGCTTCTGTGGGGTTGAGTCACATTCTAATGGCCATGTGCTTATATGTATACTATGAGTATGAATAATAAGGAACACGTCTGCACGTTGTCCACACAATGCAGTATTAGAAACTTGAGGCCAGCTTTCAACAGCTGAAGCATAAGCTCTGGCAATTTTCTTGTGTATTAGAATCATTCTGAACCAGCAGCTTGGTGAGACGGCCAGTTTGGACAATCTGGGCCCCAGGCTGGTGTCTCGGGTCTGGTGCGTCCGCTTTGGCTTTCTGCGTATTTCCAAGGCAGTGGAGGATCGCCGGTGGAGAACGGGGGAAAGGCCCGCCGTGCACATATGCCTCCTCTGTGGGCAGGTGTTTAAATCTGCGCTGCTAAGAACTTGCCTTTCCTGTGCTGAGGGAGTGACTTTAGAAGGTCTGACATTTTCCCTCTTCATTCCTGAAAGCCAGACAGCACGGGGACCCCGTGAGCCCCTGATGGCAATTGAGGGATGAAAGGTCTTAATTGACAAAAGAGCCCCTTGGCTAAATGCTTGTCTTTGTAGAACTTGTCAAAAGTGTTCAGTTTCAAGCCAAAAAGCTGCCAGAAGGAAGGCCGATCACTGATGACAGAAAGATTAGGAGGGCACAGATCTGCTGGGCGCACAAATGCACAGAATGAGGCAGAAGGCGGGGTCAATGGAGGGCAGTTAACCCACAGGGATCCTCACGGGGAGGACCTGGGACCCGGCGTCCACCTCCCACGTGACGAGCGGCGACTTGTCTCTTCCTTAAGAAGCTGAAATCACAAGCTCCAGGTGTGTTTCTAACTCTGTCTTTTTGCTTATCATGCGTCTAAACTGTGTCAGACTTTGGAGAAAACTGAGACATAAAACAAGCAAGCAACTGCCCAGGTCATTTGCTGGACGAACCCTCTTGGGCAGGGGGCGGGGGTCTGCTATATTCCAGGGGCAAACACACACACACACACACACACAGATTCACCCCGTTGTGGGTTTTCTGCAGGCTATGGATTACCTCCCAGAAAAGTTCCATCTTTGCTGAGTTCTATACAGGGCTATAAATAAGCTATTTCAGTCTAGCTGAGAAAATGGGCAGTTACGACATGTGAATGGTCCGGGCGACAGGCCTTGGTGGTGGCGGCTCTGGTTTCTTCCTGGCTGTCAAAGGCAGTTGTGTGAAGCTCTGAGTCAGATCTAGAAGGTGGGGACCTTTCCCCTGGACCATCCTGCAGACACGCCCCTGCGGTGCCGGATGAAGGAATGGACTCCAGTCCGTCCACCCTGGGACTTCCTATAAGTCCTGATCACCTAAAAAAAGAGGCTGGCATTTGGCCAAGGAGGCAATTTGAGCATTTCCATTTTCTCCAAAACGGTTGGAATTTCTGTCTGCATCAATACCTGCCCCGCACTGCCCTACGCAGTGAGGGGAATGTCATCTTAACTTCCAAAGCTCTGCTGGGCAGGATGACAGCAGTGAGCCCATGGCAGAGGCAGAGGATCCAGAGAGGCTGGGCTGGGCTGCCTTCCAGAGTTTCCGGGGGGAAAGGGGTGGGTGGACAGGGAGACTGACTGAAGGGGTCTTTTTGATGAGCTTGGAGAGAGCTTTTGGAAAAGCTGACATGGAGCCGTGAAAGAGAGAGACGGAGCGATTGGGAAGAAGACTTTCTGGAGTCCTTTGCTTTTATTTCTGTTTGCTTCTTTTTAATTACTAGAGTCCCCTTTTGCGTTTTACAGAGACCCCAGGAAAACCTGTTTTAATTGCTTTCATAATGAAGAAACCTGGGCTGTCAGGCGGTGTTTCTTTGCATTTAACATCTTGCCAAGAATGGCTGGCAGAATGTCGGGCTTACATGGGTGATGCAGGACAAAACAAAAGCCCTGCCCACAGGGTGCTGGGCATCAGCGCTCAGGGGCACCTGCATGGAGACCCAAACGCCCAGGGGTCTGTGTCCGGCTATGCTGAGCGAATCTGCGAGTCTGATGTGTCAGCCGTGGAGACACCCAGGGTCCCACTGCGATGCCCATCAGACCAAGAACGTGGGTCAGCGCTCCAGCAACACTGCCTCAAACCAGGGGCTCTGAACGTCACCACGGTCCCTCATGCCTGACTGGCGCACTGTTGCGAGTAAGAAGGCTTCTTTCAAAACTTTCGTGTAATCAGGACAGGACAAGGACTTTAACAGTAGAAAAGACAATTTTCCTTTTTCTTTCTTTCTTTCTTTTTTTTAATACCACTATTTTCAAAACCAAAAGGGAGCAAAGCTGTCAGCTAGAAGTGAAACGGTCAACGTCTGCCTGGTAATCTTCCATCTGTGCCACAGCGATTTTCACCAGCAATTTTAAAAATCCCGTCATAAGCAGAAAACAGATCTGGCCACGGAAGTAAACTCCGCTTCCTGCCAGTGACTGAACGCGCCTTCCAGGTTTATAAGCTCCAAGGCCACTCACATCGCGTTGGCTGTTGAGCCGGGACGAGGTTTGGCTTTCAGAGATGTTTACAATATTTTTCAAGTTTTGTAATAAGCGAGTGTCCAGTGAACCTCACCATGTGGACAGCAGGAAGGGGGCAGCCTGGCAGTCTTACTCTGTGTTCCCAGCGTCGGGGGCTGCCCTGCCAGCCCGGGAGAGAGCATCCAAGGGGCGTGGCGGTGCTGAGCTAGAAGCTGTGGACGGCCGTCGTCTAGAGGGCCTGCATCCCAGCGCTGGGGCCTCATCCTTTCTCAGGCTCTGGCAGGTTAGAGGTGTGCATGCGCCGCGGGCAGGAAGCCCGCCGTTCCTGGAAAAATGAGGAAAAGGTATAGACCTGTATCTCCTGTCTGTTTTCATGGAGCGTGAATTCACCCTGCTCAGATTATTCTGTTTGAAGTTGGTCAGGGAGCCTGGGTTGGCAAGGAGCAGCCAGGTCTGTAGAAAGACTCAGTCATTCCAGTTTCCTGCAGCCTGGTGACCCCCAGCCCCAAAGCGGCTGCTACTCACACCCAACCGCCATCACCAAGACGTGCCGGGCTACCCTTCCCGGAAGCTGCCCCCGGGCCCCTGGCATCTGGAGGCCCCAAGACCTTGGCTATGAGGAGGAGGCTCTGCTGGGAGTGGAGGGTTGGCCGCAGACACGGGACGTGGAGACCCCTGGAGTCCCTAGACACAATCAGACGTGGTCCGCAGAGCTTCAGGCCTCTCTGTTCGGCAACAGAGTCCCCTGTCCGTTCTGGGATGTCTCCAGGGCCGTGGCCTCAAGCTCTCCGGCAGCCCCTCTTCACTCACGCCTGCACGTGTGCTCTTTTTAACCAGCTTAAGTACAATAACGGCAGGGAGGTGGAGGAGGAGGGAGACGAGGTGGCTGCGCGCAGGCCCCACCCCGCCCCGCCGCCCTCCCCAGGCCTTCCTGACCCTCGCAGTCTGCGTCTCTCTGTGTGCTGGCTGGGGGGTGTTTCGCCCTTCCTCCAACCTAGTTGTGTTCAACTTGCTGTACTCCTTGCTGAAGTCGGTGAAAATTAAGATCTAAGATGCCATGAGTATTAGTTAGGCATGTGTCTGACTCAATGCAATACAAAACCTGAAGATGTTTAAAAACTAAGGGCATCATCTGTGTCAGTTAATGAGGAATCTCAGTGTGGCCGAAACCAGGCTACTCCCCAGACTCCATCTGCCTTCCTGCTCTGGTGCCTTCTCTGCGGGTGCGCTTCGTCCTCACGGCGGCGAGAGAGCTGCTGCACCTCCAGGCCCTGCATTCCAGGCAGGAAGAAAGGTGAGTGAAGGGGAAAGGGTGGAACCCTGAAACAGCCAGACCTACCGGATCTTTCCTCTTTAAAAAGCTTTGCGGGACACTCTGTCCTTAGAGGCCTACTGACATCTCGCAGCCCAGAACCGGCTCTTTTATCTGCCCTTCGCTGCATAAACTCTGTAGCTTCTGTGTTAGAGGAAGGGGACCATGAAGACTTTTGAGTAGCTTTGTGAGGACTTTCACACTGTTCAAGATAATCCATAGGAAACACATACCTTGATTCCAGCACGTAAGTGGTAAGTTGAGAGTCGGGATCTCGTGTGAGCATGGGGACCCCCTGTGTGAGCTGCTCTGAGCCGGGACAGCGGCAGCCTAAACTGTGTCCCCGGCCCGATGCTGTAGTGTCTCTTGTTCCCCCAAATCGTCACTATGAACGAGTCAGAAGGGTTTAACCAGAACACCTGCCTAGCCGGGACCTTGAGCCTACTATTAACAGACTCCTGCAGGCGTCTTCCCATATATCTCTCCACCCGTCAAAACCCCATCAAGACGTGAAACAGGAAAGTCCCTGATTTCCCCCTTCACAGGCAGACAGCCTCTCTTCCAGCTTTTGACTTGGTCTGTTCAAGGGCTTCAGATAAGTGGAGTCACACAGTAGATCTTTTGGGTAAATGAAAACTCAGGATGATAGTTTTGAGAACCACCCAGGTGTATCATTGCAAAAGCTAATTTATTTCACTCATTGTATGAGACCAAAACAAACTCTGGATCCCAGTTGGGTTCAAATAACCTATCATATTTTGAGGGTTATTTATTCTTTTTTTTTTTTTTGTCCGGAGGAGCCAGATGAAACTCTGGGCTTTTATCAGAAGCAGAAGCTTATCCCTATCCAAAATGAAATTACACAAATTCATACATATGGTAAAGATCCTAACTTCCTCTTAAATGAGACAAATTTTAAGCAGAAAGGCCAAAAACAAACTGGTTCTAGTCCTCTAAATTAAAAAACAATATTTATGGGGAAAAAATCATTTTTGTTTTAAAGAATAGTTTTTTAAAAGTCCCTCTTCCAGGCCACAGGGTTTCCTTTGTCCAATCAGGTTGGAGTATGCCAGGGGAGAAGTCAGCTTGCTTAGAAGTCACTATCTGATGAAGAAGAAACAAGAATCCTTTTTCTGAAATCTCTATAGACAACACAGAACTTTAAAGCTATCAGAGCAATGCTACCCTTCTCTGTGGCAAAGAATGCAATCTCTTGGAAATAAAGATCTTTATTTCATAAGAAGGAATGTGGGTTTGGGAACTTTGAAATGACTCATTTTAGATTTCTTGTCTCTGAGAGATATAAATTAGCAGCAGCAAGATCTTATGGCCCTTTGAATGCTTCAGCCCTTGAATTGTAAATTAAAGTTTGTTTAGCCAGTCGGTGGGGCTTAACCGTACCAGAAAGAGCTGTTAAATATTTTATGGTGTCTGAATGCGTTTGCAACCCTGGGCACCATTCCTGTCCCCTGACACATTTTTGTTCAAGTGAGCAAGGGAATGACAGAATGCACATAAAAATACTCCCAGTTAACAGAAGTTTAAATGAATTAAAGCAAGAAAGAACGCACATGTTTGCATTTAGGCATGGTATAGGGCCAATTTTTTCATGAAGAGCGCCTTATTACTTCTGCTCTAAGCGATGCTCTGACTGTTCAGCGTTTGACAAGGGGAATTTCCCTCCCTGCTCTCCTTCCCCGATAGCATATATTAAACTAATTGCTTTATTTTAACAAGGGGGCCCCTGTTTCCCCCAGCCATCCTCCTGACCCCCAGCTTGAACTCCAGCTCCGAGGATCTTTGCCGAGAGATAATCGCACCGTCGATGTGATTTAAGGCACTTTCGCTCTGGTGCGTGGAGTCTTCTCTGTCTCCAGAAACATTTTTAACTCTCAAAGGGTCAGATTCCCATCCTGCATAATTCTTGGAGAGTCATATAAAAAATTTGGCCCAGAGTTTCCTTATCATTTATAATTTTCAAAATGCTCTCAGAGTCACAGACCTATCTAGTGTTCCAGAGATGAACAATTTGCTGTTTTTTAAGAATAAAAATTCTCCAAAGAGTAATGTTAGGAAGCCAATAAGATTAAGACTGTCATAGGGAAACTGTGAATAACGCGCCTGCCAGAGTCTGCAGCGCCCGCCTCTCAGGCCTCCATGCATAAACCATGCTTCAGCTTCTCCTTAAAAAGCACTCAAGGTCGAAGTGAACACACATGGAAAACTGGCATGTGGTGAGGGGTGGGCCGTCCTGCTGTGTAAGGAGAGATGGAGGGGGCGCCCTTCTGAAGCCCCCAGCCCTGTGGATGGAGAGATGGAGGGGGCGCCCCTCTGAAGCTCCCCAGCCCCGCGGATGGAGAGATGGAAGGGGCGCCCCTCTGAAGCTCCCCAGCCCTGTGGATGGAGAGATGGAGGGGGCGCCCCTCTGAAGCCCCCAGCCCCTCGGATGGAGAGATGGAGGGGGCGCCCCTCTGAAGGCCCCAGCCCTGTGTAAGGAGAGATGGAGGGGGCGCCCCTCTGAAGGCCCCAGCCCCGTGGATGGAGAGATGGAGGGGGCGCCCCTCTGAAGCCCCCCAGCCCTGTGTAAGGAGAGATGGAGGGGGCGCCCCTCTGAAGCCCCCAGCCCCTCGGATGGAGAGATGGAGGGGGCGCCCCTCTGAAGGCCCCAGCCCCGCGGATGGAGAGATGGAGGGGGCGCCCCTCTGAAGGCCCCAGCCCCGCGGATGGAGAGATGGAGGGGGCGCCCCTCTGAAGCCCCCAGCCCCTCGGATGGAGAGATGGAGGGGGCGCCCCTCTGAAGGCCCCAGCTCCTCGGATGGAGAGATGGAGGGGGCGCCCCTCTGAAGGCCCCAGCCCTGTGGATGGAGAGATGGAGGGGGCGCCCCACTGAAGGCCCCAGCTCCTCGGATGGAGAGATGGAGGGGGCGCCCCTCTGAAGGCCCCAGCCCCGCGGATGGAGAGATGGAGGGGGCGCCCCTCTGAAGCCCCCAGCCCCTCGGATGGAGAGATGGAGGGGGCGCCCCTCTGAAGGCCCCAGCTCCTCGGATGGAGAGATGGAGGGGGCGCCCCTCTGAAGGCCCCAGCCCCGCGGATGGAGAGATGGAGGGGGCGCCCCTCTGAAGGCCCCCACCCTCAAGACTCAAGACTCTCCCTCTCCGGAAATCTCCCCGGCCCACCTGCCCTGAAGTTGGGGTCCTGCAGCTGGTGGAGCCTGTTCCTGCCCACCTCCTCCTTTTCCTGGCAAGATGCTTTCTGCACTTGTGTATCACACACGCACACACAGGCCCACACACAACACCTAAAACAGATGTGCAAGCCCCACGTACACCCAGCTTCTACAGGCAGACCCACATTCACACCCACTTTCAGAACGAGCAGCTTTAATTCACTTACATCCTCTCTGGTCCTTTCTCCTTGAGGAGACCCTTGCTCTCTTGGTCTGGGCCAGGGCAAGCACTAAGACTGCCTCTCCTGGAAGGCGCTGGGTCCATCAGCAACGCAAATATCCTGTATCTCCAGGTAACTTCCGCAGGACCAGGGCTCAGCAGCATCGTTCTGTAAAGGCCAGAGAATGAGTTTTATAATAATAATACTTTAGACCTTGTGGGCTATGTGGTCTCTGCCTCAACTATTCAACTGCAAAGAGGCCACATCCACAGGCAAACAAATGGTGTGGCCATGTGCCAATAAAACTTTATTCAAGGACATTAAAATTTGCATTTCATCTAATTTTGACATGAAATATTATTCTTCTCATTTTTCAAAACCATTTGCAACTGTAAAAGTGACTCTTAGCTCACAGGCTATAAATAAACAGACAGTGGGCTAGACTAGACCCAATGCCAACAGCTTACTGAACCCTGTACTTTCCAGAGTATAAATTCTGAGGACTGGGCTTTTCAGGTTTGTAATTCTGGAGCCTTAAGTACCATGACAGGTACTTAATAAGTGCTTGTTTAATAAAAAATAGTAAACTAAGTAATTTCTTCTGAATCTGTAATATAAATTTAATGCATGCTTAGTAATATGTATTATAACATAACAATAATAATAGATGGTATTGTTTAAATATAATACTATAAACTTATATTTGCCTGGTTCTTTACAGCTGGACAAATACTTTCACAAACCCCATTTGTTTAGCTTGAGTGCCTGTGATGTCTGCAGGGAACACAAATCTGTGTGACAGATGATGGAATTTATCACCGAGTGCATTGTTGCTTTTGTGAGCACATCATGAAAACACTGATTTTTAATTTTTTTTCTCCAAATAATTACGCTATAGAAAATGCCTTCCTGCTTTTTGTTTTTAACTTTCATTACTGTCTGAGAAGTTTTAGGTGACTTTTTGACACATTATCACATTTCAGCTTCTCAGGGACTTTCGTTCACATGTGGGAAGAGAGCAAGCTCCCTCAGTGTTCACAAACAAGAGGTCGGTGTGGACTCTGGAGGAGCTTCCGGCTGGGGGTCCTCTCGGAAGGAAGAGGAGGCTGTCCACGGCGGCAGTGAGCCTGAGGAGCAGATGGCGGCTGAGCCGGCTATGCAGTATGGGCTGCCAAGCCCGGATCTCTTCCCTGTCCTTCTCAGCCCACTCTGTGCCCAGGCGGGTTGGCATCCAGTGGGTATGATCATTGGACAACACCCGTGGGACCAGAGGGTGGGGCAGAGAGGGGGCGGAAGCTCGTGCGCCTGCTCTGGGCCTGCAGCCCTGGGTCCCACCGGAGCAGCGCTGCCTTTTCCTTCAGCCGAGGGTGCTGATGGTTTTCTATGCTGCTGCTGGGCCACCTGACCACCCCTAGCCTGGACTTCCTGGTGGCTCAGTGGTAAGAATCCACCTGCAGCGCAGGAGACCCACGTTCGATCCCTGGGTCGGGAAGATCCCTGGAGAAGGGGATGGCAACCCTTTGCAGAGGAGCCTGACGGGCTATAGTCCACGTGGTTGCAGAGAGTTGGACACAACCAGGTGACTAACACTAACTAACTTGCCCAAACTTCTGTAAATAACCTCTTCGTAAAAGCTTTCCAGGTGAGCCATCTGCTTCCTGTGTGGAGCCTGGCTGACCAAGGCATCTATGGGGTCTGCCTGGGGGATACGGGAAACTCGGTAGCTGGGGGCCCCAACTCAGAGCCATCACTTCAGAAATGTCTCCTGCTAACCCTCCTCTTGGGTCACAACTCTGGGTATTTCCTTTGACTCCACGAACACCCTGGCCCACATCATACGTGAACGACCATGATCCCGCTCTCCGTAGGGCGGGCGTGAGGAGCAGGCCTGCTGCACCCTCTCTCCTGAGACTCGATTGCCTTCGGCACTGAGGTCAGCCCCCGCAGCGAGGGGAGCAGCAGGGGCGGCGAGGAGAGCTGGGACCGCCTTCCTGGACGGGGCTTCCCTGGCAGCCCAGTGGTGAAGGACCCGCCTGCAGTGCAGCAGACCCGGGGTCGATTCCTGGGTCGGGAAGATCCCCTGGAGGAGGGCATGGCAGCCCACTCCAGTACTCTTGCCTGGGGCATCCCAGAGGAGCCTGGTGGGCTACAGTCCACGGGGTCGCAGAGTCGGACTCAGCTTAGTGACTCAACCAACCACCACTTCCTGGGCGGAGCCTGCAAGGACCAGGGTGCGGCAGGGGGCAGTCAGCGAAGGAAGGGGCTACACCTTCCAGGAGCTCAGACCCGGAATCACTGATCGCAGCCTGTGTCTGTTTGCTCATGTTTTCAGCACCACCTATGAGCCCGTTGCTGTTTTCATACTTGCATTTCTCCCATCATCTCACGTTCTTTTTAAAAACTGAAGTAGAGTTGAGTTGATTCACAATGTTGTGTTGATTTCTGCTGTATATCAAAGTGACTCAGTTACATACAGACATACATTCCTTTTATATTCTTTCCCATTTTGATTTACTACTCGACGCTGAATATGGTTCCCTGGGCTATACCGAGGGACATTCCAATGGATTTTGATGTGAGTTTTACCAAAACCAACGCTTTTATTTCCTTGTCGTTGGTACTGTTTTCCTGTTGAAAAAATTCTTTCACTTGCTTGTAGCTGATATTTTGCTTTCTTGATTTTGATTTCTCAGTAACAGAAGGATTCAAAGGTTTAAAAATATTTCTAGATGGTAGGTTTGTTTCCTAGTTTCTACTTTTATTATTAATTTTTCATTTTATTGCTTTATGATCAGAAAAGGTTATTTTTGCTTTTTTAAAGATATGAATGGAGGTCTTCTTTCTGGCTGACTAGAGTCCATTGTTGTGACTGTTAATGAATCTTTTTAAAAACAGTTATTCTCGGATTCTAGGGTTCAGGGTGTGATGCGCCGTGTGTGCCTCGTTGCGTGACTCTGTGCCGTTCGGGCTTCTCCTCTGACCGTGTGTGTCTGCACACGTCCCACTGCTCACCCTTCGGAGTTTTCTGCTCAGTTACTGCTTTGTTTCCACCTTCGCTCTGTGCAACTCTTTCCCATCTCGCGTTTTGCAAAGGCAACAAAACCCACGTCTGACAGGTCTATCTGCAGATCAGATGAGCTCAGAGCAGCGTCTTGGCCCTGACACGTTCTGCAGAGGCGCAGGCCAGGCCTGGAAAGCCCAGCGGGGGAATCTGGAAGGAGTGAGGGACGTGTCATGACAGTCGGCAAGACAGACTGGCACGTCTTTGGCCTGGGACCCATCGGCTGAACTTTCTTATTTGGTGGGTGTGTATCAACACAAGACCTCGGAACTCTTCCCTGCACGGCGGCCAGGGAGCGCCGGGTGGTTCTGTGAATGAGTGAATGAATGTCGTCTTAAAGCTTATATCACACGCAATTAAAAATACATAAAATATGTGACTGTCAGACAGTAATTGGCACTAGACCAAAAATTAAGCTGGGAAAGAGGATAGTTATGAGGAACAAGGTTTTTATAGCATCAGAAAATGGGAGAAAACATTTGCAAACCACACATTTGATAAGGAGATAATACCCGATATATATAAGGAACTCACACAACTCAATAGTGAAAATCCAAGTAACCCGATTTAAAAATGGACAAAGGACTTGAATGGACATTTCTTTCAAAGAAGACATACAGATGGTTAAAAGATACATAAAAGACGCCCAACATCACTCATTGTCAGGGAGAAGCAAATCAAAACCATGAAGAGGTTTCACCTCACACCTGTTACAGTGACTGCTGAAAAAAAAGACAAAAAAAAAAAAGTGTTGGTGAGGCTACGGAACAGAGGGAGCCCCATGCACAGTTCGTGGGACAGAGCTCGGAGCAGCCTGCACCTCACTCCCATTAAACTTCTGTTTGTTTCTTTGCACTTTTCCAGACTTTTTAAATGTAAATACTAACAACTGCAACTATATACGTTTAATCTCTCCTTTCACTGTTACACAAAATGATTAGACAATACCCTCAGCTTTTTCACCTTGCTTTTTACACAAAATTATGGATCTGGAGATTTTTGCATACCAATATATAGAAAGATTCCTCATTGTTTCCTAATAACTGCTTGTTCCATACTGTAAATAACTTCTACTAATGGAAATTCGGAGGGCGCCCAGTGTTCCGCTACTGTAAACAATGCCGCAGTGGAAAGCCTGGTTTCTGTGTCGTTTTGCAGGTGTGCAAGCCTGTAGGGTAAAGTTAGAGGAGGGGAGCAATGGGTTAGAGGGTAATACGCATGATAGGTCTGGCCGACCACTGACAAGCAGGCCTTACATAGCAGGGCCCGGAGGAACACTCAGTCCCACCCACAAGGCATGAGGGTCTTCTTTTCCTGAAGCCTCCCAATGGAAGGTGCTAACAACTGTCAGAGTTTTACCAACGTGAGGGATGAAAAACGACATCGCAATATAGTTTTAATTTGCATTTTTCTTCCTCTAAATACAATGAGCATCTCTTTCTGTTTTTCGTATTTCGTAATTTTAAGATGTAATTATCGTCTTTTCCTTTGCCCATTTTCCTCTTGGATTGTTGGTCTGCACTCTGTGTTTTTAAGCCAACTGAAAAATGTGAAATGCTGCACATTATTTTGGATGTAAAAATCCCATCGCATTTTTAATGTTGTAAAACTTACAATAACCCTTCCATTTTAATAAGAGTAAATATGTGTTATTATACTACAAAATAGTTTCTTTGTTCAGAGTCTGAAATTAGAAATTTCAAACATGGCTCATATGTATGTGTGTGTGCATATAATGATGGCCTTCTTATAAAGTCATGTGAGGCCATAAAACTTTACTCCAAAAAGGGAACCAACCTCAAATGAGGTCTCTGGAATAGAGCTATGCTGAAGCTTAGAAATAAGGTCTCAGATTAGTCCAGGCATTTCTCCCACTAAGGGGATAACATTTCTAATTACATTTCTAATTATTTTAAGCCCGTTTGTTGAACAGATTCCAGCCTAAATCATTAATATCAAACCAGATTCCTGCAGTGGCTGCTCGAACGTGTACTGCATTTATATTGAACTCCATTTTATTAATAATTTTTAAAAGAATAATAGACATCATGAAATAAAGTGTCAGAGCTTGTCCTCTTGTCTAATCCCCTCATTTTATGTAGGCCTTTAATAGGGACTTTGATTCTCACCCTCCCTCTTGATTTTTCCTTGCCGTTTAAAATGCATTCAGTACTGACTGTAACACCTGGTCACAGGTGAGTCCACACAGCGGCCGTGCGGCCTGATGCCCCTCACGCCTCGGAGTACATGAGGTCTTCCTTGTTTAGTCCTTGCCTATTCCAAATCTCAGGGGTCACTGGAGAGAATCCTCTGGGACTGTAGCAGTTCTATTTTTCTCAGTAGGCTTCAGTTTCTCCATGGGTCCCTTAAGGATTTTTGACTAGAAGCCTTCTAAGTTCCCCAAAGAGCCAACCATTGCTGAATTTGGGAGGGGAGAGGAGGGTGGGTGATGGATTCTCCACTTTCTCTGGGGAAAGCAGCGCCCTGTTTGGGGGCAAAGTTAATATTTCTGCATAGCTTTGTTGCATTCTATTTCCTGAGGTCATAACAGTCTGGGTTCCAATTACATTCCCAGAATAATGAGCCTATTACAGTAAATGAACATTTTCAAGTGTGACCGAACAGCCGTCTATTGAATATGCCCGCACCTAATAATTTTCCATTTGGCAGAAGGAGAGAAGGAGGCGTTTGGGTGACAGGAAGTCGTCTGTGAAACGTGATCGAAGAAGGAGGATGAGATGATGAGGCGGGGCTCGCGTCTCCTCTCTCGCGGCGTCTGCTTAGTCAAGGCCACGGGGAGACGGAGGCTGCTGGCCTTCTCCGCGAACGCCGAGGCCCCTGACTCCAAACCGCTTGAGGGTCCCCATGAGTCACCTGCTCTAAGTGTCCCCTTTCTCCTTTGAAAGCTGTGGTGGATATCAGATGACAGCCCAGCACCCTGACTTTGTTGGCTTAGCGCTATCACGGAGAATGGGGGCGGGTCAAGTAACCCATGTGGAGAGTGAGCTTTAGGAATAGACGTCATTTTAAGTGTTAAAAACATAGTTTTAAACAAAGCATGTTCTATGCAACTATACTGCAAGAAGATGAAAAAGTTACATTTAATTCATGCATCAAATTAATTTACAAATATGTAGCTTTAGATAACATATAGAACACATATATGTGAAGCATAAAAATATATAATCCAGAGAACAGAGGCAGATGGCAAGTCAGTGTGAGAAATAGGTCCCACTGCTGCCGGTCCTGTCTGTGTGACTGATCATGAGACCACAGTTGATATGTTTTTAAGTGTATTTGTTGACATATAATTTCCATGTCATAAAATCCACCTACTTAAAGCGCCCAGTTCAATGGTTTTCGTCTGTTTGCCGAGTTGTGCAACTCTCGCCACAAACATTTTAATCAGCCTCCGGAGCAAACCCTGATCCGTCACCCCCCTTTCCACTGGCCCACCCCCCAGTCCCGGGAAACCACTAACTTACTTCCTGCCTTTAAAGACTCGCCTATCTAAAATTGTATATTCCGTATAAGTGAAATCATACAATGTGTGGTCTTTTATAATGAACTTCTTTCATTCAGCATGTTTCCAAGACTCCCGATATATTCATGTGTGTGTGTCTCTCAGTCGTGTCCGACTCTCTGCGACCCCACGGACTGTCGCCCACCAGGCTCCTCTGCTCATGGAATTTTCCAGGCAAGGATACTGGAGTGGGTTGCCATTGTCTACTCCAGAGAACCTTCCTAACCCAGGGATTGAACCCGGGTGTCCTCTGTCTGCTGCATTGGCAGACAGATTCTTTACCACCGCACCACCTGGGAAGCCCAGTTTTTTAATAGCTGATGTTTATAACAGCTTAATAACTGATACAGTGTACAACAGCAATGTTTATAGAGTGGTTATGGGAAGCGAATGAGTTAATACGTATAAAATCCTTAGGATAACGTCTGACAGAGCTAGCGCTTAATAAATTATTTTTTGTCTTTTTAAAAAGAACTCACTTTAAAATTGCGTTTTTTCTAACTATAACAATAATAGCACAGAGATGACATCCAAGGTCATTCACAATAACCAATATCAACACCGTAATTCCCGTCTCTGCTAATATTTTGGAATATATGTAAGGAATACATATACACACACACACATATATACGACTTACTATAAATACACACGATCTGACTGAAGTATAGCTGAGTCACAATGTTGTGTTAGTTTAAGGTTTAGGACACACTAATTCAGTTATACATTACACATATGTCTATTTTTTTCAGATTTTTTTCCCTAATAGGTTATTACAAAATACAGAGCAGAATCCCTGCGCTGTGCCGCAGGTGCTTGCTATGTGTCTGCTCTACGCACAGCAGTGTGTGTCTGCTCACCCCAGTCTCCTAATCTATCCCTCCCTACCCAACTTCCCTCTTCGGGAGCTGCGAGTTTTCCCTATGCCTGTGGGCCTACTTCTGTCTTGTAAGGACGTTCACTTGCACCACTTTTTCAGATTCCACCTAAAAGCGGCCTCGTGCGATGCTTGTCCTTCTGCTGCGTGACTGAGTTCACCTGGCACGACTGTCTCCAGGTCCATCCCTGTTGCCACCAGTGGCAGCATTTCATCTTCTACGGCCGAGGAGCATTCCGCTGCGTGTCTACCACGTCTTCTTTGCCCACTCGTCTGTCGGTGGGCATCTAGACTGCTTTCGTGTCTTGGCTATTGTGAATAGTGGTGCAGGATGCATGCTCGTTTTTGAATTTTGGTTTCCTCTGGATATACGTCAAGGAGTGGGATTGCAGGATCATTCATTAAAACTATCATTGATTACTTCATTTGGTACAGGAATACTCATGGAGATAAACAACAGTAGATGTCTTATATTCTGGCCTTACCGAAAAATCATCAATTTTTTTTTTTTCCAGTATAGGGTTTTCAATAGCAAAAGCAGTGATTACCGTGATACTTGGCATGAGTTGAGTTTTTCCGCGAGTTTTTCCTGTCTCTCCCTCAGGTTCAGCAACGGCACAAAATCTGCGGGCAGCTGTCGAACTTGCCAGGCTCTTCTGAAATGCGGGGACACTTGGAGCTAGTGCATTCTTACTTGCTGCTGCTTAGCGCCTTAGCCGTGTCTGACTCTTTGAGACCTCAATAGAGGGACCAAGAGATCGGGGTCGAATTTAAGCATCTTTCAGTTTTCTTCCTCTACTGAATGAAGACTTTGGACTATAAGAATTTGTTTTTTATAAAAGCAGCAAAGAAAAATAGATCAAACATCCCATGAGTTACTAAGGATAAGAATTTTGCGTTTAACCAACTTAATTGCCTCGGAGTCTAGCACAGCGCCTGGCTCAGAGCGGGTAATCGATGTTTGCTGTCTTCTTAGATTTATCGAAGATGTGATTGTCACCAGCGTGACCGTACGTGGTTCACTCTTCATTCTCGTCCATTTTCATGGTGCCTCAAGGATAAGCGGATCTCAGTAAACGCTCAAGAATTGAGCTCGGCTGCTTGAAGACGATGTGACTCCTTTCTGTTGGGGTAGATGTTTCTTGAGAAACATTTTTATTATTCAGCTTTTCATGGAGACTTGGATTCGCCGCGCAGCTCATCACTGCATCTACTTTCTTATTACTTGTTTTATCCCTCTGGGTTTCTTGTTCACAGTACGCAGCGCTCTCTGGTGCGGCAGATCTTGGCACAAGTAATTCCAAACCTCAGAGCTCTCTCATCATCCAGCCCCAAGCAATCACACGAGCACTTGCGAGCCTGGCAGAGTTAGGAGCGTGGACGTGAGTGAAGCAGACAAGGTGGAGACGAACGGCGACGCCTGGAGAGGAGCTCGGCCAGGCCTCGAGTCGCCTGCCTCGGGCGCCTACCCCTTCCTCTGTCCCGCGCTCCTCCCATCGGCTCACGATGTCCCAGGGCCGTCTCCCTGGACTGTGCAGGGCTCGTCCTCAGTCAGCCTCCAGCCCCTCCAGGCAGGCGACACCCAGGACGGCGCATCGGTCATTTTCCCGAGCTCCGTGCCTAAGCGTGGATCTGACCCTGTATCCTTGGAAAGTGATCCTATGTGTAAACTCTTAAACAATCTTTTAAAATCTCTGACTCCTTTTCTACAGAGAGTTCACATACAAGACTTGTGTCTTGGCCACGACCCTTTTAATGAAATTAAAGATAGAAGGAAAACTGAGACTACTGGTTGTTCAGGTGGTAGAGTGTTTGGGTTTAATGTATGCTCACTCTTTCCTGGATCTCTGAGATGGATTTTATGGTTTTAATCAAAAGTGTAAGCTTTCGGGATAATGCTAAGAGATGGTCCATTGAACTGCATTCTTAAAATATGAAAGCTGTCCAATCATTCTACAATCCCTACATTGTAAAATTTTATGTCTCAACTACAGTTAATTTTCCATCACCCAACCTCTTGGCTGGACTTCCACGTCTTCTCAATAACGACTTCTCTTACTTGGCTAGTCATGTTAAATTTAGCAAAAGCTGGGGTGCCGATCACCTCTGCCCGGCTCCCCCTGTATTAAGTCATCTCTGATGCTATCTCAGGCTCCTTTCATCACCTTGTGGGTCCCCTCCATCACTGGGTTCCACGTTTGTAAGAAATTGCTTATTTGGATATCCATCCAGGCAGGCCCATCAGACCTTTCGCATCAGATTGCCTGAGTCTGGAACTGAAGCCGCTGGTGCAGAAAGCAGGCCTTCATGCCTCTGCATTAATGCGTGAGGAGCGGGGCATTTATCAGACGCTTGTCACTGCGCCTCCCTGCGCGCCATCGCTTTCCACGTGGGAAGCAGGGACCGTCCGTACTCACGAAGCGCTGTGGCTCCAGGGGAGAGAGGGGCCACCTCCCTCTTCCTCTCCTGTGTGACCACAGTCGGCTCTGTGTGCATCCTGAACGATGTCCGTGGAGCATGAAGCGAGAGGGTGGAGGCCACGTGGAACGGTTTCCCAGGGGACAAACCCAGAGGGATATCCCAGGGGCTCCGATTCTAGCAGAAGGTGAGTGCGGCTGGGGTGGCAGTAGAGTGTCGCTTCTGTCTCGTGCTGGGACCTGGGGGACCGGACCTCGTCTCTGCTGGCTCCCCAACCTGGACCCCCTGCCCCCTGCCTGCACCCCAGGCTACAGTCTCAGCCCCAGCGCTCCCTGCCCGCCTCTGCTGCTCTCTGGCGTACTGATCTTGAAGAAGGCTGTTTATCCCCCGGCTACTCTCCTTGTTCACACACATACAGACGACTGTGCCCAGGCGCACGCATACGCTGGGACAGACTGTGCATTCAGATGCACACACACATAGCTGTGAGCACCTCAGAGGCAATTCCACATCTAAGTCTCCCCACAGCCAAAGCCCTTGCCCAGAGCAGGCGTCAGTGACGCCGCTGAGTGAACGCTAAGCAGAGAGCAGGGTCCCGGAAGTGTCCACCTCTCAGGGCCAACTGCCGTCAGATATGGGATCTGGAATTTCCCATCTGCTTTGATTCTCATTGAAAGTCTGCTGATCACAGCCTGGACTTGGAAGGCCAGTTATGTCTTACCGGTTCCCCAGATACACCGTCAGATCAACCTGGAATGCACATGACCCAGGAGCCGTCAAGAGCAGAATCATTCTGTCCTCTGATTAGGTCTCATCAGAGACTCAAACAAACAAATAAAAACCAAGCAGCTCCCACTCGTGAGTAAACATTGCTTGAATTGATAGTAGGTCCCCAAGAACCTGGACGGGCCAGCATCCACCAGTAAGTGAAGCGGCACATCACCGCCAGTTGTCCAAGGTCAGCCCACAGTACAGACCTAAGCAAACGTACTCATGAAATACAAGAAATCATGAGTCACATACAGCAGCAAAGACTGAGAAAGTACAGCTTCATGAAAGACGCAGACACGGAGATACACGCAGACGCGGAGATACACGCAGACGCAGAGATACACGCAGACGCGTGCACACAGATGCAGAGATGGGTGATGGGTGGAGGGACAGCGGGATAGAGAGACAGGCAGACGGAGAGTGTGACACTGCGGGGAGGCAGCCTGCTGCATATTTTTGAGGCTGAGGGTTGAGACGCCAGAATTTGCAAATACATGTGTTTCAAGACGGTAGCAAATGAGAGCCTCCGGGTGAGGTTGGCTGGAGGTCGGCAGAGAGCAAGGGTGTGTGGGAGTCAAACAGCCCACTCCAGCCCCTTTGGCACACCCCCTCCTGAAGGGACAGGTGGGGGTGTGAGCTGGGGGACACTACAGACAGACCCAAGAGCGGGGAAATGAGGCAAGGCAGAGAAGGAGCGTCAGCAGAACCTCTGTCCCCACCCAGGTCCGAGACTTCCACTCAACAAATGCTTGGGAAAGATCTCCAGCGCCCTCCAGAGCTTTCTGGAACAGGAGCTGAGCTTCTTTCCTCTTCCACACCCCCCAAGGCTGTGCCTAAGTACCCAGTTGTTGCTCTTCAGTTGCTAAGTCATGCCTCACTCTTTGTGACCCCAGAGTGCAGCACACCAGGCTCCCCTGCATTTTCACAGTTTGCTCACGCTCACGTCCGGAGAGTCAGAAACGCCATCCAACCACCTCATCCTCTGCTGCCTCCTCCTTTTCCGGCACCCAGCACACTGTGCAAAATCTCGATAACAAAAAAAAATGCCTCCTGATGTTCACACTTGCCCTGCAAAGCATTTCCACACTTGTCGTCTCCCTTGGCCTGTGTCTGAAAACAGGCTGCTTCCACAGCCACCTGCAGGCAGGGGCCAGGGACAGGGTGGGGGGCTGAGGGGCCGGACGCCCGAGCCCGCCCTCCCCCTCGGCTCCACCCGAAGCCCTGGGTGTCCAGAGGCTCTGGCGCACACTGCCTCCAGGGGCAATGTCCCAAGGCCCCCAGCCTCAGGGCACTTCCTGAAGCCTGTCATCTTGCGGTAAAAGTTTTCCTTATTTTGGATAGCTCAGACTTTTCCTCCGGTGCTCCTATTCCTCTGAGATAAATGTGGAGCCCTAGCTACTCAGAGTGTGGCCCACGGACTGGCAGCATCACCATCGCCTGCGGTCTTATTAAAACACAGGCTGCCAGACCCCAGCCCAGAGCCCACTTTGAGGGAACGCGCCCACCAGGCCAGGCCTGTGGGAACATGGGGACCTCCACTCATGCCCACCAGGTTGCTGAGTTTCTCTTGAAGAGGGTCTTAAAGGAGAAGTTCTCCAATATTTACTCCATTAGCTAAGGCGGGAGGGGAGAAGAACATCTATTATTCCTTGAGAGGGAAACTGATATATTTTCCAGCAGTGTGATCTCATGCCACGTCTGTGAAGGACTAGTGTTAATGAGAAGTCAATTCGAGTTAATAAAGCGCGCCTCTTCCTTACAACGACCTTTTGTTGGAGGTATTTGAGGCTTGTTTTCATAAACAGTTTTTACTTACATGAGAACCTTGTTATCAGTTTATTGTAAAAGTCAGTTATCCTGTGTCAAGGGATATAGAGCAGAAGCTTGCTTTTGCCCAGTCTAGGAAATGTATCCACCCTTTTGAAATAAAATTACTTCAATAGATTTTAGTAATAACACATTACGTGTGTGTGGATGTGTGTATATGATATAAAACATAAACAGGTGTTCATATATAATAAAGTATAATCATATACACAACTATGTACTTATTTGCCATTTACAAAACATTTTCTGTCCATGATCCCTTTCCAGAGTCATGAATACAGAACCTTGGGCACACTGGATATTACTTCAGTTTTGCTGGTGAAAATATGGAAGCTTTAGGTCCACCGAGTCGGCCAAAGGCACAGCCTGGTTCAGTGGTAACTAGACGCCACCCTCCCCAACCTCTCTTGCCCCCCACAGCCACTCAGATTCCCTAAGACCCTCTGTGGACGTGATAGCTGATTACTCAGTCTCGGCTTCCATTTCATGCTGCGGAACGCAAGGGTGACTGGCTCCCTGCGGCTCACAGAGAAATTAGGGAGAAAAGTGAGTTTTAATCCGAGCACTGAACAGACACACACACACACACACACACACACACACACACACACACACACACACGTCTATCTCCTATTTTCAGAAAGGATTTGTGGTGGTTGATATCCACATTAGGGACAATAATAATGTCACGGAAAGAGACAACAGCAAAAAAGGTTTAAAAACTAAAAATTACAGAATCTCTACTATTTATTATATGCTGATTGTTCAGACTCTGGGATGATAGCAAAATGAGAATTTCCCTTCTCCTCGGTGATGTTTCAAAGGTCACAGCAGTTCAGAAAGCGCAGTGGCGCTCTGTGTTGGTAACAGCGTGAAATAAGCCTGTTACAGAAGGAAAAAGACCCCGGGCTGCCGGGCCTGGGATGTCCAGGAGGAGGGGTCCTGTGGTGAAAACAAAGCCGAGGTACAACCGGGGACCAGAGTTTCCAAAGTCCACCTCAGAAAACAATCTATGGGACGCTCCTGAAAGCTTTATTCTCCTGGACCCCAGTTTCATCATCTGCAACAAAGAAGCAAACGTATTTTACGGGTTGTTATTCAGAACGGGGACAGCGTGCTAGACCACCTCTGTAATTCTCCCCAGCAAAACCTTTTAAACCAGTAAACCCCGGAGAAAACTAATACAATCTGAAATACACTGAGAAAGTACAGTGCGATGTAAATGCTTCGTGATGAGGTGATGAAAACCCAACCGAGGCCTGCAAACAGCCGGTCCACCTGACTCCACCGCCGCAGAACAAGTCTGGCTGCTGCAATCTCAGGAAGTGCAGATTTCAACAAACGAACACGGACCCTTTCTGACAGACGTTACCTCTCCCAGCACCACCTGACGTGCAAACCCCTGATAGTGTGAATCGCTCAGTCACGTCCAGCTCTCTGCAACCCCCTGTACCGGAGGCCACCAAGCTCCTCGATCCATGGAATTCTCCAGGCAAGACTACTGGAGTGGGCAGCCGCTCCTTTCTGCGGGGGATCTTTCCAACCCAGGGATCAAACCTGGGTCTGCTGCTTTACAGGCAGATTCTTTTAACAGCTGAGCCACCAGGGAAACCCCGAATAATGTCAGGACAAATTCGGCTCCTTGGCCGTCGAGTCCGGGACAGGCCCACCTCCCCTGCCCCCATCACTTCGGCCTCGAGGGACAGACCGCTTCCCTGCTCGGTCCTGGCGAGTCTGACTCCGGCGTAGTCTGCGGGCTGAGAGTAGGGCTTGCAGAGGCCTTCCGTATGGCGACTTGCCCCCAGCGCTGCAGCTACATTTCTCTAAGCTCGTAGCGCCCCAGGTGCGTCTTGGTGTACATTTTCAGGGGTGGGTTCTTTCTCTCTCCTTCCATGCCTGGCTTTTCTTTCTTTCAAAAGTGAAATACAGCCGCTCCAAGTGATCATTCTGCCCTTGTTCGCCGCGGGGTCCCTGGTGCCTCTGTGGCTCAGGCCGGGTGGTTCCCCAGTGGTGCCTCTGTCTCCTTCTCACAAACAGGGGAGCGTGTGCACTGTAGTCGGGCAGGGGAGCTCCGTCTCCCTCAGACAAAACACGTACATGCACACACATACACACTATAATACGCACGCACACTATAACGTGTGTGTACTCAGTTGCTGAGTCGTGTCCAGCTCTTTGCAGTCCTTTGGACCATAGCGCACCCAGCTCCTCTGTCCATGGGATTTTCCAGGCAATAGTACCGGAGTGGGTTGCCATTTCCTTCTCCAGGGGATCTTCCTGACCCAGGGGTCGAACCTGCGTTTCCTGCGTCTCCTGCATTGCAGGCAGATTCTGTACCTGCTAAGCCATCGGAAAAGGTCATTTTGTATATATACACACAAGAAAAAACTAGCCCCCAAACCACATATATTCACACATATGTAGGTATGCATGTATATGTGTGTGTGTACATATGGTTTGGAGGATATTTACACACACTCAGTAGGTCTGCCCTGGTTCCCCAGTCAGATGGTCTGAATCAGCTCTGAGACTCGTGGAATCCAGCCTCCTCTTCACCTGGTCCCTTCCCGCCCACGCCGAGCCATCCATCTGGAGGTCCTCCACGTGGAGACCCAGTGGGGTCGCTGTGGGGCGGAAGTCCAGGCCCCAGGAGGAGAGCTTCCAACCTGTGTGCTCCGCTCCTGGGCTCCGTGTTCTTCAGTTTTCCCCGAGTGTTGACAAGAGCGTTACAGGTTCCCTCGGCGACCAGCCCACCCCTTCCTGCCGGCCACGCCACACGCCCTCTGCCTTGATCTTAAATCCAGGCGCTCTTGGGCGAAAGTGACCTCGAAGTGCGCTGGCCCCGCCCTCGATGCCACCCACACAGGCCCTGCCCATCGCGGGTCCGAGGGGCGCCTGCCCGGAGGACGCAGGGGGAGCCGGTGAGAAGCGGCAGGGCGTCCGGAAGGGCCCGCGGAGGGGCCGCACCTGCCCCCGCAGAGCAAGGCCTGGACGCGCCCACAGCCCGCGGGGTTCGCGCTGACGTCAGAGCTGGGGCGGGGGTCGGCCTTGGCCGCGCGAAGAGAATAGACGTGTCCGCCGCACGCGGGGAGGGGAGACCCCCTTCCGTAATCCGAATGGAGAGAGCCGGACACCAAGCCCGGCCCAGCTCAGGGCCCCTGGTGACAGAGGAGCTGCCGGGGCGGGGCGGGGTCCGCTGGGCCCCGGCGCAACGCCCTGGAACCCAGAAGGAGGGCACGGGAAAGAGGGCCTCTCTGCTGATGGCTGTGATCTCCGGAACATAACCCGCTGAGTCCTCTCCTTTTTCCAAAGTCGATTTAGAAGAAGCTCTGGGGACTGTGAGCCAGCGTTTGTTTACGGCCGATTGCAGTTATCAGTCGGAGGCTCGTGTTTCACAGGCCACATGTGTAAACGCCCGCTCCTCCCCGCACTGTTTATGGAGAGGCAGAGCCCAAGGTTTCCAGGGTGCCCCGGCTCCTCTGGAGGGCCGGTGGGGGCCGGGGGCGCAGGAGGTCAGCCTCCCTCCTGCAGGAATCTCGGAGCTTGCCGGAACCTTCCAGCACGTGGGTGGCAGATGTATCAGCTGACGGGAAAGCGAGAGCGTGAAGGCGGCCACCCAAGACTTCGGGTCACCCCCGACATCCGTGCCGGGGCTGAATCGCAGCGCTCGGAGGGCACCTGCTGGCCGAGCGGAAACCCCAGCCCTGCGAGGGGCGCACAGCAGAGGAGGGGCCGAGGGCGGGGGCTCCGGGGCTCCCGGCAGCCTGCTCCAGTAACCGGCCCAGGACAACGCGATGCCTTGGGCGTGGCAGGCAGACAAAGGGCCCCACTCAGATCTGGCAGCGTCCCCGCTGAGCGCTGGAAACCAGCCGGCTGCGCTCGCGGCCGCACTCTGGTGGTCCTCCGCTGCCGGGCTCTCCCACCGCCCTTTGTTGTCTTTAGGCCTGAGAGTCCATCTGGTTTTGATTCAGGTGGCCTCAGGCTCGCCTCAGAGGTGAAAAGGGTGCACACTCAAATTGAATTTCTCACAAATCTCAAACCAGAAGGATCCCGGTCTTCTCACACAAAGCCCGTTCTGCCTGGGCAGCCCCCGGTCCTGGGAGCCTGGCATAAATCACTCTCACCTGTTAGGCCCAAGAAGCCGGGGTTAGTCTAACAAGAGGGGTCAACACATCCAGAGGGCGGCTGCACGTGCCTGAACCAGAGAGAGCAGGGTGGTGACCTCTTGCTGACCTCTTGGTGGGGACAGTGGGTCTGGGTCCTGGTGGGGCAGGACTGGGCAGTCCCGGACATGCAACGGGGTTCTCTGGGGCTTCCCAGGCGGCTCAGTGGTAAAGAATCCTCTGCAGTGTGGGAGACTTGGGTTCGATCCCTGGGTGAGAGGATCCCCTAGAGTAGGAAACCCACTCCAGTATTCTTGTCTGGGAGAGACTGTAGACAGATGAGCCTGGTTGGCTGCAGACCGTGGGGTCGCAAAGAACTGGACACGTCTGAGCACACACACCAATGGGGTTCTCTAGCCAACTGAGCCGGGCTGGGGGAAGGCAACTTCGCATCTGCAGAGGGTGCATGTCATATCTGAGCCATTAGGATAAAAGGCCCCCTGAGGCTGCAGATCTGAGCCATTAGAATAAAAGCCCCCCTGAGGCTGCGGATCTGGAGGCCAGGCTTCTGAAGAGAGATGTTTAGGCCGTGGCCCCTTGTTTCGGAGGTCAAGGCTCACGAAACAGCCCTCCTGTCATCGAGCAGGGTGAGGAGGGCCCTGCCGGTTGTGGGTCCAGCGGGCACACCTGCCGAGGATGCACCGGAAAGGATGTTCCCCCGCCCGGGGTGCCTGGGCATCCTTGGGACCTGTGGTCTGCCATCACGGTGACTTATTAAACACCTCAAGTAAGATGAACAAAGAGAAGTTGGATCCTCCAAACAGGGACCAGCAAACTGGCTGGTGTGCTGACTTCAGCCCACAGCCTGTTTCACCTGTGAAGTTTTATTGGTACACATACCTGTGAACACAGGGGCATACCGCCTGTCACGTGTTACCCAGGGCTGCTTTCTGAAGGGCAGAGTAGCTGTGACAGGGACTGCAAAGCTGAAAATATCTGCCGTCTCGTGTGTTACAGGAAAAGCGTGCGTGCCCTGTTCCAGAGGCGCAGGCAGCTTCTTCCTGGGTCTTCTGCAGCTGTCGTCACGCTATCATCTTCAGTGGCAAAACGGGCGGCCTTCTTTTCTAAGAAGTCGTCAAAATCCATAGTCGCTTTGCAGCGAGCAAAAAGCAGACATACCACAGAGGGGTGGGGCGGGGGAATCTCTGGAGGGGGTGGAACTCCAATTGTCCCCGGACTCTGCGCCATGAATTATTCTGGGACTCGAGGGAAAATGAAGCCTGATTTCCTGTTCAGAAAAACGTCATCCATTGCTGAAGCCAGCCACACTGGACAACAGCTGGAAAGGGCTCAAGACGAGGTAAAAGCCTTGGAATGTCTTGGTTTTCAAACACACGCTGGATTGTTTTCTCCAGCTTCATCCGTCAGCATCTCAGGCGGGTGGCAGTGGTGTCACCAAGGGCCTCTCAAGGTTTTTATGCGGAAAAGCAGCTTGAAACGATCCTATCTCCACAGGAAAGACAGATCCGTGCCAAGGTCAGCAGGCTGAAGCTCTGATTTCAAGAGGAAAGGAGAGCGGAGCGGAGCAGAGGGTCGGCCTCGGCCCCTGGGTGGAGGCAGCCCGCTCTGCGCCTCGCCCCACGTTCTCCCCCAGCGATGGAGCGCAGCGTGATTCTGGGTCACACTGTGACATGCGGACCACACAGAACAACGGAGGGCAGGGCTGTGAGCTGACCGCTGCCCTCGAGCTCTCCAGGGTGTGATTTCAAGGAGTAAGTTAATGGCCTCCTTACAAAAGAGCCCCAGGGGTCCCTGGAGCTTGACCCCCAAACTTGAACTCTACCTGAACTGATTTTCTCATTTTCCCCCTTTTTTGAGGTTTGAAAACATTTAATCAACTCTCCTCCCAGGACATTTGAGTTCCGTGCACCCCTGCCCTTGTGGCTCCATCTGGGAGAAGAGGTGCCAAAACCACTGCTGGAAAGGCGGCCCGGGGTATTTTCAGTCGACGGAAAGCAGCAGGTAACGGAAATCTTGTGAGACGGCTTGTTCTCAGGAGATGGTTTTGGGTCCAGTTTTGCTGACCAGAGCATTCCCCGGGTTTGGCTAAACCTTGAATTAACAATTGCACTTTGAGACGCAGGCTCTCAGTTGTAACTGCAGTGGAAGTGCTTGCAAGCCCTGCCCCCGCCCTGCAGTCAGCCTCCCCGGCAGGTCTGTCCTGACACAGTGCTTCCCAGCTCCCCAGGGGCGTTTACGCCCTTCCCATCCAGAAACGCCGGGCTGTGGCTGGATAAGTCCCCTAAAAGCTCTCAGTTCACGTCAACGTGCATCAATTCAGCATCAATAATATTCCATTGCCCTAGGAGTAAGCGAGGGGGCCTGGTGCCCCGATTCAAGGGACTTGCCTGGCAGAACAGGCAGACACTGTCACAAGATGGTATCAGTAACATTAATAATGCCAGTTAAGTATGGTGGAAACACACAGACACCAGGGTAAGTAATTGTGTTTGTTTGTTTTTTTTTTAATAACGGCTCACACAAAGTTCTTCCCCTCAAATGCTAGTTAACTTAGGGAGGAGTTTGCTTTGTTTAAGAGTCTAAATGTAGGGACTTGTCTGGCGGTTCAGCAACTAAGACTCTGCACTCCCAGTGCAGGGGGCGTGTGGTCAGTCCCTGGCTGGGGAACTAAGAGTCTGTGTGCCCTTCGTATGACCAAAAATAATTCTGGGAAAGAGTCTAAATGTACAGGCCATGGGTGGCCGGTCGTTTTCAACGCCGGGCTCGTTTTCTGGGCTGGGAGTTGTTGTTTGGGGGTCTGTGTTGAGAAAGACTCCGAGGTCGTGTCTGGTCTCCGAGGCTGTGATGGGCTGGTTGTCCTGGATGCCTGGTGGAGGAGGAAGGCACGTGGTGCAGGAACGCCAGCCCTAAAGCCAGCCAGTGTGAACCCCGCGTGAACCAGCGCGGAGTAGAGACATAGCCTGGCACACGCCTCCTGGGCCCCCACGGCGAGCTGCAGACGGCCTGTCCGTGACCCCGATTTGTGTACCCTGCGAGCCCCAGGCTGGCTCCTGAAACGGAAGAAGGCCAAGAGGAAAAGGCAGAGACAGCCGCGCGTCGGAACACTGACGTCCGCACGGACTCCCAGTCTGAGTTTGTAAGAACTGGCAGAATGAAGCCCCACACGGCGCTTTAAGACTGAACATGCGCTGTGGCCTGTCGGGAGGTAGAGTCAGGATTGTTCGTAAACTTCAGATTCACCGAGCAAGGAGCTGAGGGGGTTAGGCCTAGAAACCTAAGGATCTGCCGAGAGGTGGGACACGTGTGTGCTTGTGGAGATGCAGATTCCCAGCTAAGTCTGGAAGACTGAGGGCCCAGCCAGGGCCGGCCCGACAGCAGTCACCAGGAGGCTCCTGGTGGATGCGCACGGGCGCATTTATCATCCGAGCTCCTAGGAGAAAGCAGGACTCCAGGACCAGCACGCTGTACAACTGTCTGGGTATTTCGGGCATGATTCTTATGAAAGTTCTCTTACCATGAAACATGTTCCTGGGTGGATTTCTGTCTGCCTGGCAGCACCAGTCCCATAAATCCCGCAGGAGAGAACTGGCTGGCTGGAGCTGGAAGCTGCGTGTAGCATTTCTTCAACGGCAAGAAAACGGCCACACATTTTTTTAATTGTTTCCCTCACAAATAACTTTCAAAGAGCCGTACAAAAATGTTTTCCTTGCTTCACTCCCCTGTGAGTTAAACTCGCAGCCCCAGGCCTGCCAGTTGGCAACCCCCTCCTGACTCCGGCAGAGGGGTGGATGAGATTGCTGGGGTCAGGGAGGGGCGGGGGGCATGCATTTCCTTGCAGTGAGCAAAATGAGCCTTTTGATTTTTAACCAACTCCTTAAAGCCAAAGCACTTCCTGCCCATGAGCGTTGCCTAACTGGGGGGCTTGGGAGATGAATGAAGACAGGAGCCCCAAACAGAGAGGGCTCCCTGCTCCCATCTCCACACCACTTAGTCAGTGTTCAGTGCGCAGATCCCATGCGCGGAGCCACCCTGTCCAGAGGCCTGCCTGGGCCTCCGGGAGGGTGGACACGCGGCCGGGGCCCCGAGCGGTTTGATGGGACCCTTGCTCTCTCACCCCCTGCGTAAAGGAGGATGCGCTTCCGTACGGGGCTTTTGGTTCTATAATGAGATGCTTTTCTGCTTCAATTATACTGTGGTGGATCAAACTTTACACAATAAGCCTCAAATAGGACTGCAGCCTGCCCCAAAGGAAAGGATGTGAGTGGGTGTCAAGATGCAGGGGTCAACTGATGACACCCTGAACTGTGCGGGTCGCCCCGTCATGATCGGGGCTTGCTATAGGCACGAACTTGTAAAGAGGCCAGGAATCTGGTTTTGACACATGCCTGACCCTCTTGCAGACCTTTAAAAAAATTTAAAGCTCTGTTTCTCTGCTCTTTTACCCGACGAGAGCCATCTTCTCGGTTCTCCCCGCTCCCACCGTTAAGCAGGGCTGTATTCCAATCTGCGGGGTGCTATCACACCGTGGAAAGATGCCTGGGTGGGGATTTCTTTCATTCATTGATTTAATCAAGAATTATTTGGGCACCTGTTGGGTGCTGGGCTCTGGACTAGGAATGAGGGGCGTGGCACCGAGCGGAACGAACACGTCCCGGCTGCCTGCTGTGTGGAAGGGACAGACACGAGTCAGACAGTGACAAAGAGGCGTGTGCAGTTAAATCCATGGCCTGCCCTGTCCTCCAGGCTAACGGAGGAGTTGACTCCATGATGGGGGTCTTGGCAAGGAAATGGACGAAGGCGAGGGGCTCGGGGCAGACATCTTTGTGTTGACCAAGAGCAGCTGAAGGAACGAGGGGACGAAGGGTGTTTCCATGTGAGCGGGGTTAACCTGGGGAGCCCCCAGGATGGGGACTTTCGGGGGAAAACCAGGACTGTCCCTGAAAGGGGGTGGGGCGCGTAGACCCCGCTGCAGCTGGAAGCCGGTGCTTTGAGGATTGGGGAGGAGGCCAGCCTCACTGGGAGCCGCGGGCCGCGCCCTACCCCAGACAAGATCCGGAGAGACTGACACAGGGCCAAACCGTTCAGGGGCTCAAAGGTCGTGTTAAGGTCTCTCTCCCAAGAGCAGAAAAAAGCGCTTTATGCAAGCAAACAACAGGTCCTGTGTCCGTCCCCCAAAGTTCATCCAGTTAGAATACAGAGGACACAGCCGGGCGACGCCTAGCAGCCTCCTCCTGGGTGCAGCGGGCTGTGGCTCCTGTCCCCAGGGGCGCCCGCAGCAGCTGGAGGCCCGGCTGGTAGAATTTGCCGGTTTCCGTGGTGTACGTCTCCCACCTGGTCCATTTCAAGTCACCACGTGGCGTCCCTGAGCCCAGAGGTGGCAGAGACACCACACGGACTCCAACAGCTTCCGTTCCCTTCCCATCGTGAAACACCAGAGGACTGTCAAACAACCCTGACTCCAGTGACCGATAAACGGAAGCCTTCCCCTGAGGACTCTGGCCCAGGAGGGGATTTTGATGGGGGAATGTGGTAGGCATGGGCCAGGCTTGCTGCCCTGAATCTGGTCCCTAAGGACATAGGAGATAACAGAACCCTGAGAGAAATGTAAACCTGACACCAGGTTAGCGAGAAGCGCTTTGCAGCGGCTGACCAGTGCCCGACTCTTTGCGGCCCCATGGACTGTAGCTCACCAGGCGCCTCTGCCCATGGGACTGTCCAGACGAGAATACGGGAGTAGTTTCCCATCTCCTTCTCCAGGGGATCTTCCCGACCCAGGATCGAACCCCCATCTCCTGCACTGGCAGGCAGGTTCTTTGCCTCTGATCCTTCTGTGACGCAGGAAGTCCCCCCAAGCGCTGAAGGCCAACACTGGTGTGACTCGACGTCACTAAGGTTTCTGCTCTCTCACCACACAGGTTCAAAGACTTTGAAATTCCAACCAATATTTTAACAAAAATTCCACAGAATGGCAGACTCAGAATGCTGTGTGCCCCTGGCCTTGCAAAGAAGAGGGGCAAGCGCCGTTTAACCCCACCTGGGCAACCAGAGTTGTAGACATTCAGGCCCAAGTTCAAGAAGATCTGCAGTTCTTGTGGGCAGGGGTCATTTCTTTCCCACTTATGTGTCCATAGTCCCTGAACGTGGGGTCAAGTTCAAATTAGAAGTTAAAAGATAGATAGATAATTTAACTTGCATAAAAAGATGTCTTCTGGATTAGCTTTATAATTTTCTGTCATTTAAAGCTATCTTATTCGTTCAGCTTTAGTATAATTATTTGCTTTTCAGAAAATGATAGCTTATTCATTTAAAAAATTTGAATACATTTTTATTATGGAATAGACAGGGTGTACAGAAGCTTCTGAGGATGGTGCACAGAGTTCCTGTAAATCCGCTTCCAGTTTCCCTGATGTTAAGACTTCACATTACTGAGGTACCTTTGCCACAATTAAGAAGCTGACATCGATACATCATTATTCCTCGAAGTCCATAGTTACTTGGATTTCCTGAGTTTTTACCTAATGTCTCTTTTCTGTTCCGGGGTCTCATCCAGATAGCGCTTTACACGGAGTCGTAATGTCTCCACAGCTCTTCTTGACGGTGGTTCTCCTCGTCTCGCCTGTCCCGAGGCGTACTGGCCAGGCGCTCCCTTTGTATTTTCAAGACAGTCCTTTGGACTGGAATCTCCTGATTAGACCGGGGTGCCTGGGAGGAAGGCCGAAGGAACATGCCTTTCTTGCACAAAGTGCCCAGGGCACACACCATCAGCATGGCCCATCACTGCGGTGCTGGCTCACAGGTTTCTCTGCTGCAAAGCTGCTCTACTTTGGTCTGCTTTCAATGTTGTAAGAAACTGCCACCCTGTCTTCTGAACAGGTTAGAGCACTTCTATGCCTGCTGGCAATGCCTGGGAGTTTGTTTTCCTCTGTGTCCTCACCAGCAATCACTCTGGTTAACTTTGGATTGTAGCCATCCTTATGGTACGAAATGGTATCTCACTGCTGTTTTAATTTGCGTTTCCCTAACGACACGAGGTTCTGAGCATGTTGCTGTAAGCTTATTTTCCATCTGTGTATCATCTTTGGCGGGCTTCCCTGGTGGCTCAGACGGTAAAGAATCTGCCTACAATGCAGGAGACCCTGGGAGAAGTGGAAGCAGTGACAGATTTTACTTTCCTGGGCTCCAAAATCACTGTGGACAGTGACCGCAGCCATGAAATTAAAAGACGTTTCCTCCTTAGAAGGGAAGCTATGACAAACCTAGGCAGAGTATTAAAAAGCAGAGACATTGCTTTGTCAACAAAGGTCCATATAGTCAAAGCTATGGTTTTTCCAGTGGTCATGTATGGATGTGAGAGTTGGACCATAAAGAAGGCTGAGTGCCGAAGAATTGATGCTTTTGAACTGTGGTTTTGGAGAAGACTCTTGAGAGTCCCTTGGACTGCAAGGAGATCCAACCAGTCCATCCTAAAGGAAATCAACCCTGGATTTCATTGGAAGGACTGATGCTGAAGCTCAGGGCAGGAGGAGAAGGGGGCAGCAGGGGATGAGATGGCTGAATGGCATCACCCACTCAGTGGACATGAATGAGAGCAAACTCCAAGAGACAGTGGAGGTGAGAGGAGCCTGACATGCTGCAGTCCATGGAGTCAAGAAGAGTTGGACACAATTTGGTGACTAAACAACAATAATTTCATGGTATGTTTGTGCCGTTCAAGGACCTAGGGGTTGTGTCCAGTTTGGGGGGGGGGGTGTGTGTGTGCTTAGTCGCTCAGTTGTGTCCAACTACTTTGGGGGTTATTATAAATAAAAATTTTATGTACAGTTTTTTGTGTAAGTATAATTTTTTTTCTCTGGGATAAATGCCCAAGAGGGCAATTGCAGGTCGTGTGGTAGCTGCGTGCTCAGCTTCGTAAAGAGCTGCCACGTTGCTTTCCAGAGCGTCCGTCCTGTTTTATATCCCCAGCAGTAGCGCGTGTGACCCAGCTTGCCAGCATTCTCAGCAGCGTTCAGTGGTAGCACTACCAGGGCCTTCGCTGACTCGCGTGTGAAATGAGACACGACGGTGCCTAACTTGCAGGGGTGCGGAGAGAACTCGATTGGACGCTGCGTTCCGTGCTCAGCACGGTGTCTGGCAATTAATTAACCGCCAGCCCGTGAACGTTGCTGCCGCTGCTGCCCTTTCCCTCAGTTCTGCTCCCCCTTTGCTCACTTGTTCCACGTGGTCATCCTGTCGACCCTGCTAACTTGGGAGCTCTCCAGAGGGGAAGGCGATGCGGTCTTTGCGGTATGTTCTGCTCCTGCGTCACGCACACTCACACATGCACACACGCACACACACACTGGACATGGCTGGGCTAGGGCCGGCTGAGCAGATGGCAGATGCGCGAGTTTCCCATCTGCCGGTGTTGAGGGGTGGGGGCCTGGGCCCCGTCATCTGTAATGATGGAAGGTGGGCCCTGAGTGAGGAGGCCAGGCTGCCAACCGGGAGGGGCACTCACGAGGGGCATGGCTGTCTCATCAAGTGTCCCCCGGAGGACGGCTAGGACGACATCGGGTGACTTATAAAAACAGGTGAAGAGCAGCTGACGGGAAAGGGGCAGCTTCTAGAGTCAGGATCTCAGGGAACTAGAAGAAAGGTGAAGAGAGGAGAGAGGCAGGAAGGGTCCCAAACTGCAGCCCGGGCGATGGCCGTGCAGGACTTTCCCGTCTCAGACTCTTACTTCTAACACTATTTCTCATGAAGCAAAACCGAACTCCAGGTAACTTGGAAGGAAAAAGCAACAGAAGGCAACTGAGGACAAGCAACGGGAACCAAAATATTCAGTCCTTATCACGTCTCACCTCCACGCAGAGAGAAGAGGCAAGTCACAGCCCTCCAACGCTCCCTGGTTTCCAGGCTGGGACTCCCCGAGAGGCAGAGTTCCGACTCATACTCTTGTTGCTTCAACCAGCTCCAGGGCACTGATTTTATCTCTCTGGATTTATTCACTTGTTTTCCTGTCTCTGAAATGCACCATTGTGTAGACTCCAGGCGTGGCTGCAGAATTGCCCCATTCTTCTCCGCAAAGTCTGCTCTGAACGCTCGTCGCAGCCCCACCCCCTCCTACCTCCCACCTGGGACCAGGAGCACCCTGGACCCTCGTCTTCAGGCAGCATCTCGAGCACCACCAGGCCGGGGGTTGGGGAGAGAGGCATGAGGGGTCTCGGGGTATAAACACCAATGATTCTGACCTTGACCAGACCAGCGGAAGAAGTGGATCCTTCAAGGGACAGAAGTCCATCCACTAAAAGGCAAACAACCACAAAACCAAAGAAACCCAAGGGCCTGGGGTGATCAGCCTCTCTGTGTAACATGGCCCTTTGTTTCTTAGCTAACCTCAGTGGTTTCGTTTCAGTGCTGCAGAGACTGGGGTTGCTGGTGGACACAGGTGGGCCTGTTTGCATTCTGGTCTGTGCAGTCGATACAGATTTCCAGGTAGGCTGAGTCAGTTAACCAAAGAAATAAAGAAATAGAAGTGGTTGGCCCAGGGCAGGCCTCGCTCTACAGATGGCAGATTTCGGAGTCACGATTGCCGTCACTACAGTGAGACCTCGGTCACGGCCGGGACCACCAGATGAGAACCAGCATCAGAGGGAGATGCATGCTCTAGTCTCCCTGGGGGAAAGTGTGCCGGTGTAGACACTTTAAATACCCCGAGCCCGTGTCCCCGGGTCAACAGTCAAAGCTTCTGCTTATATTAGACACAAGTGAGACCTGTGGAACTAAAGGTAAAGCCTTTCTCTTGTCCTGGAGAATGAAGCCCGAGGTTGAAGAGTCGAGTTCTGGTGGCCAGGAGCACCGTCGTCTGCTTTCGGTCTGACACCAGTTTGGGACTGGCTCTGGGGTCTCTCTCTCCCTCTCTCAGCCAGAGAGCATGGGGGGCAGAGGCCAGCCTTACAGTCTACCTAAGAACGTCTCACTGAGATGGCAGACCTGCAGAACACCCAAAATTAGAGCAGCTGAAGCGAGAATCTAGTGCCCTCCACACATACACACACACACACACACACACACACACACACACACACACACACGCTCCTTGCAGAGGCAGACAGTGAGGCCTCTCAGATGCCCTGCTCCCCTCCCACCAGAGCCGAGAGCCCTTCGGGTCAGAATTTGCCTCTGGCCTTTACAGTGACCAGGGTCTCAGGACACGCACTTGGTAACTTGCCAGACGTTTGTTGCCGTGACCCAGCCCTGGGCTGCCAAGGTCGGAGCCAACAAGGACGTCTGAAAATGTGCAAAGTGTGTTCTCGCTGCCTGCCTGGCAGAAGCCGAGCCCAAGGGCAAGGAACCAGACGTCTTCCTGCCAGAATCCAGTCCCCAGCTTCATGGAGACTGGAGATGGTTTCTGAAGCTCCTTTTGACGGTGCCAGGGCTGAAGGCAGCTGCAGCCTCTCCACCTCCCACTCAACATATCCTTGGCCCTAAGACCCTGGAGACATCTTAATCACTAAGTGCATGTTAATAAAAGCCAGTGGGATATACCATATTTGTACGGTGAGCACAGAGGAAAAAGCAAGCTGGGCAGTCAGGCAAGGAAAGGAAATGTGTTAGAGGGAAACGAGAGGGTGCCTGGCCCTTAAGGAGAACCCGTATCCTCCCTTTCTGGCGGGGTCTTTCTTATACGCCACCAGTGAAAAATTCTCGGAAGGGGCGGTTAATTTCTAGCTTGTAGTTGAGCCCTGTGGTCACACAGCAGAGGTCTGGAATCTGGTGGTCTCGCAGCCTTGAGAAGGTAGGCGCCAGTGAGAAAACAGAACGTCGTTTGGGCAATTTGGTCGGTCTCAAGGGTCACTGTGGTTTTACTCTTTGTTTGCGAGGTCAACATCATGAGCCATCTTATCAATGAGACCCCAGATGGACCCTATCAATATTGTAACATTTAGCACAATAATATAAGAATGTGATTCATCAATACAAGAATATTGTATTAATTATATATTAACAGTCTTCCCTGATGGTTCAGATGGTAAAGAGTCTGCCTGCAATGCGGGAGACCTGGGCTCCATCCCTGGGTCGGGAAGATCCCCTTGAGGAGGGCATGGCAACCCACTCCAGTGTTCTTGCCTGGAGAATCCCATGGACAGAGGAGCCTGGCGGGCCACAGTCCGTGGTATCGTGAAGAGTCGGACACGACTGAAGAGACCATGGAGCCTGGTCTGTCCCAGCCCGGGACCCGGGGAGGCTGAGAGCCCAGGACCCTGGTCTGTTGGAGCGGCTCCACCCAGCACGTGAGGCCAGAAGCTGCCCAGCTGTCCGCAGCCTGCAGGGCGGAGCGGGGCCCTCCCTGAGGACAGCACAGGGGAGGGCGCAGGGCAGCTCTCCTCAGCAGGCAGGGCTGACCCCAAGGCGGGCGGCACAGACCTGGGTACCCCCGTGATCGCAGGGCAAAACCCATGGAGCAGGCAGCGAGAGTCCAGGTGACAGCGCTTCACCCTCAGCGACGGCGGCAGGCACGCGGCGTCTGGGCTGGAGGGGCCTGCAGACCATGGAGATGACCGCGACAGTCACACGGCGTCCGGGCTGGAGGGGCCTGCACACCATGGAGAGAACGGCGACAGTCACACGGCGTCAGGGCTGGAGGGGCAGCCAGAGGCCCGTCCTGCAGACCACGGAGATGACCGTGGACTGCGGTGACACCGAGACGAGAGCGATGGGCCCAGACGAGAGCGAGACACTGGTGGCCCCCGTAAGCCAGAGACGGCGCGGAGGCAGGGGGCCCAGCACACACGCAGGGCCCTCGTGGCCAGCTTCCCGGCGACCTTCAGGCACACTGCCTGAAGAAGGGCCTGGTCCTGAGAGGCCTGCGTCCGTGTCTCAGGTCACTGGGTGCCGGGGAAGTGGGGAAGCCCAGACCCCTGGGGGCGGCTGGGGTGATGACTTTGCTGAGCACTGAGGGTCCCGGGTAGACCTCTGGCAACGGAGGTGGAGAGCGCCCGGCTGGTGGAGAGCAGGGGCTCATGGGTGAGCCCCCAGACCCTGGCAGAGCCCGAGGCCCGGATGGGCTGCCAAGTGACCACAGAGCCAGAGTGCCTGTCCCAGCACTGGGACCTTGCCGGACGCCGGGCCGGGCAGTGGGTCTCATTTGAAACTGTCTCCAAGTCAGAGAAAATGGGCCACAAACACACGGATCCCCCCAAAGGGCTCATTGCACTTCCTTTGCAGAGCAGCGGCTCCAGGAGGAAAAAAAAAAATCATTAAAAAAAAAAAAAGTTGTTAAAGTGAATGGAAACATAAGGAGGTCCTTCACTGGCTTAAGAAAATAAACCAAAATCCAAAATATTCTGAGAAACACATTAGGGAATTAGAGGGGATCAAAACGTCCACCGCTGGGCCAGTTATCCGTCAGGCTCAGAGACATTTAATTCTGCATGAACAGCAGGGGGACCTCAGCTCGCCCCAGTCCTGAGAAATTCCCTTCAGCTGTCCATTCTCTGCCTCAACAGTGGGGAGAAGGCCAGCCCGTCCTTGCAAATGGCAGGAGGGTCATGACGGCGATTCCTGGAGGGCAGGCTGAGTTCTTCCAGGAACCGAGCACCGTGTTTACGCAGGTCGAGGCCACCTCGGGTCAGGGTCCACCGCCAGCCACATACTCGGTGGTGCGTCCAGATGCCCCCATCCCCCTGGTGACACGGAGAGCTCCTCCGGGGACACCAGGCCGGCGCAGGGCCGGGGTAGGGGTCCCGTCTGTGTCCTTGTTGTCCTGCCGTCCAGCCACACACCTCCGTGAAGACAGGTGCAGATTCAGGGAAAGTGGAGACCATGAGCGTGTGTCCAGCAGCTCAGCCGTGTCCTCCCAGGGTCGGCCTTCATTTCCGCTTTCTGTCTCCGTGTGAGTGTGTGTGTCCTTTCCCTTCTGATATGGCCAGTCGTCACACTGGATTCGGGCCATCCAATCCAGCATGACTTTGTTTTAATGTGATCGCGTCTTCAATGTGAGACCCTATTTCCAAAGAAGGTTCCATTCATTGGTTAAAATTTCAGCATATCTTTAGGGACACAATTTAACCTATAATAATGTGTGTGGTGAAAATTATTCCACCTTGGTTCTGCACTTTCCGTAACCCTTGTGCAGGCACGTAAGTATTTCTTCTATGTCCTTCCAGAGCGGCTTTATATTATTACAAACAAGCACAAACCCAGACACTGGTTACTTCTGCCTTTATTCCTTGTCATTGTTGCCTAGTGCTATATCTGTCTTTCTCTCCTGTTACGAGCAAGCCATAAGGCTTTCTCTCCTGTTACTAGCAAGCCATAAGGCTTTACCTGGGCTTCCCTAGAGGCTCAGACGGTAAAGTATCTGTCTGCAGTGCAGGAGACCTGGGTTCGATCCTTGGGTCAGAAAGATCCCCTGTAGGAGGGAATGGCTACCCACTCTCGTACTCTTGCCTGGAGAATTCCATGAGGAGCCTGGTGGGCTATAGTCCGTGGGGTCACAAACAGTCAGACACGACTGAGCAACTAATGCTTTACTTTCACTTTTAACAAATTACAAATGCTAGATTTTTTTTTTTTCAGTTAATAGTATGTAGTGGAGACTATTTGATAGAGACCCTTCATTTTTTACAGCTGTATAATATTCTAACATAGGGTTATAAAAAAATTATTTAACAAGTCCTTTACTGATGAAAAGTGGGTTGTTTCTAAGCTTTTGCTATTGCAGCCAACACCAATGAATAACCTTGTACATATTTGATTTCTCCCTTGGATTAATATATTTATAAAATAAATATAACTTACCCTAGGGCAAAGAGCGTATACATTCATAATTTTAATATCTGTTGCCAGATTCCCCATAGCAGTTGAAAACAACATGTTTCCGTCAGCTTTTCATGAGTGACTGTTTCCTCCTTTGCAGCTTCAGCACATTATCCTTTAAAACAAACAAACTAGGAATTGGATAATGAAATCTCAGTCTAGCTTAATTCGCATCTTACTCCTGGGTGAGCCTGAGCACCTTTTCTACTCACATGTTTAAATGTCTGTAAAGTGCTCTTTTAAGCATTTTCTACTGGGTCACTGGGTTTTTTTTCTCATGGACTTGTGGGAACTGTTTAGGTATTAGTTATATCCCTTTTGCCTGTATGACTTGCAAATATTTTTCCCATTTGTTGCCTTATGAAGGCTGCTTTAACACAAATCTTGAATTTATTGTCAATTGATTGTCTTGGATCCATGTAAGTATTTTATTTCTTAAGCCAGAGGTAGTTTTTTAAAAAAGCTATGAAGTCTCTCATAAACCCAACAGTAGCAGTTGGTTGCTCATACTATTTCGTCTCTGGGAGTGGACTTGGGAGACAACAGCATATTAAGATACAAGCATAAATATGATTTATTTTTTTAGTAACAAAAACTGAGGGTCTTTTTTTTTCGTTTTATAGAAACATTATAGAACATCGTAGTTGTATCCATCAATTACAAAGACAGAATAACAGCAATAAACCCAAATATCTGCCCTATATAAACCTATCTTTATTACTCTGACAAGATCTAAATTTTACTAAATAGCTTGGTTAAAAAAACAAACAAACAATCAAAAACAAATTGGAAGGTTCCCAGGTGGCTCAGTGGGTAGGATCCACCTGCAATGCAGGAGATGAGGGTTCAATCCCTGGGTCAGGAAGATGCCCTCGAGAAGAAAATGGCAACCCACTCCAGTATTCATGCCTGCAAAATCCCATGGACAGAGGAGCCTGGCAGGCTACACCCTGCAAAGTGTCCCAGAGTTGGACACAACTAAGTGAGTAAGCACCGAAAAAAAAAAGTGCACATACTTCATGGATATAGTTTCAGAGAATACTTTGCCCCAAAGGGCCAAAAAAGTACCTTTCAATTCTTATCTTGTTTTAATTTTATGAAGATTTGTAAAATTTTACTAAGATGCAGGCACGCACACACACACACACACACACACACACACACATTGTTGTTCAGATGCTGTCATGTCAGATTCTTTGTGACCCCATGAAACGCAGCACGCCAGGTTGCCCGGTCCTTGACTGTCTTCTAGAGTTTGCTCAAACTCATGTCCATCGAGCTGGTGATGCCATCCAACCATCTCATCCTCTGCTGCCCCCTTCTCCTCTTCCCCTCAATCCTTCTCAGCATCAGGGTCTTTTCCAATGAGTTGACTCTTCCCATCAGTTGGCCAAAGTACTGGAGCTTCAGCTTCAGCATCAGTCCTTCCAGTGAATATTGAATTGATTTCCTTTAGGATGGACTGGTTTGATCTCCTTGCCATCCAAGGGACTTTCAAGGGTCTGTAGATAGATGTATCTGTATTCCTTTCTGAGATTTAAGAAACACCTGATGGCTGGCTGTTCATTTCAAGGGACATTTCAAGGGTGTCACCGTCTGCTCTGTTTGCCTGATGTTAATGGGTGGCTCCCTGAACCTTCACCAAGGGGAACATCGTGGAGGGGCTGTCTGGCCACATGAGGGCATCTCACCTGCCTGCCAGCCTCCCCAGGAGTTCAGGGCTCCCGGGAACCCACCTGACCTGTGACCTTCACCTCGGTGGGTCGCACCCCAGCCCCTCAGGGAAGGGGCTGCAGAGCTAACATTTTGAAAGCGATTTTCTGCTGCTGAACAAACGTGTGGTTTATCACAGCCTTCAGAAACGTCGATTGATCGGGATTATCCCCTTTCTCCTTTCCTGTGTGCCTTCAATTAGCTGAATGAAAGCAAACCCTGGGCTTTAGGACCAAAAATAGCTGGGGAAAAGTGACGCAGACTTCACCGAGATGAAAGAGTGGAGCCCAGAAGCCTAATTAAAAGCAACTGAGAAACCAGCATTCGATACGGAGTTTACTCACCTGGAAAAATAAACGGAGAGCTGCGGCAGGGCTCGGGGGGAGGGCTGTGGGAAAGGGCCGCGGGGTCCCTGGCGGGTCACAGGAAGGCCCTGCCCGCAAGGACGCAGGCTGCCTCTCCGCCCCTCCCGGAGTCAGGGGGAGGTCGGCCAGGAGGGGACCCAGGAGGGCGCGCCGCCCCGGTGGCAGGGGCCACCTCCGTCCTTCCCCAGGCGCGGGCTCTCCCCCTCCCTGCAGCGAGCGTCATTAGCGAGCATCCTCCCCCAGGTCTCCCAGCCTCTTCCCATCTCCCGTCTCCTCGCCTCCCGCCTCTCCCCCGCCACCTTCCTGACATTCAGAGCGTTTCTGTGCATTCAGCATATGGATTGTTTTTGATGGCACGAGCTTTCAAGGACTCACTGAAAGAATGAGCCCTCCTTTACCAAGAGGAAAATTCTCTCCGTTTTGAGATAAATCAAGGCCCAAGGTCAGTCAAGAAATAAATGACTCCCTCTTTCGAACACTGCATATTTTTAACCTACAAATCAGCCCCACACATGGAACACTGGCAAATTTAAATGGCTTTGGCAGGGGTGGGGGGGCCCCCTTGAGGCAGCTGCCATCTTGTCCAAGGTTTTACTTGGAGGCGAGAGAAAGAATTTCGCCTAATTGTCTTGGCGCTTGGCGGCTGGGGGAGATGGCCCACATTCTCTCCTTTCCAAGCTGGATACTCATTGCCTTGGGCAGCACTCGGGTGGGGGAGGCGGAAAGATGTATTTGGTGTTTTCTAACAAATGCGGCGGCCTCGTTACTGCAAATAACTGAAAAGACAGCACCGTTTCTGGAGCGATCTGCTGTGCGGAGGAGGCACAGGCCAGATGCTGGCTCCTCGGGGCCCCAGCGGCGTTTCCCCACCTCCTGCTTTGTTGGGGAGGGCCCAGGACTCCGTGAGACTGTGGCGGCCGGTGTCAGCTGCTGTTCCACAGAATGTGAGGTCCAGGAGTTTTCACAGAGACAGGGGCCAGCAAACCGTGACCCAGGGGCCAAATCCAGCTGCATCCTACAAATAAAGTTTTATTTGAACGCAGCCACGCTCACGTGTCTCAGGATTGTCTGTGGCTAGTTTCAAATGGCAGAGTTGCGTAGTTGTGGCTGAGGCCATCTGGCCCCACAGAGCCTGGAAAAATCACACTCAGACCCTTTAAGAAAACGCCCGCCCGGCCCAGAATGGGGTAGGGATGGTCACCGAATATCAGAACATCCCTGTTTATGAGATTTAATGTGAACCAGGGACTCAGAGGTCAGGAGCAACAAACAGAAAGGAAATAAGGGGCCGGGGAAGCAAAGTCTATCTCCCGCATCTGTGATCTTTCCAAGTCCACAGGAGGTTTTCCTAGTCTTTCAATAACCCAGTCCAAGGGTGCAGAGCAGGTAACTGAATCTTGACAACTAGGGTTTCCCAGGTGGAGGTAGTTATAAAGAATCCACTCGCCAGTGCAGGAGATGCGAGAGATCCATGTCAGGAAGATTCCCTGGAGGACAGCATGGCAGCCCACTCCAGAATTCTTGCCTGGAGAATTCCATGGACAGAGGAGCCTGGTGGGCTTCCGTCCATGGGGTGGCAGAGAGACAGACACGGCTGAAGTGACTGAGCATGCAAGATTTGGGGGACAGATCTACAAGCCAAGGAACCCCAAAGACTACCGGCACACCCTCAGAAATCAGGAGGGGCCTGGGGTGGAAGGGTGGGGAATCAGCCCAGCTTGATTTCAACTCCTGCCTCCAGGATGTGAGACGATAAATCTGTTCTGAGCCACCAGCTGGAGGCACTTTGTCACAGCAGTCCCAGAAACTG
Source organism: Capricornis sumatraensis (assembly GCF_032405125.1). Classification (NCBI taxonomy): domain Eukaryota; kingdom Metazoa; phylum Chordata; class Mammalia; order Artiodactyla; family Bovidae; genus Capricornis; species Capricornis sumatraensis. Next base: position 54,234,403 of record NC_091090.1, on the reverse strand, counting down.
AGAGCACACCCTCCGTAATTTTTGAATACTGAACCATGTGAACATCATATATATTCAAAGAAATACGTAAGTAGTTGGAAAATTTTTGGCCAAGAGAAGAAATAAATAAAGTAGGTCCTATACCGTGGCTCTTTTTCTAAAGTCACGCAGAACTTCATGAGATATACGGGGAATTCGTTTCAATGGAGTCGGCCACACTTAGCTGAACATTGTGAAAATGAAAGATATAAACCAGCAGGAATCCAGGGCAGGCAGGACACCAGCCCCTCAGCCTCCGTCCTGGATGCCCGACCCAAGCTGAGAACTTGACTCCATGGACAGTAGCTCTTTCCCCAGTTTGCCTTCTTATCTCACATTTTTTTTTTAAGAGAAAAAAGGTGAATTCTTTTGAGGAGCAAGAGAATCTACCTGAGCCCAGTGAAGCGACCAGAGCTGTTGGGAGAGCTGACCCGGGGGCTTTCGGCCACTGTCCATCCGCCCAGCGATGGTCACAGAGCAGCCCCACAAATGCCGCGGCAACGCCGGTGCCACAGATGCCCGGCTCCCTCTCCGCCTGTCGAGTGAGGCTGTGGCTTCTTGCAAGCTGGGTCGGGGTCATATTTGTATTTGTTGTCAGCTCTGAAACTGAAAACGTTGTCATGATCACAATGCAACTGACACATGGGAATGTCTGGTCAACTCAACAAACTCAAACCAGATTTTGACCCGAGATGCTCAGCTGGATTTTTTTGAAAGAAAATACTTTTTAATAGGATGTTTTGGATTTACAGAACAATTGCAAAGATAATACAGAGTGTTCCTGAATGTCCCACACCCATTTTCCCCTATTGGTAACCTTACTCATTGGAAAAGACCCTGATGCTGGGAAAGATTGAAGGCAGGAGGAGAAGGGGACAACAGAGGATGAGATGGCTGGATGGCATCACCGACTTGATGGACATGAGTTTGAGCAAGCTCCCAGAGATGGTGATGGACAGGGAGGCCTGGTGTGATGCAGTCCATGGCGTCAGAAAGAGTCAGACAAGACTGAGCTACTGAACTGAACTGAACTGAATCTGGTAATTAGTTACATTAATGAAACAAAATTGATAGCTTCATTATTAACTGAACAGAGGTTCGTGACATTGTACAGGAGACAGGGATCAAGACCATCCCCATGGAAAAGAAACACAAAAAAGCAAAATGGCTGTCTGGGGAGGCCTTACAAATAGCTGTGAAAAGAAGAGAAGCGAAAACCAAAGGAGAAAAGGAAAGATATAAGCATCTGAATGCAGAGTTCCAAAGAATAGCAAGAAGAGATAAGAAAGCCTTCCTCAGCGATCAGTGCAAAGAAATAGAGGAAAACAATAGAATGGGAAAGACTAGAGATCTCTTCAAGAAAATTAGAGATACCAAGGGAACATTTCATGCAAAGATGGGCTTGATAAAGGACAGAAATGGTATGGACCTAACAGAAGCAGAAGATATTAACAAGAGGTGGCAAGAATACACGGAAGAACTGTACAAAACAGATCTTCACGACCGGATAATCACAATGGTGTGATCACTCACCTAGAGCCAGACATCCTGGAATGTGAAGTCAAGTGGGCCTTAGAAAGCATCACTACGGACAAAGCTAGTGGAGGTGATGGAATTCCAATTGAGCTATTTCAAATCCTGGAAGATGATGTTGTGAAAGTGCTGCACTCAATATGCCAGCAAATATGGAAAACTCAGCAGTGGCCACAGGACTGCAAAAGGTCAGTTTTCATTCTAATCCCAAAGAAAGGCAATGCCAAAGAATGCTCAAACAACCTCACAAGTGCACTCATCTCACATGCTAGTAAAGTAATGCTCAAAATTCTCCAAGCCAGGCTTCAGCAATACGTGAACCATGAACTTCCAGATGTTCAAGCTGGGTTTAGAAAAGGCAGAGGAACCAGAGATCAAATTGCCAACATCCACTGGATCATGGAAAAAGCAAGAGAATTCCAGAAAAACATCTATTTCTGCTTTATTGACTATGCCGAAGCCTTTGACTGTGTGGATCACAATAAACTGTGGAAAATTCTTCAAGAGATGGGAATACCAGACCATCTGACCCGCCTCTTGAGAAACCTATATGCAGGTCAGGAAGCAACAGTTAGAACTGGACATGGAACAACAGACTGGTTCCAAATAGGAAAAGAAATACATCAAGGCTGTATATTGTCACCCTGCTTATTGAACTTCTATGCAGAGTACATCATGAGAAACGCTGGGCTGGAAGAAGCACAAGCTGGAATCAAGATTGCCGGGAGAAATATCAATCACCTCAGATATGCAGATGACACCACCCTTATGGCAGAAAGTGAAGAAGAACTAAAAAGCCTCTTGATGAAAGTGAAAGAGGAGAGTGAGAAAGTTGGCCTAAAGCTCAACATTCAGAAAACAAAGATCATGGCATCTGGTCCCATCACTTCATGGGAAATAGATGGGGAAACAGTGGAAACAGTGTCAGACTTTATTTTTTTGGGCTCCAAAATCACTGCAGATGGTGACTGCAGCCATGAAATTAAAAGATGCTTACTCCTTGGAAGGAAAGTTATGACCAACCTAGGTAGCATATTGCAAAGCAGAGACATTACTTTGCCAACAAAGGTCCGTCTAGTCAAGGCTATGGTTTTTCCTGTGGTCATGTATGGATGTGAGAGTTGGACTGTGAAGAAAGCTGAGTGCCAAAGAATTGATGTTTTTGAACTGTGGTGTTGGAGAAGACTCTTGAGAGTCCCTTGGACTGCAAGGAGATCCAACCAGTCCATTCTGAAGGAGATCAGCCCTGGGATTTCTTTGGAAGGACTGATGCTAAAGCTGAAACTCCAGTACTTTGGCCACCTGATGCAAAGAGTTGACTCACTGGAAAAGACTCTGATCCTGGGAGGGATTGGGGGCAGGAGGAGAAGGGGACGACCGAGGATGAGATGGCTGGATGGTATCACCGACTCAATGGACATGAGTTTGAGTGAACTCCGGGAGTTGATGATGGACAAAGAGGCCTGGCGTGCTGGAATTCATGGGGTCACAAAGAGTCGGACACGACTGAGTGACTGAACGGAACTGAACTGGGACTTTATTCAGATTTCCTTACCTTTTACTGGTGTCTTTTCTGTCCCAGGATCCCCTCCGAGGCACCTGATTGCATATAGCCATCCCATCCCCTTAGGCTCCTTGGAGCTGCGACAGTTTCTCAGACTTTCCTGGTTTTTGATGACTTGGACAACTCTGAGGAGAGCTGATTGGGAATTTTGTGGAATGTCCAGGGTTTTTCCCTCATGATTAGCTGGCATTATGGTTTGAGGAGGAAGACCACAGGGAAAATGCCACTCTCATCAGCTCCTGTGAAGGGCACATACTGTTAAGATGGCTTGTCACTGTCAATACTGACCGTGAGCCCGGGCTGAGGTTGTTTCTGCCAGGCTTCTCCACTGCAAAGCTGCTCTAGCCCCCTAGCACCGCCACACACACACACACACACACACACACACACACACTGTCCTCCTTGAAGGAAGCCTCTGTGCACACCACGCACTTAGGGGTTGAGGCTCTGCTTGTCTCCTTGAGGACAGAACGTCTCCATAAATTATTTGGAATTTTCTGCAGAGAAGACTTGTCTCTCTTCAGCCATTTATTTATTTATTCAATCATTTGTTTATATCAGCATGGGCTCATGGATATTTATTCAGTTCAGAGCTACTTTATTTACTTAGTGAATCTTTTTATTGAACAGGGTGGCTGTTTTGGAATCATGAGCGGATCAGCTCAGAGCTCAAAACGCGCTGCGCAACCATCCACTCCAGCCTGTTTTTGCTCGCGTGGTGACCACATTTCTGGAGCCTCCTTTATTGGCCACATAGGGGCTGGTGTGCCCCCGGGCCACGTGGGGGCACGGGTGTGAGTGGGCAGGCTGTGCCCCCCACACTCCCAATGGCATGAGCGGTGTAGTTGTTTGCACACAGCCCAGTGTTCGAACGCGGGGAACAACACAGACCATCTAATTCCTGTCCTCAAGAAGCTCCAATAGTCACTGGAGCAGACACGAGGCTCCCCAAACCCACATGAGACGAGAGAGAGAAGTACGGCGCCATCGTAAACCAGAATGCGGCGGGTATGCTGTAGGGCAGAGTTTACCGAGGAGGGTTTTCTTGAGCTGGTGCAGGAATAGCCTTTCTCAGAAAAGCTCTATTTTGTGAAAAGTGGGAACTGGAGGTGTGAGATGACCATGGGAAGGGATGATGGGCTCGAGTATATTTGTTTGTGTGTTTGGTTTTTCGAAGGAAGAATGAACAGATGACCCTAACCCTAATAATCACTATTACAGTCCGTCTACTATCGTTTAAAATCTTCTCTAAAAGCCAGAAGCATTCCCTGGCTTGCCTGTACTTCATATAACTCCCTGTTTGCCAATTCATATTGAAAGAAAATCTGTGCTAAAGAGAAACTGGGAGCTCATGGCCACCTGCTCACCCTGCACTCAGGAGTCGGGCATTCATGGAGCGCTTCGGGGGTTTACCCACTCTGAGGTTTCCGTTTGGAGTCTGGGCCCCCGTGGGGCGTGGGGATTGGCTTTACTCTGAGAGACCGCAGGTGAGTTTGGTAAAAGCTTGTAATGTAGAAAATTTTCTGTACAAATCAGGAAAGCAACCGATTCTCATGAGATTTTTATATGTAGGTCAGTAAGTTTGCTGAATTTGTCTTTCAGGTCAGGAACTGGAAGAGATCTTACCGGCCACCTGCTGTAACCTCACTGTTTGCTGAACGGAGCAGGTGGGGCGCAGAGCGGGGTGACTGGACAAGGCCACCCACCGGCAAGTGCAGAGCCACGGCCAGCCTGGGGCCAGGGACGCCCAACAAAACTTCCTGGGTTCTGATCTGGGGCGGCGGAAACTCTTTGTTTTAAAAGTTAAATATTTCTGTCTCAAAACAGCTGGACTTCCTGCTTCTGTAGGGAAAATAACACTGTGTGTGCGTGCGTGCGCGTGCGCGTACGTGTTATCAGGAGGGGTTTCCCAGGTGGTGCTGGTCGTAAAGAGCCTGCCTGGCACTGCAGGAGACATAAGAGACGTGGGTTTAATCGCCGGGTTGGGAAGACCCTGCGGAGCAGGGCATGGAAAACCACTCCAGTATTCTTGCCCGGAGAGTTCCACAGACAGAAGAGCTTGGCAGGCTACAGGCCATGGGGTCACAGAGTCGGACACCACTGAGCGTCTTAGTACTCCCACGTGTGTAGTTGGGGGAAAGTGCTAGTAGAACATCGTGCCGTGTAACAGTGTGCTGACGGCATCCAGTCCAGTTCAGTTCAGTTCCGTTGCTCAGTCGTGTCAGACTCTTTGTGACCCCATGGACAGCAGCCCACCAGGCCTCCCTGCCCATCACCAACTCCCAGAACTTGCTCAAGCTCATGTCCATTGAGTCGGTGATGCCATCCAACCATCTCATCCTCTGTCATCCCCTTCTCCTCCCGCCCTCAATCTTTCCCAGCATCAGGGTCTTTTCCAATGAGCCTGCTCTTCGCATCAGATGCCGAAGTATCGGAGCTTCAGCTTCATCAGTCCTTCCAGTGAGTATTCAGGACTGATTTCCTTTACACTTTACTGGGTTGATCACGAGAGAGTGTGATGATGGCATTAAATTGGTATTAACTTGTGATGATGGTCATTTAGCTGAACTTCTCTACTTTGGAGCAAGCTGCTGGCTTGAAGCGTCTCCAGATAAACGCGCCTCCCCCTGTGTGTCATCTCGTGCCCCGTGCTCCTGAGCTGCCATGGAACACTCCTCTTCTTAGCGGTTGCAGTCAGGTGGCTTCGGTTAACAGAGCCACGTGTGTGAATCCCGTTTGGTCTCCTAAGTGACACACCTGTTGAGTGTTTGGGTTATCTGTTGCTGCATAAAATTCTGCCTCCAAACCTTAAAAGCACATTGCTAAATGGAAGAAGCCAGTCTGTAAAGGCTATGTGCTGTACGATCCCAGGGACTCGACACTCTGGAAAAGGCAGAACCGCGTAAAAAGTGGGGAGATCAGCAATCGTCGGGTTGGAGGGTGGACGAGCGAGGGATAAACAGTGGTGCGCAGAGGACTTTTAGGGGCAAAATTACTCTATATGACTCTGTCACAGGGGGCATATGACATCACAGTGTTAGTCAATTCCGTCGCATCCAACTCTTTGTGACCCCATGGACTGTAGCCCACCACGCTCTTCTGTCCATGGGATTCTTTCCAGGCAAGAATACTAGAGTGCTATGCCCTCCTCCAGGGATCTCCCCCACCTCAGGGATCAAACCGACATCTCTTAAGTCTCCTGCATTGGCAGGCAAGTTCTTACCGCTAGCGCCACCTGGAAAGCCTTATTCCATCATACATTCGTCAAAACCCATAGGATGTATAACATGTTGCTAGAAAACTAGAGCAAAAAGCGTTGCTTCCTGCTAATCAACTGGAAGGGTGGCTTAAACCCACGAAAATTCTCAGTTATATTCAGAAAAAAAACCAGAAATATCACTTTCAAGCAAAAGAAGTCATTAGACATAGGCTAACGGTATTTCTCGCTAAGCTCTCAAATACTGCAGTAAACACCCATGCGATAGAAGCCACGAGGAAGGGACAGATGGGTCCCTCTGGGGACCTTCAGGGCTGATCCGGTTTTTCCCTCCGAGACAGGGCCTGGAGTCCCGGGTGCAGCTAGGGTCTCCCAGGCCGTGGGCACTGCTCCTCAGGGGGGCCTGCCGCCTCTCCGGCGGCCCCTCCCCTCCCTGTCCCCCGCCTCCAGGAGTCTCTCTTCTGGCTGTGCCCCCCTGCTTTGGCAAGCACATCTGGCAGCATCCTAAACCTCTTCTCCTCTAATGACTTACATTTTGGGTGCACAGAAGCCAGAGGGGCTCCTAGACCATTTTTCTTTCTGGCCTGGGGCTGCCTCCAGCAAGTCTGAAGAGACTCAGACAGTTATCTGCCAGAAGTGTCACTGAATTCAAGGTCACAGAAGGAAGATGAGCCAAGATAAACTCCATGGAGGGCAAAAACAATGGAGTCACAGGGCTGTGGGAGAGGCAGAACGTGCCTGCCACAGTGGGCCTCATGTCAGGATGGACAGATGCTCCGAGGGCTCCCTGGAGGAGGTGGCGGGAGAGGGTGGGGGAGAAAGAGGAAGCGAAGGACGAAGATGATGCCGGCAACAGAGCCAGCGTCCATGGGGGGCAGCTGGAGGAATTCTGGCAAATACTTGGACGCGAGATGGTCTGCAGGAAGGCCCTCCTTGCTCTGGGGTGCTGAGGCCAGGAGTCCACCAGGAGCCGTGAGGAGCGGGCTGGGGCTGCGGGGCCTGGGCTGCGGGAAAGCGCACCTGGGGGGCGAGTGGCAGGCGTGAGCCCCTGTGCTGACTGGCTGACGGGGGCCAGGTGCCACTCAGCGCAGCCAGTGGGCGGCAAATGGGCACCCACAGGGCCCCGCCTTTGTAACAGGGACTCGCGAAGCAGTCTGGGGCGAGGGGAGGAGGGAAGGATCGCGAACCCCCCTGAAACCCGAGACCGAGCTTTTGGAAAGGAACGCTTTCCTCATCCTTTTCCTGGATGACAGCAGCCAGCTGTATCCAGAGTTCACATCTCAGGACTCGGTCAGGAGACGCTCTCCTCTCGGTACCTGAGCAGTTAGGGAGCTTTGGAAACTTAATTTAAAACAAGTGAAAGTTCATCATGGAGCGCGCACCACTCAGAAGGGATTTTCAGTTGTTTGGAGTATTTTGAGGCTGTAAGTAGGCAGGGCGTTCTGCTACAGTTGCCCTATGAACACAGCCTTTCTGCTTGGAGAGAACAAAAATAAACTTCAGTCAGCGCTCCCAACCCCAGTTGCAAAGTCGGTAACCCACATGCTTCTCTTTGTCTTTGCTCCACGTCCGTTAGAAAGATAGGCACCCGTGAGCCGCATCAGCCCGCAGTCATCACGCAGACGTCACTCAGATACTGAGCTCTCGGAAAACAAGGGGGTGGACGCCAAATGGTGTTTGTAAGTGGCTCGCAAGGGCTTTGCCTCTCAAGCATGGTCAAGTTCTGAAAATCACTTCCATCTGAGGAGGGTTTGGGGGCCTGGTGTGACAGGAGGGGACGGGGTCAGCCAGTAATCTGATCACCGCGAAAATCGTCACAATTATCACCTGCATGGGTGGTCCTGTCCCGGGCTCAAACTGGCCTGGAACATAGCAAGCATCACACCGCTCTCTCTTGCCCCTGGAGGCACGACTCTGCAGCGCCGAGGCCCTCCGTGGTTAACGGAGAGTAGAAGGCACACTGTCTGCAGGGCTGGAGCCAGCACGGGACTTGAAGACCCCACAACTGTTCCCCTCAAAGCCCAGGACACAGGCTCCGAGACCTCCATCCACAGCGTGTGCACACCTCCCAGCCATTCGGGTAAAGGTGCCCCCGAGCCCTGCTGTGAAGGGCTTTACAGATGTCAGTAAGCTCCCAAGTCAGCTGACCTTACCACGGGGAGGTGACCCAGTGGGCTCAGAGATTCAGAGCAGGAGAGGAACTGACATGCCCTTGCTGACTGAGAGGGGAAGGGCCCGTGGTGAGGAGGTGACCCCCGCAACCTCAGAGCAAGTCCCTGCTGACACCAGAAGGAAAAGGACCCCAAGTCCTGCAACTGCAGGGAACTGGATCCTGCCAGTGAGGGGCATGAGCTCGGAAACTCTAGACGAGAAGGCCGCAGACAGTGCTGGACTTCTGACCCACAGAGACTTCAGTAACATCGAGATAACAAATCCTAGCTTTCAGCCACTGTTTGTGTTAATTCATTATTCCACGGTGGAAAAGGCATGCAGCCCCCTTTGAAAGTGTTAGTCGCTCAGTCATGGCCAACTCTTTGTGACCCCAAGAACTGTAGCCACACACACCCTGACCCCCGGCTCCTCTGTCCATGGGATTCTCCAGGCAAGTATACTAGTGTGGGTGGCCATTCCCTTCTCCAGGGGAGCTTCCTGACCAGGAATCAAACAGGGTCTCCTGCATTGCAGCCAGCTTCTTACCATCTGAGCTGCCAAAGCAGCCCCCTTTACATCCTTCCACAATTATCTTTCATTGTTTTCACTCACTCTCATCCTCTATTTCTGATGCACATTAAATACATGGTAAGCCAGACGGAGAAGAATGATTTTACATCCAAGAGCCTCCTCTTCAAGAAAAGACCCTAGAGACACAGGTTCTATCCCTGGGTCCGGAAGATCTCCTGAAGGAGGAAATGGCAACCCACTCCAGTGTTCTTGCCTGGAGAATCCCAGGGACGGCGGAGCCTAGTGGGCTGCCGTCTATGGGGTCGCACAGAGTCGGACACCACTGAAGTGACTTAGCAGCAGCAGCAGCCGACACCATGACCAAAACAAAATAGAACAGGCTGCTGTCTGCGTCGGGTGTGGCCAGGCTCCCCCTGAGGTGTTGTGTTCACACCCGCGACCCCGCAGCGCTCAGATTCTCAGAGGTGGGAAAGCGGGGCCAGGACGAGGGCGAGACCAGAAGGACACAAACTCGAGGCGGAGGGGAGGGGGCGGAAAACTCAGCCGTTGAGATAGGTGGTGCGTCAAAATTCTGATCAAACACACACAGCACAAAACGTGCCTTTTAACCACTTCTAGGTTCAGCGGCTTTAAGTTCACGCTGCCCTGCCCCCATCTCTGCCTCCCCGGGACTCCTTCCGTCTCGTGAAACTGAAACTCTGCCCCCATCGTACCGGTAATGCCCCAGATAAATAACATATTAATGCAATGTTTGTATCAAACTCCATTTTTTAGAGAAGTCTTAGGCTCACAGCAAAATTGGGAGAAAGGTGCAGAAGTTTCCTGCCTGCCCCCTACCCCCCCACATGCCCTGTTCCCACATTATCGACACCCCCACTGGGGATATAGTCGTTATGACCGATGATCCTACACTGACATGCCGTCAGCACCCAGGGCCCGCTGTTTACATTAGGGTTCACGCCTCGTGCTATACATTCCAAGGCTTTGGACAAACGCTTAACGGCATGTATTCATCACCGCAGTGTCCTACGGAGGAGTCTAACTGCCTGCCCAGAACCCTCCGTGCCCTGCCTGTTCACCCCCCCTCCCTCCCTGCCCCCCAATTCTGGGAGCCCCTGATCTCGTCACTGTGTCCATAGTTTTGCCTTTTCTGGGATGTCGTCGAGTTGGAATCACAGCACACAGCCTTTTCAAATGGGCTTTTTCCATTTAGTAATACGCACTTAAGTTTCCTGGTACAATATTTTTTTTTCAAAGATCAAAATTAATACCAAAAACATCCAGGATGAGCAAAATATCGAAATGTAAAGGCCAGCTGGGTCTTCACGCGTCAACTCACTCTGCAATCCGATCGTGTAACAGACTCCGTCCTGTAATAAAACTGGGACTTCGCTCCGACCGTTCGCTGCCAATAGTTCCGCTTATTTGAGGAGGTCGTCTACATGAATTATGGAGCCGGCTGTGACAGATTGGACCTGGAGCCTGGCGGCCACGGGCATTCCTGCTCGTCCCGCCCCTCCCCTGCCGGACGTTTCTGGGAAGTTCATAGGTGGTGGGTGGTGTCGATTACAGCTGAGAAGTTGGTCCAGATCATGAAACAAACAAGGCCTGGAGAGTCGGCATGGAGCTTGTGTCCCCAGCTTCCAGCACAAGCTCCCATCACTGTTTCCAGAGCATTTCCTGGCTTGATTTCAAAATAACCGCGTTCCGAAGTTCAGCGGGAAAGCGCTTCCAGGGATGAGAGAAGTACTTTGTGCCGGGAAAGGCAGGGTCCTGTCCCTTCCCAGCCCCCTCCCTGCCCCCTCGGGCGGTGTGAGGTGGGGTGGAGGGGCTGCCAAGGCTGGCCCCCTCCTTTTGGCAGGAGGAGCCCCCCCAGGAGGCAGCCCCAACAGTGCTGAGCACGCGTGACTCACTGGGACTAGCATCTCCAAGGAGCTCATTGAGGGGACCGGGAAGGAAAGACGTCACCCCCTTGAGCCCGGTCCAGGGAGGGTCAGAAGATGCCATTTCTAACGTCCTTTGGGTGGAAGAGGGTCTCCAGGCTTCTCAGAGGCCAAGGAGTGACTTGGCCAGAGTCGGCTTCTGAGGGCGTGGGGTCCATGGGGGGAGGAGGAAAATGCTCCAAGCCTGACAGCAACAGCGTGGGGAGATGCAGGAGAGAGCCGGCGACGGGGCCGGGCTTGAGCAGGGCGCGAGCAGGCTGAGGGCTCTTGCGGGCGGAGCAGCTGTGAGGCGCTTTCCTGCTCAAGAGATTAACACGGCCCCTCCTGCCCCCAGGGGAAGGGACTGTTTCTGGAGTGACTGTGGGCGCCCACCGCCTCGCAGGAAAGGAGCACTCGCTACTTTCTCACGGCTACTCTCCCATCCTGAACGTGCCAGGCTAACACGGACCGCGTTCTGGCCGTCGTTCAGCCACGTCCGACCCTTTGCGACCCTGTGGGTCGACCCCTGCAGCACGCCAGGCTCCGTCCTCCACCATCTCCCAGAGTCTACTCAAACTCACGTCCATCGAGTCGGCGAGGCCGTGAAAGAACTGGTTTTTATTCCCCGATCTTCTGGACCTTAGCTCTTAGCTCCTACAGCTGAGCCTCCTTGAGCTTTCAAGGATTGACAGACGCAACGGCTGGGAGTTTTGCATCTCTTGGCGTCGCTTGTGAACCCTGACTCTGAGAATAAGGCCCACGCCCTGCACCGGAGTCACGCCTTTCCACGGCAGGGAAGGGGGAGCATGGGTCACCTGTCGTCTCACGGGCTGCACTGGAGCCTGTTGGGTGAGGGCTCTGGGACGCCCTGGGTCTCAGCCCAGGCCTGGCAGAGATTAGCTCTTCTCTCCTGCCCTCAAACAGAGGCTGGGTGCCGCTCCCCGCTCTTTCCGAGCGTCTCAGGACTGGGTGATGAGGGGTGTCTGAAATAGCCACATTTTCTCAGGGTGGAAAGTCCAGCCCGGAGCTGCTCAGGGGTGGCTGGGGTGGGCTTCCCTGGAAATTCTGCCCATGTTGAAGGATCTCATGTGACGATCAGGGCATCACGCTGCCTTTCCATCTCTTCACAAAAATAACAGAAATCAAGTTCAGCCCTAAACCACCTCGTTCACCAACACAGAACTTCCCTGAAACAACCTCTAGCACACACACAAACACACCCGCCAAGATTACCTCCCCTGATGGTGAAGTGCAAAGCAAGAAGCAAAGAGAGGGGCAAGGGAAACATCTCAGACCAGACAGGTGCGTGTCTGTGTCCCGCTCTCAGCAGGGAAGTTCAACAAAAACCAAACAAGATGTGAACACACACAGACTCTGGAGCACCGAGTGCTGGCCCTAAACCTGCCCCACTGGTGCTGCCACTCGCTGTGTCTTTGCCGCGTCCTGGGCCTCTAATTGTGATTTTCTTTCCTCCCCCGTTAGATTTTTGTTCTTTTGAAGTTAGGAAATGTCAGTGGTTTCTTTCAAGCGTTTTTGGGCAAGACTCTTTTTTTAAGAGTCGGAGCAGGAAAAGGCCATTCAGCTTATCTCGTTCACTTCCTGAAATCCAAACAAGCTCTCAGAAAACCGCATCACACCCCATCCATTCAGCGAGGGGCTCTGCTCTTGGACAGGAGATTTCAGGGCCATTTCGCTTTTATAAAAACCTTCAGAACTGGATCTGAAAAACCTCCAGAGATTTGGAGAAATAACTTGAAAGCTTGAGGCTAAAATTGGGTGGTTATTTCCCTCCTGAGGAAATGATTCAGAAAAATCCTTTCTTTCCTCAGAGAATTCCATCCCCGCTGGCCGCCCAGAGCCCCCACGTGGACCAACGGCTGAGTTTCTCAGACTTGTGGGCTGATTCCGTTTCTCTGCTGAGCAGAGGATGCCTCCAGCGGTGCCAGTTCCTCCCCGGTCCTGAGGACCAGACTTTGAGAGCCACATGTGATGGGGAGGAAGAGTTTTGAATGGATCTGCTTGCCCCCATCAACTAGCACTTATTTAAGAGTCATCTGCAGAGACTCCCCTGGCGGCACAGTGGATAAGAATCCGCCTGCCAGCACAGAGGGTGCACTGATTGCTGGTCTGGGATGATCCCACAGGCTGCAGAGCAAGCAAGCCCCCATCTCACAACTGCTGAACCCCGAGTGCCTAGAGCCCGTGCTCCGCAACAAGAGAGGCCACCGCGGGAAGAAGCCGCACACCTCGACGGGAGCAGCTCTCACTCGCCGCCACTAGAGAAAAGCAACAAAGACCCAGCGCAGCCACAGAAAAGAAATAACTGAAAAGTCACTTACAGAGCATCAAATTTCTCACTAAACAAAACAAAAACAAAGTTAGAATTCCAACCCCAAACTTAAAATCTTGTTTTCTCAAAAAAAAAAGGTTTGAAGCTCCCTGACTTAAAAAGACAATTATGAGAGGGCCAGTGGTCAACACAAGTCAGCCGAGTCTCCAGAGCCTGCCCCACCTCGGGCGATGGTCTGTGCTTTCAGGATTCCTCCCCTTTTAATGTGGAAAAGCAGAAACGTCGAGCAAAACAGACGGCAGGATCAGGCAGCAGGAAGAAGGCGGCACCCAACGCGACCTCCTCATCTGACCGGACAAAGCCCCTCAGAAAGTCCCTGGCGTGGTCCCGGCACCGTGACAGCAGCGTGAGTGAGTCCTTAACACTGCGGTCAACAGGGTAACGAACGACCTCGAGTGGTCACACCTCTGAGTAGAAGCCGCCGCTCCCGGGGGCCCGTGGGGGTCGCTGCGGGGCCTGCGCGGGTCGCTGTGTTCGGTGCTGGCCACCAGGAACCTGCTCGCCGTTGTCAAGGCAGACAGTCCACCTATTCATCCTTCACCCCACGCACAGCGGTGGAATCCTGAGGCCCACACTCATCAGAGGAGCCGCAGAAATGGGCCCAGTCATCCAACATGGGTTTTATTTAAGTTCTACTATCAAACCACAAGATTTGCAGTCATATTTCACTGTCACAGTTTAAAAAAAAAAAAGCCAGTCCCCAAATCATGACATCTGATTCCTTCTATTAGGACCTGATTGCTTGCTGTTTTTTTTTTTTTTGCTTGCTGATTTTGAACAAATTCCAGTGACAGCATGATCATCAAGTTTCTGTGATAAAGGAGACACTGTTCCTGAGTGTCTCACAAGGAGAGAGTCTGCTTACCCTTCTAGGCACCACCGTTTTATTTTGAATCATATACGTTTTGGTTATTTTTTTCCAAAATATATTACAAACCTCCCAATCCTCCTAAGACCTGATTTTTTAAATGATAGTGACATACGTAGCGTAATGTTTACCACGCTCATCACGTCTGCGTGCAGTTCAGCGGTCGTCAACACATTCACACTCTTGCGTGACCATCACTCCTGCCCGTAAGACTGACTATCGTGACCATAACACAAACTTGCTTTGATAAAGACTCAGCGCCACCCGTAGGCCTCCAGCGCTGTGAGCGCTGTAACCTTACTCACGGCGAGAGAGGGCACAAATGAAGTGTCTGTGCAGTTTACGCTGCACGCTAGCTAACCTCGAGCCCCTAAGGCTTTGGGGTCGTGAGATGGTTTTTATTGCTCCTGTTTCTGTTATTCTGTCTTCTCCCATCAGGGGCTAACAACCGTTTTCTCTGCTTTCAGGACACTTTTCTGTGACGCCCACTCTTTCCTAGCGCACTACAGGAAAAGTCAGCGGTCAGACTCTAAAATGTGCTTAACTGAGAGTCTGGCCGTGGGGAAAAACTTTCCCTTGAGTTAGGGTCAAAATAGCCTGTGAACGGACCTCACGATGTGCGTTTTCTTTGGAAAACATTCCTGCTTCTTCCAGATTCTTCCCTGCGTCTTAGGTGGCAGTGACTGACGCGCGTCTGGCCTGCGGAGAAAGGGGCTCATGCTTGCGGCTCTTCGTTGTCCGGAGCCCCCTGAACATCAAAAGGCAGTGGTAACATCTGGAAGCCTGGTCCCCACCGGGAAAACAACAGAGAAAATTAAATTAGGGAGACAAAAATTTAAGCAAACTCCCTTTCAGGTTCCTATCATTTCCTGCCATAGAAATAAAAGACAGATTCTTTCTCTGTTTGCTCTCAATTTGTCTCGACCATATCGTTTTTACTCATGAAATGATCCCTCCTAAGTGTAGCCAGCAGAGAAATAAACTCAGAACCTAGAGCTCGAGGGCAACCTTGGAGGGTCCATCAGGCTGCACATCCTTCTCTCCTTTCCACCAGCGCCTGTGGGCAGAGTGGGCGAGCTGGCTTTTTCTCTGAGAGCATCTGCCACGGGGACTCTACCGAGGGGGTTTAACTAAGTCACTGGTTCTCAGTTTGGGGCAGTTTTGCCCTCATGGGACATTTGGCAAGGAATGGAAACAGCTGTGATTTTCACAACTGGGGGAGGGGGAGAATCGAGCAGGTAGACGCCACGGAGGCTGCTGAACAGCCTCCAAAACCAGGAACCCCCCACCCCCCAGGTGTGGACTCCTCAGCCCCCGCGTCAGCAGCGCTGAGGTGGGAAACCAGGGCTGAGAGGTCCAAAGGCGACAGAGGAGACGGATGCCGCAGGCGGGGACACAGAGGACCTCGGTGACTACTTGGGGACCCGGGGGTGGAAGAGTTCCTGCAAGTGGATTTTTTAAGCCAGAGGACTTGCTTTGGGGGGTTTGAGCCTATAAAATGTAAACAATCCTTGTTGAATTGAGGCCTCAAAGTTGAGCTGAGCTGAGCATTCTGAGAACTGTTGTAATTGTATATATTACAACCATTTCATATAAAAATATGTGTTTATATATATTAAGTATATATAAAGAGAGTGGGTTCTATACCTACATGGATAGAGACATGATTACTTCACACACACACACACACACACACACGCACGCACACACTATTTGTTCCATTTCTCTGATGAACCCTGATGATCATTCACTAACTCGTTTGTAAGAGGAGAATTTGAAGACAGTCTAAATTTCCAACATCAAGAGCCAATATAATGGAATACAAAATATTTATTAAAGGGAACAATTGAGTTTATGCCTTGAACAGCTCTTGAAAACAAAATGTTGAATATACAAAATGGTCTTAACCAATGCCCACAACGGGATGTCACTTATGTAAATTTTGAAAATACAGAAATCAATCCTATGCCTTTATTATGGAAAACAGAAGTGTAATGAGTATATAAACAAGTGACCCACAAGGGACCGACCGCATCGGGTGAATCAGAGCTGTGTCCTCTAAGGAGGGAGGGGGACAGGGGCGGCAGGGATGTGGAGAAGAAGTGGGGTCCAGAAGGAACCCAGGGAATTCCAGTTTCCTTGGTGAAACTTGGTTGTTTCATTAAAAACTGTCTGAGGCATGAGGGACAAGATGTTTGCTCTTTGCAGACAGAGGTCGTCATAGGTAGGATCCTGGTTCCTTCCAACATGCATCCACAAGGAATCCACGGCAGTGGCATCGTTTGGGAAGAGTCTGTGCAGAGGTAGCTAAGCGGTGATTCCAGGTGAGACCACCCTGGATTCGGGTGAGCTCCAGATCTTACAACAGCTCCTTTTCATCATGGATTTCCATTCCGCTTCCACAGTTCTTGGCCTGTTATTCCCAAATATGTTTATATACTGGTGAGAAAAGAGCTAACCTTCACATTTCTTCAAGGTGCCTTCATCAAATGTGAAAGTTAGAGCTTGTTCTTGAAGTGGTTCCAAAACTCTGGTTTTGGCATCGGAATATGGTCTTCAAAGCACCCCACCTGCCCTCAGGCCCTCACTTCTTCAGTGTGGCAGCCTTGAAACCTGGCAGCTCCCTGGCAGGGCCACAGGGGAAACGGCCAGGACCCCTGCTCATCCTTGGGAGCAGAGCTGCCCTGTGAGCCGGCCAGCCTGCACTTGGATAAGAGATCGGCTTTTATCGCATTAGGAGACCCAGGGGCTTGTTTGTTATGCAGCATGACCCATTTTCCTGACTGATACAAGTCCCCGAGCAGCTGTCTCATTATTCATTCTCCTGAACTCCTTGAACATCAGCATTTACAAACCTGCCAGAGAAATTCTCCAAGTGACCACGGCTCAGTCCGTTCTCCTTCAGATCCCGAAAGTATTCGTAAACAAGCACTAAAGTCACTTTATGGTCTCTTCCACTGGGATTTCACAAATACCATCTCATAGCCAACATCTTCCCTCCCTCGTCTGACTCAGAAAAACATATGGTAATCAGAACACCTTTTGCACAATAAGGAAAACAAAGGCGCCTTCACAGCCGGTGCTGGCTCCCAAACGCGGGCGGGCGCTGGGCTCTGAGTCCCGGCCAGCGCCGGCTGCTCACTCCCAGGCTGCTCTGAGAGAGGGAGGCCCCGTGCTGGCGCGAGGTGTGTGAGCGCCTGTGTGCGTCTGCTGCGTCTACTCCTCCTTCCCCCAAACCGCAGCTTCCTGCAGACGCCTCCCACGCAAAGCCACCTCTAGCGATGGCGACGTGACCCAGGGACACACTGAAGGGACGCCGAGCACAGGCCCCAAGGTACAGAGGCCTGGGGGCCGACCCTGGCCCTTCTCAGCTGCGTTCCCACCCAAGCAACTCTGTTTCCTCGTGTGGAAAAGGGACCATCATGTCGCCTCGTGGAGTTTCTAGGCAATATTGAAAGTGCTTCCTGGAGGGCCCGACTGGAGGGAAATCCCCACAGTCAAGGCAGATGAGGGTGGACGTGGCTGTCAATCTCCAGGACCTGTCCCCGGAATCCTGCCCCCAGAGGCAGATCATACCCCCTCTTGGAAGCGGGTCAGAGGCCACAGATGCTCGCAGCAGCCTTGCCCCAGTGGGTGGGGGACAGACACGGGGGTGAGGCTCCCTGAAGCCAGGGAGGCCCTTACCCCCACGGAAACCCCAGGCCCTCCCCACTGGGCAAACCTGAAAACCAAAGAGCCAGACACTTCTGGTCGATGAGATGTGTTGCGACTGGTTTTCAAGCAGGAGAAACCTGTGTGTTGACAAGTCCATCTCGAAACGGATGCAGCGAGACATCTTCACAGAGAGTCGCTGAAACGTTGCTGGTTGCCGATGGCTGATGGCATCTGAGACGGTTTTTCAGACTATATTTTATAAAAGCAGTAATGTCATGTGCACAAAACAAATGAGATATGTTTTCTTATTTCTTCTTATTTTGTATTTACGGAAATAAGGAGGATGTGCCCCAAGTTTTGAGTCTGGACCCAATGTCCAATGCCAGCTCTGCAGCCAGCAGCCAAGGCCCCAAGAGACCCCACGTCTCCAGGGGCCGCGTGTCCACATCTCAGCACAGAGATGGCGGTGTTCACCTCCTGGGAAGGTCTCACTTCACGCGCATAACTTACAGCAACACAACTAAAATAGATCTCGGAGAACAGGCAATTTTTTTTTAATTCTAACACTCCCAAACAACCTGGCTTCCCTGTGGTTCAGCTGATAAAGAAGCCGCCTGCAATGCAGGAGACTTGGGTTCAATCCCTGGATTGGGAAGATCCCCTAGAGAAGCGAAACGCTACCCACTCCAGTATTCTTGCCTGGAGAATCCCATGGACAGAGGAGCCTGGCAGGCTACAACCCACGGGGTCGCAAAGAGTAGGACACAACTGAGTCACTTTCACTTCCAAAACAGCCTGCTGGGGAAAGTCATTTTTATTTTTATTTTTTTTTTTCTTATTTTACTTTACAACACTGTGTTGGTTTTGCCACACATGGAAAGTCATTTTTCAAAGAAGGTACTTACTGGACATTGATCAGCCCCAGCAAAGCCAGAGAAGGCCGTGCTCCTTCTGCTTCTCCTCCACGGCCTCCACGTCACCGGGGGTCAGGGGAGGTGGGCAGACAGCTGTGGACGCCGGAAGGTGGTCACTCTCTCGGCCACACCGACGAGCAGCCCAGAGCAGGCGTGTGAAGCCACAGCAACCTTGCAGCCCCCGCTGGTGCAAGCCCACCCTAGCCCACCCGCCCCACGCCGAGCAGCCTGGCTCCAGCCTGTCTCCACTGGAACCCAGCGCCCGGCTCCTCTCTGCGGGTCTCCTTCGACGCCGTGGGGCGGAGGCGACCCCGCGCCCCACCACGGCGCCGTCCACATTTGCCCTCCGCTTCCTCCTCCCCCGGCTCCGCACCTTCCGCTTGCCGCGGGCCTTCTCTTTCCAGAAGTTGGCAGGTCAGCTGGAGGCCAATCCCCACCAGCTCCTCGGTCTTTCCCATTGTCAGGTTAGACATCCCGTGAGGGCCAGGGATCCGCACTCTGCTCATCAATAACGTCCTCAGCAAATCTGTCCACGTCCTCCCGGCTCCCCTGGCTCCTCCACTCGGTCAGGGGGGCTCCGGTCTCCAGCCTCCCAGTCTTCCCACCTCTCTTCTCCCGGGAGCTCAAGCTTTCCCTCCCTGTTTGAATCCTACGCTCGCCATTTCATCGCTGCAAGGAACTTACGAGACATCATCATTCTTGGGGGCTTGCAATTTTGTAGCAGGGAGGTTTCCTGCCTACAGCTGAACAATCAATGGTCTTGTTTTAAAAATTGCAACAAACTAAAGGCATAAGGTATTCAGCCTGCAGGGCTCATGATTAGAGAAGCAAGTTTCCTGGGCACAGTTTATCGCCCCCCCCCAACCAAATGTGCACCTGCCACGGCCTCGGGGACCGCGCTTGGCCGCCCTCCACGGCTTGTCGGACAGGCTCCCCAGGAGTGACCAGCAGGGGCTCCTCCTCTCTCCCGAGCACTGTGAGTGACTCTCCGCAGAAAATAGGCCGCAGGAGACCCCCTGGGCCCGGGTCTTCACAGCAGCCCGGTTCCCACCTGGAGCCGGGGAGGAGGGCAGACAGGCGCGAGCTCTGGACGCTCCTCCTCTCGGCCAGGAGGAAAGCCTGAGGGATGCAGGCGAAGCCTTCCGAGGTTCTGTGTGGCCATGCCCGCCCGCGTCTCCGCTTTGTTTAGGACACACCGTGGTGCCCCCAAGGCACCTGGGAGCCGAGGGGCCTTCGCTCCAGCTCCCAGATGTATCTCGTTGGCCACGTAATCTTGACCATCGGGCCATCAGCATCCTCCTCTCTAAAGCAGTGATGACAATGGCTGCTGCGCTAGACTGCTGGGAGAACTGCTTAGCATAACTCAGGGCACGCGGTCTGATGGGCGGGGCCTCAGGGCAGGCGGTCTGATGGGCGGGGACTTAGAGCACGTGGGGGCCCGCACCGCTGGAGGTGGACCCCGCTCCAACCTGTGTCGTCGGGCCGCCAGCTCGCAGCCCGAGGTTCCACTCGGCCTCCTACGGTCACGCTGTTTCCATCACGCTTCTGCTTTTTGTTTGCGTCCCGTCTACGTGCTCCCCTCTGGCCCACACACGGTCATGACTCACCCCCTTTCCAACGTCCCAGAACTGGGTTTATAAGCTTTCGGCTGCTGTTACAAAGGCCCCACCTGTAATGACCACCCCGTTCAGAGCACTGTCCCCAGAAGCAGGGTCCCTGGTGTCCCCAGCTTCCCGGCCCGCTCAGGGTCTCAACTGCACCAGTTCCCTAAACCATGAGGAGCGTGTTTGGCTTCCTGCAGACTGAACTGAGCGCCCGGAGCCAGCCCAACTCCGGACAGAACACAAAGGCTGAGCCGGGCCCAGCAGGTCCCAGCTGCAGTGTTTCGGTTGCTCACCACCAAAGGAAGTCTCGCCTCTATCTTTTACGGGAACAGATTTGCACATGTGCCCACTGGAGGGGCTGCCTTCCTTGCTAGCTGGGACACGGCTGGCCCCGGGGCTGGCCCCTCCCCTGCTGGCCGGGGCCTTGGCCGCTGGGCCCCTTGGGTCAGCAGATTTCTTTCCAGATGTTCACCTGTGCGCGTCCATCAGACCACCTTACGCCTTGCCGGGGTCGCTCCCCTTGCTGGGTAATGCTTTCTCTGAAGCAGCTGCGGCCAGGGAATCTGCGGAGGAATGGCGCTTTATAAATCAAAAAATAATAACGGAGCGCAGGCTGAGCGCTGGAAGCTGGACATGCCTGGGCGACCTCGCCAGCCCGGGCGCCGCGGGCGCTGGTGAATGACCACAGTGCCACCTGGTGGCCGAGCTGAGCTAGCGCCCCAGGGTGCATGCGAACCAGTGTTATCACTAAAATCCCAGAGAAAACATAACCCAAAAACCCAAAGAGCTCCCCCGGAAGCCTTCAAGCTGGGAAGAAGCATAAGAGAAAAATCTCATTTTTTAAGACTTTGAATTTATTTACTTCTTTGGTCCCCAAATAGTGAGCTGAACTTCTCAGTAGTTATTTTTTAGTGAGAGCTCACTAAAGAATATACTTTTTAAGGGCATTTTACAATATTGCTTTTCATAAGCAAAATATTTAAGACACTGCTATCTCTGTTAATAAGAGTGACCAAAAATGCTATGAAACTCGAAAAGGAATGAAAGTTTATGCTTCCTTTGTGTTACATAAAAATGCCGGGTTTTAAGTTAAAAATTATTCAGATTGAGGACTTCCTATCTAAACTCAGAGCTCAGGTTCTTTCTGAGCCAGAAACCTGGCTTCTGCCCCCATCCACACATCCGTGAGAAAGGCATGCGTGACCCTGTATGTGTAAGCCAGGCTTGAAGAAGTCTGCCTCTAACAGAGCGTTTCATTAAAGTTCCAACCTCTCGCTGTAAACGTCTCCAGTCTAGACTGAGGAAAAAGCCGTGGCGTATCTGGAAATCAGGGTGGGGTATGGCAGTTCAAGGAGGCGTGCTCCTTCTGGAATTTTCCACTCCCTCAACTGTTTCTTCCTAACTGGAAGAACCCTGCCACTTCCCTCTCTACTGCATTGCTCTGTGAGAAAGATTCATACAGTGGATTTTTATAAAGCTCTTTGAGCTTCTTTCAAGGGAACAGCCTTGTAAAAGTAACCAGTAAAGGAGAAAAAAACTCAGCTGACACTTAAGTATGATGGTTCCAAAGAGGAGATGCTCTAAGCATTATGGATCAAATCTGCCTTAAAAGCAATGGATATAAACTCCAGGGAAACGTGCAAGGGGCGTTGCGCGTGCATTCTATGTTGCTTACACGCCCGATGAATAGAAACATCGGTGTGAACCAAGTGACATTTTCCAGCAGAGCCATAAGCGTCACAGGCAGGAAAAGTAAAACCCAAACAAACCGGAGAAATAGGCAAAGGCCCGAATGATGGAACCGAGTGCTTGCCCCGCCTCGAATCGGGAGAAACCGACCAGAGCCCCGTGTACGGAGGACGAGCGGCCGCCTTGGGTGCAGCGGGGAGTGAGCGCCTTCGGGGGTGGAAACCAGCTTCTCCACCTCGAGAGCGCCTCGTCCCCGGGGGTGGAGAGCTGCTTTCTTCTTTGTTACCCTGGTGGCTCAGACGGTAAGGAGTCCGCCTGCCAGTGCAGGAGACCCGGCTTCAGTCCCTGGGTCGGGAAGCCCCCTTGGAGGAGGGAATGGCAGCCCACTCAGTGTCCTCGCCTGGAGAATCCCACAGACGGAGGGCTGTAGTCCACGAGGTCACAGAGTCAGAACTGAGCAGCCAGCGCAGCAACGGAAAACGTCCCGTCTTAGCCGCTTAACACGCGCAGGCCAGTGGCGCTAACAGGCACGCGGTGGTGCACCCATCAGCACCGTCGCCAGAACTCTGCTTGCAAAACTGAGACTCTGTCCCCATTAAACATTCACTCCACCTTCTCCCTGAGCCCCTGGAAACCACCTTCTGTCTCTATGAATCTGCTCTAGGGAGCTCGTGCAAGTGGAATCACGCGGAGCTTTTTCTTCTGTGGCTGGCTTACTTCGCTGAGGATGTTCTCAGCGTTCCTCCATGCTGCAGCAGGTGTCGGAACCGCCTTCCCTTCTGAGACTGAACCGTAATCCACCGTGTGGATGGCCCGCGTCTTGTTTACCCGGCGTCCGCTGACAGCTCCCACCCTCCCGCTGCTGTGAATGGGGCACCTTCTTTGAGTCCTTGCTTTTCAATCTTTCGGGCGTACATGCAGGAGAACGGAATTGCTGGTCATGGAGTAACTCCACGGTTAAGGTTTCGGGAACAGCTGAGCTGCTTCCCTAACAGCTGCACGTGCGGCATTCCCACCAACAGGGCCCCGGGGCCCCACTTTCCTGCCAGCGTCGCTTGGCTGTTTCTGTGATGGAGGCTCTGACAGATTTGAGCTGACGGAGTGCCTTCCTCTGATCAGTGAGACCCTCACACCCCCTGCCTGGGGGCTTTGTAGAAGGTGATCTTCTCGCAGTGACTCGGAGGAGGACGTGCTCTACTGGACGTGGCATAAGTTTCCCTTGCGTGGCCTTGTGACGGGCCTGTTTCTTCTGCTCCCCCCTGCCCCCCCCAAAGGACCTTGGGAGCTGGAGGAGGGGGGACGTCCCCTAAGACTTAGGGACCCTGGGGGCCGTGTGACTCGTGCCCGGGTGGCATCCAGAGGACAGCAGCAGCCAGGCTGGATCTTCTGCAGCCTCACAAAGCCCGCGCACCCCCCACACATCAGCCTTGAGGGCCAGTGGCCGCCAGGCTGGGGGTCTGTGCAGATTATAAAGGAACGAGACCGAGACGCAAATGACCCAGGGGAAGGCAGCATGCCCCGCCAGGCCTGGGAGCGAGCGCGACGGACGGCCGCCCCAGTGGAGCCCGTTTGTGGCCGGCAGGATCTGCTCACGCACAGTTTGTGTGCGAGGCGGTCACTGTGATACAGTTGTTCTCAACCAGCCATTTTTCTCACTGGCCTTTTATTTACCCTTGAAACGATTTTATTGTAGGGAGCCGGGAATTATAACCCCAGACTTGCTGTGGTTGGAAGACAGGCACAGCTTCCCACAAAAGCTTAATTGGTCTGCCTGTCTCCGTGTTTGAGTGTTTAAGACAAGATAAAAATAATCGGGAGGGATCATCTCTTTTTTCACATCCCAGCACTCATCTCAATCCCTCAGTCTCCTACTGAAAAGTCTAATGCTGTCTGCAAAGAGTCACAAAGATGAACAACCCTCAGGTATGGGCCCATTTTAAAGGGTGGTAAGTGGGGGCACTGGGGATCTAAGGACCCTACAGTCATGAGGACTGTCCTTGTTGGAAAGGAATGGAATTGCAAAGGTGGGCAGAACTTCCCCAGCTAAAAACCGTAAGGGTAGACTTAGTGGGACACACCCAGGGGATAAGCTGAGTCCTGTTACCCGGTGAGAAACCCACGTCTCCATCCCTCCTACCATGAGAATATTTCCTCGGCTTTCACGGTCCAGCAGCTTCTGCTTGGACCCTGTTCCTTCTGCAGCGAGTGGTCCCCGACCTTGATATGCGTGAGGAGCCCTGGAGAGGTCTTGAAAAACCCCAAGGCAGATGCCCGTCGGGCGGGAGACCACCGCCTGCAGAGGGAAGGCGTGCAACACGCGGAGCTCTGGGCGGAAGCACAGGAACAGGCTGCTTCCCTCGACCTCCTCCTCCCCTCAGTCATGAGCGTGAACAGGCAGGCGGTGATTCTGCTGGCATGTGGATTCACCCCGGTGTCTGTTTTCATTTGAGGGGTCTTGAAAGCAGGTCCTGAGGTTGAGCCTGGACACAGCTGGTTTATGGGGAAAGTCGTCCCACGAAGGAGTGAGGGGAAGGGGGCGGGAGAGTCGGAGGCAGAGGAGCCCGTGGGGCCCCTGGCGCTGGGAACCGGCTGCGGGCGCGGGCTGGGGAGTGTGCCTCGGCTCCTCTCCGGGCTGAAGGGGCGTCTCTCTCTGGTCCAGCTCCCCTGGGTTGAGGGTCCCTGGGGTTTTGCTCCAGGGCCGTGCCCACCTGGACGAGGTCACTTCCTGTGGCTCAGGAAGGGGTCCTGCATGTTGAAAGCCGGGGGAGGGCTGGCGCCCGTGCAGGCACCGTGAGCCCACGTGGCTTGAGGGTGCGGCTCCGGCTGCAGGTAGAGTTCAAGCGGGGACACCAGCAGGGAAAGTCTTTCTGGGCAAAGGGAACACAGATCCATCGCCCTCTGAGATGCTCAAGGGCAAGGAGCACTTGGGGTGCCCGTCCGTGCTGCTCCAAGGCAGGAGGGTGAGCTCAAGGTTCCCCACATTGTCATTAGCCCTCTGGGCCCGGTTCCCTGTCACGGCGAGAGTCTCCCCGAGGCAGGAAGAATCCGAGCTTCGAGGCTATTACCTCGCACCTCTCATCCCTAGACTTAAGCCGAATCTTTGCACAAACGGACATGGGAGAAGGTTTAACGGTGTCCAGTTCCTCCAGGCAGGCCAGGGGCGCACTTCTTGCCCTGGGCCCTGCACGCACCACAAAGGCCCCACGTCTAATGGAACCCAAGGTTTACAGGGAGAACCCAACATCCCAGCCTCACTCCAGGGGCTGGTGGACCAGACGTGCGCGTGTGTAACAGGAGCTCCGGGCGGCCAGACGCCTGCCGGAAGCCTGCGAGTCACCTGGGCTTTTTGAACTCCTCTCTGGAGATGGGGATGACCAGACAGTTTCTGAAACATCAGCCTGATGCTCCCAGCCTGCTCTGCAGAGGCCCCTCTAGCCTGGAGTACTGGAGAGGCGTCCCTGAGTCTTCACGGAGCTCATGTCCTGGAACAAAACCCTTGTCCTCCCGACAGAGGAGAACCGGAGTCCCGAGCAGCGCAGAGGGGCCCAGAGGTGAGGGGATGGAGCACAGATAAGCCCTGAGCCACAGGCAGCTTTAATAACAGCGGAGCCCCTCTGCACCGGGCCTCCCAGGGCCTGCTGAGCACTCTGGGTGACGGCGAGGCCAGCCTCGCCCAGAGCAGAGTCGGCACTTAATAAAAAAAAAACCTGTGCTGGTATCAGCCGCTGCAGGATGGCCGATGGATATGAACGAAGCTTCAGACTAGCAGGGAGAGTGAAAACGTAACGCACTGCTTCCTCGTCGAATGAACAGACGGATCCTCAGACAGATGATGGGTCAGAGCATCTAACATGTGCAGCCCGGAAACACGTTTCCCGGGAACGATTACCTGGTGAGCCCTCACCTGGCTGCGCAGAAGGTGGGGGCATCCAGTGACCGCCCCCCCCAGACACATCCTCATCTTCCACTTCGACCTGTGACCCTTCAGGGCAGATGCTACGAGGGAACGCTCAGGAAGCTCTACCTGTGAGCGCCCAAGGGTGTCTGTGTGCATTTAAACAATTTTCCACCCTTAACCCAACTGTGCTCCGATGTTTGATGTATGAATTCATGACCATTTAACTTAACCTTTGTTAAAGGTTTGCTTGAGGGTGAAATCGTGTGTGTGTGTGTGTGTGTGTGTGTGTGTGTGTGTTCACAAACAATAGAACACAGTACAGTGAACACGGGCATAAAGAGAGCTTCACTTTGCCCGTCGGTGCCCGTGGGCACTGGCTGACCATGTGGCCACAGCCACCGCTGGGCCATCTCATGAGCTGAGGCGGCTTCTCCCAGGAAGCCCTCGGGAGAAGACGCGTCTCTCACAAGGGGGAGAATCGCAGTTGTCACATTTGCAGCTCTCGCTCGGCTTCTCCCCTGCCCCACGACTGGGGGCCACCTCTCCAGGCCAGCGCTCGTGAGGGGTCACCTGCCTATCTGCGCACAGGCTGCGGACGCAGTCAAGAGGGAGAGGGTTGCTTTGTGATTTGGGATCAGAAAGACCTTAGGATAAACCCATGTCCACGCTTACAGAGAATGACCTTCAACCTCGCTGTGGAGGACGCAGCTTCCTGGTGTGGAAAATGGCATTATCGTAGGACCAACACCTCACACAGATCACCATGGAGACGAAGTTAGAGAGTGAGAGCAACTCTCACACACAGGCTCCTGCGCAGAACGTCTGCTCAGTTGACGGCGATACGCACGCACATGGTACGCAAGAGGGCTGACCCTTCCTGCACGTGAACTCCAATGCTTCTGTTCACTGAAACAGAAAGCGCAGCGTGAGGATTAAGTTTCACCTGGGGCAAAAGGCAGACCATAGCCGGGAGGCAGCATGCCAGAGGCCTCTGAGAAGCGGCTCCGTACAGGCAGGGGGAGGTCCGTGTACACGCGGTTGTGCTAAGGGCAGTTCACGCAGTAAAGAACACGTTTTTGCAGACAGTTTCTGCCAAGCTTGTGAAGGTTACTGCTGGTCCTGAGGAGCAGACGTCACCACGAAAGATTTCAGTGCTTTTCTAGACACGAAGAGACGCAAGAATTGAGCTCATAAAATCTTCTCCTGGAAATACCTAACTATCTAAAGACGTGTTCTGGCAGTTTTTCCCAGAGCACAGAGCGCCTCATTCCTGATCTCCACCCTGAACTCATTTCAGAGGGCGTTGAAGGTCAGCGGTCACGGCAGTTTGTGAATTAATCCTTGTAGAGGCAGATGGCAAGTGCCAGCCTTTCGCTGAAGCATGTTAGAACCTCACTCTTAATGACAGAGGAGAGCGTAAAACTCAGCAACATGGCTCTTCCATGGGCTGCGTCCAGGGAGTGTAGTCATGAAGGGGTTACTAGTTTCGTCTGCAAGGACACCCCTTGAGAGGGCCCCAAGGGCAGTGCTATCAGGAGACAGCTGGGTACTCTGTTTTATGATGCCACCTGATGGCCTCCCCCTTGTATCACAAGCTTTAAGGTGGTACTTAGGGAAATAATTCACACTGAGTGCCCGCATTACAAAAGAAGAAATATTTCAAATCAACAGCCTACGTTTCCTCCTCAAGAAATTTTTTAAAAAGACCAAACTGAACTCAAAGTAAAGAAAAGAAAGGGACTATAAATGATAAAATTAGAAAGCAATTAAACAGAAAAGAGAAAATTAACAGAGAAGACTGGTGGGGGAAAGGGTTAGTTATTTGAGATGATCAATAAAATTGATAAACGTCAAACCAGATTGATCAGCAAGAGACGTTCATGCAAAGAGCCGCTCAGAATGTTCACAGCAACTTTATTTGTAAGAGCTAAAATTTGGATATAACCCAAACGATCAACAGGTGAACATAGAGAAAGGCTATTTTTAACGTCAGAAAGCCCATCAGCATTTATACCTTTCTGAAGCGTGAAGTGTTAGTTGCTCAGTCGAGTCTGACTCTTTGCGACCCCATGGACTGTAGAGCCCCAGGCTCCTCTGCCCATGGGTTTTCCCAGGCGAGAACGCTGGAGTGGGCTCCCGTTTCCTTCTCCAGGGGACCTTCCTCACCCGGGAACTGAATCCGGGTCTCCTGCATCACGGGCGGGTTCTTCACCAGCTGAACCGCCAGGGAAGCCCCCTATGCCCACCTAAGCATTTTTGTTGCTGCTGGCTCTTTAATGTTACCACACAGTAACTGCCAATAACTAATAAAGTGGCTGTTGCGATTATTGTTCTTCTTTAGCCACTAAGCTGTGTCTGACACGCTCATGATTTCATGGGCTGTCCACAGGATTGCCCAGGCAAGAATACTAGAGTGGGTTACCATTTTCTTCTCCAGGGAATTTTTCCGATCCAGGGATCAAATCCACGCCTCCTGAAATGGCAGACAGAGTCTTCACCACCAGGCCACCAGGGAAGCCTGACTTTTAAGTTCCTATGCAATAAAACTCCCATATGAAGGCTAAACAGTAAACACTGCTTACTGCTTACTGGGACAAAATGGAAACCTTACTTTGCTGATATGGACAAGGCCTCCTCTTCTATTTTAAAGAATATTATTTTGAAATTTCAAGTCCCAGTAGATTGTCACAACAGGAACCATCATTACCCGATTTGTGGTGGCTCAGCAGTAAAAAAAAACAAACAAACAAACAAAAAAAAACAACATCTTCTAATGCAGGAGACTTTTGAGTTCAACCCCTGGGTCAGGAAGATCGCCTGGAGAAGAAAACGGCAACCCACTCCAGTATCCTTGCCTGGAAAATCCCATGGACAGAGGAGCCCGGTGACAACAGTCTCTGAGGTCAAAAAAGAGTTGGACATGACTTAATGGCTAAATGATAACAACAAAGTAATATCCTGTGTGTTGAAATACCTTAACCAAACATGTTTTAAGAAACAAGTGGATGTCAGACAAATTTCTAAGGTAGCACAGCTGGGACTGAATAACTCCTGAGTGAGACAGAAGCAAAGTGAAAATTGCTGCAGGAAAACCGATCAAAACCACAGCATCTGACACTCGAAAAGTCAGCAGAAGGCAGTCTTGATAGAGTAGCAAAACTCCTGTTCTCCTTGGAAAGTTGTGAGCCCCTGCTCACGAGAAAAGCCAGTAAGTGAATTGTGGAATGATAAGATTTGCAACAAATAGGAAAATTTTCAGTGAAAGGAGTTTTTAAAAAACAATTTAAAAAGCATTTATAAAGGCAGGCCGTACATTATCTTTTGAAAAAAATCCTAGGAAAACTTCATAATGTTTTAAAGTTCAATTTTATTAAACACATGGGCAAGTCTGAAATTATTCAGAATATTAAAATTGACTTGAGAATAATTAAAATTCAGGAAAACCTCAGGTGTGTGTCCAAGTTCTGGACAACATTAATATAGTGTAAAAAGTTCCTGGGAAATTTACAGTGAACAGGTGTGTGAAGTCATTGAGGGGAAAGAAGTTCAGACATTAATTAGCAAGAATTATAATATCCTCGTTGGGTTGTTTTCTTTCAAGTTGACATATTTTTGAGCATATGCACAGGGGAAATAATTTTTAAATCATGAGTATACATGGCAAAGAAAATCTTACTTATTCATAATAGTCCATACTTTTGCCATCAATCACTTAACAACCGAGTGAGCTTTGAGGGTGCCGACCTCTGCAGGTGAGGCCCTGTGCACAGGTAAGCATCTTTGCTGAGAAACGATTTGTCTCCGCGGCGACATCTGGGGACACAGGCAAGCTCTCAGGGATCCCCGTGTTGGGAGCAGAAGCAGAAAGTTACCGAAGTGGGGGCTTCCAAACCCTCTCAAACCCTGATGGGTCTGGATCCCAAGGTGGGATGGGGCCGCCTGTTAGAGGGGACCGGGAGGTGATCATGTGTCTCCCCTGGGATGCAGGTGAGGGAGACCGCCCCATCCCGTCCCCGCAGGAGGACAGGGAGCAGCCCAAGTCCCCAGCCCCAGCAGGCAGACCCTCCTGGGAAAGGGCGGAGCTGGACCCCGGACCCGCTTGTGCCAGTATTGGAGGCAGGAGGAACCCCGCGTCACTCCTTGAAACACTCCTGACGGCAAGTGTGTAGGGCTTCCGCACACAACCGTCGTGACAGTCCCCTGGAGTCAGCGCAGACCCTGGTTCCAGGCTCAGTCCCTCAGACGCCCCACCCCTAGACAGGCTTCTGTCCCACTTGACTACAGATCGCGGCTTCCCAAGACGCCTCCCTGAGCTTCCATCATCTGAGTTGATGCTTGGTTCACAGAACCCAGGGGCTCCCTTCACCTCCTACTCCCCGGGTGCTACAAAGGACAAAGTGAAGGGCACGGACAAGCAGCTACAAGGGCGAGGCCTGGGCGGGCCCTGGGAGCAGGAGGCTCTGACCCCTGGAGCTGGGGTGCACCCCCTCCAGCATGTTCATTAACCCAGAACCTCTCCAGGTCCCTACGTTCAGGGTTTTTAATAGAGGTTTCGGTGCCCAGGGGTGACGGATCAACTCGTGGGCCACGGGTGCTAGCTCGGTCCCTGCTCCTTCCCCCTCCCTGGGGGCGGGGGCGGCGGGGGCCAGGTGGGCGCCGATCCTGTGGTTGGGTCCTTGGACCACCAGCCTCATCCACCCAGAATCGCCTGAGGGCAACATCTCAGCTGTGGATGCTCAGGAAACCCCGGGGCTTCTCGGAGCTCCAGGGCCGGGACCCGGGACCTGGGACCCGGGTCAAACACACAGCTGGTTCCTGTCACGACATCACAGAGGCCCAGGAGGGCTCCTCCTCTGGGAAAGAGGTCAGAGGGCCTGGCCTGACACCGGGTGGGGAAGCCTGCCTCGAGTGAGTAGCAGGGTGTCTGTGTGAACACAGGGTCCGTTGCTCCCAGCAGGACCATGCCAGCCAGTGTGGGCGGGCAGCCACCCCTGGGGGGCTAGACTAGTGATGCTGGCCTGGCCCCGCGTCCCCCTCAGACAACGGCTAGGCTGGGAGCTCTCACAGCAGCGTTCCGGCCGGGAAAGGGAATGGTGGCCCCGGCTGGGCAGCCGTTCCTCCTGAGTTCCTCAGCGGTAGGTCCTCTGGGGCAGACGCATACCCCTCTGGGTCTGAGGAATCGCCCCAGAGCTGCAGGAAAGGTGAGCTGCTGGCGGCCTTCATGATTTCTCACACGCGGTGCTGGCACTAGGCGCTCTGTGTTTATCTCAGTCTGTATCTTTGTGCTAAAATTAGGGGAAAAAACCCTGCAGCTTGTGTTGGGGAGTAGTCTTCCCCAGGGCTCCTGTGGGTGGTCTCGGGCCCCTGTGAGTGTAGCCTGGGTTCTTGATATCAGCAGATGTCACGCGCCACCCTCGTCCAGAGGACAGTGATCGCATCGCGTCTGCCACATGCACAGATTAGCTCATTAACCAAAGGGTAGACAAGGTCCGAGTTTATTCTTCAATTCGATACATGTATATGACTGCTACACGTCTTTATAAGGAAAAGGAGTACAGATGAGTGAAACTATGCCAGAAATAGAGAACACACAGTGTATGTAGTCACGGCTTCGGGGCTCCGTGTTCATTTCTTGTCTGCACTGAAAAACTTCGTCCAGAGGGCTGGCATCTGGCCGTTGGGATAACTACAGAGCGTGCAGGGCTCCAGACAGGCTCACACGGCGCAGCATTCCTCCGCCCCTTCGAGTGGCAGCAGAGTAGTGAGAAGCCTTCACGGACGGTGAGACCGCCCACAGAAAGACCGCCAGGGACGACGCGCCTGCCTGGATCAGAGCTGGGAGGAGAGATACACCGACCCTCTAAGATGAGAAGCTGTGAGCTTCACACAGGGCCCAGAAGTCGTTCTGGTTCGGGAAGTCCCGCCCGCTAAGTGCAGCCTCTCAGCCCTTTAGGACAGAAAGCAATACTCGCATTTTGCAAACATAATTTTCATCTCAGAGAGGCTCTAGGGGAACATGGTGATAGATAAGAAGCCGGACTTTGATTCCAATGTAAGAAAAAGAGAAAGAAGTGAAATATTTTAAAAGATGGAGCAAAGCAAAGGAGGGCATCATGGCCAATTTGAGAAGGGCATGGGTACAGAGGAACAGCCTGAGCCCAGGACGGAGTCTCCAGGGGAGAGAGCTGAGCTCGACCCTGCCCTGCCCTGAGTTACGAGCTCACAGATCAGTTTCCAAAGGAGGCCCCTCAACTGGCCTGGAGTCCAGACCAAACAGGCTCAAGTCTAATACTGGCCCTCCCACAACCCAGAGGCTGGAGTCGGGGTCGTGGGAACAGAAGGACAAAAAAGGAATAAGAGGAGAGTCTTGCTCATTTCCCTCGTAGAAAAATCCATATTTGGTTCTAAAACAAGGACAAAATGCTGCGGTACTAATTTCCATAAAGATGGTGAAAACGTCGGTTCTCACAGAGCTGAGACTACATCGTATCAGGGTCTGCCTCCCGTGACAAGCCATCACGCCTGTTTGCATCTTTGAGGAAAGAAAGCAAAAAAAATGTCAAGTCAGACAGAAAGTGACTCCAGGCAACTCTACAGCGCCCAAAGACACGAGTCAGCCAACCTCAACCCGGAAATGGTTTCCACGTCAATCCAGGTGGGAGTCTCTGCTGGGGGCTTTTATGTCATGAACAACGTGACCCTTTTCTCCCTGGTTTTTAAGCAGCAGCAGACTCTGGGTCCCTGTCAGTTTCTTCTCCCTTGACGGTTTCTTTCTCCCCAGGCCGTGGGACATGTCCCACCCCCCAGCACTTAATTTCCTCCGTTTGCTGGAGGAACAGCGACGGCCTAAAGGAGTGAGCAAGGCCACCACGCCCACGGAGAGGATACAGAAGCTCCGCACAGCCTCTCAGCCCTGGTGACTTCTGGAGAAAAGGGGTCACGAGGACCCTGGTCCAGCCAGACTGCACTTCTGGGTCCACACACGCCTGTGGTTTGAGTCCTCTGATGTGCAAACCCCGTTTCTCGCCAGAGTCACCGCGTCCCGCAGCGACACAAGGGTGTGGACGGAGGGGACCGCTGAGCAGCAGACAGGAACCCCCCATCTCATGTAACTGGAAGGCAATCATCGGCTCTTCAACACACTGTCCTTAGCGCTCTCAGAAAGCCCCCTGGACTTCACCCTGGCACTCCCCAGCCAAGCGTGCAAATCTAACTAGGCAGCGTAAGGAGAGCCGCTTTCAAAGCGGAGTCTCCTTTCTAAACCTAAAACACACGCCCGCTGACTGCGGGGCCGTCAGTGGGTGAATCCGGCAAGCAAGCACTTGCTCACTTGGCCCGAGCTGGGTCCTCCGCGTGCAGGGGTACCGGGGAAGGCGACCAGGACTGAGGAGACCCTACGCGGAGGAAGGTCCTCCGGGCAGGCCGGGGGGGGAACCCACACCCGGGCCAGAACACGCCCTCCACGAGGGGCTTCCGCTCAGACCCCTGGGTCCCGTTTAGCAGTTGAGCGGATGCAGCTCTCTGTGGGCTGAGCATGAAACCTGGACCACCTCGTGTTTTTCCAGACCCGATGAACACCAGCAGCTAAAGATAGCGTGGTAACATAACACTTCAGTCGCAGGGCCTTGTGTGTGCGTGTGTGTTTTAAGGAAACTAAATTAAACACGAAGCAGAATCGCAGAACAGGAGGAGGAGACGCCAGCCTTGGATGAGCGCGCAGGCGCGACGGGTGAGCTGGCGAGAGGCCTGAACTAATTACACGGGGCTTCTGTCTCCGCCTCCCCCGCCCCCGAAACGCGTGGGCGGGTGAGGAGGACTCGGGCAGGATCAGAGAGGATGGAGAACTGTCAGCGCCTGTCAGAGCCCCCTCTCCCGGGCGGCCCCCGGAACTGTTCTCAGTTGGTTTCATCATTACCGAGACAACTGGAGCCTACAGCGGCTTAAGCTAAAAATAAAGACATTATTATAGCTGATCTCAACACAACAGGTATTTGGAAGTGGAAAGTGTGAGAGAGGCTTAAGAAGTAAGTGATGGGCGTGGTATCCATCGTCTCAGCTTCCTGGAGAAACAACCCCCGTTTCTGCAGCAGGGCTCGGGTCCCGGATTACATGTGAAGAAATGGCACTCGAGCTCGGGAACGGGAGAGCTTCCAGCTGGAAATCAGGGTCACGTCCGAGCGGGGGTGCCCTGTGCAGGGCTGAGCCAAAGGGCCGCCATGTGGCATGGCCACTGGTCCTATTTACCCAGGTCGCTCGACAGGAAGCCCAGCACTGTCCCCCGAAGGACTCACCAGAGTCCTCCTCGTTCCAGCCGCGTTGAGGGAAGCTCTTGGGACAGTTAACATTACTCGCAAGGCCATGAATGGACAGACTAACCGTGCACTGCCTCTCGAAGCCCATGTTTCACGTGGATGACGGTTCCCTCGGAAGAGAGCAAGGTGCACGGTGACAACCCAGGTCCCTCAGCGGAAAGTAGCCCAGCTGCTGGGAAGACTGCTGCTCTTGGAGGAGATCGCAAAGCAGATGGAAGACAGGCTTTCTGATGCCTGTTGCTCAGAATTCAAAGAAAGCGTATATTCCAGAAAGCAAATTACTCATCAGTTGGATTCACCAGATTTCAGTCCAAATCAAAATAATAAAGTCCGAGAAACTAAGCGGTCAAGGGTTCACCGGACTTAGAACTTTTTCTGGCAACATACTCACCCCTTTGACAGGCAATTCTCTCTCTAAATGTATCCAACTTTTTTTTTTTTTAACATATATCCACATTCTTTCTCATATTCTTTTCCATTATAATGAGCTGACTCATTGGAAGAGACCCGGTTTCTGGGAAAGACTGGCAGCAAGAGAAGGGAGCAAAGCGACAGAGGATGAGATGGTTGGACGGCGGCGTCAACTCGATGGAAGTGAGTCTGAGCAAACTCTGGCAGATACTGAAGGACAGGGAGGCCTGGTGTGCTGCAGTCTGTGGGGTCGCAGAGAGTCGGACACGACTGAGCGACTGAACAATACATTCTTTCTCATATTCTTTTCCATTATAGTCTGAAATGGCAACCCACTCCAGTATTCTTACCTGGAGAATCTCATGGACAGGGGAGCCTAGTGGGCTACAGTCCGTGGGGTCACAGAGTCAGACAGGACTGAGCGACCGAGCGTGAGCACACACAGTGGTCTGCCCTGGGACGCCGAATGCAGTTCCCTGGGCTGTGCAGGAGTGCCTTGCCGTTTGTCCATCCTGTAGATAATAGCTTGCTGCTGCTTCCAACACATTTTAAGCCCTCAGCTCAGTCTCCAGTATGACCACTCTAGTGATCTGAGATGTAGCAGAGATGAGGCCCGCTGGGCCCCAGCAACGAAGACAGAAAGCTTTAAGTTCAGGATGGCTGGGAACCGTCTTCTTGGGTGTGCCCAGCCACAGGGTGTTGGGGGGTAGGGTGCAGGCTTGCCTGCCTCCAGGGCTTCAACTCTCAGCATCCCCTGCCCCCAAGCCTGGCAGAGGTGCTCAGAGTTCAGAGTGGCACCCTCCCCCCTCCACCCACCGCCCAGAGCCACCAGTCTCCGTAGGGGTCAAGGCATCAGAATTGCTGATTTTTCCAAAAATCTTCTCAAGGCAGCAGCAACCGCAGCAGTTTTCCTGCAAAGCAAACAAAATATGACTCTTGTTAATTCAGCAAGGCTTTTAAAATTGTAATTAGTTGGTTGCGCCCCTTAGGAAAACCACAGATGACTTTTTATAATGTATGTGTGTCTGTGAGAAAAAAAGGAACCCCTTGAAGGATCCCAGTGCTTACCAGAGCTGGGTGGGTTGTGTGTGTGTGTATGTTTTCGGTTTATGCAAGATATTTTGGTACTGTGTGCAGGATTGAAGGACAAGGCCCCTTTGTTTCACCTGAAGCGCAGCCAGCTCCGAGCCGCTATGACCGTGCGCCCCACCAGCTCCGTCGGCATCAAAGCGTGGCCGGGGACGCGCGTGGGACTCTCTCCATCTGTCTCAGCCACGCATCCTCCCTGTAGACCCGAGGGCTTGGCCCCGGCGCGCGTCTCCCGGACTGGCCACGGAGCAGCAGAAAGGAGAAAGGAAACGCCACCTGGTTTGTTTTTAGAGCGCTTCCTCAACCCATCAAAAAACCTCTGACAAATTGCAGGAGATTTCTGTCCTCAATTTGCGTTGCGGGTTATGCCTTATTCATAACTCTCTTTTTCCACAGGAATCATCTCCAACCACCAGATTTTAAAAATCAATATTATCTCAAAATTGGTTTTACTCATGTCGTGTCTTGCCAAAGCTCCCAGCTCCTCCTGGCAGGAGAGATTGTGAAGCAGGACATACTGCTTTTAGCACAGCATCCTTCTCAAGGAAGGCTGCCCCAGCGTTAATTTCTTAAGCTTACATTTTAGTGTGAGAAAGAAAAAAAAAATGAGAAAGCAAACCAGGAAGCGCCTGCATGGCATGGACATGCAGTGGGACTGAGGAGGGGCTCTGGGGCTCCTGGAGGGGTGGGGGGGCCCAGGAAGGGAAGGTGGCCAGCCTGAGTGGCCGTCACAGAGCGGACCAGGCCGGGTTTGGAGTGGTCTCACTGAGCACCTGCAACAAAGATGCTGCGTTGCCAGGGCGACCGGCTCAAAGCGCTTCGTCGTTTGGGAAGGTCATGTACACACTGCTACATTTAAAACAGGTAACCACCAGGGGCCTGCGGCACAGCACAGGGGCCTCTGCTCGGCGTTAGGTGCCAGCCTGGGTGGGACGGGAGTCTGGCTGCATGTACGCCTACACGTATGGCTGTCCCTTGACCGCTCACCTGAACCCACCGCAACATTTTTAACCGGCTGTACTCCAATACGAAATAAGAAGTTTGAAGTTTGGGGGGTGGAAAACCCACAACCCTTTGTCCTTGTCCTTCTGGCTGCCACCACCTTCCGTTGCCTTGGGTTCAAGAGCAAACCTCCTGGAACCGTCGCCCCCTGCCTTTTCGCCTCATCCTTCCCACCAGCCCCTGGCGCCAGGCCTCCTGCCTGGGCACCTCCTGGCACCCAGTGACCTCGCTCCCACCAGCTCCCAGAGCCCGCCCAGGGCTTCTGGTGGGAAGACGGTTTGCGGCAAACCCTCAGGGTTTGTGGTTGCTGGGCATGGAGCTCCCTCTGGGCAGGGCTGGGGGAGAGAAGGACTGCCAGAGCGTGCTGCCCGCAGACCTCGGGCTCACGGCTCCCAGCGAAGCCAGGATGCCCACTTCAGGGGGTGCAGATGGCCCTCCTTCTCCACCGTGGCACCAGACATGAGGCTACCCCCTACTGTTCCCAACACCAACTCCCCGCTAGTCTGGACAAACAAGAGTGGTCTTTGTATGTAGAAAGCAGAAGCTTTCCCGTTGACGTCACATCAATCTCTAAACAAGCGATAGGGTCCCCAGTAAGGGAACCTCGTGCCGAAGCCAGGGTGCTCGCCGACGCTGGCCCATGACTTGCATGACGATTTGCTGATTTATTTCTACCCCATCTTCCTCCTCAACAGATTCAAGGCAGCGTGCAAGAGCACACACGGGCAACAGACCAAGAAGACCTCGGGGCCAGAGTAGATGCAAGTCAGGGTGAGAGCTCGGACGGGCAGGCAGAAGAATGCCGCCTCACGAGGCTCGAGTCCAGCAGGGCCGCTGAAGCCAAGCTGCCCGGCCGGCCGTGGACTCGTGGCCCAGACGACAGGGCGGCTGGCCTGGGCCGAGTGTCCCCCACACCAGGCGGGGTGCTGTAAGCCCTCTGGGGTAGTGCACTGCCCTCAGCCTCTCCTTTGGGCCACGTGTGTGTGTGCGTGCGCGTGTGCGCTTGCGCGTGTGCACATATGTGTGTGCCTGTGCGTGTGCACGCGTGTGTGCGTGTGTGTGCGCACACGTGTGCACTGTGTGTGTGCATGTGTGCGCGCGCACGTGTGTGCACTGTGTGTGTGCGTGTGTGTGCTCAGTCTCAGTCGTGACTGCTTCTCTGCGACCCTATGGGCTGTAGCCCACCGGGCTCCTCTGTCAATGGGAGTCTCCAGGCAAGAGCCCTGGAGTGGGCGGCCCTGCGCTCCCCCAGGGGGTCTTCCTGAGCCAGGGGTCGAACCCGTGTCTCTGATGCCTCTTGCACTGGCAGACGGGTTCTTCACCACTGGCGGCACCTGGGAAGCCGCCTTTAGGCCATAAATTGGACCATTCATTGCTGTAACAGCACATGCTCATGTGTAACACGCCTCTGAATAATTCTGACAAAATTCTAAGCAAGGCAGAGGCTTTGTATGAAGAGGCAGGTCCCTGGGGTCCAAGAGGGGGTCTGGCCTGGCAACAGCTCGGGAGGAGGAGAAGAGCGAGCAGACTCCCCGGAGGGTCGGGCTCCACCGTGCCTCGGGGGTGTCCCCGGGGGCGGGTCCCCAGACTCCCCGGAGGGTCGGGCTCCACCGTGCCTCGGGGGTGTCCCCGGGGGCGGGTCCCCAGACTCCCCGGATGGTCGGGCTGCACCGTGCCGTGGGAGTGCCCCCCGGGGGCGGGTCCCCAGACTCCCCGGAGGGTCGGGCTGCACCGTGCCGCGGGGGCGCCCCCGGGGGTGGGTCCCCAGACCCCCCGACTCTGCAGACAGCGCTCCTCCCCTGCTACTTCTACCACATGCACCTGTTGCAAGGGCTCCCAGGAGGCTTCCTGAGTACCTACTGTGTGCCAAGCCCTGGTCTCCGGCTTTGCTTGGATGGTCTCAGTGGAGCCACTCAACAAACATGGGAAATGAGACTGTCCCCAGCCCACAAATCACAAGACGGAGGGTCTTCTGCTAGGGAACAGCAGAGCAGACCCAAACACAGCCGCCCGGCCTCGGGGCCCCCCAGAGGAAACGTGCCCTGCTGCACGCGCAGTCAGCCAGCCACGCTCTCTCCGCCCTCTCTCTAGGCTCAGAGGCCCCTTCAGACCAACCTTTCCAGAGGGCGCTTTCCGGGCACTAGTTGGTCGCTAGGTCCTGGGCATCAGAGCAGCAATTCTTCCTCTTCTAGGAAAACCAAGAAGACATTTCGAGAAGGGTCAGAACTGACGCAGTCTAATGATACCCAAAGAGGCAGGGGTTCCTGCAGAGAAGTCCCTGGACCCTGAGTGGCTCATGGCTGCAGAATCTGGCTCAAGGGCATCCCCACTCCCCCCCGCCAACGTCCCTGTCATCACCACTCTTCCCCTCGGAGTCACGGACAGAGAGACTCACACCCCGTGACCCTTAGTTGTGACACAGGTGTGTTTAGTCAAGACTCAGGTGGATGAAGCACAAGAGTCAAGACAGACTGACCACAAGGATGAGCCAGACACAGACATGGCTGCCTGCAGACGTTCTCAAGCCAGCAGACGAGCGCTAAGGGCCCCGGGAGAAGCTCGAGGACAGAGGAAGCCCCTCTGGTTGACACTGAGGAGACCGTCCTGGAGAAGGGGCACTGACAGTGGGCCTCAGACACTGCCCAGGACTTGGGCCGACCTGGGCACAGGGCTGGGGCCCCAACACTGGCACTCCTGGGCCTGAACTGCTGGGCATTGGGGTTCAGGGTGCAAGGAGGGAAAGACTGGGAGGTTCTCTCATCAGGGGCTAATATGGTCAGAGCTATAATTAAGGAAGGGATGATTTGGTAACAGGGAAGAGCGGGCGCACGCAGACTCCGAGCACGTCCACCGTCATTAGCTCAGCACCCGGGAAGCAGAGGATGAGGCCGGCGCCCAGGAGACGGGGAGGAGAGCTGGATGGTCGTGAGCCGCGGGAGGAGAGTATCGGTCCCACCTGCTCGGCTTGCCCGCCCCCAGCCCCAAAGTGGCGACTGTGTCTGCACAGGTGCTGGCCAGGGGTTCAGGGGTTTGCCCTCCAAGAGGCCCTGCTGCAGCCCAGGCTGTGTCTGACGCAGTGGGCCCTGTGAGCCCAGCTCAGGAGGTGGAGACCACGGGCCTCGGTGTCTAAGAAGGAGAATCCTAAGTTCACAGATCACGGGCATGCTCGGTGGTTGGGAAACAGGAAGTGCTTTTAAGCACAAAACAGTGAAAAGAGACAAATAAAAGTTTATTACAAAAACTTTGAAATATCAGAATTTAAATTTAAATAGTTTGGGTAAGAGATGAATTTTCAACGTGAAGTTGAATGCTGGTTCTACAGGACATAGAAACAAGATTCTCCCAGAAGTAAATCGCCTAGAAAAAATTATTCTCAATACTTCACCAAAAAATAAAATGTATTAAGCTTGAGTGTTGTCCTTCAGTAACACGAAAGATGTCATACCAGGGTGGTCCTGGAAATGCCTCAGGCCCCCTTGGCCCAGCAGCCCGCCTCCCGCGGGACGGCAGAGTGGGGGCCTCGCGCAACTCCAGGGTAGGATCCTAGGTGGGTCTATAGCCCTGTCCTCGGCGGCTCATTCACGTAAAGGGAGTGAATGATGGCACGTCTGAATCAGAGCATCGACCCGAGGACCAAATGAGTTCATCTTCCTGAAGCTGTCAGAACAGTGCCTGGCACAGCGCTGTTCAATTCTAACTTTCATGGTAACTAACTGGGTTTATACAATGTAATTTTTTTGTTTAATCCTCACCTGAAATATCTATTCACCTTAGGTACCAGCAGTTGGATAAAATTAAAAAAAGGTGATTTCTGTTGTTGTTATATGGTCTAAAAAATATTTTTAAACACTTCTACACTGTATAACGCCATTAATTATCTGTTGTGGTTTCCATATTGTCCACCACGTCAAAGTGTATTTGGACACCAATAAGCTTGGATAAAAATACATGGGTGGAAAATTGGCCCAGAATAGGTTGGTAACCCTAATAAGCAGTTTATGCCGTCTGGGTGAGGTACCTACCAGGGAATCAGCCTATTTTTACTTGACATCAGTACCAATTATCAAGGAAAGGTATATTCAGACACAAATAAAACTTACAACTGATGCCGAATTTAGAAGCAATTTCAATAAAAACTGGATGTGGAAAAAATGAGTACCGGGGGCACAGTCATCCCAGGGTTTGGTCAGTGGAAAAGCTCCGCTCCAAACCCCGGAGGAGCAGAGATGGAGGGGAGGGGGGTGTGCGAGGCCGACCAGCCGCCTCCACGGCGAGTGACGGCAGGGCCTGTCCACTGCCTCCCTGGGCTCGCGCCCCGCTGACCACGCTGAATATTCAGGAAGGCTGCTTAGGTGTGACCTGCCTGCCTCTGTGCTGTTTATATAATCCACGCAATCTGGATGTGGACGCCGGCGGGAGCCGATGGTAGTCACTCAGGTGACAGGTGGCCTCAGCCTAGACGACCATCGTGACTGTGGGGACTGTACAGATTCCAGAAATAATCGGTGCCGACGCTGGAGGAAAATTACAGATGAGCTGAGGGGACTGCGGGAGGGGCACAGAGAGGCGTCGGGGTCTGGGAGGGTGCTGAGGGTGGTCCGGGGGAGGTCGTGGAGACAATCCAAGCGGACGTGGCCAGCTCACAGGGAGTACTCGGACCCAAGGGTTGGGAAAGACACTTGTGCACAGGCACCGACGAGCGAGGTGAGAGGTAAGTGCTGGCCAGGGCGGTGAGAGGCAGTCGGGACTTTGCCTAAGAAGTGACCACACGGGGCGGCCTGGCGGCTCTCAAGGTGCACCCTACCGTTCAGTCTCCTTCACACACACTTACATTAGTCTCTTGTCCAAGCTGAATATTACCTTTTTTTTTTTTTTTTTTTTTGGTGCTTGGAGCACACTAAACCAGGCAAGCAGGGAAGTTAGAATTCTGAGTTCTAAGTAGGAGATATACCTTGAATGTACATTAACATGTATCCTCCGAAACTTTATGTACACCTGTGCCCGAGGCTAAACGTGTAAGTGTGGGTGCAGTTATGGTGACGATACGATTCACTTTGTAATGGATACAGTAATTAAACAATAAAGCTAATACGTATTTCTGCTGAAAATAATTCTCTAGTGTAGTTAGCATTGTTAAAAAGCACCAATTGCTCAATAAAAGCATTTAAGCAATGTAGCGCTAATAGCACAAGGCTAGAAGGCTGTGAGAGAGTGACTGGAGCTTCACTCGAGGCCAAGGTGCCGCCAGCATCTGGTCGTCAGAAGGCTGGAGCCGACTAGAAAGAAGGGGGAAAGCAGCAGCCGTGGTTACCTGCGTGCTGAGCCTGGAGTGGAGCTTGTGGTCCGCCAGCCAAGGGTGCTTGAGGGCCTCACTAGCACTGATTCTCCAGCTAAAGGGAAAGGCAGGGGTTATTAGGGACCCAGTGGACACCAGATGGCCTTATGTCAAGTTGCCAGGCGATTCTATTTTCCATGGAATTAGTATCAGGGATAGGTTACCATCCAACCCCATCAGGGTAACACTATTGGTAAGACAAGCAAGACAAACAGTTCTGAAATCTGTCGCTCCCCGAACATCTTCCTTCAGATAGAAATAACCATTCTTGGTGAGATGTCTGAGCTTCATAAATTGAACTTCTATCTTCCCGACCCAGGGACTGAACCTGTGTCTCCTGCTTAGCAGGCAGGTTCTTTACCACTGAGTCACCAGGGAAGCTGATCTTCAGTAAATGTTCACCACATTGTATTTAAGCCTCTTTAAAAACTGCTCTTTTGAACTGTGGTGTTGGAGGAGACTCTTGAGAGTCCCTTGGACTGCAAGGAGATCCAACCAACCCATCCTAAAGGAAATCAGTCCTGAATATTCATGGGAAGGACTGATGCACCTGATGCAAAAAACTGACTCACTGGAAAACACCCTGATGCCTGGAAAGATTGAAGGCGGGAGGAGAAGGGGACGACAGAGGATGAGATGGTTGGATGGCATCACCGACTCGATGGATGTGAGCTTGAGTAAGCTCTGGGAGTTGGCGATAGAAGGGAGGCCTGGCGTGCTGCAGTCCATGGGGTCACAAAGAACCAGACACGACTGAGCAACTGAACTGAATTGAACTAAAAACTGCTCGTCTCTTCTATTAGATCACAAGTTACCTGAAGCCAGGAACTGGGCTTTATACATTTGCCCTCAAAGCCCCAGATACAATTCCTGGCGGATCAGGGACAGTGAAGTGCAGGGAAAGGGGCGTCTGGGGTCAGCCCCGGACCCCACCCTGCCAAACTGCCTGTCTGTTGGTCCATGGTGGTGGCTGTGTGACTTAAAAGCTGTAAAACAGTAAAGCAAGTAGTGTTGGCCATGAACATCTTAAATGCCATCTGTCATCATATGTTTTATTATTTTTCTATTTTCTCTCATTATTTTTCCATTTTGGAGGTTTCCTGTTTTCCTTTTTTTTTCTATTTAAAACTTTTTAAAAAATTATTTTTATTTATTTATTTTTAATTTGTTTTCTTTTTTATTTCTTTTATGTTTTTGGGAGTTGTCTTTTTAAAAATTTTTGTTATTTAGTTTTATCTTTTGTCATTATATATTTTAGGCAGAATCATCCGAAAAGGATGTTTGACTGGCTCATCACAGTCCTCCACCCCCTCCATGATCCTAAAACGTGAGCCCCCGTATTTCAGTATCACTGAATTCTGAACTATTAGCAAGACAGAAAGCAGGCCATTCATGCGTAACAGTCACGTGCACGGCCTTGTGCTGATTCTTGGTCGTCACTTAACCGGCCATGTGATCTTGGAGTATCGTCAAAGAACATGACTGATAACGCCCTCCTCCCACGGAGCTGGGAAGCGGGTAAAGAGAGCACGTCTGCAGAGCAGCGGGCGGGCCTGGCCCACAGCAGGCTCTCCCATGAAACAACCGTTCAGCAGCGTGGAGCCCCCTAGCCCCACTCAAGCCCTGCGATCACAGCAGTTCCAGATCTCAGGAGACCGGGTGGAGAGCATCAGAGTCACCCTGTCTACAGCTCTGCAGGTGCATCAGAGAGCCCGCCGCGGGGGCTGGTGGCTGCTTCCCTGACTGCCGTCCCCTCAGCCCCGGGGCCCCGCCTCTCTGTTCGCCCTGCCTCCTCCTGAGCCCACAGGGGACGTGGTCACCTCTTCTCCTTAATGAGAAGCTTGGAGATGAACTCCCGGGCCTCCTCCGAGACGTCCTGGAACTCTTGGTCCTCCAGGTCCCACCTGCAGGCCAGGATGTTGTTCAGGGTTTCGGCATTGTCATCGCCCAGGAAGGGGGACAAGCCGCTGAGTCTGTAAGACACGGCGTCCAGGGTGAGAAGTCTTTAAACACCCTCAGACTCTGTAGAGACAGGTGCCTTCTTGGTTCTGTCATTTAAAACAGAAAGAAGGCTCAGGGTTAAAGAATCTGCCTGCAATTCAGGAGTTACACAGGATGTGAATTCAGTCCCTGGGTTGGGAAGATCCCCTGGAGGAGGGCACGGCAACCCACTCCAGTATTCTTGCCTGGAGAAACCCATGGACAGAGGGGCCTGGTGGGCTACAGTCCATGGGATCACAAAGAGTTGGACATGAATGAGCGACTCACGAGCTTAATTTTTTGTTTATAAGCAGTGGTTGTGATGAAGGCACAGCTGCCCTCAAACACGAATCTCACAGAATAACACAAATGCCTTTTTAACGTGTTTTACCACAGAGTGCCATCACGTCCTCAGATGGCAGATGCTAGG
The DNA here is from genome assembly GCF_032405125.1 of Capricornis sumatraensis. NCBI lineage: Eukaryota > Metazoa > Chordata > Mammalia > Artiodactyla > Bovidae > Capricornis > Capricornis sumatraensis. The sequence goes on along the minus strand of NC_091090.1, from coordinate 54,189,931 downwards.
AACGCCCCCTCCCCGGACAGTGAGGCTGCCTTATCACTCAGGGGATCAGGACACAGTTGGGGATGTTTTTTAAGTTACTTTTAGAGCATAGGATGGTGGTCTAGGAATCTGGGTGATTAGTGAAGAAGAGAGACTATTACTTTTTCTGATGATAAAAGGAAAGAATTCACTCCTTTGCCCACCTGATTCAACAGAACACGGGAAGTACCTGAGTATGGGGCAGAGCTGTTTATCTTTGAAAGATCTAACTTAGGGCTTTATTCAAAATAGCAGATGGAATGTACACGGCGACTGAGAACAAGCGTCCGAGGGGCTGGGGGTCTGCTTACAGCATGTAGGTGATGACGCCCACACTCCACATGTCAGTGGGGAAGGAGACAAAATCATAGTTCACAACTTCGGGGGCAAGGAACTCAGGCGTTCCGAAGTTCACCTTCAGCTTCTCTCTGGGTTTGTACCTGAAATTTAGGAGACAACACGGAGGAATGAAGAGGGTCAGCCGGAAATCAAAACTCGAGGAAACAGGAGGACACAGATGCAGTCTATAAGCAAAAGACCTGCAGCCGCACAAACATTGAATGCAAACAGACGTTAAAGGAAATCGCATATTAAAGAGACAGTGTCCAAAACTGGTATTGAAGCTTCCCACCAGAGAGCCTGAAGGGTCTGAAACGGTAAGGAAGCTTCTCACTAGAGAGCCTTAATAATCTGAAATGGTTGTGAGAAAAGCCACTCGGAATAATCAGAACACCTGAGTGATGAAATACGGCTGAAGGAGCCGTGATAACAGAGTGTGCCCTGTCAACAGCTCAAACAAGCCTAGTGTAATGAGCAGGGAAGACGCAGCCGTTCACGGCCGTCTAATACTCTCACTCACGCACTGAGGTCCGTGTAAACTCTGTTCCCTCAGGGAGCTCACCTCTGCCTGAACCCTCGGCAATCCTCCTCACACAGGTACTTTTTTAAAGTGAATCTCCTCTTCGCAGATGGACCAAGTACAAAAGACTGAGACAAACTCTTACAAATTGTGGATTAACGTCTTAAAATTTAAGAACTGTGCTGTACTGGGTTTTAATATTCCATATTTTTCTTGCATGCACTGTAGAAACTCCTAAACGTTCAAATTCTGAAGCCAGCAAGGTAAAGCTGAAACATAGTTTCGGTTAATTCTAAACAGGGATACGAAACCAAGGGGTATATCAGATTTATCTTTGCAAAGAAAGATCACCCATCATGTTCTCTAACCCAATTCATACACCTATGTCCAAATTGACATACCTTCTGGCCAATCCAAAGTCAATAATTTTTATTTGTTTAGTGTCTCGATTCACACACAGGATGTTCTCAGGCTGCCAGGAGAAAGAGACACATTAGCAATGAAAACAACCATCCTTCACTCAAATTGTCCTTGAACCACAACTAAAAATACAACGATGCTCAGGAAAAACATATCAGGCCCTTCACTTCGGGGCGGGCTTGTCTGTGTGGGTATTTTCTCCTTTAATTATGTGGTGGATGAGGCTGTGGGCCCTGCCAAGCTTGCGTGGCCCTGCCTTCCCTCCCCCGCCAGCTCTGCCGTTGACGACCATGCCTGAGTTCAGGCCAAGGCCTCCTGCCTCAAGACTTTCCAAATGGCCTGGTGGAGGCCGTCTCAGACTTGACATCCACCCCCCTAAAATTATTAAGTATGAATTTCCCCTTCTTGGAGGACTATTTTTCCCGAGGATTTATGAGTTCCAGGAGAAATGGCCTGCTTCACCCCACCAGCCACACCGAGCACGCACCCGCATGTGAGCAGCGCGACCCCCAGGCTTTCCCTTCCCCTGCGCTCCGTCTATGGGAAAGCCATCTGCAAGGGGAGGACCCCTCCACCCCCGTTCATTCTTCACTCTCGGCGATTCCAGAGAGTTGCTGAGTTTGCTCTCCGTGCCTAAAAGCCTTGACTAACCGTTCCCGTGGAGCTTGCCTCTGGAAAGCCTTGGCCCTGCCAATGGGATGGTCTTGGGGTGCAGAGGAGAGAGGTAGATAGCACTGCACCTCGGTATTTATAGAGCATCTGACAAGGGCAGCCACCCACGTCAGGACAGGAGACCTGAGGGACGGCAAACACGGGGGAATCCGACTTAAGGTCAAGGTCATCCTTCAAAGAGAAATAAAGGTTTCAAAGAACCGCCTGAACTCTCAAGCTCTAACTCATCCCAAATCTTCCCTAAGCGCTAGGAGGGGCCATTAGCCGAGGTGCCAAGTCCCCAGGATTCCACGTCCCACCCTTCACGTGGGGTCCTGGCTGCCCCCTACCCTGCCTGTCCAGGTGGAGGAAAGGGTAGAGTGAGGTCAGAAACACAGCAACACTTTATGAGATGAGCTAGCACCAGCTTGGTGGTGGCAGTCTAGCCACTCAGTCGTGTCCAACTCTGCTTCCCCAGGCGGCCGGTCTCCTCTGTCCCAGGCAGCAGAACTGGAGTGGGCTGCCATTTCCTGCAGCAATAGCGTCTGCTTGTCAACATTCAATTGTCCATTTGGTTGGGCATAAATGTGGTGTTGGAGAAGACTCTTGAGAGTCCCTTGGACTGCAAGGAGATCCAACCAGTCCATTCTGAAGATCAACCCTGGGATTTCTTTGGAAGGAATGATGCTAAAGCTGAAGCTCCAGTACTTTGGCCGCCTCATGAGAAGAGTTGACTCATTGGAAAAGACTCTGATGCTGGGAGGGATTGGGGGCAGGAGGAGAAGGGGACGACCCAGGATGAGATGGCTGGATGGCATCACGGACGTGAGTCTGAGTGAACTCCGGGAGATGGTGATGAACAGGGAGGCCTGGCGTGCTGCGATTCATGGGGTCACAAAGAGTCGAACACGACTGAGTGACTGAACTGAACTGAATGTCACTGGAAGCTTTTTTCCTAAAATATCTCTAAAACAGATGTCTCTAGGCAAAGGCAGTTTATAGAGAAGTGGGAGCTACACAGGAATACCTGGCCTCATGCTTACATGACTGACTGATTACGTATCAAGCTGTCCAATTGCCAGAAGCACCACGACACAAAAGAATTGTTTACAGAATGAAAAAAAAAAAAAAAAAGCTCTGCGGACACTTCAGAAGGTTAATTTTTTTCTAATTATAAAATTAAAGCACATTCATTGACTAAGATTTACAAAACACAAAAAATGCAAGAAGGAGGCCATTTTATCTCACCTATACTCTCCCCACAGAGAGACACGCCTTTGGGGTTTTTGGCCCCTCTCCTTCCAAGGAGCTTTCTGAAAGGGCGCCTGGTCCTTAGTGACCCATCCAGCTGTCGCCTTTATTGCATGTTTACATATGAGCCACAGTGAAAACTGCCCGTTGCAAGTCCTCAATCAACATTATGAAGCCACATACGGAGCTGTTTGACTTACGGCGGGTCAGGTCCCCGCTTCAGCTGCCAATCAAATCCCTTCAGGGATATTTGGAGAGTATCTACACTCCATGAAAATGCTCCGTGAAAGTGCATTATCAAACCGGTTCGTAGCCATGGGCTCTGCTAGTGACTTTTAACCTCTGCCTGCGTCATCCTATCGACCGCGACCCCCTGCTCTGTGGATGGGAGAGGCAAGCGTGTAAATCAGGATGGCGAGAGGAGCCAGTTACAGGAACCGAGGCACGTGGAAACCTAGTTGGAAGCTGAATTGACTTCGCTCTGCGACCCCTGATGACCTGCCGTAGAAGGTGTGCCCCACAGAATGTATATTTTATCTCAGTGTCCCACTGTGCAAACAGGGAAATGAGGAAACGGCTGAGCCACACAGGAAGGTGCCTTGAGGACATGAGAGCTGCTCGGAGGTGCTGGGCCCATATTTCACTGGTCGGAACTACGCACAGTCCGATTACAGGGACTTCGTAACGGGAGAGAGCGCGAGAGGGAAAGGCCGTCAAATAAGAGAAAGAGGGTGGGCTCCCCACTGTTTTCGACAGGTTCGCAGGCTCCCGGGGAGGCGCCCAGCCCCACCCACCACGCTTCCGCCCCTCGGCCTCTCAGCGCCTCCCCCCAGCTGCCCCGGGTCCCATTCTGCCATAGCGTCCTCCTCCCGGCTCTAGCCTGCTCGTGGAAAAATAACCCCTAAAGTCCAGAGTCTCCTGGAGGGTTTTAGAGGACTGCTGGGGATTCTGGAGAGCTGGGAAGTTTGACCACAACCAGGGAACTCTGAGTCAGCTAAAATCCCTCCCACCTACTCAGACTGATGACGAGAGGATGCAGCTAGGATGGTGGTGATGAGGCCGGTGTGATGGTAGAAACCGCCTCCCTGTGAGCTCCTTTAACATAAGCAACTTACAATAAGACGCTGAACGGCAGTCCCTAAGGATGGAGACAGGCAGATACCAGGGAGTGACAGAAATTGAGAATAGGGAGACGAGGCGAAGAGTCCAGAGTGTTCAAATTCCCGAATACATGCCCAGCGACAGGCTCCGTCTCCCAGTCGGGCGTCCGGCGCGCGGTGGGGCCCACGGGTCCGCCTGGGGGAAAGGCTCGCACCCCCGGGGAAGCGCACCCACCTTCAGGTCCAGGTGGAGGATGTACATCTGGTGCATGTGTCTTATCCCCTCGCATATCTGCCTGATGAACAGGATGGTGTCGAGCTCGGTCAGGCTGCAGTTGTCGTCGATGATGCGGTCGAAGAGCTCACCGCCGCCCACGCTGCGGGGAGAGGGGCGAGTCCCGCGTCAGCGCCCCGGACACGCACCTGCTCCTCGCGTCCGCGCGCCGCTGACCCGCCCACCAGACGCGTCTGCAGCTGTCTCTCTACCTTCTCAATAGGATGCCTCTAATGGCGTGGCCGTCGCTGGAGCCCCACCACTTGCTCAGGGGGAAAGTCTCAAAGCCCCTCCCTTGCAGGGGCTGCGCTCTCGGGTGGGCCCTCCTCTGGCATCTCCTAAGGAGGACGCTAGGAAGGCAGGGGTGCAGGGAATTCCAGGCTCCTCGGGAAGGCCAGGCTGACTTAGGCGATAAAGTGCTGTGTGGAGCTCATGCTGGCTGTTCCACTCCCCAAGACTCTTATTCCACAGCGACAAGCGAAACCCGAAGTGGGGCTGGGGGCGGGGAGCTGCAGTGAGTCACAGACACAGACTCAGTGTTGGCTGGAATGACTCACTTTCTAACTAAACACTCAAGCTTCTATAGAGGTGATTTTATTTTATTTTTCATAATATTTTTAAAGATTTTTTTGATGTGGACCATTTTTAAAGTCTTTAATGAATTATGTTTTATATTTGTTTTTTTTTAGCCACGAAGCATGTGGGACTTGTAGCTGCCAGACCAGGGATCGAACCCACAGCCCTTACGTGGTGAGGTGAAGTCTTAACCACTGGACCACGAGGGAAGGCCCTAGGAAGGTGATGTTAAACAGAAGCCTCTTAGCTCTACTTCTAAGAGTCTGACATGAGTTTTGTTTTCGCCACCAGGTCAAAAGAAGGACACAGTTCAAGGCTCACCCCTCCAGGGTACCCAGAGCAAGAGTTAAGCCGGGGCCTCGACAGACAGCTCAGCTCGTACGAAGCTAAACCTGTGTGGTCGTCCTGCTGCTTAGCAACAGAATCTCACGCGGAGACCCTTTCCTGAGTAATTTCCTTCCCGCGGCGGTTGCAGTTCTGACACATGCAGGTCAGCATCCCGGGGGCCAGCAGGGCCCAGCTGGAGGCAGGTCAGCATCCCGGGGTCCAGCAGGGCCCAGCTGGAGGCAGGACAGGGCGGCGTGCTGGGGATGTGCGCACAGGATGGGGTGGGGGGGGGACGTACTACTCCATGACCAGGACGATGTCGTTCTTAGACTCGAAGGCATCGTAGAGCTGGATGAGGTTCACGTGGTCCAGCTGGTTCATGACACTGATCTCGTTCTTCACGTCGTCCTGGGGGAGGGAGGTCTGGTTTAGCACTGGGTGGACGGCAGCCCGCCGCGTCCACACCGCGTGGCCCTTACCTTGTCCTTCATGCCCCTGGTCTTGATGATCTTGGCCGCCAGCTTTAAGCCCGTGGCCTTCTCCTCACACTTGTGAACTTGGCCGAAGCGTCCGCTGCAGGAGAAGAGGGTGTGGCCCGGATGAGGCTCTGTCCCCCCAGGGCCCCGCTCTGGCTGCTGCCCAGTGGGCACTGAAGCTTTCCGGCACCCCTCTTTCTGACTTGAGTGAGCAGGCCTGACGTGCCCCTGCTGTTGCCAAATCTCCTAGAACAGGTCAAGTTCTGATAGGAGCCACTGGCCTCAGAGTCTCCTGGGGGTGATGTCCCGGCCCTACTGAAGCAGGAAGGCTGGGGAAGACCCCAGAAGTTGCATTTTCACAACACCCCTTGGGTGGTTCTCATGCACCCTAAAATTTGAGGGTTTCTTTCATAGAGAAAATAGAATCTTTCTGAATGCATGTGAATATAACAAGCTAGGCTCTCTAGCATAAGAATGATACAGGCTGTTGGTCGGGCAAGTCAGATTATTTTTGGAAACTGCATATAAATAAATAAGAAGTGATCACAAAATTGCATATAGACACATTTAATCAAAGCATACACTACACACTTCAGCTTGGATATCAATTTAAATAAATGCACCTCATAAGGCAGCTTCTTACAAACGTCACCACCTCCCCAAATACACACTCATAAGCAGTCTTCTCGTTTGACTTGCTTGCTGTGATTCCTAACTTAGTGAAATGGCTGGGGAGCTGGGGGGAGGTCACCCCAGCCCACCCCCCTCAGCCACACTCCCTGCACAGAAGCAGATGCGTCCTGGGCTGGGGGTGGGGTGACATTACTGTAAGCGCAGCCAAGTGTGACCTCAATCCCACGCACTGATCCAGACGTGCTCTCTCTCGCAGAGCCCAGGAACATAGCCCCAGGCACTTCAGATGTGGCTGCTCATTAAGAAAGGGCTTTTTCCCTTAATTAGCAATGGCCCCCAGATCGGCCTGGCCCAACCGTGGTGCCACGTCACTGCTCAGCTTCAGCACCTCCTTCCGTCCCTCTGAAAGGCTTCACCCTGCAAGGCCTGGGGTGGGAGGTGGCCTCAAGGGTCCCTGCTGGCCCGCCAGGCTGATAACCTCACGCTAGGAATAACTGACCATGGTGAGCAGCAACTCTAATCACCCCACAGGCCACAGGTGGGGAGGGAGCCCCGGGAAAATGGGGGGCCTGCCGCGGCGTGGGGGCCCCGGGATCCCGGCCCCACGGGGTTGGCCCTGCCGACTCTGCAGGACAAGGGGCTGCACCTCGACTCACCCCCGACCGAGAGGAGGTCCCTGCTGATGAGGCCAGCACGCCCAGCTGACTGCCCCCCTAAGTTCCTCACTGAGCCTGGGACGGGGTGGTGGGCGGGTGGCCACACCTGCAGCCACCAGAGAAGACCCCACGCTGCCCCGGAGGCTCTGAGAGTCACCGAGGGACCTCAACCAGAAACACACACAAACCCTGGGGTTGCTCCAAAGCGGCTCCCGCAAATAACTTTCCTCCTTTAGAGAAACGGAGGCTGGCTTGGCTTGCCACCCCCGTGCCTCGAGACCCTGATAAGCTAATGCTTGCCGTGAAACTAGGGGGGTCCAGGCACCGCTGCCTGCTCCAGAAGCCCCGTCCCCCTCGACCGTCTCACAGGCAGGGGGGCCTCTCCACCATCAGCCGGCCGAGGAGAAGAAAGTTCGGGTGCGTCCTGTGACGGAGGGCAGAGGAGCCATGAGACTAGAAAAGCCAGGAGGGGCTTCGCAGAGTCAGCCGCACCCCTGACCACAGGCAGAAACGCGCACGCTAAGAGCCACACGTGCCTTCCCTGGGTTGTAAGTAAATTTCTATGTGTTGAATACATGGACAGTCTTCCTGCTTTCTGCCTCTTACTTTACATAGATTGCTGGTGGGAGTCAACCCTGGAAGTCACAAGACCTCACCGGGGGTCGTGGCTGAAGTAGGAGAGGAAGGCCCCTCCTCCCTGGTGGACTCGCCTCCTCCTTCTTCAGGGAGGGGATATGCATGGATGCCCTGCCAGCAAGTCCTGCAGGAGGGCACGTCACCGACTGAAACGAATGATGGAAACTCACATGGTATCAGTGCAAATGGAAAACCAGTGATGATTAAAAAAAAAAAATTTTAATGTGCCATGAGATAAACAGCGTTCACGCATTTCTACACTTTGCTCCTCAGCCTTCAAGCTTCTAAACCTCCTGGAGACTCACACTGCTTTCCTCTCACTCCGGACAGGACAACGCGGGAAGTGAAGCAGATGAAACACGGCAGATAGTCACCTCATCAGCCTTTCTGGCATCAGCAACAGTTTTCAGAAGTGGTTAAAATCACTTAAAATAACTGTGTATGATGTTTCTGGTTCTCCAGGTGAGACTGACAAACATTTATGAACCTCTTCATGTCCACCTCTGTCTATAGCGGCACTATTCTCAATAGCCAAGGCATGGGAGTCACCTAAGTGTCTGCCAATAGATGGGGGATGAGAAATGTGTGGCATATAGATTCAGTGCAGTTCAGTTGCTCAGTTCTGTCTGACTCTTTGCGACCCCAGGGACTGCAGCACGCCAGGCCTCCCTGTCCATCATTAACTCCTGGAGTTCACTCAAACTCATGACCATTGAGTCGGTGATGCCATCCAACCATCTCATCCTCGGTCGTCCCCTTCTCCTCCTGCCTTCAATCTTTCCCAGCATCAGGGTCTTTTCCAATGAGTCAGCTCTTCGCATCAGGTGGCCAAAGTGTTGGAGTTTCAGCTTCAACGTCAGTCCTTTCAGTGAACAGTCGGGACTGATTTCCTTTAGGATGGACTGGTTGGATCTCCTTGCAGTCCAAGGGATTCTTAAGAGTCTTCTCCAACACCACAGTTCAAAAGCATTAATTCTTAGGCGTTCAGCTTTCTTTATACTCCAACTCTCACAACCATACATGACTCCTGGAAAAACCATAGCCTTGACTAGACGGACCTTTGTTGGCAAAGTAATGTCTCTGCTTTGCAATATGCTACCTAGGTTGGTCATAACTTTCCTTCCAAGGAGTAAGCATCTTTTAATTTCATGGCTGCAGTCACCATCTGCAGTGATTTTGGAGCCCCCCAAATAAAGTCTGACACTGTTTCCACTCTTTCCCCATCTATTTGCCATGAAGTGATGGGACTGGATGCCATCATCTTTGTTTTCTGAATGTTGAGCTTTAAGCCAACTTTTTCACTCTCCTCTTTCACTTTCATCAAGAGGCTCTTTAGTTCTTCTTCACTTTCTGCCATAAGGGTGGTGTCATCTGCATGTCTGAGGTTATTGCTATTTCTCCCAGCAGTCTTGATTCCAGCTTGTGTATATCACTCAGTCATAAAGAGAAGGAAATGATGCCATGTGCAGCAACATAGAGAGACCCAGAGACGATCGTGCCAAGTGAACTAAGTCAGACAGAGACAGACAAAGGCCGCGTGACGTCCCTTACATATGAGGGCCAAACATACGGTGAAAACTAACTTGTTTACAGACCAGAAGCAGACTCACACACCTAGGAAAGGAACTCACAGTCACCAAAGGGGAAGGCGGGTGGCGTGGCTCTGAATTGGGAGTTCGGGATTAACCTATAAACATTATTATATATAAAATAGATAACCAACAAGGATCTACTGTATAGCACATGGAACTCTACTCAGTATTCTATAACAACCTGTAATGGAGAAGAATCGGAAAAAAATAGATATATAGATGTAATTGAACCACTTTTCTGTACACCCAAAACTAACACAACGTTACAAATTAACTATACTCCAATATAAATTTAAAAATATGAAAAATCAGTGCAAAAACCAAGGAAAGTAAAAATAGAAAGATAAACTATGTGGGAATTTAAACAGGCCTGCGTCTTTGCAAGCACGCTTTCTTCCTTGTCAAGAGGGTGCTGAAGAGGAGCGGCACTCACCCTCCCAAGATCTCGGTCCTGCTCACGGTGTAGAAGCTGTTGACGGCGGCCTGCCTGGCCGTCACGATGCGGTGGTCAAAGGGCGCGGGCGGTGCCAGGGCGTCGGCTGGGAGGCGAGAGGAGAAGGGCTGGTGAGAAGCGGCCCGCGTGCCAATGTGCTCGTTTAGAAGCAAAACGCAAGCAGCCCCCTGGGTTTCTAAAGATCCAGGGAACAGAGATCTTCATTTCGTTCCGTGATTTGCGGATCATGAAGGTGACACCTGACACTTTTGAGAAAGGTTGTCAGGACCTCAGTTCCCACCTTCTCCGGGACAGCTTTCAGAAACAATAAAACAATCAAAGAGCTCCATATAATGCCCAAACAGGTAATACTTCCAAGTCTGAGTCACTTACACTCAGACCCCTGACACTGTTTGACCCATTTTTTTTAAAAGCACAACTGGTAAAGTCCACAATTTTAATTAACATAGAGAGGGAAAAAAATGAAAAATTTCTTCCATCATTGAAACGTTTGATATTACTAAACATGACTTTCCAAAATATTTTGGCCTTTATTTAAGACACATTTAAAGCTTAAAGGGACTGCCCTGGTGTCTCAGCTGGTAAAGAGTCCACCTGCAATGCATGAGACCTGGGTTTGATCCCTGGGTTGGGAAGATCACCCGGAGAACGGAAAGGCTGCCCACTCCAGCATTCTTGGCTGGAGAATCCCCGTGGACAGAGGAGCCTGGTGGGCTACCGTCCTGGGGTCACAGAGAGTCGGACACAACTGAGCGACTAAGCACAAAGCTCAAAGATGAATCTTTCCTGACTAGAAACAAAACACCCAGTAACACTGGCCAAGTGCATATTCTCCAGCTCACAAATTTCCCCCACTTTCGGCCTCCCAGTCTGAGCGTTTCACCCCCAGTCTATAGTAGGTCTCTTCTTACACACTTCGTTGTTTAGTTGCTAAGTTGTGTCCAACTCTTTGTGACCCCATGGGTTGCAGACTGCCAGGCCCCTCTGTCCGTAGGATTTCCTAGGCAACAATTGCAGTAGGTTGCTTTTTCCTCCCCCAGGGACCTTCCTGACCTAGGGGTCAAACTGGTGTCTCCTGCATTGGCTGGAAGGTTCTTAACCACTGCACCAGCTTGGAAGGCCCTGAAATACATAGTTACTTACTCATATTCTTCCAGTACACTTTTCACTTTTCCAGAGTTACTGTAAAACTTTTCTTGCCATGAACCTATTCATTTCTCCATTTATTCATTATTTAATCACCTACTGCATGCAGCTTCTTACATGTGTCCAAAGGGTACAGGGGGGAGTGAGCCGATAATAAGTTTGCTTTTAGAAATTCGCTTTTATTCAGAATGTAATCCTGAAACACTTATCTTGTGCTAGGCACTCTGCCAAGAGTTCATATTTTTTTAAGATTCAGATAATGACATTGGTCTCTGGGCATCTGATCTGATGAGGACATTCTCCTCTCACACCATAAATACACTGAAAAATGAAGAAGCTAGGAAAGATTCCTCATGGTGGTACTTGTCTCTTCACCGCCCCCCAAAACGGTGGTGGAGTCTCAAACACAAACGGTATCGATACGTTGTAAGGTCTCCTGCGGGACATTAGTCTAAGTGACATTTAGTCAGAAATGCTTGCTGGAAAAGGTTAAGATGCTTTAAAGGGCTGGAACCAAAGCCATTTCCTACCCAGGGGCGTCTCCAGAGCTTGCTGCCTGGGGGCCTCTGCTCCAGAGGGCGCGGGGGCTCTGCCTTGCAGGGAGTCCACAGCACGGCCGGCTTGCAGTGTGCTCTGCGGGCCCCCAGCTCCTCTACTCGCCATGTCTATCTTGCTCTTCTTGTCCTCCTCCTGGACCAAGCTCTCCTCGCTGCCTCTCCTCTTCCCGCCTCCCGAGGCCTCTGTTGGATCAGCTTTCTGCAAGACGGGTCTTGTCGCTGCCTTTCCCACGGCTCGTGACGGGGGCGTGGCTTTTACAGAGCTGACCCTCCTGGAAAATAGAATCCAGCCACAGCTCTCAACGTTCCCAAGAGAAAACTCTCAGATGGTCACATTTCGGAGCAGGAAAGCTTCCTCGCGACGATGCTTTAGTGATGGGACAAGCTTCAAGACAGGGAGCTGGCAATGTCAGAGTTTGGGGTGAGATGGAGCTGCGTGCACCCCATCGTCCCAAGTAGCTGGAGATGGCCCACATCCTAGAGATGCTCCCTAACGACCTCATGGCAACCCGAGTTAGTCCCCAGACCCTTTACAAGCAGTCATTTTATGACTCCCTAACTAATTTGATTTTCATTTTTCACTTTCTTCCTTAAAGAAGAGGGAAACCATCGCATTAAAGTGCAATTAAAAAAAAAAAAAAGCAATGGTCTCTGAATAGTACCAGCAGCGAGAGGAGCCTCTGCTGGTGAAAGAATTGACCTAATGTCCACTTTCCAACACCTCCAGACTCTACTAAACCCATCTCTTCAGGGATGGACTTCCTTTGTGAACATTAGTGTTTACATTTAACTCTTGAAAAATTAGACTTCTCTACAAACAGCTTCCAAAATGCATTATTCAAAAAGGAAATAAGAATTATATCTTTAATCCCTAAAAAACACCATAGATGTTTGGATCTGGGTGCTCTTTGTTTCAAGTAGATTCTTGGTTGATCACAGCATTGATTCTTTCATTTTAATTAGCTGCGTAATTGCCTGAATTTCTATGTGAAACTTCGCAGATGAGGACGAAGCATTAAATAACCTGCTTCGAACTCAGTCCTCACAGTGCTTGGGAAGCAGCGAAGGTACCATCTGATCAAAATCTGATCATCGTTCAGTCATTGATCTCAGGAAGGATGTGCTCTATGTTGTTGGGAATAAGAAACTTTTACCTGATGTTTAGAAAATATAAGATGTGATCGCTAGCAATCACCGTATCTGTCTGTCAGTTGGAAGGAGACATAGAAAGTGATAAATTGCCTGAAAATGTCACAGCAAGAAGAAGAAATAATGGCAAGAAAAATCCACACCACTGGGGAAGCAGCTTCTAAACCGTCATTTTGAAGAGTCCCTCCAGTTATCCTTCAGTGTGGCCTTTTGCAACGGCACCTAGATCTACAGAAAACGGAGGCTGGGGATGCGAACGCTGTAAACCCTACCTTTCGTGGGGTTGACCACCCTTAGTTCTATCAACACACTGCTCTTTACGTGAACTCCTGGCCGGCCCTGATCTGTGTGGCATCTCGGATCCTCCGTCTTCTTCAGCTCCTCCTTCACCAGGCTCTCCCTCAGAGCGAAGCCCCTTTTCCTCCGCTTTGAACACCAGACATTCACTTTTATCCGCAGAGCCTCGCTCAGCCCCAGAGCTGTGAGCGTGCTGTCGGCTCAGCCTCCCTGGGCATGAAATGTCTCTTCCGTCCTCACTCTCTCTCGGCTCTGCGGAATTTCTGAGGGCAGAGTCTCCTGGTTCATCGTGGGGTCTTTCTGTCTGAAATGTGGCGGAATTTCTCCGAGCTAGAGACGCAGGGGTCTTCTCAGCCTGCTTCTCGTCGAGCTTGTTAAACGTTTCTTCCTCAGAGGAGGGCAGGTTCTTCTGGGAAGATCTCTCTAAAAGCCACCACAGGACACAAAGTATTTTAATGATGGGCGCACGCGACCGGTGTCGTTCTGGCTTCACAGAATGGCACCTCTATTCAGGTTTCTCTTTATCGGCCGATACGAGCTTTGGAAAGCAAAGCAGGAGAGCACATGGCCAATGGGCTGAGGGCCGAGCCCCGAAAGATTCTCTGGCCTGCGGCGAGGAGGGCCCAAAGCCAATCAGATAAAGGTATTCAAGCAGCACTTGACCCAACACAGGCCCTCACGAAAGAGTGACTTCCTCTGGATGAGAACAACGGCAGGCCTTGCGTGCCAGCGCTCCCTTCACTCATCGACATCTAATCTCACGGAAAGGTTACCTGCGGGGGCCGCTGTCCTTTCACCGGCGGCAGGTGCTGTCTCCTGCAGGCCAGGGAGTGACCACGCTTGCTCCTTCGCCTGTGGGGACACGACGCAGTAATCAGCAATGTGAGTCACACATCACAGCAGGCTCTGCTGACCAGAGGACTCCTGACACTTGGGGCTGGAGAAGTTTCTATTGTGGGGAATGTCTCCAGAATTACAGGACGCTTGGCAGCATCTCTGGCATCTGCCCACCAGATGTCCACAGAACCCCCAGGTGAAATATCCAAAAACGATGCCTCCAGAAATTGCTAAATGTCTGGTAGACAAATTCACCCCAGATTGAGAACCACTACATTACACAATTCAAACAGACAAAAATACCGAAAACAAATAGTCATTTAGAGGGCAGAACAGTCTGAATTAATGAAGCCCCGTAGCAACTGGAGCACTTGAAAGCGAACAAACTACTTGAAAAGAAGTTTTCTAAAACCCTGGCATTGTTTGTAGAAGAAGGCCCATCTTCTTGGATAGATTAAAGGACACTGACAATGAGTATGTTACCCTTGACCTCTGTTATTTCTGTCTTGATATCGTTCACATGTAAATCAAATGAAAATCAGAGACTGTATGTGACTGGGTTTTGCAAATCAGAAAGTAGAAGGCTACAGTAAGCTTTCACAAAGGAGGCTTCTACACCGCTTAGAGCAGAGCCCCTTTCTAAGGAGACGAGCGTTCTCCCAGTCCTGCTTTCTCTGAACTAGTTTGCCAAACCCTTTTTCAATATCACATAAAAGGTCAACATTAGCCCAGTCCACCCAAATTATCCCAAGTTCTGCATTATAAATTAATGAGATTCTATGGATGTTCAAAGAATCAGTCTTTTCTTTTTTTTTTTTTCAATTTGGAAAGAGCAAACTTTGCCTGTGGGTGACTTGCAGGCATGAAACACTATGTAAGTGCAGGTCATAGATGTCAAGACAAATTACAAGTGTGCTTTTAAGCAAAATCCAAGGGGCAGTCCAATAGGTTCAGAGTATTTCCATTTTTCAGATAAGGACCTTCAAACACAGAGGCATGTTTAGTAAATCTGCGGGAAACCGAAAGAGATTGGAGCCTGGTAGTTTGGAACTTTCTTCTTTAGTGAGAGCCAGGACCATCCTTCAGCTTCCCCTTGTGTACGAGCACAGCGGTCAGCACATCCCCCAAGCAGCATGCAGCACTTTCTTAATGTTTTTATCATCCACTTCCCGCTAGACTGTAGGGCTCAAGTGGGCAAAAAGACAGATTCATCTTTGAATCCCTGGCATTTACTCAGGGATATGATGATGGTGGTGATGACGGAGATGGCTGGTATATACTAAGTACTGACTACATACCACGCATGTTTCTAAGTACATTACATCACTAATTTCTGGTTCCTCATAGCAACACTTTGAGACATATACTGCGAACTCCATTTTATAATACAGTTGGGTAATTTCACAGGGTTACATAAAATTCAGAAATGGCAGAACCAGGATTTTACCTCTTAACTACAGCTGCACTGTCACTCTGAAAAAACAAATGGAAGATTATAGGCCAGGTATATCCTTAATATTGATGGAGTGTCTACCACACAGCCAGCACCACAGGAGACAAGACAAAAAGTTACAAGAAAACGGCATCAAATAGAGACAAGTAAGCAAAGAAATAAACATTCATCAGTCAGAAGATCAGAATCAACATGGAAGAAAGGAGAGAGAATTTCATGCAGGCTTTGAGTCAGATAAGGTAGTTTAACGAACTGAGATGTGTGGTAGCTTTGTCTTTCAACGCATCTCTTCTGCAGTGGAAATCTCTGGATTCATACTGGACGGCATGAATGTGCTGGGAAACACACAGGTGGACGTAGGAAAGAAAACTGGAGTGTGCCAGTGGACGCCAGTCTATCAGAATATGCAACATGGATAAAGTGGCGTGCTGACCCCGGGCGCTGCCTCCAGGGACGCCCCCATGTCGGTGGTGGGGCCCCCAGGACGCGCGCTGGGTGCCACGGTCTGGCTTGACCGACAGGAGAGCTCCTGACGCTGAGGAAGGTGGGAACCAGTTTCCAGGCGAGGCTGTGTGTCGCCTTCTGCGGTGTATCAGGTGAGCTTTACCCTCTGAATAGTGTAAGGTCTCCCCTCATTGCCGCAGGCTGTCATAGCCCGTTTCCCTGTGTCACACTGACACCTAGAGGAGCTTGGACCCGACGAGCTGCAAACACGCAGCAGCTGTAGGTCTCCTTGCTGTTTGAACAGAAACTTCAGGGTGAAGTTCTGATTCCGTGCACCATCCTCGCCCGGGGCACAGACCTTTCCCTGCACTCCGCTCCGTGGCACCGCACGGCGGGCCTGCTGAACCCACGCGCAAGAAGGAAGACGTGTTTCCGGACTGCTGATGGCAGGGCGGGAAAGCCCCATCAGGCTGCGCCACTGAAGACGGGCTCCCCGGGCGCCCCTGACGGTCTGCGTCCCTGAGCTGGTGTTACAGGATCGCCGTGGCTCTGCGTGTGGGGATTGCAGCTGCCTCAGAAAACTGTTTTCTTAACATCACAATGGGACACGACCAAACTAACTGCCTATATGCTGAGCTGAGGGTATATTATTGCTATTGAGGTGCCAAGGTGAACACTCTGGGTAACTTTAACCTAATGCCTTAGAAATACGAAAGCAAAATTATGAAAGCTGCGATGTTAAATGGTTAAACTTTGGTTAGGCTCCTCACAGGGGCGAGAGGAAAACAGAGCCTGAAAGAAGATAAAAGAAAGAATTTTCACAAGAAATACTGAAACTCGGTCTCCTCGCCTGCTCCTGGAAGATGACTGTAGAGACCATTTGTAGGAGAAATCTGGTTCTCTTCATCTTTGGCACACATGCAAACTCCCTGGACCTTAAGGAAGAAAACTTCCTACAGCCCCCGGCAGATACGACCCGCTGAGCGATGTGCCGGGCCTGGCAGGACAGGGCAGGACCGAACCTGGGAGGGAAGTGCCAACCTGGACCTCAGAGCTAGTGGGCGGACACCCCCTGGACTGCAGAAAACGTCAGGGACAGTCCGACAGTCACACGAGAACACGACCCTGCCAGGAAGACCAAAGCCTCTTGCTGTGTCCACCAAGGAAAGAGGACTGCTCCCAGGTGTGTGTCAAGAGAGAGGCCAGAATCAACGGTGTTGGAAAGCCTAATGGGAGCCTGTGTCAAGGGCAGAGACCTGGGTGATTTTACCCTCATTTGATTACAAGATGAATCAGCAGTTTTGTAAACAGGCAGCACACTGCCTGGGTCACTGCCCCTACGCGAGAGAAGGTGGGTGGGGCCAGCCCTGCTCAGACGCGCTCCCCTACCACTCGTCACGGACTACAGACTTGACTTACTTTACACACTCGCAGGTTTTGTCTGGGCTTCCAGGCGGCTCACGTAGTAAAGGGTCCACCCGCCAATGCAGGAGCCGCAGGAGATTCGGGTTCTGTCTCTCGGCTGGAAAGACCCCCGGGAGGAGGAAATGACAACCCACTCCAGTGTTCTTGCCTGGGAAGTCCCGTGAGCCGGGTGGGCTACAGTCCATGGGATCTCAAAGAGCCAACTGAGCATGCACACGCTTTCTCATCCCCAAAGCCCCTGCTACGGCTGAGTGACCCAGTGGGCCGCCAGTGGGCCTGAACAGGCGTGTGAAGACCCAGGGTTTTGGGAGAGGCCAACCCTTGGTCTGCCCTTCCTCCTTGGGGGCCGGGTTGTGGACTAGAGACTCAGACTGCTGAAAATACACACTGTCTCCCACTCTCCTCTCCAGCCTGCCTTTGTCGATTTAAAAGAACTGGTTAGAACTGATCGGGAATAAATTACGACTCTTCTCCTAAAGATCTGGGCTGGCTGAGTGGTAAGGAATCCGCCTGCAATGCAGAAGATGTGGGTTCGATCCCTGGTCTGGAAGATCCCCTGGAGAGGAAATGGCAACCCACTGTAGTATTCTTGCCTGGAGAATCCCATGGACAGAGCAGCCTGGCGGGCTGCAGTCTGCGGGGTCACAGACAGTCAGACAGGGCCGAGCGACTAAGCAACAGCACCCTAAGGTCCAGGCACACGGGGCGCGTGCGCCACACAGACCTCACTTTCCCTCTTACTGCCGACGGGCGCGCTCACCTCAGACGCCTTAAAGAGGTTCACGTTCTCTTATTTCCGTCCCTCCACCACCTCTCCGGTCTTTCCCAAGCAGAAACCGCTGGGCCCTCTGCCCCTAGCTGCTGTCCTTTCCCGGGAGCCGCCAACGGGACTCTGCCCGGCTGCCCTCCGCCTTCTCACCCGCCCAGACCCTCCTTCGCTCTGACCTGCTGCTTCTCGACCACCTTGGCGGGGGGCTGAAAGCGCTCAGTGCCCGGGTCCCCCCGAGCGCCTCATAAACTCCCAGGGGTGGGTTGGAGACTGGCATTTTGAGCCCCAGCCACACCCCGCGCACTGTAAGAGCTGCCAGGTTTGGGAGCCGGGGCTCTGCCCACCCCGGCCCCACCCCTCTGGCTTCTGGAGGATTTTTCGGTTCCTCACCACCCAGGCGGCCCCACCGCAGCGTGAACGACAGTGCGACACTGGGGAGGCCGTGCTCCTCAGCCTTGCCGCCTCCCTCCCCCCATCAAGGGTCTTCCATCCTCCCCAGGACGGATTATCTAGCAAACCGCTGCCTCCTCCTCACCGGCCACCAGGGACGCAGGAGGAACGCGTCTGGGGGTGCTTGCCCAGCAGACCGCAGACCCCTCTCCAGGAGGATCTTGCAGGGAATCTGGAGAGGGAGGAGCCAAGGAAAAGCCCACATTCCCACCCACAGCCCTGGTTCTCCTGTGAAATCCTCGCCTCTTTTCCTGGTCAAAATGTGGCCATCGCAAGGGACTGAATTCCTCCGTGCAAATCCCGGTGAGCAGAGGGGAGACTGGCTGCAGTGGGGAACACTGGCTCCCAGGCACGGAGCTGTTTGCACCCCTCACACAGAAGTGAATGCGGCCGCCTCTGTCCCCAGAACAGCACCTGCAAAGTTGCTGAGGAGTGGAACGTGTGTGTGTGTGTGTGTGTGTGTGTGTGTTAATAACCAATTTCAAACCAGGTACAAATGGGATTTGAGCTCCTTGATGTGCATTTGATTAAAATGAGTCTTACTTAGTATAATTCCTCTCTTATGCAACACAAGACCCGACCTTGGAATGTTTTCACATGAAGTTTACAGCATTTTCTCATCACCTAATAAAACCCTTTGATTTCTCCCCGCCGCAGACAGTTTTATAAGGATCCGTTTCACGTGGTGTTCTCCGTATGCGCTTTAATTTTTATTTCACGTTCGCTTCTATCGCTTCATCTCCTGTGTCCCGCTCCGAGGAAGCGGCGGGCGGTCCAGCCCAGCCCCCTGGGAAGCTGGCTTACGGGGGTGGTTGTGCTCTCTGGGGAGCCCGGCGCTCCCCAGGGGGAGGGCTGTGTGGCCCCTGGGTTTAGGGGAAGCTCAGAGATCAGCTTCCCCAGGGCAGCAAGTTTTGCAAGCATATTACAAAGCAAAGTGGCTTTAAAAGGCGTCTCTGAGAAATCTCTGAATGTGGAATGTGATGTGAACGCTGGAGATAGACACTCGTCTGTGATGACTCTGCCCAAAGGTTTAGTTGGCTGGTCCCTTCTACTCAGAGTAGGGCTGTGTCCAGCTCCCCCTGAGACCTTGTCAGCAATGCAGACTCTGTATTTAGACTGCAACTTGCCTTACGTGCTTCAGAGACGGGATGAGCACTTGTGATGACGGGGAGGAGACGAGGTTAGAGGCGGGTGCTGGAACTGCCACATTTTACTTCACGAGGATCAGGAAACCTAATTTTCCAGGAGGCAACAGCAAGCCGCAGTTACCTCTTTGTGCATTGCCGAGCTCGACGCTAAACCAGGTGCCTGGTCAGTGCCTTTGCTTCGGACACTGAAGTCCTTCCCTGCTTCTGTCCTGGGACCAAGGAGCCGGCCTACACACCGCGCGTGCTGAAACGCCCCGGCGGCTCTCAGCGTCTGCGAGGTCACCGACTCCGACTGAAGCCCGGCGGAGTTAAACGCACTCTCCAAATCCCTGTCTGCTGGCGAGAGATCGCTGCTGGGGGGCCTTTCCAGGCACCTGCGCCCTTGGAATCGCTCTGTTGTGATGATGATTCAGTAACCAGGTGCCCGTGTGGAGGTGTCTCGAAGGCAGGTCACAGAAAGGTGTGTGCTTCCTCATTTGCACGTGACCCTCTTTCCATTTCTCAGCTGGTGAGGGAGTTGCTTCCACAGAGTTGACTCCTCCCCTCTGCCTCCGGCCCCGTCCACACGAAGGAGGGCGATCTCTCGACCCTTTATCAGGAGACTCGCATCTCCCCTCCATATAAGGAAATGGCGTATGATGAGGCCTCTTCCCTAGCATTGCTCAGGGGCAGTGGCCTGGGGACTGGCCCGGGGACTGGCCCCTGAGACGCGCACTTCAGCTCCTTTGTGAATTCCTGGTCTCGGGCAGCGCTGGCATTGAGTCTGTCCTTCTTGCTTCAGCGGGAGAGAACAGACCGGAGGACTCTGGGGGAAGGAGAGGCCGGGACGAATCGAGAGAGCAGCATGGAGACATATACACACCACGTGCAAGAGGGACAGCCCATGCTGTGCTCCGTGACAACCTAGAGGGGTGGGATGGGCTGGGAGGTGGGGGGAGGCTCCAGAGGGAGGGGACACATGGATGCCTATGGCTGATTCACCCTGATGTCTGGCAGAAACCAGCACAATATCGGGAAGCAATTATCCTCCAATTGAAGATACATTTATGTTTTTAAAAAAGAAAGCGCTATCCACCAATTCCGATAAGAATAACAATCTCTTGTTCACGAAAAGATTGCTTCGTCCATGAAAAAACTAATACATGTGGAAAGGTAGCATTTTTCATTACGGAAAAAATGCTTTTTTGTTTTCCACAACGACCGAAGACAGAACAAGGAGAAACCCACAAAATCAGCTTAGATGAAATATCACAGGTTTAAAGCAGATGTTTTAAAGGAATTAAGATAATGAAAGTAGCTTGCTTCCCAATCCGCTGGGTTGGATACATCCCTGTTTCGCATTCCCAGCCACACAATTCACAGTGAAGGAACACAGTGTTTTAAACGTTCAAAATAAAACAAAGAAATGGAAAAGTTAATAACCCATAAAATTATCTAGAGCTTGAAGAGACCTTGAACAGCATGTAGGCCAAGTCAGCTCAGCCAGAGAGAAGAGAAATGAGGGTCTTTCCAGCTCCACTCAACTGTAGGAGATTTTAATTTTGCCTGCCAAGTCGCTTCAGTCGTGTCTGACTCTTTCTGACCCCATGGACTGTCGCCCACCAGGCTCCTCTGTAATGGGATTCTCTAGGCAAGAGTACTGGAGTGGGTTGCCACGCCCTCCTCCAGGAGATCTTCCCGACCCAGGGATTGAACCCGAGTCTCTTTCATCTCCATCTCCCACACTGGCAGGAGGGTTTACCAAAGAGCGCCCGGTTAGCTGAAGTATTTGTGCTGAAAGGCATGGTTCTTGTGTGTATTGCTGACTTTCCCCACAGCGCCTTCCTACCTGCAGTGCCAGCAGGACCCATGCTTCACGGACTCTGCTCTCCTCTCCTCTCACTAAACACCCGCCCACCGCAGCACCTTTCCCAAATGTGCACACAGCTCTCCTTGCCCCCTGCGTCACTACACAGCAGGTTTCTAGACACTTAGAACAGGCAACTGCAGAACTGTTTCATGTTATGAACTGGTATAAACATAAGCATTAATCTGTCTTCTGGTATCGGGTTGCCAGAGTGAGAAGGACTTTAAAGTGACTACTTTTGTTTGGAGGGAAAGCTTCTCAAATAAGCCCTAGTAGTGGGAATTAAGGAAACTCTATTGGTGCCTGCACTTGTATCTAAATAGAGTAGATTTGGGCCGGACGGGGTCTGAAAACGAGGAGGGGCTGGCCTACTTCCCTCGGCTTGTGGGAATTCTCCACCTGGAATTCTCCGTGGGTTTCCACAGGAAGCAAAAACAGCACACGGTTGCTCATCCGTCTTCCTGGAGACTGTTGGCCAGACTACGCCCGGAAGAGCAGGAAATAAATCAGTGCCCACGAGGAGGCGACAGCTGGCCGCAGCCCACGCAGCGCGGCACCCTCCTGGATGCAAACTGCAGCTGTGGGTATTGCAAGCCCAGAACTGGAGTCTGTTTTCAGTTAACAACCTCGTATAAACCTCATCTACGCTCACTCCACGCCACTGCAGCCCCCTCCTCGAGTTTAATGAACTCTTTCTTCTCTGTGAACCTGACTCACACACAAAGATAACTGCACAAGGTGAGAAGTCATGAGCAAAACGCTCACATCAAACCACCAGGGCCGACACCGGCAACTCATCCTTGGTTCACTGAGACACACGGCACGCTGGAGGCTCACACGCTAGGCTACTTCATCCAACTCCAGAAAATACATCTAAACTGTGAAATGAGAAACTGCTAAAAGAAAAAAAAGTTAGAAGTAACTTTTTCCAAGTCTTCTGTTCATGTCTCATTATTTTCATGTATTAAAATTTAGGCAAAAGTCTAAATATACTTGAATTTCACATTTAATGAGATCAGTTCAATTTGGCATTTAACAATCACTGTAAAATTTTTCATTTTGATTTAAGTCAGTTATAAGCAATATATTTTTCAAACTGACCTCATTATTGCTGGAGCACATTTACACAAGTACATAGCTTGCTGTAGCCACATCGGTCACATCTGAACCTGGACGTTTCTTCACCTGCTAGCCCGTTGCTGTTGTTCATTTTCTGTTCACTCCCACAAAATTACTCATATTGGCACCAATTTTTCCTACGTAACAGAGAAGCAGTGTTATTTAAAAATAAATAAGTTCAGTTTCTAGGGTAAATGTTATAAAAAATATTAAGTACTTTTTATGAATTCTACTCTTAGTAGCACCTCAAAGTTTTTTCTCTACTAAAAGTCATGACAATTAATGTCGAAGTCAAATGTGGGGCTTTTTTTTTTAATTTTAAAGAAAATTAACCAATGAGGATTCCAACTCCTATGAAAACCATGTTCTATAAAATAGGGACTCCAGCTGCAAAAAAATCCTTAACTCAAAAATTCTAAAACCTAGGAATTCTTTTCAAGTGATTAAATAACTAAGACTAGTTTATTTTATAACATGGATATATATATATTTAATGAAACAGCATACTATTTATATGCATTTCATAATCATCCATATTTTTATTAAAACTTGCTCCCATCTATACTGATTTAACCAAATTCATGTCTGAAAGTATACATAACCTTTTCCCCCAGGTAATCTAATATCATTATCAAAATTAAAAAATAGGGATTTTGATAGAATTAGTCTCATCTTTATATCTAAATATACTGCCTCTAAACAATGCTTTAATAGTTCATAACCCTAAATAAGTTTCCTTACTAAATTCAAGGACTAGTCAAAGAACACCAGCTCCGAAGCCAAAGCTGGGAAAGCTGGCTGAATCTATAAACGTACTTACGCTTAGAAATAACACAACTGTGCTTATGAGTCACGTTCTCTGACGAAAATTGCTTTTTTTAATTTGCCTTTAAGCATTATATGTTACTTTCTCTTCAAGTCGTTTTTCAAATCGTTTTTTCAGAGGATACCAAAGAGTTGATCTTAAAGTTTAACCTCACAGATCTGCCATACAGCGTAGCCTTTGTTGTCATGAATTTTGGCCGTGGAAAAAGAAAAAAGCCATGTCTCCCGTTTCCATTCCCCCAGTGACAAGACAGAAGGGACTGTCCCCTCTCGGATTTGCTGTGACCCGGGCCGTCGGTCTCGTCAGCCCGAGCTAGCACAGGAGTTAATTAGCTGCTAATAGGCTCGAGGATTCTGCCAGCGCTGGGCTTCTCGCAGGGCTGCTTTGTTCATAGCCAGGACTATATGTTCCTTCCACTTAATCTTTTGGAGTCTTACTTCGTACTCCAACTCAAATTAAAAGCTCTGGCCTCCTCCCTCCACGGCTGCCTCGTTGCAGAAGTCTTTATTAAGACCGGGTTTGTCTTCTGGCTAGGACACCTCGGTAATTTTCCTACAGAGCTCACATCCTTGAAAACACTATCTGGTTTCTTTCTAAATGAGCACCTCTGATAGGTCACTCGTAAAAATATCTAACCGTTTAGCCTCCCTCCATCAGCCACGCGCCTATCAGATGGCAGACGATCCCGGCCTCACAGACGATGCTGTGCCTTCATCCTAGACCTCATCGCAGCAGTGGTCCTCAGGGTCCACACGTGATCAGGGGCTGACGGCTGCTCGGCACGTATTCCTGCCTCGGGCATCATCATGCCGCTCCCGGCTTCTCCTCTGTGTGGTTGACATCTGTGAGCACCGAGCCCGTTTTTTCTCCTTGGAGGACTCATGGACACCTTCAACTAAACTCTAGACAAATGAGCTCAGAACTCTGTGTTTAATGCCATGATTCCAATGATTACTAGATCTTACCATTTGATCATGCTATCAGGATTTCAAACTGTACAAATCTAAATGAAATCCACCATCTTATGCTTGCGTTGGCTTGCCCTCAGGGGTTCCAGCCTCCATCCACAGCGCTGTGTCTTATTTGTGGATCTGCCAGGGAGGCGTGGTGTCCGGCTCAAAGCAACCCAGGGCCAGGCCTAACCTCGCACTTGAGTGTCCATCCTCCCACTGGGCACTGTCCTCATAGGAGCCTCGCCCACCTTAGACCCAAGGCCGTGGCAAGCTCCACAGTTCAGGCATGTGACTGGCACCACCAAGTGAGCAGAGAAAAGCAAACAGAAATCCAGAGAAACACCACAGCAGATTCCACCTGGGACAACAAACCCTGCAAGGCCTGCTCCTGGCTGACAGGCCCCGATGCTGGGCTTGGGCCCCAGGAAGCAGCAGCAGTCTCCGGTGGGGAGTCTGAGGGGTTTAAGGCCTAGACTAGGCTCTCACACACGATCAAACTTGGAAGGACCAGCAAAGCCTGGCCTCCTCCTAATCTGAGGCCTCCCTGGGTTGTGGGGGGCCCTAGTGTGGGGACTCGGGTGTAGGAGGCCCCTCGAGAACTCAGGGTGCCCAGGGGCTGAGCATCACCTCTGAGGACCGTGCAGAACCGGGAGCAGCGTCTTGCGATGGCAAGATGAGCCAAGGAGCCCAGCGCCTGGGCACAGACACTTCTTCTCGGGAGAATCTAACAGGGAGAAGCTCCCGGGGTAAAGCTCCGCTGTCTCAGGAAGGGCAGAGATGTCAAGGTCGCCTCACAGCTCCCGCTTCTCCCCACGCCTGCGTGTCACAGACCCCCGCCACTGGCCCCTGGGGTCCCAAGGCCCGGGATACCTCGGAAAGGAGGTGCAGACGCTTCCAACTGGAGGTCATGAGAACAGGTTCAAGGTTGAAATGCGCCCTACAGGACAGCGGCCCGCGACCCCAGCTGCAGAACAGTCACCGGGAGAGCCTCTGAAACCCCAGCCCTGGCGCCCCATCCCAGGCCACACCTCCAAAGTGAGAACTTTATTTCAACCTTTTCTAAAGCCTTAGACTTGTGAGGTTCAGCAAAGGAAAACACAAGACGCCCAGTTAAATTTAAATTCAGATGAATGACAAATAACTTTTTAATGTGTGTCCCTTACCAAAAAAAATCATTCATTCTCTGAAATTCCATTCTAAGTGGCGCCCTGTATATTTTCTTGGGCAGCTCATGTGAGTAACGCACAGTCAAGGGTGGGGAACAGCTGCCCTGGGGTTAGCTCGTCAAGGTCCTAGCCGTCTAATTTGCAAACTTTGTCTTAAGTGGAGAGTTCTGTCACAGCCAAGATGCCTCTGCGAGGTTTGTGAACTAGCGTTTAATGCACCACACTTCTATGGCACGTGCCCGAGACAGCCAGGGTCAAGAGACAACCAGCAAGATGGTGTCACTGTCGTCCAAGGACTAGCCGTCCAGAGGCAGAATAGAATAATAAATTATTTCTTGTAATTTCTTACAATTCTTTAAAATATTTACCCAAATAGTAGTTGATCATGTTGACAGGTCTGTTTATCAGAGAAGTCCCTTTGGAGCAAAACTTACAGAAATCAAACCTTGTTTTGAAAACTTTTGGATGGGACATCGAAGCTTCACTTTTGAAAATTAACCACTTTTATGTACTGGCTTAAAGCTTCCCTCAGCTATAGGTTTCCTGGTCCTGAAGCCTCCCCTGGAGCTCTGAAGCCGCCTCTCTCGTGCAGGCTGCTCTTGGCTGTCGAGCTGGGCTTCTCCAGGAGGTTGGAAGCGCACCGCGCAATGTCTTTAGCTGGAGTTTAGAATGTTGCCCAGGAGGAGGCGGAGGGCAAGGCCACCACACAGCCTGTTTCACTTAGGGTCCCTCACAGATGCTCCACCACTCCGGTGCTAATAGTGTCCCAGGTACTGAAATCCGCTGGCCGTCCATTTTCCGGATTGGAGTGGTGGGTTTATTCTCATAATAATATCTCTCACCCTAACTGCTCTGGAGGTGTGTTTTCTTGAGTGGCAGGGAGCTGGTCTGCACACAGCGGTGCATACGAGTCCAGGGCGGGAACCGTCCTCTGACCGAGCCACAACGGGAAGGACGCTGAGGACCACGGCTCCGGGCTCTGTCCTGAGGATGGATGGCTCTCCAGCCAACCACAGCGTCACCCGCTCTGCTGCTGGCCAGTCCACAGGCTCTGCATTCCCCGCAAGATACGGCAAGAAACGGAGTTGCGGAAATTAACCTGAGTCGTGGCACTCTCACGTTGGTTTAATAACGCAGGAGAGGAAAGAATGAGTGCAGCACATTTCCTTGATGAATGCAAGTTACAAATTCGTGGAGGTGTTTTTTAGCAGTCCTTGTCTTCACCCTCAGATGGTCCGTATTCTAAATATCCTCAAGTCTCCAGTTACTTCCAAACTTTCTCATGAAATTCTCTTACCTCTGGCTCAGTAAAGATGGAATGAAATGAGGGCAAGACTTTATTTTTGAACTGCATTTGAGCACGACACAGGAGGAAACCTTCTGGTTACCCTTCAGGAGCTTCTGCGTGGGGTGTCAGCCCAGGGCTCACGAACATACTTTCACAGGGTGGTATCATCTGAGAAGCTGTAAAGTGCTAAGATGCTTTGGAAGGGCATCTCATACGTAACATTATCCACTAATTAAAAACTATTTTTAAGTCATGCTAACGTTGGGTATCTCTGGCTTAAAAGAAATAAGGCAACATTTCGGGTCTATAATTTTTAAGTAGGCTCTGGGTAGTCGTTCTGAAGAGCAACCTAAGAGTGACGATTATTTTTCCTTGGAAACCAAAGCTCTTTCCTCCAGTTGTAGTATCCTTGACAAAGAAGGTGCCTCTGTAAAGATATAAATAATCAATCAAAGGTGTACATCTTGCAAGTAAGTATACAACATGTCAGAGGTGGCCTATGAGGTGGGTTTTTCTCCTCTTTCGTTTTAAAGCAGAAAAGGACACTCTGTGAACACGTCTATTTGAGGAAACCTTCACTGTTTTCCCACTGACAGTCACGAAACCTGAAACTCCCGGGCGCTGATTCCGCTGTCCCTGGAACAACAGCTTCATCATGCCCCGGGGCTCACACTCAGCAGGGGCCACCTGAGCCGGGGGGATGACCTCCGTGGAGCGACGCCATCAAACGCAGCTGGCCACCTTCGTCCATCAGTGGCACCCACCTGCTGCGTCCGTGAGCCCCGGTGCCCTCGGCCACTCAGCTAGCAGCGAGCAAGTTCCAGCAGACAGACTGGCCACGCGTGGGCTCGTGTCTGTGCAAGTAGCCTGGGGAGGGCCACCCAGACCTCTATCTACTTCAGGCCACCCGAAGTCCAGCATGGAGCCACTGGTCACCCAGAGACCTTCTCCAATGACATAGAACTTCCCGTGATCTCTGACTCAAGCTACGCAGAACAACAAGAGAAGACCTAGGGCATTCCTCAGCCTACGGCATTCATGTTTGGAGACGTTGGTTTTAACCATCGTGAGAGCCATCAGCAGAGGTCTCTAACCTTAAGCTGAGCAGAGTTAACCAGTCCTGGTCTCAAAGGCTTGTGAGGGGTACTAGGTGGAACCTGCCAAGGTTAGGGAGGCCCCAGGGTTGTGCCCATCCTCACCGAGCTGGTCTTTACCACCAGGGTCCACTGAGAAAGGGCCAGACACAAGCTACTGTCTGCCGCTGCTCGACAGGGTACTTTGCTTGAAGCCAGAAAAAGTCCTGAAGAAAGCAGGCTCTTAAAAGGCATGAAATCTTAACTCTGGGAGGGGACCATCTCTGTCAGATGGATCACTGGCCCACAGTCAGGAGGCTGGGTCCTAGGGGCGTTTCTGCTAACCAGCTGCATTCCCTGTGGAGAGCGCTCCATGTTAGAGACGCGGGTTTATCGCCCCTAGTTTCAAAGACCATTGAGGGGCTAACATACAGTGACGAATGTGGAAGTGTTTTTGGAAAAACAAAAGCATCACAAACACCAGCTTGATGCAGGGTCCCCAGAACAGGCGGGTCCGCTGTCTGCACTGACTCCGCTGCCCAGGGCAAGTCCACCCCCACCAGGGAGGCGTACCCACGCCTGACCCCGACACTTGGAAGAACACTCTCCTGTTGCCATAAACGCCAGCACAAAGCAGTTGCCGTTAGAGCAGGCCGTTCCCACCCAGAGTCAGGGCACGATTTAACACTCAGGAATCCCCGGGGAGGTCGCTGGGGGTGAGCCTGGCGGGGTGGTGCAAGGTTTCCCAGCCAGTTTAAAGGTCGGATTCCTCATTTGGGCCCAGACGTTGGCTGACAAACATACCCTGAGCCACATCCCACGGAGAACTTTGCTTTTGTTATTTCTCCTTAAAACACTCCCACCCAAACCCAGAACGAAGGATGATTTTTCCTGAATGACAAGTGATATAAGCCAGGGAACTTCCCTGGTGGTCCAGCGGTTAAGACCCCAAGCTTCCACTACAGGGGCCATGGGTTCAATCCCTGGTCAGGGAATTAAGATCCCACATGCCACATGGACAAAAATAAAATAAAATAACATAAGCCCAAAACCACAACGAGATACCACACCACACCCATCACGCCTGGGAGCCCAGCATAAAAACAGTGAGTGCTGGTGAGGGTGTGAAGAAATCGGAACCCTGTGCACTGACGGTGGGGACGCAAAATGGCGCAGCCACCGGGGAAAAGGGTGAGGCGGATTCTCCAAAGATTTAACAGGCAGCTGCCATATCAGCAGTCCTGCTTCCGAGTGTGCACCCGAAAGATCTAAAACCAAGAATGCCGACGCATGTCTGCACAGCCCCGTCCACAGCAGCATTATCCACAACGGCCAAAATGTGGAAGAAACTCAAGCGTCTGCTGGTGGATGGATGGATGGGTGGATGGATGGGAAACACTTTTCAGTCTTGCTAAGTTAAAAGTAGCCCTGTATGTGCTAGGAATGAACAGAATGTGTTCAAGTGTGACCCTGCTTGGATGAATTCTTTAAAGCACATGCATACATGCTGGCATTCCTAAAAGAAGTCACAGGAAATTGTCAACAGCATTCACTGCGGCGAGAAGCTGGAGCTGGAGCCACAGTGTAATCTCTCATCATTTTCAAGTTTCCTGTCCGGTCTGAATTTGTTTCCCATGCTGGCATGTGTGTTCCCATTCATTCGTTCATGCGTTCATTCATCCAAGACAGAATGCTGAATATGCTCAGAGGAATAAGACAGAGCCCTGACGGAAAATCCTTATAATCAAAGTGAGAAAACCTGAGAACTGCATTATTAAAATAGTTATCTTGTACGGGTTATAACTACTTAACAGACCGGATGCCTGTCCTGCCTCGGCTCTTTTTTTCTAGCTGTGTGATCTTGCGCAAGCTGCTTAACCTTTCTGTGCCTCAATTTTCATCTGTAAGCTAAGGATAATAAGGGTTCTGAGCTTACAGAGGTTTCATGAGCATGAAGCGAACATGTATGAAGCACTTAGACCGGTGGCTGGCACATGGTAAGCTCTCAATTAGCGCCTGATGCTCTTACCATAAAGATGCAGACAGGGTTACCCCAGCCCAGGGGAAGGAGGGCTTCCTCCAGGGGCTCCTAGCTATGGAGGCTTTGAGGCAGTGTTGCCCCTTGAGCCCAGCCTGAAAACATACCCAAGTGTTTGCCTGGTGAACAGGAGGGAGAGGCTGTGTCAGGAAAAGAGAAGAACTGAGGTCAGACAGGACGGTGTGGCTGCTGGGACAGTCTCCCGAACAGGCCAAGTGAACTCCTGAACTTTCCTTCTAGGAGCTTTGCAAGGAAATGAAAAAGAAAGAGCAACTTTGTTCATTTTTAAAGTCCAGTACGTAATTTGTGTAGAGGCCGACCCCTCGTATGGCATTTCAGACTCCCTGGTTAAATTGCCTTTTTATAGTCTTCTTGGTAGAAGTTCACACCTGATCAAACATCTGTAAACGAGCCAGTATAAAAGTGAAACCCCTGAAACGGAGAGCAGACACGTAAGCAGCCCCGGGCGGGCGGACTGCGGCAGGGAGCGCCCCGCACCGCGCGAAATCCGACTCGCACCCGCGCCCCGGGCCGAGCGGTTCACAAGGCGCCACTTGGCATTGGGAGTGACTCTGTGGCCGTCGACCCCAGCACCCACCATGTGGGACTCCAGGTGAAGGTCCGGCATCTCACGTCTGCCCGGTGGTCCCCTAGGCCGGCGTGGGCCTGTGACCCCGGCTCCTCAGGTTACAGGCACACTGAGTCAGCAGCACCGTGTGCGAGGCTCCCAGCCAACAGGCGTCCGCAGACCCCGGCTCGTCGGCCCTCCCGGGAGTAAAGGTGAGCGTTTTCTCCTGGCAGGGGAGAGCTGAGCCTCCAGGAAGTCAAGCAGCCTGTCCAGCTTGACCATCACTCAGGATGTGCGCCACCTCCTCTCGATCCACACTCAGCGTTCTGCTATGAGCTGCCTCCTCTGGGAAACGCTTCACACCCAGCACCCCAAGACCCCAGTCTCAGGGAGTCAGAGTGCTGGGGACAGCAGGGCGGGGTCTCTGGCCCACACGCGAAGAAGCTCCACACTGCCCGCGGGCCTGGCGCTCACTCGGCCTGGTCTCTGGACAGATCACGCCATAGGTTTCGAGCAATCTGTCTAATGTCCTTTCCCCAGCTTCCCTTCTAAGAGACACCTGGATTATGTGTTCGGCTAAAAAACTATGTTCTTCAGCCTCCTTTGTAGAAGGGTTGGCCATTGAGACATAAGCATCAGAGAGTAAAAAGCTTTCAAGGAAAACGTCTTGCCCCTCCAGTCCTCAAGCTACAGGGAAAGCAGGTCCGCGGCAGGAGCCCCACTAACCTCCTTGGGGCTGTGAGGGAGAGGCCGGAGCGTTCCAGAGAGCCTGGCTGAGAATCGAACCTCTGGACTTCTAGACTCTCAGGGTCTAAACCTTCGTGTACTGAACTCGCTAGAGCATGAGTTCTAGAAAGTGAAGTCGCTCAGTCACGTCCGACTCTTTGCGACCCCATGGACTGTTGCCCACAGGCTCCTCTGTCCATGGGATTTTCCAGGCAAGAGTACTGGAGTGGGCTGCCACTCCCTTCTCCAGGGATCGAACCCGGGTCTCGTCCATAGCGGGCGGGCTCTTTACCAGCTGAGCCACAGGGAAGCCTTCTGTTTCTAAGCGGCACGCTGATGGAACATGGGCACGCACTGACTCTGACCGTCGTTCACGTGTTCGCTCACACCAGTGTGGCTGGTAAAAGTCAAGCCTACTTGTCAGAACCGATGAATAAAAATAGCTTTTAGTCATCTTTTTCTCAACAGGGAACAGGAGAGGTGCAGCTGTGTTTGCTGGGGAGCCTGGGAGCCTCTGAATCTCACACCCATGAGGCTGAACGTCACTAGTCTCACTGGAGCCTCCGCGTGACTTTCCGAGGCCGGCTCCCTGCCTTCTCTTTCACTCCGCTGGCCTCACTCAGGACTGCTGTGGCAGACAGACCAGCTAGGAGTGAGCGAAACTCCCAGGCTTCTGAGAGAAAGCCACACTCTACGTACACACACACCCACTCACACTCACACACACACACACTCACTCACACCCTTCAAAAGGCAGGATGTGTAGCTAGGTCTGGGCTCACATCCTTGAGTCACATCCACCCACACACGGGAGAAAGGATGCCAGTCAGCCCCGGAACAGGGACCAGAGCGCTGGGAGTTCATCAGCGAGGAAGGAAAGACAGAGAGGGGAGAGGGCAGGGGGTCACAGTGGGGGAGAGGAGCCGACCGCACTTCCGGGGCGGGGCGGCCGAGGTTACAGGCCCTGAGAACAGGAAAGAGAGCCCTGCTTCATAGGTACACGTGTGAGCGTGAGCGCAATTAAATACAGTAACTTCCCACCTAGCTACAGAATTGAATGTGCCAAATAATTCTGTATTAACTGCCTGTGAAAAGGCACGGTGCTTTACAGCCTGGATTCCTCGCCTGTGTTTAGTGGTTTATTAATTAGAAATGACATGTTCCACTCCACAGTTTGTCTTCCTGTTATTTTCATCAAACAGACCACAATCCCAAGTTCAGGCAGACCAAACGTATGTAAAAAATAAAATTATGAAATTTGTTTAAAAAGAAGGAAGAGTTTTATTCCAGTTCTGTTAATTCAGTGACACAGATTAATAGCTACTGAAGTGTGGCTCAGGGCAGAGCAGATCAGATCAGCAGCATCTGTAATCACAGCAACTGGTTCATCTTCCTGCATTTAAGTTCTAGTAAGACCCTTGAATATTTTTCTCTTAATCAGTTTACCAGTTTCCAATCTTATTTACACTAATTTTTTAACCAGAATAATTAGAGAAAAGCAAGCTTTAACCAAGTCTGTTATCACTAGTTATAAATTAGTGGGGATTCCCTCGTAGCTTGGTTGGCAAAGAATCTGCTTCTGATGCGGGAGGCCTGGGTTTGATCCCTGGGTCGGAAAGTTCCCCTGGAGAAGGAAATGGCAACCCACTCCTGCACTCTTGCCTGGGAAATCCCATGGATAGAGGAGCCTGGCGGGCTGCAGTACGTGGGGTCACAGAGAGGACTTAGTGACTAAACCATGAATGGGTAAACGCTGACCGTGTGAACTGGAAAAGGCCCTGATGCTGGGAGGGACTGGGGACTGTGTGAAGTTCTAACTGTACAGCTGAGGGTGGTGCCAGCGCTCTCACAGGTAAAGAAAATCTGGGTGGATTTAAGGCAGTAGCCCCTTTCTGAATAAATGAAGCGAAGTAAAATCGCTGCTGATACGTCTGTACTAGAAGGACCCTTCCTTCTGGTTTGAAACTGACCTCCTCTAAGAGCCCTTCCTTTCCTCTCTGTCTTACTCCGTGCTCTGCTGCTTCTTCAGTCCAGTTCAGTTCAGTTCAGTCGCTCAATCGAGTCTGACTCTTTGCGACCCCATGAATCGCAGCACACCAGGCCTCCCTGTCCATCACCATCTCCCGGAGTTCACTCAGACTCACGTCCATTGAGTCCGTGATGCCATCCAGCCATCTCATCCTCGGTCGTCCCCTTCTCCTCCTGCCCCCAATCCCTCCCAGCATCAGAGTCTTTTCCAATGAGTCAACTCTTCGCATGAGGTGGCCAAAGTACTGGAGTTTCAGCTTTAGCATCATTCCCTGCCGGCGACGGAATGAAACACCAACACTGCAGAGTGGTTTAAATCTTTATATTTTAACACTTGCTTCTTACAGCTGCTTTATTTTATATCCCTTGCACAACAACCTACAGGGCAAGCTGCCAAGCACTATGATTCCGAGACTATACAGTGCGCAGGCGCAGGGCAAAATAACCTTTACCTTGACTTATTTACTGCAGCTAAGACTTTGTTTTGGGGAACTTCCTTATCAACTTAGAATCCGCTTTGTCCCAGGGTCTGTTCCTTTTGAGGAATCAGAGAAACATCCTTGTGTGCAAGAAATGTTCTTTTCCCACGGGAACAAACAGGATTCTTAGCTGAACATCTCGTTTGCAAGAATGTTCAGCCCTGGTTGAGAGTCTCGTTTGCAAGCACTTCTCAACCTTCCTTAAACCTAGTTTCCTACACTGGGCAGAACATCTCGTTTGCAAGAATGTTCAGCCCTGGTTGAGAGTCTCGTTTGCAAGCACTTCT
Source organism: Capricornis sumatraensis (assembly GCF_032405125.1). Classification (NCBI taxonomy): domain Eukaryota; kingdom Metazoa; phylum Chordata; class Mammalia; order Artiodactyla; family Bovidae; genus Capricornis; species Capricornis sumatraensis. Next base: position 54,155,936 of record NC_091090.1, on the reverse strand, counting down.
CAACCTTCCTTAAACCTAGTTCCCTACAATTCCCTCCAAAGAAATCCCAGGGCTGATCTCCTTCAGAATGGACTGGTTGGATCTCCTTGCAGTCCAAGGGACTCTCAAGAGTCTTCTCCAACACCACAGTTCAAAAGCATCAATTCTTCAGCGCTCCGCCTTCTTCATAGTCCAACTCTCACATCCATACATGACCACAGGAAAAACCATAGCCTTGACTAGATGGACATTAGTTGGCAAAGTAATGTCTCTACTTTTGAATATACTATCTAGGTTGGTCATAACTTTTCTTCCAAGAAGTAAGCATCTTTTAATTTCATGGCTACAGTCACCATCTGCAGTGATTTTGGAGCCCAGAAAAATAAAGTCTGACACTGTTTCCACTGTTTCCCCATCTATTTCCCATGAAGTGATGGGACCGGATGCCATGATCTTCGTTTTCTGAATGTTGAGCTTTAAGCCAACTTTCTCACTCTCCTCTTTCACTTTCATCAAGAGGCTTTTTAGTTCCTCTTCACTTTCTGCCATAAGGGTGGTGTCATCTGCATATCTGAGGTTATTCATATTTCTCCCAGCAATCTTGATTCCAGCTTGTGCTTCTTCCAGCCCAGCGTTTCTCATGATGTACTCTGCATATAAGTTCAATAAGCAGGGTGACAATATACAGCCTTGACGTACTCTTTTTCCTATTTGGAACCAGTCTGTTGTTCCATGTCCAGTTCTAATTGTTGCTTCTTGACCTGCATACAGATTTCTCAAGAGGCAGGTCAGGTGGTCTGGTATTCCCATCTCTTGAAGAATTTTCCACAGTTTATTGTGATCCACACAGTCAAAGGCTTTGGCATAGTCAATAAAGCAGAAATAGATGTTTTTCTGGAACTCTCTTGCTTTTTCCATGATCCAGCGGATGTTGGCAATTTGATCTCTGGTTCCTCTGTCTTTTCTAAAACCAGCTTGAACATCAGGGAGTTCACAGTTCACGTATTGCTGAAGTCTGGCTTGGAGAATTTTGAGCATTACTTTACTAGCATGTGAGATGAGTGCAATTGTGCGGTAGTTTGAGCATTCTTTGGCATTGCCTTTCTTTGGGATTAGAATGAAAACTGACCTTTTCCAGTCCTGTGGCCGCTGCTGAGTTTTCCAAACTTGCTGGCATATTGAGTGCACCACTTTCACAGCATCATCTTTCAGGATTTAACCACAATAACAATAAGTGGGTCATACCCACACAGAGGAAACAGATAACATGAGAAGATACGTGGTAACAGAGTTTCAGAGACTGGAGGCAGATGGATAAATGATCCGGACAGGAGAGCGGAATCTCAGGACAGCAGAGGGACATGGAGAAGCAACCGGGTTATTCCACAGGACACTGGAAAGCTTTGAAAAATACCAAGTATTTCACCTTAGTCCCAGAGATTACAATTTAATTGGTCTGGCCTGTGGTCTGGACACTTGAGTTTTTAAGGACTTCCTGGTGATTCTAACATGCAGACAAGTGTTGGCATTTCGGCCGTAGCACGAAAACCAGAGGCTAAAACTAATGGAACAAAGCAAGCTGGAGGCAGCAGAGGTGATGTAAGAAAGAAAACTGTAAAAGAAAACTCATCAATGCGCTCATGAAACGTGCTCAATCTCTGTTACTAGAACAGGATTTACATAAAAGAAGCGCTCAGAGAATAGGAAAGAGTTGTTGGAATCGATTCCGATAGTTGACAAGAGAACTTAAAGGAACCCCCACAATAAAGAAAACTCCCCGAAAGCTGAGCAGAGAAGGAAAACAGACATGAAAGGGTAAGAGATTCCAAGACCAGGGGATCCAACACTCACATACTAGGAGTTCCAGAACGGAAACGAGAGAGTATGGAACTGCCCAAGACAGCTTCCCAGACGGAAGGATGCAAGAACGCTCGGCAGAACAGGAGACGCAGAGGTTGCTCAGAAGCGCTGGGGGGCCACCCCCAGCCCAGGCTCTCCCGGGGCCCGCCCGGCCACACTGGCACCCCGAGATGGCGAGTGCTCACTGATTTTCCACGCTCCCTCTTCATCGCAGCCCAGCCGGAGCACCTCGTAAAGTTACGGTTTTGGCTTTTGGCATCTTCAGTGAGAGCTCAGGTGGAAGTGGTCGGGCTGTGGGTGCTTCTGGCCCCAGGCAGCCCCGGCTAGACAGACGCCCTTCCTGAGGCTGTTAGCACTTGCGGGAGCCTCACTGTTTCTGGGCTCTTCTCCACAAAGCGATTCTGTCTGCTTCCATCCCCATCTCCCCGGCTCTCCGGTGGGCCATTCTGAAGATGGCCGTCCCCCTTCAATGCCCTGCAGCCAGGAACGGCGTTTCTGCTCCTCCCTTGGCACCTGCGCGGGTGGGCTGGACGCACAGGCGCTTTTCGGTAGCCTAGACATCACCACCAAACCCTGCGTCCCGGTGCTCCTGCTCCCGAGGGTCCAGAGGGGGCTTGCTCTGGACAGGGGGCTTCTAGGGGAGAGCAACAGGAACCCCAGAGGGTCCGGACCCAGCGAGGCTCTGACTCTGACGCAGCTGGCTCAAGCCCTAACTCAAGCAGGAAGACACCATTTGTTGCCCTAGCTGAGGAACAGAAATGCGAAGAGTCCGTGGTAGCTTTCTGGAAAATTGCGGGGAAGGAAAAAGGGCTTTTTTTTTTTTGGCCAAGCATTAATAAAATATTCACATCACAGAAATTCATACTTCAAACGTTTATGGTCGGTTGCTAACCTCATATGTACCGAGGGAACAAACACCAGGACTCCATATTGAAACAAAGTGAAAGGCCTTACAGCTGGCAGTGGCCCCGCGTGCACCTCGCCCTAGCTCCAGTTATGGTATTCTGACACGCGGGTCCAGGTTCGAGCCCACGGCCCGGCCAGGCCGCCCTGGGAGGGGCAGACCCCAGGATTCGGAAGGTCCTCCTGGTCCACCAGGGTTAGCCTCCTCGCCTCTTGTCTTCGAGAGTCTCTTGTCTCACCGGGGAGCAAGCAGAGCTTCCCTCGTTGCCAGCTGCACATGTCAGCCCAGAGGTAAGGGCGCCGGTTTCTGAAGAGGCAAGGAAGCAGCCTCTCCGACGTACACAGCTGTGGACATCCAAAAATGGCACAGAGACCCTGCAGCTGCAGGACCGCAGAAAGCGTGAGGAGTCTCAGGTTACAGACAGACGCTACAGCAGCAGAGACGCAGTGGGTGTCGGGGAAGAAGGGGGTCGGGCACACAGCGCCGTCGCCTTTCGCCAGGAAACGGCTCACGTACCTTGAGACCGTAGGTGAGTGGTTTCTGAAACCAGATCCCAGAGTCAGGTGTCCGCCTAAGGAAATCCCACCCTTGATGTGGTCCCCTGTGGCTGGACTCGGGGAAGACAAAAGCCGAGGCGGGAGACACGGGGGATTGAGGAGTCTCAGACCTGACGACGTAATTAACTGTAATTAACTGGACGGTCCTTCAGGCTAAAACAGACCTCTGTGTACACGTCTTACTGCCGGCTTCTTCCCTCCCAGCAGGAGAGACAAATCCCCTGACGCTCTGAGCTGTGACCATGTCACAGGCCGCTGCTTTCTGAAGTGAGGTCCCCGTCGAGTCCCCGTGGGGCTTCAGGGAACACGGATGTGGGCAGACGGGTGGCACCCCAGGAGCTTCAGGAATTTGCTCTTTCTGGTCAATCTTCACGACTCTTGAAGAACTGGCTCCTTTAACAGAATCAGAGACCCTTGAAAATGAAAGCGATCCACCAGGAACTCAAACACAGGCCCTTGGATTCTCTTGCTCCACGATTCTGGTCACAAGGAAGGAGTGGGACCCTGGGGAGCCCCACAAGGTTCTGGGGGTAAAAACGGGTGCTGAGAAGGGAGGTGGGGAAGCATCAGGAAAGGGGCTGGGAAACCCCTGAGAACAGACACTCTGTCACAAGAAACGTGTTTCAAACTTCTAGAATCCTAAGAATCACCTGAGCAGGACTCGCAGAGATCTGATGCTTTGGTCTGGAGGGGCTGGCCCACGTCTCACCGCTAGGTCACCATTGGCAGTGACGGCCATCTGAGGATGCAAGACAGCCCGGTGGCCCCTGCTTAACCCACCAGGCGGTCACATGGCCTCCCCTCCACACAGGCAAACCGGGGCCCAGAAAGTGCCGCAGGACTCCAAGGCCCTGGGCGGGAGGGCGCAGCGCCGGCCTCTGTTTCTAAAGGTCAGCGGGCACCGCAGCTTGACCAAGGTCCCCACAAGGGCCAGGCGGCCCTGGGCGGCGGTCCTGGGCGGGCAGCCTGTCTGTCCTTTTTGGGGGGGAAGGCCGTCCTCAGACGTAGAGCTTGGGGGTCAGCGACTCCTCCCTGCTCTCTGCAGGGGTGCGCGGTGCCCCCACCACTCAGGAGGGGCCGCTCACTTGTCTGCAATTCAGCCCAGCCCGTCAGGCACCGTTTGAAGAGGAGGGCCAACAAGGAGAGCGCCTGGCGCCGCAGCTGCGGGAGGCTCACGCCTTCATCAGCGCCTGGGGCCGCACCCTGGGCTCCCGCCACCTCCCTCTCACCCAGCACCCACGGGGGCCCTTCTTATCCTGTGACTTGACCACCAGGTCAGGTGGGGCTTCAGAACCCAGCAGGGCCGTGGGGCCATTTCGCTTCCACCTGGTTACCATGGTGAGCACAAGTCCTCTGCATCCGGCCGTCACCGACGTGGAGACCCAGCACAGCCACACCTGCTGCTTCCTGACCGTCACGCCCGTCCACCCAGCCCTGCCTCCCCGTCAGCCTCTCTCCGTCCCCCGCAGCGCCCCCAGGCCTCCCTGTCTGCAGCCCGGCCGTGTCCCTCTCCCCCGCTGGGCTGTGACCACCCCCGACACTGTAAGGACATCAGCGCCCCTGCAGTGGGCCACGGGAGTCCCCACGCCCTCCTGGTTCCAGCCCCCCAGCTGGGCCCACACCTGGCCTCTGGGTTCCAGCGTCAGCCCGCGGCCACGATCACAAAGCACTCCGTGCTCACAGGCTGCGCCCTGTTACCGCGAAACTGAGGAAACAGGAGGTCCTGTGGAATTTGAACATCAGAGAAGCAATGAGGAACTGGGGTATAAGTATGCCCAAATACTTCACGGACATACGCGTGCTAGAGTCGACGCACTCCTTCTCTGGAGTTCAGATTGCAGGGGCTCCTGAACTTTCCCTGGCAGCCCTGCCCGACCCCTGCCTGCAGCACTGGGCCAGACGCCCTCCTGGGCCTCTGGGGACACTTTCCAGATGGTGGGGTCAGCTCATCAGATGTGCTGTAGTAACAACCTCCTGAGGAGATGCTGAAGGCCTTATTTTGTTTCCTTCTAGGAGGCTCCCACTCAGAGGTTTGTCTCAGCGTTTACACACCAAAACCCCTGGGAAAGCAGTTTTTGACAAAGTACAAAGGAGCCTCCTAAAACCCACACTGGGAGCCACAGTCTCTGTGATTTTTCGTTGACATAACCCCGAAGGGTCACTGGAGCCAGTCCTCCCAGCAGGACCCCTAGGCCAAGCAGCCCTGCCCCGTCCAGGTGGAGACGCAGCCAGCAACCATCCGCCTCCTCAGGCACCGTCCTCCCAGGAAACCCACCATGCTCCTTCACAAACGCATTGTTTTATTTGGAGTCTTAGGAGTAAACTGTCAGCGGTTCCCCAGGAATGAACGGATAGTTGGCTGACAGCAAACTCGCCATTCCAGCAAGACATCCGCTGTGTGTGGTTCACAGGCTGAGCAAAGCCGCCTGGGGAGGAGACGGGTGGACTGAGGGTCAGCGGTGGTTGAGCCCCTGGGGCTGAGCCCACGGAGGAAAGGACTTCTCCCACAGGCGTCACCAGCTGGCCAGGACATCAGGCCACCAGGCACATGGAAGGACGTCCCTGCAAATCTACCGCCCAGAGGGAGCAGCTCTGAAAATTTTGCACCAAGAACTTTGCCAGCTTGGAGTGACCCTTGAGCCCAGGAGGACCACTCAGCGCAGGAGGAGAAAGGATGAGAAAACAAAGGAGGAAGTCAGGCCTCAAAAACCCAGCTTCCCTTAAGGGCACGTCGAATAGAGAACTCCAAACAGCCCCAGAGCAGGTCCTCTGTGGTTAAAGCCTTGGGCATTTACTTATGAGGCTAATTCTCAGGCCACATTCTCTTACTCAGCACTTTTAATCAAAATAATCAGTCCAGTGTCTGGGGAGGACAGGGAAGAAGGAGTCAGTGTAAGAACCCCCGGTTTCTAATGAAATATTTAAAAACCCAAGACAGGGACGCTCTGTCCTGTTTAATACAGAGGAGGCTCTTACCACACACCCCCATACCCTGGGGTTTCTCTATTTGCCAAGGGAAAAAATAGAATTTATGCACCTTAAAAAAAATATGAAGTGAAAAAGTATCCATTAGCACAGCAAAGACCCATTTCCAGGAAACAGGTTTTAAAAGAGAATTCTTGACATCCTGAGGTTAAGCCAGGAGGTGTCATGACTTTGAACGTGGACGATGAAAGAGCCACTGTGTCCAGGTGCGGCTCAGGCCCGCCTCGTTTCATCGTTAAGGGAGGCTGGTTAAACCTCTGGTTGTGATCCAAAAATATCCTGGCAGTTAGCATCCTGCATTAAAATTTATAAACCACGAAAGACCTTTTCTCACAGAAAAGTTAATTCAGGCTGGATGGCCTGAAAAAAAAAAGTATTTAAAAGGGGTAGTCATCAGAAGTGGTTATGTGGGAAACTAGAGGTAAGTAATGCTTTTCACTCCCCTAAAACATACTAAAAATATAGCAACAGTAATTTCAGAAGGAAGGGAAGTGGCACCAGGTGTAATTTCATTTCTAAGAAGTCCCAGGAATGAGGCCTGGAACCACCAGAATTAACTTTCAGGGGTGATTAAATACAGGCAGGGCTGTGAGCAGGAACTCGGAGCTGGGGGAGTGTGTCCCCACCTTGGTATCGGGCTCAGGCAGCCCCAAGGCTCCCCCTCTCTCGGCCTGGCCGGGCCAGTCAGCAAGGGCGTCTTCTCTCCTGCCGCCTCCCTCTCCCTTCACTCCAAGCCTTAATTATTGAGCGCCTCCTGAATGTCAGCATGTCAGGTGAGAGCTGAGACGCCAATTGCTCCAGGGGACCTCCCCAGCGCCCCCAGACTAGGCAACCCCCTACACCCACTCCGCTCTCAGCCCTCCATGCCCCTTCCTTGCCTGCCTGCTCCCTAAGACCAAGGGCAGAGGGGAGCCAGGCGTACGTGTCGCCCCCCCGCCCACCCCACACCCCCGGTGCGTGCTCAGAGAGGAGCTGGGCAAAAGCCGGATTCTGAGAGTCCAGCTTCACAGACCCGGAGTCTCTTCTATTCCGAACGGACCTGGAGACTCGGCTCTGAAGTGACATTGAGGGGACTGGCCAAGAAGAGGAAGCGGCAGCAAAGACAGGGTGGCCGTCGCAATGGCTGCTGGAGCCTGCCCCTGGCCCTGCAGCGAGGGGTCAGCGGACCCCCGCCTGCACCCGGGCCGACCCCGCTCTGCTCGCCTAAGTGAGACCCGAGAAAGCCCTGAAGGGGCCCGCCTGCAGGCCTGGCCCAGACACTCAGCCCGAGCTTGGAGAACCTCCAGCCCCAGGAACCAAGCCGGGACTGCCCATCCGGTTTTCCTCCTGATCCAGACAGCCTGACATTTCAACCTCGGCTAAACGATGAGCTTTTAGACGGAGCCGCAGTGCCGCGCGTCTGCGGTGCTGAGCGCTTTCCGCGCAGACTGGGCACACCTGTGCGCCAGCCCCCAGGAGGGCAGCATCACCAACGCCCAGGTCACCCTCAGAGCGGGGGCCGGAGTGGCCGACAGCTAGCACGCTGGGCTCTGCAAACTGCACTTCTCTGTCCTCCTCGCTGGAGCCCAGCGGGAATGGTTCTTGGGAGGCATTTAGCAAAGGCTTCCACTCGGCCTGAGCAGAGCCTGTGAGTCTCTGCACCTCTGGTCACAGACTGCGGGGCCAGCCCGTCCAGAGCGTCTGTCTGAGCTGGGTCCTGGCCTTGACGGAGTTCACCACCAGCTCTAGAGGGCACCCCCCGCCCCGCCCCCAGGTTCTGCTGCTCTGTGCAGGCCGTGCTGCTGCTGCTGCTGCTGGTAAGTCGCTTCAGTCGAGGCCATGCTGAGGGAAGCCCAGAGGCCACTGATGTCCGGGTTGGTGCGGGACAGGCACTCTGGGAGGGAAGCAGAGGCTGTCACTCAGGCCCCAACGCTGGAAATGGGGAGTGTTTGCAGGAATGGCCACAGGGACTGCCCCGGCCTTCGTTGGCTCCCAGAGGCCTCACGCTGCAGAAGCCAGGCCTTCTCTCCACCTGGGCTTGGATGTTCCTCCCAAACATTCCTCCGCTGCCACCTCCCCTGACCCGCTGCCCACGGGTGCCCTCTCCAGCTATTTGTGGACATGTGTAGGGCCCAGAGCACTCAGGCTGGATTTCATTCAGTCTCTCAAGTCGACTCACGGAAGATCTGCTTCACTGTAATTCTCCGCAGAGACAGGCCCGTCCACCTGCTTGGACACAGGGCGACCTGACCGCCGGTTCTTCCGTAAACCTTGTGTAACATCTTCCTTCTGCTAAGATTCTTAATCTGTTGACTTTATCATCATGAACCCTCTTTTGCTACCCAACTAACAGCACAAAATGTTTACTGCAGCAACTAACTTACACAAAGATAAGAGAGTTATGGCAGCAGTGGAAATACATCCCCAAAACTAGCGTTCCCGACTCCCCACGAAGCCGTTACCCCAGAGACCAAACGAGCGCTCAGAGGGCAAGAAACTCGATGACATCAGCCAGCATTCACCTATGTCTCAGAACCAAGAGGCTCCTGACGTGCGTGCTGTGTGCTCAGCCTTAACCTACAGATAAGGAGACGTCGGGGTCACAAGACTAACTTGATTAGAAGAGATGCATACTGAGTACACATCACACAAACAGCAAATATTTCAAGGACCAAATATGTTTTACAGCCTGACCAACCCCCGGCAGAGACACGGTATCATCTTTTCAGTTGGCAGTGGGCGTCTTCTGGTGCCAGCAAGCCCCAAGAGGGAAGGAGAGTCAGCTGCACAGGAATCGGGTGGGGTCCATAGGGCACGTGGGGTCCCTGAGAAGCCCCAGAGAGTGTCAGAGGCACAGGTTGCCTCGTGGGGAGTCTGGTGCTGTGGTTTCAGGGGCCTGAGGTTGGAATATCCACCAAGTACTAGGCGATTCTCACCTGCAGGAGTTTGGGAAATGCCGCCCTGGGACGTCCCAGGTGGTGCTAGTGATAAAGAACCCACCTGCCAGTGCACGAGACGCAGGAGAAGCAGGTTCAATCCCTGAGTCAGGACGATCCCCTAGAGGAGGAAGCAGCAACGGGCTCCAAGCTTCTTGCCTGGAGAATCGCTTGGACAGAGGAGTCTGGCAGGCTATAGTCCATGGAGTCACAAAGAGTCGAACATGACTTAAGCAACTTAGCACGCATGCCCTGGATGAGCAAATATCAGAGAGCCACACACGTGCTCAGAGTCAAGGTCACTTGTCCAATGTGATGGGCGGGACCCAGGTGGACTCAGGAGCTCCAGACACAGGGACCTTCCCCCCAGCCCTAGGAGCTTCAGGATCAGGGCCACCCTGAGTAGACGCCCTGGATCCAGCCGCCCCCCACCAGATGCTGTGCCTACACGCTAGAAGGGCCTCCGTCACTAGAAGGGCCTCACAGATGACCCCTTTACTCAGTTAGACTGCCTGCTGCCTTGTGGACAAGGGCTGACCAAGGAATTTCCACGACACAGAGGCTCTTCAGGGGCCCCCACCTTTCAAAGGGGCCAGGAACTTGGGGTCCACCTGGAGAGGACCAGTGACCTCACGGGGGAGGCAGGCCACGCCCAGCACCTCACACGTCCCTCCCCCCAGCTCATCTAACTGGCCCTAGTACAAGTTTTGTATTTTGTCAGCCTGAGAAATCTAATGGAAAGAACTATTCTTAGACCTATTTATTTTATCAAGGAAAATATGTTCTTAAAATGTTCAAGAAAGGATATTGTCTGGTTCCCAAGAAATTGCCTGACAAACCCCTGCAAAGATGTACACACTAAATACACACACCCACATGCATACATACATATACACACGTGCACACAAGCATTCTGGATGTGTGTGTGCATATGTATATAATGAAGGCCATCCCTAGTGGCTCAGATGGTAAAGAATCTGCCTGTAGTGAGGAAGACCCAGGTTCGATTCCTGGGTCAGGAAGATCCCCTGGAGAAGGGAATGGCAACCCATTCCAGTATTCTTGCCCAGAGAATTCCACGGACAGCGGAGCCTGGAGGGCTGCAGTCCATGGGGTTGCAGAGAGACGGACGTGACTGAGCGACTAACGGTTTCACATGCCTGTAATATGCAAGCGTGTATTCACAACTGTGGTAACAACTGTTCTCCTGTCAGGAGCTTTTTCACAGTAAACATGAATGAACCCTTCGTCCTTCAACTGCAGGAGGTATCGAATATTCTACCGCTTTTTACCCTTCGATGCGCACAGGAGTCACCAATGGACCTTGTTAAACAGCAGATTCCTGACCTGACCGTCTGCACCTCTAATCAGCTGCAGGCGACGCAGGCAAGCCATGGACCGCCCTCTGAGTAACAAGATCCTGGTTTGTGGTGAATGACCGTCTTCATCACACAGAAAACAATGACTGTCAAAGATCAGAATACCTTAGAGAAACAAATAAAAACCATGTTCAAATAAACTTATTCTTGGAAAAATTAATCTCAAAAGAGGCTTCGGAATCTATACAATGCCTCCTGGCCATGACGGTAAGCAATGCTCCCTGGATTTTGTGAGAGCCGTTCCAGAATGCAGGCTGGTAGACAAATGTCGGCTTGAGAGGAGGAGGCAGCAGGTAAGCAGGGCGACGCCCTGATCTGTGTGTCAGTGACGCACACCTGTGTGCGTCAGATCACGCTGACTCCCAAGGCCAGCCCTGCCCACATCAAGATGAGTAAAACACACTCGAGCACCCTCATGGGACTCGGGGAAATTTTCCCACCAATATTATTCCCACATCCTGCCCTTTGGAGGTTGGCCCTGCCCATGACTTTGTTTGAATAGTTGAAATAAGTGTGTTAATAATTATCCTAACTTCTAAGGTTTAAAGTATGGAACAGTCCCTAAACCGTGTTAGGAATAACTAGAACACAGACAGACTGGACCCGCGCGACACAAGTGCCGTGAAAGATATGACGAGACAGAGCAGGCTCCCCACGGGGAAGCCCCAGCTTCTCAGGGGCAGAGCAAGGTAGTTACCAGAAAGGGCATCAGAACTGCCCGCACACGCGGCACAGGGCACGCACAGCGCCCCGGAAGGGCGATGCGGGAGGGTGGATTAGAACCAACCGCGGTGGGGTGTGAATCTGGCCCTGAGGACAGATGGACCCCCAAGGGCCCAGAAGAGAGAGGATGAGGCAACGTGCGGTGAAAGGCCTCCGACCCAGTCCCCAGGAAACTGGGAAGGAGATTCTGGGCGGCAAGAGAGGAGAGGAGAGGAGAGTCCCTCGGGAAGCCGGCCAGTGGGGGTCTCGGCAGGAGAGCAGTCAGACCACGGGGGGAGGCCAGCGCCACGCACACCCACGTGTGGTCTATGAGCCTCTCTCCACAGCAAGCTCTGCATAGCCTGCTTTAGACGACAGCAAGCCTGTGGGGTCGGGACTCTTGACCCCAGGTGAGGAAGCAGGTGAGAGGCTGGGTAATACGCTCAGTGTCACAGAGGCAGCACAGGGGACGTGAAATCCACGCCTGCGGTCTCACACTAATCTGTGCGCACAGCAACCACGGCTCACCTCGTATTTTCTCACTAACTACAATGTGTGTAAAAGCACCTGCAAAAATACCGAACACCACGATAAAAGCTGAACAAGCTGGTCCCTGGATTATCCACCTTCCCTGTCTATCGCCCACCATCTAAAGACAGTGGGAAGTCAAATCCATTCAAGAGTCTGGACTTATGACTACAGTTAATAAACTACAGACTATAAAAACTGTTATGTATTATACAACAAAGAAGTATCTTAGGTACGCTGACACACAGCATTTAGCTTATAATTTTACAGCCTTATTACATGTTTGAGAAAATCATTAGTTCCAATGTTTTGCCTCCTGGCTTCTCCTCTGCCCAGGAACCAGTGGCTGAGAACAGGCGGGCGGCAGCCTCAAGACGCTGGTTTCAACAACCGGAAGGTGCAGCCACTGTGGGAAAGAGCGCGGAGGTTTCTCAGAAAACTAAAAATATAGCACCGGACAACCTTGCACTCCCACTCCTGGATACATATCCAAAGAAAACGGAAACACAAACCCAGAAAGACACGTGCAGTCCAGCCTCCACTGGAGCACTGCTTCTAACAGCCAGGGCATGGAGGTAAGGGAAGGGCCCATCAACAGACAAGTGGGCAAAGACGTCGTGTGCGTGTGTGTGTACAGCGGACTATTACTCAGCCTGAAAAAGAGAATGAAATAATATGTAAAATGACATGTAAATATCATTAAAAGAACTAACCTCGACAGCATCATGCTTAGTGACGTGCTGTGGGATATCACTTATACGTAGGATCTAAAAAATTATATGAACGAATCTACAAGCAAAACAGAGACTCCTAGACGTAGAGAGCAAACTAGTGGCTACGAAAGGGGAGAGAGAAGGGCGGGTGGCAAATAAGGGGTCTGGGGTTAACAGATGCAAACCGCGGGGTATAAAACCGAGCAGCAGTAGGGCGTATCGTACGGCAGAGGCGGATAGAGCCACGACCCTGTAACGACTTTAAACGGAAATACGAATATGCTGAATCACTATGTTGTGCACCTGAAACTAATGTAATACTGCAAATCAGCGACACTTCAATTAATGAATTATTTAAACAAGTTTTAAAACCCAGTTGGAAGGACAAGCCAAAAGTGCTCTGACCTCACGGCAGGACTGCAGTAACTTTTGCAGCTTCTTCCCACAGGAGGTCACTGTTACATCAGTTCCAGAAAAGAGCCTCAATTTGCTGAGAAAAAGACACGGGTCCTTTCTTCTAATCTGTCTACCCAGTCTGGCTGTATTTGCATCAGGGAGTAGAGCAACTGACCAACACAGCAAAGGTGAGACGCTCATCAGAGAATGTGGAGAAAATAGAAGCTGTCCTTAGAAAATTCATCAGAGGTGGTTTTCGAATACTTAATGTTTGATTTCTGGAAACTAAACTCCAGTTAAGTGGTCTGCAAGTTAAATTCCAGCGAAATGGTTGGACACTACTTAGCGACTCAACAGCAACAACAAACAGCCTACAAATAAACCCAGCCGCCTGTCTCGCGTGCGGGGCCGCCTCCTATCTCACGTCTCCTGTGCGGGGCCGCCGCCTGTCTCGCGTGCGGGGCTGCTGCCTGTCCCACGTGCGGGGCCGCCACCTGTCTCACGTCTCACGTACAGGGCTGCCGCCTGTCTCGCATGCGGGGCTGCTGCCTGTTTCACGTGTAGGGCCGCCGCCTGTCCCGTGTGCGGGGACGCTGCCTGTCTCGCGTGCGGGGCTAACTAACCCATCCAGATGGAGTATCGTGGCACACAGCTGCGTAGCTTTGGGTGACTGGCCTCACTAACCCTCGGGTTACTCATCTACAAAACAGAGCAATCACACAGCTTCACAGGACCACTGTACAGATTAACTGGGACGAACAGCTGAGCACGGTGCCTGGAACACAGGAGACACGGCACAAATGCTGCTGATCACGACTGTCGCCCTTCAAGCTGATCGCAGTGGTTCCCACAAGGTCCCCTGAGGCAGTGACGCCATCCAACCATCTCATCCTGGGTTGCCCCCCTCTCCTCCTGCCTTCAGTCTCTCCCAGCATCAGGGTCTTTTCCAGTGAGTAGGCTTTGCACATCAGGCAGCCAAGGGTAAAATACAAACCTAGCCTTAAGAACATAGAAACTTGTTTCTATTATCCTGTCAACTCATCATGCTCATCCTAGAAGGTGGGGAAGAAACAAGACCTTACTCGTGCCATCATCCATTCTTAAATTTTGAAACAACTAGAATCCCTCGAAGGTTCTACAGGAAGACCCCATCGTGAGCCCCTCTGTGTAAGCGTGCGGAGCTGCAGGCTCTGTGAGCCCTTTAAATAACCGACCCCGTTTCACCAAACTCTTCCTCCGCTTCACTCAGCGGGTGCTCGGAGATTCTTCACTGAGCAGATTAGCATAGCGTTCAGGCACAGAGTGAATATTTAAGTGAATACTTCAGCTCTGCCCAGGTAATCAGATGCATTTTTATTCCCGCTTCAGCAAGTACATTCTGAAGGAGCCTGGCTCTTTGGAAAACAGAAACTAAAGCTTTCTGTTGTGTCTGGGTGTCTGGCGGGGAAACACGCCACGGTTGCTAGGACACGCTGGTGCCATGGCCTGATTGCGTGCGGAGGTGCCGGCAGTCTTACTCATCACTGCCTTGATGGCATTGGCGCAAGTGTCGAAACAGCGGAAGAAGCAAAAATTTAGAGCAGAAGAAAAAACTGTTCTGACCTTGCAGACTTCCAAAAGAGTCTTAGGGTCCCCCGGGGGGCCCAGGGACGTCACTGTGAGAACTGCTTGGTCCCAGGACAGACGGAGCTGGTCAGCACAGACTCATCACGGGTTCCCCTGGCCAGCTCCAGCCTTGCCTTCTCTGGGCCCTTTGGGAACACCCCCTCCTTAGGGTTGAGGCTGGATGGTCATCATGTTGAGCATCTTCTGAGCCCTCTCCTGAGAACCCAAGGGGCCTGAGAGACTCGGGAGTCTGGGCCTGCACAGGTTCTGAGAGCTTACGCCTCCTGCTGCTGCCTCCATCCTTCCCCTGGCGCTCGAGGGAGCTCCAACCCCTCTCAGATCGGGGAACCATCCTGCAAACCGTACAAGTGCTGGCCTCAAAGACACCCAGGCTGGGCGTGGCCTGGAACTGACAGGCGCCCCGGGCCAGGCCCCGGGCAGAGCGGCCCCTGCCAGGGCCTATTGTCTGCCGGTCAGGTGTCCGCAGTCAACTGCCTGGCCCACCTGCCCACTGCCAACGCCAAACAGATCAGAGCTGGGCTTGGAATCGCGCGGCTGGAAGGGCCGCACCGTCATACAGCATCTGCGCTGTTCCGAAGGGAGAGTCATTTCTCTGGGATGCAGGAAAAAAATGCATTCACCAACTAAAACCTTGTCTTCACAGTTAATCTCCATCCTTGGCCCCACCTTAACTTTAAGCCCTCTGTTCTGCTCTGTCCGGGAGCTCTGTCATGTCTGACTCTTTGTGACCAGATGGACCGCAGCACACCAGGCTCCCTGGCCCCTCAGTGTCTCCTGGAGTGTGCCCAAGTTCATGTCCATTGAGTCGGTGATGCCATCCAACTAATACGGCCCACGTGGGGGCTCACTGATGAGATGGCTCATGATGTTGACCTCGCAAACAAAGAATAAAACCACAGCGATCCCTGAGACTGAACAAACTGCCCAAACGACGTTCTGTTTTCTCACTGGCGCCTACCGTCTAAAGCTGCGAGACCAGCAGATTCCAGACCTCCGACTGCATGACCGCCCCTTCCGGGAACTTTTCACTGGCGGGTATAAGGAAGACCCCGCCAGAAACGGAGGACACGGGTTCTCCTTAAGGGCCAGGCAGCCTCTCGTTTCCCTCTAACACATTTCCTTTCCTTGCCTGACTGCCCGGCTCGCTTTTTTCTCTGCACTCACCATGCACCGACCATCTCATCGGCTAAGCCCTAAGTGGTACACAAAGCACAGTAACAGGGAGGGTGGCGTCCGCGTTCACTGCTCACGTGTGGAAGGCAAAGCCTACCGGCCGAGGGTCTACTGGACAACCCAGAGGCCGGGCTCACACACCCCTCACGGCCGGTCTGCTCTCTGCCTCTTTCTAGAGCTTCCTCACACCTGGTCACAGAATGGAGCGTCGGCCTGCTTGTCACGACCCCAGCCTTGTGGCTCAGGCTCCCAGCTCCCAGCTCAAGGCCTGGGGCGTCGTTCCCAGTGCAGGAGCCTAAAGAACAGGGGAGTCAGGACGAGGTGGCACCAAAGCCGGAGGCCACGGTCCGAGACAGGTTGCCACCCTGCGAGGGGCCTGCGAGACCTCTCCCGCTGACCCAGGGCCTGCCTCACGGCTGCTGGCCACATCCATATGGGAATGGCCAGCTGGAACTTGGTAGCGATCTTGCCAAGGGCTGCCCAGCCACTTGTGAAGAAGGCTGCCCTCAGAGAAAGACCTGGAGCAGCTGACCTCCAAGGTCTGTGCTTCCCGGCCCCCTGAGCCCCCAACCATCACGGAAATGCCACAGTAACCTGTGCTCCCCGGGACCCCGGGTGGACGAAGCCAGAGCCACGCTCGCAGGGCAGGCCTGGGCTGGGTCTGTCGCTTCTGCACCATCAGGGGACTAACCAGCCCGTGTTTCTCCCTGACCAAAGTTGTGACTGAGGGTGCAGTTACACACAGCTGAAGATGCCGGGGGTCTACCACCCTGCAGCAGGCCCTGGGGTGGCAGGGGACAGAGGATCATGCCCCCCCCCTCACCCTCTGAGGCCTCCTGCCCGGCGACGCAGCCGTCGGGGTCCCCGCTCCCCCTCCCTGAGTGCACGTCTAGGGCAACCCCAGCACCTGCACACATGTGCCCACCTCGGCCCCACTCTCTGCTGGGACCTCAGTGACAGCAGGGAGAACCGGTGAGGGGCGCCAGGTGAACCTGACCGTCAAAGTTTCCTGTGCATCTGCGTTCAGGGGGAGACTTTGGGCCTCTTTGCTCTCCACCACTGTCTGCTTATCACTCCCTGTCTTTGTTATCATTGCTGTGTTTTGAGCAGAAATTTCAAAATAAAGCCCGAAGCGCCCAATCGCCCAAGCGGAAGACTAGGACACAGCCCCCTGAGGCCAACGTCCAATGGTGACGTGAAGTCACCTCTTTACTAGAAGCTTGGGGTGATTTGGGGGTTGTAAACTAAGAAACCATTTTTAAAATGTATTTATGTGTGTTATTGTGCATTTGAACATTTAGAATAAGCACATCGAAACCATGATTTCACTCTATTCTTTGCTAAATATTTTTAATGACTTGATATGTGAAAATATATTAACTAATAGAAGTAAAAGTAATATGTAGGTGTAGCAAAAATCAGGAAGTGGGTGTGAGAAAAATTGGTCTGGGAAACCCTGATAGACAAATGTGCTCTTTACAGTCATCATGTCTTCGGTAAGTGGATCAGGACAGTTTGGTCAATTGTATCTAGGAATCCATTATCAATATGCTGGTCATTTTCTAACCTAGGAACGCAGGCTTGGTTTGCAGTGTTTGTGCATTTTACTACTTTGATTTAACTTTTAGAGAGAGAAAACAAGACATTTTTTTTTCCTATTACACCAAATGACATAAAACTATCGCAGCTTTAATTGTTCTGAGAAGCTAAAATGACACAGACATAAACTGGGGCTCTCACAATCTCACGCGAGCAGAGCTCTGCTCCCCGAGTGCCGGGAGACCTTTCCATTGCTTTATGTCTTCAGTGAAGACTGACGCCCAGATAGTATTCTCTGACACCCTGGAAAGGGGGTTCCTAACACTGCTCTTGCAGACACTTTTAAGACAAGAGGTCGCCCACATTTCCAAATAACCATTCACAACGGAAAAGAGAAGAGGGTATATTGTAAAATCTGACTTAAGAGACATTTTCTTTACCTTTAGAAAGTTATAGCAACATTTGATAAAAGATACACCCCAGAGCACTCCTAATGAGCTCAGCTCCCTGCCGGCCCCTCGTTCGGGACACACCTGGGGGCCACCTCTCAGAGCCAGGGGAGGGGCCTGTTCTTGACCACGCATCCCCCATAGACAGAAATCTATTGCAGGCATAGGCGCGTATCAGCCAACTCCCCCGGAGGCATGTGTGCAACAGCCAAAAAGATTCGGGCTTGGGCAGCAGTGAGCAGAGTGCTCACCGTGTCGGCTCCTTGGAGAGGCGCGGGGCCACCGTGGGGATCTGGCGCCTCGGGTTCTGGGTTCTCCGAGCACCACGGATGCGGAGCTGGCGCTTCTTGTTGAATAAGACAGAAATCTACACGCAGGCATAGACACATGTCAGCCAACTGCCCGGGAGAGATTTTTAACCACAAATTCATATTTTCAATGGGGGCCAAATCCAAAGAGGCAAAAATTAATTCTTTGGGAGAGGTGAAGAAAATCTTACTGTTTTCATGCACAAAGCACAGAACCACCTGCAATACCCACACAGGTACAGAGTGCATCTGGGACAGTACAAATTCAAGGAAGGGGCTTGACTAAGCAGAAAAAAGCCAGACGTCCCTGCGGTGGGGGAGATGGTGATAAGCAGCTCTGCTGACAACCACTTCTTGTAGGAAAAGCAACTCAGAACACCTCCTAGAGTATTTGCTAAACTGCCTCCATCGGCCTAAAGATAACTCATTCTATGCTAATTGATGAAAGAATTAAATAAGTAGAAAGAACTGATTTCCCAGACACAATACTCTCTCTTGGGAAGCGCTAAAGTCTTTAGAATCTGAATTCTTTCTCTTCCTTCAAAATTCTCCTGTTTTCCTGACTGAAGCCCATTCTGAGAGCAGCTGTGGCATCCCAGGAAAGGCAGGGAGGGGCAGAGGTTCCAAGGAAAAGGCACGGAGGCCATCTGTGCTCGGGAGCTTGCTCAGGGGAGGCCGCCACTCTTCTGCAGACACTTCTTAACAAGGGGAAAGGACGTTGTGCTTTGGTGCCATTGTGTCTCCCTCGGTTACATAAGAAGTAGAAGAGGAGATGCTGACATTATTTTTAGCTCTCACAGACAGAAATAGAACGCCAGCTTTCATACATGTCAGGAATGACTGCCTCCAGGTTCCCCGAAAGTTGGTGGAGAGTTGGAGATGTTGACAAGGGCTGCCCACCTCTCCTGATCCCAGCCCCCGCAGGGTGGCCATCCCAGGGGAGGACGAGGCAGGACACACATTCCGTCTGCTGGGGCGAGCCCGCTCCCCGGCCAGAAACACTCAGCTAGGACAGCAGCCACATTACTACCTGGGTGTCCTCAAGAGCAGGGGCCTGTCGGTGACCTCCGCGGGTCATCACGGACCGGAGCACACGCCAGAGGACGGGAGACGAGAGAAGGCACAGGCTACCTGCGATCCAGATGCCTTTTCTTCTGAGTGACATGTCCATCCTGGCCTTCCCGCCCTGACCCTGCGTGAGTACGGTTCCAGGCAGAACTCTGCTCCAGGCAGGAGGCGGTGCTGAGTGGTGGGGTCTGCAGGACCCCGCGGTGACAGTTCCAGTTACACCGTCAATGGCTAATCTGCCTCTTTAAAAAGGAAAAATATGATGGCCTGGGTGACAGATCGCAAACAGGTGCAGGGGCAGAGGGAGGCCGGCTGGCGGCAAGTGGCGCTATGGAGAGCGCGCTTGTCTCCCGTTCAAGGACGATTCGCACCGGGGAAACGGGGCCGCTGCCAGGGAGCCTTCTCCTGCCCACGCGGGCAAGGGACTCGGGGCGGGCGGGAGGGGCACGCACGGCTTTAAACATCACAAACCCTGTGCCCGCAGCTATGTTATTTTGAGATCTAAGTTATAATCACGGTGACCACCCACTGATGGTACAATTTCACCGCGGCGAGGCAGGAAGGGCCTGCAAGTAAACGCACCGATTGCCATCGCGACAGGGGGACCCGAGCTTGGTCCCAGCCCAGCCTCGCCTACTCACAGCCTGATCACGAACAGTTCGTTCTGTTTGGTCTTTGCACATTTGTGCCCGGTGGTTCAGCATTCCGGGAGCTGTGACCCCCACCTCCGCATGGTCCCTTCCTCCCCGGGGACCCTGCTTGTTGGGGGGGGGCAGGGGCTGAGGACCAGAGGACAGGAGGTGAGCACAGTCAAGCCTGGGCAGAAAAAGCAGGGCGCGCAGAGCCAGTGGGGCACAGAGGGGGCAGAAAGAACCGCAGGGGAGAGCAGCCTCAGGTTGCTGAGAACAGGAGCTCCTTGGTCTCCCATTAGGCCAACAGAGTGTGTGTGTGTGTGTGTGTGTGTGTGTGTGTGTGTCAAACAGCAAGTCAGATCTGAGGGAAATACAGCGTGGCGGTTATTTATACGGGTCACAGAGAACTGACAAAAGAGGAAAACCTGGATTTGATTGTGTAAAAGGAATGCTAATTATAGTTATGAGAGTCGTTATCACTCTGAGGTAATGAAACACAGTAGCTATTAAACCATCGTTCACATGTGCCACGTTCATTATGTAAGTTCCACTTTGTTCCAACACCATATTGTGTGGCTTTCCATCTGGTTTATTGTAGTCTATCTGCTCTGTGCTAAGTCGCTTCAGTCATGTCTAACCCTGCGACCCCATGGATCATAGCCCTCCAGGCTCCTCTGTCCATGGAATTCTCCAGGCAAGAATACTGGAGTGCGTTCAGGGACCCACTCCAGAGCTGTGCCCACCTGCAGGAGAGCTGCGCCCTGCAGGGAATCTTCCCGCCCCAGAGCCTGAACCCACGTCTCCTAACGTCTTCTGCATTAGCAGGCAGGTTCTTTGCCACACGTGCCACCTGGGAAGCCCAGGGTATCTGCCACAAGCTTTTAAAAGTCTACACTTCTTAGGTGGTTTCCAACAGTACGTAGACGATAAGAGAACACAAGAAAAGCCTTTCAAAACCAGAATCCAAAGGGAAGCTGGAAAACACAGGAACAAGACACAGTAGAAAAGTGGAATCCGTGGTGTTCTGTCAATTCAAAAAATAAATCAGAGGAAGCGAAGGAAGAGAGGCAAAAAGTACAGTCAGAAGCAGAAAAACGAGTGAAACAGAGAAACCTGGTTAAGAGCAGGAAAGGAAGAATCTGAGCCACCCTGAACTGCGTCGATAGATGGAAGCTGTGGAATGCACAGACAATTTGCTCTTGTTAGGAGAGAAAAGAGTCTTCTAGAAAGAACGTGTGCTTCAGGCCTTCCGCACAGTTTGCCTGCCACCAGAGCGCCTGCAATGCCGAGTAAGTTCCCCTCAGGGCAGCGCAGTGAGGGTTCCTTCTATGCTTAGCTGTGCTAATCTTCTTAAAGAGAGAAGGGATGAAGAGACGGAGGAGAGGTGGAGAGAGTCATGGCGGGCATGTTTTCATGGTCCCTGGAGAGAGAGGCCCGGGATTGTGAAGATTTCCTGTGGCCCCAGCAGGAGGTGGAGACGTGTCAGCCTAGCGCGTCTGCATTCCTGACGACATCCGAGCTGCTGGAAGGCCCTCTCCGCCCACCCCTGCCAAGGCCTGCTGGCCGCCTGGGCACCCGCTCACCGGGCCAGCAAGGGCTCGGGGACTGTGGCCTTGGCAGACACGGACAGGAGAAGGGCTCTGTGCCTCCCGTCCCGGCCCGTCCGTCCCCCGCAGGGCGAGAGAGAGAGATGGGGAAATTTACTGCCGACACCTCTGGGCCCTGAGCCACTCGGCAAGAAACTGAATGGGACACGCGGCCGTTCCTCCCCACCTTCCGCGCGGCCGTGAGCACCGGGCGCAGGCGCCACCGGACATCAGACCCGTCACACAGGACCTTCTCTTAGGACCACAGGGCCAGCATCCTCAGGCGTTCCCTCAGAGGTATCTTAAAGTGTTTCACTTCACAGTCACTTAATTTCTCTGGAGCAGATCATCACCGAAACAGTTCTTCCTGAAAATCTTTGTGTTTCCACCTAGCACCACCTTGCCTACTTGCAAAACTTGTATCACAGAACTTGGCAAAAAATCGTCCTGGAAACCTAATCAAACTCATAGAAACTATTACAAATCATTGGTTATTTCAGAGTTAGCCTATAAGAATACTTCATCTCCCCTGTTCCACAGAAATTAATGAACAGAAAAGGAAACTCTTCTGATTATTCGTTTGCACTGCAAGCAGCCCCAACGAGGAAGTCCTCGGCTCTGACTTCAGTTTTGCTGAGGAAGTGTCTTCTTGGTGTGTGCAGGGCAAGATGTTAGCTCACAGGGGAGGTTGGTCTCCAAACACCACGCTTCAGCCTGACTCATTCCCCCCACCCAGCAAGGTCTCTCTCTCTGTACTCACAGTGAAGAGACTCCTCCCCGCTTCATACCTAATAGCTGTGTTCCACCGTCTGTTGTACCGTTAGAAATGCCCTTCCTACCTGGACAGGGATTTTCGGAACAGAAGCTGGACAAAGAGGAAAGTGAAAGTGAAAGTAAAGTCGCTCAGTGCCTGCAGCCTCCCAGGCTTCTCTGTCCATGGGATTCTCCAGGCGAGAACCCTGGAGTGGGTCGCCACGCCCTCCCCCAGGGGATCTTCCCGACCCAGGGATGGAACCCGGGTCTCCCACATTGCAGGCAGACGCTTTACCGTCTGAGCCCCCCGGGGAAGGACAAAGAGGAATGTTTCCCAAGCTCACTCTGGTTATTAGAAATAATGATCCCTGGCCCTCCAGGGGAACGCGGGGCGTACTTAAACAGACCCGTTTGTTCTGCAAACATTCTCGGTGCCTGTTTGGTACCCTGAGCAGGAGAGCAGGCGAGGTGGGTGGCACGAGGTCCTGACCTTGATGAGGGCGTCCGGGGCAGGGCGACAAACAAGTTCCATCAATCACAGGTGAGGCCCTCTCTGGGCGGGAGGGAAGGGGAGGGGACCCAGGGGTCCGAGCAGGGGACAGAGCCCGCCAGTTCACACCCTTGGACACCCCTCACCGTGACGGGGCCGGTGCTGGGTGCTTGGCATGCAGGCATGTCCACGGCTCAGAGCGGCAGCCCCCGTTGTTGGCGAGGGACCTCCCGAAGAGCCGGCTGCCGGGATGGGGCCTGCCGCCGCCAAGAGCCTGTCCCCGACCCCAGCGGCCACTGTCGACAGCCCTGACCCCTACTCCGTGGGGACCTCGGGGTCCTGAGGGAAACGTGTGCAGAGCAGCTGTGGCCCTCACGCTTCTCCAGATTGCATGCCCAAACCATCGCGCCTAAGAAACTGCGCTTCCACCCAACCCCCATGACCTCTAAGCCGCACGCCAGACCGTGGTGGCGCCCACTGGGAGGGCTGCACATTCAAAGGCCGCCCCGTGGGGACCGCGCCCACCTGGAGGGAACCTCCGGGGAGCGAAGCGCGGGTTCGCCGGTCCCTAGAGCTTCCTTAACTCTACACCGGTGACGACAACACAGAATCTGAGAACCGTCTGACAGATGGGCCCAGGCGTTGCTCACCTGGTTCTTTCCAGATCTCGAATCTTGTTCACCAGAACTTTCTTCCAGAAAGCACTTCTCCACCTCCTCCAGGCACTGCAAAAAGGCCATCTTCTCTAGCTGGTCACTGCGGTAACACGCGTTGCTTCCTCCCAGCCTCTTCACTGTTAGCATCTTGGTGGGGAATCCGAGGAAGTCCGTGTCTGGAGTGTGGTCTCTGTCCCCCTCGGTCTCTGATTTGTAAATGAGGACACAGTCAGCATGACTCTTCTCTCCACTGCAAGAGGGAGAAACAGCTCCCATCACCGAGACACACGTTTGACTCTTTGGGAAAATGTACAGTGGGAAGTTTGAGGTTGCTTCTATTTTAACTAGAGAAAGGGCCCCAAACGAGGATGAGAAATGCAAATATTAACCTTGAGTCTCACATGTTGGGACTTTGAAAGGAAAAAGCTTTCTCTCCCTTCTTTTTCCTACAAAAGCAAGTAGTGAGAAGCAACCTTGAGCGTCACGGGGCAGCCGATTGTCCCCTCATTGCCTCAAAGAAGATCTAGGCTAAGTGGCCAGTTTAAGGAGACAGTCTCTTCGGGTTTAACTGGCTTGCTGGCCTTGCCCCTCCAGCCCCGGGCAAGGACATGGGAAGGGCATGCTGTGTGAGGAAGGGGCCCCCTGGGCTCCCCCGGGGAATTCTGCCCCCTCGGGGTATTGTTCTCACCAAACGTGCCATTTTCAGAGCCTTTCGCTGCCTACGTCTTAAAATGTTTATTTTAAAAAGAATTTGGCTTCCTAACAGTCCTATCACATAGATGAGATTCCCAGACACCTTTCTCTGCGTCATTAGCAGCTGAGCACCGAAGATTTCACACCCTAGATACACTTTCCCTACAAACGAAGTAATAGGCTCATTACTGCTCTGATACTAAAGCCCCATGCATGCGTGGATGTTTGTATCCACGCATCGCCTGACCATTTCGGGGAGGCTGATGCGAACTCGTGACTGGTTCCCTCCGGAGGCCCCTGTTGGGGTTTTCTGTAAACTGCTTCTTCCTGCTGTTTCTCAATTTGAAATCATCTGTAATTATCCCCACAAAACTTCACCTTTCATTTTCTCAACTCCCCTAGTATAATAAAATGATACCTTGAAATTCTAAATTATTTAAAATCCAATGCTCTACATAATTCTGCTGAACCGTAGAAAGACCATAAACTTATTCACACTAAAATGTGAACAGGATCTACCAGAGCTCTGCGAGACATACTACAGACCATCACTAGTGTTCTTACAAGTTGCCCTGAGAAAAATCTGTTATTATGATAAGGACTTCACAGCTACATCTAAGACAAACTATAACTAAAATCTAATACATCATTGTAGAAGGTGCTCAAGCTGGCTCAGGACGCCACATAAACATTAACACACTGAAACGAAAGCTTGGGTCCAAGATACAAAAATTTTGCAGAGAACTATTAAACGTTAAGCTCTGCCTGGCGTTTGATAAAACTTGCTATGTAGGACAACATAGAAAGAAAGAAAGAAAACAGAGTTATTACCATTTATAAGAGGACATGCTGGGGTCCAGACCACTCCAAGCGTCGAGCACAAGTTCCAGTAGATAAAGGAGAGTTTGCAGAGTTCAGAATGACTGCTCAGCCCCCGGCAAAGGTCTTGCCTTGCGGTCAGAGTAAGTCTTCTGAAGAGACAAGTGTCCACTCCGGGAGGAAGTAGCCTCTCTCTCGAATGCCACTTTGAGCCCCTGTTTAAACTCAGATGGTCCTTGAGCTCATGTTGCTCAGCTGTTGCCTTCTTAGTCAGATGGGGAAGAATATTAATTTTAGACACCGGGCTTTTCAAAGCCGATGGCTCCATTTCAGAGGTCAGGTAAGGAGAGGACGCACCGCAACAGTGGATGAAATATCACCTTCACCGTCTTGTCGCGTCACGGTGGCAGCAGCCTCGGGACGACAAAGCTGCGTTTGTCTTTGCCATCACACGCCCCACTCTGCCGCCCTTTTCGGCCTTGGCTTCTCGAGCACATTCCCAGATGGAGGGTTCAAGCGTGGGAAGCCCACCTTTTTTGCCCACCTTACACTTTGAACACATCCCACTACAATAGGGGAGAGCTTCTGCCAGCAAAAGCACTGGACAGTTTTAAGGTTGTCAGTGCTTACGATTGTTTGCAACACCTCCAGCTATTTACAGCTCCAGGGAAAGTTCAAAGGCAAAGGCGTGCGGGGGAGTTGCAAAGAACAGGAGTGAGGTTTCACAAACTCTGCCTGCAAACAACACTCTGCCTCTCCCCGTCTTCAGCCAAGAAAAGAGAATCCAGTGCCAGCAAACCACCTGCCTGATCCCAGCAGCAGGGGATTCCTAGACTTACTCAAGTTGCGTAAAACCTCGATTCCCCCAAAATAGAACTGATACCGGTGATCCTACAATTCTTTCATTTTCATCTTTCAGAGCTTTTGCTGACCTCCCTCTCTCTACCCCAACCTGTCTCTAGTGACCTCTTGCTTTTCAAAGATTAAAGTTCTTATCTTTAATTCAGATCAGTGTGTTCCATATTAAATAAAAATACATTTGCATTTTGAACAGAATATAAAGAGTTATATAAAATCTTTTAAAAAGCCAAACTTTGGATATTTTTCTAGGACCAGAGAACTTTGCTCTTCAGGCAGAGTAACTTCACAATATTATGTGTTTGTGAAAGATAGATTACGTGACAGAATTGAAAAGACTGAACTGGCTTGAGGTTATCAGTGTCCTCGGAGGAATTAAACTGTGAGGTACGGATAAGGTGACAAGTCCCCACCCCTAGAGAAAGCCAGGTGAGTGGCCCTCGGCTAATTTGATGGCATTCTCTTGCTGGTGGCTCTGATGGTAAAGGCCTGTCTGCAGTGCAGGAGACCTCGGTTTGATCCCTGGGTCAGGAAGATCCCCTGGAGGAGGGCATGGCAACCCACGCCGGTATTTTTGCCCCGGAAATCCCATGGACAGCAGAGCCTGGAGGGCTGCAGGTGACTTAGTGACTAAACAACAACAAACCCAAATGCTGTATTCAGGCTTTAGGAGTCCCTCCCTGATGTTCCTTTTCCACGTTGGAATCTCACCCAGGACTTCACACTCATTTAGATCCACCGGGATTTATGATGGATTGGATGTGAGGCGTGAAAGGAAGCCGGAAGGCAAGGATGACTCTCTACGTTTTTTCCTGAGCATGTGGAGGAGGGAGCTGGGGTTGGCGGTGATGGAGACATGACTTTGGGGGGAGTCAGGCCCTCCGTGTTTGACAGGCCTGTTAGATATCTAAATTGCATAGGTCGTGAGACAGAAACCCGGGCTTCAGGGGAGAGGTCCTGGTTGCGGACATGAAGTTATCACAGGCAGACAGTTTCATGCACAATAGGTATTCGATACACATCTGTTGACTGATCACTAGTTCAGTTCAGTTCAGTTGCTCAGTCGTGTTCAGCCCTTTGCGACCCATGAACCGCAGCACACGAGGCCTCCCTGTCCAACACCAACTTCTGGAGTCTACTCTAACTCATGTCCATTGAGTCAGTGATGCCATCCAACCATCTCATCCTCTGTCGTCCCCTTCTTCTCCTGCCCTCAATCTTTCCCAGCATTGGGATCTTTTCAAATGAATTAGCTCTTCGCATCAGGTGGCCAAAATACCAGAGTTCACTAGAGAGAAGGTTTTTAACTGTGTGTAACTGCAGAAGGCAATGGCACCCCACTCCAGTACTCTTGCCTGGAAAACCCCATGAGCAGAGGAGCCTGGTGGGCTGCAGTCCATGGGGTCGCTACGAGTCGGACACGACTGAGCGACTTCACTTTCCCTTTTCACTTTCATGCATTGGAGAAGGAAATGGCAACCCACTCCAGTGTTCTTGCCTGGAGAATCCCAGGGACGGAGGAGCCTGGTGGGCTGCCGTCTATGGGGTCGCACAGAGTCAGACACGACTGAAGCGACTTGGCAGCAGCAACTGTCCTAAAGGAAAAGTCAGTTGAAAGGACTGCTATCCTGCTGCTTGTCTTCTAAAATTAGACAACAGCGGCGCAGGTCCGCTCTGCCCCGCTCCCTCCAGCTTCTGGCGGCGCTGAGCGCAAGCAGTCTGGCACAGTCCTGCTACTGCTACTGCTACGTCGCTTCAGTCGTGTCCGACTCTGTGCGACCCCATAGACGGCAGCCCACCAGGCTCCCCCGCATAATCCTGACCACCAAGAAACACAGGCAGTACAGGTATGGGGCCTCCCCACCGCCCCCCAGCAGAGCCCACACTGTAAGGTAGCCGAGCGTCTCTAAAGATGCTGTTACTAGCGGAAAACCTCACAGGAGGGGTAGAAACAGCTCCAGACATTTCCCCTGGATTTGCCTCTTATTTTGGAGCCACAAATCTTTTATAGAAATACTAATCTAAGGTAAAGAATCCTCCTGCAACGCAAGACATCCAGGTTCAATCCCTGGAGAAGGAAGATCCCCTGGAGAAGGAAATGGAAACCCGCTCCAGTGTTCTTGCCTGGAGAATTCCATGGACAGAGGAGCCTGGCAGGCTAGAGTCCATGGGGTCACAAAAGAGTCGGACACGGCTGAGCAACTAACACTTTCACTTTCTTCAACCTTAGAAAACATCATTTCACAGAGCCATAGAAATTGCGATTGCTTTCAATGGACATTGACCAGCAAGAGAGTGTGCCGGCCTAGGAGCGGGCAAGGCAGGCATCGCCAGGGACTCTGTGTGCTAGCTGGTGCAAAGACAGCCTGGGCAATGCTGACAGTTCATGCGTGCGCTTGGCATCCTGAGGGTCTCAGAACAGCAAGGCTCTTCATGTCTACACACAGGAGTGCAGCCAGCTTCACAAACACCAAAATGCAAAGAAAGGCCCCCCGCTATCTACACAGCTATTAAACTTTCCTTTCAAAAAGCATCATGGACTATGATCCAGGAAAGCAAAAATTGATACACTGTACTCACCAAAACTCAAAATTTGCTCCTCAAAAGATACCACTGGAAAATGGAAAAACAAGCTCCAAACTTCAAGAAAATACTGTGAAACCATATTTTTGATAAAAGACTCATATCCTGACACAGACTCTTACAAATCAACAATATGAAGACAACCCAGTTCTAAAAATGGACTAGTGATTTGAAGGGCATCTTAGAAAAGAAAATACATAATAGTTAACACACACACACAAATGCCCAGAAGTCTGTCATTAGAGGCACGCAAATTAAAACCGCAGGAAATAACATTCCATACCCACTAGTGGGGCTACAACCCAAAGGCAGATGCGGGAAAATGTTGGAGAGGATGCGGAATGACTGGAGCCCTCAGCACACATGTTGGAGGAAACGTGAGACGATGCAGGCCTTAGGAAACAGGTCGGCAGTTTGTTAAAGTCATCCTCCATCCGACCTAACAATTCTCCCAGGCATCTACCCAAGAGAAATGAAAATACATGAACACACAAAACCTTGCAGTCAAATGTCAGCAGTGTTATTCACAGCAGCCAAAATCTAGAAACAATCCGCGGTCCAGTGGCGGATTCAGTGAGTGGAGGAAAGTGCTCGATAAAGCCATTCAAACGGAGCACCGCTCAACAGCAGAAGTGACTGAAGCACTGATCCTGGCTACAACCTGCATAAACAAACCACTGTGCTGAGTGAGGAGAGGCAGAAAGAAAGAGCTTACACCGTCACTTTCCGTGTGTACGAAGTGTCCAGAAAAGGCAAATCTGTACACACAGGAAGTAGGCTCGAGTTGCCTCAGGCTGAGAGTAGGAACAAGGATGAACTGTAAGGAAAATCTGCTCCGGTGATGGAAACGCTCAAAAAACATTTTGAACAATTCAGTGTGTTTCCTGACACGCAGTTCAATTGTCCACTGATGATGGGTGAAATTTAGGGTGCGCAAATTATACTTCAAAAAAGAAATTTAGAAAGTAGAAAACCCAATGATATAAATAATGAAAGGGAAACTTGTTAAGAAGGAAAAAAGCGCCACTCAACAGTTGGTGGCTGGCTGTTCCAGGTGACCTAGGCTGGATCCGAGGAGTCATAAATCACACCCTGCGCTTGCCAGGTCACCTGGGGCCAGAGAAAGGAAGCGCAAACAGTGATGGCAAAGAGCTAAGACCTCACTCTTCTCTCCTGGAGGGAATGCCGCATGCTGGAGGGTTTCATAATTAGTAGAAAAGTAACGGAAATTTAAAGCTAACTTGTATCTCTTACTTCTACTTGGGGAGAGGACACTGAGCCAGGAAGACAGTGATGTTATGGAACATTCAGACTTGTTTACAACCCTGCTGATATTAGACCCTTAAAATGTCCAGGTGACAGTGAGTAAGTAGCGAAATTTCATGGAATGAAAAATGGAAATAGGAGGACTGAAAAACAGCTAGGTAGAAATGCATCCAGGGCCCTTTAAAAATCAGTCTCCTCAGAGGTGCCAAATACTGCTTCATTTCATTACTTCCACAAAGGCTGCACAGCTCGTTCCCATAATTAAACCTTTTTTACTTTCTTGTGAAACGTAAACACAAGTCATGGAGCTAATCTACTGCTTAGAAAGCATATATGATATTCAACAGGAGCCAAGTACACGGCGCAATACCGTTCATAAACTCAGAAACGCATTTCTGAAGCTCATAGCTCTTTGGTAAAATTTTCGTTAGATATGTTTCGTTCCTTCCGACTTATATTTTTAGAACTTACAACCTACAGAGGATTTGCATGAATAGCACAATGACTATCCATACACCCTGCACGGAGATTCACCAAGTGTTTATATTTTCAACGTTTGCTGTCTCTTTTCTGAATTACAAACCGCATGAAGCTTTACCCCGAAATACATTATCATATGTCTCCTGAGATCAGAGACAGGATACAACCAAAAACCACACAGCACGTTTTATTGACGTGTCTGTTCAGTCTCCTTTTTATCTATTCAGAGAACAGAAACCAAGTTTTCTTTTTTTTACCTTTTCATGACATTGATATTTTTTATATTTTTGTCTCTAGACCAGTTTCTTCGTAAAATGTCTCCCAGTTTGAATTGCCGGATCTTTCCTCATAGTTTGAACAAGATAAACCACGGGGCAGGAAAACCACATCCCTGACAGCATGTCTCTCAGAATGTCTCGACAGGTGGTATGTGATGAAGCTTGCACCATGATTAATCATATAATTTGGTGATCTGATTCAGGAGGCCTCTGCTAGATCTCTTCAGAATACAATTATCCTTTTCCTTTTGCAGTTAATAGGTAACTTGTGAGATTTTGTGGGTATCCCATTCCACAACAATCTATCACTCTATGACTTAAGTATCCTTTCTTGCATGAATCAGCTATCACCACAGTGACTGTGAAGTGATTTCCCAGTTCCATCATTTTCTACGCTTGCGAACTGATGTTCTTCTATTGAGAAGTTTTCCATCCCCATCCTGATACCTTCCCTTTCAGGTTCATTTCTGAACATAAAACACATGCCCTGTGCTATTCATTCTGATGCTCAAATTGTCCCGGATTTGGTCAAAATACTTCTGACATGTCCCTACTGTTTTGGGGGGCGCTTCCTGACTTTCTGGCATAAAGAGATGCCGAAGCTCCCCAAGCTCTCCTGCTCTTCTAGAAACTGCCATTTCTCAGAGCAGCCCTGGTTCCTTTCAGGGAAGAATGGCATTTAGAAGCCAAGACCAAGACAAGAGGGCGCTCTTAGTGACTGGACTGTCCGATCCTTTTCAGTGGACGGAGCTGGAAGTATAACTTTCTTAAGCTGTGAGTTCATCCTTACAGTTCTCTAATCCCAACCCAACGCCACAGGATTCTCTCTGCCTCGTCCCCCATTTCACAAAAACATCTCCCTCCGGTTCATTCTTTAGGCCTAAGAATGACAGAACGAAATAAAACGCTTGCTGTGAAGCAACATTCACGCTTCTGTTGAGTCTGTTCTAAACTGGGAAAAGTGAGGGTATTCAGGTCCAAATGTTAGCGATTCCGTTGCACAGCATGACTCATCATTTTTTCCAGCTGGAATTTGAGGAAGGGTATATTAATGTTTCCATTCTTGAGGATGCTTTTCTACCTTCTAAATCAGAAGTGAATTTTAAGAGCTAGAAGGAGCTCATGACAGGAACGAGGCATGAAATTACAGAAGTGCAAAGCCCAAGCCATGTTCTTCTGACCAAATGTTGGCCTGCTCTTCCCGAGAGGGTGAGGTTGAGGAGAGAAACTTTCCATGGGAGAACGGTGCAGCAGAGGGTGATGGGGGCTGGCGGGGAGCTGCGTGACGACGTCCCACGCTCTCAGGGGTGTGTTATTTCTTATCAAGGGTAACAGTTGCATCTTTAGGTAGAAAATAAATCGGGCTACTATGTAATGCTTCATAATAGGTTTTTAGGTTTTATCCCCTATATTCAAAAGTATTGACGTTTCTTGGTGCAAAAGGACCATGGCAGCTGGTAAAATGGTAAATGGGCATCATAAGTCCCAGCTGTTACACAGGAAACATTTTGAACGTACGTGAAGCTGGCAGGGCTCAGAGCAGCACACTCCGGCACTTCTGGTCGGAGTGGAAATTGCTCTCATCTTTGGGGAAGGCAATTCTGCCACGCTCTGTGACCCCACGATTGCATTTCTAAGACTTTTGCCCCAAAGGAAATAGAGTTGCAAAAATAATATCTTTGAAGTTATCGATGATGACATTATTTATTATATTTAAAACACTGAGATAGAACATAAGTACGAGCTGGTTGAATAGCTGTGGTCCTTCCATAAGAAAGAACATCATGTTTCTATTAAGTCACACGCAGAAGAAAATCTAACAGTGCCAGGAAAAATGAGTGTGATAGCTAGGGCAGAGGCTGTGGGGGTGGATTTGCCTCCTGCCCACCATCGCCAGGGGATACTGCCCTCTGGGTGCCAGCCTCATGAAGGGGGAGGGAGGTCTATCAGGCCCCTCTGCTTGAGGGTGAGCCCTCAGCTCGGGTGGACCCCGGGCTCATGACGGACGCTCTCAGAATTGGCAGAACTGGTGAAAGCGCTCGGGGCAGAAGGACCTCTTGTGCTGAGGTCCTTCTGCTCTCTTTGGATTTGCATTTCCCTCAGATTGTTCCCAGACAGTTCCTATTTCCACGCGTCGCTGATAGCTCAGTGGTAAAGAGTCCGCCTGCCCATGCAGGAGATGAGGGTTCCATCCCTGGCTGGGGAAGATCCCCTGGGGGAGGAAAGGGCAGCCCACTCCAGTATCCTAGCCTGGAGAATCCCATGGACAGAGGAGCCGGGCGGGCTACAGTCCACGGTGTTGCAGAGGCCGACATGACGTAGCGACTGAAACAACAAGCTCCTGTTTTATCAGGTCTCTGATACTTTAAAGATTTCTAAACCACCTTATTCAGCATTATTACTCGCTTCCAGCAGTTACCTGTATTGATCTGTCTGAATTTCCCAGCTGCCATTATTGGAAATGGAAACCCCTTGAATTTTTTTTTTTTTAATTGAGGAGAAATTTGTTAACAGTGCTTGGTTCCTAGTTAGACCGAATCCCAGCCCATACACGTAACATTCCTGTTATGCCCCCTTTCAGTCAATTCCTGTCTCAATGACACTGATTTCTAACACTCAGCTTCCCAAGACTTGCCTGCTCTCGAACTTGCAAGGGACTCACCGCCTGTGCTCCCTGCTCTGGTTTCACTCCCTCAGCATGGCATCTGTGGGAATCCCATGCGGTTTTGCAGTCCCTTCTTTTCTAGTTCACTGCAGCATTCCATAGTACGAAGGACCACAATCCATCCATCCTGCAGATTTACGGTGTATCCTGGTCTTTGTGTGTTTTGCTATTGCA
This sequence comes from Capricornis sumatraensis, assembly GCF_032405125.1. Lineage (NCBI taxonomy): Eukaryota > Metazoa > Chordata > Mammalia > Artiodactyla > Bovidae > Capricornis > Capricornis sumatraensis. The sequence goes on along the minus strand of NC_091090.1, from coordinate 54,122,922 downwards.
AATAAAGCTTCTATAAACACTCTTCTATAAGACCTTTTGCGGGGGGCGCTCCGCAGAAAGAAAGAGGCAGTGGAACTTCCCTCAGCACAGCCGAGGGGTCCCGAGGAGAGGTGGGCCTGCTGTCTGCCAACCCAGCCCCTCGGCGAGCGAGAGACAATCAGACGCCACAGGGGTTCCGTCTAAGCAGTTCCACTTTATTGCCACAAACTCTTGGTTTATATAGGCAAGCAAGGGGGTTTTCCGAGGGACTTTCTATAGTTGCACCAATCACGTTAAAGGTCAAATCGTAATATGCCTTCATTATAACAGGAGTCTATGGTGCTCACGCGCTGTCCACGTGCACCGAAATCAAGAGAGCCAATCAAAAACTAACATAGACCACGCCCCTATCTCTTCCGCCAGGCATCATCTTAGTTTCCCACCGCAAAGCTGACCCATCCTTTTAACGTTTCCCATTTAGGGCCCCACAACCTTTGATACATATGTCTTTATTTCCTTGGAGTACATACCTCAGAGTACAACTGCTGGGCCATAGAGCAGACGCGCATTTAGTTGTATAAGAAATCGGCAAGCTTTTCTAAGAGCCCGTTTGAAGCTTCCCACTGCGTCCCACCAGCAGCATGTGGGCCTGTGGCCACTCCGCATCCCTGCCAGCACGTGGTCCTGACGGCTCCGTGAACTGCACTCATTCTCACGGGCGGGAAACAGGATCTTGCGGGCTTTTAATCAACCTTATATAAATTACATAAACAGTCTGCACCCATTTTAAAGGTAGAGGTTGATTTTTTTTTTTTTTTGGTTGCGCTGGGTCTTTCTTGCTGCACAAGGGCTCTCTCTAGTTACAGCGAGCAGGCGCTACTCTCTAGTTGTGATGGAGGCACAGGCAGTGACTTCCTTTGCTGCCGAGCACGGGCTCTAGGCGTGCGCGCTTCCGGGGGTGCAGCACGTGGGCTCAGCGGTTGCAGCTCCCGGGCTCTAGAGCGCAGGCCCGGTAGCTGTGGGGCCCGGGCTTAGTTGCTCCGCGGCAAGCGCCATCTTCCCGGACCGGGCATCAAATCCGTGTCTCGCGCACTGGCAGGCGGATGCTTTACCACTGAGCCACCAGGGAAGCCCTGGTGAGTTTTGACAGCTGCATCCGATGGTATAACCGTCTCCTCAGTCAATATATACCCCATTTCTGGGCTGCTGCGCTTAGCCGCTCAGTTGAGTCTGACACTTTGCGGCCCCACGGACTGTAGCCTGCCAGGCAAGAATACTGGAGTGGGTAGCCTTTCCCTCCTCCAGGGGATCCTCCCAACCCAGGGATCGAACCCAGGACTCCTGCATGGCAGACAGATTCTTTACCATTGGAGCCACCAGGGAAGCTCGTGAACACTGGAGTGGGTCCTCCATCCCTTCTCCGGGGGACCTTCCTGACCCAGGAGTCAAACTGGGGTCTCCTGCATGGCAGGTGGATTCTTTACCAGCTGTGCCACCAGGGAAGCCCAGCACATTTCTATCACTACCCAGAAGGCCAGGGCCTGCGGCAGCTTTCAGCTAGTGAAGAAGCGTGGTAGCCGAGAGGTGCCCTGGGCCCTGGCCACCGGTCATCCCCATGCTTTCACACACTGCTGCAGTTTCCAGACCACAGAGGCGCTCTGCCGGGTCTACAGTCTCGCATGATTGGAGTCATTACACACACACACACACACACACGCACACGCACACACACACACACACTGTTTCACGTCTGGCTTATTTTATTCCGCACAGCGTTTCTAAGACTTGTCCGTCTTTCTGTGTATGCAGGTGCGTTTATCTTTTTTACTAAGTAGGATTCCACTGTGTGAAGAAACCAAACTTTGTTTCTTCCATTCCAGTGTTGCCGGGCCTCTGCGGCGTCTCCAGTCCGAGGTGATTACGAATGAGGCTGTGCTGACCGTCTGTGTCCAGCCAGTTTTCTGGACACATCGGGAGCATGTTTCCATCTCTCCTGGGTAAACCCTCTGGGAGCAGAATTACTGGATTATGTGGCAACGGTGTGTTTGCCCTTTTAAGAGACCTGCCAAGTGATTTTCCAAAGTGATTTTAACCTTGTATGTTCTCACAAGCAACGCTCGAGCTCCAACTGTGTTTTGTTTTCAACAGTATGTAATGTGGTCAATCTTTTTAGTTTTCAGTCATTCTAGAGGGAGTGTGGTTCGACCCCTGGGTCAGGAAGATCCCCTGGAGAGGGCATGGCAACCCACTCCAGTGTTCTTGCCTGGAGAGTCCCATGGACAGAGGAGCCTGGTGAGCCACAGTCCACGGGGTCACACAGAGTCAGAACGACCGAAGCGGCTTATCACAGCAGACGGCCTATGGCGGCGCCTCACTGCAGCTTTAACGCGCCTTCCACTGGGCGTGTTTCCTGTGCTTTCCTAGCCATGCACCTTCTTTTGTGAAGCATTCTTTTATGCCGTTTGTGCATTTAAAAACAGGGGTATTTTGTCTTATTGTTGAGTTACAATAATTTTCTTTATATGTTCTGGAAATAAGCCCAGTGCAGATATATGTATTACAAATATTTTCTCTCAGGCTACGCCTTATGTTTTCATTTTCCCACAGATGTCTTTGGAAAAGCAGATGCTTTAAAATTTAATCAAGTTCGATACATATATATATATACTCATATATATATATTTTAATGAGCAGTGCTGTTTATGCCATCACTAACAAACTTTCACGTACCCCCAAGCCATGAGGATGTTCTTCCGTGTTTCGCTGTGGAAGTTTCATACTTTCAGCTTTCACACGTGGGCCTGTGGTCCATCTTGAATTAATCTTTGCCTGCGGTGTGAGTAGAAGCCGAGGTTCACTTTTTTCTCTGTCATTTACTCACTTTTGCTGGATCATGTGTTGAACTTTGCATTAACTTTAATGCCTTCCTAGCAACGCCTCTGAGATCCTCCTTTACGCATGCCTCATTTTACCAACCAGTCACTTAGCAGCTCCCTGTGAACCCCCTACTTATTAGTATCTCTGGAAATTCCTCAAAGGGCCGCTGAAATGTGCTGCCAGCTGCCCTGTGGACTGCAGCCCTCCTGCCCCGCTGGGTGAAGGCCACTCTCAAGACCCTCCTGGAAGAACCCCTGGGCCCTGGCCCTGCTGCTGGGGCCACGGTAGGAGCACCAGGGTCCGAGTGGGGAGCTCCCCGCTCCCCAGGCCAGGGCAGAGCAGGGTGGGGGTGGCCTCCTTCCACCGCAGTACAGCTGGTCCTCCAACCCAGATTCGTGGCCAGGACGCCCAGCGTCTCCTGAACCATCCTGATCTTCTTCCTGTACGGTTCCAAATTCAGTTCGAAAGACGGGAAGGAAACAGACATCATGGCTCACCCTCCACATTCTGTTCTCCCTTCAGTTAAAAACCAAGCTCTCCCCAGAGCCAGCCAGTCCTTCTTCCCAGCTGCAGTTCTCCACTGCTCCCAGGAGACCGTCTTATTCCCACCTCCAAACACTGCCCTTTTTCTTCATGGAAGGGTTCTCTGAAAGTCTGCCTTTAACCTTTCCATGACTAAAAGCCCCACTTGGGTGGTCTTTCTGGAAGAAACAGTGCTCCTGATGTGAACCTTGGGGCAGAAGGTCAGGCCTGCCCTTGACGCCTTCCTGATGGCTTTCACTCACGGTCCCGCTCAGACACACCCAGGGCCCCACAGGCCAGGCTTGGGGCCTGCACGGGCCTGTGTCACGGAAGTTGAGGGCAGGAGTGGACACGGACACGCAGGGGCAGTCACAGCGCCACGGGGTGTCTGCTAGAAGGGGCGGCGAGGCGCCAGACCAGCCTGGAGGGCCGAGGACGATTAATAAACCAGAGAGTAAGCAGGAGCCAAGACCCAGCTGTTCTCTGTTTGGCTGGAAGTTTTAAAAAGCCAGGGATTGAAGTAGGATTTTTGCCTTTGTCAATTCACCTTTCACTTTATAGGGTAAAGTGATCTGCTTTTTCCAACAATGTAATAATAACTAGTACTGACCAGTGCAATTCAGAAAGAAAAAGAATAAATGCTCTGGAAATAAAGAGGGACGGCATTGTTCTGACACCAAGCAGGCATCATCCTGCGATTCAATTCTCTTGACACCAGAGCTTTTATCAGAACCCACGGGGCAGGGCAGAGCGCCCCACAGGAATGACCCATTTCAGACTCCAGGCTCGGGGGCCAGCACTCCCACGGACTGCAGATGCAGGGCCCTGCCCTCCCCAGAGATGGCTGGCCCACAGTTCCAGCCTCGAGCTGTGTGGCTGGCCTCTCTGGTGACCAGCCCCCATCGTGAGGCCCCGCCGGGACCCGCCAGGAGCCACTTCATTGGCTCTCCTGTCACTCAGGAAATTCCAAGGATTTTTGAAGCTCAGTCCCAGAAACTGATTTCAAAGTTCAGATATATTCTTTTTGTATCACAAGTATCAACTGAAAAATCACTTAAAACTAGTAAAAGCCAAATATGAAATAAATTAATAAAAGTCAAGGCCCTTCTTTTATACCAGTAAGACCAGTAATAAAATAGAGCAATTCGAAGGCCTCGGTGCAGCAGCAAGAAGTGTACGACTTATTGGAATAAACAGTGAGAAATGCGGTGCAGAGTGCAGGGGACACAGGGGAAAGTCAGGACAAGAAAGGCGGATGAGGCCAGGTTAGGGGAGAGGACCCCTGCAGCAGGAAGGAGAGCGGACGACCCTGGGGCTGACTTTAGACGGCGGGATGTGCGTCACAGTGGGGTTAACTGAGCTCAGAATGTCCAACATACCCTGGGTGTGAATGTGAGGGGCAAGATGACGCCAGAGGCTCGACAATACTGGCGGCTCATTACCCGGCAGCACTCGGGACCCGCAGCCACACTGAGACTTCCCTTGTGGCCACTGAACAGACGGCTGGTCTGAGAGCTGAGCCACACACACGACCGTCACCCCCACCGTGATTCTGGGGCCGGAGGACAGAGAGAGAGAACGCCACGGCCGGCTGAAAACAAGACAGGGGGGACGGACTGAAGGAGGAAGCTTAAGCCCAAGGTTTATTGCTTTATGTTGCTCTCATTCACTACAGTCTTATAACAGGGTTTAAACTTACTTGGTTTTATGTTGATTAAAAAAGAACGTTTAAATCTGGATAGGGAAACTGGTATGGTTTATTAATTTTATTTTTCTAGTACCACCATCTAGTGGAGAAAAGTTTGAACTTCAGACAGAATGAGCTGGGGTTCAGGAAAACAGACTCACAGAGGGCTTTAGCGGGTGACCGGCAAGGCACTAAACACCTTTACATTCCTAGGATGGCTGACCGCTCACAACAGGCTGGGAGGCACTGCCAGAACGCCCTCAGGTTTGGAAGCTGAGCCTGCGAAGGGCAGCAGCTTGCCCAAGGTCAAACCATGGCCCGCTCAAGCCCAGATTGGAGGGCAAGTCGGTGCATTTTCACCCCGCATTGCACCCAAGCGGCTCAATTTTTTCCACAGATGAGACCACAGGAGTAAAGCACACGCACACGTGGAGATACAGAGTTTTGTCTTCTCTTTTTCTCCTTTTTCTGATTTTTCTCCTTTTAAATATATGCATATATATATGAACAAAGCACTTGTATAAAAATGAGACAGGACTATAGTGTATATATGGCTTTGTATCTTCTAACTTTTACTCAGTCTTACACAATAAATGCTTTCCCGTTACAGTAAAAGCTTTTGAAAATATATAGTAGGCAACAATAAAGGCAGAAACAGAATTCCATTTTTCTGTCTATACACAGCAGAGTCTTGGAATGCATTTTAAAAGACTGGAAGAGGGTGTTACAATATTAACAGTGAGAGTGAGTAGATTTTTCACCATCAGTGTGTATTAGTTTTTTAAAAACTAAGTTTTAAGCTTTACATTTATTAAAAGATTCAAGAAGCTTCACAGATGTTGCCTGGTTTGTTGTTACTATTTCAAAATATTTTGTGTTAAAGGTGACCATACGTCCATCTGTTTCTACAAATGTTTAAAATTATCCTAGTGTTTCCATATGTAGAGATACTTTGCTTTGAAACGCATCTTGAGGCCAGCCCTAGAACCTGACCAGCAGCAGGACACGCCGCACCAAACTGCGTCGCTTTGGCCCGAGGACCGCACAGTTATTGTTTAGTCGCTCAGTCCTGTCTGACGCTTTTTGGGACCCCACGGACTGCAGCCCACCAGGCTCCTCTGTCCATGGGGTTTCCTAGGCAAGAACACTGGAGTGGGGTGCCGTTTCCTTCTTCAGGGGATCTTCCTGACCCAACGATTGAACCTGAGTCTTTTGTATCGTCAGGCATATTCTTTACCACTAGGCCACCTAGGAAGTCCACAGATTATACTGAGCTGAAGGCAATTAAGCTGATACAAGAAAAGCTCTCTGCTCTCCCCTTACTTCCTAAGAGCAGGACATAAATTTGAAAAGGTGTCCCCCACCCATCTACCAGGACGAGCAGAAGTTAATTGCTGGAGGGAACCCTACACCCTCATCGGCCCAGAGGCGGCATCAGAGAAAGCTGCATGATATAATATTAACTAGTTCTTGTCTCCCGTTTGTTGTGGTTGTTCAGTTGCTCGGTCGTGTCTGACTCTCTGTGACCCCATGGACTGCAGCACACCAGGCTTCCCTGTCCTTCCCTAGCCCCCGGGGCTTGCTCAGACTCATGTCCATTAAGTCGGTGATGCCATTCAACCATCTCATCTGCTATTGCCCTCTTCTCTTCCTGCCCTCAATCCTTCCCAGCATCAGAGTCTTTTCCAGTGAGTTGGCTGGCCACTGATATCAGATGGCCACAGTACTGGAGCTTCAGTTTCAGCATCAGTCCTTCCAATTAATATTCAGGGTTGATTAACTTTAGGATCGGCTGGTCTGATCTCCTTGCAGTCCAAGGGACTCTCAAGAGTCTTCTCCAACACCACAGAAAAAGGATGGATTCTCCAGTGCTCAGCCTTCCTTACAGTCCAGTTTTCACGATCATATATGACTACTGGAAAACCATAGCTTTGACTAGACGGACCTGTGTTGGCAAAGTGATGTCTCTGCTTTTAAATACACTGTTTGTCTCCCGTTAGTTTCCCATATATTTGCCTTAACTGTTTGCTCCCTGAAAACGAACGGTCCTTTTCCTTTGTCCTGTCGTTCCTTTGAACGTGCTGTCTTCCACTCAGCTGCCATCTAAGCCCCAGCTCACCACCAGCCACTCCATGTGCATGAGACCCGCACATGTCCACAGTCCTGTTCCTCTCTTTTTAGTCTGCCTTCTGTTGGTTAAATTCGAAGGGCCCAGCTAATAAAGCCTAAGGCGGAAGGAGAAAATTTCTCTCTAGGCTCTGAAAACCTCTTCTCAAACTACCTGCTTTTGTGAAGTGCAGGGGCTGTTTGCTCTGGGCAATAACTAAAAGGTTATATAAAAGTTCATGATCCTACATTTCAAACTGTATGATGGCCAAAGGGTAAAGATTCTTTCTCAACTCATTTTTGCTTACCTCTTCTAATCAGACTATCGGATTTCGGTCCTCTTTACAATTGCAGGGAGGTTGCAACACATACTTTCAATCCAGTATCAACCGAAAAAAATCTTTCCTTTGCTGTTCTTTTTTATAGCATCCTTTATACACTGCTAGCTCTCTGTGGTGCTGGAGAAGACTCCTGAGAGTCCCTTGGACTGCGAGGAGATCCAACTAATCAACCTAACATGAAATCTGTCCTGAATATTCATTGGAAGGACTGATGCTGAAGCTCCAACGCTTTGCCCATCTGATGCAAAGAACTGACTCACTGCACACGACTGGGCAGCAGACCAAGTTCTCTGTGACCCATTCCTTTTTGTAAAATCATCGCACCAGAGGAGGCGCATACATTCCGTAGGTGGTTATCTTTCGGTTACGTTTGAAGTTCTTACGCAGATGAATTAGGAATTCCAGTCTTGTCAGCTTTTAGAAAGTCAATTCTCCCCTAAAAATGTTTCATTTGTTTCCATGCCACCTGTTTCTTTTCTCTAAATACCAAAAAGTCAGGTTTGTAACATGTTTTTTAATTAGTTTCAGAAGAGGAGGAACGCGGCTCAGAGAAGGCCATCCCCTCGCCCACAGGCCAGAGACCAGCGGGTCTCGCTCGTCCGCCGGCGCCAGGAGATGCCCGCGCGTTCCTAACGTTTAACTACGAAGCGGCCGTGAGACACCACGCGTTTGGGGTAAAAGGCCAACAGTCTGGGGAGAACGGTGGTAGACGTGTGTCTCCGGCCGCCGCTGTGAGTGGCCCTTCGGACTCCCTGGGACCCGTCCCTGCCCAGCGTCCCGCCCGCGTCCACCGTCACCCCCGCTTCCCCGCCCTCTGCCTCCGCCCCGCCCCCTACCGCGCAAAGCCACGCCCCTTGCGCAGCCGCGGCTCGTGTCCCACCCTCCGGCGTCCCTCCCGCGGGCGGGTTTCCGCATGCGCACCCCGCCGAGCGGGCGCGGACTACGTTTCCCGGCGGGCCGTGCGAGCCGCTGCCCGCGCCGGGCGGAAAGGTTCGCCCCTCAGCCCGCCGAGCGGGCGCGGACTACGTTTCCCGTCGGGCCGTGCGAGCCGGCGCCGGCGGCGGCCGCGCGGGCTACCGCGGACTCCGCTTCCCGGCGCGCCGCGCGAGGCGGCGGGGCGGCGGGCAGAGGGCGGGCCGACGCGGGCGGCCCGGACGTGAGGCCTGAGCGGCGCTCTGCGCCGGGCCGCGCGCGTCCTGCCGCCTCCCGGAGCCGGGGGCGCGCGGCGCGGGGCCTAGCGCGGCGGCCGCCATGGAGGTGAGCGGGCCGGAGGACGACCCGCTGCTGGCGCAGCTGCACCGGGTGCAGTGCCCCGTGTGCCAGCAGGCCATGCCCGCCGCGCACATCAACGCGCACCTGGACCGCTGCCTGCTGCTGCACCCGGCGGGCCTGGCGGAGCCGGCGCAGCCCCGCGCCAAGCGGCGCCGGCCGTCCGAGAGCTCGGCGCTCAAGCAGCCGGCCACGCCGACGGCGGCCGAGAGCAGCGAGGGTGAGGCGGAGGAGCCGGACGACGGCGGCGAGAGCGAGGACCGCGAGAGCGACGACGCGCCGCCCACGCCCAGCGGCGCGCGCCTGCTGCCCGACTTCCCGGGCGCGCGGCCCGGCAGCCCGGGCGGCAAGGGCGCGGGGCCGCGGCCGGCGGCGGCGGCGGCGGCGGCGGGCGGCGCGTCCCCGCGGAGCTGGGGCGAGGCCGAGGCGCCGGAGGAGGAGGAGGCGGCGGGCGACGCGGACGGCGAGGACGACGCGGGCCGCTGGGACGCGGACGCGGGCGCCGCCGCTTTCGGGGCCCCCGGGGGCCGCCCGCGCGCGCCGGCGGCCGAGGAGGTGCGGCAGCTGCTGGAGGGGAAGCCGCTGGCCGACACCATGCGCCCCGACGCGCTGCAGGACTTCGTGGGACAGGGCCGCGCCGTGGGGCCCGAAACGCTGCTGCGCTCGCTGCTCGAGGCCAGCGAGGTGCCCTCGCTCATCCTGTGGGGGCCACCGGGCTGCGGCAAGGTCAGCGCGCCGTCCCGGCCCTCTGCGAGGGGAGATGGGGGGGGGGTCCGATCAGGGCCCGCGAGGCGTCCCTCCCCGCCCTCACCCCCTGGCTGTTAGTAGCCCGATTCTCGGGGGAAGGACAGGTGGCCTGGAGCAGTTTCCCATTCGGGAGTGTGTCCATTCAGTTTTGGAAAAAAAAAAAAAATGCAAAAAATTTTAAATTTCTGTTGTGCTTTCTTGTGTTTAGCTGTTGGGTTTCTTGTTCATTCGTTTTGTTCTTGCAGACAGTTCTTTATCAAACCTTGAAACTGTACTTACTTAACAGGGCTGACCTGAGAACTCTTTGCAAGTCGCTTTCATCCACTGTTTTCCATAGCTTCTTATGATGCCTTCCCCTTTAGAGAAGAAACTGGGTGCGTCGTGGTGTCCAGTCTTTCTTGGGAATTAGCACAAGCGCAGAGATGGGCACTTAGGATACTGGAATCTAGAGAACAGAACATTGGAGGAACACTTGAGCAGCAACCTGAAGGAGCCTTAAGGAGGCAGGTGTTAAGACTGAAAAAAGAGAGAGCCAAGTGGTGCTTAAATATACACATTGTATCTGCTGGAAAAGGGAGAAAGCACCACAGAGTGGAAAGCCAAACCCAGGATTAGGTGCAGAGGCGCTCAGAGCTGTGAGGTTCAGACGCCTCGATGGTGTTTTCCTTTCTAGCTTCATCCTCTGTTTACGTGTCTTGCACCTTGCTTTGGTCAGATTTAACCCACGTAGCTTGGCACTCTGCAGTAGCATCCTTACTGATTGCCGAGAACTCTTAAGATGGGCAGAACGGTTAATCAGATAGAAGAGGCAGAGAGCAAGGAACACCCCTGGGGCGGTGAGCAGGACGCACTCACAGAGGACGTGTGGCTGGAAAGGCAGTGGGCTGGGCTGGTCAGTGTGGAGGTGGGTGACCGGTCACAAGCCAGGCAGGTGTGGCCTCTGGGGTGGGACTTGCTGAGGAGCAGCCGCAGTGTCTGATGGGGCCGTGTGACCTTCAGAAGATATGCCCCCTTGCCACTCATTCCGGAGCACGTTTGCCCCCTTCACCCCATCCTTGCTGCTGCACTGCGATGCCAACAGAAATAATAAACTTAATGGGAGCATGTGCGTGTGTATGCAGCCCCCAGTAAGCGCCAGGTGCCGAGCAGCGCTTTTCCTTGGATTCCTTCGCTTCCCGGGAAGTGCTGCCGGAGGCGTGGCTGCTGCTGTACCCCGTCCACAGCGGACGGTCACACGTGGTGGTTCAGGGTCACTGCTGGTTTCCCAGCTCAAGTGTTGGTTCTCTCCTGCGCTGCTTGCGAGCTTCGGGCTCTGGTCCCCCTGGCCCGGGGGTCTGCGCCTCGCCAGTCCGTGTTGCTGCTCTCCTGGCTGGGCGAGGGCGCACCTACCACCAGGCTCTGCTGCGTCCATTCAGCAGGTCTTTCCAGAGATGCTGGAGATCTTAGTGTCCCCCAGAAGGCATCAGCGGAGTTAGACCTGAAGGAGAGGTCAGGACTCGCTGAACTTTTAGCTGCTTGTCTTGCTTTACGTGTAGCATTGTCTTCAGCGTGTAAACACGCACCGCGCCGTTTGAGCTGGCTCTCTCCTGCCGAGCGCCGCGGTGTCCAGGCCGCTGTGCTGGTGCCCGACCTCCCTGTCTCAGTTCCCGCCCTCTCTCGCAGACCACGCTGGCCCACATCATAGCCAACAACAGCAAGAAGCACAGCATCAGGTTCGTGACGCTGTCAGCCACCAGCGCCAAGACAGCCGACGTGCGGGACGTCATCAAACAAGCTCAGAACGAGAAGAGATTTTTCAAGAGGAAAACCATCCTTTTTATTGATGAGATTCATCGGTTCAATAAGTCTCAGCAGGTACGTGCTCTTCCTTCTGGTCCTTGCGAATGTGGACTTGAGTGTGAAGCCTGTGCGTTCTATACAAGGGCTCAGGGTGGGGGTGATTGTAATTCTCCAGGAGCCCAGGCCCTCCGCCCTTCTTCACGCCTGTTACGCTCACTTTTTCTTAGCATGTTTTTGGTGCCCAGAAAATGCTTCCTCTGTCTGATAAATGAAATTGTAGGTGTATCCTGGGGCTGTTGATATGAGAAAAACTACTTTGGGTCAAGTTTCCAATTTTCAGGCATTTGTAATTGAAACATCAGGACTCAGTGGACAGCTTAAGTTGCTGATAGGATCCTAAACTCAGGATTAGGAAAAGAAGGAACAGCCGGCTCACCCTGGATCCTGCAGGCTGTCGACTGGGGTCAGCATCTTCTGCTTTCCTTCCTGATCAGGACACGTTCCTTCCTCACGTGGAGTGTGGGACCATCACCCTGATCGGGGCGACCACGGAGAACCCCTCCTTCCAGGTCAATGCTGCTCTGCTGAGCCGCTGCCGAGTCATCGTGCTGGAGAAGCTCCCTGTGGAGGCTGTGGTGACTATCCTAATGCGGGCCGTCAGCTCCCTGGGGATCCAGGTGCTGGACTCCAGCCGCCCTGCCGACCCTCTGAGCCACGGCGGCAACAGCAGCTCCGAGTAAGCTCAGGCTCCTCGGGGATCCCCTGGCTGGGCTGGAGGGCAGAACGGAGGAGGGTGTCCTTCCAGGATGGACGGGCGCATGTGATGCTGGGCTGCCGAGGGGCTGCCCTGTCTCTGCAGATGGAGAGACCACCCATCCCGGGCGCCCCGGAAGCTCTTCCAGCTCTGACTGTAACCGCCTGGCCCCTGGCTTTAGTTCTCGGGTGTTTGCCTCGGTGCTGACAGATTCCAGGCTTTTCCTTGCACACCTTTTTATTAAGGCTCAGAAAACCTGGAGAGGCTTTTTGATTATTTTCTTCGTAGGAGAAACTTACGTCATGAATCTTTTTAAGTTTATACTCAGGTTCCAATTTTCTTTTTCCTGCAGTTTTTTTTTTTCCTGTAAAACATTGAGTAAGAATTAGTGTAAACGGAAACTAACTGAAAATGATGCCTTAAAGGCCGTCTGTTTGCTCCGGGTGATGTCTCTGTATCGTGAGAGGTGTGTGAATCGTGGGCCATCGATTGCCTTACGTGGGGCAGGGCTCTTCCCTTATTTGTGTTAGAAGCACGCCTCTGCCGTCCAAGATGCGGGAGGAATTACCTGGGGCACAGGAAAGCCTGGACATGGACAGGGACGCCCTTGGGCCAGGTTGCATGGCTTGAGGGTCGAGCTGGGGTGGGAACGCCACCCACGACGGAACTGAGGGGCCGAGAGGGGCCTGTGGGCATTGATCATTGTAGCTTCAGTCGTGAAAGCACGTCATCGTCTCCGGACTCAGGGCGCACTCTTCTCTGGGTGCTGGTTGCTGAGGTCCCTGCACACCTCCCTGTCTGTTCTGGGCCTGAGCGCCCCTCCTCGCCCTCCCCTGAGGTCTCGAAGGGTTTCAGCGTATTTACTCCTCTTGAGGACCCGCGTGGTGTCAGCGGGGTTGGGAGGAACTGGCTAGCGGCTGGAACCTCTGCGCGGCGTTGTTCTTGGCAGTCAGCTCCCATCCGGAGACTTGCCTCGTGACCGTCCCAAACAGCCTTTTATTACTGCAACGCCTGTGTTTAGAAAGACTAAGTTTGGACAGGGGTGATCCTGGAATGTGGCTTGTGTGAGAGAGGGGATGAGGAGCCGTGGGAGACCAGGTGGGCTCACCCTGGTGCCCATGACTCCAGACCTGATGGAAGGGATGGCGGTGGAGCAGAGCAGACCTCCGACACTCGGGAGGATTGCGTTTTCCAACCTGGAAAACTCCGTCTCAAGGCTTTCTCACAGCCTGCTCGTTGGCCTCTGTCGTAACAAACGAGGCCTGCTCATGGCCTGTCCGTGAGGACTGGGCTCTGAGACGGCCTGTGTGCCTGTCCTCTGCCCACTTCCCGCCCCGGGTGTGCCTGGCGCAGTTACACACAAGGGCGGTCTGTGCTCCCGGGCGCTGACCCAATGGTCATGCAGCGACGGTGACCCACCCCTTTGTCTTTGGTGTTGACATTTTCCATGGTGCCTGTTGGGAAAAAGATACTGAGAGTTCTGAGTACCTGGCTTGCTTTTCAAAATAGCGTTTTGTTATGAAGGCTGCAGACTGTATGATATGACCCAGTTTTGTTTTCAAAGCTTGACTGGATGGTCACAGGATAGATAGGTACAGGGCGTTCCGAAGGTTCTGCCTGCCCCCAGGCCCACCCCCGGCTCAGTGAGGTGAGAGGCTAGAGGGTGGGCGGCTCACAGAGGGCGCTCAGCCAGCGCCCTGGCAGCTGCCGTCTGCTCTGGGTGCTGCAGGTCAGGATTCGTGGTGGTGCTTTCTTCTGTACTTCCCATCTGTCTCAGCTTTTAAAAATACACGTTCCATTCTGAGGCTACCGGGAAGCTGAAGTCGGCCCACTCGGTGTGCAGAAGTGGGGCCTGTCGTGCACCAGGCCCTGCGGGTAAAGGACCCCTGTCCTGCAGCCAGGCACCTCCGAAGGGCGGCCCTGCAACACTGGCTCAGGCCTCCAGCCCCGCACTCCCCTGGCATGTGGTCCCGCGCGTGCTCTGCCGCCTGTGGCTCCGAGGAGAAAGGCCGTCGAGGTTCTGGTTCTGGGGCGAGATGTCGAGGCCATGGAGGTCTGCCCTCACCACACACACAGACAGACACAGATATAACACTTGTACAGACACAGTTACACACATCACACAGACACACATAGACATATACATGCATACTTACATATACACACATACAAACACGCACTTAAACACATATATACACACTTATACAGACATGCATATACATACATCACACGCATACACAGACACACGTACTTATACATACACGTGTACACACAGAGAAACATGTACTTACACAGAAACATATACACACTTATATACCCACATAGAGACACATGCACTTACACACGGACACACACATATACACATGTGCACACACAGACACGCACTGACACGCAGACACGCATATACACACATACGCACAGACGCGCAGGTGTCTCCTCCCTGCGGCTCCCCCGAGCCTCCGCACCTCCTCTGCTGCTGGCCCCCGTGCGGGCTGGCTGGTGCGGGCTGGCCCCCGTGCGGGCTGGCTGGTGCGGGCTGGCCCCCATGCGGGCTGGCTGGTGTGGGCTGGCCCCCATGTGGGCTGGCTGGTGTGGGTTGGCTTTCATGCGGGTCTGGTGTTTCTCCAGATCATCAAGAGTGCTCTTTGAAAGTGGCTGTCGGCTCTACAGAGAGCCAGCGCTGTGGTCTCCGTGTGTATTGTGAGTGTCTGGTCAGGAGGGGAGGCCGGGCCGACGAGAGAGCCGTCCGGTGTGAGCCGACTCCTGAGGGTGGAGAGGCAGCTGGCAGGCTTGGCTTTGGAGACACGGCAGAGGTGGGCCTTCAGGGGCGAGTGCAGCCGGGGGTCCTCGACACTGTCCCCCCAGGGAGGCGGGGCGCCTTCTGAGCACTCCTGCCCAGCCCAGTGGGGCCTTCAGGGTTGTTCTCCAGGTAGCTGCTTCAGATGATCTGCGTCGATGTATTAATTGCTGTGACATTTCCAGCTGAAGACACGGCTGGGCTGTAACTTTGAACAGTTATATTTTACTTTGTACATATGCAGCTAGCCAGGAAGAATAAGATCCCTCTACATAGCTAAAAGTCTTGGACGCCTTGTCTAACTAGACAGAATAGGAAAAGTTGCTCAGTTAGACTCGGAGTCACAGTTAGACCTTCTTTACGAAGGTCCACGAGCGGTCAGCAGCGTGCCCCAGACCAGAGCCTAGTGCCCAGCTCCTGGGTGCTGCTGTGCCCAGAGGGACTGGGGACAGGTTGGTTGTCAAATGAAGGATGTGCTTATAGAGTTGTCCGTCAGGATCTGCAAGGCATTGGATCCAGAGCCCCCACCCCCGTGGACACGAGAATGCGAGGCTGGAGGAGGCGCAGGCCGGTTGAATTCGTGCATGTGGAACCTGGAGACCGCAAAGGACTGAATGTTGGGTGGAAAAGGACCAAACGTCTGGTGAAATAAGCTCCGGTCTCGAAGGCGGGGCTCTGCTCAGCCTCACTGTCTCTGGCTGTTAACAGTACAGGCCCGCCCCAGCACCAGGGTTCAGGGTCCTGGGCGGAAGCTGAGCCTCAGGGCTTGGGAGTGGCCTTGAGGGATGAGAGGCACAGCGTACTGCAGGAGGGGGTGTCCAGAGTGTGACACGGCGCTGGTGTTGCAGGTCCTCGGTGCTCATCGAGGACAAGGCTCTGGACACGCTGGCCCACCTGAGCGACGGGGACGCCCGGGCTGGGCTGAATGGGCTGCAGCTGGCCGTGCTGGCTCGGCTGAGCGCCCGGAAGACCTTTGGGAAGAAGGGCGGGCAGAGCTACCCCCCGAGCCGCGTGCTGGTCACAGAGAGCGACGTGAAGGAGGGCCTGCAGCGCTCACACATCCTGTACGACCGGGCAGGTGAGTGAGCACCGGGCCCCCACGCAGCTCCGCCCGGAGCCTCCCGGCACAGCTCTGCTTCCTGACTAGGGGGCTGACAGCTGGTGTGGAATCGTGGGAACTCAGGTGTGTGTTTAGTTTAAGTAACTTGGTTCAGTTGGAGTTCTTTAATGAGAGTTAAAATCCTTAATTCCCTTGTGGCTCAGCTGGTAAAGAATCTGCCGGCAGTGGGGGAGACCTGGGTTTGATCCCTGGTTTGGGAAGATCCCCTGGAGAAGGGAAAGGCTACCCACTCCAGTATTCTGGCCTGGAGAATCCCATGGACTGTATAGTCCAAGGGGTCGAGGAGAGTTGGACACTACTGAGCGACTTTCACTTTAATTCCTAAAGGCACAATTAAAAATTAAGTTTACGTAGAAATTGGTGCTTTTATTCTGTGCTAGTTTTTTTTTAAATGAATTTTTCCATGTGTGTTTATCTGTTTTCATAAAACCATACTTACAGATACCAAACCTGGCACCAGCTCCCGTTAAATCCCTGAGCTGGAATAGTCAACATCATGAGCACAGCACTCTGTGTCTTTGTAAAAGACATGGGCGATGAAGAGTCCCCTGTAGACGAGGGTGTGTGTGACTCTGGGCCGTCGTGCTGGAGTCGGATTTCCACCCCTTTAGAAGGAAGTGGGGTCTCCAGCATGCTGCCTTCATCGTGGACCGGGTGAAGCGTGAGACCGAGGCCCTTTGCAGCGGGCGGGGCTCAGCACCGCTTCCCCGGCCCCGCATCCCATGGGCGGCAGCGGCACAAGCCCCTCCGCGGGGCCGGGTGAGGGAGGTGTCAGAGCTCGCAATGCTCAAGCCCTCCCGAGTCCCTCGCTGGCTCGGGCTGCTGGCTCGGGCTTCCCTGAGGTCAGCCGGGGAGAGGCCTGCGGCGCGGCGGGCGCGGGGCTGAGCGGGGCTCTGCGCGCAGGGGAGGAGCACTACAACTGCATCTCGGCGCTGCACAAGTCCATGCGGGGCTCCGACTCCAGCGCTGCGCTCTACTGGCTGGGCCGCATGCTGGAGGGCGGCGAGGACCCGCTCTACGTGGCCCGGCGGCTCGTGAGGTTCGCCAGCGAGGACGTGGGTGAGTGACGGGTGCAGGGCGGGGCCCTGGGAGTGTCCTGGGCGGGGCCCTGGGAGGGGCGGGGGCGGGGCCCTGGGAGGGGCGGGGGCGGGGCCGGGAGTGTCCGGGGCGGGGCGGGGACTCGGTGGAGGCCGTCGTCTGTGGGCGTCTGGCTGTCACAGTTATGGGTCACTGCGTCCCTCGGTAGTAACCCCACAGGGGTGCAGACCATCTGCTCTGCCCACGCGGGCCGCCTTCACAGCTCGTGTCTGTGTCGCCGTGGGGTCCGTGGGACCCCGTGTCGAGGCCCTGTCAGCAGCAGTTGCCCACGTGGTGTCCCCGTGTCGCACTTGGACGATTCTTGCAGCATTCACACTTCCATTTCTGTCCTGTTTTTGTTCGGAGGTCTGTGACAAGTCCTCTCTGATGTCACCACTGCAGAGAGACTGGCTCCCTCAAGGCTCGGGTGACGGTTAGCAGGTTGAGCAGTGAAGTGTTTTAGACACGACAGTGTACTGTTAACATAAGCTCTGGGCACGCTGGGGAACCAGAGCATCCGTGCAGCTTGCTTTGTCGCAGTTTTCACTTTATCTCGGTTTTCGTGTTATTGCAGTAGTCCAGAACCAAGCCCACAGTCTCGCCAAGGTGCCTGTGTTGAAATAAAAGCAGCGTTTTAATTTTGCTTTGGAGTCAGGTGTTCTGGTTTTCATCAGAGCTCCCGAGATGTTAATGGGAAGGGAGGGCCCCAGGCCCCTTTAAGGAGGTCCCAGAGCCTTAGCTGTCTGCGGCGTCAGCAGCGCCCTGTTCTCGGCGTGTCCATCCCCTGCCTGTCTCCATGGCCTCTGCTCTTTACGGGTGCTGCACGTGGTCCCCTGTTTCTCCTACTGGATGCAGAGCTTTAATCTCCAAGGAAACAACAGTCCTTAAGCCTGCGCAGTAACCACCCTGTGCACACCTCTGGAGTCAGCTAAGATCAGCTCTTGCTCAATGATTCCTCGGTTAGGGTCTGCAGGCGGTGGTGGGTTGGCACAG
Organism: Capricornis sumatraensis; assembly: GCF_032405125.1. NCBI lineage: Eukaryota > Metazoa > Chordata > Mammalia > Artiodactyla > Bovidae > Capricornis > Capricornis sumatraensis. The sequence continues at coordinate 54,104,874 of NC_091090.1, read as the reverse complement.
AGGTGTGCAGTGGGACTTAACTCGCCCCGTTCGTGTGTGTGGCAGGCCTGGCTGACCCGTCCGCGTTGACACAAGCTGTCGCCACCTACCAAGGCTGTCACTTCATAGGCATGCCCGAGTGCGAGGTAAGGCCCCTGCCCTGTGCCGTCGCCTTGGGTAGCGCCTCCCTGGGCCTGGACCTCTGGGAGCCTGGACCACAGAGGAGGCCGCCTGGCTCTCTGACCCCCATCTAGAAGCTTCGACGCTGGGGGGAAGGGACCTCGGTGTCAGCAGGGTCTGGTGTGGGCTCCCCGGAGGTGCTCAGGGTTTCCTGGGGGCAGGAGCCTCAGAGGAGCTGAACAGGATGTCTCCGCAAGTTCACCCACAGACAGAGCAGCTCCTGCTTAGCTTTACATGGTGGGGTTTCGAGAAGAATTTCATGTGATAAAAAGTCCTTTCAGTTTTAAAAGAAAACCACTGGTCTGGTTTAGCCTTGCCTCTGGGAGGGACGCCGCCTCCTTGTCGTGGTTTGTCCAGACTGTGGGCCTCATGGGACGTCAGCGCGGCGTGGGGCGGGGGGGGGGCTCCCAGAGTTAACCCGGGGCGGCGCCCCCCAACCCCGCGCAGGTGCTCCTGGCCCAGTGCGTCGTCTACCTGGCGCGAGCCCCGAAGTCGATTGAGGTGTACAGCGCTTACAACAACGTCAAGGCCTGCCTGCGGAGCCACCAGGGCCCGCTGCCCCCCGTGCCCCTGCACCTGCGCAACGCGCCCACCAGGCTGATGAAGGACCTGGGCTACGGCCAGGGCTACAAGTACAACCCCGCCTACAGCGAGCCGGTGGAGCAGGAGTACCTGCCGCAGGAGCTGCGGGGCGTGGACTTCTTCAAGCAGCGGCGGTGCTGACGGAGGCGGCCGACCGGCCGGGGGCTGGCGGCTGGCGGAGGCTGTCCCGGGCCCGCCTTCTGCGCCAGCGGCGGAGCGTTCTGAGGTGGGGGCGCAGCCACTGCGGCCGCATGTGTGACGTGACGCTGTGTTCGTTTGCACCCTGTGCGATGTGATGCTCATGAAACGTTCCGGCAGCTTCGTGCAATGGATTCACGTTATAAGGAGGTATCTATTTTGTCATAGTATTTAAGTCATGATGTCATTTCGAAATTGAGTTCTGTAGGTTTCTTTTCCTTTAAAAAATGTTTATTCTGGGTAGTTTCAATTGATTAAAAAAAATGTTATTGTGGTTTAATACTGAATAGTGTTTTGGGTATTTTTTTTATATGCAAAGGTCTTATGAGCCAATAAAACTATTTCAAAGTACTCTTCAGTTCTTGCCTGTTTTCCACCTGGGATCCGAGGTTCCAACAACATCTGTCAGTGTTACATTCTGATGGGTAAACACGGGAAGAAAAATGACCCTAGGTAACAGAGTTTAGAAGTCTGTGTATCTGTGAAAATCAACTTTAAAAATTTTGAAGGATTTTGAAACATCATCGTGATTGATTTAAGTACGGTTAATCTTCAGTTCCAGAGTTAGTTGGTTCCCATTTCTTTGAGGCCAGTTCTCAGAATTGTGGCGACGTAGGTCATGGCTGCAATCTGATCAACGTGCAGCTGGCGCCACCTGGCGAAGGTTCCAGCTCAGGGTATGGTTCCAGCTACCTGTAGCCCTGGAGAAGGAACTCAAGGCCCCTGCCCTGCTTCCTGACTGACCTGCCGCTGCGTGCTCCCCCTCGACCGTTTGCCTTTGCTTGTGCTTTCTCTCACCTCTCTGATGAGACTTGCCCTTTAGCTAAAGCAGGTGGCGGCACCTGGCAAAGGACCACAGGGTCCTGCTCTGCCTCACTGACTTCTCAAGCTCCCTCCTGCTGTTGGGCACCCCTCTCCTCTGGGAGGACCCCACCTGCTCGTCTGTTGGTGGTCTGCCCCGTGGGGGGACCCCTCCCATCCTGGGCACCGTTGCTTCATGCGTGCATCATGTCTGACCTCAGGATCCTGTGCTCGACCTGCTCACATGAGGCAGATCCTGCGGTTGTTTCAAGGAGCACAGAGTCCTGGGCAGCAAAACCACCCGAGAGTCTGGGGATGTGCTTACTCCGCCTGCAGACCCGCCTGATGGTTCGGGAATAAACTCTAGGTTGGAGAACTTCCATGGTGTCCAGTGGCTAAGACTCCTGGCTACCGAGGCAGGGGCCCCTGGTTCGACCCCAGGTCAGGGAACTACGTCCCACGTGCTGCAACGGGGACCCAGCGCAGCCCGGTAAGTACTGAAATGTGTGCATGCGACCCCATGGACCATAGCTCACGGCTCCCCTGTCCATGGGACTTTCCAGCCGAGAATACTGGGGTGGGTTGCCACTTCCTTTTCTGGGGCATTTTGGGACCCAGGGGTCAGACCCGGCCTCGCTTTCACGTCTCTTGTATTAGCAAGCAGGCTCTTTACCACTAGTGTCATCTGGGAAACCCTGAAAAAATTTTTCTCAAGTAAATTGAAAAGCTCCAAGTTGGCCGTCCTGGCCAGTCGCCTTCCTGTCCCTCCCTCTGCAGGCTGAGCGGGTCTTCCTAGGGTCGCAGAGTTGGCCGTGATTTATTTCACTGAGTGTGTTGGGGACCCGTTCAGTCTGGACACTTGAGTCTGAGTTCTGGGACTGTTTTTTTCATTCAATAAATAAGGAGTGCCTGCCTCACACTGAGCCCTTGTTGGGAACATTAAGAAACAAAAGACAAAATCCTGTGCTATTGAAACCGGAGTTAAGTCCTTACCTTACATCCGGAGTGGACGTGGACAGGATGGAAGTGTGGTTGAGATGTTGGTGGCCAAGCGGACCTCATCCAGAACTGGGGCGGATGCGGGGCAGGAGCCTGCTGCTGCGATACCCGGGGGTGGTAGTGGGCAGGGAAGGCAGTGGGGGCGGCCCTGGGCAGGGAAGTGTCTGGTCAGGAGGCCGGCCTGACGCCTCCCCAGTGGAGGAGGGGAGGCAGAAGACACAGAGCCTTCTTGGTTTTGGAAGGCTGGGCTTTTACTAAGTGTTCCTAGCAAAGGACCGATGTCCTGGGTCGCCTGCGCTGCAGTGCTGAGCCGGGACGGGAGGGAGGCAGGGTGCGAGAGGGCCAGGCGGCACCCGCAGTGCCTGGGAGGTGGTGGTGGGCGAGCCGGGGGGCAGAGACGGTGAGGATTGATCTGGGGATGCGGCTGCCTGACAGGGAGAGGCAGTCATACTTGGCAATGGGTTGCGTGGAAAGTTGTGACCAACCTAGACAGCATATTGAAAAGCAGAGACATTACTTTGTCGACAAAGGTCCGTCTAGTCAAGGCTATGGTTTCTCCAGTAGTCGTGTATGGATGTGAGAGTGGGACTATAGAGAAAGCTGAGTGCTGAAGAATTAGTGCTTTTGAACTGTGTGTGGTGCTGGAGAAGATTCTTGAGAGTCCCTTGGACTGCAAGGAGATCCAAGCAGTCCATCCTAAAGGAGATCAATCCTGGGTGTTCATTGGAAGGACTGATATTGAAGCTGAAACTCCAGTACTTTGGCCACCTGATGTGGACAGTTGACTCATTGGAAAAGACCCTGATGCTGGGAGGGATTGGGGACAGGAGGAGAAGGGGACGACAGAGGATGAGATGGCTGGATGGCATCACCAACTCGATGGACGTGAATTTGGGTGGACTCCGGGAGTTGGTAATGGACAGGGAGGCCTGGCATGCTGTGATTCATGGGGTCACAAAGAGTCAGGCACGACTGAGCGGCTGAACTGAACTGAGTGTGGCACGTGTGTGCAGGAGGAGCTGGCGGCTGGCGTGCGCTGAGGATGTCGTGCGTGCCAGTGTGCACAGCTCACCTGAGCCCTCGTAGTAACCCGGTAAACCAAGGACCATGGTGGACATTTTCGGGACAGAAAGCTTGGTGGCTTGCTCCGGACCGCCCAGCTCCTCAGGGGGCCTCGGTCGGCGTCAGGCGTCCCTGCAGAGGGCTGCTCTCGCTGGGGGTCCTCACCTCCACCTCCTCCGGTCCCTCCTCCTGAACAGCCTAGGCCCCCCAGACCTGTTCTTACGTGTGTTTCCTTCCTCCTTGTTTTCCATCCTTTGTCTTGCTCTGCTCCCTGGCAGGGTTCCTCAGGCTTGTTCTTTGTCTTTGCCATCATCACCTTGTGCACCTCCGAGAGCTCGCTTTTCTGTTACTGTCCGTCCTTTTGGTTGAAACCTGTGTGTTGTGATTGCTTCTCTATCTTCTCTGGATATTAAACTTGTTTTTCATTTTCTCCCCGTATGCGCTCTTTCCTTCCACGCTTGTTTTTCCTGTCCATTTGGCGTCTGTCTTTCCTAGCACTTGCTCCTCAGATGTCCAGTCACCCCAGTAAGAAGCTCCTGTTCAGCTCGACAGCAGATCGGAAGCTCAGAACGTGAGTGGGGGCCAGCCGGGGTGTGATCGGATCCTCCAGGAGCCGTTTGTGGGAACCTGGCGTCCAGAGTTTTCAGGGCTTATCCTCTCGGGCTGTCCTCCCCCTGATGGGGGAATGTCTGCCCCCCGCGTTCTGGGTGCCAGGTGGTCAGGCGTCCCCAGCAGCGTGCGTTTGTGTCCCGGGTCTCCGTGTGAGAAGGGGACCAGGCCGCCAGCTCTGCTGGGTCTGGTTCAGAGAGCCTCCTGGGGCAGCAGAGGGCAAGCACTGCCGTCGGAGCTCTGGGGGTGCCCGCCGTGTAGACAGGGTGAGTTCTTGGCTGCTCTCCTGGGACCCCCCCCAGTCATGGCCGCGGGCCCAGCCTCTCCCCAGCCTCCCGCATTGTGCTGGCCCTCATTCTCCAGCTTAAGACGCCTTTCCTGAGGGATGGGCAGGGCCTTGGGAGGAAATGAAACAAGATGGGCTCGACCCATTCTCTTGACTAGCGTTCTAGATAAGGAAAGCTCGCCACTCCCAGCCGTGGGGTCCCACGGCCTAGCTGGGAATGGAGGGAGCTGGAGGGGCCCAGGGCGGCGGAAGCCAGCCAGCACCTCTGACCAGGCCAGAGGCCGAGTTGGGGGTGTGGGGGGAGGACCCAACTCCCGAGTTGGCGGAGTCGGGGGTCGGGGAAGGAGAGGGCGCCTGGCCGCTCCTGCCCCCCGACCCGCCGGCGCCCCCATTGCAGCACCTGCCAGGCGCTCCCGGCTAAAGACGTGGGAGCTCGGGTCTGGAGGGGTGGGGGGTGCGGTGGGACGGACACATCTCTGAGACCAGACGTACAGTGAGCGCATCTCAGAAGAAGCAGAGTCCCAGCTGACGGTGTGCCCTGAGAGACAGTCCAGCGAGACGGCCTGATACAAACACGCAAATCAGTAGACTGGACTGTGACTGTAATCAGGAAATGTACCCAGAAAACTGCCCCAGTTCTCCGTGACAGCCCGGGAGCAGGACCAAGGCGGAGACAAGAAACGACTCCTACAGAAGCAGACCTAAGCCGTGCTGCGAAACGTGATTTTGTTATGAACAGCAGTAGTTTAAACGGTATTTAAGCTGCGTTTTATATTCCCATCATGCAGCGTGTGTTTGTTGAGTGACAGCAGTGACTATGAGCTGTCGCTGAGCTGTTTAAGCCGCGCTCAGCCCAGGTCGGTCCTCCCCATGTGTCCACCAGGAGGCAGCCTCCACCAGTCTCAGCCCAGCGGCCGCCTGGTGCCCACGACCACGCTCAGCCAGGGCCGTTGCAGTGTTTGTGGTTAACCTCACAGGCCAGTTACTATTTATTTGTCTGATTACAAAAGTAATTGTGACTTTTGCCAAAAAGGTACCGGAGGGGATACAGCCAAAACCGAAACAAACCACGTGGCAAAAAACAACATGAGCCCAGTTTAGCATTAGTTCTCAGCGGTAAGCTCCGCCAGCTTCTTCATCTCTGCCTCCTGGGTGTTTCTCCCAGTGTGTGTGAGAAAATCGGAGGAGCCTCAGCTGTTCTGAGCCTGCCTTCTCTCGCCTCAAGGTTGGTCAGGTCCTGGAACTGTCTGTGCGGCTTTCGGCGGCTGCGCACATGGTCCTGGGACCGCACGCTGCGTGTGACACGCAGGCTGTGACACGTGGCTCCTGAGAACCAGAGACGCGGTCTGCACCCCAGGCCCCTTCCTGCAGCTCCTTCACCAGCCCGGGCTGCGCTGCCCTGGGCCCTCCCCTGCCCAGGGAGGGGTTTGATCACCCCACCCACGCGTCCTCCCCCTGCTCTCGGGGTAAAAAGCAAGTCCACCCTTTAGTCCTCGGGGCGGCATCCCACCCCCTCATCTGGCGTCAGTCCCACTTCTCTCCCGCCCTCCCTGCCCACAGCCCCCGCGCCCAGTGGTGAAGAGCCAGGGCCCAGATCTGTCTACACCGCTTCTCCCCTGTGTGACCTTGCCCGAGGTCATTGTCTTTGTTTTCACTCTCTTCCTCTGTAGGATGGGGTCAAAGAAGCACCTGATGGCAGCAGGGAAGACCTGCTGAGAACCATGCGCGACAAGGCCAGTTGGGACAGGGGTGGTCACAGTCTCCCAGGGACACTGGGACACGCGTCAGGGTTTTGGCTCCTGTCAATCATTGTGAAGGTCAGCCTAGTCAGAGCCATGGTTTTCCCAGGGGTTTTGTACAGATGTGAGAGCTGGACCATAACGACGGCTGAGCACCGAAGAATTGATGCTTTTGAACTGTGGTGTTGGAGAAGACTCTTGAGAGTCCCTTGGACTGCAAGGAGATCCAACCAGTCCATCCTAAAGGAAATCAGTCCTGAATATTCATTGGAAGGACTGATGCTAAAGCTGAAGCTCCAATACTTTGGCCACCTGATGGGAAGAACCGACTCATTGGAAAAGATCCTGATGCTGGGAAAGTTTGAAGGCGGGAAAGTGAAAGTGAAGTCGCTCAGTCGTGTCCGACTCTTTGCGACCCGTGGACTGTAGCCCACCAAGCTCCTCTGTCCATGGGATTTTCCAGGCAAGAATCCCGGAGTGGGTTGCCATTTCCTTCTCCATTGAAGGCGGGAGGAGAAGGGGAAAACAGAGGATGAGATGGTTGGATGGCATCACTGACTCAATGGACATGAGTTTGAACAAACTCTGGGAAATGGTGGAGGACAGGGCAGCTTGGTATGCTGCCGTCCGTGGGGTTGAAAATAGTCGGACATGACTGAGCAACTGAAAAACAGCAATCATTGTACACAGGCGTGCTGCCCTCTGTGTGTCTGGCGTTGTTGAAAGTGTTTTATCATCTGCTTCTCAGGTGACCATCTGAGCCACGTCTATTTTTTATCCAGAGCAGAACTTGGGACTCAGGGAGGCTGAGTGACTGTCCCGGGGCCACAGAGACGGCTTGGAACCCAGGTAGCCTGAGTGCTCAGCCGCCTGGCCAACGGTTCTCAGACTGGTGAGCCCGTTGGAGCCCAGAATTCAGTCCAGCCCAGCTGTGGCGGGGTCCACCTCTAGTAGGTCCCCAGGTGCTGGCGCCTGCAGACCACACTTGGAGAATCCAGAAAGCAGTTTGCGGTGGCCAACAGGCTCTTCCGGACACAGGGTGTCTTCCCCCTACCCTGCCGCCTCCCTCCTGCGCTCTCCTGTGTCTTTTCCTCCTGGCTCTGACCACGTTCGGTGACTAGGGAGGCCGACCAGCCTGCCCCCAGTCCCCATGGCGCCTGGGCTGGCCTGCCTGCCTCTGTCGCCCCTTCCCACTGCAGCGGCTGGTTCCCCCGTGGGGCTCATTGAAATAATCCGCCTGGATGTGGACTCGTGTACGTTGTGCTGGCCAGACCTGCACCGCGGAGGGTTGGCTGCCAGCCGGAGTTGGCAAGGGTGTCTTACTGGTTCTCATGACGTTCCATGGGGCCAGCTAGGCCCGAGGAAGACGGAGATTTTTCGAGAAACTAAATTTCTGTGCTCCTGGCCAATTTTGATGAACTTTTGACTTCCACTGAGAACCAGGAGTTTTATTGGCGTAGCTCCTGACGAGGGAGCAAGAAGCATGTCCTCCAGCCTGCAGCCTGTAAGGTCCTCCCCGCACGCCTGCCCTTTCCCGCTCTTCCACTCCAGGGAAACGAGTATTGTGAAAACAGGAAGCCTCCTCTGAGGCCAGGGGCATGGAAAGCCTCACGCTTGGCCGTGGGCATCGGAAGCCCACGTCCAAGTGCCCTGGAGGAAGGTGCCGGGTTTCTCTGCAGGAGTTGCGCTGGGGTCCGGGCGGCCTCTGCTTGAGCAACGGCAGGGCCCCAGCTGATGTTTCATTACTGGGTGGGAGTTACATAACATGAGGCCTTCTAACGCTCAGCTGTTCCCTGAAGCAGAAAGCAGTTGGGTCGGAATCCTGTGTTTTTTCCACAATCTATTGTTTGAAACTTTGCCCCAAGATCAAGCAAAAATGTGAAGGCGTCCCTGAGCCGTCTCCAGTTAGAACAAACCGCGCCTCCCTCCACTGACATCACGCCCAGCAGCTGGTCCTGCCCAGGTTCTGGCCTCTTGGTTTCAGATGAAAAGCCTTCTGAGGGCAGCCGTGGTGATGGCGTGGTAACCCCACAACGCCTGGCTCCTGGGAGGTCTTCAGCGAGCACTTGTTTAGTTGGTTTTCTTGCTGGAGAAGAGGAGGAGACTGGTCCTCAGTGGGCAGGTGCACGCCTTCCCTGGCTCGGGGCGCGGTTCCCTGGCTGAGCTGGGGACAGCTGGGGGTGTAGTTAGGGTGCAGTAGGTGGGTGTAGTTAGGATGTGGTGCTTCTGCTCTAAAAGCAGGACTCAGTCCTTTTGTAGCCTCTTTATTTAAGCAATAAACTGACGGCAAGTCACCTGTCCACGAAACGAAATCAAAAGTGTACAGTGAGCAAGCTCAAGGTCATAATGGTGAGAACTCAGTCGGGCAGCTTCTGGGATCCCAGAGTATTAATTCGTGTCTTCCAGCCTCAGTGTCCTCACCCCCTGATGGAGAGTGGATTATAATAACCTCTGAAAGCACGTACAGTTTGAGGTGCAGGGTTTGAATTCACACCATGAAGCCACGTAAAGGAGGCTCCAGGTTTCGCTGCTGAGCCTTTCAGCTCCAGCTCCTCCCGGGAGGGACGACTGGGTTTTGAGGCAAAGCCATGGTCCAGTCTCTGGCAAATCACTGCGCTCCCTTGAGCTGAGGTTTTCTCAGCTTTGAAGTGAGGCTGAGAGAGGCTACTGGGCCCACTTTTACTTTGGAAGTTTCTTATGAAAGTTGGGTGAGATAACTTAGGGGGAAGTACTTTATCAACCTTCTAAAAGTGAGGGACTCTTCTTGGGTTAATGTGAGGGATAATGGGCAGGTTTCAGAGGCGGGACAAGGCGGAAGAAATAGTTTTTCATTAGCTTGCTGGTCGTTCACACAGGCGTGGATGGAGCCCAGTTGGCAAACTGTTGTCTTCTACTTATTTTTTTTTTTTAATTAGCAGTTTTATTTCATTTATTTATTTGACTTCATCTGGCTTAATTGCAGCACCAAGAGCCTTCACGGTGGGATTCAGGCTTTTCTCTACTGGCAGTGCTCGGCCTTAGTTGCCCCCGCGACATGTGGGATCTTAGTTCCCTGACCAGGAATCAAACCCACGTCCCATGCATTGCAAGGTGGATTCTTAACCCCTGGACCACCGGGGAAGTCCGGTGTTCTTACTCTCTTTCCTCCACGTGGGAGAACTGCCCTGAGAACACAGAATGGATGGATTTCTGCTGATTGTTGTCATCGGCCCGCTTGGTGGGCGTCCCAGTGGCTCAGCGGTAAAGAATCTGCCTGCACTGCAGATGTGGGTTTGATCCCTGGGTCGGGAAGATCCCTGGAGAAGGAAATCGCAGCCCACGCCAGTCTTCTTGCCTGGAGACTCCCATGGACAGAGGAGCCTGGTGGGCTGCAGTCCACAGAGTCAAACAGGAGTTGGACACGCCTGAGCGGCTGGACAGCAGCGGTAAAGCCCTCTTGGCGCTGAAGCGGGGCCCCTCCGGGCCTGTCTGCCCCTGCCTCCCTGCTCCTGGGGTAGGAAACTGTGAGCGTGTTGAAATCGTGGAAGATCAGAGGCCAGTTCCTCTCCAGGGTGGACATCAGATCTCACGGGAAGCCGCAGACCCAGCTCTGTCTCTAAGGTGGGGCATCCCCGGAGCCCGTGAGAAGCCAGGCAGGAGAGCCCAGCCCGGTGACCAGCACGTCTCAGGGCCACTCCTGGGATGTCTGTGCCTGACCTGTGCTAAGAAACAGTGTCCTGAGTGGCTCTGGGACACTTTGGTGTCATGACACTAGCTGGACGCCTAGAATTTGGTTGCTCAACCCGACCACCCCCTTCCGTGGGAACATCCTGCCCCCTGTGCTCAGCGTGTGACCGAGGGGTTTCTGGGGGCTTCTTCCAGGCCACACCCCGCCCCGCCTAGGCACAGACTCCATGCAGTGGCCTTCTGGGCGCCCTCCAGGCTCGGCTCCTCCAGGCGGGACGCCCCGTGTGACGGTGGAGGGCCGGGAGAGGAGGCAGCTGGCCCCAGGGACAGCGGCTGGGCGTGTTCAGGCGGCAGTGGAGGGGTTTCCGGAGCCAGCCTCACCCCTGCCGTCTCTGCCAGCTGCCAGTAAACTGCCACCCTCCTTCCGTTTTAGCCAGGTGACACTGGGTTTCAGCAACCTTGCGCAAGAGTCCCGATGATGCCGGTGGGGGCTGCGGGGTCAGGTGGGCGGGGCAAGGCCAGGATGGGGGCTGGAGCCTGTCAGGCCGGCAGGGTTCAGGGGGCAGAGGGCAGAAGGCACGGAGGCTCTCGAGACCTCCCACCCCTCCATCACTGGTGACTGGGGATTTCCAGTTTCCTATTGAAAAAGCTCCAGGTTTGTTTTGAAATGGGAGCTAAGAAGAACGCCTGTGTGCCCAGGAGCACTAGCGTCTGCTGGGAGCGTCTCTCTCTCTGTCTGTCTTTGAGATCTCGGGCTGGCTGCTGCTCCCCTCTTGCCATGGGCCCTCTGCCACCCGGCGCCTGTCCACCCACCCCTGCCCCGATCTCTGACACCCAGAGGGGCAGAAGGACATGAGGGGGGCCCAGGGTGGGGAGTCAGGCACCCTAAATCCACACTCTGCCCCGCAGTCTCTTCACCAGTAAACCTGAGCTAAATTAGGGCGGAGAGACATCCCATGAAGACTTCAGGGCCTGGCTCACAGACGGGGTTTGTTACAGGCCTTGAAAGGCCCCTGTGCAAGGCTGTTCAGTCCCTCAGTCATGCCCGACTCTTTGCGACCCCATGTCCTGCAGCCTGCCAGGCTCCTCTGTCCACGGGATTCCCTGAGCACAAATACTGGAGTGGGTTGCCATGCCCTCCTCCAGGGGATCTTTCTGACCCAAGGATCAAACCCTCGTCTGCTGTGTTGGCAGGTGGGTTCCCTACCACCGAGCCACCAGGGAAGCCCCTTACGTAAAGCCACTTTCTACTGAGAGACAAGGGTTTTCCTTCTGATCCTGGTATTTTCAGAAGCAGCAGTGCCGTTTGTGCTGGGACCAGTCGAGGTGTGTTTTTTTTCTGGAAGCCAGGTGTACCAGACACTCCTTCTGTGACTCAGCTCACTGCCGGGAATCCTTTTCCTTGTGTTATTAAAACATAATAAATACACAGAGCCAATGACTCTGTTTCGGCCCTAAGATCAGATCGCTTGCAGAGAGTCTGGGCCGTCTCACAGGCATCATTGGATGGGGAAGGAACTTCTGAGTCATTCAGTCTGGTTCCAGCAGTAATCCTGGGCTACTCACCACCCACATGCAGACACTGGCCTGTGGTGGGAGAAGAAAAGACCAAGTCAGTCGTTTTTGATAGATTTTTGTCCCATCGGAGCTTTCTGCATTAACCCACCTAACAGAGGCCATTTCCTAACGTGCCTGTCCTGACAGCAATTCTGCCTAAAACAAACAAAAAACTAGCAATTACTAATCTTAACACCAGGGGACTTCCCTGGTGGCCCAGGGGTTAAGAATCCGCCTGCCAACGCAGGGGATGCAGGTTTGATTCCTGGTCTGGGAAGACCCCACGTGCTGGGGGGAGGTCGGCGCAGGCCCCGCAAGCCCTGAGCCTGCCCCTGAGCCCGCAATCAGCAGCAAGGGAGGCGGCCACGATGGGGATCCTGAGCACTGCAGCTAGAGAGGAGCCCACACAGCTACGAAGGCCCAACGTGGCCATAAACAGACACGCAAAAGTGTTGTTGCTGCTGCTGCTGCTGAGTCGCTTCAGTCGTGTCCAACTCTGTGTGACCCCATAGACGGCAGCCCACCAGGCTCCCCCGTCCCTGGGATTCTCCAGGCAAGAACACTGGAGTGCGTTGCCGATTCCTTCTCCAATGCATGAAAGTGAAAAGTGAAAGGGAAGTCGCTCAGTCGTGTCCGACTCTTAGCGACCCCATGGACTGCAGCCCACCAGGCTCCTCCATCCATGGGATTCTCCAGGCAAGAGTACTGGAGTAAAAATGTTGTTAGGGGGAATGTATTTGAAACAATAGCAGTAGGTTGTGGCTATGGAGAGTTCGGCCTGAGAGCTGCCTCCTTCCAGTACGTGTGTGATTAACAAGTTCCCGCCTCCCCTGACTGTGCACTCAAGTCCCCTCAACACCATTCAGATCCCCTGGCGTCTCTACGGGTGACCCAGGTTCACGGGAGAAAGGCCCAGAGAGGCTGCCTTCAGGCCGAGTGGAGAAGGAAGAAGCGGAGGCCACCTCCCTCCAGTCTCCACCTCACAGCCTCGCGTCTCCGTCTAAACTCCTCGGGGTCACCGGACCCTGGTGACCTGATTGTACGCATTCATTTAGTCTCCAACAGATTCAACATGTGAGTGCTGGGACTGTGGAAAGCAGTGGGAGAGCTTCCAAGCTAAGCTTTTGGCAGGACAAATGCACTCTAAAAATGCAACTGAAATACTCGTACACGTGACTGTGAAAGAGCTGGTACCATGTCAAATGGTAAATGTGATAGTAACGGGCAGGCTCGGCCCGACGCCACCTCCTAGGGGCCGTCTCTCACTCAGGATTGATTCTCCCCCTGAACACTCGGCCGGGCTGGTTCAGCACCTTCGGTACCACAGCCCTTCTCGTGGTCTGTTCTGCAGTTTAGCTGGATTACGAGGACCTGAAGAAGGGACCAAAACTAGAAGCAAGGGGGTCTTTGCCTTCCAGGAGCTGACCCTCTCAGTCAGTCAGTTCAGTTCAGTCGTTCAGTCGTGTCCGACTCTTTGCGACCCCATGAATCGCAGCATGCCAGGCCTCCCTGTCCATCACCAACTCCCAGAGTTTACTCAGACTCAGGTCCATCGAGTCAGTGATGCCATCCAGCCCTCTACTAGCAGCTTAAAGACGGGCTCCCCGGTGATGGTTCAGAGAAGGATCCGCTCAGTGTTTGCAGAAGCACGGAGGTCAAGGGCAGAGGTGAGAACGTCCTGTGTGCAGAGAAGACTCCGGGGGGGTTGGCAGGAGGGAGGCGTGTGGATAGGGCGCGTGGGTAAGTGAGGTCAGGGCATGAACAGCCCTGCCTCCGCAGAGGAGGTTTGTCACCCGGGCGCCTCTGACACCAGAGGGCCGGCGCGCTGGGCGTGGGGCCGCCCTGTGCGCTGCAGGGCGTTCCCGCCTCCAGGCCTCCACCCGCTTGAGGCCCTGGTGCCTCCCCCGGGCCCAAGTCGTGGCAGCGCTGAACCTCAGATGTCGTCACACGTCCCCTGGGGCTGGGGGCACAGGCTTGACGGAGAATACAGGCAAACACGCAGACACACGGGTATGAGGGGCGCGTGTGCGTGACTGAGGACAGGCAAAGGCGAGGAGCAGCTGGCACCCTTGGCTGCTTGTGTCCGAGGCCTCGAAGCGCGACGGAGGAGGGCAGTGTCCCCCCTGAGTGTCCTCGTCCCTGGAGGCGCAGACCCGCGAGGGCCCACCGTCTGGTCATCCCTCCAGAGCCCAGGCCTCTCTTGGCCTGTCTCCCACTAGGCTTGCCCACAGAGCCCCAGTTCCACCAAGGTGTGATGGCTGACCTCTGCTAACAGTCAGCGGCACCTGAGGACTGTCCCTCCTGGAGCAAGCATTTTATTTTAAAGCGCACCTGGTTTTTTAAGGTAGCAGATGTGGCTTAGCCGGAGACTCTCAGCGTGAGTCCAGAGGGTCTGCCAGCAGAGGAGCCGGGACCCCCAGGACAAGCTGCAGGCAAGCAGATTCCTCCTTGGCTCAGCCCAGCCTGCTCAGGTACGCTCCCGGTCTGAAGGACAACTGCTTCAGAATCGGCTAAGGTTTTTCCCTTTGCCACTAGAGAAGGGGAACGTGCCTTGTCGCTCTGTGTCAGAAACTCCAAGCACCACGCTCTTCCTTCCCCACCCCAGAAAATCCAGGCCTGCACCAGCTCCGCACAGCTCGTGACCCTGAACCCGAACTCGAACCTCCCCTCTCCTCCCCCATCGCAGGCCGACCATGCACTCCGCCGCTGGCCTCACCAGCGGCACTTTAAAGATTCCCCACAAAGCTTCCAAGCCAAGACGCACTTGCAGCCGCGAAGCACGCAGCCTCTCGGGAGTGAGCCCCGTGCGTCTGCCGCTATTCCGCCCGGTAACTCAGGGGGACGGAGGCACTTTATTCCGTGTGGGAGGGAGCAGAAGAGGAACAGGTTTGTCGAACATGCAGAAGCAGAGATAAAGGGAGGTATGAAAGCAACAAGGAAATGGTTGCCAGGCAACATGCCTGGTTGTCAAAGAGACAGAGCTGTGTCAGCAATAACCCACGAGTCATCTTCAGTAACAGCCCGTAAATCCCTGAGCTGGAAAATGCCTGTGTCAGGAGGGGTAATGGCAAACAGTTCTCCAAAGAAGCAAAGCATGGAGCTCCCCGCTCCAGTCCGTAAATACGGATCTTGCTGTAAGCAAAGAAGGCTGACCAAGAGCTTTATTCATTGTTGTAACAAAACTGGTTGATCTGCTCAGAAAGAGAAGTTTCCTGTGTAAGTGGTCACAGAGCTGCTCACACCCAGAGTCTTTCTTAACACCCAGGAGAGAAGAGCCGGCCAGAGAGACAGAAACCAAATGCTCTATTTGCGGGATATATTTATTCTTCATTTGACTGCCGTGCAGCTGGTTTACGATGTGCTAATTTCTGCTGTGCAGCAGTGTGGCCCGGGCACACACGTATCGCACACACGTATCACACACACGTATCGCACACACGTATCACACACACGTATCGCACACACGTATCGCACACACGTATCGCACACACGTATCGCACACACGTATGCACATAGTTGTTCATGTTCTTTCCCATTACGGTTTATCACGGGGTGTTGAGTGTAGGTCCCTCTGCTCTCCAGTAGGACCTTGTCATTCATTTGGGGAGTATTTTATCATCGCAGGAGCACACAGCCAGTGCAGACCTTCCGTCTTCAAGGCTGGTGCTTCCCCCACGAGGCAAGATGTCCCTCAAACAGGCTTAGCACGGGCTCCACACACGACATGCTGTGCGTATGTTAGCCACTCACTGCGTTTCCTTGGTGGCTCAACGGTAAAGAGGGAATTTCCAGCAATGCGGGAAAGCCGGGTTTGATCCCTGGATCAGGCGGATCCCTGGAGAAGGAAATGACAGAACTCCGCTGTTCTTGCCCGGAGAATCCCATGGACAGAGGAGCCCGGCGGGCTACAGTCCACGGGGTCACAAAGAGCTGGACACGGCTGAGCGACTAACACCACACACAGTGCCTATACACACCCACAAAATGTGCGGTTAGGCAAACTCAGAGTGCACGGGGAGGACCCCTCTAGGTCTCTAGCCCCTGGCAGGGCTGTGGTACTCAGGAGCTGAGAGATCACGCTTTCTCGCTTCGAGTGCTGAGTACATGGGTGAGTTCCCTTTGTGGAACGTGTTTGAGCTATCCTGTTAACAGGTGTAGAAGGCACCGTATAAACACGGGTTAATGCCTCAAAAATGGCGTTTGTCAAAATACAGACATTTTTTTACATGTTTACGAGCTTTGAGAAGTTACATAAAGGTGATCCCTAGTTAGGAAAATTGATGGCTGCAATGATGAAATGAGGCACGCATCATTCGAAAGCAGCAGAGAGAACAGAGCGTACCGTGTGGACAGCCAGCCGTCCCGGAATCCCCGGACCCCGCCCCGGGGACGCCACCGTCGCCGCGCCCTCCCCTCAGCGCTCATGCTCTGCCCTGCCGACTCCTTGGCGGTGACTGTCTCCTCAGCGGAGATTACTGTCCACTTGAGTTAAGTCACTTGTGGAGTAAATATATTTTAATTAAAAATGCCCACAATGATGAAAAGCATCCATTTTTTAAAATTAGTTCAGCGAGCAAGTAGTGTAGGACAGAAAATGCGGTGAGAGATCGATGAGTTTAAAAGCCACGGATGGGAATTCCGTGGCACCCAGTGGTTAGGGCCCCACGCCCCCACTGCAGGAGCACAGCTTCATCCCTGGTAGGTCCCACGAGCCTGGAGGGGCTGCCAAGAGATTCCACCAAGTCCTTACCTTTTGACATAGTGAGGTCATAGGAGAGCAATTGAAAATTTTAAGCATCTGCTGTTTTGCTTTGATAAACAGCTGGGTTTACTTTAAAATGGGAAAGTTTTTATGCAAATTCCTGAATATTTTCTACCAATTTTTACCCAATTTCCTAATGTATCAAACTTTGCACAGAACACTGAATTTGCAATGTGTTTATTCTTTGAAAACTGACTTTTTAAAATATTGTGCAGTAATAGAACATCGACACATCTAATTTACAAGAGACTTTTATGTATCTGCCGAAGCAAAGATCTTACTCTCAGGATTTGTTGTAACAGACATTTGCAAAACACAGGAAGGGCTGGTGTAAGAACTTCAGGAAAACCTCTTTGAGGAACTTTCTCTTGCTGTGCAGGCTGGGCTGTTCACGGTCTCTCCCGTGAGCTGGAAAATCACCTTTGTTCCTCGACTCCTGTGAGACCGCACACTACACCTCACCTGTTGGCAGAGGCTGGTTTCTTCATTCCATAGGGCTCTGCCATACCCTGTAGGCGGGGCTGTGGTCACACAAGCCACCAACTGTTTTTTCAGATTGGAAAGTATCTGGTGTCGCAATTCTGTGCATGTAATTTGAAACCCAAGAGGTTAGATGAAGAAATGCTTTTCCACTTTATAACCTGTACGTGTCTCAGAGCCATCCACCTTCCGAGGTCAAAGTAGAAGAGATCCTTCAGAAGTCCTGGGAGGTTTTTAGACTGACTGACGCATCCTCTGGCACCCTTGTGTGCAGAGATCTCGGCTCTTGGCAGTGACCTTGGAGGGGCTGGGCACTGGAGACATGCCTTGGAAACGTGATAACTCAGCAGGTCCTGCCGCAGGGCCATCCACCCACTCTTCCCAGGAAATCCCAGGTTATATGATGCCTTCTCAAACGTGAGCGTATTTGAGATTGTAAAGTTATTGAAGATTTCCTTTAAACTGGCTGAGGTTCACAGCTGAGCGAGAAAACACAGTATTAATAGTGAAGGGCAAGCATCTCTTCCAAAAGCTTTGAGTGTGCTCAAATCCCCCTGGGCGGTTCTTGGGGATGCATCAGGAGGAGGTCTACTCCAAGGCCCCAGGCAGCTTCCTTCCTCCCATCTGCAGCCTGAAGACCACACCAGGCACCTTAAAGTACAAACATCACGTGTGGAGCACAATGCTTGGCCTCATGTGGGATTTGGAGAATCTGGGAACTGACGTATCTGTTTGAAATCATGTTGAATATCAGCTCTTTAAACATGACAGGGCTAGACAGGGCTTCCCAGGTGGCTCAGCAGGAAAGAATCTGCCTGCAATGCAGGAGGCACGGGCTCGATCCCTGGGTCGGGAAGATCCCTTGGAGGAGGAAATGGCAACCCACTCCAGTATTCTTGCCTGAGAAATCCCATGGACAGAAGAACCTGGTGGGCCTACGGTCCATGGGGTTGCAAGAGTCAGTCACCACTTGGCGACTAAACCACCAACCACCACGGCCCAGACTCTTCTTTTCCCCGGTCTTTTCCTCTGAAGTGTCTTCTTACTGACTTCTCTGGGTTTGTTATCTTCCATTTTGCATTTTCCCATCCTTTTGTCTTTCTGGATTACATTTTTCTTTCTGAAAGAAGTTGTGGATAATTTTTCCTGGTCTGACAAGTCATAGTTTCTCTCTCTTGCCATCTGTGATTGGCTAATAAATCTCACCTATTTAGTACATCATTCTTAACTGTGTTTTTGAGCTCTAGAATGTCTATCTCATTTTTGAGACTGATTTGAGCTGCCAGTCATCCGCCGAGACGTTTAACCTTGTCTTTTCTCACGCTGATCAGAGGCGACAGGGTTGTTTCATGAACTGTGTGTGATGGTTCTAACAGCAGGAGCCTCGGGACCTGTGTTTCTATCATCTGTGTCTCTGTCTGCTGGCTTTAGTTGAGGTTGTCATGGCTCAGGAGGGTGTCTTCAGGACAGACTAGGTGTCCCCCATCCAGTCACCTTCGATTGCACGCTGGATGTTGTCTAAGAAAAGCTGCTCATAAAAAAATCATTGGAAGTTTATGGGTAATCTTTCTGCCTCTGGGTTGTAGCAAACCAGGATGAATGTAACCCAATTCTAGGGCCTGGAATTTTCCAGGCTGTCTGACGACTTCAGCAGGCTGCATTCTGCGATGGTTCACTCATGCCTTAGGGTGTCAGGAGGTTGAATGGGGCCCTCACTCTTGATGAGTCCAAACTCAGGCCCCCTAGCCTAGCGCCGTGCCAAAACCCCGTCACGCCTCATAGCTCTCTTCCGGGTTGGGAGATGCCCCAGTCCCTGCTGAGTCTTGGGCCCAGTGTTTCTCCATGATCGAGTCAACCCTCCCCCAGGGGCTGCCATGTGTTTTTTCAGTTTTCCAGTTGGTCTCCAGAGGTTTCCGGGTTATCTCACTCCTCATTAGGAGAGGTGGACGTTCTCCACATCAGATATGAGCTGGGGGCTTCCCTGGAGGCCCAGGGGTGGGGACTCCACACTCTCACTGCCCGCGCCACCAGGGCACCGGCTCCATCCCTGCTCGCTACGCTATGGGCAGCAAGCCAAATCTAGTCCCTGCTCTCGGATTTCCTACTTGTTCCGACTTCAGCAGCTGGTGGTAGTCCAGGGGCCTGTTCCCCAGACACAGAAAGGGAGGATTTGAGCAGAGCTGCTTGGGCCCATGTAACCTGATCCACACGACCTACTCTAAATCGCTGAGTAGATTCGAGACTGAGGGGCAAACAGGGACAGATAACTGCGGCTTTCCTCCCGGTCCCTGTAGCCAAGAGGACTTGTATGGCAGGTGCTAGGAAGGATCTCAAGGAGGAGAAACGCCTGCCAACATGAGGTCTGCTGGAATTCTGTGGGTGTGCTGTGCAGTCACTCTGTATCAGCCAGAGGTAAGCACAAGTCAGGCCAAGAACCCCCTTCTGCAGTCTTGGCTTCCCCGAGATCAGGGAGAAACAAGAAGAGGACGGAGGTCAGTCTGGTTTGCACGATCTTAGGAAACTTTATTAATCAACCGACCAGCTTCACGAGAGCGAGAAGATGCAGCCTTTCAAGGCACATTCCAAGAACACTGACAAAGGTTGACATTCATCAAATAGCACCCTGCCACCCGTTGTGCCCCACAGCCTTGCACGAAGCTGTCCTGTTACCAGAGAAACGTGTGCCAGATGATGGACCTCAAGAGCTTTTACCGGAAAGCGTGGGAGAAGGCAGTTAGCGGCGAGCTCCTGTCGCCATTTCTTGGCTTCTTTCCTGATGAGACGCCTACTGCTTGGTTCCCTGTGCCCCTCATAACGCGCCTCCGGAGGAGCAAGGGAGAACAGACAAGGAGGGCGCGGGTTACCGCCAGGTCAGAGGGCCGGACACAGGGTCAGAGACCTCGCCAAGGCGAGCCTGTCTCATAACCCTGACGCTCAATGGGGGCGCTCGCCTGTATTTCAACTGAGTATCTGCTGAAGCCTCCCCTCAGCTATCAGGACATCTCTCTACTGCGGCTTCCAAAAGTCTCTCTCTAAAAACAGATGGCGGCGTGACCCACTGTCCCCCACGGCTCTCAGGAAGGTAGAGCAACTTCTAGACTGCTACCTTGTCGAGGATCGACACATCTGATTCTTCTTTCTTTTTTTAACTCAGTGCATTCAAGAGAAGTCACGGGATTTTTTTCAGTATAAAAAAAGAAGAGATACCCATGCCAGGTTAATGGGTGTGAACAGCCAAGAGAGCTGAGCTTACAAAGGAGATTAAAGATTCATTATCAAATAGTACTTTACGGGTAAAGATAGAAGAGAATGGTCACCATCTAAAGGGTAGGCAAAGAGCTGTAGGCTTGACCTTGCGTTAACATCTCTAGCTTCTATGGGGAGGAAAGCCTGCCTAGAAACAGGATGTGCGAGGAGGGCTTGTGCCGGATGAAGAAGATGAAAGGGTGGTCGGCGACGAACTCCTCCTCCGGCATCAGCATAGCATACTGGGCGATGGCCCCCGTGGCAGCCGCCGCCTCCGTGCCCTCCTCGTTCACGTCCACAACGGACTTGTGGACCACCTTGGATATGAAGAGGTCGCTGGCCCCTGACATGCCGGACAGGTCCGCCTTGCTGCTGAAGAGATCCCGCACACCCAGGCGGGCCAGGGGCTCGCTGAGGTCGTATCTCTCCTCCAGCTTGAACCTGGGCAGCTGGACCCTGACCTCAAGGAGGTCCAGGCTCTCAGGCTGGGTCCACTCCCGCAGCTTCTCCAGAGTCAGCTGTTGCTCAATCTGGAATAGAAGGGGTGAAAAGAAGAGCTGAACCATTCTATGGAAGTCAGTCAGGAAGGCGTTGTTCAGATGAACGGACCATCCTATCCACTGCTTGCTGGTTTCCTTCATGTTTGCACCAAAACAGGTTCCACGTGGGGATTTCACGCCTTTCCAGCTGCTGGTGATAATAAACAGAACCGTGTTCCCAGGCACCAAGGCCCCTGTATGGAGACGGCCCAGGAACCACCGGCCCCCACCCAGGACTGACTGAGCCTCTGCCAGCTGGGCCACCCGCCATCACGGCTGTTACTTCCCCAACTGGCTGAGTGACACAGGGTAATTTTTAAAGCTTTCTTCTATGTCTTCTGTTTATCCGAGTTCCAGTGGTCACTGTGGTTATCTGTAAACCTCACACAGCTGAAGTTGTCCTGATAGACATAGCTCATGAAGCTGAAGCTCCTATACTTAGGCCATCTGATGCAAAGAGCCAACTTATTGGAAGAGACCTTGATGCTGGGAAGATTGAGGGCGGAAGGAGAAGGGGACGACAGAGGACGAGATGGTTGGATGGCATCACCGACTCGACAGACATGAGTTTGAGCAAACTCCGGGAGATAGTGAAGGCCAGGGAAGCATGGTGTGCTGCAGTCCACGGGGTCGCAGAGTTGGACATGACTTACTGACTGAACAAGAAGAAGAACGCTGGTCAAACGAGAAACAGACCTAGTTCCTCGTCTGAAGCGGGGAACCGTAGCACGTGCTGGGAGCCCTGCCGAGACGCCGGCGCACAGCGCGAGCTGTGTGAGCCCAGCTCCTGCGGCCGCCCTGCTACTGCTGCTCCCCGGGACAGAGCCTCGCCGCACTGCCCTGCTCATGCTGCTCATCCCGGACTTTCTATGTTACAGTCAGGAAGGGACAACCATGGAAATACAGCTGAAAGCAGGAACACCCAGGTTCTAACGCATGCTGTAGCTGCAGGTGGCTAGTATCAGAGCCGCTCAATAGGAAGTTTAGTTAGGAGGGGAAGGGCAAGGCCCACAACAGGACAGACACACGGAAGAAAAACCGCCCTCTTCACACTCCTGCCTCTTCCACACACACACACACAGATGCTCACACATGTGCATGTGCATGCACACACACACGCTCACACGTGTGCATGCACACAGATGCTCACATGTGCATGCATGCACACACAGATGCTCACACATGTGTGTGCACACACAGATGCTCACACATGTGTGCACACACAGAGATGCGCACACACATGCATGAGCACACATGCTCACACATGTGCATGTGCACACACAGATGCTCACACACGTGCGCGCACACACAGATGCTCACACATGTGCGTGTGCACACAGATGCTCACACACATGCATGCGCGCACACACAGATGCTCACACATGTGCGTGTGCACACACAGATGCTCACACACGTGCGCACGCACACACACACAGATGCTCACACATGTGCGTGCACACACACACACACACACACCCCATCCGTGCACCATGCAGGGAGCGGGGCCGCACCTTCTTCAGCCCCGTGGCCTCGTCCCGGATGTCGTCCGGCAGCAGGATGACCATGCTGAGGTCCTTGCCCTCGTAGGGCAGCTCCAGCACCCGGCACTTAAGGTCCTTGATGTAGCCGAAGGGAAACTTTTTCTTCTGATACATCATCTTCACCGTTTTTGTTTCTTTCTGAACAATCAGACCACAGAGCGCCCATCATTATCCGCGTGGCTTCGGAGCAGAGACTCATCTAGACAGTCGTCCGCCCTCACCTTACTCAGTCTGAAGGGCGCATCCTTGGTGGCCTCCACCATGAATTTCTCCTGCCAGCTCCCTTTGAAATAGATGGCGTTCACCAGCACCAGCCTCGTCAAGCTGTCAACCATACCTGAGGCCAACAGCTCCGGAATTTTCCCTAGAAAGACAAACTTAGCTTTTGAAAAACCCACCTACCAGAATTCCAAATTTGAACGGACCTTTGATTAGCACTGGGCTTCCCTCATAGCTCAGTTGGTAAAGAATCTGCCTGCACTGCAGGAGACTGGGGTTCTCATTCCCGACCCACGGAGAAGGAAATGGCAACCCGCTCCAGTATGCTTGCCTGGAAAATCCCATGGACAGGGGAGCCTGGTGGGCAGCAGTCCATGGGGTCGCGAAGAGTTGGGCACGACTGAATGACTAACACACTTGATTAGCACTGAAATGCAATTCAAATGCTTCCTTCTACCCAAAGTCCTGTCCCATGGCACTAAGTTAGCTAAGGCCCCCGGGGTGCCCCCACTGTAAGTAAATCAGCTCGGAGGGACTTCCCTGGTGGTTGGGTGGTTAAGAATCTGCTTTCCAATGCAGGTGATGCAGATTCCATCCCTGGTTGGGGAACTAAGATCTCACAAGTCTCGGGCCAGCTAAGCCCACACACCACACCCGGGGTGCGCACGCCATAATTAAGATGCCCTCACGCCCTCACCCTGAGGGCGGATCAGGGGAAACAAAGTACCCTGGAGGGGGCGATGCTTCGAAACAAGTTGTTGGGTTAAAGGGCTAAAAACAGGAAAAATCTCCTTTTCTGGGATGTATGATAATCAGTGGGCCTCATGCGGAGACAGGCCATTCTTTATCGGGAAAGGAAAAATTTCTTAACCAAAGTGTTTCTAGTCACTAAGAAAGAAATCGCTTCTTCAGATCATCCAAGTGGTGGCCTAACTCCCACAGGGAAGCCTTTACCGGACGTCTAAGAGGTAGGACAGCTCCTCGCGGACACACGGCCCCACCCGTGGTGCGTGTGGCTGTGACGGCCGCTGTGGGTGTGGAAGGCACAGGTGTGCTGTGGGTGCCTTGACCGTTCCGCGACCACGCCAGAGACAGGAACCAGAGACACAGCCTGACCCTTAGACGGGGTGCTGGCAGAAAGCCCTGCTGGCCACAGCGGCCTGCAGACCCTGGGTCGCGAGGCTCCGTCCGTTTATTCGCCAGTCGGCGTTAGTTCCGCTTTTAAGCGCAGTTTGGGGAACTTACAGGGAAGAAGCTTTTAGCATCTCCAGTTAAAGCATGTTTACATTTCCACTTGGAGAGATTCCTGTGTTTGAAAGCTGTCCGGCCCTGGGCAGTGAAGGTGGACCCCAGGGTCAGGCCGAGAGGCGAGGGAAGGGGAGGGTCCCCTGCAGGGGGAGAGGCGGGCGGAGGGCAGGAAGGACCCGGCGGACGGCCAGCGCCGCCCTCGCTCACCTCCTGTCTGCCCTTTGACCCACTCGTTGATGCTCCTCCTCGCCTCCTCGGAGGCCCGCAGAAAGTCCACACTGGCCAGCTCAGCATTGTACATTTTCTGCGTTGAAGCTAAGAACTCCTGTTTAAGAAAAGAAAAAGGAGGTGTCGTGAGGAACTCCTCTAAAATCCTTAAAAGCAACAGAAATAGTCCCCAAAGGCATATTTCATGGTAACAACAAAAATTCTAGCTCTCCGACTTTTTTTTACTCTGGTGAAAACCACAGAACATTGAACTGGCAGTCTCAACAGCTCTCAAGTGTGTAGGTCAGAGGTTTTGGTGTTGCACAAAAATTACCAATTCTTTTCTATTCTCTGACTAACATTCTCATAAACAAGCGAATGCTGATTGTACTTGGAAGTGAATGACAGGATTCACTCTGGATCTTCAGTAGAGCAGCCGGGGTCGATCTTTTCACTGCGGAGACGAGGGGACGAAATCACATCCGCCAAGGCGAATATTGTTGGTTATGTTTTCATTCTGGATTATTTTTCTGAATGTTCATAAAAATTAAAACTGGTTTCTGTGACTTGATTGTGCTGGGCGAAAAATCTGCATTGTCTTTCGAGTTTGAGAACACGAAGAGCAAAGCACTCACAGGGAGGAAATCGTAGCTTTTCTCTCCGAATAACCTGTTGGCGAGTTTCAGAGTGTAGGGAGCACCATGCTTGTTGATATCAGCATTCAGACTCTGAAATCCCGAATGAATCTCAACTCCTTCGAAATGGAGAACCTAAAATAAAGGAAATATTATTTCTATAACCATGGATTTTGAAATTATAAGCCGGTTCCTTGGAATTTGCTTCCATCAAATTAATATGTTTTAGTACTAATTATTGATCAGCAAAATCCAAAATGTATTAGCTTTGTGAAACATAGTAAGTATATTGAAAGCTGCCCTTTTGCATCACTTTTTGATATAATTACAGCTGCACAAATATGAGTGGTTAATAAACTAAACCTGTATTCAAGTCTGCTTCCCCCGATCATAAATGGTATGTTCATAAGTATATTTGTACAAATAGAATTTTCCTGAAAGTTCTCAGAAATAAACAGTGGGTAAAAGAATCATCAGCTTTGTGAGAACACAAAGATAGTCGAGACTGAGAGGTTTTTTAATTACCTTGCCAGCGTCGGTCACCCACTTGCTTAAAAACAATTTCATTAAACTTAACACTGGGCTAAAGTTTAATTCACATATCAGTTACACCAAGAGTCACTTTATGGTTTTATGAGGCCTGGGCTGGTTCCTTCTTTTAGGGCACAAAGAACAAAGCTCTACCGTGTACAAAGGCCAGTCTCTGCCTGACATGTGGAGTGTGTTGTGGGCACTGTGATCCATCTCTTCAGTGGAAACGGGGGGAAGAACTTAGGACTGCTCTTCACTGAGGTTATAAAGTTCCTGGAATACCTCAAAACAGAAGCTCAGATTACCTTGCAGGGGCAACTAACAGTTACTACTACTAGGGGATTTTTCTTTCTTTTTTTTTTTTTTAAAGTAGATTTTTGAAAACTTTCAAATGCTGCTGTATCTACAGTGATGAAAAACGTTGGTTTTCCATCAAGTGCAAACAGAAGCTGTGCAGCTGCAACAGGCTGGTGAACTTGAATCCGGGCTGGACCTTCCCTGGCTCTAGGTGCGGCGGGACCTGTGACCCGGACCCTAGAAAGACCTTCGCGGACGCCCTTCCTTTCAAGGAAAGCCAGAGTTCCCCACTGAGAATAAAGCGGGCCCAGCACACGGGTGCCCTCCACACCCCCCAAGGACAGGCGGAGTCTCCGCATCGCCTCCCCGTCTCCCTGAAGGGCCCTCCTGCTCACACAGGACACGCCTGGGCCAGGCCCAGGAGCACAGGGCGCTCTGGTGGCCCCTGGACCTCTCCACTAGGCGCCATCATGCTCACAAGGAAAGAGACCCCGCGGGTGCTGCAGGAGGGAGGAGCCGGCATCACAGGGAAAGCAGCCAACCCTGGGGGAGGAGGTGCCTGTGAGAGCCAGCGGGGCGATGCTGGGGCAGAAGCAGCAGGCGGCAGGGGCGGCCAGCCTTCTCACCGCTGTGTCCTCAGCCCGGGAGAGACACTGTGGTCACAAAGGCGGGTTTCCCAGGACGAGGCTGATCCATTGCACTCAGGACGTGCTGACCCCTGTGATTTCCCCAAATGTGGGAGACTCCACTGGGCTTCCCCAGTAGCTCAGCTGGTAAAGAATCTGCCCGCAATGCAGGAGACCTGGATTCGATCCCTGGGTCGGGAAGATCTCCTGGAGGAGGAAATGGCAACCCACTCCAGTATTCTTGCCTGGAGAATCCCCATGGACAGAGGAGCCTGGTGGGCTACAGCCCATGGGGTCAGAAAGAGTCAGACACGACTGACTGACTGACATTCCACACTTCACACTTGCTCAGCCCAACAAAAAGCACTGTCTGTCTCATGCATGCATGCATGCGAGGTGGCTTCAGTCCTGACTCTTTGCGACTCTATGGGCTGCAGGCAAGAATACTGGAGTGAGCTGCCGTTTCCTCCTCCAAGGGATCTTCCTGACGCAAGGACTGAATCTGAGGCTCTCACACCTCCTGCATCGGCAGGCAAGTTCCTTACCAGTAGAGCCACCCCATCGCAGCTGCTCAGTAGAGACTGGCTCATGAATTGACAGCCTGCATCGAAGCGGATTTTCCCTGGGGCTTTTTCTGAAAGTCTGACCTCCTGAAGTATAACGTATAACATGACACACAACACTGAACACTGAGACACAATTCTACAAACGCACTGTGCACGCGTGCCTGCTAAGTCGCTTCAGTCGTGTCCGACTCTTTGCGTCCCCATGGCCTGAAGCCCCTCCAGGCTCCTCTGTCCATGGGATTCTCCAGGCAAGGATACTGGAGTGGGTTACCATGCCCTCCTCCAGGGGGACCGTCCAGGCCCAGGGACTGAAACCGAGTCTGCCTGAGTCTCCTGCGTTCCAGGCGGATTCTTGACCACTGAGCCACCTGGGGAAGCCCACAGATGCACTGCAAGAGCTCAAAGGCACAGCCTTTGGTCCAGGCTGGGCAGGGTTCAGCCGGGAAAGCAGACAATTCTGGCTAGTTTCTGCTGACCTTGGAAAGCTGTGCTGCGGTGTCGCCTCTGGCCCCCAGAAAGACCATGGCCAGCGCTGACGAGATGCTGAAGGGGGAGATGAAGATGTTTCCGGCAGGATTGTGCTCGGTCAGGGTGCGGAACAGGTCCACCGCGAAGCGGGTGTTCGCCGCGCTCAGCTGCTCCATGGTGAGGCTGCAACGCAGAGCAGAGCCTGAGCCGCCCTCGGCGCACAAGCAAATCAGCAAGGCCACCCCGGTCTCCTCTCAGCTTGGGCCACCCCCCCGCCCCCTGACGTTCGCTGGAACTTGTACTTTCTCCCGCTCTTTCTAGGAGGGCCAGAACCCGCGTGCATAGATGTGTTGCCCCGGGGAGGTTGGCCAGGGACCCAGCACTGACATGGGGTCCAAGTCTCCCATAGAAACTCGGAGCGACCTGCCAACCAATGAAGCAGATTCCAGCAAGGAGGCAAGATGACCCTCGTTTTGGGGGTCACTGTCCGATGTCTGGAGAGGTCTTGTCCCCATTCTCGCAGGATATGAGAGCTCGGAAACCCAACACAGGCCCCGAGGCAGGTCGAGCGGCTGGACAGAGAGAAGGTGACCAGAAACCTCCCTCCCGCGGGCAGCGGGGTCTGCAGGTGCAGCAGCTGGCCCTGGCCCCTCAGCCGGCCCCCCGCCCCGCCCGGCCTCCGGCTCAGCCCCACACTCGGGGGAGGAAGGGGATCGATGGGCCGGCGGCTGCCCCGCATGCGAGTCACAGCTGAATTATTACTGTCGCTGAGAAATCGCCTCCCGAGCCTCCAGCCGCAGAAAAGAGGAAGGAGGAGCGGCTGGGCCTGGGCCGGACAGCGCAGGCAGCTCCGGAGGAGGGGGAGAAGGGCTGGGTTCCGCCTTCGGGCCGCCGGCGCCGGCCTAGCGGCGGAGGGACCCGGGGCGGGCGCACGGCGGGGCGGGGTGACCGCCGCACAGGAGACTCCGCGGGCCGCGGGCCAAGGGGCTGGGTGGCCACCGGACAAGGAGTTTCCGCGAGGCGCTCGGCGGGCCGGGGTGACCGCCCGACTTGGGGGCCCGCGGGGTGCGGGGCAGAGGGCGGGGTGACCGCTGGACACGGGGATTCCGAGGGGCACACGGCGGGCAGGGGTGACCGCCAGATGCCCGACCCCGCGGGGCGCGGGCGACCCGAGCCTGTCCCGCCCGCCCAGCTCCCTGCCGGGCCTTACCCGCTGCTCGGCTGCCTGGGCGGGGCGGGGTCTGGGACAGGCCGGGCGCGGCCCTTATAGCGGCAGAAGGGGGCGGCGCAGGCGGCGCGGGCGGGACGCCCTGCCCCCTGACTCACCTCCCAGGAGCCGGAGCAGGGCGGTGCATCCGGCGGCGAGCCGAGCCGCGTCCGCGCAGCGCCCTCCTGGGGATCAGCGCCCTCCTGGGGATCAGCGCCCTCCTGGGGATCAGCGCCCTCCTGGGGATCAGCGCCCTCCTGGGGATCAGCGCCCTCCTGGGGATCAGCGCCCTCCTGGGGATCAGCGCCCTCCTGGGGATCAGCGCCCTCCTGGGGATCAGCACCCCGGAGTTCCCAGCAAACTCAGGTCTCTGTCAAGGGCCTGTCATCTCTGTCAAGATGAGCTGTTTCTTACTAAGGTGTGAATGACTGAGATGCCGATGCATCACCTCTCAGAGGCCAAACCAGCCTCTTTGAGGTCTCATCTGTACACTCCAGCCTCTCAGGTTATGGGGCGTGGGAGTGGCGGTGGTGGTGGTGAGGAGGGGCCCTCGGGGTGAGAGGAAATAGAATCAGTTCCAAGAAACATCGCCCAGGTCCCTGGCTCAGGTGTCCAGTGAATTCAGCCCCAAGACTCCCCTGGCAAGTGACAACCCCACCAGGCTGGGTCAACTCACATAACTGCTCACACACCATGAGAATGCCCATTTGTGTGAATAAAGGATTTCTTATGCATTACACAATACTGAAGTGTACACTGGCCGGTTTTCCCTATATGTACTGTTGCTGCTGCTGCTGAGTCGCTTCAGTCGTGTCCGACTCTGTGCGACCCCAGAGACGGCAGCCCACCAGGATCCCCCGTCCCTGGGATTCTCCAGGCAAGAACACTGGAGTGGGTTGCCATTTCCTTCTCCAGTGCATGAAAATGAAAAGTGAAAGGGAAGTCGCTCAGTCGTGTCTGGCTCTTCGCAACCCCATGGACCGCAGCCTACCAGGCTCCTCTGTCCATGGGATTTTCCAGGCAAGAGTACTGGAGTGGGGTGCCATCGCCTTCTCCGATACGTACTGTTAGAGTGACTATGAGTGAAGAATAAAAGCAGGAACTCTTTCTGTAAGTTCTTTTCGGCTTTTCCCACTTTGAATGCCTGGCTGTGCAAGTTCACCAAAACTGATACTTGGGATGGACAGGGAGGGCTGGCGTGCTGCAGTTCATGGGGTCGCAAAGAGTTGGACATGACTGAGCAACTGAACTGAACTGATACTTGAGAGTATGTAATAATTCTGTATCTTGAAACTTCCCCCTTGCTGTTTTACAAATCTCAACATGAAAAGGGAACAAAGGAAAAATCTTATTTTTAAAGTAGTATAAATAATGCAACATAATGAGTTTGTTTTGTTTTGTTTTTACTCTGCGAATTTGTTTATGAGGCAAAAGAAACCCCAGTATTAAGAGATAAAAAATACTTTTCATTATTTAACCAAAACAATAAGACTTTAATAACTAAGACTGAAGAATGTTTCATAGCCCATTGGAATAAAGAAACTGGCATTTATTGAAAGTCAGTCATAGTTAAAAACCAGTGGTTCATTAAAATCAGTAACCTCTCCACTATCTCTCACAGAACCGAGGACCCCTCATCAGCTTCTAGCAAGAGGTCTTTGTTGGGAAGGAGGTCAAGAGTAAGAGGTGGTGCTGAAAAGCTGTTAAATTAAAATCCCAGACACATAAACCAAGGGAAAACAGGTTCTGAGCTTTCTGAGTTTTTCCCTCTGACATTTTGTATTTGTGCTCACCTGAAGTTAGTAGTCTGAGTCAAATATGACATGAAGTGAAGTGAAGTGAAAGTCCCTCAGTCGGGTCCGACTCTTTGAGACCCCATGGAACTCTCCAGGCCAGAATACTGGAGCAGGTAGCCTTTCCCTTCACCAGGGGATCTTCCTGACCCAGGACTTGAACCAGGGTCTTCCGCATTGCAGGCGAATTCTCTACCAACTGAGCTATCAGGGAGGCCCTAATATGGCATCAGTACATACTCTGGGCCAGGCGCAGACAGAAGGGGCTTTACACCCCAGTCATCCGTCCCTCCGTGTGCTGCACATAACCCGAGGCACCATAACCAATGGCCCGGTTCCAAGTTACCCCAGAGATCCTGGGACATGCGTGATGGCCGGTTTGGTGCAGTGTTTGGCGAGTCTGCTCAGCTCCGAGGTGCGGTACCCTGGCTGGAGCAGCGATCTCATCCCCAGGACAGACCCAACGAAGTGCGTGTGAGAGTGAGTGCCTTGAGACGTGCACCGGTGTGTTCATTAGCAGCAGGATCTGAGTCAG
The DNA here is from genome assembly GCF_032405125.1 of Capricornis sumatraensis. Classification (NCBI taxonomy): domain Eukaryota; kingdom Metazoa; phylum Chordata; class Mammalia; order Artiodactyla; family Bovidae; genus Capricornis; species Capricornis sumatraensis. Next base: position 54,074,316 of record NC_091090.1, on the reverse strand, counting down.
GCCCAAGCAGAAGGATGGAGAAACCCTACAACAGAACCACGTAAGAGCGGAGACAACACACCTGGCAACACGCAGGATCGTGGCACGCGGCGGTGCAGGCTGAGCTCGGAAACAGGCGGAAGCGGTCTGCGGTGTCAGAGGTCGCGAGGGGCGGAGACCCTCGCGGAGGAAGGTGGATGCTCTGACTATGTTCTCCTACTTTCTGTCTCCTTGACGTCCAGGCGTTTGGGGCCTGGATCCTGAAGAGCCTGCGAGCCCAGGGCGGGCGGGTTCCCAGAGGCAGGGAACGATCCTCCCGTAAGGGCACCTTTGGCACATGGACCCGGGAGCTCGGTGATCACACTGTCAACTCTCTCCTTTATCAAACCCGCACTGGCCCTAACACGCCCCAGCTCCAGGCAGCTAGAGAGAGTTGTAAGGACCCCTCTTCAGATCCCTGCAGGGCCCGAGCCCACCGATGGAAACTCTCCAACCCAAGCTCACTTAGTGCACCCAGCGTGTCCGACCCATCCCTTCCTGAGAGAGCCCGGTTAGGGGCTGGGAGCCGCCACTTGTGCCCGCTCCTCCTCTGCCCCCGCCCGCCTGGGTGCTCCCCAGGCCCCCAGGATGCAGCGTCCCTTGCCTCCTGCGCTGGGGGCCCTGTGCCTACACACCTCCCGCGGGGCGCTTCCGTCCTGTCCGCTTCTCCGGCTGCCAGTGAGAGCAAACCCCGTTCACTCTCAGCACAAGGCGGGTGGGCGGGAGTCGCACGGGTGGGGAAGGGCCTTCTGGGGCACTGGCAGCCACCATTGCCTCACTCCGGTGGTTACACAGGTGTGCTGATTTTGTGATAAAGTATTGAGTTGTACGCATACATCGGGTACTTCTCTGCGTGTGTGTTGTACTTCAACAGAAATTACTATAAAGTAGCAGCAAACCATATTAAATGTTGGTAAATATTTCTGCCTTTGCTCCCCTCTACGCTCAGCCAGGATTAATCAGCTTGAAGCTGGTCGGAGCCCCTTTGCCCCCCAGCACATCCACCCCCTTAACCGCACTGGATGTGCCCAAGGGTCTGGGAGGAGCTGGTGACCCCAGGGCCTTCCTGTTCTCCCACACCCAGCCACACACAGACCCCAAATCCAGGGCAGAAGTTTCCCATCCACTCTCTGATGTGGGGACACGTCAATCTTACGTTCAAGGTCCAAATGAAAAGGCGCAGGATCGATTGTTCAAATACTCACGGCTACGTTCATAAGACACATGGTAAGGGGAACATCCCAAACTGGCCCCAGTCGGTGGCGTTAGTCTGAGAACTAACTGTCCTTATGTTACTGACCTCCAGGTTAATTGTATTCTGGTTGGGGAACATGATTCCTATATTATTTCGGTATTGAGGAATGTTTTTGGACCTGCTTAACTAACCCAGTATGTGGTCCATTTTTGTAAATACCCATCTTCAGATCCACCCTAAGTTTGTTAGGGGCAGTATTCGCTATAGTATAACCATTAGGACAAGTGAACTAATCATGTTATCCAACTCTGTACTTGGATTTACTAAACATGTTTAGCAAGAGAATGACTAAATATCAGTATTTCTATCAAGTAGCAACAAATAAAATGAAATTAAAAGAAAAATACCATTTTAAAAAGCATCAAAAAGTCAAGTCCCTGGACATATTTCTAATAAAACATATGCAAAACCACTATACAAAAAAATTTTAGTATTATTAAGAAAAGTTTCTAAAAATCTAACTAAATGATTGCCAACATCCACTGGATCATCGAAAAAGCAAGAGAGTTCCAGAAAAATATCTAATTCTGCTTTATTGACTAGGCCAAAGACTTTGACTGTGTGGATCACAATAAACTGTGGAAAATTCTGAAAGAGATGGGAATACCAGACCACCTAACCTGCCTCTTGAGAAATCTGTATGCAGGTTAGGAAGCAACAGTTAGAACTGGACATGGAACAAGAAACTGGTTCCAAATAGGAAAAGGAATATGGCAAGGCTGTATATTGTTACCCTGCTTATTTAACTTATACGCAGAGTACATCATGAGAAACGCTGGGCTGGAAGAGACACAAGCTGGAATGAAGATTGCCGGGAGAAATATCAATAACCTCAGATATGCAGATGACACCATCCTTATGGCAGAAAGTGAAGAGGAACTAAAAAGCCTCTTGATGAAAGTGAAAGAGGAGAGTGAAAAAGTTGGCTTAAAGCTCAACATTCAGAAAATGAAGATCATGGGATCCGGTCCCATCACTTCATGGGAAATAGATGGGGAAACAGTGGAAACAGTGGCAGACTTTATTTTTTGGGCTCCAAAATCACTGCAGATGGTGATTGCAGCCATGAAATTAAAAGATGCTTACTCCTTGGAAGGAAAGTTATGACCAACCGAGATAGCATATTGAAAAGCAGAGACATTACTTTGCCAACAAAGGTCCATCTACTTAAGGCTATGGTTTTTCCAGTGGTCATGTATGGATGTGAGAGTTGGACTGTGAAGAAAGCTGAGCCCCGAAGAATTGATGCTTTTGAACTGTGGTGTTGGAGAAGACTCTTGAGAGTCCCTTGGACTGCAAGGAGATCCAACCAGTCCATCCTAAAGGAGACCGGTCCTGGGTGTTCATTGGAAGGACTGATGTTAAAGCTGAAACTCCAATACTTTGGCCACCTTATTCGAAGAGTTGACTCATTGGAAAAGACCCTGATGCTGGGTGGGATTGGGGGCAGGAGGAGAAGGGGACAGCAGAGGATGAGATGGCTGGATGGCATCACTGACTCGATGGACATGAGTTTGAGTAAACCCTGGGAGTTGGTGATGGACAGGGAGGCCTGGCGTGCTGCGATTCATGGGGTCGCAAAGAATCGGACACGACTGAGCGACTGAACTGAACTGAAGAAATATATCACATTCATTGAGTAGAACTCAGTATTGTAAAGATAGTCATTTTTCTCTGATTTTTAAAATCAATCCCGATCCCAATAACTATTTCAAAGAAATGTATGTGTGCACATGCGTGTGTGTTTAACTTGTACATATCACATAAAAACTACTTTTCTTAAAATGAGCACACACTTTAAAAGAGGAAATCCAAATGGCTTATAAATGCATAAAAACGTGTTAAATACAAACTTTAAACAAAATGAGATATCTTACATTCACATCGCCAAAAATTAAAATTTCTGACAATTTCAAGTGAGCCACTGGAATTCTCTCACTTCTGTATGGGGTGGATTATAAACTGGGAAAACTACTTTGGAAAATAATTCAATTATTATTCAAGTTCAATTTTTAGGAGTGTTGAACCAGCAATTCTCTTAAAGAAATGTATTCACATTCACATGGAGACATTTACAAGAATGTTGGAGGTGGCTTTACTTGTAAACTCCAAAGATCAACAAGTGCAGAATGGGAAGCCATTCAGTGGAATACTGCTGCTGCTGCTAAGTCACTTCAGTCATGTCCGACTCTGTGTGACCCCATAGATGGCAGCCCGCCAGGCTCCTCGGTCCATGGGATTTCCAGGCAAGAGCACTGGAGTGGGTTGCCATCGCCTTCTCCAACTACACAGCAACAAAGATGGGCAGATTGTTGCTGCACTCACGACACGCATGAAACTCCACAACGTACGTTGAGCAAAAGAAGCCAAATTCAAAAGACTACATTCCACAGTATTTCATTTACATAAATCTCAGAATCAGCCTAAAGAAAGCTGGAATAAGCTGGAAGGGGTAAGACAACAGAGACCAGCAAAGACGCTCTCCCCAAATCACAAGAGCTGTTACCTGTGGGGACAGGAGAGGCAGGGCTGGGCCTGGGGGATCACGTGCTGTAGAGGCCGCTTCCTGAGCACGGCCAGTTCAACCTGTGTCACTTGGCTGCATGCTGTATAACTGTACAATTATCCTCATAATCTGTGGGTTATATGTCATGGGGGAAAAAAAGCAGATGAAGCAATGTCAAGTGACCCAACAGATGAACACAACTCAAAATACTTGACAAGCTGATCTAATTATAATTTCACAGTTGATTTGAAAAACCCTTGAAGAGCCTTCTCATGCAAGAACAATGGACAGACTTACATTCCAAGGACGGAGGAGGGGAGTGAAAATCCTCCCGCTGCCCGGGTCCAGCTCAGTGGCCAGCCGGCGGTCACGTCCTCTCCAGGCCCTCCGGTGACCTCCGTGATGCTGGGGGCACAGCGGGAATGCTCCGCGGCGATGCAGCCGGAGGGCGGGCAGAAGACCGTCAGCAAGGAGCGGGAGGAGGGCGCGAGGGCGGCTCTGAGGCCAGGGGCCCGCGCCGGCAGGGCGGCCTGAAGGCGGGAGAGCGGAGCCTGTGCTCCGAGCGGCCACCAGGGGGTGCTGTGCAGGGGCAGCTGAAAGTCTTCAGTTCTCGTGGTTTTGATCAGAAGTGTCTAGTTGCACAAAACAGGGTGGGGGGGGCGGGCGGCGGCAAGTTTGCCATGCAGTTGCTGCATCCATTGAGGCACAAACGAACGGATTTCGTGTTAAGCGCGAAAATATCTAGACTCGTCTTTAAAAACGCCAGCCTTGAGGCACAGTCATCTGAAGTACCAAGTGGCCGCAGGAAAAGCTGAGCACATGCAGCTCTGAGCTCCAGAGCGACACAGACTCTCTGGAAAAAGAACTGGGAAAAGCACAAATCAGATGCGCCAAACAAGGGAAAATGATGACAGAAGGCGTTAGAAGGACACGGTCGTTGAAGATGAATCAGATTCCAGACGGGACTCACGGGAGAGCGAGCACGCCCACGCTGTCCGTCATCAGCGCCCAGTCTTGTGCTGAAAGGAGAGCGTCAGCCGGTGAGTGCACGGGGTGCGCCCGTTTCTTCCAACCTGAGGTCCTTGAAGCACCTTCTCGTCGCCCTCTTCCCTCAGGGGCACGTGTCGGCGCCATCGAAACTGCCTCGGGCCGAGTGGTCCTAGCTGGCTCATCCTATAAGAACAAGGGGGCTGTCCATCCTCTAAGGGGTTCCTTTATGACCGAATTATTCCACCTGCTCACACAGCCTGAAAGGGGAAGTGGGTTCCTCTTAGACTTGTCTCCACCTTCAAATAAGTTGGCCATCCAGAAACCCCCCCAAAATCCTGATTTTTTTCTCCTGTTCAAAAGTAATTTTGCGTTCAGCTGTTTCCTGATTCAGTTCAAGAAACTAAGCATCATTAGACCCTTGATCAGCCTGAAGCCTGGGGGTGTCAGAGATCTCACAGTGGTGTTTTGTGAGTATGGAGACTGGGATCACTATGAGGACAGTATCTCCATGTTAGAGTGATCTCTAGACAATAAGCTATTTTATTTTAGATAATTATTCTCTAAATATAAACAATATTTACAATAGTCCATGAGCATGCAAACATTTTAAACTTAAAAAATTTTTAAACCAAGTACAAAACTGTTTACTATAGTTAAAAGAGAAATGCGAAACTAACTTGATACGTATTTAAATAATTGCTTGACATGTGTGTGTAATAATTTATTTTTAACTTGTTAAAACAACAAGAAAATGAGTCAAAATCACTTTATAAATACTAATGTTTTCTTGTAAATAGTCCAAGAATTTTAGGTGAGACAGTAATTTTACAACGATGAATAATTTTGGAGACTGAGATATGGTTGCGGGTGACTGGACCCTCCCAGGAAATTCTTAATCAGTTACATTCTCATGCTCAAGTTTCTTGAGAAACTTAAGTGACTAAGGCCACAGAAACAGATAAAATAACCTCTGTGAAGTGAAGTCGCTGTTGTGTCCGACTCTTTGAGACCCCGTGGACTGCAGCTCTCCAGGCTCCTCCGTCCATGGGATTCTCCAGGCAAGGATACCAGAGGGGGTTGCCATTTCCTTCTCCAGGGGATCTTCCCGACCCAGGGATCGAACCCAGGTCTCCTGCATTACAGGCAGACGCTTTAACCTCTGAGCCACCAGGGAAGAGTAAAGTTTCTCAGTCAGTGGTGAATGAGACCAAAGGCTTATCAGATGGGAAGGATAGAATGACGTTAGTTTAAATGGAAATGGAGCCTTTGCAGCAACATGGATGAGCCTGGAGGTGATCATACTAAGTTACCTAAGTCAGGCAAAGACAAGTATCATACAATGTCACTTACATGTGGAACCCAAAACTGTGATACAAATGGCCGTGTTTGCTGAATAGGAACAAACTCACAGACACAGGAAAATGGACTTCTGGTTACCAAAGGGGAAGGGAGCGTGTGTGTGTTAGGCGCTCTGCTAAGTTGCTGCTGAGTCGCTTCAGTCGTGTCCGACTCTGTGCGACCCCATAGATGGCAGCCCACCAGGCTCCCCTGTCCCTGGGATTCTCCAGGCAAGAACACCGGAGTGGGTTGCCATTTCCTTCTCCAATGCATGAAAGTGAAAAGTGAAAGTGAAGTCACTCAGTCGTATCTGACTCTTTACGACCCCATGGACCCAGGCTCCTCTACCCATGGAATTCTCCAGGCAAGAATACTGGAGTGGATTACCATTTCCTTCTCCAGGGGACCTTCCCAACTCAGAGATCGAACCCAGGTCTCCCGCATTGCAGGCAGATGCTTTACCATCTGAGCTACTAGAGAAGCCCCAAAGGGGAAGGAAGGGGATGGATAAATTAGGAATTGGGGATTAATATATACACACTACCCTGTAAAAATGGATAAACAGTAAGGACCTACTGTGTGGCACAGAGAACTATAGTCAATATTTTGTAATAACCTTTAAGGGAAAATGCAGGGCTTCCCTCATGGCTCAGACAGTAAAGAATCTGTCTGTCAATGCCTGTCAATGCGGGAGACCCAGGTTCAATCCCTGGGTCGGGAAGATCCCCTGGAGAAGGAAATGGCAACCCACTCCAGCATTCTTGCTTGGGAAATCCCATAGATAGAGAAGTCTGGCGGGCTACAGTCTATGGGGCTGCAGAGTCAGAGACGATTCAGTGACTAAACAACACAATAAGGGAAAATAATATGAGTGCGGGTCACAATAAACTGTGGAAAACTCTGAGAGAGATGGGAACACCAGACCCCCTGACCTGCCTCTTGAGAAACCTACATGCAGGTCAGGAAGCAACAGTTAGAACTGGACATGGAACAAGAAACTGGTTCCAAATAGGAAAAGGAGTACGTCAAGGCTGTATGTTGTCACCCTGCTTATTTAACTTCTATGCAGAGTACATCATGAGAAATACTGGGCTGGAAGAAGCACAGGCTGGAATCCAGATTGCCAGGAGAAATATCAATAACCTCAGATATGCAGATGACACCACCCTTATGGCAGAAAGTGAAGAGGAACTCAAAAGCCTCTTGATGAAAGTGAAAGTGGAGAGTGAAAAAGTTGGCTTAAAGCTCAACATTCAGAAAATGAAGATCATGGCATCCGGTCCCATCACTTCATGGGAAATAGATGGGGAAACAGTGGAAACAGTGTCAGACTTTATTTTGAGGGGGCTCCAAAATCACTGCAGATGGCGACTGCAGCCATGAAATTAAAAGACACTTACTCCTTGGAAGAAAAGTTATGACCAACCTAGATAGCATATTCAAAAGAAGAGACATTACTTTGCCGACTAATGTCCATCTAGTCAAGGCTATGGTTTTTCCTGTGGTCACGTATGGATGTGAGAGTTGGACTGTGAAGAAAGCTGAGCACCGAAGAATTGATGCTTTTGAACTGTGGTGTTGGAGAAGACTCTTGAGAGTCCCTTGGACTGCAAGGATATCCAACCAGTCTACTCTGAAGGAGATCAGTCCTGGGTGTTCTTTGGAAGGAATGATTGTGAAGCTGAAACTCCAATACTCTGGCCACCTCATGTGAACAGTTGACTCATTGGAAAAGACTCTGATGCTAGGAGGGATTGGGGGCAGGAGGAGAAGGGGACGACAGAGGATGAGATGGCTGGATGGCATCACTGACTCGATGGACGTGAGTCTGAGTGAGCTGCGGGAGATGGTGATGGTAGGGAGGCCTGGCGTGCTGCGATTCATGGGGTCGCAAAGAGTCGGACACGACTGAGCGACTGAACTGAACTGACTGATATATATATATATATATATATATATATATATATATGTAACGGAATCATTTTGCTGTACACCTAAAACTAACACTGTAAATCAACTTTAATAAAGAAGAAATCAATTTTTAAAAGGAGTAATTAAAAAAATCAGGAGAAGTGGAGCCTAAAGAAGACGAGTTCCAGCCCCAGTATGAAAAACTATTACACAAGAGAGAAAGTGATGCCGACGGCAGGCGTGCTGCGGAGGCTGCAGGGAGACTGTGGGTGGGCAACTGAGAAGTCTCGTTATCACTCAGAGGGCAGGATGCTAGTAAAGCATCGTTAGCTGGTCATGGCCATGACCCCACATGTGGCTCACTTGAGTCAGAGGTCTCTTGAGGTGTGCTGCAGGGCTCTGCCCTTGGTGAGGTTCTGTCTCACCCTCTCACAGACGGCTTCCGGGGAGGCTTAGAAGGACACAGACGATAACCTTGCCAAACACAGCTCTGTTGCAGGGGATGAGCGCATCGAGGTTCAGAAGAACTCTACCGGCTGAAAGGTCGTCTCAAACCAACGTGAAGAATGTCATAGAGAGAGTGACCTTTTAAATTTAGATGTTAAGGAATCCGTTTTGCAAATATAGGTGAGAGACCTATTTGAGGAGCAGTTCATGTGGGGGGAAAAAAAAAAGCCTGTAATTTCAACGGACCACAAACTCAATATTCATAGATAGGGTTCGGAAGATCTGAGTATTAGTAGAAGCAGATGGTCCACCTTCAACAAGGGGGTAGTTTCGTGGGCCCACGCCCCGGCCTGATCTCTTCAGAGAACGGCTTTCAGCTATGGGGGCCACAGATATCAGAGGGGACAAAGGTGACGCTCTGCAAGGGACTTTGGGAGGAACTGGCTGCCTTCAGTTAAAGAGAGGAAAACTGAATCGGGCAGGGAGGAGGCCGATGGGCCTGCATCAATGCGGTGGCTCACGAGGAAGCCCCCTGATGCCTGAGCCCCGCGCTGCCTCTCCCGGGTGGACTCCTCACACCCTCTGGGTCCCAGCTGTGCTGTCTATAAGCCGAGGGCAGCAGCGGCAGCCTCTGAGGTCTGGGGTGGATTCAGTGAAACATCCCCAAATGCTGGCACCTAAATACAGAGCAGGTGCAGGAGGGGTCACACGAGCGCACGGACCGATGTTGTCCTTGAGGCTTAGAAGAGGGGCGGAGGGGCGCTCAGGGAGAGGCCCCAGGAGCGCGAGCTCGCATCCCGTCTGCGCAGCGCAGGGAAGCTGGCGCACCAGCCTGAGCCACGGGCCTGCCTCCCGGGGGAGGGGACCTGGGCCCCAGCCCAACCCCAGGGCTGTCTCCCTGCTTCCCACGCCTCCTGCACAGAACACCGGGGACAAAATAGGTAACCCTTTCTTTCCGTATTTCCCACCGTGCTCAGGGCGATGATCTTTTAAAGCTTTTCAGAGCCACAGCTTATCTCAACTGGGAAGGCATCTCGTCACCTGTTACCTCCACCTCCAACTGGGTGTCCTGCCACTCAGCTCGTTCTGACAGCAGCTCCCCAGGTGAGCGTGGGGCCCCCAGGCTGGCCTCAGCCCCACGGGATGGCCCCACTGCAGATACCAGTCTCGAGTGCCAGGGGCCACCTCTGCTTCCAGCCGACGGGCTACCAGTTCAGGAGTTCCCACGGCCCCTCCTCAGCCGCACAAGTCTCCAGGAGACTCTCAGAACCCAGGAAGGCGCTCTGCTCACTCTCTGTGTGTGTGGTGTGTGGTGTGTGTGTGTGTGCGCGCGCGCACGTGTAGTCCCCTCAGTTGCGCCCAACTCTTTGCAACCCCAAGGGCTGTAGCCCGCCAGGCTCCTCTGTCCGTAGGATTGTCCAGGCAAGAACACTGGAGTGAGTTGCCATTCCCTCTTCCAGGGGATCTTCCCAACCTGGAGATCGAACCCTCATCTCCTACACTGCAGGCGGATTCTTTATCGATTGAGCAACGAGAGAAGCCCGTCCTCCTCACGATGCCCGTTGTGATGGACGCAGCTCAAGACGGGCCTAGTGGAAGAGCCTCGCAGAACAGGAATGGGGGTGGGGCTGAAGCATGGGCCCACCCCCCGCCCCCGGCACACATCGTCCCAGAACCCTGGTGTGTTCCCCAGCCCAGAGACGCTCCAAATCTATCTACTTAGGGTTGTTTTTTTTCCTTAAATCAAGAGACGATTGACTAAATCATCAGCCACATGGCTGAACTCACTCTCCAGCCCTTCCCTCCCCAGAGGTGGGCAGGGGGCCCCGAAAGTCCCAGCCTTTACAGCCTCTCCCCTGAAACTTCTGGAATCGCTCTGTTAGTGCAAACTCGCATGTGCCTGAGGGAGCCGCCTTGTGAATGATCGAAACACTCTTCTCGCTCTGGGAATTCCACAGGCTTCGGGAGCTCTGTGTCAGGAACAGGGGGCAAAGAACAAATGTGTTTTCATGACATCGAAGCTACACCTGCTGCCTTCCCAGCCCTTCCAGGCTCCGACCATCCCGGTCAGACAGGCACTCCTGATGGGAGGGATTGAGAACGCAGGGCGGCATCGCGTGAAGTAGACTGAGACCCGCAGAGGTCCTTCCGCCCACGTCCACCCGTGTCCTTGACAGCAGACACCGGTGAGCGGAGGCGTTCAGAGACTGCGGCCAGGAGCTGCCCGCCTGCTGAGAGCGCCGTGGACCAGCAAGGCACGAGTTCTCCATGCCGCGGGCCGGGCTTTCCCAGCCCTGCCACCTGTCATCGCCCGACAGACCGGGAGGTCCCCCTCCATCACGAGGCAGTGACCCGTTTAGTCCCGAAGCGAAACCTCCTCCCAGGTCTTGAGGAGCCTCTTTGGGGAGGTACGAAGGCTCCCAGGACCCTGGGGACAGGGGGGTTGCTAAGGCAGGCTCCTGGGAGCCTTCGTACCTCCCCAAAGAGGCTCCTCAAGACCTGGGAGGAGCACGGGAGACTCTCTGTGGACTGGCTTGGGGTGAGGGGGGAGTGGGGAGGAACCCCAAAGGGTAGTGTCGAAAAACAAGGGTGCTTTCAGAGGCGGCGGCCTGGGGACCGAGCCTGCAGGTGCTGGGGGAGTGGGCGTGTGTCAAGGGGGGTGCACTGTCCTGCCTAACAGCAGGAACTCGGGGTCGGAAGGGAACCCCGCCCGCCTCCACCCAGAGAGTATAGGAGGGAGAAGAGGAGACAGGAGGCTGGCCCCTCGCTGGAGAAGACAGGGAAAAACAAAAGCACTTTCGCTGGAAAGGGGGTAAGACGGGGCCCCGGGCATTGGGGGGTGTCCTCCACCCGTGCCTCCAGCCCCCGCCCCACGCCCCTGACCAGTTTCTGCGGGACAGCAGTTGCAAACCTACCTCCTGCCATAAGGATGTGTTTATTTTCCTGCAGATGAAGCCAACCAGCTGACCCAGAGGGTCCCTCCAGCCTCCAGTTGCTGAGCTGCGTGTCATGAATGGAGGGCTAGTTTCGGTTTATCTTGTTCGCTTAGTAACATCACTTTTCATCAAGAGAGGGAAGCAGAGTTCCCCCAGCCTCCTTGATATGGATACTAGGCCAGACAAGCTTTATTATCATGGCTCCTCAGATGAAATTCCCTACTAAATGCTCAAGTTTCATTTCAGTAGGTCTTCAACCTGGCTGATTGCGAAGGCTGCTTAGTGACCTTGGGAGGGAGCTTTCACCTTGCAGTTAATATTGGACTTGGAAAGTTTCTGTAAGATGCCAACACTCAATTTTTGGCAGAGTTTCCTTTCCCCCCACACACACCGCCAAAAAAAAGCATACAATTTCCTGTTCAGTTCTAAAAAGTGAATCTGATCCTTATCCTGTAGAAACCAAACTGTCCCCTCGCTGTGTAAACCGGCTTTGTAACTTGTTTCTACAACTTGTGGTCTGCCGTGTTTGTGCAGGCGTGCAGGCACACAGCCCAGCCTCCCTGAGTCTCCTTGTGTGTGAGGCTGTGTGAAGACCCTGCACCTCAAGAGGAACCAGGTCAGGTGACCAGCGCCAAGCAGAAGTCTTGACCAAGAACTCCCTCCGTTCCTTCCGCAGCCAGACTGTTTCACATGCGTTTTCAAGCTGTTTGAAAGGGTTGACACGGGGGCCTTTCGCTGGGGTCTTTGTCCCGAGAGGAGAGGACAGGAAGCCGTTGCCTCCTCAGAGACGAAGTCCTGGACGACTCCGTGAGAGTCGAGGTGTGAGCGCTGACCGAGGACCCCCGGGAGCCGAGACGTGTCTGTGGAGAGCAGGTGTGAGGGCAGAGGGATGCTCCTCCAAGGAACCGGCAGTTGCTTTCTGAGCCCCAATCACAGCCCTCCCCCGCTCCCCTTTCCAGTGTACCCCCGTGTACCCCAGGAGTGCTGGACGCTCGCCGCATGGAGGGAAACACACAGATCGGTCACACTCTGAGCTCAGCCTTCCACGTGAGCTGGTGTGCTGGGGGGCTGGGGTCAAGCTCACACAGCCGGTGACGGCAGGACCTGGGGACAGCTGTAGGCCACGGAGGGGCCAGGGTGCCGCCGGCTCTGCGCAGGGAGATAGAGGGGCCCGGGGCAGCCTGCCGTCCACCCTCGAAGGCCCTGCATTCCACCCGCAGGGGCCTTCTTGCCCGACCTGCCCAAAGGGCCTGTGCTCTAACCGGACAGGGCAGCTCTCTCCTGGACGGCATTCCGAAAGAGCCTGCCTCGGCGCTCTAATTCTCAGACTGCCGAGAACAGCCCCCTCTCGGCAGTTTTCTTTGTGGCCCCTTGATCCTGGCTCTGTCCGTCTCTGAGGTCTTCACTCAGAAGCTCATTTTCCACCCGAAAGAAAGAAGAGAGCTCTCAGGTCCGATGGGCCGGCCACCGGGCCTGCCTGCCGCCCCCTGTGATGACCCAGGATACGGTAGCCAAGCCCCCTTCCTCAGGCTCTGCCTGGCACAGGTCCAGACAAGCCAAACCCGTTTTGCTTGCTGAGTCTCCTGCTTGAATAAGCAAAAAAAGAAGACGAAGAAGAGGATTTAGGAGGCGTTTCGTGAGCATTTCGGTGGTGGTTTAGTCGCTCAGTCGTGTCCAACTCTTGCGCCCCCATGGACTCTAGCCGCCAGGCTCCTCTGTCCATGGGATTTCCCAGGCAAGAGTACCGGAGTGGGCTGTCATTTCCTCCTCCAGGGGATCTTCCCGACCCGGGAATTGAACTCCACTGCAGGCAAATTCTTTACCGGCTGAGCCCCCCGGGAAGCCCCAGCAAGCATTTTAGCATGCTTTAAAATGTCGTATTTAATACATGGATGCTTTAAAAAGTGCAACGCAGGGAGATCCCTGGTGGTCCAGTGCTTGGGACTCCATGCTTTCTCTGCTGCAGCCAGGTGTCCAGTCCCTGCTCAGGGAACCAAGATCCCACAAGCCTTGTGGCAAGACCGAAAAAATGAAATAAAAAGCAGGAGTGAAAACGCAGTGCTGTAGAGCTGTGTCAGCCTCGAGGTGGTACAGGATTTGTAAGACACTGTCAGATGTTTCTTTTCTGGGACATGAGCTAAAGTTTTATGATTGAAGTCTTTTTGGTCCCTCCTTCCAGTGTGACTCTTCGTATAATCTCAGTATGAAACAATTTAATAGTTTAACTTTGAGGCCCAAGGGAAGTGGGCCCTGGCCACAAACCTTGCGGCCTGGTATCTCAAGGCCTAGAAACTATGCCAGGCACACGGGCCCGCGTTATCTCCTACGGGACCCGGAGGGGTTTATCTCATCATAAGCCGCAGATCAAAGGGGAGGTGAAGTTCAGGAATGTTCCAGTTTCCCACTCCCCATGGCTAGTTTAAGGCTCAAGCAGATTTCTAATAATTGATTAGCAACTGATTTCAAGTAAGCAGTTAGTAGCGGATTATCTTTTTGCATATTATTGGCTGTGTGACTCTATCCCTGAATAGATGCTGTACAGCCGGCAACAAGTAGATTTTCATCTTCTTGGCAGAGAGTGTTCGCTGCCTCTTTGAGCCTGGAGGCAGTTTTTCTCTGCCAATGAGTAGCTCTGGAGACCGAAGACAATGGGCTCTCAGTGTGCTTTCTTCCATCTCAAAATGCAAGTGAAACTTGGTCCAAAAGTATGGACTGGGGTAAAGGAGCTGACGAGTTTACACGAGGAGGCAGCTGACGGATGTGCTGCTGGACTGCGGAAAAAAGAGAGACTAACCTTGCAGAGAATCAGGCCCTTAAAGTTTTGCCTGGAAGGCAGGGTAAGAAACTCTATTCTAACTTTATTTACAGGGAAAAACTTTAGATAAACAGAGGGATGTGTTTGAGCAGCGGCCAACAGCCTGTGACTCAACAAGAAGCATGCTTGGAGCTCAGAGGCCCCTCTCTGAACCCGGACAGACAGACGCTGAGGAGGCGCCAAGCAGGTCCTCGAATGCCCTGGAAAGAAAACAGCACCAGGGGGTGGGGTGGATGGGGGTGGGGGGGGTGGGGGGGTTAGGGCGGCGGGGCTGCGTCTGGCCAGGGAAGGGGGCAGCAGCGAGAGAGAGCGGAGGGCGGGGTCTGCTGATGGGCCCAGGCTGGGGTGGGGGGCGGACCCCATCACGGAAAAGCGGTCAAAGCAGAAGCGTAAATGCCTTTTTTAAAGGCTCCGCAAGCAAGGATGTGGAGACAGGAGCCGCCGCGCTGTGGGAGGAGTGGGCAAAGCAGGGTTGTAGCCACACGTTCCGGGAAACAAACTCCCTCAGAAGGACAGTGCAGATAGTGGAGGGCAGTTTATTACACCGGCGGGCCCAAGGCACAGTCTCCTCTTAGCCAAGAACCCCACCAGTTTTTGTGAAAACCTTTTAAGGGTCTGCCCTAGTGGCTCAGAGGTTAAAGCGTCTGCCTGCAATGCGGGAGACCTGGGTTCAAACCCTGGGTCAGGAAGATTCCCTGGAGAAGGAACTGGCACCCCACTCCAGTCTTCTTGCCTGGAGAATCCCATGGATGGAGGAGCCTGGTGGGCTGCAGTCCACAGGGTAGCAAAGAGTCGGACACGACTGAGCGACTTCACTCACTATATACCCTAAGCGTTCATGCCCGAACCCACCTCCCGGAAATTCCTTGAAACTAGTCTGAACAAAGGAAAAAGAAAGATACAATCAAAGTTAATTCATGATTCACATGCCTTAAGCCTAGATAGTTAACAGTGGACAATTATCAATAGGCCTGTGGTCATACCCCAATAAGCACAATATAATGTATGATTCTATTCAATTGCACAGATGATTAGGGTATTCTTTTAGGCGATGGATCAATGCAAAGAAATAGAGGAACAAAATGGGAAAGACTAGAGATCTCTTCAAGAAAATTAGAGATACCAAGGGAACATTTCATGCAAAGATGGGCTCGATAAAGGACAGAAATGGTCTGGACCTAACAGAAGCAGAAGATATTAAGAAGAGGTGCAAGAATACACAGAAGAACTGTACAAAAAAGATCTTCACGACCCAGATAATCATGATGGTGTGATCACTAATCTAGAGCCAGACATCCTGGAATGTGAGGTCAAGTGGGCCTTGGAAAGCATCGCTATGAACAAAGCTAGTGGAGGTGATGGCGTTCCAGTTGAGCTATTTCAAATCCTGAAAGATGATGCTGTGAAAGTGCTGCACTCAATATGCCAGCAAATTTGGAAAACTCAGCAGTGGCCACAGGACTGGAAAAGGTCAGTTTTCATTCCAATTCCAAAGAAAGGCAATGCCAAAGAATGCTCAAACTACCGCACTATTACACTCATCTCACATGCCAGTAAAGTAATGCTCAAAATTCTCCAAGCCAGGCTTCAGCAATACGTGAACCATGAACTTCCTGATGTTCAAGCTGGTTTTAGAAAAGGCAGAGGAACCAGAGATCAAATTGCCAACATCTGCTGGATCATGGAAAAAGCAAGAGAGTTCCAGAAAAACATCTATTTCTGCTTTATTGACTATGCCAAAGCCTTTGACTGTGTGGATCACAATAAACTGTGGAAAATTCTGAAAGAGATGGGAATACCAGACAATCTTACCTGCCTCTTGAGAAATCTGTATGCAGGTCAGGAAGCAGCAGTTAGAACTGGACATGGAACAACAAACTGGTTCCAAATAGGAAAAGGAATACATCAAGGCTGTATGTTGTCACCCTGCTTATTTAACTTATATGCAGAGTACATCATGAGAAACGCTGGACTGGAAGAAACACAAGCTGGAATGAAGATTGCCAGGAGAAATATGAATAACCTCAGATATGCAGATGACACCACCCTTATGGCAGAAAGTGAAGAGGAACTCAAAAGCCTCTTGATGAAAGTGAAAGTGGAGAGTGAAAAAGTTGGCTTAAAGCTCAACATTCAGAAAACAAAGATCATGGCATCTGGTCCCATCACTTCATGGCAAATAGATGGAGAAACAGTGGAAACAGTGTCAGACTTTTTGGGGGGGAGCTTCAAAATCACTGCAGATGGTGATTGCAGCCATGAAATTAAAAGACACTTACTCCTTGGAAGGAAAGTTATGACCAGCCTAGATAGCATATTCAAAAGAAGAGACATTACTTTGCCGACTAAGGTCCGTCTAGTCAAGGCTATGGTTTTTCCTGTGGTCACGTATGGATGTGAGAGTTGGACTGTGAAGAAGGCTGAGCGCCGAAGAATTGATGCTTTTGAACCGTGGTGTTGGAGAAGACTCTTGAGAGTCCCTCGGACCGTGAGGAGATCCAACCAGTCCATTCTGAAGGAGATCAGCCCTGAATACTCATTGGAAGGAATGATGCTAAAGCTGGAACTCCAGTACTTTGGCCACCTCGTACAAAGAGTTGACTCATTGGAAAAGACTCAGATGCTGGGAGGGATTGGGGGCAGGAGGAGAAGGGGACGACAGAGGATGAGACGGCTGGATGGCATCACCGACTCAATGGACGTGAGTCTGAGTGAACTCCGGGAGATGGTGATGGTAGGGAGGCCTGGCGTGCTGCGATTCATGGGGTTGCAAAGAGTCGGACACGACTGAGCGACTGAACTGAACTGAACTTTAGGCGATGGAGAGCCCTGGGGCTCTTCCTCCTGGGGGCCTGGTTTCCCAGTAGGTTTGTCATTTCCGTAGATACTGGGCATAGAGCTCAAAGTCCACAGTCCGGCCCAAGATGGAGTCCTGCTTTCAAGATAGAGCTTGTTCTGTTTCCGCCTTCAGCAGAAGCGCAAATACCTTTCTTAAAAGTCCCCAAGTGAGGATGTGGGGACAGGATCCCGTGCACTGTGGGAGGAGTGGAGAGTGTGCAGCCCCCGAGGAAGCAGCGTGGAGGCGCCTCACACACACAGGAGAAGGAGCACGCACTCCAGCAAGTCTACTTGTTGCAGGAAGGTGGACCCCTTCCAGGGCCTGAAACCGGGCTCTTGTCTAACACTCAGAAATCAATTGTCCGAGGAGACACATGTGCTGACAAAGCATGAGATTTTATTGGGAAAGGGCACCTGGGTGGAGAACAGTAGGGTAAGGGAACCCAGGAGAACTGCTCTGCCGCGTGGCTTGCAATCCTGGGTTTTATGATGATGGGATTAGTTTCCGGGTGGTCTTTGGCCAATCACTCTAATTCAGAGTCTTTCCTGGTGGTGCACGCGTCGCTCAGCCAAGATGGATGTTAGCAAGAGGGATTCTGAGAAGTGGACGGACACGCAGTGTCTCCTTTAGACCTTTCCCGAACTCTTCCTGTTGGTGGTGGCCTATTAGTTCCGTATTCCTTTTCAGGATCTCCTCTCATAAAACAACTCATGCAAATGGCTACTATGGTGCCTGGCCAGGGTGGGCGGTTTCAATCAGTGTGCTTCCCCTAACACACTCGCGGGGGCGCTCCCCGAACCACCGAGCCGAGAGCCTGGAAGAGGCGTCTGTGCACCCGGCTGGCGGCAGCAGCAGCTGCTGCTCTGTCCACAGACGGCAGGAAACCGGAGCATGGCCCCGGCGGACAGTGGGGTCTCGCTCACGCTTCTGGGGAAGAGCACCCTGACGCAGGCCACAGCGCCGATGGACCCAGAGGACTTCAACTCAGTGAGAGTGGCCAGACCAGAAAGACGGATGCGACCCGACTCCACAGCCAGGAGGGCTCCAGCGGAGTCAGATTCTTAGAGACACGGTGTAGAAAGCGGGTGCCAGGAGCCGGGGAGCCGGGAGTCATTGTTGTTTCACGCGGCAGTTTCACTCGGGGAAGATGACGCAGACGGGGGATGGATGGAGGCGTCTGTACTTAATGACCCCGAAGTCTGCGCTTCAGAATGGTTCAGGTGGTAACCTGGATGTTATGTGTATTTTATCATCATAAAAACTTTTTTTAAAAGTAATCTTTAAAACCAGATTCTGTTTTCATCAGAGTGTTCCCAGGACATGCCCTCACTCAGCACGCTGTCTGTGGTCTGCCCATCCTGCCTACCCTGCGAGCGCTGTCTGGGGTGGGAGGCCGGCGGCCTGGGCCGCAGGCACCCCCCGCCTCCCAGGTCATCTGCAAGGCCGCCTGTGTGGGTTACAGCCAGAGCGACTGTGGCCGCTGAGCATGGACCCTCCACCACGCTTTGCAGCAGGAAATTTTGTGGTCTGGTTCCTAGCCATCTACACCGACTCTGGTGGCTCAGATAAGAAAGCCCTCTTTCCTTATATAAAAAGAAGTCGAAGATGGAAAATGAAGAGGCCAGCGTCAAGGGGAAGCGTGAATTCCCAGCCACCGATGAAAGCCCCGGCGTCAAGCCCTTCCTGCTGTCTTCAGACAAGGCGGACCACCCCTGCCTCACAGGGCAGGCAGGGAAGGGGCAGGGGTCTAAAGGAACCTTTGCAGACAGGAAGTGGAGCTGGAGGGCGGAGCGGGGACCAGGTCAGGGGGTGTCCAGCCAGGAGGTCAGCTGGGCCTTCTGGAGGAAACGATGTTTAAGCTGAACCTGTAACAGCTCACATAAACAAGCTGTTCTGAAGCCGTTTCCTGTTTCCATAAGGGGTGGAGTGAAAATAGCCCGGAATCCAGGCCCCAGTGTGGGAGGAGAAGGGAAGTTCTGGGGACATGAAACCCCCTTTCACGGGCGCAGCTGGGCTCAGCTGGACTCGCGGTCAGCAGGGCAAGGACGAGGGTGACAGCTGTGAGGCCCCCCCACCCCCACCCCATTCTTTTCCTTTCCTTATGAGAGAGATTCTGACTCAAGTTCTGCAAAAACAGTTGGGCCTCATTTTATCTTCAACTGGGGCTTCCCTGGTGGTTCAGAGGGTAAAGAACCTGTCAGCAATGGGGGAGACTTGCGTTCAAACCCTGGGTCAGGAAGATCCCCTGGAGAAGGGGAAGGCCACCCACTCTGGTATTCTTGCCTGGGGAATCCCATGGACAGAGGAGCCTGGTGGGCTAAAGAGCTTCAGGATGACCGAAGCAACTCAGCAGCAGCAGCATCTTCAGTGACAGCAGAGCACGCGGTGTCTCCTTGAGTGAACTGCGGATCAAGTTCCCACCAGGGGAGCAGGGACTCGCCCTGTCCCCCGGTACCTCTGACTCAGGCCCTTCCTGCCCCCTCCCCAAGCCCAGCCACCCTCCAGCCACGGGGTCAGCTGTGTTTACAACATCCTTAGCAGCACATTTTTATCAAAGTGCCAGGAATCAGGTCAGGTTCTGGGAAGATGATTGTAACAGTGTTCTAGCCTTGGCAGACACCTTATGCCACTAAGCATGAAAAATGAAGACCTGGAATCGGGTACGTAGGAATGCAACTCCAGCCTCCCAGCTCCTCCGTCTGTCCAGCCCCCTTTCTGTCCTTCTCTCTTCCCAGACCCCTGTCTGGGTCGTCCCCCGCCCCACCTCTGCCCCACCCGAGGCTCAGCCCATCAACCTGCTTTTTCACGTTTCTCTTTAACCTCCGCCCTCCTGTCTTATCTCTCTCTGTAATCGAACACCTCTGTTTGTGTCCCATTTTTGCCACTTAACTACCTGTGCCATCTTAGACAAGTTACTAAGCTCTTTGTCCTCAATTCCTTCTTTGTACAGTGAAGATAAGGGTTCCTACTTCACCTGTGTCCAGGAGTTATTATGAAAATCAAATGTAAATATAAATACTTAATAAATGTTGATTAACAATGCTTCCTAAGTTGCAAAGTGCTCCACAAGTACGTTTTCTCACCAGATTCTCTCTCGTGTTAAAGGTGGGTTTGTTTCCCTTTTGTAAGTTGCGAGCGCCTTGAAGAACGAAACTGAGGCTCTCACCACTCAGGTGTCAGGTCTGAGCCAGATGTGAAGGCCGCAGTTCCCCAGATCCAGGAGATCGCATGCATTCAGCTCAGTGTGACTGGCACCCCCAGAGCTGGACGCTGCCCATCCTCCCCTGGGACGGGATCCCAGCGCCTCAGAAAATGGATTGGCCTTTCTCTGTCACAGCTGAAGTTGCATTTAATTTTCAGCCATCTCTAAGCCCAAGACCCGGTGCTCAGAGGGTGTATTTTAGATGTGGGTGTACAGAACACACCACCGAGGGATGACTCAGACGTTTGGGTCCACATGGTCGTCAAGTGAGGAATGACTTCGCTCAGCTCCTCGACCCCAGGGGGTGCCCCTGGGGCTCCCGCCTGCATCTCCCCTGCCCAGGGCATGGCACATATGCCTCTGCTCACATTCTAAAGAGAGCAGGCAAAAGTGAAACCAGATGATTGCCACCAGCCAACTGAAAGAGGAAAAAAAGCATCTTGAAAATATAAACTTGACCGGGAACACTAATATAAGGCAAATTAACAGAATCATTTCTGTGCTTAGGCACTTATTTGCATGGAGAAACCCAAAAGA
Source organism: Capricornis sumatraensis (assembly GCF_032405125.1). NCBI lineage: Eukaryota > Metazoa > Chordata > Mammalia > Artiodactyla > Bovidae > Capricornis > Capricornis sumatraensis. The sequence continues at coordinate 54,053,522 of NC_091090.1, read as the reverse complement.
AATCACTGTGATTCTTGGAATCTGAAACTGTTTTCTTGTGACTGCCATAACAAAGCAGCCCAGACTCCTGAGCTTAAGCAACAGAAATTTATCGTCTCAGCTCTGGAGGCTGGACATCCAAGATCCAGGTGCCAGGAAGGCTGGGCCCTTCTGCCTGCTGTTCTCCTTGGCTCGTAGAGGGCGTCTTCGTCATCTTCCCTCTAGGCATCTGTGGTGTTTCCTCTTAAAAGGACAGCAGTCATATCAGCTCAGGGCCCAGCCGTGTGACCTCATTCTACCTAACTACTTCTTTAAAGGCATCTCCAAATTCCACTCTCACATTCTGAGGTCCTGGGGGTTGGAGGGGACACAGTTTGGCCCGTAACAGGACCCCAGTGTTTCTAGGCAATTTCTGCACAAGCTGACTCAGCCTTGACTTGCTAATTGACAAAGCTTTTCTCCATTATGCTTTTTATTTATCAAACTCTTTGGACGGCTTCCTTTGGAGTATATAGCATTAAGGAGGACCAGTTTTGTCAATAAATCAACTGAATTGAGAGGTAATACCTCTGCAGTTTTGTCTTTAAAAAGAAAAGAACAAGGAAAGAAAGGGAATGGGTCTCAGTAATATTAAACCACAGACACTGGGATAGCACACACAGAACACGCGGTGAGCTGAGGGCCACCTCCGTAAACTCTTGTGGTCCTCATGCCTAGAAGCCAAGTTCACATACATTTGCTGTGATTGTCAGGAGCCGCGTTAGGCATTACTGACAAAATGGAGGCACGGCCCCAGCCCCATCTCCTCATCTCGCAGGCACAGCCCCGGGATGAAGGACTTAGTCCTTGTGATTCTGACTTGTTCTTTCCTTTCTTTGGTTGAGTTGGCTTGAAAGAATGTTAAGGTGCTTGAGAGAAGCATGAGAAAGAACAAAGCCTTCTACAGTTGTGCCCAGAAAATAATCTATAAAATAACCATTGACATTTGTTCAAGGATCTTTACAAAGAATGTCCCAGGATGAGCACTTAGGCCGCAGCTTGAGGCCATGGGGAGGATTATTATCTGAGACTTGTTTGTGAGGGGAATGTTTATGGCAAAAGAAGTTTGCTGAGTTTAGGGTTTAGGATTAATTAAGAATAGCTAGAAGCCTTTTTAGGAGATAATGATCTTAAGATGCTAGGGGCAAACAGGATTTAGAAAGATAAGAAAAACTGAGGAATGTGGCAAGAGTTACAATGTAGTCACAAGTTAAGTACAGTAAATCTGGGTGGGGGAAACTAAAAACGTCAAACCTCTGACCTAATGCTTTTGTCAAAGTATAAAAGAGAACCTGAAGCTTGAAATAAACAGGTAGCTCTGTACTATGAGTCAGAGGCTACGTCATCATTGCCCGTCCGTCTCTTCAGGTTGAATCCCTGGCTGCTGGAGCTGGACTCCGGCAAGTGATCCCTGCGTTTTCACAGTGTTTGGAAGCATTAACGAGTAGGAGTTTGGAGAGTTCCAGCAGTTGTCTCTGCAGGAACGCAAGCTGCAGTCTTTCCAGGAAGAGTCGGGAATGAGCAGAAGAACGGTGAGCAGCTCAGGAGACCGAGAAATGTCTGCCCAAGACGTGCGCAGGTTGGGAGTGGCGAGGCTGTCCTGTCTCTGGCTTCATGGGCAGAGCTTTCGGGGGCCGAGGGGCCAGCAGGATGAAAGAACCCTGCCTCCCCAGGGGTGGCGGGATCGGGTCGGGGGAGAAGGTGCTGCAAGGTATGGGAGTGTCGGCGAGGATCCCACGGAAGGCGGGTGTCTGTGCTTGGACCCGTGACTCCCCAGGCGCTGCCGTGTCCCAGGCACCGCCCCCAGGGCTCGGGAGACACTGGAGTAGTCAGTGCTCCCTGCCCGACCCCTGGGAGGAGGGTCCCACTGGACCCCCGAGGATGCCCGGTGAGGAGGCAGCTCCCAGTGGAAGGCGGGCTCCAGTGTGGGTGCAGGAGTCCCTCCCACCCGTGACATCCGCCAACAATCGTGTGTGCGTGTGCACACGTGTGCGGGCTCAGCTGCCTCAGTCATGCCTGACTCTTTGCAACCCCACGGACTACCCACCAGGCTCCTCTGTCCATGGGGCTCTTCCAGGTAAGAGTGATGGCGTGGGTCACCATTTCCTTTTCCAGGGGATCTTCCTGACCCAAGGGTCAAACCAGTGTCTCCTGAGTCTCCTGCACTGCAGGAGTCAACGGTCATTCTCTCTTCTTTTCTTCTCATTTTTATATCTCCGCGTCTGGGTCAGAAGTCAACATTCCGTGTCTTTGTTAAACTAAGCTTAACAAAAAGGGATAACAAATACACTGAGGGAAGTCGCTCAGTCGTGTCTGACTCTTTGTGACCCCACGGACTGTAGCCCACCAGGCTCCTCTGTCCTTGGAATTTTCCAAGCAAGAATACTGGAGTGGGTTTCCATTTCCTCCTCCGGGAGATCTTCCCGACCCAGGGATTGAACTGCATTGTAGGCAGATGTTTACCGCCTGAGCCACCAGGGGTGTCTTAATAAACACACTACATATATATATATATACACACACACACATTACTATATATCAACTAGATAAATAAGTGTGCTACTGTGTAGCACAAGGAACCATATTCACCGTCTTGTAATAACCTGTTATGAAAAAGAGTATATATATGTGTAACTGAATCGCTTTGCTATACACAAGCAACTAACATGATATTGTGAATCAACACTCCAATTAAAAAAAGGAGGAAATACTTCAAATACTGGGCAGATTTTGGCCCTTGTGAGCACATCACTGAACAATGAGGCATGTCACTGCTTTGCTCATTACTGAACGGAAACTCATTTGCTGAGTTATTGCTGTAAAACTTCTATTTATGTCTTCCGGAATAATTAAAAATAGAACACTTTCCCTTATGTATTAATCTCACCACTTTATGTGTGGCAGAAATATTCATGGAACGCCTAATAACAGAAAAATTAAATCTCTCCGCTTAGCCCTTTCTGCCTCCCAGGCATGTATGTGTTGCTTGGATGCCTCTGTTTCTGATAAAACAGCCAAAGGCAAGACTCTAAAGGCCTAAGGGAAAGATCAGTATTAAAACAATCCTTCTAATCCCTTGGGCTTCCCTGGTGGCTGAGAAGTTTAAGTGTCTGCCTGCAATGCGGGAGACCTGGGTTTGATCCCTGGGTGGGGAAGATCCCCTGGAGAAGGAAATGGCAACCCACTCCAATATTCTTGCCTGGAGAATCTCATGGACGGAGGAGCCTGGCAGGCTGCAGTCCACGGGGTCACAAAGAGTCGGACACAACTGAGCAACTTCACTTTCACTTTCTAATCCCTAGAGGATGGGCCTCCCTGATAGCTCAGCTGGTAAAGAATCTGCCTGCAGTGCAAGAGACCTGGTTCTTCCCGGGGTTGGGAAGATCCTCTGGAGAAGGGAAGTTCTATCCACCCCAGTATCCTGGCCTGGAGAATTCAAAAGAGTTGGACAGGACTGAGCCACTTTCACTTTCAATCCCTGGAGAGTCGATAACTTTTTCTGAGATGTGAAAAACCTAAAAGTCATGCTGACGAGCCAGTCAGCCTCTAAGCAGATTGTGGTCCATGCAGGACCACGCTGTGAAGAGGATGGAGGCCGCCCTGTGCCCAGTACTGGGGCGCCGCTGGGGCCCTTTGGCCCCTTCTGCTGGGAGGCAGGGCTCACGGTCCTTCACAGTGGGACATCCTGCATGGTGCTCACTTGGCACCTGACCCGTCCTTTTCCAGGCTCCTGAAGAGGTGGTTTTCACTGAGGTTGGGATATAATAAAGCGCACACTTGGTCCTTGTCCCCAGTTTCTGGCACGGAGCTCCTAAAACCCAGGTGATCCAAGAGTTGGAATCTTCAGCTCCACCCCCGACCTCCTTGGAAGGGAGAGGGGCTGGAGCCTGAGCCAAACACCTGGCTGATGATGAAGCCGTCAGGCTCACAGGAAACCCCTAAATGAGGGGCCCGCGGAACTCCCAGGTGGGTGAACGCACGGAGGGTGGTGCCGAGGGACGGCCTGGAAACCGGGCGGCCCGCCCCACACCTGCCTCAGCAGCTCTGTTCCTCAGGGCAACCATGCTGGTATGGAAAGCGCCTTCCTGAGTTCTGTGAGTCATTCTTGCCACTTATCAAAGCAGGAAGGGGTGGGCTGTGGGAAGGCTGAAGCTGCAGTAAGCTGGTAAAAATGCAGTGTCCTGGCCTCCCCGCTGGCACTGGAGGCCCCCTCCTGAGCCCTTAACTTGTAAGGAAACACTAACTGCGAGCAGTGAGTACACGTTGAAAGGAGTTCTGGACACCCCGCTGGTAACTGGTTGGTATGAGAAAGAATCTCTCAAGTGTCTGTACACCTACCTACTGTCTCAGAGAAAAGGAAGAACGGGAAAGATAAAGAGAAGAAGGAGCAGGCCGGAACATTCCTAGGTTTTGTGGATTTTTTTTTTTTTTTGCTTTATCTGCTCCTAACTGCGTGTCTTAACTAAGTTTGCTTCTCTGCACACCCCCAACCCTGCAACAGCTGCATTCAGCACCTATTAGCCTTTGCTTTTCCCAGTGGTCATATATGGGTGTGAGTTGGACTATAAAGAAAGCTGAGCATGGACGAATTGATGCTTTTGAACTGTGGTGTTGGAGAAGACTCTCGAGAGTCCCTTGGACTGCAAGGAGATCCAACTAGTCTATCCTAAAGATCAGTCCTGGGTGTTCTTTGGAAGGACTGATGTTGAAGCTGAAACTCCAATACTCTGGCCACCTCATGCGAAGAGCTGACTCATTGGAAAAGACCCTGATGCTGGGAAAGATTGGGGGCAGGAGGAGAAGGGAACGACAGAGGATGAGATGGCTGGATGGCATCACCGACTCAATGGACATGGGTTTGGGTGGACTCCGGGAGTTGGTGATGGACAGGGAGGCCTGGTGTGCTGCGGTTCATGGGGGCACAGAGAGTCGGACACGACTGAGGGGCGGAACTGACTGACCCTTTGCTTGCGCTTGCAGCACTCCTTTCCCCTCGTAGTTACACGTCAGAAGGAAGAGGCCGCAGGGCCACCGATCTGCCAGACTGAATTCCTGAGTTACCAACAGCCTACGACTGGTTTTGACAAGAACCTAACACCTTTATTCCTCATCAGCAAATCCTGACCGCGAGCCCGCAGAAGTGCCGTGAGGACAAGCCGTCAGGAAAGCGTTGTGGCCACATGCCTGTGTGAGCCGTCAGGGGTGAATTAGTAAAAGGACAATTCAAGCGCCTCCTGGGCTCCCTGCTGGTCACGCAGGGCCTTTGGGGGAAATCCCATCACATCCTGGCCTCCCCTGGTGGCTCAGCTGGTAAAGAATCTGCCTGCAATTCAGGAGACCTGGGTTCCATCCCCGGGTTGGGAAGATCCCCTGGAGAAGGGAAAGGCCACCCACTCCAGTCTTCTGGCCTGGAGAATCCCATGGATTGGACAGTCCATGAGGTCGCAAAAAGTCGGACACGACTGAACGACTTTCACTTTCACTTTATCATGTCTTTATTCAAGAAAACTGAATTAACTATTATCCTCACTGTTTTTAATAAACACAAAAAATTTATTACCTTAAAAATTTGGTTTCTTCATAAACAATTTTGTAAAGCAATTATCCTTCAATCAAGAATAAAGTTTTTTAAAAATCGGTTTCTCACGTTACTTTGAAATAAATTCCAAAGCGAATTAATAACAAAGAATAAAATGACAAAAATGCTAAAGAAAAATATAGGTGAATATTTATATGATTAGAGTCTTCAGTGACTGTAACGTTGGTGTTTCAACCAAGAAACAGAACGTTTGCTGCCGCGTCAGTAAACAAGGATGCCTGTCATCAGTGACTGCCGGCCTCCAGCGTCGCCTGGTGAGCCCCACGGGAGCTCGGGAAGGAAAGAATACCTGCCATTAGCAGCCAGCAGACCACAGCCACTCCCCACGGTGAGCCCTGAACGACTCAGGACGTGGAAACACAGGATCCTGGTCCCAGAGAGCTGAGGCACACGGCGCAGGAGCGGTGTCAGCGAGCCAGGCTCTTGCATCTTTCTATACATGGAAAAGCACTACGTTGAAATCCCTTAACCTGGATTATCTGGTTTCCTTTAATTTACAAGAAAACTTTTGACATTGAAGACTGCCAGCCCTTTGTTGCAAAGCTTCTATACAGTCTGGCTCCGACCTCCACCTCCTCGGGGTCACTTGAGGTGCTGCCTCAGGGGCCCAAGTCCTAAGAATTTCCACCAAAGAAAACATAGCTCAGTTTTTTAGGTTGCTGTTTTTTCAGGCAACAACACGGAAGCATAAAGATGAAAACAATAGATGGCTGGGGGAAAGCAGATTGTTTCACAAATAATGTTGAGAACTTGGCTATTTATAAATAACCCAAGTCATATTTGCTCCTGAATGTCAACAACACAAAAAAATAGTGACAGATTAAACAGTTAATTGGTTTAAAAGTATAAATATAGAAGAAAAATAGGTGACTAACTGGTTTCTCAGTGGGAGGGTAATTCCGTTACTGAAAGCAGAAAGCAGGGTAGAAATCACTAAGGGAAAGCCTAAATTTTATTACAGGGAAAATATTGCTCCTCAATAAAACACCACAAAGAAATATGCAAAAATATTAAGTTCGGCCCCTACCTCATATCACAGATATCAAATAGATTAACAATCTAAATAGAAAACTTAAAACCATAAAAGTCTTAGGAAAAAAAAAATACAGCTGTAAATCTTCGTGACTTTGGATAGGGCAATAGCTTCTTAGCTGTGACACCAAAAATATAAGCAACAAAAGGGAAAAAATAGATGAACTCAACTTCATTGAATTAAAACTTCTGTGGATCGAGGGACATTATCAAGAAAGGGAAGATATAACCTAAAGAATGCGAGAGAGTACTCGCAAATCACAGAGCTGATAAAGGCCTAACATCCAGAATGCAGAAAGAACTCTTACCACTCAACAACAAAAAGACCAACAGCCCAATGAAAAAATGAACAAAGGACTCGAACACACTTTTCTCCAAAGAAGACACGCACACATGGCCAGTAAGCACGTGAAAAGACATGCAACATTATTAGACGCTGCTGCTGCTGCTGCCAAGTCGCTTCAGTCGTGTCTGACTCTGTGCGATCCCATAGACGGCAGCCCACCAGGCTCCCCCATCCCTGGGATTCTCCAGGCAAGATCACTGGAGTGAGTTGCCATTTCCTTCTCCAATGCATGAAAGTGAAAAGTGAAAGTGAAGTTGCTCAGTTGTGTCCGACTCTCAGCGACCCCATGGACCGCAGCCTACCAGGCTCCTCAGCCCACGGGATTTTCCAGGCAAGAGCACTGGAGTGGGGTGCCATAGCCTTCTCCGTATTAGATGTTAGGGAAATGGAAATGAAAACTACAGGGAGGTATCACTTCTTACCCACTTTCTTTTAATACTTTTAAAAGAAAGGAAATAACAGACATTGATAAGACTGCGAAGAACCTGGAACCCTCATGCAAGGTGAGTGGAGAGCAGCCACGGTGGAAAGCACGCTGGTAGCTCCTCAAAGAGTTAAACGTGAAAGCACCATTCAATCCAGCAACTTTCCTAGTAATGTACCCAAAAGGATGAAAAGCAAATACTCAAATAAATACATGTATATGCATGTTCATAGCAGGACTGCTCACAGTGAGCCAAGAGTGGAAACTTACCAAATGTCCATCAGTGGATGGTTGGACAAACAATATGTGTACTTTGCATACGATGGAATATTATTCAATCACAAAAAAGGATGACCTGCTGACATCTGCTATAACATGGGTGAATCTTGAACACATTTTGTTGTTGTTCAATCCCTCAGTCATGTCTGACTCTGCGACCCCATGGACTGCAGCACGCCAGGATTCCCTGTCCTTCACCATCTCCTGGAGCTTGCTCAAACTCATGTCCATCAAGTCGGTGATGCCATCCAGCCGTCTCATCCTCTGTCGTCCCCTTCTCCTCCTGCCCTCAATCTTTCCCAGCATCAGGGTCTTTACCAATGAGTCAGCTCTTTACATCAGGTAGCCAAAGTATTAGAGCTTCAGCTTCAACATCAGTCCCTCCAATGAATATTCAGGATTGATTTTCTTTAGGATGGACTGTTTTGATCTCCTTGCAGTCCAAGGGACTCTCAAGAGTCTTCTCCAACATCATAGTTCAAAAGCATCAGTTCTTTGGCACCCAGTCTTTATGGTCCAAACTCTCACATCTGTACATGACTACTGGAAAAACCATAGATTTGACTATACGGACCTTTGTTGGCAAAGCGATGCCCCTGCTTTTCAATACGCATTATGTGAGATGAAAGAGGCCAGACACAAAAGAGGTCACGCATGATTCAGCTTACTGGAAATTGCCAGCACAGGAAAATCCACGGAGATAGAAAGCAGGCTGGTGGTTGCCACTGGTTGGGAGAAGCAGGGAATGGGTAGTAACTGCTTAGTGGATACAGGATGATGAAAAATATTTGGAGCTAGATCAATGTGGTGGTTGAACAACAGTGTTAACAGACTAAACACCAGTGTGTCATTCACTTTAAATGGCACTTTTAGGTTTTATAAATTTCACCTCAATAAATTGTTTTTTTAATAAATTGTTTTTATTATTTATCAATTAGAAAAACTGGGTTTCTAATCTTTTTTTTTCTAAAGTCACAGAGCTCATCATCTAATTGCTTATCACGCACTGTAAGTGACACCCTGATGAGTAAGACACAGCCCCTTCCCCAAGGGCCTTAAGGCCGGAAAACACAGACGGGCAATATACAAAGAGCTACTGTCAAGAGATGCACCATCCCCAGGGGGGCAGTGTGGGTACAAAGGCGTACCTCTGGTTATGCAGGAAAGGAAACAACTCTCAGAGAAGACGACACTGGAAATGAGCTTTAAGGGTTGAATGTGATTTTCCCCGTTAGAGTTGGAAGTGGAGAAACAGTAACATGAGGAAGCGTGCGATCCCTCCAGTGGCCACATGGTCACCTAGAGGCAGGACCCAGTCCAGCCTGGTGGTCCTCAGAGCTGCCTGCCTCTACCACGGGGGCCGCAGTCAGAGGTCCACACGCCCCACTTCCTTCCCCAGGGCCTGATGCAGGGTTGGCAATATTCATGCCAACCAGTGAAAGTCAAAGAAAGATAAGATGTGCATTAAAGAAGGAATTCCCAGGCAGGTCAACAGAAGGGAAGCCAAGCTTCCGCCGCAGGGGCCATGGGTTCCATCCATCGTCGGGAAACTGACATCCCATGTGCTACACAGCCAAAAAAATAAATATGCATTATGGAACATTCCTAAAAAGCTCAAGCACCAAGAAATGTATCAAACGGTAGGGACGGCTAGTGGCCTGGACGGATACCGAGACAGCCTCAGGCAAGCAGGTGACCAGGAAGAGAACACAGTGCAACCGGAAAGAAACGCGCGGGAGTGGGTGGGACGTGAGCCTGTGGCCCGCGGAGCACTTTGCCTGCCATCCTACGGGATTCAGGCTGTGTCTCACTGAGGCCTACTGGCCCTCGGTCTCTGTTCGGGGGTCAGCCTGGGGGAGAAGCACGGGTGTGCAGGCTGGGAGCTGCCCAGGCCCTGGGGACACAGGGAGGGCAGGGCGGGCAGGCGCGGCGCACACACCCCTACGGGGAGGAGAACCTGCCGCAGAAGAGCGTGCTGCGGGAGCCGTTGTGTCTGATGAAGAACAGGAAGGGGTGGTCGGCACAGAACCGGGGCTGGTCCATGCCGCAGTCAACCTCGATCACAGCCGAGGCGGCCGCGGCCTCCGTGCCCTCCTCGTTCACCTCCACCACGCTCTTGTGGGCGAAGGCGGACAGACACAGGCCTCTGCCAGGCGACATGCCTGAGAAGTCAGCCCGGTCCGGCTGGAAGGCCTCAACCACCCCCAGGCCTGGGAGCACCAACAGCATGTTGTAGGTCTCCTCCAGCTTAAATTTCGGGAGGAAGACAGCCACCTGGGTCTTCTTCATGGAGTCAGGCTGGGTCCAGGCGAGGAACTTCTCCCAAGTGAGATGTTTCTCCACCTGAAAGGCCAGAATTCGACTTCGGGACTCAGCAGCATCAGACAGCCCTGAGCCTCCTTTCCCGGAGGGACAGCATCACCGCCGCCCCCGCCCGCCCCCACTCCCGCCTGAGTCACCTGGCAGACAAGTGTGCCATCTCGTGCTCTGGTACCCGAGCTAGTGCGCCCCAGAGCGGGAGGAGGGGCTCGAGGGCCAGCCCGGCAGGAAGGGCGCGCAGGACACTCACCGAGCTCAGAGGCACGTGGTCGTCCGGGAGCAGCACCAGCATGCTCAGCTCCTCGCCCGCGTATGGCAGCTCCAGCACCTGGGCCTGCACCTCCTTTATTCGGGCGAGTCTGAACTCCCTGTCCTGAAACATCATCGGCACCGGCCTCTGCTCCTTCTGCAGGAGTAAACGGATGACCCGGAATCAGACACAGATCATCGGAGGAGGCGGCAGCATCTCCGGGAGAGGCGGTGGATGGAGGGGTGTGCAGAACCCCCGATGGAAACGGCATCCGTGCCCTGGTTAGCGCTACAAACTGTCCAGCAGCTTCTCCCTGTTCCCATCACAAGGCACCTGGCGTCAGCACACTGGTGCTGGCCTGGGAAAGATGGCTCATTCAGCAAAATAAACATGGTGCTCTGCTGTGCGCAGAGAGGAAGTCAGATTTCCAGAGCTAAAAGATGCCCGGTAAATATATCTAACGAAACAATAGAATCTGATGAAAATCACTGCTATTTAATTAGAAAAATGTTTTATGAAACCTTAGAGTTTCACAGCAGTGCAGTCCAGAAAGGTAGACAGGCTCGGAAAACAGTGTGACAAGAAGTGCAAGGAGCCGCAAGGGAGGTTCTCCGGGGCCCAGAGGTTAGACTGCAGGGGTGGCAGGTTTAATTCCTGCTCAGGAAGCTAAGATCCCACATGCTGTGCTGCACGATTAAAAAAAAAAAAAAAAAGAACTATATGGGTCTTCATGCATTTAAACCCAACTGTACCAATTCTGAAACTTTAATTGGAGGAAATAACTTTTTAAAATACAGAAGTGCTATATGTACACAGAAGTTGACTGAAATGCTACCCTTACTAAATTCAGTTTTACAAGTTGACACAGGTCATCTCTTAAAAAGATTAAAACAAATTTCTAAACTCCATGCCAGCTGTGTCTGGCTAGCTGGGCTCCCCTCCCATGCTGCAACTAGAAAGCTGATTATTTACTGTATTCAAAGAAAAGGGTTTTACTCTTATAAATTTTGAATTGCATTAAAATGGTATTTTTATGAGCTGGCTGTGGGGAAGTGGTTAACAAACTATTTTAATGCCTGTCTCGATTGAAATTATGCCTCAATATCAAGACTGAGGTCTGTGTAATTTTATTTTTAGAAAACTATGATTACTGAATTTCTGATGATTAATTAATAGCAAATCAAGTCTGTATTTATTCTCATTTTTTAAATAATTGATTAAAGAAATACATTTTCTTATTCTTTCTCTCTGCAGACCCACCCCCCACCCCCCACCCCCATCATAGTAATGATCACACTTTCCTAACACCTGTGGGGGTTTAAAATTTGGATTTCGTCTTCATTTTTTGCTTTCTATCTGAGTAATTTGGACTTAAAAGGAAAACTTAAGCTTTCAGGCTGAATGTAGCATGGCCACACTCATCCAGCAACAACTTGATGAGAAATTGTCACGGCTCTAGGAGCAGTGAAAAATGCAAAAGGCTAAAGGCAACCAGTGTTTTTCATCCCTTCAGTTCTTCCCACCGAGTTTAAAACTTCATTCAGAAATGTGTGACATTTCAACTTATTATTAACCAGTGATTTATGCTCTTACAAAGTTAAATTTTTCGATTTTTTCACCAAATACTCAGGATGTTCAGAAGCTTCCCCTACCTGGTTTATTCGAAAAGGCATCTCCTTGGTGTACGCCTTGTCGAATTCCTCACTCCATCGCCCTCTGAAGTAGACAGCGTTGACCAGAACCAGCTTGGTCTCTGCGTTAATGGAGTTCGGAGGCAACAACTCTGGAATCTTACCTTAGGGAGAAGTAGAGAATACAAAGCATGATTAAAAACAAACAAACAAAAAACAACCCTTGATGAGGCTCATTGGAGAACCCCGATTAGTAGTCTAGAACCAAAGTCCTCGTTTCAGATTTGCCCAGTCTGGGTTGTTCTACACGGGACCCACTCACACGGATGGTGTTTATGATCACGGTGCTTCAGGACCTCTGCAACGTGGGTGGCGTGGACCACTTCATCACGCAAGGATAAGTCTGCTCCAGGTGGGCGGAGACAGACAGGAAACAAGGGGTGGGCAGGAGAGGCTATGGCTGGAGAAGCCACATGCAGAGCCAGCCTTCCAGGACTGCGCGGAGGCTTGTCACAGGAGGCCACAATGAATGGCTCAGAGGGCACACCATCAGCACAAGGACAAACTTCTGGAAGCCTCTAGCAAAGGTTTCACTATTTGATCCTCCAGACATTCTCAGAGAAGGTCAGGGAGCATGTGAAAGGTACTCCTTTCTCCCCTGGAGATCAAGTCAAGCCTTTTCAATGAACTAAGAGCACCCCTGCTAATTCACGCCTCCAGAGGGCAGGGGAGAAACAGGGCAAGGATGGCTAAGTCTTGAAGGAAAGACAACCTCCTGCTCTCTGCTGGTTCACATACCAGCGGAAACAGCATTGCTCTCAGTGGAACCACGTGTAATTGGTACAGAGGGGCCTGCGTGGGCCCAACATCACATGGCAATCAGGGGGCCACGGCCGCAGCAGGACAGCCTGCGGAACAGAAGCGACCGAGGCTCAACCCGCCCCCGAGCGGTGATTTCAGTCTGCAGGACCATCAGCCCGAGACAGGGTCTGCAGCAGGCCTGTCGCAGGACTAGGTTCATCACATCTGGGGACAGGAGTGGAGGCAGGAGACAAGGAAGGAGCAGGAGGGGGTCGGTCTGGTGTGATGGAGGGCCCCAGAGGCTGTTCAGAAGCGGCCCCAGAGGCTGTTCAGAGGCGGCCCCAGGCTCCTTCCCACAGAGGTGGGGCATGAACACACGCCCGAGGGAGACGACGCTTCTCTGTGAGGTGTTAACCTGCAAGCCCGTCCTGGGAGCGTCTGCTCCTGCCGGTCACTCTGCTCCGGGGAGAATGGACACAGTGAAGTCTCTGCTGTTGAAAACCCCAGCACCTGATCAGAACCTCTGCAAGTCCATTAGCGTTCAGACAGTCCACGGGGCCCAGGCAACACAGCGCTGACCATCAGAAAGACCAGGGACGGGAGGAGCAGGAGGAGCGGAAGCGCGGGCGCCGCCGAGGAGCACTGACCTTCAGTCTTCTTTGAGATCCAAGCGTTGATCTGCTTCCTGGACGGCTCTGCAGCTTCGGCAAAGGAGAGCTGCTCCAGCTCAGCACAGTAGAAGCGGAGACACGACTCCTTAAAGGTCTTTGGAGAGGAGAGTGGTCAGTGAGTTTCCAAAATTCTGAACAGTATATATATTACATTAAAGTAACCATTAATCCCTTAAAGGTGATCATCCTAGTCTGCTAGATATGAAAAGATCAGCGTTTATAAACAGGTAAGAACTCAGCTATGAATAATCCTAATGGATCAATGCATTTAGAAATAGTCAAATTTCAACTAATTCAAAGTACAGTTAGAGAATTACAAGTTTTAAAAATCATGTTCATAAGTATCAGTTCTCTGGGGTCTCTCTCTCACACTCTATATTTTGAGCACAACCTGTACTGTTCTGTTGATTGAACTTACAGAGAGAAATTCACACGTCTTCTCCCCAAAGACCCTGTTGGCCATCCTGAGCAAGTACTGAGTGTCAGGCTTGTTCAGCTCAGCAAGTAGCTGCTGGAAATCCTGGTGAAAGTCCATCTCTGTGTTTAAGGAAAGCACCTATCGAGATAAGTAATTTAAAATGATCAATATTGCCCTTCAATTTCTGAAAGTTTTGTGACCAACATTTTTTCTCAAATACTTCACAAAATCTTCCTAAAAGGACACTACTCTTACGTGTAGACTTAGTACACACTAGAGAGAGGCGAGACGACGGGGGGCGGGGGAGTGGATGCTCCTGAGTAGCTATTCGTCTAGGCTAACTCCCACCTAAGCGTCTCTACAGGTAAAAAGCCCACGCCTTTGCACCTTCTTTGCACATTTCCGCTTATCCCCTGACTCAGCTGGAAAGCACGGTGGTATATCATTGACCTGAAGTACCTATTAACCTACCCTTCTCACCAAGGAACAGCTGTACGTTTTAGTACAAAATCAGTACTCTCAAACTGAGACAGAGCTCAGCTGCTGAGATCTCAAGCAATCGTTATCATATATTAAGACAAAATTTTGATAGTCACATCCAGGCTATTAACTGGAGAAGGATTACCCAAGGAAAACATTGGTGAAGGAGACCTCAGCTCTGTCCTCTGCATCTGGGCATGCCCAGCCCCTCCGGAGGCAGCAGCGTCTGCACTCCCGTCCACTCTACCCTCCCACGGGCAGGCCTGGAGAAGGCAGTCTGCAGCCGGGCGAGCGGACAGCACACGGGAAAGAGTCCGCGTTCCCAGCTCACCTGGGCCACCTGGGCAGCGGTGTCTCCTTTGGCTCCAAGGAGGACCATGGCCAGGACCGAAGAGAGGCTCACAGGAGAAAAAATCACGTTTCCTGAAGGGTGATCTTCACACAGGGCCTTAAAAAGGCGGAGGGCAAAGGTGCCATTTGCTTCACAGAGTGCATCCATGAGGCCAGGTCTGGAGTCTGAGAGCGGAGAGAGAGGCCCTCAATAACTCTGAATGCCGTCCACCTGAAACAGGACACTGTCCTTTTAGGGTGGAGCATAAAATAGTCTACGGAGCAAGATCCGTGTATGGGTGCTTTCCGTCCTAATAGAAAGTCCAAGGTTAAGGTCACTAACTACGTGTGGTCCTGGCAGCAGGTCAAGAGGCTGAGAGCCTCGGGGAATGAACACCAATGGCTAACGGGGGCGCCCACCTCCCCACACACACACACTGCTGGGCTCTGGGGAGCAGTGAAGTCCAGTCCTTTCCCATCTGAGAAGGGGGAGGACAGGGCCAGAGGGGAGGAGGGGAGAGACCCCTCGTGAGAGCCTTGTCGGCCCTCTGCCAGGTCCCCACAAGGCCCCGTGTATCCTTGCACATACTCCTGAGGAATCCCAGAGAGATGTTCAGTTATGAAGCAGACCAGGTCTCCCCATTTCCCAGCTGATAGCTGAGAAATGTTTGAGAAGCTGAACTGGAGCCAGACAGGCTGGAATCCGGGAGGAAATGGGCTGTGAGGCGAGGAATTTCCACCTACAGCGGCTGCTCCGTGCCAGCCGGGCCTCGGGTCCTGATGGTCAGCAAGTGTCCCTGAACCCCGGCCCAGCTCAGGGCGCCTGCCCTCTGCTCCCCAGCCCTCAGGGACCCTCAGACACGGGACGTGGGGCCCAAGCTCTGTGGTTTTCTTTAAAATTTGAAGTTCTTTCTTTACCAGAAACAGGATTTGAAGGCTCCCTCCTTCCTTCCCTCAACAGCCACCAGCGGACACGGAACTTGACATTGGAAACCAGGTCCCAAGAGACACAGGAGAGAACGGACTAAAGACAGGTGTTCAGGAGAGGACCGTCAGGGTGACGGGGTGCAGCCAGGGCGAGCACTGAGGCCGTGGGAGAGGCAGGGGAGGTCAGAGGGCGTCAGGCAGGCCGGCGCGGTGGCCCCGGTCCTCCTGAAACCGGACATGGACCGGACATGGCACGGCCATCAGCCCCCAGCCCACCTGTGGCCGTCTTTCCTTGGTAACGAGACCCTCACTCACACCACAGCTGGCCTCAGGCCCTGAAGGGGCCCTGTATCCTCCCGGCCCAATCCAGCCCCCCAGAGCCACCACCAAGCCTTGCCTCCTATCCCCTTAAAGCTCTCCCGCCAGGCTGGCCCTGACCCCACGTCTATTCTGGCCCGCATTCTCCCTGCTGCCGCTCGGAGCCTGAGAACAGGAGTGTCCCCACTCCCCACCTCCCGCCACTGCGGCAGGCAGAGGTGGTCCTGACCCTCCACTCGGGCTCTTGTCTGGCCCAGCCCTGGGGCTCAAACACACCTGGCCGACAGGGCTCATCCTCCTGCCAGATCTGAGAGCTCCTTCAGCCCCACCGAGGCGCTGGGACCTCTGAAAGCTCCGCTTACCCAGCTCCCCATCCTTCAACCAGGAAGTCACCCTTCTGCCTCCAGGTGGCAGCGCAGCGGCTTCTCGATCCCCACCTTCTAGAGGCGCCCTGAGCCCGTCCCCCGCTGGCGCTCCCCTTCAGCTCTCTCTCGCGCGGGAGGGGCTCACCTGCCTCCTCAGCTCCAGACGCTGACAGCTCCCAGCAGGGAGTGGCCTCTGGTCCCGGAGGCCCCGCGAACAGAGCCCGAAGGGCGGGGCCGCCTCCAACCCTGCCCCGCCCACAACTTGAGGTTCAGCCCACTGCCCTGGGAGCTCCGTTCTGGCCTCAGGATGCGGAAGGTGGGGGTGGGGGTCAGGGGGGTGGGGTGTGGGGGGTAAGGGTCGCGGGGTGGGTAAGGGTCGGGGGCAATGGGGGTCGGGGTGGGCGGACCCAGGCCTCCAGGATGTGAAGGTTTTTCAAAGTCTTTAATTCGTGATCTGACTTTCAGCTCTTAGAGAAGAAAGAGAGTGGGTTCTGGCAAGCGCACCCAGCAGGTCTGGGTCACCCGTCAGAGCACCATCTCCCACCACCACCACGTCAGCCCCCCTTGGCCTCCTAACTCTCAGCCCAGTGAGCCCTGTACGGGTATTGTTAGCAAAAGACCATGCCTGCAGCTCTGCCTGCGGTCACTCAGATGCCATATCTCAGCAGCCTACAAAGAGCAATGCTGAGCATGGCCCTGTTCTGCAAAGCTTTCTGGAACTTTGAAGGCCTTTCTCCCTCTAAACTTGTTTCTTCCGTAACTTTGAAAAACCTTTCTTTAAACTATTTCCTTCCTCAACTTTGAAGACCTTCTCCCTCTAAACTGGTTTCCCCCAGGAGTGCTCCGTCCTTGCATAATGAAGATTGTCAACTCAAATAGCAGGGACGTCTCAGCCTCTCCCACGAGTGTGGCACTGGGCTGGGCGCTGGGCACCTGGATGAGGACACGACCTCCGACCTGAGGTGCCTCACAGGTGATGAGAACACCAGACGTGCTCAGAGGTACCTCCGAGATGTTATAGAAAACATCTAGATGGTGGCAGCCACACACAAATTCCCCAAGAAAGTCCCCGGCAGACACTACACTCTGGACGGACTTTATGGAGGAGCTTCCGTGTTCTGTATGGTTCCCGCTAGGTGACCGGCCTTGCTGCTGCTGCTAAGTCACTTCAGTCGTGTCCGACTCTGCGACCTCATAGACAGCAGCTTACCAGTCTCCGCTATCCCTGGGATTCTCCAGGCAAGAATACTGGAGTGGGTTGCCATTTTCTTCTCCACTAGGTGACCGGCCTTAGGACAGCCTCATTCTCCTTGACTTGATTTTGTGTCCGTACCATCAACCACAGTGTCTGGACAGATTTCTAAAGGGATGGTGAGGCATCCTGGGGGATGTGATTATGCACAAATGTTGAAGCTCTTCAGCCAGACGCAGAGGGAAACAGCATTTTAGATCCAGGTCTTCTTGGGGATGTCAGAGAACAGGTCCTCTGAGAATGACCTGGGAGGTCCCGGGAGGTGGCGGTGGGGGGCGGGGACTGTGTCCTGGAGGGGATTGAGGGGAAGACAGTGGCAGGAAGGAGCCTTGAAATCGGAGCCAGGCCAGATCGGGAAGGGCCAGCACCCAGCACACGGAACCCAGAGAAGGGCGCCCGGTGGTTCCCGGTTCCGCACAGGAAGTGCTGGGCAGTCGGCTCCCTGCTCCCTCACCTCCTGAACGTGACTTCAGCTTCCGGATTTGTCCCAGCTTGGAGCCTCTCACATGTGAGTGGCTTTTCCACCTGGAAAACCAGTCAGATCCTAAATCCAGAAGACCTCGTCTGTCCCGCACACCTGTCTTAGCACCCCTCGCCCCAGCTCTCACCCCAGCTCAGAGCACATGCGTGGTGGGCTCTGCTTCAAGACGATCCACAGACTGTTTTCTCTGCAGAAACACTGCAGGACCCATCCCAGAGTCTCGGGTGTTCTTGCCCTACGAACACAAGGGTGAGACAGAAACCCCCAGGGCAAGCAGAGATTTTAAAAGAGCGATTTGCCCTAACCTCTTTAATATGGTTTTTCATTTCAATTGGCTCCTAGCCAGTGGCTGGATCAATTGGGCTTACTTGTTTGCGTCGTGCACAACCCTCCGAGCCAGAAGGTGTTGTGTGAGAGCAGAGCCAGACGTCTCGGCTCAGCACGCTGAAGTGGAAGAGAAGGGTGTCGGGGTCCCCCAGTCCCCTGAATGGGGTGCTTCTTCCCAGAGAGGCTTGCAGCTTTGGGCATCTCTGGGCCCCCGCTCCAGCTGTCCGCCTGCCCAGGAGTTAGCGTCCAGCCATCTGGAGCCAGGCCTTGTTCGATGTGCCCAAAGGAAGGACAGGAGGCAGGGGGCTTTGTCCTGCTGCCGGCCTCTCGTTCCATGGGGAGTCCAGGTGAGCCCTGATCCAGGAGCGGCTGCCTGGATGCAGTGCCGGCCCCAGGCTCCCCTGATATTCGCAGCCGTCAGGGCAGATGCCCGGGGAACGCCTCTGTCCCCAGGAGGAGAGGCAGGAGGCCCACAGGCCACCACGAGGCGTGCTGCCCTCTGCCTGCTCTCAGAGATGCTGCTTCAGGGCCCAGGCGTTGCAGGCCTCGCTGAGGGCGCTTCCACTGGGAGCCAGCAGGACGCTCACTCCCGCTGGGCACGGAGCCAGGGCCTCTGCCCGCTCGTCCTCAGCTCTGGGCCTTCACGCTCCTGACAAGAGGGCTCTCTCCTCTACCGTGGACGCGGGCCGCCCCTGTGTGCCAAGGCCTGAGGGACCTCCCTCCGTCCGGCTTGTATCTCCGTGGTAGGAGATGGCTTTAACCAAGGATGAAAAAACTGAGCTCGAAATGAGAAAAAAGCTTTTCATTTTTGCTCCCTCTTCTCCCAACAATAGCTACATGGACTTAATCCCACCAGGCTCCTCTGTCCATGGGATCCTCCAGGCAGGAATACTGGAGTGGGTGATTGTTCCCTGCTCCAGGGGATCTTCCCGACCCAGGGATCGAAACTGGGTCTCCAGCATTACAGGCAGATTCTTGACCATCTGAGCTACCAGAGAACTCCAAAAACAATATATAGGGGACGTCAAATCCTTTTAACAATCATTTAAAAATCAAGAGATTTTGAAAAGCTATCTTATCCATCTGAATTTTCCATATGTGATTATTTTTAAGAAAGTAGCATTGTATCTGAAAAATATTTCCCTATCTGGTTGAATCTGAAGGATCCTGCCAAAAAAGAGGAAAACCAGGCCGCTAGAAGGAAGCATTTTCGGAAGTGTTCCAACACTGTCCAGACGGGACGAGGTTTCTGTGCTTTTCAAAGTCTTTATTTCACGATCTGACTTTCAGCTCTAGAGAAGAAAGCGTTGGTTTCTGGCAAGCGCACTCCAGCAGGTCTCGGTCACCCGGCAGAGCACCGTCTCCCACCACCACCAAGGTCAGTCCCCCTTGGCCTCCTAACTCTCAGCCCAGTGAGCCCTGTCCGGGTATTGTTAGCAAAAGACTGCCTGCAGCTCTGCCTGCGGGCACTCAGATGCCATTTCTCAGCAGCCTACAAAGAGCAATGCTGAGCATGGCCCTGTTCTGCAAAGGTTTCTGGAACTTTGAAGGCCTTTATCCCTCTACACTTGTTTTTCCTTAAATTTGAAGAACTTTATCCCTCTAAACTTGTTTCTTCCTTAACTTTGAAGGCCTTTCTCCCTCTAAACTGGTTTCCCCCATGAGTGCTCCATCCCTCCATAATGAAGATTGTCAACTCAAATAGCAGGGACGTCTCGGCCTCTCCCATGAGCTTGGTACTGGGCTGGGTGCTGGGCACCTGGCTGAGAACATGTATTCTGATGTGTTTCACATGTGAAGAGAACACCAGAAGTGCTCAGAGGTACTTCCTAGATGTTTTGAGAAAACATCTAGATGGTGGCAGCCACACACAAATTCCCCAAGAAAGTCCCCAGCAGACGCTTTACTCCACACATACTTTATGGAGGAGCTTCCATGTTCCCCACTAGCTGACCGGCCGTAGGACAGCCTCATTCTCCTTGGTTTTGTGTCTCTACCATCAACCGCAGTGTCTGGACACATACCTAATGGGATGGTGAGGCTTCCTGGGGGATGTGATTACACACAGATATCTATTTTAATTGGAGGCTAATTACTTTACCATATTGTGGTGGGTTTTGCCATGCATTGACATGAAGCAGCCATGGTGTACATGTTTCCCCATCTTCTCTATAAGTTCGAGCAGCCATCTGTATGTCCTCTTTGGAGAAATGTCTGTTTAGTTCTTTAGCCCATTTTTTATTGGGTTGTTTCTTTTTTCTGGTATATTTTTATGCAGTATTGAGCTGCAGGAGCTGCTTGTATATTTTTGAGATTAATTCTTTGTCAGTTGCTTCGCTTGCTATTATTTTCTCCCATTCTGTCTTTTCACCTTGCTTATAGTTTCCTTCGTTGTGCAAAAGCTTTTAAGTTTAATTAGGTCCCATTTGTTTATTTTTGCTTTTATTTCCGTTACTCTGGGAGGTGGGTCATAGAGGATCCTGATGTGATTTCTGTCAGAGAGTTTGCCTATGTTTTCCTCTAGGAGTTTTACAGTTTCTGGTCTTACATTTAGATCTTCAATCCATTTTGAGCTTATTTGAGTGTATGGTGATAGAGAGTGTTTTTGTTTCTTTCTTTTACAAGTGGTTTGCCCGGTTTCCCAGCACCACTTGTCAAAGAGATTCTCTTTTCTGCTTTGTATATTGTTGCCTCCTTTGTAACAAATGTTAAAGCTCTTCAGACAGACGCAGAGGAAAACAGCATTTTAGATCCAGGTCTTACTGGTGATATCAGAGAACAGGTCCTCTGAAAATGACCTGGGTGATCCCGGGAGGTGGTGGTGGGAGGCGGGGGGATGTCTCCCGGAGGGGATTGAGGAGAAGACAGTGGCAGGAAGGGGCCTTGAAATCTAAGCCAGGCCAGATCGGGAAGGGCCTGCATCCAGCACACGGAACCCAGAGAAGGGCGCCCGGTGGTTCCGGGTTCCGCACGTGAAGTGCGGGGCAGTCGGCTCCCCTGCTCCCTGCAGCCCGGCCCTCAAGTGTTTTAGCTTCTGTAAAGAAACAGGAGGTGGCCGGGAGGAGGGACCCCGAGCCCAGGAAGGTGTCCCACTATACGGCAACACGGAATGACAGAGCAGGCTGATGGTTAAAAATGAACGTTGATTAACCAGGAGATTCCTGGATCACGAGGCTGACCCAGCACCACCCCCAGTGAGGTCAAGCCCCCGAAATGGCACCAGGAGCTGAGATGAAGGATGTGTGAGTCACAGAGGCGCCCTTGCTCTGCAGCCCAGTCACAGGGCTGGGACCCCTCCTCCCGCTCACTAATCTCACCCCACAGCCACCCTGCGTGTCACGTGGCAGAAAGCGGGACTTCAAGTATGGCTGTACGGAGGGTTTTTTCCAGACCAAGGAATTTTATGAAAACTACACAGATTGAAAGCTTCAGTTTCACAAAGAGGTTTCTCTCTAAAAGCCCTGTTCAGTCCTAATGTGAATTTATGACACAGAGGAAAGGACCAGGTTGGACCTAAAGAGACACTCAAGAAGAAGTCAAATGATAGGGGTAAGATTCCCTGAGCCTCAGAACTGAAGCAATCGCGGTATGCCTCAGAAAGGGGTAAGAGGTCCTGGGTGGGGCGGCGAGGGTGGCGGTGACCTGCCCGGGAACGGAGAGCTGGGAAGGGAGGACCCGGGGTGGTCCCCCCACAGGACAGCGGGAACAGGGAGTCGGGGGGACGCACAGGCTGGGGTACAAGGGGTGGGCTCATGGGAGTGACGCCAAGGAAGGGGCCGCAGAAACAAGAACGGAGGCAGACATAATTCACAAGCAATATTCAAATTCAAAATCAGAGTTTCAGACGTGTATCTCTCAGCCCGCGTTTAAGACATGTGCGAGTGTTGCTTGTATTTCCTTCTCATGAATGTCTGAACCTGACTTCCTGACAGCAGTTACACCTATTAGCTCCACAGAGTTGGTGGGCAGTTTCCAGAAGACACTATGTGTCATGTTTTTTAACTTTGGTGAGAAGTGATAGGAAGCTTGGTACACATCTGTCTCCACCACTGTTGACGGGAAATACCACCACTGACTTTGCACGTCACCCACTAGGCCCCCAAAGAGAAACCTCCAGACACATCGCTGTGCTGGAGATGTGGTGGGTTCCGATATGAAAGGGGCCTAACTATGTGTCCAGCCAGCATTGCTCACAGGCAGCACCGCTGACAAGTGGGGTCAGATGACCATTCCTGACGTGGCTCCTGTGCCCCTCCACTAGAGGCCAGCTGCGCCTCCCTCCATTAGGACAACAGAAATGCCTCCGGGCATGCCACCTGTCTTCAAGGGGGACAGTGCCCACCAGCTGATAATGATGTCACAGACTCATTCAGCCCAGGAGGGCATAAACCATGATAACCGGAGGAAGACAGGAAAAATCTCTTTGGGACTAAATCTAACCTGGCCTGGGGAATACAGGGAAGAGCATATATAGAAATGAAAGTGAAAATGCTTCACCAGCAGTTTCACAGAATTTTCCAGACCCAGCGGAGACTTTGTCACGATGAGAGTTTAGGTGTTTCCTGTATCCCCTACCACCCTGACCCCCAGCCCGGCCAGAGATTACCTGCTCCATGAGCAGAACCAGGACCCCGGGGAAGCCCAACTGGGATCCCTGGACGCATCTCAGGCGACGTGCACACACCCTGGCGCTAAGTGCTGTGGCTGATCACATTACATGTGAATTATACACATGATATGGAGCGTATGTTAATGTCATGCATATGGCGAGGTTCCAGGACACATTCACCCTGAGTCTGTGGTGATCGGATATCGGAAACCAAGACACCTGTTTACTCACCTGTTTACTCAGCCAGTCCTGGCTGCCGGGGCTCATAACCAGTGACTCTGGGCAACAGGCCCCGGTGGGCGAGAGCCCCGTTCCCTGGGCACCTGCTGCCAACGCTTCTCTGAGCCAGAACCACGCACACTCAGCTCTCAGAGCCTCAGAGCCGCACGCCGGGGGCAGGGCAGGTGTGACCCAGCTCTAAGCCAGGGGAGATGTGGCTGAGGAATCGGGTAGTCTGAGCCGAGAACCGCAGAGAGCCCCCGACTGCTGCTGGCCCACCTTCAGGTTGCTGTCTGCACCACCATCCAAAACAGAGTTCTGCAGAAAAACATGCAGTTCTCAGCGAAGAAGAGCCACATTTAAGTCCCCATGTCCTGAATTGGTTTGCCAGAAGTTTTACCTTCATTTTTTGTTCGAAGGTTTCCTTAATAAAAGAAACCCCTTGTTCAGTTCAGTTCAGCTGCTCAGTCACGTCCAAGTATTTGTGACCCCATGGAGTGCAGCACGCCAGGCCTCCCTGTTCATCATGAACTCCGGAGCCTGCTCAAACTCATCGAGTCGGTGATGCCATGCAACCATCTCATCCTCTGTCACCCCTTCTCCTCCAGCCCTCAATGTTTCCCAGCATCAGGGTCTTGTCCAATGAGTCAGGTTTTTGCATCAGGTGGCCAAAGTATTGGAGCTTCAGCTTCAACATCAGTCCTTCCAATATTCAGGACTGATTTCCTTTAGGATTGACTGGTTTGATCTCTTTGCAGCCGAAGGGACTGTTGAGTCTTCTCCAACCCCACAGTTCAAAAGCATCAATTCTCTGACGCTGTCTTTTTTATGATCCAACTCTCACATCCATAAATGATTCTGCAGTTTTGAGACTGCTCCATCAAGCTGGGGAAAGGCCGTCTGTGCCTCTGGGGACACCTCGGGACAAAAGCAAGGCTGGGTGCGTAAGACAAGGATGGGGGCGCGACTGTGTCAACCAGCAGCTCTGCTGCTCCAGGATTTATTTCACTTGCTTTGCTCAGTCACTAATTTGTGTCCAACTCTGAGGCCCCGGGGACTGTAGCCCACCAGGCTCCTCTGTCCACGGGGTTTCCCAGGCAAGAATCCTGGAGGGGTGGCCATTTCCTCCTCCAGGGGATCTTCCTGACCCAGGGATCACCCTTCATCTGCTGCACTGGCAGGCGGATTCCTCACCCGGGAAGCCCAAGGAGCACTGAGGGTGAGCCAAAGGCCAGAGGGACATTGACCTAAGGACGCTGGCTCGGAAGAGGAAGGTGACTATTCCTTCCCAGGAGGGCGGAACATGCCACCTGCACCTGTGACCTCAGATAGCCAAGGAATGTTGCAAGTACAGGCAGAGCAAGCTGCCAGGACCGTCAAGCCCTCCTTCCGGGAGGCTGAGAGTGAGGAGTGGAATTACAGGGCTGGGCAGTGCAGGCACTAAGCAGACAGCCACCACTTTCCGGCGGTTTCTGAGGTTTGAACAGAGAGAGAGGAAGGGAGGGGAGCCTGTGCCTGCTGCAGGAGGTGGGGGAAGGGAAGACCTCTGTGCAGCTGAGTCCACAGGCCTCTGGAGGAAAGCGCCTCCTCCTTAGGGACCTGTCATTGTCAGCTGACTACACCAGGCCCCCCACGTGCTGGCGGCCAGTCTGCCTTACTCAGAGTCGACTCATTTATTCCTCATCTCCTGTAAAAACTACCTTCACGGCAACATCTCGATGGGTGTTAGACCAATTAACTGGTCCTCTGAGCCAGTCAAGGCGACACACAAAATTAACTGTCACACTGGGCTGCCTCGATTTTCCGGTGGTCATGTATGGATGGGAGAGCTGGACATAAAGAAAGCTGAGCACCGAATAGTGATGCTTTTGAACTGTGGTGTTGGAGAAGACTCTTGAGAGTCCCTTGGACTGCAAGGAGATCCAACCATTCCATCCTAAAGGAAATCAGTCCTGAATGTTCATTGGAAGGACTGATGCTGAAGCTGAAACTCTCATAGTTTGGCCACCTGATGCAAAGATCTGACTCACTGGAAAAGACCCTGATGCTGGGAGAGATTGAAGGCAGGAGGGGAAAGGACGGAAGAAGATGAGATGCTTAGATGGCATCACTGACTGGATGGACATCAGTTTAAGTAAGCTCTGGGAGTTGGTGATGGACAGGGAGGCCTGGCGTGCTGCAGTCCATGGGCTTGCAAAGAGTCAGTCACGACTGAGCGACTGAAATGAACTGAACTGGGCTACTTCTTTCTCTCGTGGAAACACATGATCTGTGGAGTTGAAAAGCCAACTATAGATATATCCCGACCAAAATGTGTATATATTTTTATGTCAAAAGACTGGATTGAGATCTTTCATTTCTCAGGATTTGCTTTGCGCTTGCCTGGTACTCAGCATCTGAAAAAAGACTATTTTTCTCCATAAAAAATTCTGTAGTCCACGGCAGGACTGGCTCCGTAATTCGCAGGGCTGGTGCAAAATGAGAATGCAGGACCCTCTGCTCAAAAGCTGTAAAGACTCTGAAGACAATGAAAGCAGAGCACCGAGCCGGGGGTCCTTCTGGGGGGCCCAGGGAGGCCCACCGGCCACCCCTCCTTGAAGCCAGAGCTGGTCACAGACAAGATCAACCGGGAGGACGGTAAGTGACGGCGAGCGTGGCTCGGTCACGTCTGACTCTCTGCGACCCCGAGTTTGTGGGATTCTCCAGGCCGGAATCCTGGAGTGGGGAGCCAGTATCTCCCGGGGACCTTCCCAACCCAGGGATCGAAGCCCGGTCTCCTGGACTGCAGGCGACTCTTCCCGGCCTGAGCCACCAGGGAAGGACTATGACGAGGACAGGAATTCCGAGTTTATTGATGACAAACGCACGGGAGATTATAAGGCAATTCTATTAAAATTTTAATAAGATCAAATTGAAAAATCCAGTTTTGAGGAAACTGCCCAAGATGTAGCGCAGTAGGTCCAGCTAAGAGAGAGACGGGCAGAGGCCGAGCTGCGTGACAGGCTCTGTAACACCCGGGACCACTGCGGCCATCATCACAGGTCCCTGCTGATGGCCTGATGGGGACAAAGGACAGACGCCTCTGACCCTGGCTGGACAGGCAGCTCACTTCAGGCGACAGTGGGCACAGGCTGGGGGGAGGCGGGCGCTGACGCCACTGGACCCACTGCCCGCTCCCAAGGGCAGCGTCTCTGCAGCCTGTCTCTCCTCACGGCTCAGGTGCTGACTTGGGCACAACAGAGACAGCAGACTAGAGACAGGCTGAGAATGTGGGTCACACCATCAGGTTAGAGGGAGCCCAGCTCCTATGATGCCGCAGGGAGGCCAGTGGACCCCGCCACCACCC
Source organism: Capricornis sumatraensis (assembly GCF_032405125.1). Lineage (NCBI taxonomy): Eukaryota > Metazoa > Chordata > Mammalia > Artiodactyla > Bovidae > Capricornis > Capricornis sumatraensis. The sequence goes on along the minus strand of NC_091090.1, from coordinate 54,027,080 downwards.
TCCACCCAAACCTCAGCATCGGCTGGGTGTGGGCCCCACGTCTCAGCAGGGAACACGGGCGGCTGCAGAAAGCTTCATGCAGTGTAGTCACTCATTCGTGTCTGACTCTTTGCGATTCCATGGCCTATAGCACGCCAGGCCTCCCAGTCCATCACCAACTCCCACAGTTCCTCAAACTCACGTCCCCTGAGTTGGTGATGGCATCCAACCGTCTCATCCTCTGCCGTCCCCTCCCCCTCCTGCCTTCAGTCTCTCCCAGCATCAGGGGCTTCTCCAGCGAGCCGGCTCTCCCAGGCGGCCTCGATCAGCCCTTTTCTGTGGACCTTCACCAGGGTCACACGGGGTTGCAGCTCTTCGCAGAGATCGGGGAGAGCCGTGAGGAGCACCGGGGGCCCCACCACCTCGTCACGGCGAGCAGAAGCGGCCGCAGAACAGGATGGCCCCGGTCTTGCCGTGCTGGATGAAGAAGAGGAAGGGGCGGTCGGCACAGAACCGGGGCACGATTCTCAGGCATTTCAGCATGAAGCCGGCCATTGTGGAGGCTGCGGCCTCCGTGCCCTCCTCGGTGACCTCCACGAAGGACTTGTGCACGACCTTGGACAGGTGCAGGTCTCGCTGGGACGACATCCCACTGAAGTCGGCTCCGGCCTCCTCGAAGGCGTCGGTCATGCCCAGGTCTCGGAAGACACCCTCCATGTCATAACTCTCCTCCAGCGTGAACCGGGGAAGAAACACCTCCACCTCCTCCTCGTCCATCGCATCCGACTTCGTCCACACGACGAATTTCTCGTAGGTCAGGGCCTTCTCCACCTGGAGGAGAAGGTAGAAGATCTCAGGGTCTGCAGCAGCCCTGCCCCGGGGACCTTCCGATGTGACCCACACACCGCGCCCTGCGGGCCACACACGAGTTCCCGGAGCCCAGTGCCCAGCACGGATCGGGACGAGAGCCGAGGCTCAGGCCACAGCTGCCTGGTTACCGTGTACACGTCAGTGCTTTCGCTGGGCAGCAGGATGACCATGTTCAGCTCTTGGCTGACGTAGGGAAGCACCAGAATCTGGGTGCTTATTTCTTCAATGTAGGTCATTTTAAAGGTGGATTTCTTGAACATCATTTGCACAGGTTTCTCCACGTTCTATAAAGGAAATGGATGAACGTTAACCGAAACAAGACCCGTGGACACGCGGGACGAGTCATCAGAGCCGGCCCTGTGCGCCCACACACTCTGTCTTGTCTCCAGACCCCCCTCAGCTCCGCGTCGTCAGTTTGTCTGCGCGGCTCCAGCTCCCACCCCTGGTTCCCAGCGCTCAGGCCTCAGGCTGCTGTTCTCCTGCTGACCCAGGAGGGCTCCACTTGGACGTTCCCGGCAGGACCTCGCCCCCGGCGCCTACCTGCCTGACATCCGCATTTGGACCAAAGGAGCCTGCAGCTCGGCTCGCACACTGGCGGCTCGTGTCCCCTCAATCTGTACGTTCCCACCTCTGCTCATGGCGACACCACTCATCCCGCCGTCAAACCCTGCCGTGTCCTGGGTGCCTGGCCTTCCCGCCCACAGCTGACCATGAACAACCATGTGGGCTCTGGTTTTAAAGTCAACAGGGCTGCCCTGGTGGCTCAGGGGCAAATAATCTGCCTTCCAATGCAGGAGACACAGGCTCCAGCCCTGGTCTGGGAAGACCCCACAGCCCAGGGGCTTCTAAGCCCACGGGCCACAGCTACTGAGCCTGGGCTGAGAGCCTGGGAGACGCAGCTCCTGTGGTCACGGGCCCAGAGCCCGAGCTCCGCACCAGGAGAAGCACCAGCACGAGAAGCCCGAGCCCCGAGCCCAGAGGGCCTCCGCCTCGGCAGCGGCAGGAAAGGCTGAGCGGCAAGGAGCCCCGCACAGCCGAGTAAATAGACACAAGGATCAGAAAACCACAAGGGAATCTCACTTGTGCTTCCTACCCCCGCCACTCTCAGCCCAGCCACCGTCCTCAGGAAAACTTCCAAGTAACCTCCCGGGTCCTGCACACGGGCCCGAGGGGCTCTAGGGGATCAGAGCCACTGTGAGAGGCCACAGGCTCTGTGAGAGTCAGAGGAGGGACACAGGAACCAGGAACCCGGGCTGTGGAGACCGCTAGGGAGGCTCCTGGACGCCCTGCAGAGAAAGGCGTCTGTGTAGGTAGCTCCTGACGGGAGGGGTCAGACGGTAGGATCCAGGCCCATGAGTGTCACAGCCACAGTCTGAAGTTTAAACTGGGTCTCAGGGGCTCTAGCAGGCCCAGAGAGCTGCGAGCTGCCCCGTGGGATGTGTAATACAAGACGGTACACCCGCCGCACAGACCGCCCCTGATGACACAGCAGGGGAGGAGCGGGGGAGAGGAAGCCAGGGTTTGCCCGGATCCACATCTGGGCCGCCAAGGCCACAAGAGGCTCACGTTCCTGAAGGTCAGCCTCCTGGCAGGATCCATAAACTAAGAGGACCCCAGGGACTGTTTCCAAAACCTCCTTCACTTTATGAAACATTCTTGCTCACCTTGCTGACTCTGAATGGCCTTTCCCTGGTGTTTTCTTTGTTAAACTGTTTTTCCCAGTTTCCTTTGAAGTAGATGGCATTCACGAGAACCAGACGTGTTGCGGGGTTAACCGAATTTGCAGGGAGCAAGTCTCTAATTTTACCTGCATGGAAGATTTAAAGGACCAGTTAGCTAACAGGGTTTCCTGGTGAGGTGCTGGGCAGGGTAGTTACTGGTCCGTCCCCTGGAGGAGTCAGTGCCCAGACCAGAGGGTTCAGTGTTCCCAGACAACCACGTATAGCGAGTTGTCCGTCTACTCGCTAAGTTGGGTCCCACTCTTTGTGACCCCATGGACTGTAGCCCACCAGGCTTCTGTGTCCTGGGGTTCCCCAGACAAGAATATGGGAGCAGGCTGCAGTTTCCTCCTCTAGGGGATCTTTCTGACCCAGGGATTCAACCTGCCTATCCTGCTTTGGCAGGTGATTCTTTGCCATCTGAGCCACCAGGGAGACCCATGCAGGGAGCCTGGCCTCAAAAGCAAAATCAGGGAAAAAACCTTCAAGTCTCTGCTCAGAAAGATACCATGAGTTGCATAAAACACATAAAATGAACAAATAATAAGTGCAGAATTATTCACAGGGACAGAAAAAGGAATGTTCGGTCTACAACCTGAGGGGACCCTCCTGAAGGGGAGAGGTCGAAGCCAGTGTGGACAGCACGGAAACGAAGAAGCGCAGGTGGCCCAGGGCCTGACCGCGTGTCCTGAAGTGATGCTCAGCGACCTGCAGAGCACGCGCTCTGCTGGACAGGCAGGGAAGTGGGGCTGCATCCAAAGTCTTCCTTCCACCCTTTGTGAAAAGGCAGACTATAGGAACATTAACTGCAACAGCCAAAAGTCAAAGTGTGATTGCTCTGGAAGAGGTGCACTGAATATTGATGAGGAGGGGGAAAGCTAGAGAAATTGATTGCTGATTAAATTTCAGAAGTGGATTTGAAAGTTCCAGGTCTTTAGAGAAAAAGCTGCCGGGGTCCAGCCCCGGTGGATCCAGGGTGATTCGAAGGTGGGGACGGAGTCGGCGTCTTTGGAAAAATACATATTTAATCACAGATATAGAGAGATTAGAAATGGATAGTGCAGTAGGAAGATTAGTGGAGAAAAAGAGGCTGAATAACTTGGATTACGTGGAATAGCATCCATGCTCCAGATGGGAATTCAGCCAGAAAAACGGGAGCAAGAAAGAAGCGACATGGGGGAATCAGTCTTTCTGGAAACTGATCCGATTTCTTTATTTTTGGGTTTGCTTATATACGTTTTGTTACACATAGGGATGAATACAGAGTCACACGGGAGTCAGCAGTCCTGACCTTTATCAAAATCAGGTGCTTCACATAAATGTATAAAAAGGTACATCATCTTCTGGCCATGAGTGAGACCTGCTGACATTTTATGATCCTTTCTTTCTGATAACCAAAAAACTTATTTCTTCCAAGGGTGTTTTTTCTTAAACCAGGCACCACCTTCCAAATAAAGTTACATTCCTATAGGGTGAGGGTGTAGTGAGTTACAATCAAGAAAGGAATTTATTTAACCCAAGGTTAACATGATTAGTCTTAAAGGTTAATACTTATTTCTCCTGTATGTTAGTTATATTCATTATAAGGGTAGGGAACATGGAGATTTAGCAGCAAACATCAGCCCAACAAGTGAAAATCCTTTCACCAATGCTCCCCTTAAGATCTATTTAGTGTTAAGATATGATAAAGTTACGTTTTTACATAGCAAGGACACAGTGATTTATAAGAAAGTACAGTGATCTATTACAAAAGAGAAAATCCATTAACTCAAAAAGTCTAGTATTGCTAACCTCAAAAACTACTGTATTTCTTTCGCTATATTCCAAATACATTGATTAATATATTCCCAGGTGCCTAAGGATATGGAGGCCTGGCGGCAATCATTGACTCAACAAGAAGAAAAAGTCCTATGCTAATTAAGACTCTCAGAATACTCCAAAACTCTCTGTGCTGTTTACAGTTGAGAGGTAGTAAACAATCATGTGTAGTGGCAGGAGTATGGATAATCCTGTCACACAAGCTAGTCTGTCAGCAGAGAGGTTTGACCTGAGACATCCTTGTCCCACCCAGAGCAGGGAATTAGCAGCAATTATTGACACAACAAATGAAGAACCCTTCACCAATATAATTCCTAACCAACCCATTATACTAATAATTTCTAACTCCCCAAAAGAATTTGCCTTTAGTAAGTCTGAAACATCTCGTGCCTCTCAGGTTGGGAGGCTGTAAACAATCACATGTGGCCAGACGAACCTGTACAGGTGGGCTAGAAAACCTTCAGAGGAGTCCGTAAGCTGAAACACTCTTGTCACGCCCAGGAATTTTTACTGCCTTGGAGCTGCATCTCTGAGAGAAACGGTTATGGGGGAGAGCCCCCCGTAAAGTCAGAGGTGTAGGTGAGAGCATAAACAGACTCTGGCTTTCGGGTTAGATGCTCGGGAACAGGGGGTTTCCTTTGCGTATGCCAAGCCTCCTTCCTCATGACCTTTGCCATGGGCTGAGTTCCTCACGCTGGCCCCCGGCAAAAAGCCATTTCTGTTTACAATCGATGGTCTTGGGAAGGAACTGATGGAAAATAAGACCGATTCAAATACTGTGCAAACAGAAGTAGCCACACGTCCTCACCTTCTGTCTTTTCAGCTACCCAGGTGTTTATGTGCTTCCTCGACTCCTCCGAAGCGCTGACAAAGTCCAGCTCTTCCATCTCTGCTTGGTAGAACACGCGGCAGGCATCTTTGAAAGACTAGGAGAGACGGAATGACAGAATGACATGGCTACAGAAAGAGACAACGCCAACGGCTGACTTCACCACGCATAACCTCGACACACATCATTCGATGGTTACTTGTGTAATGTGCAAACGAATGTGCACAATTAACCCTCAATCCACTTTCTCAGTTTTCAGCTACAATAAATAAATAACTCAGTGAAATCACAGGCTTCCCAGGTGGCACAGCGGTAAGAATCGGCCTGCAAATGTTGGAGGAGCCTGGAAGGCTGCAGTTCACAGGGTCACGAGGCTGAGCATGCATGCATGAAGGTGGAGGGAGATGGGTTGGTAGCAATAAACTGGTAGAACTAAAAAAAAAAAAGGTGAGAATAAACTTGTAGGTAATAAAGCATGGAGCAATAAAGCATGGAGCTAAGATGGATAAAAACAAGTAAACCAGGTTGTAAAAGAAATTCGTACCAGCCCATACAAACCTACAAATATTTGACCTCATGCTGACTATATTCACTTTATACCACCTGTTTTAAAACAGTTAATTTAGAGTATGAAACAAGTGTGAAAAATAATGAAAAAAGTTATATAACAGAATAAGATCGTTATCCTAAACATACAAAGAACTCAGTTTAAAAAAAAAGACATAAAACCCATATTTAAAACTACACAAAGGACACATAAATAGGCAATTTTCAGAAAAGATACAAATGTTTGATCCACATGCAAAGCTGCTCAGTCTCATGAACAATCAGAATGTTGAAGGCTCAGGCCTGTAGCGCTGAGCAGAGGGTGGACTGCCCACCCGCTACCCTTCCTGAGGACGACGGGGAGGGCTGCAGCCGTCAGGGCGGGAATGAGGCAGAATTCACTGAGATCTGAGAGCCTCCTCTGTCCCTTCCTTCTAAAGTCCATCTGAGTAGCACACACAGGACAGAACCACACACACACGGTCCCTGCCGGCTCAGCCCGGGCTGGGCCACACCCCACACCCACCCAGGGGCTGGCGGCTGCGTCTCAGTACAGCCACCCCTGAGCACGCCGCCCACCACCTTGAGAAAGGGTGAGGCGGACACACACTGCTGCTGAGGCTGAAGCTCCATCCCTGTGCCCACCAGATAGGAAGAGCAGATCTATCAGAAAAGACTTTGATGCTGGGAAAGATTGAAGGCAAAGGAGAAGGGGCCGACAGAGGATGAGGGGTTGGATGCATCACCAACTCAATGGACATGACTCTGGGCAAACTCTGGGATGTAGAGAGGACAGAGGAGCCTGGCCTGCTGCAGCCCACGGGGTAGGAAAGAGTTGGACACGACTCAGTGACTGAACAACAGCAGGCACACATGTACTGAGAAGCAAAGACTTTCTCTATGTACAGGGGACAAGCCCTGATACTGGGCGTGGGGGCAGGGCGGGGACGAGAGTGGGAGGACTCTGGCCTTGTCTGCCTTTTTATATCATAAGAACACACTGAGATGACTTGAGGTGCGTATGAAAAAAATTTTAAAACCATGAAAGCACTGTAATTAAATAAAACCAGAGGAAAAAAGACAAAAACTTTAAAAAAAATTCTGCATAGGAAAAGATAATCAAAATATTTACAGGTATAAAATAATTGAACGTCTCACAATGCACCAAAAAATTCCAACAGGTGAAAAACAACATCAGAAATATTCGATTCGATCACTCCCCTGTTTGGGCCAACTCATCTCCAAGTGTGGTATGGTCTGTGTTAGTTCTCTGACAATCAACTCATCGAAGCTTCAGGAACATGTGAACAGGGCTGTTACAGGGCTCCTCTTACAGGCAATGACCGAACGGTTCCAGGAAGCGTGAGGTCGTGACTGGGGTCCCACATCCCGCCCACCGTGTGGGTCTCAGCCCACAAGGCCTCTCTGCACCACAAGGCCCGCCTCCCGTCTACACAGGACCTCAGTCTCTATCTGCCTCCGGCAATCGGGAGTATGACTTACCAAGAGGAAATCGTAAGTCTTCTCTCCAAAAAGCCTGTTGGCGGTTCTGAGCAAGTACTGTGTGCCGGTCCTATTAACTTCACTGAGAAGCTTCTGGAAACCCAGGTGGACATCTTCACCTCCGCCACTGCTCTTGCTTAGAGAAAGCGTCTGAAATCAAAAACAGATAATACCCTCCACTGCAGTACGCCCTGACTACAGGAAATGGACCCAACACTGAAGCCAGCCTAAGCACCGCACTGATCCTCACCGCAGCTTGAAGCAAGACTCACGCGAATAACGGCACAGTGGCTCTGGGAAGGCCCCCAGCCCACCTCCCGCTCAGGCTCAGGCCGCGACGGCGGGCGCAGAAATGCCCCTGGGCGAGCCCAGGGCCCTGTGCTCGCGGTCTGCCTTCAGACAGGACCGTGGACAGGCCTCCCGTCTCTGCACAAACAGGCCACGTCTTTCGGTCTGGACTGGCCTCGGAACGGACTCTGACCACTGGGACAAGAAGTGGCTCTTCTGGGCCGAGGCCTTTGTAAAGGCCTGGCACCTCCACGTTCCCAGTCTTGCCCCTGTTGCCAGGGTGCAGAAACGCCCAGCCATCATGCTGGGGCCTCGTGACCACGCGGCAGAGCGGACACATGGAGGAGAGTGCCTAGCGGATCGGGGCCGCTCCTGGACCAGGAGGAGCCCAGCGGGCACCGTGCGGCCAGGCCGCAGAGTCCCAGGCACGGTCCCGGTCATTCCCAGTCGTGGGTGGTTTGTTCGGGAGCCACAGAGAGAAGGTCCAGACAGCTGTCTGGCGCGGATCCACAGTAACACAGGGCTAAAGCCTGGGCACGGGCTTTGCACCCAGCGGCCAGCCGAGGCCGGAGGGCCGGGGGCACCACTGCTGGAGGAGAGGAGGTCGGGTGGGAGCCCTGGAGAGAGGCCCGTGCAGGGCGGGAAGGCCGGCCCTCCCCCTGGAATCGGAATCTGCACAGGAGGTGCCCAGAGAGAGGGCGGCCCCTTCAGAGCCTGGGAGAGCGGGAGGGGAGAAGACAGTGCCGAGCTCAAGAGGGGACTGCTCCCTTTTCAGCAGGACTTAAAGGGAATACGTGCGTCTCCCAGGTGGCGCAGTGGGAAAGGATCCACCTGCCGGGGCAGGAGACAAGACTCGCGGGTTCCATCCCTGGGTCGGGAAGATCCCCTGGAGCAGGACATGGCAACCCACGCCAGTGTTCTTTCTGGAGAACGCTATGGACAGAGGAGCCTGGAGGGCTGCAGTCCACAGGGAAGCAGTCAGAGATGACTGAGCAGGAGCACCCGCGTATTTGCATCCTGACACTTGCTGGGTGGAGGGGGCAAGGGTTTCTCACTCCCAGCCTCTCCAGCTGGCACAGGACCCTGAAAGTGATGGCCTTAGGGAAGAGGTCAAACTCACAGCCCTGGCTCAAGGGCGCGATCAGGACTCTGTTACACCTGGAGGCCCTCTGGACCCCAGGACCTTGGGAAGGGTAAGGGCACCCCACATGCGGGAAGACTGTGACCCCCAGGGAGCCAGAGGTCAGCGCCCCGCCGCCACTGTGGCCCAGGAGCTGACGTCCACACCCTGTGCCGCCAGCCCGGGCTGGCTCTGGGCGTCTCGGCAGGATGGGCCTCGGCCAGCACGGCCTTGAGCAGCGGGTCTGAGCAGAGGCTCGATGAACGCTTGCTCGTTGAAGCCTGTCCTGCTGGAATCGGGTGCTGCGCTGTCAGGAGCCCCAGGCCACACGCCAGAGAGACACTGGAGGGGGCGCCCAGGGAGGGGCAGACAGGGGAGTAGGCCTGGCTGTCGAGCAAGGTCTTTGGGATTCGGATTGTGGACCCCGTCTCACCCGTCAAAGAAACAGCGTCTTCTGCCACTCAGAACAGGCTTCCCGAACGTACCTGGCACATCTGTGCTGCGGTGTTGCCCTTGGCCCCCATGAAGACCATGGCCAGGGCAGAGGAGAGGCTTAGGGGCGAGATAAACACATTTTTCGAGTTGTCCTCACCCAGCTTTTTCAGAAGGGTCAAGGCAAAGGTGCCATTTGCTTCTGACAGCTCATCCATGGTGGCGAGGCTGAAAGGATGGATTTAAAATCAGTGTCACGCAAATTCAGGCCACAGGTCGACCGTGTCTCACTCTGCTCTTAACTGTTGTTAGCATTGATGCTTTGCTTCGAAGAGAAAACAGGTACACGCACAAAACTCGGTTTCCTCGGGGTTTCCCCTGCTGCCCCAGGCCCAGGCCCTGCTGACTCCGGTGGGGACAAGGGCCTTGGGACGCACCCACGTCCACCTCCAGGGCCCGGCCTCGGAGGTCGCCAGCCCCGCCACGGAGGGTGTTTGGTGCAGAATAGGACACTGTGGGGCTGGGCAGAGGAATGTGAGGGTTCAGGGCCTCTCTGCCAGGTGTGAAGGGATGACAGCTGAGAGATCCCCAGTTCTTCAACAGAAAGCAGTGTCAGTCCTAGATACCAACCTGGGAGAAACAAGCAGGTGAGCCCGAGGACAGGGCCCGAAGCCACAGGGCGTGCAGGCTGGCAGCCCCGCTCCGGGCCCTGCATCAGCTCCCTGATTTCTGCTCCCTGCATGAGGACGGGGACGCACCAGGTAATCTGTGCTCCTGATGGGTGCAGGGCAGCTGACCCCAGAACACTCCACTGCAGCACACTGATTGCTCTGAAGTAAAGTGACTTGAGAAACAGCTGGTGCAGAAAGCATACGCTGCCCTTCTTCTGTTCCCCCTGGAGCTGAAAATACATCTCCACGTGGAAATACCCTCCTGTACCAGGAGGTAGAGAGACATCTTTATGGCCAAAGAGGGGAACAAAAGGCTGAAAAGGCTGTTCAAGAAACCAGCAAACCCTGTTACTTCACGACCTTGCTGCCCCAGGCAAACCCCGTTGTCTCGTCAAATCTTTACACACACAAAGCTGCCTGCCTGGTCACTTCTTGAGCCTTGTTTCTTCGAGGTTCGCACAAAATTCAGTGGGGTTGGTTTTCTGCTATTGATTTGTCTGAGGTCCATTTAATTCCTAGACCAGCCGGGAAGAACCTAGAGGAGAGGAAACAGCCTCCCACCACCACATACACACATTCTCTTTCATCTTTAATATCCAGTTTCTTGCTCAGTAGCTGAGTCACGTCTGACTCTTTTGTGACTCCGTGGACTACAGCCTACCTGGCCCCTCTGTCCATGGATTTTCCAGGCAAGAAACTGGAGTGGGTTGCCATTTCCTCCTCCAGGGGATCTTTCCGACCCAGGGATGAACCCGAGGCTCCTGCCTTGCAGAAGGATTCTTTCCACTGAGCCCCCAGGACAGGCGTTAATATCCAATACCTTAACACTAATACAGAGAAAACCAGAAGGTCACTTGTCTTCAAAGGCCACAGCGAGGCTGGTAATAGTTCTTTTTCTCCACTGACAACAGTTGCTGATGGTCATTAAAGGCGAGAGCATACCCACTCCCTGTAAAATCACTAAACTGAAAAGGAAGGAATGAAGAGGTGAAGCCCAGAGGTTTGTTCAGGATACTCTGACCGCAGAAAATACATGAATCGTGAGATAAGTGAACAGCCCACGCTGATGCAGGCCCCGAAATCAAACAGGAAGCGCCGCTTCGTGCACTGCCCCGGGCACTGACACAGAGCACCAGAGGCAGCACCGAGCCCCCCAGGCAGGGACTCGGGAGGGTCCTGGTCCCCAGCGCTGGTGGGAATTGCTCTGATAGTTCAGGCCCTGCAGACTCAACTCAGGAACAAGGCACAGGAAAGTCATCAAAAACAACACAAAATGAGCCTAATTAGCAAACTCCGTGGCGGCTGACCTGCAGAGCAGCCAGAATCCAGGAAGCGGTCCACCACGGGAAAGAATGGAGCCAACGCAGCTCCCGAAAGAGCCGAGTAAAGAAGCAGCTTAGTTCTGCTGGGCTCCAAGGAGCAGAGTGAGAGCTGAGCGGCAGGTCATGGCTCTGCAGTCCACCCCTCATCCCCGTGGCAGCGCCCCCTCCCCAAATACGAGAAAGAGGGAGAGAGGGCAGGAGAGCAAACTAAAACCTCCTTTTTCAAATAGAAACTTGAACAGTTCGAGAACCATTCATTTCCAGCAGGGACAAAGTAAGACCGCAATTTCTTTTCACTCTGGGCAAATGATGCTACAAAGTGGTGCCCCAGTGTTTCCAGTGTAATTAAGAATTGCTGTTTAGCCACTAAGTCCTGTCCGATTCTTTTATGACCCCGTGGGCTACAGCCTGCCAGGCTCCTCTGTCCATGGGACTCTCCAGGAAAGAATACTGCAATGCGTTGCCACGACCTCCTCCAGGGGTCCTTCCTGACCCAGGGTTCAAACCCATGTCTTTTATGTCTCCTGCACTGGCGGGCGGGTTCTTCACCACTAATGCCACTAGGGAAGCCCCGGGGTGGATCAAGCAGCCTTAATCCCCATAGAGTCTGGTTTACTGGGGACTTGGCTCCTGCGCTGTCCCCGCCTGGTCTGTGTGTGTGTGTGTGTGTGTGTGTTATCTAATGTGTAATCCGGATGGTTCTTTCTACTCTATAGGTTTACTGAGGGGGTTACGTCAACTGACGCCTGGCCCACAGTCGGTGTTCAATAAATGGTGAATGGAACTGCACACGCTTTTCCTTCTTCTCGTGTCCAGAAAGCTTGGTGGGTGAGGTGTGTGGGCTTCCCGGGGTCTGACAGCAAGCCCTTTGTGTATGTAGCGCGCTCTTAGTGCAAGCAGAAAAGAACAGTGGCTCCATTTACACTCGTTTCTCTCTACTGTCCTGGCTGGAGTGATCAGGCCAGAAGCTGAGCTGCAATACAACACTTAGGACTGGAACTGGCGTCATGTGGTTCCAAATACTTAGTTTACATGGCCAATATGACTGAAACCATGGCCTTTCTCTGGGGTGGTATAACGCTGAGGGTGCAGTTAGTCACCAGTTGTGGGGAATCCTAGACACGCTACGCCCCAGAACACTAACCACAGCCCTTCCTGTTTATGGGGACCTCAATCCAAGGGATACTTTTCACACGCCCTCTCTGTCTCAGCCTTAAAGCACACCAGCGGGGAGGCACACAGTTTGGCCAGTCCCAGCAGAACCCGGCCTCCCCCAGCAGCTCAGTATTCCTGGCAGCATGTGAACGTTCATTTCCCATACTTTTTTTTCCCCTCAAACTAGAACTTTATGGGGGGTGGGCGGAGAGAGAAGGGAAGAAAGTAACTCAGGTTGTTGGGACCTGACCTGAGCCATGACAGGCTCGACAGGCCACACTAGGCCTAAGCTTCAGGTTCTTGTGAGCATAAGTCACAATTCTGGGAAGCCCCACAAGGTCCCCGATGACACCAAGGTCCCCAATGACACCAAGGTCCCCCCCGATGACGTCAAGGTTAAGTCAATCACCACGATGACCCAAGGTTGAGTCAATCACTACACGCCAACTACACTATTGCTGAGACAAAAGACTGCCTGTATATAAGCAGCTGTGATTTAGAGCTCGGGGCCCTCGTCAAGATTCCACTGTGCTGGATGAGACTTGGGCCCTGACTCGAGCTAGCAATAAACCCCTTTATGCTTTTGCATTGCTGTGGACGTCTTATTCTCTCAGTTTTGGGGACTCAGACACTGGCCATAACAAGGTGCCAACTTATCGAGCACCCAGGTGCGACTAAAGTTTCTCCCAGGCCCTCTTAGCCCTGAAGATGCCCACTCTCGGAATACTGCGCCTGCAGCGTGTCTGGCGAAAACAAAACCAGCCGTAACAAGCTCTGAAACGGTCCTCAAGATCATCCTCGCAGGCCTGAGGGACCCTGAGCGCAGGCCGTGCGGTGGGCAGAAGACCGCTGGGCCCCGGGTCCGCCTGGGCACTCAGGCCGGCTCCTATCCGCCCTCCGGCCTCCGCCCCGTCCCCCGGGTCCGCAACGCCCGGCGCTCGCAGAGGGTACCTGGGCGCGCGGGGCCCGGGAAGGCTGGGTGCCGCCCCTTGCGGCGCCTCCGGTCCCCGGCCCCGGCCGGCGGCGCCGCCACACTCACCGGGTCGCCACGTCCGCCGCGGCCGCCTGATCCTAAAGAAAACCCAGCCCGGCACGCGCCCCCGCCGCCGCCCGCCGCCCGCCGCCCGCCTCGCGCGCAGGCCCGTTCCGCGGCCCCTACCTCCCCACAGGTCCTCGAGCGCGGCCGGAGCGGGCGGGGCGGGACAGAGTCGCCCGGCCAAAACACCGCGCCGGGCCGGACCGGACCGGAGGGCGAGGGCCGAGCGTCAAGGGCGAACCCGAGCGGGAGGGGCGAGGAGCGCCGGACCGGAGGGCGGGGCCTAGCGGGAGGGGCGGGGCAGAGCGGGGGCGGGGCGGGCAGGACAGGGGGGCGTGAACGAGTGGAATGGGCGGGGCCGAGAGGGAGGGTGGGGCGGTCAGGACCCGAGGGCCGGATCCAGCGGGAGGAGCCGGGCCGAGCAGGAAGGGCGGGCCTGGCCGGAAGGGACCGAACTGGACCGGAGGGCGGTGCCGCACGGCTGGGCGGGGCCGAACAGCAGGGGCGAGCCAGGCGCAGATGAGCCGCGAGTCCGGTCCGGCCCCAGTGCGGGGACCGCTACCCGGGGCCGCAGGAGGAGCGAGGCCCGGCCCTAGGAGGCCTTCAGCGGGCGAGCCCGGGGTCTTCGCGGGGCGCACGGGCTGATACTTGGTCCGAAGGGGCGCCGCCCTGGCACCTGGGCTTGAGTCTCTGCCCGAAGCCAGGCGCGCTCCTCCCGGTGCACAGAGGCCCGTGTGAACCAAGCACGGTGGGACCCTGGCCTGCCGGCCCAGCGCAGCCTTGGAGGGCGGACAGGGCGCCGGTGACCGCAGTGGGGAAATTAGCGACCTCGTCTGAAACATGACAGGTTCAGTTTGGAAACCTGGGAGAGCTGGGGGCGTCCCTGGTGGCTCAGAGAGTAAAGAATCGGCCCGCAGCATAGAAGACCCAGGTTCGATCCCTGGTTTGGGAAGACCCACTGGAGAAGGAAAAGGCAGCCCACTGGAGTATCCTTGCCTGGAGAATCCCAGGCCAGAGGAGCCTGGCGCCATTGCAAAGACTCGGACTTACCACGCACACACAGGACTGTTCAGGTCTGAGTGTAGGCTGTCACCCACTTTGGCGATGGATACACTGTTAATTCTCCTTATTGCTTCTATCTCTCTTCTTTTAATGACCGCACATTGAAATCAAACCAGATGATCCTCTATTAAATGTTGGAATTGTTTATTGTGTATGACAAGTGGTTCTTTTGTTGATGAATCCTTCGAACCTGAAACGAAAGGAAAACTTGCAGCGAAATAGTTGGTGTCTCGTGTTTAGAGAATTCGCTTCAAATGTGCAGACGATGCCCACAAAGTTTGTCTTTGTGACCCCGGCCAATTCATCCCTGGTGCGAACCCTGCAGAACCCCTGATCCTCAGAAAGAAAAGGACATGTTCTTTCCCCACTTGTCCCCAGGTAGGGGGCTGGTTTCCTCTCTTTCCAGTTCAAAGGACTCAGCACTCCCTGGAAAGTACAAGTAAACAGAGCCTGTTAGGCATGCGTCAGGCAGTCTGAATTTCCAGCCAATGCTCTGGAACCAGGAACAAAGGAGGCTGACCGAGGGTCTAAACACAGCTTATGTCATTTGTGAACTGGGGATTGTTACAAGTCAGTGTTTTCATTCGCTGTGCTTTATTTTTGAAAATAACCCTTCTTTCAAATGTTGGAAATAATACATTGGCAAAAATACTTTTAGAAAGCACGTCGCAACCCATATCCGGGTCACTTAACACAAGTCAGTTTTGACACACACAGCAACTCACCCAGGACCAGATCACAGAGCAGCCACTAAACGTCCCCCTGGGTCAGTCAGCATTCTGTCCTGCTGAGGCTTCAGCTCCAACACAGAAGGAGAGGGTGCTCACCTCCTCACCGCAGGTTCTACCGGGACATTTGCACCACTAATAGGATTGTTTCTAAGTGAATTTTCCAGCATTGCCTGAACTGACTGACTCATGAAACGCTAGAGAATGTCTGCCTGATGTCCGTGGTGGAGATGCATGCAGATTGATAAGGCTGTCTGAAACTAGTGCACTGGGGGCTTAGATGCATAACAAAAAAAGACACCCTAATGGGTGAGACCAGTGATGATTATGTCAATTGCTTACTGATTCACACTAATTAAGTGGATATTTACTAAACATCTGTAATGCAAAGCTCTAGGCGAGTCCAGGGGTGGAACTTCTGGCCTCCAATGGAGGACATGAAATAAGTTCCAGGATATAAGCTCCAGGCAGCTATCTATATCTGTCTGGCTTCCTTAGAGACAGTGACCCCTGGGATGTTTCCCACAAACAACAGAAGTAATCCAGATGACACAGAGCATATCTGGTTAGCATCCACAGTCTTTACAAGCTTTTCGGATCTGATGGCCCAGCAGTACTTGCAGAGAAACTGCAGCAGCCCCGCCCAGAGATTCAGGCGTGAAATGTGCTCAAGGCCTGGTCCTTCTGAAAGACAGACCAGGTGGGCAGCAGACAGCACACTATGAGGCCGTGGACACAGAGCGGGATCCCTCATATGGACAGAATGCCTGAAACCTTGCCTTTTGCCAGTGTGTGTGTGCTCACTTAGTCATAGCCGACCATTTGCAAGCCCATGGCCATGCACTGTAGCCCGCCAGGCTCCTCTCCCCGTGGGATTTGCCAGGCAAGAATATTGCAGTGGGCTGCCACTTCCTTCTCCAGGGGGTCTTCCCGACTCAGGGATCGAACCCACATCTCCTGCTTTTCCTAGGGAGCAGGTGGATGTTTTCCCAGTGTGCACCTGGGCAGTGACAGGTCATTAAAGAAGCGGGTTAAAATCAGACTCTGCCCAAAGAGAGAGAATTGATGAGACTGCACCCTCCTTGGGGCACTTGTTGTTCAGTCGCTGAGTTGTATGTGACTCTGCAACCCCATGGCCTGCAGCACACCAGACTTCCCTGCCCTTCACCATCTCCTGGAGTTTGGTCAAGCTCATAATGATTGAGTCCATGATGGCGTCCAGCCACCTCATCCTCCCTCGTCCCCTTCTCCTCCCGCCTTCAGTCTTTCCCAGCATCAGGGTCTTTCCAGTGAGTCAGCTCTTCCCATCAGGTGGCCTAAGTATTGGAGCTTCAGCATCAGTCCCTCCCATGAATATTCAGGGTTGATTTCCTTTAGGATTGACTGGTTGGCTCTCCTTGCAGTCCAAGGGACTCTCAAGAGTCTTCTCCAGCACCACAGTTCAGAAGCGCCACATGGATTCAGACCCCAGGCTCCTCCATGTCTTCTCTTTCGGGACAGTTTGGGAAGGACCCTGAGCTCCACCCGAGCAGGACAGCCCTCTCCCACCACGCTCCCTGCTCCTAGATTTACTGCAAAGACCTCAGCTTCCTTGAGCACTTTTGGGGACCTGGGCAAACATCCTGCCTTCTTTCCGGCTAGCAGAGGTTCAGGCACCGACACCGGAACATGTTTGTCTGGGGGGATCACCCGGCTCTCCTTCCAGATGCATAGGGACCACGTGCGAGACAGGACTCCTCACCCCACTGGCTCTCCTTCCCTATGGCGACCCTGGCCTGCCAGCGGGGTGACCCAGGGTCCTCTGTGCCCGCCTGATGTCGACCTTCCGGTGCCCCTGCCAGAATTCCTAGGAAACTCCAGCGTGAATCGACTGCCTCCACGGTCACAGTTAAGATAACTGACTCCAAGGGGAAGACAGAGAGGCGCAGCCAGGCACTGCCCTCCTCCCAGGAGATAGTAATCTACCCCACAGCCCGCAGGCCGGGAGCCCTTCCCGAGCTGTGCCAGGCAGCCAGGCGGACTTCCCACCCTGAGGGCCTGTGGCCTCGGCACAGGAAGGCCAGGCCCACTCCACGTCACACCACACAAGCTGGGGGCTCCCCCACGAAGCTCCTCTAGGGCTCGTGGGCCGGCCTAGACATCCTAAAGTTCATCAGGAATAAAGAACCACTCTCGACACCGCAACCTTCACCGACTCACACATGAGCTAGGAAATTATTACGAGGAGTAATTGCTACCGTCCACGGTTCTCAGAGGAACGGAGAGGCAGAGCGAAACAGAAAGGCGCCCGGCAGTGAGGGGGCCCCGTGTGCACCGCAGGCCCTCCCCGCCTTCTGGGCGACTCCTGCACACGTTCCTCTGTCTCCTCTAGACACTTCCCTGAGGGCGGGACGTGGGAAGGAGCCCCTCTCCCGGCTGAGCTCGGCCACCTGGGCAGCGGTGAAACCCTTTGGCTCCCAGGAGGACCATGGCCAGGACCGAGGAGAGGCTCACGGGAGAGAGAAGCACGTTGCCTGAAGGGCCGTCTTCACACAGGGCCTTTGAAAGGCGGAGGGCGAAGGTGCCATTTGCTTCACAGAGTCATCTGTGCAGCTAGGTTTGAGTGAGGCCCTCAGTAACTCTGAATGCCGTCCACCTGAAACAGGACACTGTCCTTTCAGGGTGGAGTGTAAAATAGTCTACGGAGCAAGATCCGTGTATGGGTGCTTTCCGTCCTAATAGAAAGTCCACGGTTAAGGTCGCTAACTACGTGTGGTCCTGGCAGCAGGTCAAGAGGCTGAGAGCCTCGGAGAATGAACACCAATGGCTAACGGGGGCGCCCACCTCCCCCCCAAACACTGCTGGGCTCCTGGGAGCAGTGAAGTCCAGTCCTTTCCCATCTGAGAAGGAGGAGGACAGGGCCAGAGGGGAGGAGGGGAGAGACCCCTCGTGAGAGCCTTGTCGGCCCTCTGCCGGGTCCCCACAAGGCCCAGTGTATCCTTGCACATACTCCTGAGGAACCCCTGGGAGATGTTCAGTTATGAAGCAGACCAGGTCTCCCCATTTCCCAGCTGATAGCTGAGAAATGTTTGAGAAGCTGAACTGGAGCCAGACAGGCTGGAATCCGGGAGGAAATGGGCTGTGAGGCGAGGAATTTCCACCTACAGCGGCTGCTCCGTGCCAGCCGGGCCTCGGGTCCTGATGGTCAGCAAGTGCCCCTGAACCCCGGCCCAGCTCAGGGCGCCTCCCCTCCGCTCCCCAGCCCTCAGGGACCCTCGGACACGGGACGTGGGGCCCAAGCCCTGTGCTTTTCTTTAAAATTTGAAGTTCTTTCTTTACCAGAAACAGGATTTGAAGGCTCCCTCCTTCCTTCCCTCAACAGCCACGAGCGGACACGGAACCTGACATTGGAAACCAGGTCCCGAGGGACACAGGAGAGGAAAGGACTAAAGACAGGTGTTCAGGAGAGGACCGTCAGGGTGACGGGGTGCAGCCAGGGCGAGCACTGAGGCCGTGGGAGAGGCAGGGGAGGTCAGAGGGCGTCAGGCAGGCCGGCGCGGTGGCCCAGGCCCTCCTGAAACCGGACATGGACCGGACATGGCACGGCCATCAGCCCCCAGCCCACCTGTGGCCGTCTTTCCTTGGTAACGAGACCCTCACTCACACCACGGCTGGCCTCAGGCCCTGAGAGGCCCCTGTATCCTCCCGGCCCAATCCAGCCCCCCACAGCCACCACCAAGCCTTGCCTCCTGTCCCCTTAAAGCTCTCCCGCCAGGCTGGCCCTGACCCCACGTCTATTCTGGCCTGCATTCTCCCTGCTGCCGCTCGGAGCCTGAGAACAGAGTGTCCCCACTCCCCACCTCCCGCCACTGAGG
Organism: Capricornis sumatraensis; assembly: GCF_032405125.1. Lineage (NCBI taxonomy): Eukaryota > Metazoa > Chordata > Mammalia > Artiodactyla > Bovidae > Capricornis > Capricornis sumatraensis. Next base: position 54,008,149 of record NC_091090.1, on the reverse strand, counting down.
CAGGCGGAGGCGGTCCTGACCCTCCACTCGGGCTCTTGCCTGGGGCTCAAACACACTTGGCCGACAGGGCTCATCCTCCTGCCAGACCTGAGACCTCTTCAGCCCCGCCGAGGCGCTGGGACCTCTGAAAGCTCCGCTTACCCAGCTCCCCATCCTTCAACCAGGAAGTCACCCTTCTGCCTCCAGGTGGCAGCGCAGCGGCTTCTCGATCCCCACCTTCTAGAGGCGCCCTGAGCCCGTCCCTGCCAGCGCTCCCCTTCAGCTCTTTCTCGCGCGGGAGGGGCTCACCTGCCTCCTCAGTTCCAGACGCTGACAGCTCCCAGCAGGGAGTGGCCTCTGGTCCCGGAGGCCCCGCGAACAGAGCCCGAAGGGCGGGGCCGCCTCCAACCCTGCCCCGCCCACAACTTGAGGTTCAGCCCACTGCCCTGGGAGCTCTGGTTCTGGTTCTGGCCTCCACGGATGCAGACGGTGGAGGTGCGGGTCAGGGGGGTGGGGTGTGGAGGGCGAGGGTGGGGGCGGGTAACAGTCGCGGGGTGGGTAAGGGGCGGGAGTGAGGGTCAGTGTGGGCCGACCCAGGCCTCCGGGAAGCGGAGTTTTTTCAAAGTCTTTATATGGTGATCTGACTTTCAGCTCTAGAGAAGAAACCGAGTTGGTCCTGGCAAGCGCACCCAGCAGGTCTGGGTCACCCGTCAGAGCACCATCTCCCACCACCACCACGGTCAGTCCCCCTTGGCCTCCTAACTCTCAGCCCAGTGAGCCCTCTACAGGTATTGTTAGCAAAAGACCATGCCTGCATCTCTGCCTGCGGGCACTCAGATGCCATTTCTCAGCAGCCTACAAAGAGCAATGCTGAGAATGGCCCTGTTCTGCAAAGATTTCCTGACCTTGGAAGGCCTTTCTCCCTCTAAACGTGTTTCTTCTGTAAGTTTGAAACACCTTTCTTTAAAGTATTTTCTTCCTTTACTTTGAAGACCTTCTCCCTGTAAACTGGTTTCCCCCATGAGTGCTCCGTCCTTGCATAATGGAGATTGTCAACTCAAATAGCAGGGACGTCTCGGCCTCTCCCCCGAGCGTGGCCCTGGGCTAGGCGCTGGGACCTGAGGTGCCTCACAGGTGATGAGAACACCAGGCGTGCTCAGAGGTACCTCCTAGATGTAATGAGAAAACATCTAGATGGTGGCAGCCACACACAAATTCCCCAAGAAAGTCCCCGGCAGACACTGCACTCTGGACGGACTTTATGGAGAGCTTCCATGTTCTGTATGGTTCCCGCTAGGTGACCAGCCTTGCTGCTGCTGCTAAGTCGCTTCAGTCATGTCCAACTCTGCGACCTCATAGACGGCAGCCCACCAGGCTCCGCTTTCCCTGGGATTCTTGAGGTAAGACTATTGGAGTGGGTTGCCATTTCCTTCTCCACTAGGTGACCGGCCTTAGGACAGCCTCATTCTCCTTGACTTGATTTTGTGTCCGTACCATCAACCGCAGTGTCTGGACAGATTTCTAAAGGGATGGTGAGGCTTCCTGGGGGGTGCGATTATGCACAAATGATAAAGCTCTTCAGCCAGACGCAGAGGGAAACAGCATTTTAGATCCAGGTCTTCCCGGGGATGTCAGAGATCAGGTCCTCTGAGAATGACCTGGGAGGTCCTGGGAGGTGGTTGGGGGGTGGGGGGGCACAAGGAACCCAGAGAAGGGCGCCCAGTGGTTCCGGGTTCCACACATCAAGTGCTGGGCAGTCGGCTCCCCTGCTCCCTACAGCCCGGTCCTCAAGTGTTTTAGCTTCTGTAAAGAAACAGGAGGTGGCCGGGAGGAGGGACCCTGAGCCAGGAAGGTGTCCCACTATTTGGCAACACTGAAAGAGCAGGCTGATGGTTAAAAATGAACGTTGATTAACCAGGAGATTCCTGGATCATGAGGCTAACCCAGCACCACCCCCAGTGAGGTAAAGACCCCGAAATGGCACCAGGAGCTGAGATGAAGGATGTGTGAGTCACAGAGGCGCCCTTGGGGTCTGCAGCCCAGTCAGAGGGCCGGGACCCCTCCTCTGCTCACTAATCTCACCCCACCACCACCCTGCGTGTCACATGGCAGAAAAGCGGGACTTCAAGTATGGCTGTACGGAGGGTTTTTTCCAGACCAAGGAATTTTATGAAAACTACACAGATTGAAAGCTTCAGTTTCACAAAGAGGTTTCTCTCTAAAAGCCCTGTTCAGTCCTAATTAGATTTATGACGCAGAGGAAAGCACCAGGTTGGACCTAAAGAGACACTCAAGAAGAAGTCAAATGATAGGGGTAAGATTCCCTGAGACTCAGAACTGAAGCAATCGCGGTGTGCCTCAGAAAGGGGTAAGAGGTCCTGGGTGGGGCGGCGAGGGTGGCGGTGACCTGCCGAGGAATGGAGAGCTGGGAAGGGAGGACCCGGGGTGGTCCCCCCACAGGACAGCGGGAACAGGGAGTCGGGGGGACGCACAGGCTGGGGTACAAGGGGTGGGCGTATGACGTGATGCCAAGGAGGGGGGCCTCAGAAACAAGAAAGGAGCAGACATAATTCACAAGCAATATTCAAATTCAAAATCAGAGTTTCAGACGTGTATCTCTCAGCCCGTGTTTAAGACTTGTGCCAGCGTTGCTTGTATTTCCTTCTCATGAATGTCTGAACCTGACTTCCTGACAGCAGTTACACCTATTAGCTCCACAGAGTTGGTGGGCAGAAGACAGTGCGTGTCACATTTGTTAACTTCAGTGAGAAGTGATGGGAAGCTTGGTACACATCTGTCTCCACCACTGTTGACGGGAAATACCACCACTGACTTTGCACGTCACCCACTAGGCCCCCAAAGAGAAACCTCCAGACACATCGCTGTGCTGGAGATGTGGTGGGTTCCAACGTGAAAGGGGCCCAACTATGTGTCCAGCCAGCATTGCTCACAGGCAGTACTGCTGACAAGTGGGGTCAGATGACCATTCCTGACGTGGCTCCTGTGCCCCTCCACTAGAGGCCAGCTGCGCCTCCCTCCATTAGGACAACAGAAACACCTCCGGGCGTGCCACCTGTCTTCAAGGGGGACAGTGCCCACCAGCTGATAATGATGTCACAGACTCATTCAGCCCAGGAGGGCATAAACCATGATAACCGGAGGAAGACAGGAAAAATCTGTTTGGGACTAAATCTAACCTGGCCTGGGGAATACAGGAAAGGGCATATATAGAAATGAAAGTGAAAATGCTTCACCAGCAATTTCACAGAATTTTCCAGACCCAGCGGAGACTTTGTCACAATGAGAGTTTAGGTGATTCCTGTATCCACCACACCACCCTGACCCCCAGCCCGGCCAGAGATTACCTGCTCCATGAGCAGAACCAGGACCCCGGGGAAGCCCAATGGGATCCCTGGACGCATCTCAGGCGAACGTGCACACACCCTGGCGCTAACTGCTGTTGTTGATCACATTACATGTGAATTACACACATGATATGGAGCGTATGTTAATGTCATGCGTACGGTGAGGTTTCAGGACACATTCACCCTGAGTCTGTGGTGATCGGATATCGGAAACCAAAACACCTGTTTACTCACCTGTTTACTCAGCCAGTCCTGGTTACCGGGGCTCATAACCAGTGACTCTGGGCAACAGGCCCTGGTGGGCGAGAGCCCCATTCCCTGGGCACCCGCCGCCAACCCTTCTCTGAGCCAGAACCACGCACACTCAGCTCTCAGAGCCCAGAGCGGCACGCCGGGGGCAGGGCAGGAGTGACCCAGCTCTAAGCAGGGGAGACGTGCTGAGGAATCAGGTGAGTCTGAGCTGAGAACCGCAGAGAGCCCCCGACTGCTGCTGGCCCGCCTTCAGATTTCTGTCTTCACCACCATCCAGAAAAGAGTTCCGCAGAAAAACAGTGCGATTCTCGGTGAAGAAGAGCCACATTTAAGTCCCCATGTCCTGAAGTGGTTTGCCAGAAGTTTTACCTTCATTTTCCATTCGAAGGATTCTTAACAAAAGAAACCCCTTGTTCAGTTCATTTCAGCCCCTCAGTCATGTCCAAGTCTTTGTGACCCCATGGAGTGCAGCACACCAGGCCTCCATGTCCATCATGAACTCCCGAGTCTGCTCAAACTCATCGAGTCGGTGATGCCATGCAACTATCTCATCCTCTGTCACCCCCTTCTCCTCCAGCCCTCAGTCTTTCCCAGCATCAGGGTCTTGTCCAATGAGTCAGGTGTTTGCATCTGGTGGCGAAAGTATTGGAGCTTCAGCTTCAACATCAGTCCTTCCAATATTCAGGACTGATTTCCTTTAGGATTGACTGGTTTGATCTCTTTGCAGTCGAAGGGACTGTCGAGAGTCTCTCCAACCCCACAGTTCAGAAGCATCAATTCTTTGACGCTCAGTCCTCTTTATGATCCAACTCTCACATCCATACTTGATTCTGCAGTTATAAGACCATTCCATCAAGCTGGGGAAGGGCTGTCTGTGCCTCTGGGGACACCTCTGGACAAAAGCAGGGCTGGGTGCATAAGGCAAGGATGGGGGTGCGACCGTGTCAACCAGCAGCTCTGCTGCTCCAGGATTTATTTCACTTGCTTTGCTCAGTCGCTAATTTGTGTCCAACTCTGAGGCCCCGGGGACTGTAGCCCACCAGGCTCCTCTGTCCACGGGGTTTCCCAGGCAAGAATCCTGGAGTTGGCCGTTTCCTCCTCCAGGGGATCTTCCCGACCCAGGGATAACCCTTCATCTGCTGCACTGGCAGGCGGATTCCTCACCCGGGAAGCCCAAGGAGCACTGAGGGTGAGCCAAAGGCCAGAGGGACATTGACTTGAGGACGCTGGCTCGGAAGAGGAGGATAACTATTCCTTCCCAGGAGGGAGGAACATGCCACCTGCACCTGTGACCTCAGATAACCAAGGAATGTTGCAAGTACAGGCAGAGCAAGCTGCCAGGACCGTCGAGCCCTCCTTCCGGGAGGCTGAGAGTGAGGAGTGGAATTACAGGGCTGGGCAGTGCAGGCACTAAGCAGACAGCCACCACTTTCCAGTGGTTTCTGAGGTTTGAACAGAGAGAGAGGAAGGGAGGGGAGCCTGTGCCTGCTGCAGGAGGTGGGGGAAGGGAAGACCTCTGTGCAGCTGAGTCCACAGGCCTCTGGAGGAAAGCGCCTCCTCCTTAGGGACCTCAGTCACTGTCAGCTGACTAGACCAGGCCCCCCCACGTGCTGGCGGCCAGTCTGCCTTACTCAGAGTCGACTCATTTATTCCTCGTCTCCTGTAAAAACTACCTTCACGGCAACATCTCGATGGGTGTTAGACCAGTTAACTGGTCCTCTGAGCCAGTCAAGGCGACACACAAAATTGACTGTCACACTGGGCTACCTCGATTTTCCGGTGGTCATGTATGGATGGGAGAGCTGGACATAAAGAAAGCTGAGCACCGAATAGTGATGCGTTTGAACTGTGGTGTTGGAGAAGACTCTTGAGAGTCCCTTGGACTGCAAGGAGATCCAACCATTCCATCCTAAAGGAAATCAGTCCTGAATGTTCATGGGAAGGACTGATGCTGAAGCTGAAACTCTAATACTTTGGCCACTTGATGCAAAGATCTGACTCACTGGAAAAGACCCTGATGCTGGGAGAGATCAAAGGCAGGAGGGGAAGGGACGGCACAGGTGAGATGCTTGGATGGCAAGACCGACTTGATGGACATGAGTTTAAGTAAGCTCCGAGAGTTGGTGATGGACAGGGAGGCCTGGCATGCTGCAGTCCATGGGCTTGCAGAGTCAGACACGACAGAGTGACTAAACTGTGCTATCTGTTTCTCTCATGGAAACACATGCTGTCTGGAGTTCAAAAGCCAAGTATAGAAATATCCCGACCAAAATGTCTATATATTTTAACGTGAAAAGACTGGATTGAGATCTTCCATTTCTCAGGATTTGCTTTGCGCTTGACTGGTACTCAGCATCTGAAAAAAGACTACTTTTCTCCATAAAAAATTCTGTAGTCCACGGCAGGACTGGCTCCGTAATTTGCAGGGCTGGTGCAAAATGAGAATGCAGGACCCTCTGCTCAAAAGCTATAAAGACTCTGAAGACAATGAAAGCAGAGCACCGAGCCGGGGGTCCTTCTGGGGGGCCCAGGGAGGCCCACCGGCCACCCCTCCTTGAAGCCAGAGCTGGTCACAGACAAGATCAACCGGGAGGATGGTAAGTGACGGCGAGCGTGGCTCGGTCACGTCTGACTCTCTGCGACCCCGAGTTTGTGGGATTCTCCAGGCCGGAATCCTGGAGTGGGGAGCCAGTATCTCCCGGGGACCTTCCCAACCCAGGGATCGAAGCCCGGTCTCCTGCACTGCAGGCGACTCTTCCCGGCCTGAGCCACCAGGGAAGGACTATGACGAGGACAGGAATTCCGAGTTTATTGATGACAAACGCACAGGAGATTATAAGGCAATTCTATTAAAATTTTAATAGGATCATATTGAAAAACACAGTTTTGAAGAAACTGCCAATGACATTTAACGCAGTAGATTCAGCTAAGAGAGAGATGGGCAGAGGCCGAGCTGTGTGACAGATTCTGTAACACCCGGGACCATGGCGTCCATCCTCACAGGTTGCTGCTGATGGCCTGATGGGGACGAAGGACAGACGCCTCTGACCCTGGCTGGACAGACAGCTCACTTCAGGTTAGAGGGAGGCCAGTGGACCCCGCACTGCTCTCCACTCAAACCTCAGCATCGGCTAGGCGCGGGCCCCATGTCTCAGCAGGGAACACGGGCGGCTGCAGAAAGCTTCGTGCGGTGTAGTCGCTCATTCGTGTCGGACTCTTTGCGATTCCATGGCCTATAGCACACCAGGCCTCCCAGTCCATCACTAACTCCCGGAGTTACTCAAACTCATGTCCATTGAGTTGGTGATGGCATCCAACCATCTTATCGTCTGTCGTCCCCTTTTCCTCCTGCCTTCAATCATTTCAAGTGAGTCAGCTCTTCGCATCAGGGGCCAAAGTATTGCAGTTTCACGTTTAGCATCAGTCCTTCCACTGAACATTGAGGACTGATTTCCTTTAGGATGCACTGGTTGAAACCTTAGCCGCCTCTTTCTCTCCGGTACCTGCGGGAGGATGGAAAGTCACCCAGCATGCATCCATGACGTGGTCTGAAAAGCCCCCATCTCGAGAACAGGGCCTGTCTGCTCATCTATGACCCCAGGGGGCAACTGAACATGCTCAGAGAGTGTGGACGGTCAAGCACTTGAACAGGCCTCTGACCACAGACCCTCCAATGCAGACACAGTGGCTCGGGGATGGACTTCTCCCGGTCTGGGTCCACGGCCCTCCCCTCTTCTCCTGGTTTATGGAGGGCTCACGTTCGGGGGTCTCTGAGGCCTGCTCCCCTTCCCCGTGGCTGCCGTAGCCTCTGCTTCTTTCTGGTCTCAGGAGCAGGGCCACCGAGCAATGGAGACAGGGAAGCCCTGCTCATCCTTCCAGGCCCGGAGCAGAGCGCGCTCCCCGAGGACCTGGACGGGGCGGGCGGAGGGAGGACCCAGAGAGCAGGCAGCCAGTGCTCGCCACCAGCAGGACCACCGAGCGCCCACCTCCGATGGGAGCTGCAGCTCCGAGAAGGCATGGGACACAAAAACATACACACAGACACACACACACACAGACACAGACACACAGAGACGGACACACACAGAGACACAGACACACAGATACACACACACAGAGACATACACACACAGACCCCCACACACACAGAGACACACACACACACAGGTGCACACACACACACACATACAAACACAGACACAAAGATACACACAGGCACACACGCAGACACAGAGATACACACAGACACACACAGACACAAAGATACACAAAGACACACACATACACACACACAGACACATGTACACACACAGACACAAAGACACACACACACAGATACACAGACACACACACACAGACACAAAGATACACACAGACACACTCACACAGACACGCACAGAGACACACAGACACACACAGAGACACACAGACACACACACAAACACACACACAAACAGCACAGACACACACACAGAAACCCACAGACACACAGAGACACACACACAGCACAGATATACACACAGACACACAGACACACACAGAGACACACACACAGACACAGAGATACACAGACACACTCACACACACACACAGACACACACACAGACACCCACAGACACACACACAGGGGCAGTCACAATCAGCCTTTTATTTGTGGACTTTTGCCAAGGTCACTTGGGGTTCCAGACTCTTCGCAGAGAATGGGGAGAGCCGTGAGGAGCAACAGGGGGCCCCCACCACCTCGTCACGGCGAGCAGAAGCGGCCGCAGAACAGGATGGCCCCGGTCTTGCCATGCTGGATGAAGAAGAGGAAGGGGCGGTCGGCACAGAACCGGGGCACGACACTGAGGGCGCGCATCATGACCACTGCCCCTGTGGCAGCCGCGGCCTCCGTGCCCTCCTCGGTGATCTCCACGAAGGACTTGTGCACGACCTTGGACAGGTACAGGTCTCGCCGGGTCGACATCCCTCTGAAGTCAGCCTGGGCTTCCTCGAAGGCGTCAGTCATGCCCAGTTCTTGTAGGACACACTCCATGTCGTAAGTCTCCTCCAGCGTAAACCGGGGAAGAAACACCTCGACCTCCTCCTCGTCCATCGCATCCGGCTTCATCCACGCGACGAATTTCTCGTAGGTCAGGGCCTTCTCCACCTGGAGGAGAAGGTAGAAGATCTCAGGGTCTGCAGCACCGCTGCCCCAGGGACCGTCTGCTGTGACCCACACACCGTGCCCTGCGGGCCACACACGAGTTCCCGGAGCCCAGTGCCCAGCACGGATCGGGACGAGAGCCGAGCCTCAGGCCACAGCTGCCTGGTTACCGTGTACACGTCAGTGCTTTCGCTGGGCAGCAGGATGACCATGTTCAGCTCTTGGCCAACGTAGGGAAGCACCAGAATCTGGGTGCTTATTTCTCCAATGTAGGATATTTTACAGGTGGACTTCTTGAACATCATTTGCACAGGTTTCTCCACGTTCTATAAAGGAAATGGATAAACGTTAACTTGAAACAAGACCTGTGGACACGCGGGACGAGTCATCAGAGCCGGCCCCCTGCGCCCACACACTCTGTCTTGTCTCCAGACCACCCCCTCCAGCTCCGCATCGTCAGCTCGTCTGCACGGCTCCAGATCCCACCCCTGGTTCCCAGCGCTCAGGCCTCAGGCTGCTGTTCTCCTGCTGACCCAGGAGGGCTCCACTCGGACGTTCCCGGCAGGACCTCGCCCCCGGCCCCTGCCGGCCTGACATCCGCATTTGGACGCAAAGGAGCCTCCAGCTCGGCTCGCACACTGGCGGCTCGTGTCCCCTCCACCTGCTCCATCTGTACGTTCCCACCTCTGCTCATGGCGACACCACTCATCCCGCCGTCAAACCCTGCCGTGTCCTGGGCGCCTGGCCTTCCCGCCCACAGCTGACCATGAACAACCATGTGGGCTCTGGTTTTAAAGACAACAGCACTGCCTGGTGGCTCAGGGGCAAATAATCCGCCTTCCAATGCAGGAGACACAGGCTCCAGCCCTGGTCTGGGAAGACCCCACAGCACAGGAGCTTCTAAGCCCACGGGCCACAGCTACTGAGCCTGGGCTGAGAGCCCGGGAGCCGCAGCTCCGCACCAGGAGAGCACCAGCACGAGAAGCCCGAGCCCCGAGCCCAGAGGGCCTCCGCCTCGGCAGCGGCAGGAAAGGCTGAGCGGCAAGGAGCCCCGCACAGCCGAGTAAATAGATACAAGGATCAGAAAACCACAAGGCAATCTCACTTGTGCTTCCTACCCCCGCCACTCTCAGCCCAGCCACCGTCCTCAGGAAAACTTCCAAGTAACCTCCCGGGTCCTGCACACGGGCCCGAGGGGCTCTGGGGCATCAGAGCCACTGTGAGAGGCCACGGGCTCTGTGAGAGTCAGAGGAGGGACACAGGAACCAGGAACCCGGGTCGTGGAGACCGCTAGGAAGGGTCCTGGACGCCCTGCAGAGAAAGGCGTCTGTGTAGGTAGCGCCTGACAGGAGGGGTCAGATGGTAGGATCCAGGCCCATGAGCATCACAGCCACAGTCTGGAGTTTGAACTGGGTCTCGGGGGCTCTAGCAGGCCCAGAGAGCTGCGAGCTGCCCCGTGGGATGTGCTATACAACACGGTACACCCGCCGCACGGACCGCCCCTGATGACACAGCAGAGGAGGAGCGGGGGAGAGGAAGCCAGGGTTTGCCCGGATCCACATCTGGGCCGCCAAGGCCACACGAGGCTCACGTTCCTGAAGGTCAGCCTCCTGGCAGGATCCATAAACTAAGAGGACCCCAGGGACCATTTCCAAAACCTCCTTCGCTTAATGAAACATTCTTGCTTACCTTGCTGACTCTGAATGGCCTTTCCTCAGTATGCTCTTTGTTAAACTGTTTATCCCAGTTTCCTTTGAAGTAGATGGCATTCATGAGAACCAGACGTGTTGTGGGGTTAACTGAATTTGCAGACAGCAAGTCTCTAATTTTACCTGCACGGAAGATTTAAAGGACCAGTTAGCTAACAGGGTTTCCTGGTGAGGTGCTGGGCAGGGTAGTTACTGGCCCGTCCCCTGGAGGAGTCAGTGCACAGACCAGAGGGTTCACTGTCCCCCAGACAACCACGTGCAGCGAGTTGTCTGACTACTCGATAAGTTGGGTCCCACTCTTTGTGACCCCATGGACTGTAGCCCACCAGGCTCCTGCATCCATGGGGTTCCCCAGGCAAGAATACGGGAGCAGGTTGCCATTTCCTCCTCCAGGGGATCTTTCTGACCCAGGGATCCAACCCACCTATCCTGCTTTGGCAGGTGATTCTTTGCCATCTGAGCCACCAGGGAAACCCATGCAGGGAGCCTGGCCTGAAAGCAAAATCAGGGACAAAAACCTTCAAGTCTCTGCTCAGAAAGATACCATGAGTTGCATAAAACACATAAAATGAACAAATAAAAGGGCAGAATTATTCACAGGGACAGAAAAAGGAATGTTCAGTCTACAGCGTGAGGGGACCCTCCTGAAGGGGAGAGGTCAAAGCCAGTGTGGAGACCACGGAAACGAAGAAGCGCAGGTGGCCCAGGGCCTGACCGTGTGTCCTGCAGTGATGCTCAGCGACCTGCAGAGCACGCGCTCTGCTGGACAGGCAGGGAAGTGGGGCTGCATCCAAAGTCTTCCTTCCACCCTTTGTGAAAAGGCAGACTATAGGAACATTAACTGCAACAGCCAAAAGTCAAAGTGTGATTGCTCTGGAAGAGGTGCACTGAATATTGATGAGGAGGGGGAAAGCTAGAGAAATTGATTGCTGATTAAATTTCAGAAGTGGATTTGAAAGTTCCAGTTCTTTAGAGAAAAAGCTGCCGGGGTCCAGCCCCGGTGGATCCAGGGTGATTCGAAGGTGGGACGGAGTCGGCGTCTTTGGAAAAATACATATTTAATCACAGATATAGAGAGATTAGAAATGGATAGTGCAGTAGGAAGATTAGTGGAGAAAAAGAGGCTGAATAACTTGGATTACGTGGAATAGCATCCATGCTCCAGATGGGAATTCAGCCAGAAAAACGGAAGCAAGAAAGAAGCGACATGGGGGAATCAGTCTTTCTGGAAACTGATCCGATTTCTTTATTTTTGGGTTTGCTTATATACGTTTTGTTACACATAGGGATGAATACAGAGTCACGCGGGAGTCAGCAGTCCTGACCTTTATCAAAATCAGGTGCTTCACATAAATGTATAAAAAAGGTACATCATCTTCTGTCCATGAGTGAGACCTGCTGACATTTTATGATCCTTTCTTTCTGATAACCAAAAAACTTATTTCTTCCAAGGGTGTTTTTTCTTAAACCAGGCACCACCTTCCAAATAAAGTTACATTCCTATAGGGTGAGGGTGTAGTGAGTTACAATCAAGAAAGGAATTTATTTAACCCAAGGTTAACATGATTAGTCTTAAAGGTTAATACTTATTTCTCCTGTATGTTAGTTATATTCATCATAAGGGTAGGGAACATGGAGATTTAGCAGCAAACACCAGCCCAACAAATGAAAATCCTTTCACCAATGCTCCCCTTAAGATCTATTTAGTGTTAAGATATGATAAAGTTACGTTTTTACATAGCAAGGACACAGTGATTTATAAGAAAGTACAGTGATCTATTACAAAAGAGAAAATCCATTAACTCAAAAAGTATAGTACTGCTAACATCAAAAACTACTGTATTTCTTTCGCTATATTCCAAATACATTGATTAATATATTCCCAGGTGCCTAAGGATATGGAGGCCTGGCGGCAATCATTGACTCAACAAGAAGAAAAAGTCCTATGCTAATTAAGACTCTCAGAATACTCCAAAACTCTCTGTGCTGTTTACGGTTGAGAGGTAGTAAACAATCATGTGTAGTGGCAGGAGTATGGATAATCCTGTCACACAAGCTAGTCTGTCAGCAGAGAGGTTTGACCTGAGACATCCTTGTCCCACCCAGAGCAGGGAATTAGCAGCAATTATTGACACAACAAATGAAGAACCCTTCACCAATATAATTCCTAACCAACCCATTATACTAATAATTTCTAACTCCCCAAAAGAATTTGCCTTTAGTAAGTCTGAAACATCTCGTGCCTCTCAGGTTGGGAGGCTGTAAACAATCACATGTGGCCAGAGGAACCTATACAGGTGGGCTAGATAACCTTCAGAGGAGTCTGTAAGCTGAAACACTCTTGTCACGCCCAGGAACTTTTACTGCCTTGGAGCTGCATCTCTGAGAGAAACGGTTATGGGGGAGAGCCCCCCGTAAAGTCAGAGGTGTAGATGAGAGCATAAACAGACTCTGGCTTTCGGGTTAGATGCTCGGGAACAGGGGGTTTCCTTTGCGTATGCCAAGCCTCCTTCCTCATGACCTTTGCCATGGGCGGAGTTCCTCACGCTGGCCCCCGGCAAAAAGCCATTTCTGTTTACAATCGATGGTCTTGGGAAGGAACTGATGGAAAATAAGACCGATTCAAATACTGTGCAAACAGAAGTAGCGACACGTCCTCACCTCCTGTCTTTTCAGCTACCCAGGTGTTTATGCGCTTCCTCGACTCCTCCGAAGCGCTGACAAAGTCCAGCTCTTCCATCTCTGCTTGGTAGAACACGCGGCAGGCATCTTTGAAAGACTAGGAGAGACGGAATGACAGAATGACATGGCTACAGAAAGAGACAACGCCAACGGCTGACTTCACCACGCATAACCTCGACACACATCATTCGATGGTTACTTGTGTAATGTGCAAACGAATGTGCACAATTAACCCTCAATCCACTTTCTCAGTTTTCAGCTACAATAAATAAATAACTCAGTGAAATCACAGGCTTCCCAGGTGGCACAGTGGTAAGAATCGGCCTGCAAATGTTGGAGGAGCCTGGAAGGCTGCAGTTCACAGGGTCACGAGGCTGAGCATGCATGCATGAAGGTGGAGGGAGATGGGTTGGTAGCAATAAACTGGTAGAACTAAAAAAAAAAAAGGTGAGAATAAACGTGTAGGTAATAAAGCATGGAGCAATAAAGCATGGAGCTAAGACGGATAAAAACAAGTAAACCAGGTTGTAAAAGAAATTCGTACCAGCCCATACAAACCTACAAATATTTGACCTCATGCTGACTATATTCACTTTATACCACCTGTTTTAAAACAGTTAATTTAGAGTATGAAACAAGTGTGAAAAATAATGAAAAAAGTTATATAACAGAATAAGATCGTTATCCTAAACATACAAAGAACTCAGTTTAAAAAAAAAGACATAAAACCCATATTTAAAACTACACAAAGGACACATAAATAGGCAATTTTCAGAAAAGATACAAATGTTTGATCCACATGCAAAGCTGCTCAGTCTCATGAACAATCAGAATGTTGAAGGCTCAGGCCTGTAGCGCTGAGCAGAGGGTGGACTGCCCACCCGCTACCCTTCCTGAGGACGACGGGGAGGGCTGCAGCCGTCAGGGCGGGAATGAGGCAGAATTCACTGAGATCTGAGAGCCTCCTCTGTCCCTTCCTTCTAAAGTCCATCTGAGTAGCACACACAGGACAGAACCACACACACACGGTCCCTGCCGGCTCAGCCCGGGCTGGGCCACACCCCACACCCACCCAGGGGCTGGCGGCTGCGTCTCAGTACAGCCACCCCTGAGCACACCGCCCACCACCTTGAGAAAGGGTGAGGCGGACACACACTGCTGCTGAGGCTGAAGCTCATCCCTGTGCCCACCAGATAGGAAGAGCAGATCTATCAGAAAAGACTTTGATGCTGGGAAAGATTGAAGGCAAAGGAGAAGGGGCCGACAGAGGATGAGGGGTTGGATGCATCACCAACTCAATGGACATGACTCTGGGCAAACTCTGGGATGTAGAGAGGACAGAGGAGCCTGGCCTGCTGCAGCCCACGGGGTAGGAAAGAGTTGGACACGACTCAGTGACTGAACAACAGCAGGCACACATGCACTGAGAAGCAAAGACTTTCTCTATGTACAGGGGACAAGCCCTGATACTGGGCGTGGGGGCAGGGCGGGGACGAGAGTGGGAGGACTCTGGCCTTGTCTGCCTTTTTATATCATAAGAACACACTGAGATGACTTGAGGTGCGTATGAAAAAAATTTTAAAACCATGAAAGCACTGTAATTAAATAAAACCAGAGAAAAAAAGACAAAAACTTTAAAAAAAATTCTGCATAGGAAAAGATAATCAAAATATTTACAGGTATAAAATAATTGAACGTCTCACAATGCACCAAAAAATTCCAACAGGTGAAAAACAACATCAGAAATATTCTATTCGATCACTTCCCTGTTTGGGCCAACTCATCTCCAAGTGTGGTATGGTCTGTGTTAGTTCTCTGACAATCAACTCATCGAAGCTTCAGGAACATGTGAACAGGGCTGTTACAGGGCTCCTCTTACAGGCAATGACCGAACGGTTCCAGGAAGCGTGAGGTCGTGACTGGGGTCCCACATCCCGCCCACCGTGTGGGTCTCAGCCCACAAGGCCTCTCTGCACCACAAGGCCCGCCTCCCATCTACACAGGACCTCAGTCTCTATCTGCCTCCGGCAATCGGGAGTATGACTTACCAAGAGGAAATCGTAAGTCTTCTCTCCAAAAAGCCTGTTGGCGGTTCTGAGCAAGTACTGTGTGCCGGTCCTATTAACTTCACTGAGAAGCTTCTGGAAACCCAGGTGGACATCTTCACCTCCGCCACTGCTCTTGCTTAGAGAAAGCGTCTGAAATCAAAAACAGATAATACCCTCCACTGCAGTACGCCCTGACTACAGGAAATGGACCCAACACTAAAGTCAGCCTAAGCACCGCACTGATCCTCACCGCAGCTTGAAACAAGACTCACGCAAATAACGGCACAGTGGCTCTGGGAAGGCCCCCAGCCCACCTCCCGCTCGGGCTCAGGCCACGACGGCGGGAGAAGAAATGCCCCTGGGCGAGCCCAGGGCCCTGTGCTTGCAGTCTGCCTGCAGACAGGGCCGCGGACCAGCCTCCCGTTTCTGCACAAACAGGCCACGTCTTTCGGTCTGGACTGGCCTCGGAACGGACTCTGACCACTGGGACAAGAAGTGGCTCTTCTGGGCCGAGGCCTTTGTAAAGGCCTGGCATCTCCACGTTCCCAGTCTTGCCCCTGTTGCCAGGGTGCAGAAATGCCCAGCCATCATGCTGGGGCCTCGTAACAACGCGGCAGAGCGGACACATGGAGGAGAGTGCCTAGCAGATCGGGGCCGCTCCTGGACCAGGAGGAGCCCAGCGGGCACCGTGCGGCCAGGCCGCAGAGTCCCAGGCACGTTCCTGGTCATTCCCAGTCGTGGGCGGTTTGTTCGGGAGCCACAGAGAGAAGGTCCAGACAGCTGTCTGGCGCGGATCCACAGTAACACAGGGCTAAAGCCTGGGCACGGGCTTTGCACCCAGCGGCCGGCCGAGGCCGGAGGGCCGGGGGCACCACTGCTGGAGGAGAGGAGGTCGGGTGGGAGCCCTGGAGAGAGGCCCGTGCAGGGCAGGAAGGCCGGCCCTCCCCCTGGAATCGGAATCTGCACAGGAGGTGCCCAGAGAGAGGGCGGCCCCTTCAGAGCCTGGGAGAGCGGGAGGGGAGAAGACAGTGCCGAGCTCAAGAGGGGACTGCTCCCTTTTCAGCAGGACTTAAAGGGAATACGCGCGTCTCCCAGGTGGCGCAGTGGGAAAGGATCCACCTGCCGGGGCAGGAGACAAGACTCGCGGGTTCCATCCCTGGGTCGGGAAGATCCCCTGGAGGAGGACTGGCAACCCACGCCAGTGTTCTTTCTGGAGAACGCTATGGACAGAGGAGCCTGGAGGGCTGCAGTCCACAGGGAAGCAGTCAGAGATGACTGAGCAGGAGCACCCGCGTATTTGCATCCTGACACTTGCTGGGTGGAGGGGGCAAGTGTTTCTCACTCCCAGCCTCTCCAGCTGGCACAGGACCCTGAAAGTGATGGCCTTAGGGAAGAGGTCAAACTCACAGCCCTGGCTCAAGGGCGCGATCAGGACTCTGTTACACCTGGAGGCCCTCTGGAACCCAGGACCTTGGGAAGGGTAACGGCACCCCACATGCGGGAAGACTGTGACCCCCAGGGAGCCAGAGGTCAGCGCCCCGCCTCCACTGTGGCCCAGGAGCTGACGTCCACACCCTGTGCCGCCAGCCCGGGCTGGCTCTGGGCGTCTCGGCAGGATGGGCCTCGGCCAGCACGGCCTTGAGCAGCGGGTCCGAGCAGAGGCTCGATGAACGCTTGCTCGTTGAAGCCTGTCCTGCTGGAATCGGGTGCTGTGCTGTCAGGAGCCCCAGGCCACACACCAGAGAGACACTGGAGGGGGCGCCCAGGGAGGGGCAGACAGGGGAGTAGGCCTGGCTGTCGAGCAAGGTCTTTGGGATTCGGATTGTGGACCCCGTCTCACCCGTCAAAGAAACAGCGTCTTCTGCCACTCAGAACAGGCTTCCCGAACGTACCTGGCACATCTGTGCTGCGGTGTTGCCCTTGGCCCCCATGAAGACCATGGCCAGGGCAGAGGAGAGGCTTAGGGGCGAGATAAACACATTTTTCGAGTTGTCCTCACCCAGCTTTTTCAGAAGGGTCAAGGCAAAGGTGCCATTTGCTTCTGACAGCTCATCCATGGTGGCGAGGCTGAAAGGATGGATTTAAAATCAGTGTCACGCAAATTCAGGCCACAGGTCGACCGTGTCTCACTCTGCTCTTAACTGTTGTTAGCATTGATGCTTTGCTTCGAAGAGAAAACAGGTACACGCACAAAACTCGGTTTCCTCGGGGTTTCCCCTGCTGCCCCAGGCCCAGGCCCTGCTGACTCCCGTGGGGACAAGGGCCTTGGGACGCACCCACGTCCACCTCCAGGGCCCGGCCTCGGAGGTCGCCAGCCCCGCCACGGAGGGTGTTTGGTGCAGAATAGGACACTGTGGGGCTGGGCGGAGGAATGTGAGGGTTCAGGGCCTCTCTGCCAGGTGTGAAGGGATGACAGCTGAGAGATCCCCAGTTCTTCAACAGAAAGCAGTGTCAGTCCTAGATACCAACCTGGGAGAAACAAGCAGGTGAGCCCGAGGACAGGGCCCGAAGCCGCAGGGCGTGCAGGCTGGCAGCCCCGCTCCGGGCCCTGCATCAGCTCCCTGATTTCTGCTCCCTGCATGAGGACGGGGACGCACCAGGTAATCTGTGCTCCTGATGGGTGCAGGGCAGCTCACCCCAGAACACTCCACTGCAGCACACTGATTGCTCTGAAGTAAAGTGACTTGAGAAACAGCTGGTGCAGAAAGCATACGCTGCCCTTCTTCTGTTCCCCCTGGAGCTGAAAATACATCTCCACGTGGAAATACCCTCCTGTACCAGGAGGTAGAGAGACATCTTTATGGCCAAAGAGGGGAACAAAAGGCTGAAAAGGCTGTTCAAGAAACCAGCAAACCCTGTTACTTCACGACCTTGCTGCCCCAGGCAAACCCCGTTGTCTCGTCAAATCTTTACACACACAAAGCTGCCTGCCTGGTCACTTCTTGAGCCTTGTTTCTTCGAGGTTCGCACAAAATTCAGTGGGGTTGGTTTTCTGCTATTGATTTGTCTGAGGTCCATTTAATTCCTAGACCAGCCGGGAAGAACCTAGAGGAAAGGAAACAGCCTCCCACCACCACATACACACATTCTCTTTCATCTTTAATATCCAGTTTCTTGCTCAGTAGCTGAGTCACGTCTGACTCTTTTGTGACTTCGTGGACTACAGCCTACCTGGCCCCTCTGTCCATGGATTTTCCAGGCAAGAAACTGGAGTGGGTTGCCATTTCCTCCTCCAGGGGATCTTTCCGACCCAGGAATGAACCCGAGGCTCCTGCCTTGCAGAAGGATTCTTTCCACTGAGCCCCCAGGACAGGCGTTAATATCCAATACCTTAACACTAATACAGAGAAAACCAGAAGGTCACTTGTCTTCAAAGGCCACAGCGAGGCTGGTAATAGTTCTTTTTCTCCACTGACAACAGTTGCTGATGGTCATTAAAGGCGAGAGCATACCCACTCCCTGTAAAATCACTAAACTGAAAAGGAAGGAATGAAGAGGTGAGGCCCAGAGGGTTTGTTCAGGATACTCTGACCACAGAAAATACATCATTTGTGAGATAAGTGAACAGCCCACGCTGATGCAGGCCCCGAAATCAAACAGGAAGCGCCGCTTCGTGCACTGCCCCGGGCACTGACACAGAGCACCAGAGGCAGCACCGAGCCCCCCAGGCAGGGACTCGGGAGGGTCCTGGTCCCCAGCGCTGGTGGGAATTGCTCTGATAGTTCAGGCCCTGCAGACTCAACTCAGGAACAAGGCACAGGAAAGTCATCAAAAACAACACAAAATGAGCCTAATTAGCAAACTCCGTGGCGGCTGACCTGCAGAGCAGCCAGAATCCAGGAAGCGGTCCACCACGGGAAAGAATGGAGCCAACGCAGCTCCCGAAAGAGCCGAGTAAAGAAGCAGCTTAGTTCTGCTGGGCTCCAAGGAGCAGAGTGAGAGCTGAGCGGCAGGTCATGGCTCTGCAGTCCACCCCTCATCCCTGTGGCAGCGCCCCCTCCCCAAATACGAGAAAGAGGGAGAGAGGGCAGGAGAGCAAACTAAAACCTCCTTTTTCAAATAGAAACTTGAACAGTTTGAGAACCATTCATTTCCAATACGGACAAAGTAAGACCGCAATTTCTTTTCACTCTGTGCAAATGATGCTACAAAGTGGTGCCCCAGTGTTTCCAGTGTAATTAAGAATTGCTGTTTAGCCACTAAGTCCTGTCCGATTCTTTTATGACCCCGTGGGCTACAGCCTGCCAGGCTCCTCTGTCCATGGGACTCTCCAGGAAAGAATACTGCAATGCGTTGCCACGACCTCCTCCAGGGGTCCTTCCTGACCCAGGGTTCAAACCCATGTCTTTTATGTCTCCTGCACTGGCGGGCGGGTTCTTCACCACTAATGCCACTAGGGAAGCCCCGGGGTGGATCAAGCAGCCTTAATCCCCATAGAGTCTGGTTTACTGGGGACTTGGCTCCTGCGCTGTCCCTGCCTGGTCTGTGTGTGTGTGTGTGTGTGTTATCTAATGTGTAATCCGGATGGTTCTTTCTACTCTATAGGTTTACTGAGGGGGTTACGTCAACTGACGCCTGGCCCACAGTCGGTGTTCAATAAATGGTGAATGGAACTGCACACGCTTTTCCTTCTTCTCGTGTCCAGAAAGCTTGGTGGGCGAGCTGTGTGGGCTTCCCGGGGTCTGACAGCAAGCCCTTTGTGTGTGTAGCGCGCTCTTAGTGCAAGCAGAAAAGAACAGTGGCTCCATTTACACTCGTTTCTCTCTACTGTCCTGGCTGGAGTGATCAGGCCAGAAGCCGCGCTGCAATACAACACTTAGGACTGGAACTGGCCTCATGTGGTTCCAAATACTTAGTTTACAAGGCCAATATGACTGAAACCATGGCCTTTCTCTGGGGTGGTATAACGCTGAGGGTGCAGTTAGTCACCAGTTGTGGGGAATCCTAGACACGCTACGCCCCAGAACACTGATAACCACAGCCCTTCCTGTTTATGGGGACCTCAATCCAAGGGATACTTTTCACACGCCCTCTCTGTCTCAGCCTTAAAGCACACCAGCGGGGAGGCACACAGTCTGGCCAGTCCCAGCAGAACCCGGCCTCCCCCAGCAGCTCAGTATTCCTGGCAGCATGTGAACGTTCATTTCCCATACTTTTTTTTCCCCTCAAACTAGAACTTTATGGGGGGTGGGCGGAGAGAGAAGGGAAGAAAGTAACTCAGGTTGTTGGGACCTGACCTGAGCCATGACAGGCTCGACAGGCCACACTAGGCCTAAGCTTCAGGTTCTTGTGAGCATAAGTCACAATCCTGGGAAGCCCCACAAGGTCCCCGATGACACCAAGGTCCCCAATGACACCAAGGTCCCCCCCGATGACGTCAAGGTTAAGTCAATCACCACGATGACCCAAGGTTGAGTCAATCACCACACGCCAACTACACTATTGCTGAGACAAAAGACCGCCTGTATATAAGCAGCTGTGATTTAGAGCTCGGGGCCCTCGTCAAGATTCCACTGTGCTGGATGAGACTTGGGCCCTGACTCGAGCTAGCAATAAACCCCTTTATGCTTTTGCATTGCTGTGGACGTCTTATTCTCTCAGTTTTGGGGACTCAGACACTGGCCATAACAAGGTGCCAACTTATCGAGCACCCAGGTGCGACTAAAGTTTCTCCCAGGCCCTCTTAGCCCTGAAGATGCCCACTCTCGGAATACTGCGCCTGCAGCGTGTCTGGCGAAAACAAAACCAGCCGTAACAAGCTCTGAAACGGTCCTCAAGATCATCCTCGCAGGCCTGAGGGACCCTGAGCGCAGGCCGCGCGGTGGGCAGGAGACCGCTGGGCCCCGGGTCCGCCTGGGCACTCAGGCCGGCTCCTATCCGCCCTCCGGCCTCCGCCCCGTCCCCCGGGTCCGCAACGCCCGGCGCTCGCAGAGGGTACCTGGGCGCGCGGGGCCCGGGAAGGCTGGGTGCCGCCCCTTGCGGCGCCTCCGGTCCCTGGTCTCGGCCGGCGCCGCCGCCACACTCACCGGGTCGCCACGTCCGCCGCGGCCGCCTGACTCGAAAGGAAAACCCCGCCCGCCGCCCGCCGTCCGCCGCCCGCCGCCCGCCGCCCACCGCCCGCCTCGCGCGCAGGCCCGTTCCGCGGCCCCTACCTCCCCACAGGTCCTCGAGCGCGGCCGGAGCGGGCGGGGCGAGACAGAGTCGCCCGGCCAAAACACCGCGCCGGGAGGGCCGCGCCGGGCCGGACCGGACCCGAGGGCGAGGGCCGAGCGTCAAGGGCGAACCCGAGCGGGAGGGGCGAGGAGCGCAGGACCGGAGGGCGGGGCCTAGCGGGAGGGGCGGGGCGGGCAGGACAGGGGGGCGTGAACGAGTGGAATGGGCGGGGCCGAGAGGGACGGTGGGGCGGTCAGGACCCGAGGGCCGGATCCAGCGGGAGGCGCCGGGCCGAGCAGGAAGGGCGGGCCTGGCCGGAAGGGACCGAACTGGACCGGAGGGCGGTGCCGCACGGCTGGGCGGGGCCGAACAGCAGGGGCGAGCCAGGCGCCAGATGAGCCGCGAGTCCGGTCCGGCCGCAGCGCGGGGACCGCTACCCGGGGCCGCAGGAGGAGCGAGGCCCGGCCCTAGGAGGCCTTCAGCGGGCGAGCCCCGGGTCTTCGCGGGGCGCACGGGCTGATACGTGGTCCAGAGAGGCGCCGCCCGGGCACCTGGGCTTGAGTCTCTGCCCGAAGCCAGGCGCGCTCCTCCCGGTGCACAGAGGCCCGTGTGAACCAAGCACGGTGGGACCCTGGCCTGCCGGCCCAGCGCAGCCTTGGAGGGCGGACAGGGCGCCGGTGACCGCAGTAGGGAAATTAGCGACCTCGTCTGAAACATGACAGGTTCAGTTTGGAAACCTGGGAGAGCTGGGGGCGTCCCTGGTGGCTCAGAGAGTAAAGAATCGGCCCGCAGCATAGAAGACCCAGGTTCGATCCCTGGGTGGGGAAGACCCACTGGAGAAGGAAAAGGCAGCCCACTGGAGTACCCTTGCCTGGAGAATCCCATGGCCAGAGGAGCTTGGCGCCATTGCAAAGACTCGGACTTACTACCCACACACAGGACTGTTCAAGTCTGAGTGTAGGCTGTCAGCCCACTTTGGTGATGGATACACTGTTAATTCTCCCTATTGCTTCTATCTCTCTTCTTTTAATGACCGCACATTGAAATCAAACCAGATGATCCTCTATTAAATGTTGACATTGTTTATTGTGTATGACAAGTGTTTCTTTTGTTGATGAATCCTTCGAACCTGAAACGAAAGGAAAACTTGCAGCGAAACAGTTGGTGTCTCGTGTTTAGAGAATTCGCTTCAAATGTGCAGACGATGCCCACAAAGTTTGTCTTTGTGACCCCGGCCAATTCATCCCTGGTGCGAACCCTGCAGAACCCCTGATCCTCAGAAAGAAAAGGACATGTTCTTTCCCCACTTGTCCCCAGGTAGGGGGCTGGTTTCCTCTCTTTCCAGTTCAAAGGACTCAGCACTCCCTGGAAAGTACAAGTAAACAGAGCCTGTTAGGCATGCCTCAGGCAGTCTGAATTTCCAGCCAATGCTCTGGAACCAGGAACAAAGGAGGCTGACCGAGGGTCTAAACACAGCTTTGTCATTTGTGAATTGGGGATTGTTACAAGTCAGTGTTTTCATTCGCTGTGCTTTATTTTTGAAAATAACCCTTCTTTCAAATGTTGGAAATAATACATTGGCAAAAATACTTTTAGAAAGCACGTCGCAACCCATATCCAGGTCACTTAACACAAGTCAGTTTTGACACACACAGCAACTCACCCAGGACCAGATCACAGAGCAGCCACTAAACGTCCCCCTGGGTCAGTCAGCATTCTGTCCTGCTGAGGCTTCAGCTCTAACACAGAAGGAGAGGGTGCTCACCTCCTCACCGCAGGTTCTACCGGGACGTTTGCACCACTAATAGGATTGTTTCTAAGTGAATTTTCCAGCATTGCCTGAACTGAGTGACTCATGAAACGCTAGAGAATGTCTGCCTGATGTCCGTGGTGGAGATGCATGCAGATTGATAAGGCTGTCTGAAACTAGTTCACTGGGGACTTAAATGCATAACAAAAAAAGACACCCTAATGGGTGAGACCAGCGATGATTATGTCAATTGCTTACTGATTCACACTAATTAAGTGGATATTTACTAAACATCTGTAATGCAAAGCTCTAGACGAGTCCAGGGGTGGAACTTCTGGCCTCCAATGGAGGACATGAAATAAGTTCCAGGATATAAGCTCCAGGCAGCTATCTATATCTGTCTGGCTTCCTTAGAGACAGTGACCCCTGGGATGTTTCCCACAAACAACAGAAGTAATCCAGATGACACAGAGCATATCTGGTTAGCATCCACAGTCTTTACAAGCTTTTCGGATCTGATGGCCCAGCAGTACTTGCAGAGAAACTGCAGCAGCCCCGCCCAGAGATTCAGGCGTGAAATGTGCTCAAGGCCTGGTTCTTCTGAAAGACAGACCAGGTGGGCAGCAGACAGCACACTATGAGGCCGTGGACACAGAGCGGGATCCCTCATATGGACAGAATGCCTGAAACCTTGCCTTTTGCCAGTGTGTGTGTGCTCACTTAGTCATAGCCGACCATTTGCAAGCCCGTGGCCATGCACTGTAGCCTGCCAGGCTCCTCTCCCCGTGGGATTTGCCAGGCAAGAATATTGCAGTGGGCTGCCACTTCCTTCTCCAGGGGGTCTTCCCGACTCAGGGATCGAACCCACATCTCCTGCTTTTCCTAGGGAGCAGGTGGATGTTTTCCCAGTGTGCACCTGGGCAGTGACAGGTCATTAAAGAAGCGGGTTAAAATCAGACTCTGCCCAAAGAGAGAGAATTGATGAGACTGCTCCCTCCTTGGGGCACTTGTTGTTCAGTCGCTGAGTTGTATGTGACTCTGCGACCCCATGGCCTGCAGCACACCAGACTTCCCTGCCCTTCACCATCTCCTGGAGTTTGCTCAAGCTCATAATCATTGAGTCCATGATGGCGTCCAGCCACCTCATCCTCCCTCGTCCCCTTCTCCTCCCGCCTTCAGTCTTTCCCAGCATCAGGGTCTTTCCAGTGAGTCAGCTCTTCCCATCAGGTGGCCTAAGTATTGGAGCTTCAGCATCAGTCCCTCCCATGAATATTCAGGGTTGATTTCCTTTAGGATTGACTGGTTGGCTCTCCTTGCAGTCCAAGGGACTCTCAAGAGTCTTCTCCAGCACCACAGTTCAGAAGCGCCACATGGATTCAGACCTCCGGCTCCTCCATGTCTTCTCTTTCGGGACAGTTTGGGAAGGACCCTGAGCTCCACCCGAGCAGGACAGCCCTCTCCCACCACGCTCCCTGCTCCTAGATTTACTGCAAAGACCTCAGCTTCCTTGAGCGCTTTTGGGGACCTGGGCAAACATCCTGCCTTCTTTCCGGCTAGCAGAGGTTCAGGCACTGACACCAGAACATGTTTGTCTGGGGGGATCACCCGGCTCTCCTTCCAGATGCATAGGGACCACGTGCGAGACAGGACTCCTCACCCCACCGGCTCTCCTTCCCTATGGCGACCCCGGCCTGCCAGCGGGGTGACCCAGGGTCCTCAGTGCCCGCCTGATGTTGACCTTCCGGTGCCCCTGCCAGAATTCCTAGGAAACTCCAGCGTGAATCGACTGCCTCCACGGTCACAGTTAAGATAACTGACTCCAAGGGGAAGACAGAGAGGCGCAGCCAGGCACTGCCCTCCTCCCAGGAGATAGTAATCTACCCCACAGCCCGCAGGCCGGGAGCCCTTCCCGAGCTGTGCCAGGCAGCCAGGCGGACTTCCCACCCTGAGGGCCTGTGACCTCAGCACAGGAAGGCCAGGCCCACTCCACATCACACCACACAAGCTGGGGGCTCCCCCACGAAGCTCCCCTAGGGCTCATGGGCCGGCCTAGACATCCTAAAGTTCATCAGGAATAAAGAACCACTCTCGACACTGCAACCTTCACCGACTCACACATGAGCTAGGAAATTATTACGAGGAGTAATTGCTACCGTCCACGGTTCTCAGAGGAACGGAGAGGCAGAGCGAAACAGAAAGGCGCCCGGCAGTGAGGGGGCCCCGTGTGCACCGCAGGCCCTCCCCACCTTCTGGGCGACTCCTGCACGCGTTCCTCTGTCTCCTCTAGACACTTCCCTGAGGGCGGGACGTGGGAAGGAGGCCCTCTCCCGGCTGACCTCGGCCACCTGGGCAGCGGTGAAACCCTTTGGCTCCCAGGAGGACCATGGCCAGGACCGAGGAGAGGCTCACGGGAGAGAGAAGCACGTTGCCTGAAGGGCCGTCTTCACACAGGGCCTTTGAAAGGCGGAGGGCGAAGGTGCCATTTGCTTCACAGAGTCGTCTGTGAAGCTAGGTTTGAGTGAGGCCCTCAGTAACTCTGAATGCCGTCCACCTGACCCAGGACACTGTCCTTTCAGGGTGGAGCATAAAATAGTCTACGGAGCAAGATCCGTGTATGGGTGCTTTCCGTCCTAATAGAAAGTCCACGGTTAAGGTCGCTAACTATGTGTGGTCCTGGCAGCAGGTCAAGAGGCTGAGAGCCTCGGGGAATGAACACCAATGGCTAACGGGGGCGCCCACCTCCCCCGCAAACACTGCTGGGCTCCTGGGAGCAGTGAAGTCCAGTCCTTTCCCATCTGAGAAGGGGGAGGACAGGGCCAGAGGGGAGGAGGGGAGAGACCCCTCGTGAGAGCCTTGTCGGCCCTCTGCCGGGTCCCCACAAGGCCCCGTGTATCGTTGCACGTACTCCTGAGGAACCCCTGGGAGATGTTCAGTTATGAAGCAGACCAGGTCTCCCCATTTCCCAGCTGATAGCTGAGAAATGTTTGAGAAGCTGAACTGGAGCCAGACAGGCTGGAATCCGGGAGGAAATGGGCCGTGAGGCGAGGAATTTCCACCTACAGCGGCTGCTCCGTGCCAGCCGGGCCTCGGGTCCTGATGGTCAGCAAGTGCCCCTGAACCCCGGCCCAGCTCAGGGCGCCTGCCCTCCACTCCCCAGCCCTCAGGGACCCTCGGACACGGGACGTGGGGCCCAAGCTCTGTGCTTTTCTTTAAAATTTGAAGTTCTTTCTTTACCAGAAACAGGATTTGAAGGCTCCCTCCTTCCTTCCCTCAACAGCCACGAGCGGACACGGAACCTGACATTGGAAACCAGGTCCCGAGGGACACAGGAGAGGAAAGGACTAAAGACAGGTGTTCAGGAGAGGACCGTCAGGGTGACGGGGTGCAGCCAGGGCGAGCACTGAGGCCGTGGGAGAGGCAGGGGAGGTCAGAGGGCGTCAGGCAGGCCAGCGCGGTGGCCCCGGTCCTCCTGAAACCGGACATGGACCAGACATGGCACGGCCATCAGCCCCCAGCCCACCTGTGGCCGTCTTTCCTTGGTAACGAGACCTTCACTCACACCACGGCTGGCCTCAGGCCCTGAGAGGCCCCTGTATCCTCCCGGCCCAATCCAGCCCCCCACAGCCACCACCAAGCCTTGCCTCCTGTCCCCTTAAAGCTCTCCCGCCAGGCTGGCCCTGACCCCACGTCTATTCTGGCCCGCATTCTCCCTGCTGCCGCTCGGAGCCTGAGAACAGGAGTGTCCCCACTCCCCACCTCCCGCCACTGAGGCAGGCAGAGGCGGTCCTGACCCTCCACTCGGGCTCTTGCCTGGGGCTCAAACACACTTGGCCGACAGGGCTCATCCTCCTGCCAGACCTGAGAGCTCCTTCAGCCCCGCCGAGGCGCTGGGACCTCTGAAAGCTCCGCTTACCCAGTTCCCCATCCTTCAACCAGGAAGTCACCCTTCTGCCTCCAGGTGGCAGCGCAGCGGCTTCTCCATCCCCACCTTCTAGATGTGACCTAAGCCCGTCCCCCGCCGGCGCTCCCCTTCAGCTCTCTCTCGCGCGGGAGGGGCTCACCTGCCTCCTCAGCTCCAGATGCTGACAGCTCCCAGCAGGGAGTGGCCTCTGGTCCCGGAGGCCCCGCGAACAGAGCCCGAAGGGCGGGGCCTCCTCCAACCCTGCCCCGCCCACAACTTGAGGTTCAGCCCACTGCCCTGGGAGCTCTGGTTCTGGTTCTGGCCTCCACGGATGCAGACGGTGGAGGTGCGGGTCAGGGGGTGGGGTGTGGAGGGCGAGGGTGGGGGCGGGTAACAGTCGCGGGGTGGGTAAGGGGCGGGAGTGAGGGTCAGTGTGGGCCGACCCAGGCCTCCGGGAAGCGGAGTTTTTTCAAAGTCTTTATATGGTGATCTGACTTTCAGCTCTAGAGAAGAAACCGAGTTGGTCCTGGCAAGCGCACCCAGCAGGTCTGGGTCACCCGTCAGAGCACCATCTCCCACCACCACCACGGTCAGTCCCCCTTGGCCTCCTAACTCTCAGCCCAGTGAGCCCTCTACGGGTATTGTTAGCAAAAGACCATGCCTGCATCTCTGCCTGCGGGCACTCAGATGCCATTTCTCAGCAGCCTACAAAGAGCAATGCTGAGCATGGCCCTGTTCTGCAAAGATTTCCTGACCTTGGAAGGCCTTTCTCCCTCTAAACGTGTTTCTTCTGTAACTTTGAAAAACCTTTCTTTAAAGTATTTTCTTCCTTTACTTTGAAGGCCTTTCTCCCTGTAAACTGGTTTCCCCCATGAGTGCTCCGTCCTTGCATAATGGAGATTGTCAACTCAAATAGCAGGGACGTCTCGGCCTCTCCCCCGAGCGTGGCCCTGGGCCGGGCGCTGGGCACCTGGCTGAGGACACGACCTCCGACCTGAGGTGCCTCACAGGTGATGAGAACACCAGGTGTGCTCAGAGGTACCTCCTAGATGTAATGAGAAAACATCTAGATGGTGGCAGCCACACACAAATTCCCCAAGAAAGTCCCCGGCAGACACTGCACTCTGGACGGACTTTATGGAGGAGCTTCCATGTTCTGTATGGTTCCCGCTAGGTGACCAGCCTTGCTGCTGCTGCTAAGTCGCTTCAGTCATGTCCAACTCTGCGACCTCATAGACGGCAGCCCACCAGGCTCCGCTTTCCCTGGGATTCTTGAGGTAAGACTATTGGAGTGGGTTGCCATTTCCTTCTCCACTAGGTGACCGGCCTTAGGACAGCCTCATTCTCCTTGACTTGATTTTGTGTCCGTACCATCAACCGCAGTGTCTGGACAGATTTCTAAAGGGATGGTGAGGCTTCCTGGGGGGTGCGATTATGCACAAATGATAAAGCTCTTCAGCCAGACGCAGAGGGAAACAGCATTTTAGATCCAGGTCTTCCCGGGGATGTCAGAGATCAGGTCCTCTGAGAATGACCTGGGAGGTCCTGGGAGGTGGTTGGGGGGGGGGGGCACAAGGAACCCAGAGAAGGGCGCCCAGTGGTTCCGGGTTCCACACATCAAGTGCTGGGCAGTCGGCTCCCCTGCTCCCTACAGCCCGGTCCTCAAGTGTTTTAGCTTCTGTAAAGAAACAGGAGGTGGCCGGGAGGAGGGACCCTGAGCCAGGAAGGTGTCCCACTATTTGGCAACACTGAAAGAGCAGGCTGATGGTTAAAAATGAACGTTGATTAACCAGGAGATTCCTGGATCATGAGGCTAACCCAGCACCACCCCCAGTGAGGTCAAGACCCCGAAATGGCACCAGGAGCTGAGATGAAGGATGTGTGAGTCACAGAGGCGCCCTTGGGGTCTGCAGCCCAGTCAGAGGGCCGGGACCCCTCCTCTGCTCACTAATCTCACCCCACCACCACCCTGCGTGTCACATGGCAGAAAAGCGGGACTTCAAGTATGGCTGTACGGAGGGTTTTTTCCAGACCAAGGAATTTTATGAAAACTACACAGATTGAAAGCTTCAGTTTCACAAAGAGGTTTCTCTCTAAAAGCCCTGTTCAGTCCTAATTAGATTTATGACGCAGAGGAAAGCACCAGGTTGGACCTAAAGAGACACTCAAGAAGAAGTCAAATGATAGGGGTAAGATTCCCTGAGACTCAGAACTGAAGCAATCGCGGTGTGCCTCAGAAAGGGGTAAGAGGTCCTGGGTGGGGCGGCGAGGGTGGCGGTGACCTGCCCGGGAACGGAGAGCTGGGAAGGGAGGACCCGGGGTGGTCCCCCCACAGGACAGCGGGAACAGGGAGTCGGGGGGACGCACAGGCTGGGGTACAAGGGGTGGGCGTATGACGTGATGCCAAGGAGGGGGGCCTCAGAAACAAGAAAGGAGCAGACATAATTCACAAGCAATATTCAAATTCAAAATCAGAGTTTCAGACGTGTATCTCTCAGCCTGTGTTTAAGACTTGTGCCAGCGTTGCTTGTATTTCCTTCTCATGAATGTCTGAACCTGACTTCCTGACAGCAGTTACACCTATTAGCTCCACAGAGTTGGTGGGCAGAAGACAGTGCGTGTCACATTTGTTAACTTCAGTGAGAAGTGATGGGAAGCTTGGTACACATCTGTCTCCACCACTGTTGACGGGAAATACCACCACTGACTTTGCACGTCACCCACTAGGCCCCCAAAGAGAAACCTCCAGACACACCGCTGTGCTGGAGATGTGGTGGGTTCCAACGTGAAAGGGGCCCAACTATGTGTCCAGCCAGCATTGCTCACAGGCAGCACCGCTGACAAGTGGGGTCAGATGACCATTCCTGACGTGGCTCCTGTGCCCCTCCACTAGAGGCCAGCTGCGCCTCCCTCCATTAGGACAACAGAAACACCTCCGGGCGTGCCACCTGTCTTCAAGGGGGACAGTGCCCACCAGCTGATAATGATGTCACAGACTCATTCAGCCCAGGAGGGCATAAACCATGATAACCGGAGGAAGACAGGAAAAATCTGTTTGGGACTAAATCTAACCTGGCCTGGGGAATACAGGGAAGGGCATATATAGAAATGAAAGTGAAAATGCTTCACCAGCAATTTCACAGAATTTTCCAGACCCAGCGGAGACTTTGTCACAATGAGAGTTTTGGTGATTCCTGTATCCCCTACCACCCCGACCCCCAGCCCGGCCAGAGATTACCTGCTCCATGAGCAGAACCAGGACCCCGGGGAAGCCCAATGGGATCCCTGGATGCATCTCAGGCGAACGTGCACACACCCTGGCGCTAAGTGCTGTGGCTGATCACATTACATGTGAACCACATACATGATATGGAGCGTATGTTAATGTCCTGCGTACGGCGAGGTTTCAGGACACATTCACCCTGAGTCTGTGGTGATCGGATATCGGAAACCAAGACACCTGTTTACTCACCTGTTTACTCAGCCAGTCCTGGTTACTGGGGCTGATAACCGGTGACTCTGGGCAACAGGCCCCGGTGGGCGAGAGCCCCATTCCCTCAGCACCCGCCGCCAACACTTCTCTGAGCCGGAACCACGCACACTCAGCTCTCAGAGCCCAGAGCGGCACGCCGGGGGCAGGGCAGGCGTGACCCAGCTCTAAGCAGGGGAGACATGCTGAGGAATCAGGTGAGTCTGAGCTGAGAACCGCAGAGAGCCCCCGACTGCTGCTGGCCCGCCTTCAGATTTCTGTCTTCACCACCATCCAGAACAGAGTTCCGCAGAAAAACAGTGCGATTCTCAGTGAAGAAGAGCCACATTTAAATCACCATGTCCTGAAGTGGTTTGCCAGAAGTTTTACCTTCATTTTCCATTCGAAGGATTCTTAACAAAAGAAACCCCTTGTTCAGTTCATTTCAGCCCCTCAGTCATGTCCAAGTCTTTGTGACCCCATGGAGTGCAGCACGCCAGGCCTCCCTGTTTATCATGAACTCCCGAGTCTGCTCAAACTCATCGAGTTGGTGATGCCATGCAACCATCTCATCCTCTGTCACCCCCTTCTCCTCCAGCCCTCAGTCTTTCCCAGCATCAGGGTCTTGTCCAATGAGTCAGGTGTTTGCATCTGGTGGCGAAAGTATTGGAGCTTCAGCTTCAACATCAGTCCTTCCAATATTCAGGACTGATTTCCTTTAGGATTGACTGGTTTGATCTCTTTGCAGTCGAAGGGACTGTCGAGAGTCTCTCCAACACCACAGTTCAGAAGCATCAATTCTTTGACGCTCAGTCCTCTTTATGATCCAACTCTCACATCCATACTTGATTCTGCAGTTATAAGACCATTCCATTAAGCTGGGGAAGGGCTGTCTGTGCCTCTGGGGACACCTCTGGACAAAAGCAGGGCTGGGTGCATAAGGCAAGGATGGGGGTGCGACCGTGTCAACCAGCAGCTCTGCTGCTCCAGGATTTATTTCACTTGCTTTGCTCAGTCGCTAATTTGTGTCCAACTCTGAGGCCCCGGGGACTGTAGCCCACCAGGCTCCTCTGTCCACGGGGTTTCCCAGGCAAGAATCCTGGAGTTGGCCGTTTCCTCCTCCAGGGGATCTTCCCGACCCAGGGATAACCCTTCATCTGCTGCACTGGCAGGCGGATTCCTCACCCGGGAAGCCCAAGGAGCACTGAGGGTGAGCCAAAGGCCAGAGGGACATTGACCCGAGGACGCTGGCTCGGAAGAGGAAGGTGACTATTCCTTCCCAGGAGGGAGGAACATGCCACCTGCACCTGTGACCTCAGATAGCCAAGGAATGTTGCAAGTACAGGCAGAGCAAGCTGCCAGGACCGTCAGGCCCTCCTTCCGGGAGGCTGAGAGTGAGGAGTGGAACTACAGGGCTGGGCAGTGCAGGCACTAAAGCAGAGAGCCACCACTTTCCAGCGGTTTCTGAGGTTTGAACAGAGAGAGAGGAAGGGAGGGGAGCCTGTGCCTGCTGCAGGAGGTGGGGGAAGGGAAGACCTCTGTGCAGCTGAGTCCACAGGCCTCTGGAGGAAAGCGCCTCCTCCTTAGGGGACCTCAGTCACTGTCAGCTGACTAGACCAGGCCCCCCCACGTGCTGGCGGCCAGTCTGCCTTACTCAGAGTCGACTCATTTATTCCTCATCTCCTGTAAAAACTACCTTCACGGCAACATCTCGATGGGTGTTAGACCAGTTAACTGGTCCTCTGAGCCAGTCAAGGCGACACACAAAATTAACTGTCACACTGGGCTACCTCGTTTTTCCGGTGGTCATGTATGGATGGGAGAGCTGGACATAAAGAAAGCTGAGCACCGAATAGTGATGCTTTTGAACTGTGGTGTTGGAGAAGACTCTTGAGAGTCCCTTGGACTGCAAGGAGATCCAACCATTCCATCCTAAAAGAAATCAGTCCTGAATGTTCATTGGAAGGACTGATGCTGAAGCTGAAACTCTCATAGTTTGGCCACCTGATGCAAAGATCTGACTCACTGGAAAAGACCCTGATGCTGGGAAAGACTGAAGGGAAGAGGGGAAGGGATGGCAGAGGATGAGATGCTTGGATGGCAAGACCGACTTGATGGACATGAGTTTAAGTAAGCTCCGAGAGTTGGTGATGGACAGGGAGGCCTGGCGTGCTGCAGTCCATGGGCTTGCAGAGTCAGACACGACTGAGTGACTAAACTGTGCTATCTGTTTCTCTCATGGAAACACATGCTGTCTGGAGTTCAAAAACCAAGTATAGAAATATCCCGACCAAAATGTCTATATATTTTTATGTGAAAAGACTGGATTGAGATCTTCCATTTCTCAGGATTTGCTTTGCGCTTGACTGGTACTCAGCATCTGAAAAAAGACTACTTTTCTCCATAAAAAATTCTGTAGTCCACGGCTGGACTGGCTCCGTAATTTGCAGGGCTGGTGCAAAATGAGAATGCAGGACCCTCTGCTCAAAAGCTATAAAGACTCTGAAGACAATGAAAGCAGAGCACCGAGCCGGGGGTCCTTCTGGGGGGCCCAGGGAGGCCCACTGGCCACCCCTCCTTGAAGCCAGAGCTGGTCACAGACAAGATCAACCGGGAGGATGGTAAGTGACGGCGAGCGTGGCTCGGTCACGTCTGACTCTCTGTGACCCCGAGTTTGTGGGATTCTCCAGGCCGGAATCCTGGAGTGGGGAGCCAGTATCTCCCGGGGACCTTCCCAACCCAGGGATCGAAGCCCGGTCTCCTGCACTGCAGGCGACTCTTCCCGGCCTGAGCCACCAGGGAAGGACTATGACGAGGACAGGAATTCCGAGTTTATTGATGACAAACACACGGGAGATTATAAGGCAATTCTATTAAAATTTTAATAAGATCATATTGAAAAACACAGTTTTGAAGAAACTGCCAATGACATTTAACACAGTAGATTCAGCTAAGAGAGAGACGGGCAGAGGCCGAGCTGTGTGACAGATTCTGTAACACCCGGGACCATGGCGTCCATCCTCACAAGTTGCTGCTGATGGCCTGATGGGGACGAAGGACAGACGCCTCTGACCCTGGCTGGACAGACAGCTCACTTCAGGTTAGAGGGAGGCCAGTGGACCCCGCACTGCTCTCCACTCAAACCTCAGCATCGGCTAGGCGCGGGCCCCATGTCTCAGCAGGGAACACGGGCGGCTGCAGAAAGCTTCGTGCGGTGTAGTCGCTCATTCGTGTCGGACTCTTTGCGATTCCATGGCCTATAGCACACCAGGCCTCCCAGTCCATCACTAACTCCCGGAGTTACTCAAACTCATGTCCATTGAGTTGGTGATGGCATCCAACCATCTTATCGTCTGTCGTCCCCTTTTCCTCCTGCCTTCAATCATTTCAAGTGAGTCAGCTCTTCGCATCAGGGGCCAAAGTATTGCAGTTTCACGTTTAGCATCAGTCCTTCCACTGAACATTGAGGACTGATTTCCTTTAGGATGCACTGGTTGAAACCTTAGCCGCCTCTTTCTTCCGGTACCTGCGGGAGGATGGAAAGTCACCCAGCATGCATCCATGACGTGCTCTGAAAAGCCCCCATCTCGTGAACAGGGCCTGTCTGCTCATCTCTGACCCCAGGGGGCAACTGAACATGCTCAGAGAGTGTGGACGGTCAAGCACTTGAACAGGCCTCTGACCACAGACCCTCCAATGCAGACACAGTGGCTCGGGGATGGACTTCTCCCGGTCTGGGTCCACGGCCCTCCCCTCTTCTCCTGGTTTATGGAGGGCTCACGTTCGGGGGTCTCTGAGGCCCGCTCCCCTTCCCCGTGGCTGCCGTAGCCTCTGCTTCTTTCTGGTCTCAGGAGCAGGGCCACCGAGCAATGGAGACAGGGAAGCCCTGCTCATCCTTCCAGGCCTGGAGCAGAGCGCGCTCCCCGAGGACCTGGACGGGGCGGGCGGAGGGAGGACCCAGAGAGCAGGCAGCCAGTGCTCGCCACCAGCAGGACCACCGAGCGCCCACCTCCGATGGGAGCTGCAGCTCCGAGAAGGCACGGGACACAAAAACATACACACAGACACACACACACACAAACACAGACACACAGAGACGGACACACACAGAGACACAGACACACAGATACACACACACAGAGACATACACACACAGACCCCCCCACACACAGAGACACACACACACACAGGTGCACACACACACACACATACAAACACAGACACAAAGATACACACAGGCACACACGCAGACACAGAGATACACACAGACACACACAGACACAAAGATACACAAAGACACACACATACACACACACAGACACATGTACACACACAAAGACACACACACACACAGACACAAAGACACACACACACAGATACACAGACACACACACAGACACAAAGATACACACAGACACACTCACACAGACACGCACAGAGACACACAGACACACACACAAACACACACACAAAGAGCACAGACACACACACAGACACCCACAGACACACAGAGACACACACACAGCACAGATATACACACAGACACACAGACACACACACAGACACAGAGATACACAGACACACTCACACACACACACAGACACACACACAGACACCCACAGACACACACACAGGGGCAGTCACAATCAGCCTTTTATTTGTGGACTTTTGCCAAGGTCACTTGGGGTTCCAGACTCTTTGCAGAGAATGGGGAGAGCCGTGAGGAGCAACGGGGGGCCCCCACCACCTCGTCACGGCGAGCAGAAGCGGCCGCAGAACAGGATGGCCCCGGTCTTGCCATGCTGGATGAAGAAGAGGAAGGGGCGGTCGGCACAGAACCGGGGCACGACACTGAGGGCGCGCATCATGACCACTGCCCCTGTGGCAGCCGCGGCCTCCGTGCCCTCCTCGGTGACCTCCACGAAGGACTTGTGCACGACCTTGGACAGGTACAGGTCTCGCCGGGTCGACATCCCTCTGAAGTCAGCCTGGGCCTCCTCGAAGGCGTCGGTCATGCCCAGTTCTTGGAGGATACACTCCATGTCGTAAGTCTCCTCCAGCGTAAACCGGGGAAGAAACACCTCGACCTCCTCCTCGTCCATCGCATCCGGCTTCATCCACGCGACGAATTTCTCGTAGGTCAGGGCCTTCTCCACCTGGAGGAGAAGGTAGAAGATCTCAGGGTCTGCAGCACCGCTGCCCCAGGGACCGTCTGCTGTGACCCACACACCGTGCCCTGCGGGCCACACACGAGTTCCCGGAGCCCAGTGCCCAGCACGGATCGGGACGAGAGCCGAGGCTCAGGCCACAGCTGCCTGGTTACCGTGTACACGTCAGTGCTTTCACTGGGCAGCAGGATGACCATGTTCAGCTCTTGGCTGACGTAGGGAAGCACCAGAATCTGGGTGCTTATTTCTCCAATGTAGGATATTTTACAGGTGGACTTCTTGAACATCATTTGCACAGGTTTCTCCACGTTCTATAAAGGAAATGGATAAACGTTAACTTGAAACAAGACCCGTGGACACGCGGGACGAGTCATCAGAGCCGGCCCCCTGCGCCCACACACTCTGTCTTGTCTCCAGACCACCCCCTCCAGCTCCGCATCGTCAGCTCGTCTGCACGGCTCCAGATCCCACCCCTGGTTCCCAGCGCTCAGGCCTCAGGCTGCTGTTCTCCTGCTGACCCAGGAGGGCTCCACTCGGACGTTCCCGGCAGGACCTCGCCCCCGGCGCCTACCTGCCTGACATCTCATCTGGACGCAAAGGAGCCTGCAGCTCGGCTCGCACACTGGCGGCTCGTGTCCCCTCCACCTGTTCCATCTGTACGTTCCCACCTCTGCTCATGGCGACACCACTCATCCCGCCGTCAAACCCTGCCGTGTCCTGGGCACCTGGCCTTCCCGCCCACAGCTGACCATGAACAACCATGTGGGCTCTGGTTTTAAAGACAACAGCGCTGCCTGGTGGCTCAGGGGCAAATAATCCGCCTTCCAATGCAGGAGACACAGGCTCCAGCCCTGGTCTGGGAAGACCCCACAGCCCAGGGGCTTCTAAGCCCACGGGCCACAGCTACTGAGCCTGGGCTGAGAGCCCGGGAGCCTCAGCTCCTGCGGTCACGGGCCTGGAGCCCGAGCTCCGCACCAGGAGAGCACCAGCACGAGAAGCCCGAGCCCCGAGCCCAGAGGGCCTCCGCCTCGGCAGCGGCAGGAAAGGCTGAGCGGCAAGGAGCCCCGCACAGCCGAGTAAATAGATACAAGGATCAGAAAACCACAAGGCAATCTCACTTGTGCTTCCTACCCCTGCCACTCTCAGCCCAGCCACCGTCCTCAGGAAAACTTCCAAGTAACCTCCCAGGTCCTGCACACGGGCCCGAGGGGCTCTGGGGCATCAGAGCCACTGTGAGAGGCCACGGGCAATGTGAGAGTCAGAGGAGGGACACAGGAACCAGGAACCCGGGTCGTGGAGACCGCTAGGGAGGCTCCTGGACGCCCTGCAGAGAAAGGCGTCTGTGTAGGTAGCTCCTGACGGGAGGGGTCAGACGGTAGGATCCAGGCCCATGAGCATCACAGCCACAGTCTGGAGTTTGAACTGGGTCTCGGGGGCTCTAGCAGGCCCAGAGAGCTGCGAGCTGCCCCGTGGGATGTGCTATACAACACGGTACACCCGCCGCACGGACCGCCCCTGATGACACAGCAGAGGAGGAGCGGGGGAGAGGAAGCCAGGGTTTGCCCGGATCCACATCTGGGCCGCCAAGGCCACACGAGGCTCACGTTCCTGAAGGTCAGCCTCCTGGCACAATCCATAAACAAAGGGGACCCCAGGGACCATTTCCAAAACCTCCTTTGCTTTATGAAACATTCTTGCTCACCTTGCTGACTCTGAATGGCCTTTCCTCAGTGTGCTCTTTGTTAAACTGTTTATCCCAGTTTCCTTTGAAGTAGATGGCATTCATGAGAACCAGACGTGTTGTGGGGTTAACTGAATTTGCAGGGAGCAAGTCTCTAATTTTACCTGCACGGAAGATTTAAAGGACCAGTTAGCTAACAGGGTTTCCTGGTGAGGTGCTGGGCAGGGTAGTTACTGGCCCGTCCCCTGGAGGAGTCAGTGCCCAGACCAGAGGGTTCACTGTCCCCCAGACAACCACGTGCAGCGAGTTGTCTGACTACTCGATAAGTTGGGTCCCACTCTTTGTGACCCCATGGACTGTAGCCCACCAGGCTCCTGTGTCCTGGGGTTCCCCAGGCAAGAATACGGGAGCAGGTTGCCATTTCCTCCTCCAGGGGATCTTTCTGACCCCGGGATCCAACCCGCCTATCCAGCTTTGGCAGGTGATTCTTTGCCATCTGAGCCACCAGGGAAACCCATGCAGGGAGCCTGGCCTGAAAGCAAAATCAGGGACAAAAACCTTCAAGTCTCTGCTCAGAAAGATACCATGAGTTGCATAAAACACATAAAATGAACAAATAAAAGGGCAGAATTATTCACAGGGACAGAAAAAGGAATGTTCAGTCTACAGCGTGAGGGGACCCTCCTGAAGGGGAGAGGTCAAAGCCAGTGTGGAGACCACGGAAACGAAGAAGCGCAGGTGGCCCAGGGTCTGACCGTGTGTCCTGCAGTGATGCTCAGCGACCCGCAGAGCACGCACTCTGCTGGACAGGCAGGGAGGTGGCGCCGCATCCAGAGTCTTCCTTCCACCCTTTGTGAAAAGGCAGACTATGGGAACATTAACTGCAACAGCCAAAAGTCAAAGTGTGATTGCTCTGGAAGAGGTGCACTGAATATTGATGAGGAGGGGGAAAGCTAGAGAAATTGATTGCTGATTAAATTTCAGAAGTGGATTTGAAAGTTCCAGGTCTTTAGAGAAAAAGCCATTTCTGTTTACAATCGATGGTCTTGGGAAGGAACTGATGGAAAATAAGACCGATTCAAATACTGTGCAAACAGAAGTAGCGACACGTCCTCACCTCCTGTCTTTTCAGCTACCCAGGTGTTTATGCGCTTCCTCGACTCCTCCGAAGCGCTGACAAAGTCCAGCTCTTCCATCTCTGCTTGGTAGAACACGCGGCAGGCATCTTTGAAAGACTAGGAGAGACGGAATGACAGAATCACATGGCTACAGAAACAGACAGGGCCAACAGCTGACTTCTTCACCACGCATAACCTCAACACTGATCATTTGACGGTTACTTGTGTAATGTGCAAACGAATGTGTGCAATTAACGTTCAATCCGGATTCTCAGTTTTCAGCTACAGTGAATAAATAACTGAGTAAAGCACAGGCTTCCCAGGTGGCACAGTGGTAAAGAATCCGCCTGCAAATGTTGGAGACGAGGGTTTGATCTCTGCAATGGGAAGATCCCCTGGAGAAGGAAATGGTAACCCACTCCAGTATCCTTGCCTGGACAATCCCATGGACAGAGGAGCCTGGTGGGCTACAGTCCCCGGGGTCCCAAAGAGTCAGACACAACTGAGCAACTGAGGACTAAGCAACAACAACACAGCCATTCAGGGCAACGTGGCCACAATGCCGCCAGCACACGTTCCGGGCTTCCCTCCTGTATGACCCTGGAAAGGCCGCTGCGTCTCTCTGGTTCCTTGCCCCCTGGAAGCAAGGACCCAGTGGTAGCTACGTCTCAGAGGTGCTCTGAGGACCAGGATAATTGCCTCTGTCCGATGTCACGTGGCTGAGTTCTCCCCACACCATGGACCCTGCATCTCGTGGTCCGGGTGTCTCATTTCATAGAACCCTCACGTCATTCAGGCTCTGCCAACCTACTGCTCCACTCTTAATCGGGGCTTTTGAAAAAGACGTCAGTGTCTCAGTCCACGAAAATAGTCTGGAAGCAAAGTGGTCACCTCCAAGTCGATACCTCCTCATACCCTTGGTGACTTCAACAGCTTTTAAACACATCTGAAAACAAGGGCCTGCTTCTTAAATTACTGTTTAGTAATAATGACCAGTCAGAAAGCAAACTAAAGGAATATCTCATTATGCACTGCGATTGGTGTTGGATCCTTGGACACTCGATCACTGTGAAATAACTGACAAATATTTTGAATGTTTTATTTGATAGCCCATATCAAAATAACATTTTAAACATCAATGATTTTCTTCAAATATCCTCTAGAAAAGAAAGGAACTTAAGGAAAATGAGCCAATTCTTTGTGTTTATTGGGAATTTTTCTTTTTTGTATATCTAAGGATTACACAAATATGACAGTACCAGGAGAAGGAAATGGCAGCCCACTCCAGGGTTTTTGCCTGGGACAGTCCATGGGCAGAGGAGCCTGGCAGGCTGCAGTCCACAGGCTTACATGCCTGAGCACGCAGGCATGAGGGTGGAGGGAGATGGGTTGGTAGCAATAAACTGGGAGAACTGAAAAAAGACGGCAATAAACGAGCATGCAGCTGAGACGGATCAAAACAAGTGAACCAGGTGGTAAAAAAAATTCACACCAAGCCGCACAAAGCGTACAAATATCTGACCTCATGCTGACTACATTCACTTTACACCACCTGTTTTAAAACAGTTAATTTAGAGTCTGAAACAATGTGAAAAATAATGGAAAAAGTTATATAACAGAATAAGATCGCTATCCTAAACATACAAAGAACTCAGTTAAAAAAAAAAAAAACATAAATCCCAAAAGTAAAAGTACACAAAGGACACATAAATAGGCAATTTTCAGAAAAGATCCAAATGTTTCATCTACAAGCAAAGCTGCTGAGTCTCATGAACAATCAGAATGTTAAGGGCTCAGCACGTGTAGCGGTGAGAGAGGGTGGACTGCCCACCCACTACCCTTCCTGAGGACGGGAAGGGCTGAAGCCAACGGGGCGGGAATGAGGCAGAATTCACTGAGATCTGAGAGCCTCCCTCTGTCCCTTCCTTGTAAAGTCCATCTGAGTAGCACGCACACACAGGACA
Organism: Capricornis sumatraensis; assembly: GCF_032405125.1. NCBI lineage: Eukaryota > Metazoa > Chordata > Mammalia > Artiodactyla > Bovidae > Capricornis > Capricornis sumatraensis. The sequence goes on along the minus strand of NC_091090.1, from coordinate 53,967,764 downwards.
GAACCACACATACACAGTCCCTGCCGGCTCGGCCCGGGCTGGGCCCCACCCCACGCCCCCCCAGGGGCCGGCAGCTGCGTCTTGGTACAGCCACCCCTGAGCATGCCACCCACCACCTTGAGAAAGGGTGAGGCGGACACACACTGCTGCTGAGCCTGAAGCTCCGTCACTGTGGCCACCAGATACGAAGAGCCAACACGTCGGAAAAGACCCTGATGCTGGAAAGATCGAATCCAAGGAGAAGGGGCCGACAGAGGATGAGGGGTTGGATAGATCACCAACTCAATGGACATGACTCTGGGCAAACTCTGGGACGTAGAGAGGACAGAGGAGCCTGGCTGGCTGCAGCCCACGGACACGACTCAGTGACTGAACAACAGCAGGCACACATGCACTGAGATGCAAAGACTTTCTCCGTGTACAGGGCACAAGCCGTTATGCTGGGCGTGGGGGCAGGGCGGGGACGAGAGTGAGAGGACTCTGGCCTTGTCTGCCTTTTTATATCATAAGAACACACTGAGATGACTTGAGGTGCGTATGAAAAAAATTGAAAACCATGGAAGCACTCTAATTAAATAGAACCAGAGTGAAAAAGACAAAACTTAAGAAAATTCTGCGCAGGAAAAGATAATCAAAATATTTACAGGTGTAAACCAATTGAACAAGTCTCATAATGTACAAAAAACTTCCAACATGTGAAAAACAACACCAGAAATATTCTATTCGATCACTCCCGTTTGGGCCAACTCACCAGCAACTGTGGTATGATCTGTGTTAGTTCTCTGACAATCATCTCATCGAAGCTTCAGGAACACGTGAACAGGGCTGTTACAGGGCTCCTCTTACAGGCAATGACCGAACAGTTCCAGGAAGCATGAGGTCGTGACTGGGGTCCACACCCCACCCACCGTATGGGTCTCAGCCCACAAGGCCTCTCTGCACCACATGGCCCGCCTCCCGTCTGCACAGGACCTCGGTCTCTATCTGCCTCCGGCAATCGGGAGTATAACTTACCGAGAGGAAATCGTAAGTCTTCTCTCCAAAAAGCCTGTTGGCGGTTCTGAGCAAGTACTGTGTGCCGATCCTATTAACTTCACTGAGAAGCTTCTGGAAACCCTGGTGGATATCTTCACCTCCTCCACTGCTCTTGCTTAGAGAAAGCGTCTGAAATCAAAAACAGATTATACCCTCCACTGCAGTACGCCCTGACTACAGGAAATGGACACAAACTGAAGTCAGCCTAAGCACCGCACTGATCCTCAAGGCAGCTTAAAGCAAGACTCACGCAAATAAAGACACAGTGGCTCTGGGAAGCCTCCCAGCCCACCTCCCGCTCAGGCTCAGGCCGCGACGGCGGGCGCAGAAATGCCCCTGGGCAAGTCCAGGGCCCTGTGCTCGCGGTCTGCCTGCAGACAGGGCCGTGGACAGGCCTCCTGTCTCTGCACAAACAGGCCACGTCTTCAGTCTGGACTGGCCTCGCAACGGGCTCTGACCAGCGGGAGACAGGAGAAGTGGCTCTTCCAGGCCCAGGCCTTTGTAGAGGCCTGGCACCTCCACGTTCGAGTCTTGCCCCTGCTGCCAGGGTGCAGAAATGCCCAGCCATCCTGCTGGGGCCTCGTGACAACGCGGCAGAGCGGACACATGGAAGAGAGTGCCTAGCGGATCGGGGACTCTCCTACACCAGGAGGAGCCCAGCGGGCACCGTGCGGCCAGGCCGCAGAGTCCCAGGCACGGTCCCGGTCATTCCCGGTCGTGGGCGGTCTGTTCGGGAGCCACAGAGAGAAGGTCCAGACAGCTGTAGGTGTGGTTGCACAGTAACACAGGGCTAAAGCCTGGGCACGGGCTTTGCACCCAGCGGCCAGCCGAGGCCGGAGGGCCGGGGGCACCACTGCTGGAGGAGAGGAGGTCAGGCGGGAGCCCTGGAGAGAGGCCTGTGCAGGACGGGAAGGCCGGCCCTCCCCCTGGAATCGGAATCTGCACAGGAGGTGCCCAGAGAGAGGGTGGCCCCTTCAGAGCCTGGGAGAGCGGGAGGGGAGACAGTGCCGAGCTCAAGAGGGGACTGCTCCCTTTTCAGCAGGACTTAAAGGGAATACGTGCGTCTCCCAGGTGGCGCAGTGGGAAAGGATCCACCTGCCGGGGCAGGAGACAAGACTCGCGGGTTCCATCCCTGGGTCGGGAAGATCCCCTGGAGCAGGACATGGCAACCCACGCCAGTGTTCTTTCTGGAGAACCCCATGGACAGAGGATTCTGGAGGGCTGCCGTCCACGGGGAAGCAAACAGTCAGAGATGACTGAGCAGGAGCACCCGTGTATTTGCGTCCTGACACTTGCTGGGTGGAGGGGGCAAGTGTTTCTCACTCCCAGCCTCTCCAGCTGGCACAGGACCCTGAAAGTGATGGCCTTAGGGCAGAGGTCAAACTCACGGCCCCGGCTCAAGGGCGCGATCAGGACTCTGTTAAACCTGGAGACTCTCTGGACCCCAGGACCTTGGGAAGGGGAAGGGCACCCCACATGCGGGAAGACTGTGACCCCCAGGGGCCAGACATCAGCGCCCCGCCGCCACTGTGGCCCAGGAGCTGACGTCCACACCCTGTGCAGCCCACCCGGGGCTGGCTCTGGGCGTCTCGGCAGGATGGGCCTCGGCCAGCAGGGCCTTGGGCAGCAGGTCTGAGCAGAGGCTCGATGAACGCTTGCTCGTTCAAGCCTGTCCTTCTGGAATCGGGTGCTGCGCTGTCAGGAGCCCCAGGCCACACACCAGAGAGACACTGGAGGGGGCGCCCAGGGAGGGGCAGACAGGGGAGTAGGCCTGGCTGTCGAGCAAGGCCTTAAGATTTGGATCGTGGACACCGGTTCACCGGCCAAAGAAAGAGCATCAGCCGCCGCCCACAACCGGCTTCCCGAACGTACCTCGCACATCTGGGCTGCGGTGTTGCCCTTTGCCCCCATGAGGACCATGGCCAGGGCAGAGGAGAGGCTGAGGGGTGAGATAAACACATTTTTCGAGTTGTCCGCACCCAGCTTTTTCAGAAGGGTCAAGGCAAAGGTGCCGTTTCCCTCTGACAGCGCATCCATGGTGGTGAGGCTGAAAGGACGGATTTAAAATCAGTGTCACGCAAATTCAGGGCACAGGTCGACCGCGTCTCTCTGCTCTTAACTGTGAGCACTGACGCGCTACCTCGCCAGCAAGCAGGCATTCGCACAGCACGCGGTTTCCTCGGGGCCCCTGCGGCCCCAGGCCCAGGCCCTGCTGATCCTGCTCCGGTCAAGGGCCTTGGGACGCCCCCACGTCCACCTCCAGGGCCCTGCCTCGGAGGTCGACAGCCCTGCCACGGAGGGTGTATGGTCTAGAACTGGACACTGTGGGAATGGGCTGGGGTGCACGAGGGTTCAGGGCCTTTCTGTGCGTGGTGGGAAGGGATGACAGCTGAGCCTGACACCGACCTGGGAGAGACAGAGCAGATGAGCCCGAGGAAAGCGCCTGAAGCCGCAGGGCTGCAGGCTGGCCACCCCGCTCCAGGCCCTGCGTCAGCTCCCTGATTTCTGCTCCCTGCATGAGGACGGGGGCGCACAGGGTAATGTCTGCTCTTGATGGCGTGCAGGACAGCTCACCCAAAACCCTGCACTGCAGCACACTGATTGCTCTGAAGTAAAGACACTATGCCAAAGCCTTTGACTGTGTGGATCTCAATAAACTGTGGGAAATTCTGAGAGAGATGGGAATACCAGATCACTGACCTGCCTCTTGAGAAATCTGTATGCAGGTCAGGAAGCAAAAATTAGAATTGGACATGGAACAACAGACTGGTTCCAGATAGAAAAAGGAGTGTGTCAAGGCTGTATATTGTCACCTTGCTTATTTAACTTCTATGCAGAGTACATCATGAGAAACTCTGGGCTGGAAGAAGCACAGGCTGGAATCAAGATTGCCGGGAGAAATATCAATAACCTCAGATATGCAGATGACACCACCCTTATGGCAGAAAGTGAAGAGGAACTAAAAAGCCTCTTGATGAATGTGAAAGTGGAGAGTGAAAAAGTTGGCTTAAAGCTCAACGTTCAGAAAACGAAGATCATGGCATCTGGTCCCATCACTTCATGGCAAATAGATGGGGAAACAGTGGAAACAGTGACAGACTTTATTTTTTTGTGCTCCAAAATCACTGCAGATGGTGATTGCAGCCATGAAATTAAAAGACGCTTACTCCCTGGAAGGAAAGTTATGACCAACCTAGATAGCATATTGAAAAGCAGAGACATTACTTTGCCAACAAAGGTCCGTCTATCCAAGGCTATGGTTTTTCCAGTGGTCCTGTATGGATGTGAGAGTTGGACTGTGAAGAAAGCTGAGCGCCGAAGAATTGATGCTTTTGAACTGTGGTGTTGGAGAAGACTCTTGAGAGTGCCTTGGACTGCAAGGAGATCCAAGCAGTCCATTCTGAAGGAGATCAGCCCTGGGATTTCTTTGGAAGGAGTGATGCTGAAGTGTAACTCCAGCACTTTGGCCACATCATGCAAAGTGTTGACTCATTGGAAAAGACTCTGATTTGGGAGAGACTGGGGGCAGGAGAAAAGGGGACGACAGAGGATATGATGGCTAGATGGCATCACGGACTCGATGGACGTGAGTCTGAGTGAACTCCAGGAGTTGGTGATGGACAGTGAGGCCTGGCGTGCTGGGATTCATGGGGCCGCAAAGAGTCGGACACAACTGAGTGACTGAACTGAACTGAAAGAGTCTTGAGAAACAGCTGGTGCAAAAAGCTTACGCTGCCCTTCTTCTGTTCCCCCTGGAGCTGAAAATAAATCTCCACGTGGAAATACCCTCCCTGTACCAGGAGGTAGAGAGACATCTTTACAGCCAAAGAGGTGAACGCAAGGCCCAAAGGCTGTACAAGAAAACATCAAACCTGATACTTCACGACCTTGCTGACCCAGGCAAACGCCCCTGTCTGTCAAATCTTCACACACACAAAGCTGCCTGCCTTGTGACTTCTTGAGCCTTGTATCTTCGACGTTTGCACAAAATTCAGTGGGGTTCGTTTTCTGCTATTGATTTGTCTTAGGTCAATTTAATTACTCGACCAGCCAGGAAGAACGTAGAGGAGAAGAATCACTACCGTTACACACATTCTCTTCCAGCTTTAATATCCAATTTGTTGCTTTCTATCTAAGTCGAGTCCGACTCTTTTGTGATCCGGGGACTACTACCTGGCCCCTCTGTCCATGGATTTTCCAGGCAAGAATACTGGAGTGGGTTGCCATTTCCTTCTCCAGGGGATCTTTCCAACCCAGGGATTGAACCCGATGCTCCTGCCTTGCAGAAGGATTCTTTCCACTGAGCCACCAGGGCAGGCGTTAATATCCAATACCTTAACACTAATACAGAGAAAAGCAGAAGGTCACTGGTCTTCAAAGGCCACAGCGAGGCTGGTAATAGTTGTTTTTCTCCACTGGCAACAGTTGCTGATGGTCATTAAAGGTGAGAGCATACCCACTCCCTGTAAAATCGCTAAACTGAAAAGGAGGGAATGAAGCAGTGAGGCCCAAGCCCTTTGTGTGTGTAGCGCTCTCTTAGTGCAAGCAGAAAAGAACAGTGGCTTCATTTACGCTCGTTTCTCTCTACTGTCCTGGCTGGAGTGATCAGGGCAGAAGCTGAGCTGCAATACAACACTTAGGACTGGAACTGGCGTCATGTGGTTCCAAATACTTAGTTTACACAGCCAGTATGACTGAAACGATGGCCTTTCTCTGGGGTGGTATAACGCTGAGGGTGCAGTTAGTCACCAGTTGTGGGGAATCCTGGACACGCCACGCCCCAGAACACTGATAACCACAGCCCTTCCTGTTCATGGGGACCTCAGTCCAAGGGTTACTTATCACACGCCCTCTCTGCCGCGGCCTTAAAGCACACCAGCGGGGAGGCACACAGTAGGGCCAGGTACCACTGGGTTGGGAGCCAAAGTCCCAGCAGAACCCGGCCTCCCCAGCATTTCAGTAATCCTGGCAGCATGTGAAGGTTCATTTCCCATACTTTTTTTCCCTCAAACTAGAGCTTTATGGGGGTGGGGGAGAGAAGGGAAGAAAGTAACTCAGGTGCCAACTTATCGAGCACCCAGGTGCGACCAAAGTTTCTCCCAGGCCCTCTTAGTCCTGAAGATGCCCATTCTCGGAATACTGCGCCTGCAGCGTGTCTAGCGAAAACAAAACCAGCCTTAACAAGCTCTGAAACGGTCCTCAGGATTATCCTCTCAGGCCTCAGGGACCCTGAGCTCAGGCCGCGCGTTGGGCGGGAGACCGCTGGGCGCCAGGTCCGCCTGGGCACTCAGGCCGGCTCCTATCCGCCCTCCGGCCTCCACCTCGGTCCCCCCGGTCCGCAACGCCAGGCGCTCGCCGAGGGTACCTGGGCGCCGCCCCCATGCGGGTCCTCCGGTCCCCGGTCCCGGACGGCGGCGCCGTCACACTCACCGGGTCGCCACGTCCGCCGCGGCCGCCTGATCCTAAAGAAAACCCAGCCCCGCACGCGCCCCCGCAGCCGCCCGCCGCCCGCCTCGCCCGCAGCCCTGTTCCGCGGCCCCAACGTCCCCAAACGTACCTGAGCGCGGCCGGAGCGGGCTGGGCATGGACGGAGGCGCCGGGCGTAAATACCCCGCCGAGAGGGGCGGGCCGGGCCGCACCCGGCTGGACCGGAGAGAGGGACCAGCCGGGAGGGACGGAGCCGAGCGGGAGGGGCGGGCCGGGCCGGGCCGGGCCGGAGGGCAAGGCGGAGCGGGAGAGGCGTGGCCTAGCGGGAGGGGCGTGGCCGAGGGGAGGGGCGGGGAGGGCCGGAAGGAGAGCGGGACCGAAGGGAGGGGTGGGGCCGAGCGGGAGGTACCGGGCCAAGCGGCAGGGGCGGGGCAGACGGGAAGGGGCGGGGCGGGCAGCACAGGATAGCGGGGCTCGAACAGGAGGGGCGGGGCGATTCGGGCCGGAGGGCGGGGCCGGGCCGGAGGGCGGGGCCGGGCCGGAGGGCGGGGCCGGGCCGGAGGGCAGGGCCGGGCCGGACCGAAGGGCCCGGGTCGAGCTGGAGGGCCGGGGTCCAGCGTGAGGGGCTGAGCAGAGGGGGAGGGCCAGGCCCGGCCGGACCGGACCGAACTGGACCGGAGGGCGGTGCCGCATGGTTGGGGCGGAGCCGAACAGCAGGGGCGAGCCAGGCGCCAGGTGAGCCGCGGGTCCGGTCCGGCCCCAGTGCGGGGACCGCTACCCGGGCCGCAGGAGGAGCGAAGGCCCGGCCCTAGGAGGCCCTCAGTGGGCAAGCCCCGGGTCTTCGCGGGGCGCACGGGCTGATACTTGGTCCTGAGAGGCGCCGCCCTGGCACCTGGGCTTGAGTCTCTGCCCGAAGCCAGGCGCGCTCCTCCCGGTGCACAGAGGCCCGTGTGAACCAAGCACGGTGGGACCCTGGCCTGCCGGCCCAGCGCAGCCTTGGAGGGCGGACAGGGCGCCGGTGACCGCAGTGGGGAAATTAGCGACCTCGTCTGAAACATGACAGGTTCAGTTTGGAAACCTGGGAGAGCTGGGGGCGTCCCTGGTGGCTCAGAGAGTAAAGAATCGGCCCGCAGCATAGAAGACCCAGGTTGGATCTTGGGTGGGGAAGACCCTCTGGAGAAGGAAAAGGCAGCCCACGGGAGTATCCTTGCCTGGAGAATCCCAGGCCAGAGGAGCCTGGCGCCATTGCAAAGACTCGGACTTACCACGCACACACAGGACTGTTCAGGTCTGAGTGTAGGCTGTCACCCACTTTGGCGATGGCTACACTGTTAATTCTCCCTATTGCTTCTATCTCTCTTCTTTTAATGACCGCACATTGAAATCAAACCAGATGATCCTCTATTAAATGTTGGAATTGTTTATTGTGTATGACAAGTGTTTCTTTTGTTGATGAATCCTTCGAACCTGAAACGAAAGGAAAACTTGCAGCGAAACAGTTGGTGTCTCGTGTTTAGAGAATTCGCTTCAAATGTGCAGACGATGCCCACAAAGTTTGTCTTTGTGACCCCGGCCAATTCATCCCTGGTGCGAACCCTGCAGAACCCCTGATCCTCAGAAAGAAAAGGACATGTTCTTTCCCCACTTGTCCCCAGGTAGGGGGCTGGTTTCCTCTCTTTCCAGTTCAAAGGACTCAGCACTCCCTGGAAAGTACAAGTAAACAGAGCCTGTTAGGCATGCGTCAGGCAGTCTGAATTTCCAGCCAATGCTCTGGAACCAGGAACAAAGGAGGCTGACCGAGGGTCTAAACACAGCTTTGTCATTTGTGAATTGGGGATTGTTACAAGTCAGTGTTTTCATTCGCTGTGCTTTATTTTTGAAAATAACCCTTCTTTCAAATGTTGGAAATAATACATTGGCAAAAATACATTTAGAAAGCACGTCGCAACCCATATCCAGGTCACTTAACACAAGTCAGTTTTGACACACACAGCAACTCACCCAGGACCAGACCACAGAGCAGCCACTAAACGTCCCCCTGGGTCAGTCAGCATTCTGTCCTGCTGAGGCTTCAGCTCTAACACAGAAGGAGAGGGTGGTCACCTCCTCACTGCAGGTTCTACCGGGACGTTTGCACCACTAATAGGATTGTTTCTAAGTGAATTTTCCAGCATTGCCTGAACTGACTGACTCATGAAACGCTAGAGAATGTCTGCCTGATGTCCGTGGTGGAGATGCATGCAGATTGATAAGGCTGTCTGAAACTAGTGCACTGGGGACGTAGATGCATGACAAAAAAAGACACCCTAATGGGTGAGACCAGCGATGATTATGTCAATTGCTTACTGATTCACGCTAATTAAGTGGATATTTACTAAACATCTGTAATGCAAAGCTCTAGGCGAGTCCAGGGGTGGAACTTCTGGCCTCCAATGGAGGACATGAAATAAGTTCCAGGATATAAGCTCCAGGCAGCTATCTATATCTGTCTGGCTTCCTTAGAGCCAGTGACCCCTGGGATGTTTCCCACAAGCAACAGGAGTAATCCAGATGACACAGAGCATATCTGGTTAGCATCCACAGTCTTTACAAGCTTTTCGGATCTGATGGCCCAGCAGTACTTGCAGAGAAACTACAGCAGCCCCGCCCAGAGATTCAGGCGTGAAATGTGCTCAAGGCCTGGTCCTTCTGAAAGACAGACCAGGTGGGCAGCAGACAGCACACTATGAGGCCGTGGACACAGAGCGGGATCCCTCATATGGACAGAATGCCTGAAACCTTGCCTTTTGCCAGTGTGTGTGTGCTCACTTAGTCATAGCCGGCCATTTGCAAGCCCGTGGCCATGCACTGTAGCCTGCCAGGCTCCTCTCCCCGTGGGATTTGCCAGGCGAGAATATTGCAGTGGGCTGCCACTTCCTTCTCCAGGGGGTCTTCCCGACTCAGGGATCGAACCCACATCTCCTGCTTTTCCTCGGGAGCAGGTGGATGTTTTCCCAGTGTGCACCTGGGCAGTGACAGGTCATTAAAGAAGTGGGTTAAAATCAGACTCTGCCCAAAGAGAGAGAATTGATGAGACTGCTCCCTCCTTGGGGCACTTGTTCAGTTGCTAAGTCGTATGTGACTCTGCGACCCCATGGCCTGCAGCACACCAGACTTCCCTGCCCTTCACCATCTCCTGGAGTTTGCTCAAGCTCATAATCATTGAGTCCATGATGGCGTCCAGCCACCTCATCCTCCCTCGTCCCCTTCTCCTCCCGCCTTCAGTCTTTCCCAGCATCAGGGTCTTTCCAGTGAGTCAGCTCTTCGCATCAGGTGGCCTAAGTATTGGAGCTTCTGCCGGGAGCCAGGGTGAGGAACTCCGCCCATGGCAAAGGTCATGAGGAAGGGGGCTTGGCATATGCAATGGCGTGATCAAGCCTCAGGAAACCTCCTGTTCCCGAGCATCTACCCCCAAAGCCAGAGTCTACCTAGAAATTATTAGTATAGTGGGTTGGTTAGGAATTATATTGGTGAAGGGTTTTTCATTTGTGCCAATAATTACTGCTAATTCCCTGCCCTGGGTGTGACAAGGGTGTCTCAGGTCAAACCTCTCTGCTGACAAACTAGCCTGTGTGACAGGATTATCCATACTCCATGATCGTTTCATGATTGCTTACTACCTCTCAACCATAAACAGCACAGAGAGTTTTGGAGTATTTTGAGAGTCTTAATTAGCATAGGGCTTTTCTCATTGTTGAGTCAATGATTGCCGCCAGGCCTCCATATCCTTAAGCACCTGGGAATATATTAATCAATGTTTTTGGAATATAGAAAAGGAAATATAGTAGTTTTTGATGTTAGCAATACTAGACTTTTTGAGTTAATGAATTTTCTCTTTTGTAATAAATAACTGTACTTTGTTATAAATCACTGTGTCCTTGCTATGTAAAAATGTAACTTTATCACTATCTTAAGACTAAATAGATCTTAAGGGGAACATTGGTGAAGGGTTTTCATTTGTTGGGCGGATGTTTGCTGCTAAATCTCCATATTCCCTGCCCTTATAATGAATATAACTAGCATACAGGAGAAATAAGTATTAACCTTTAAGATTAATCATGTTAACCTTGGGTTAAATAAATTCCTTTCTTGATTGTAACTCACTAACACCCTCACCCTATATGAATGCAACTTTATTTGGAGGGTGGTGCTTGGTTTAAGAAAAAACATCCTTGGAAAAAATAAGTTTTTTGGTTATCAGAAAGAAAGGGTCGTAAATGTCAGCAGGCCTCATGGCCAGAAGATGATGTAAAACCCCTAAGACCTTTTTTTATGTAAAGCACCTGATTTTGATAAAGGTCAGGACTGCTGACCCCTGCGTGACTCTGTATTCATCCCTATGTGTAACAAAAGGTGTATCAGCAAATCCAAAAATAAAGAAATGGGATCAGTTTCCGGAAAGACTGATTCCCCAGTGTCGCTTCTTTCTTGCTCCCGTTTTTCTGGCTGAATTAATGTGGGTACTCACCAAGCCTGCTAATTTTGCCTGGGCTTCTGGGATCGGACCAGGGAGGCCTCAGTGCCTCCTCTCCTTCGGGAGAATGGAAGGACGCCTGCGGCCTACGTAGGTGGTGATTGGTATTCCACATAAACCAAGTTATTCAGCCTCTTTTTCTCCACTAATATTTCCTACTACACTGTCCGTTTCTAATCTCTCTCTATATCCGTAATTAAACATGGATTTTTCCAAGGACGCCGAAGCCGTCCCTACCTTCGAATCACCCTGGATCCACCGGGGCTGGACCCCGACAAGCTTCAGCTTCAGCTTCAGCATCAGTCCCTCCCATGAATATTCAGGGTTGATTTCCTTTAGGATTGACTGGTTGGCTCTCCTTGCAGTCCAAGGGACTCTCAAGAGTCTTCTCCAGCACCACAGTTCAGAAGCGCCACATGGATTCAGACCCCAGGCTCCTCCATGTCTTCTCTTTCGGGACAGTTTGGGAAGGACCCTGAGCTCCACCCGAGCAGGACAGCCCTCTCCCACCACGCTCCCTGCTCCTAGATTTACTGCAAAGACCTCAGCTTCCTTGAGCGCTTTTGGGGACCTGGGCAAACATCCTGCCTTCTTTCCGGCTAGCAGAGGTTCAGGCGCCGACACCGGAACACGTTTCTCTGGGGGGATCACCCGGCTCTCCTTCCAGATGCATAGGGACCACGTGCGAGACAGGACTCCTCACCCCACCGGCTCTCCTTCCCTATGGCGACCCCGGCCTGCCAGAGGGGTGACCCAGGGTCCTCAGGGCCCGCCTGATGTCGACCTTCCGGTGCCCCTGCCAGAATTCCTAGGAAACTCCAGCGTGAATCGACTGCCTCCACGGTCACAGTTAAGATAACTGACTCCAAGGGGAAGACAGAGAGGCGCAGCCAGGCACTGCCCTCCTCCCAGGAGATATTAATCTACCCCACAGCCCGCAGGCCGGGAGCCCTTCCCGAGCTGTGCCAGGCAGCCAGGCGGACTTCCCACCCTGAGGGCCTGTGGCCTCGGCACAGGAAGGCCAGGCCCACTCCACGTCACACCACACAAGCTGGGGGCTCCCCCACGAAGCTCCTCTAGGGCTCGTGGGCCGGCCTAGACATCCTAAAGTTCATCAGGAATAAAGAACCACTCTCGACACCACAACCTTCACCGACTCACACATGAGCTAGGAAATTATTACGAGGAGTAATTGCTACCGTCCACGGTTCTCAGAGGAACGGAGAGGCAGAGCGAAACAGAAAGGCGCCCGGCAGTGAGGGGGCCCCGTGTGCACCGCAGGCCCTCCCCGCCTTCTGGGCGACTCCTGCACACGTTCCTCTGTCTCCTCTAGACACTTCCCTGAGGGCGGGACGTGGGAAGGAGCCCCTCTCCCGGCTGACCTCGGCCACCTGGGCAGCGGTGAAACCCTTTGGCTCCCAGGAGGACCATGGCCAGGACCGAGGAGAGGCTCACGGGAGAGAGAAGCACGTTGCCTGAAGGGCTGTCTTCACACAGGGCCTTTGAAAGGCGGAGAGCGAAGGTGCCATTTGCTTCACAGAGTCATCTGTGAAGCTAGGTTTGAGTGAGGCCCTCAGTAACTCTGAATGCCGTCCACCTGACGCAGGACACTGTCCTTTCAGGGTAGAGCATAAAATAGTCTACGGAGCAAGATCCGTGTATGGGTGCTTTCCGTCCTAATAGAAAGTCCACGGTTAAGGTCGCTAACTACGTGTGGTCCTGGCAGCAGGTCAAGAGGCTGGGAGCCTCGGGGAATGAACAGCAATGGCTAACGGGGGCGCCCACCTCCCCCCCAAACACTGCTGGGCTCCTGGGAGCAGTGAAGTCCAGTCCTTTCCCATCTGAGAAGGAGGAGGACAGGGCCAGAGGGGAGGAGGGGAGAGACCCCTCGTGAGAGCCTTGTCGGCCCTCTGCCGGGTCCCCACAAGGCCCCGTGTATCGTTGCACATACTCCTGAGGAACCCCTGGGAGATGTTCAGTTATGAAGCAGACCAGGTCTCCCCATTTCCCAGCTGATAGCTGAGAAATGTTTGAGAAGCTGAACTGGAGCCAGACAGGCTGGAATCCGGGAGGAAATGGGCTGTGAAGCGAGGAATTTCCACCTACAGCGGCTGCTCCGTGCCAGCCGGGCCTCGGGTCCTGATGGTCAGCAAGTGCCCCTGAACCCTGGCCCAGCTCAGAGCGCCTGCCCTCCGCTCCCCAGCCCTCAGGGACCCTCGGACACGGGACGTGGGGCCCAAGCTCTGTGCTTTTCTTTAAATTTTTCAGTACAATTTTTAACAGAAACAGGATTTGAAGGCTCCCTCCTTCCTTCCCTCAACAGCCACGAGCGGACACGGAACCTGACATTGGAAACCAGGTCCCGAGGGACACAGGAGAGGAAAGGACTAAAGACAGGTGTTCAGGAGAGGACCGTCAGGGTGACGGGGTGCAGCCAGGGCGAGCACTGAGGCCGTGGGAGAGGCAGGGGAGGTCAGAGGGCGTCAGGCAGGCCGGCGCGGTGGCCCCGGTCCTCCTGAAACCGGACATGGACCGGACATGGCACGGCCATCAGCCCCCAGCCCACCTGTGGCCGTCTTTCCTTGGTAACGAGACCCTCACTCACACCACGGCTATCCTCAGGCCCTGAGGGGGCCCTGTATCCTCCCGGCCCAATCCAGCCCCCCACAGCCACCACCAAGCCTTGCCTCCTGTCCCCTTAAGGCTCTCCCGCCAGGCTGGCCCTGACCCCACGTCTATTCTGGCCCGCATTCTCCCTGCTGCCGCTTGGAGCCTGAGAACAGGAGTGTCCCCACTCCCCACCTCCCGCCACTGAGGCAGGCGGAGGCACCCTGCTCTTGCCTGGCCCAGCCCTGGGGCTCAAACACACCTGGCCGACAGGGCTCATCCTCCTGCCAGACCTGAGAACCCCTTCAGCCCCTCCGAGGTGCTGGGACCTCTGAAAGCTCCTCTTACCCAGCTCCCCATCCTTCAACTAGGCAGTCACCCTTCTGCCTCCAGATGGCAGTGCAGCGGCTTCTGGGTCCCCACCTTCTAGAGGCGCCCTGAGCCCAAGTGCCCCGCCAGCACTCCCCTTCAGCTCTCTCTCGCACACGGGAGGGGCTCCTCAGCTCCAGAGGCTGACAGCTCCCAGCATGGAGTGGCCTCTGGTCCAGGAGGCCCTGCGAACAGAACCTGAACGGCAGGGCCGCCTCCAACCCCGCCCCGCCCACAACTTGAGGTTCAGCCCACTGCCCTGGGAGCTCGGAATCTGGACAGACCCAGGCCTCCGGGATGCTGAGGGTTGGGCTGGCGGTCAGGGTGGGGATTGTGGGGGTCGGGGGGTGGGTAAGGGTCGGGGGCAGTGGGGGTCAGGGTGGGCGCGTGAAGTGCGGGGCAGTCGGCTCCCCTGCTCCCTGCAGCCCGGCCCTCAAGTGTTTTAGCTTCTGTAAAGAAACAGGAGGTGGCCGGGAGGAGGAGCCCCGAGCCCAGGAAGGTGTCCCACAATATGGCAACACGGAATGAAAGAGCAGGCTGATGGTTAAAAATGAACGTTGATTAACCAGGAGATTCCTGGATCACGAGGCTGACCCAGCACCACCCCCAGTGAGGTCAAGCCCCCGAAATGGCACCAGGAGCTGAGATGAAGGATGTGTGAGTCACAGAGGCGCCCTTGCTCTGCAGCCCAGTCACAGGGCTGGGACCCCTCCTCCCGCTCACTAATCTCACCCCACAGCCACCCTGCGTGTCACGTGGCAGAAAGCGGGACTTCAAGTATGGCTGTACGGAGGGTTTTTTCCAGACCAAGGAATTTTGTGAAAACTACACAGATTGAAAGCTTCAGTTTCATAAAGAGGTTTCTCTCTAAAAGCCCTGTTCAGTCCTAATGTGAATTTATGACACAGAGGAAAGGACCAGGTTGGACCTAAAGAGACACTCAAGAAGAAGTCAAATGATAGGGGTAAGATTCCCTGAGACTCAGAACTGAAGCAACCGCGGTGTGCCTCAGAAAGGGGTAAGAGGTCCTGGGTGGGGCGGCGAGGGTGGCGGTGACCTGCCGAGGAATGGAGAGCTGGGAAGGGAGGACCCGGGGTGGTCCCCCCACAGGACAGCGGGAACAGGGAGTCGGGGGGACACATAGGCTGGGGTACAAGGGGTGGGCGTATGACGTGACACCAAGGAGGGGGGCCTCAGAAACAAGAAAGGAGCAGACATAATTCACAAGCAATATTCAAATTCAAAATCAGAGTTTCAGACGTGTATCTCTCAGCCCGCGTTTAAGACATGTGCGAGTGTTGCTTGTATTTCCTTCTCATGAATGTCTGAACTTGACTTCCTGACAGCAGTTACACCTATTAGCTCCACAGAGTTGGTGGGCAGTTTCCAGAAGACAGTGCATGTCACATTTGTTAACTTCAGTGAGAAGTGATGGGAAGCTTGGTACACATCTGTCTCCACCACTGTTGACGGGAAATACCGCCACTGACTTTGCACGTCACCCACTAGGCCCCCAAAGAGAACCCTCCAGACACACCGCTGTGCTGGAGATGTGGTGGGTTCCAACGTGAAAGGGGCCCGACTATGTGTCCAGGCAGCATTGCTCACAGGCAGCACCGCTGACAAGTGGGGTCAGATGACCATTCCTGACGTGGCTCCTGTGCCCCTCCACTAGAAGCCAGCTGCGCCTCCCTCCATTAGGACAACAGAAACGCCTCCGGGCGTGCCACCTGTCTTCAAGGGGGACAGTGCCCACCAGCTGATAATGATGTCACAGACTCATTCAGCCCAGGAGGGCATAAACCACAATAACCGGAGGAAGACAGGAAAAATCTCTTTAGGCTGAATCTAACCTGGCCTGGGGAATACAGGGAAGGGCATATATAGAAATGAAAGTGAAAATGCTTCACCAGCAATTTCACAGAATTTTCCAGACCCAGCGGAGACTTTGTCACGATGAGAGTTTAGGTATTTCCTGTATCCCCTGCCACCCCGACCCCCAGCCCTGCCAGAGATTACCTGCTCCATGAGCAGAACCAGGACCCCGGGGAAGCCCAGCTGGGATCCCTGGACGCATCTCAGGCGAACGTGCACACACCCTGGCGCTAAGTGCTGTGGCTGATCACATTACATGTGAATCACATACATGATATGGAGCGTATGTTAATGTCCTGCGTACGGCGAGGTTCCAGGACACATTCACCATGAGTCTGTGGTGATCGGATATCGGAAACCAAGACACCTGTTTACTCACCTGTTTACTCAGCCAGTCCTGGTTACTGGGGCTGATAACCGGTGACTCTGGGCAACAGGCCCCGGTGGGCGAGAGCCCCGTTCCCTGGGCACCCGCCGCCAACACTTCTCTGAGATGGAACCACGCACACTCAGCTCTCAGAGCCTCAGAGCCGCACGCCGGGGGCAGGGCAAGTGTGACCCAGCTCTAAGCAGGGGAGATGTGGCTGAGGAATAGGGTAGTCTGAGCCGAGAACTGCAGAGAGCCCCCGACTACTGCTGGCCCACCTTCAGGTTGCTGTCTGCACCACCATCCAAAACAGAGTTCCGCAGAAAAACATGCAATTCTTGGCAAAGAAGAGCCACATTTAAGTCCCCATGTCCTGAATTGGTTTGCCAGAAGTTTTACCTTCATTTTCCATTCAAAGGATTCCTTAACAAAAGAAACCCCTTGTTCAGTTCATTTCAGCCGCTCAGTCATGTCCAAGTCTTTGTGACCCCATGGAGTGCAGCATGCCAGGCCTCCCTGTCCATCGTGAACTCCCGAGTCTGCTCAAACTCATCGAGTCGGTGATGCCATGCAACCATCTCATCCTCTGTCACCCCCTTCTCCTCCAGCCCTCAATGTTTCCCAGCATCAGGGTCTTGTCCAATGAGTCAGGTGTTTGCATCTGGTGGCGAAAGTATTGGAGCTTCAGCTTCAACATCAGTCCTTCCAATATTCAGGACTGATTTCCTTTAGGATCGACTGGTTTGATTTCCTCGTAGTCATAGGGACTGTCGAGAGTCTCTCCAACCCCACAGTTCAGAAGCGTCAATCCTTTGACGCTCAGTCCTCTTTATGATCCAACTCTCACAGCCGTACATGACTATGCAAAAAATCATAGCTTTCCCTGGATGAACCTTTGTCAGTAAAGAAATGTCTCTGCTTTTTAATATGCTGTCTAGGTCGGTCATAAGTTGTCATCCAAGGAGCAAGCATCTTTAATTTCACAGCTGCAGTCACCATCTGCAGTGATTTTCGAGCCCAGGGAAATGAAGTCTCTCACTGCTTCCATTGTTTTCCCATCTATTTGCCGGGAAGTGATGGGACCAGACGCCATGACCTTCCCTTTTTGAATGTTGAGTTTTCAGCCAACTTTCTCCTTCCTCTCTTTCACTTTCATCAAAGGCTCTTTAGTTCCTCCTCGCTTTCTGCCATAAAGGTGGTGTCATCTGCGTATCTGAGGTTATTGGTGTTTCTCCCGGCAGTCCTGATTCCAGCTTGTTACACACTAATATAGAGGTTTCATTGTCGATAGCTCCCTGAACTTAATTTCAGCATGCAGGTCTCAAAAGAAAAGAAATAGAAACAACAGAGAGAAGTAAGAGCACACACATCACCCAGGTGGGTTCCCAGCCGACACCCAGACTTTTCCATCCCTGGGAAATCCTGAAGAGTCAGTCTGGCCCCCAGCTGGGAAAGGATGCCGGGCTGTGTGCCCACCCCAAGGGTGCGACGTCCCACTGCGGTCATGGGGGCTGCGGTTAATAACCCCAGGCTGCACACTGACATCAGCATCGGCTCTGTGAACAAACGCAGCTCCGGTTTCTTCCTTCAACTGTTACAATGCTGTTTGTGTCACCTTGTGAGTCAGAAGGTTCCTTAGACTGGGGCCTAATATCAGGAGCTAAGAAATTCCAAGCCCACTGCTTTCGTACCTAAAGTGCCCCTTACTTGCTGGTAATGATTGTCATGCTTGCAGGCAGGTATGAGGTACAGGCAGGGTCCAGGGTCTGAAGTCGGTCAGAGGTATGCTGCCCTTTTTCTGAAGCGTGACCCAGGCTACCTCCACTTTCATTTCCCTAAAGTGTCAAACTCGGGAGATCGAGGAAGACAGGGAGTGCAGATTTTGGCAAGAATGTAGGTTGGATCACACAGGATTTGTCCTTTTGTGACTGGTGTGTTTCACTTGGCGTCCTATCCTCAAGGGTCATCCACGTCAGAGCCTGTGTCCCACTTACCTTCCTCTTTTAAAGGCTGGATGTGTCTCTGTTGTGTGTAGAGACTACACTTTGTTACCATTTGTCTCTGCACGGACATGTGGGAGGCTTGCACTCTTGGTTGTTGTGAATAATTTTGCTAAACACACGGGGCTGCAAGTGTGTGTCTGAGACGCTGCTCTCAGTTCTTCTGGGCCACAGACAGAAGTGGAACTGTGCCTCATGCGGGCCTTCTGTGTGGAGGATTTGAGGAATGGCCATTTTGTTTCAGACCCATTTTCATAAGCAGATGGATCATCATGGGATCTTTCTTCCAGATTGCCAGTGGATGGCAAAGTGCTTGGATCTGAGGTTGTGAGACCACGCCATGAAGCCGGGGAAGGGCTGTCTGTGCCTCTGTGGGCACCTTGGGACAAAAGCAGGGCTGGGTGGGTAAGGTGGGGATGGGGTTGTGACGGTGTCAACCAGCAGCTCTGTTGCTCGAGGATTTATTTCACTTGCTTTGCACAGTCGCTAATTTGTGTCCAACACTGAGGCCCCGGGGACTGTAGCCCTCCAGGCTCCTCTGTCCACAGGGTTTCCCAGGCAAGAATCCTGGATAGGTAACCATTTCCTCCTCCAGGGGATCTTCCCGACCCAGGGATCTTCCCGACCCAGGGATCACCCTTCATCTGCTGCACTGGCAGGCGGATTCTTCACCCGGGAAGCCCAAGGAGCACTGTGGGTGAGCCAAAGGCCAGAGGGACATTGACTTGAGGACGCTGGCTCGGAAGAGGAGGATAACTATTCCTTCCCAGGAGGGTGGAACATGCCACCTGCACCTGTGACCTCAGATAACCAAGGAATGTTGCAAGTACAGGCAGAGCAAGCTGCCAGGACCGTCAGGCCCTCCTTCCGGGAGGCTGAGAGTGAGGAGTGGGACTACAGGGCTGGGCAGTGCAGGCACTAAGCAGACAGCCACCACTTTCCGGCGGTTTCTGAGGTTTGAACACAGAGAGAGGAAGGGAGGGGAGCCTGTGCCTGCTGCAGGTGGGGGAAGGGAAGACCTCTGTGCAGCTGAGTCCACAGGCCTCTGGAGGAAAGCGCCTCCTCCTTAGGGGACCTCAGTCACTGTCAGCTGACTAGACCAGGCCCCCCCACGTGCTGGCGGCCAGTCTGCCTTACTCAGAGTCGACTCATTTATTCCTCATCTCCTGTAAAAACTACCTTCATGGCAACATCTCGATGGGTGTTAGACCAGTTAACTGGTCCTCTGAGCCAGTCAAGACGACACACAAAATTGACTGTCACACTGGGCTACCTCGTTTTTCCGGTGGTCATGTATGGATGGGAGAGCTGGACATAAAGAAAGCTGAGCACCGAATAGTGATGCTTTTGAACTGTGGTGTTGGAGAAGACTCTTGAGAGTCCCTTGGACTGCAAGGAGATCCAACCATTCCATCCTAAAGGAAATCAGTCCTGAATGTTCATGGGAAGGACTGATGCTGAAGCTGAAACTCTAATACTTTGGCCACTTGATGCAAAGATCTGACTCACTGGAAAAGACCCTGATGCTGGGAGAGATCAAAGGCAGGAGGGGAAGGGACGGCACAGGTGAGATGCTTGGATGGCATCACCGACTCAATGGACATGAGTTTAAGTAAGCTCCAGGAGTTGGTGATGGACAGGGAGGCCTGGCCTGCTGCAGTCCATGGGCTTGTAAAGAATCAGACACGACTGAGCAACTGAAATGAACTGAACTGGGCTACTTCTTTCTGTCATGGAAACACATGCTGTGTGGAGTTCAAAAGCCAAATATGGAAATATCCCGACCAAAATGTCTATATATTTTAATGTGAAAGATTGGATTGAGAAGATCTTCCATTTCTCAGGATTTGCTTTGAGCTTACCTGGTACTCAGCATCTGAAAAAAGACTATTTTTCTCCATAAAAAATTCTGTAGTCCACGGCAAGACTGGCTCCGTAATTCGCAGGGCTGGTGCAAAATGAGAATGCAGGACCCTCTGCTCAAAAGCTATAAAGACTCTGAAGACAATGAAAGCAGAGCACTGAGCTGGGGGTCCTTCTGGGGGGCCCAGGGAGGCCCACCGGCCACCCCTCCTTGAAGCCAGAGCTGGTCACAGACAAGATCAACCGGGAGGACGGTAAGTGACGGCGAGCGTGGCTCGGTCACGTCTGACTCTCTGCGACCCCGAGTTTGTGGGATTCTCCAGGCCGGAATCCTGGAGTGGGGAGCCAGTATCTCCCGGGGACCTTCCCAACCCAGGGATCGAAGCCCGGTCTCCTGCACTGCAGGCGACTCTTCCCGGTCTGAGCCACCAGGGAAGGACTATGACGAGGACAGGAATTCCGAGTTTATTGATGACAAACGCACGGGAGATTATAAGGCAATTCTATTGAAAAATTTTAATAAGATCATATTGAAAAATCTAGTTTGAGGAAACTGCCCAACATGTAGCGCAGTAGGTCCAGCTAAGAGAGAGACGGGCAGAGGCCAAGCTGCATGACAGGTTCTGTAACACCTGGGACCACCACGTCCACCGTCACAGGTCCCTGCTGACCTGTGGCCTGATGGGGACGAAGGAGAGACGCCTCTGACCCTGGCTGGACAGACAGCTCACTTCAGGCGACAGTGGGCACAGGCTGGGGGAGGGCGGGCGCTGACGCCACTGGCCCCACTGCCCGCTCCCAAGGGCAGCGTCTCTGCAGCCTGTCTCTCCTCACGGCTCAGGTGCTGACTTGGGCACAGCAGAGACAGCGGACTAGAGACAGGCTGAGAATGTGGGTCACACCATCAGGTTAGAGGGAGCCCAGCTCCTGATGACGCCACAGGGAGGCCAGTGGACCCCGCACCACCCTCCACCCGAACCTCAGCATCGGCTAGGCACGGGCCCCACGTCTAGGCAGGGAACACGGGCGGCTGCAGAAAGCTTCGTGCGGTATAGTCGCTCATTCGTGTCTGACTCTTTGCGATTCCATGGCCTATAGCACGCCAGGCCTCCCAGTCCATCACCAACTCCCGGAGTTACTCTAACTCATGTCCATCGAGTCGGTGATGGCATCCAACCTTCTTATCCTCTCTCATCCCCTCCTCCTCCCGACTCCAATCTTTCCCAGCATCAGGGTCTTTTCAAGTGAGTCAGCCCTTCGCATCAGGGGCCAAAGTATTGCAGTTTCACGTTTAGCATCAGTCCTTCCACTGAACCTTCAGGACTGATTTCCTTTAGGATGGACTGGTTGAAACCGTAGCCACCTCTTTCTCTCCAGAACCAGCGGCACAATGGAAAGTCACCCGGCGTGCATCCATGACGTGGTCTGAAATGCCCCCACCTCGTGAACAGGACCTGTCTGGTCATCTCTGACCCCGGGGGCAACTGAACATGCTCAGAGAGTGTGGACGGTCAAGCACTTGAACAGGCCTCTGACCACAGACCCTCCAATGCAGACACAGTGGCTCGGGGATGGACTTCTCCCGGTCTGGGTCCACGGCCCTCCCCTCTTCTCCTGGTTTATGGAGGGCTCACGTTCGGGGGTCTCTGAGGCCCACTCCCCTTCCCCGTGGCTGCCGTAGCCTCTGCTTCTTTCTGGTCTCAGGAGCAGGGCCACTGAGCAGAGGAGACAGGGAAGCCCACTCATCCTTCCAGGCCCAGAGCAGAGCGCGCTCCCCGAGGACCTGGACGGGGCGGGCGGAGGGAGGACCCAGAGAGAAGGAGCCAGTGCTCCCCACCGGCAGGACCACCGAGCGCCCGTCTCCAATGGCAGGTGCAGTTCCAAGAAGGCAGGGGACACAAAAACATACACACACAGACACACAGACACAAACACAGACACACAGAGACACAGACACACAGAGACGGACACACACAGAGACACAGACACACAGACACACACACAGAGACACACACACAGAGACACACACACACAAACCCCCCTACACACACACACAGGTGCACACACACACACACATACAAACACAGACACACACACACAGACACACACACACACAAACACAGACACAAGAGACACAGACACAGACACACACACAGACACACACACAGGTGCACACACACACACATACACACACACAAGACACACAGACACACAGAGACACACAGACACACACAGAGACACACACACAGATACACAGACACACAGAGACACACACAGACACACACAGATACACACACACACACAAAGACACAGGCACACACACACAGTCACACAGACACACAGACAGAGACACAAAGGTACACACAGACACACAAAGACACAGACACACACACACAGGCACACAGACACACACACACAAAGATACAGACACACACACAGACACAGAGATACACAGAGACACACAGACACACACACACATGCAGACACACACACAGGCGGGTCCCAATCAGCCTTTTATTTCTGGACCTTCACCAAGGTCACATGGGTTCCAGGCTCTTCGCAGAGATCGGGGAGAGCCATGAGGAGCACCGGGGGCCCCCACACCTCGTCACGGCGAGCAGAAGCGGCCGCAGAACAGGATGGCCCCGGTGTTGCCGTGCTGGATGAAGAAGAGGAAGGGGCGGTCGGCACAGAACTGGGGCCCAGCGCTGAGGGAGCGCGTCATGACCACCGCCCCTGTGGCAGCCGCGGCCTCCGTGCCCTCCTCGGTGACCTCCACGAAGGACTTGTGCACGACCTTGGACAGGTGCAGGCCTTGCCGGGACGACATCCCGCTGAAGTCAGCCTGGGCTTCCTCGAAGGCATCGGTCATGCCCAGTTCTTGGAGTAACTCTTCCATATCGTAACTCTCCTCCAGAGTGAACCGGGGAAGAAACACGTCCACCTCCTTCTCTTCCATGAGAGCCGGCTTCGTCCACGCGACGAATTTCTCGTAGGTCAGGGCCTTTTCCACCTGGAGGAGAAGGTAGAAGATCTCAGGGTCTGCAGCAGCCCCGCCCCAGAATAGTCCGCTGTGACCCACACAACGTGCACTGCGAGCCAGGGGCGGCCTGCCGGCTGCACACGAGTTCCCGGAGCCCAGTGCCCAGCAGGGATGCGGACCAGACCCGAGCCCCAGGCCACGGCTGCCTGGTTACCCTTCTCAAGTCAGTGCTTTCACTGGGCAGCAGGATGACCATGTTCAGCTCTTGGCTGACGTAGGGAAGCACCAGAATCTGGGTGCTTATTACTCTAATGTAGGTCATTTTACAGGTGGACTTCTTGAACATCATTTGCACAGGTTTCTCCACGTTCTATAAAGGAAATGGATAAATGTTAACTTGAAACAAGACCCGGGGACACATGGGACGAGTCATCAGAGCCGGCCCCCTGGGCCCACACACTCTGTCTTGTCTCCAGACCCCCCTCAGCTCCGCCTCGTCAGTTTGTCTGCACGGCTCCAGCTCCCACCCCTGGTTCCCGGCGCTCAGGCCTCAGGCTGCTGTTCTCCTGCTGACCCAGGAAGGGTCCACTCGGACGTTCCCGGCAGGACCTCGCCCCTGGCGCCTACCTGCCTGACATCTCATCTGGACGCAAAGGAGCCTGCAGCTCGGCTCGCACACTGGTGGCTTGTGTCCCCTCTGCCTGCTCCATCTGTACGTTCCCACCTCTGCTCATGGCGACACCACTCATCCCGCCGTCAAACCCTGCCATGTCCTGGGCACCTGGCCTTCCCGCCCACAGCTGACCCATGAACAACCATGTGGGCTCTGGTTTTAAAGACAACAGCACTGCCTGGTGGCTCAGGGGCAAATAATCCGCCTTCCAATGCAGGAGACACAGGCTCCAGCCCTGGTCTGGGAAGACCCCACAGCCCAGGGGCTTCTAAGCCCACGGGCCACAGCTACTGAGCCTGGGCTGAGAGCCCGGGAGCCGCAGCTCCTGCGGTCATGGGCCTGGAGCCCGAGCTCCGCACCAGGAGAAGCACCAGCACGAGAAGCCCGAGCCCCGAGCCCAGAGGGCCTCTGCCTCGGCAGCGGCAGGAAAGGCTGAGCGGCAAGGAGCCCCGCACAGCCGAGTAAATAGACACAAGGATCAGAAAACCACAAGGCAATCTCACTTGTGCTTCCTACCCCCGCCACTCTCAGCCCAGCCACCGTCCTCAGGAAAACTTCCAAGTAACCTCCCGGGTCCTGCACACGGGCCCGAGGGGCTCTGGGGCATCAGAGCCACTGTGAGAGGCCACGGGCTCTGTGAGAGTCAGAGGAGGGACACAGGAACCAGGAACCCGGGTCGTGGAGACCGCTAGGGAGGCTCCTGGACGCCCTGCAGAGAAAGGCGTCTGTGTAGGTAGCTCCTGACGGGAGGCGTCAGATGGTAGGATCCAGGCCCATGAGCATCACAGCCACAGTCTGAAGTTTAAACTGGGTCTCGGGGGCTCTAGCAGGCCCAGAGAGCTGCGAGCTGCCCCGTGGGATGTGTAATACAAGACGGTACACCCGCCGCACGGACCGCCCCTGATGACACAGCAGAGGAGGAGCGGGGGAGAGGAAGCCAGGGTTTGCCCGGATCCACATCTGGGCCGCCAAGGCCACACGAGGCTCACGTTCCTGAAGGTCAGCCTCCTGGCACGATCCATAAACAAAGGGGACCCCAGGGACCATTTCCAAAACCTCCTTCGCTTTATGAAACATTCTTGTTCACCTTGCTGACTCTGAATGGCTTTTCCTGCGTGAACTCTTTGTTAAACTGTTCATCCCAGTTTCCTTTGAAGTAGATGGCATTCACGAGAACCAGACGTGTCATGGGGTTAAGTGAATTTTCAGGGAGTAAGTCTCTAATTTTACCTGCACGGAAGATTTAAAGGACCAGTTAGCTAACAGGGTTTCCTGGTGAGGTGCTGGGCAGGGTAGTTACTGGCCCGTCCCCTGGAGGAGTCAGTGCCCAGACCAGAGGGTTCACTGTCCCCCAGACAACCACGTACAGCGAGTTGTCTGTTTACTCGATAAGTTGGGTCCCACTCTTTGTGACCCCATGGACTGTAGCCCACCAGGCTCCTGCATCCATGGGGTTCCCCAGGCAAGAATACGGGAGCAGGTTGCCATTTCCTCCTCCAGGGGATCTTTCTGACCCAGGGATCCAACCCGCCTATCCTGCTTTGGCAGGTGATTCTTTGCCATCTGAGCCACCAGGGAAACCCATGCAGGGAGCCTGGCCTGAAAGCAAAATCAGGGAGAAAAGCCTTCAAGTCTCTGCTCAGAAAGATACCATGAGTTGCATAAAACACATAAAATGAACAAATAATAAGGGCAGAATTATTCACAGGGACAGAAAAAGGAATGTTCAGTCTACAGCATGAGGGGACCCTCCTGAAGGGGAGAGGTTGAAGCCAGTGTGGAGAGCACGGAAACGAAGAAGCGCAGGTGGCCCAGGGCCTGACCGCGTGTCCTGCAGTGATGCTCAGCGACCCGCAGAGCACGCACTCTGCTGGACAGGCAGGGAGGTGGCGCCGCATCCAGAGTCTTCCTTCCACCCTTTGTGAAAAGGCAGACTATAGGAACATTAACTGCAACAGCCAAAAGTCAAAGTGTGATTGCTCTGGAAGAGGTGCACTGAATATTGATGAGGAGGGGGAAAGCTAGAGAAATTGATTGCTGATTAAATTTCAGAAGTGGATTTGAAAGTTCCAGGTCTTTAGAGAAAAAGCCATTTCTGTTTACATTCGATGGTCTTCAGAAGGAAGTGATGGAAAATAAGACCGATTCAAATACTGTGCAAACAGAAGTAGCGACACGTCCTCACCTTCTGTCTTTTCAGCTACCCAGGTGTTTATGCGCTTCCTGGACTCCTCCGAAGCGCTGACAAAGTCCAGCTCTTCCATCTCTGCTTGGTAGAACACGCGGCAGGCATATTTGAAAGACTAGGAGAGACGGAATGACAGAATCACATGGCTACAGAAAGAGAAAACGCCAACAGCTGACATCTTCACTACACATAACCTTGACACAGATCATTTGAAGGTTACTTGTACAATGTACAAACGAATGTGCGCAATTAACCTTCAATCCGTGTCTCAGTTTTCATCTACACTGAATAAATAACTGAGTAAAGCACAGGCTTCCCAGGTGGCACAGTGGAAAGAATCCGCCTGCAAATGTTGGAGACGAGGGTTTGATCTTTTTGTGGGAAGATCCCCTGGAGAAGGAAATGGTAACCCACTCCAGTATCCTTGCATGGACAATCCCATGGACAGAGGAGCCTGGTGGGCTACAGTCCCTGGGGTCGCAAAGAGTCAGACACAACTGAGCGACTAAGCAACAACAACACAGCCATTCAGGGCAACGTGGCCACACTGCCGCCAGCACGCGTTCCGGGCTTCCCTCCTGTGTGACCCTGGAAAGGCCGCTGCGTCTCTCTGGTTCCTTGCCCCCTGGAAGCAAGGACGCAGCAGTAGCTACGTCTCAGAGGTGCTCTGAGGACCGGGAGAATTGGCTCTGTCCGATGTCACGTGGCTGAGTTCTCCCCACACCGTGGACCCTGCATCTCGTGGTCCGGGTGCCTCATTTCATAGAACCCTCACGTCATTCAGGCTCTGCCAATCTACTGCTCCAGTCTTAATCGGGGCTTTGAAAAGATGTCAGCGTCTCAGTCTAAGAAAATAGTCTGGAAGCAAAGTGGTCACCTCCAAGTTGATACCTCATCATACCCTTGGTGATGTCAACAGCTTTTAAACACATCTGAAAACAAGGGCCTGCTTCTTAAATTACTGTTTAGTAATAATGACCAGTCAGAAACAAACTAAAGGAATATCTCATTATGCACTGCGATTGGTGTTGGATCCTTGGACACTCGATCACTGTGAAATAACTGACAAATATTTTGAATGTTTTATTTTATAGCCCATATCAAAATAACATTTTAAACATCAATGATTTTCTTCAAATATCCTCTAGAAAAGAAAGGAACTTAAGGAAAATGAGCCAATTCTTTGTGTTTATTGGGAATTTTTCTTTTTTGTATATCTAAGGGTTACACAAATATGACAGTACCAGGAGAAGGAAATGGCAGCCCACTCCAGGGTTCTTGCCTGGGACAGTCCATGGGCAGAGGAGCCTGGCAGGCTGCAGTCCACAGGCTTACATGCCTGAGCATGCGGGCATGAGGGTGGAGGGAGATGGGTTGGTAGCAATAAACTGGGAGAACTGAAAAAAGACAGCAATAAACGAGCATGCAGCTGAGACGGATCAAAACAAGTGAACCAGGTGGTAAAAAAAATTCACACCAAGCCGCACAAAGCGTACAAATATCTGACCTCATGCTGACTACATTCACTTTACACCACCTGTTTTAAAACAGTTAATTTAGAGTCTGAAACAACGTGAAAAATAATGAAAAAAGTTATATAACAGAATAAGATCGCTATCCTAAACATACAAAGAACTCAGTTTAAAAAAAAAAACACATAAATCCCAAAAGTAAAAGTACACAAAGGACACATAAATAGGCAATTTTCAGAAAAGATCCAAATGTTTCATCCACAAGCAAAGCTGCTGAGTCTCATGAACAATCAGAATGTTAAAGGCTCAGCACGTGTAGCGGTGAGAGAGGGTGGACTGCCCACCCGCTACCCTTCCTGAGGACGGGAAGGGCTGAAGCCAACGGGGCGGGAATGAGGCAGAATTCACTGAGATCTGAGAGCCTCCCTCTGTCCCTTCCTTCTAAAGTCCATCTGAGTAGCACGCACACACAGGACAGAACCATACACACACGGTCCCTGCCGGCTCCATCCAGGCTGGACCCCACCCCACACCCACCCAGGGGCTGGTGGCTGCGTCTCAGTACAGCCACTCCTGAGCATGCTGCCCACCACCTTGGGAGAGGGTGAGGCGGACACACACTGCTGCTGAGCCTGAAGCTCCGTCACTGTGGCCACCAGATACGAAGAGCCGACACGTCGGAAAAGACCCTGATGCTGGGAAAGATCGAAGGCAAAGGAGAAGGGGCCGACAGAGGATGAGGGGTTGGATGCATCACCAACTCAATGGACATGACTCTGGGCAAACTCTGGGACGTAGAGAGGACAGGGGAGCCTGGCCTGCTGCAGCCCACGGGCTCAGAAAGACTCGGACACAACTCAGCGACTGAACCACAACAGGCACAAAGGTAGTAAGATGCAAAGACTTTCTCCGTGTACAGGACCCAAGCCCTGATACGGGCCGTGGGGGCAGGGCGGGGACGAGAGTGGGAGGACTCTGGCCTTGTCTGCGTTTTCACATAACAAGAACACACTCAGAGATGACTTGAGGTGGGTATGAAAAAAACTGAAAACCATGGAAGCACTCTAATTAAATAGAACCAGAGTGAAATAGACAAAACTATTGACATGTATAAACCAATTGAACAAGTCTCACAATGCACAAAAAACTTCCAACGTGTGAAAAACAACACCAGAAATATTCTATTCGATCACTCCCCTGTTTGGGCCAAATCATCTGCAAGCGTGGTATGATCTGTGTTAGTTCTCCGACAATCAACTCATCGAAGCTTCAGGAACATGTGAACAGGGCTGTTACAGGGCTCCTCTTACAGGCAATGACCGAACGGTTCCAGGAAGCGACAGGTCGTGACTGGGGTCCCACATCCCGCCCACCGTGTGGGTCTCAGCCCACAAGGCCTCTCTGCACCACAAGGCCCGCCTCCCATCTACACAGGACTTCGGTCTCTATCTGCCTCCGGCAATCGGGAGTATGACTTACCAAGAGGAAATCGTAAGTCTTCTCTCCAAAAAGCCTGTTGGCGGTTCTGAGCAAGTACTGTGTGCCGGTCATATTAACTTCACTGAGAAGCTTCTCGAAAGCCTGGTGGACATCGTGATCTTCACCTCTGCACTTGCTTAGAGAAAGCGTCTGAAATCAAAAACAGATAAAACCCACCACTGCAGTACGCCCTGACTACAGGAAATGGACCCAACACTAAAGTCAGCCTAAGCACCGCACTGATCCTCACCGCAGCTTGAAGCAAGACTCACGCAAATAACGGCACAGTGGCTCTGGGAAGGCCCCCAGCCTGTCTCCCGCTTGGGCTCAGGCCGCGACGGCAGGCGAAAAAATGCCCCTGGACGAGTCCAGGGCCCTGTGCTCGCGGTCTGCCTTCAGACAGGACCGTGGACAGGCCTCCCGTCTCTGCACAAACAGGCCACGTCTTTGGGTCTGGACTGCCCTCGGGATGGGCTCCAACCAGCGGGAGACAGGAGAAGTGGCTCTTCCGGGCCCAGGCCTTCGTAGAGGCCTGGCACTTCCACGTTCCCAGTCTTGCCCCCTGCTGCCAGGGTGCAGAAATGCCCAGCCATCCTGCTGCGGCCTCATGACCACGCGGCAGAGCGGACACATGGAGGAGAGTGCCTAGCAGATCGGGGCCGCTCCTGGACCAGGAGGAGCCCAGTGGGCACCGTGCGGCCAGGCCGCAGAGTCCCAGGCACGTTCCCCGTCATTCCCAGTCGTGGGCGGTTTGTTCGGGAGCCACAGAGAGAAGGTCCAGACAGCTGTCTGGCGCGGATCCACAGTAACACAGGGCTAAAGCCTGGGCACGGGCTTTGCACCCAGCGGCCAGCCGAGGCCGGAGGGCCGGGGGCACCACTGCTGGAGGAGAGGAGGTCGGGTGGGAGCCCTGGAGAGAGGCCCGTGCAGGGCGGGAAGGCCGGCCCTCCCCCTGGAATCGGAATCTGCACAGGAGGTGCCCAGAGAGAGGGCGGCCCCTTCAGAGCCTGGGAGAGCGGGAGGGGAGACAGTGCCGAGCTCAAGAGGGGACTGCTCCCTTTTCAGCAGGACTTAAAGGGAATACGTGTGTCTCCCAGGTGGCGCAGTGGGAAAGGATCCACCTGCCGGGGCAGGAGACAAGACTCGCGGGTTCCATCCCTGGGTCGGGAAGATCCCCTGGAGCAGGACATGGCAACCCACGCCAGTGTTCTTTCTGGAGAACCCCATGGACCGAGGATTCTGGAGGGCTGCAGTCCACGGGGAAGCAAACAGTCAGAGATGACTGAGCAGGAGCACCCGCGTATTTGCATCCTGACACTTGCTGGGTGGAGGGGGCAAGTGTTTCTCACTCCCAGCCTCTCCAGC
The DNA here is from genome assembly GCF_032405125.1 of Capricornis sumatraensis. Classification (NCBI taxonomy): domain Eukaryota; kingdom Metazoa; phylum Chordata; class Mammalia; order Artiodactyla; family Bovidae; genus Capricornis; species Capricornis sumatraensis. The sequence goes on along the minus strand of NC_091090.1, from coordinate 53,937,548 downwards.
TGGCACAGGACCCTGAAAGTGATGGCCTTAGGGCAGAGGTCAAACTCACGGCCCCGGCTCCAGGGCGCGATCAGGACTCTGTTACACCTGGAGGCCCTCTGGACCCCAGGACCTTGGGAAGGGTAAGGGCACCCCACATGCGGGAAGACTGTGACCCCCAGGGAGCCAGAGGTCAGCGCTCCGCCGCCATTGTGGCCCAGGAGCTGACGTCCACACCCTGTGCCGCCAGCCCGGGCTGGCTCTGGGCGTCTTGGCAGGAAGGGCCTCGGCCAGCACGGCCTTGGGCAGCAGGTCTGAGCAGAGGCTCGATGAACGCTTGCTCGTTCAAGCCTGTCCTGCTGGAATCGGGTGCTGCGCTGTCAGGAGCCCCAGGCCACACACCAGAGAGACACTGGAAAGGGGCACAGCGACGGGGCAGACAAGGGAGTAGGCCTGGCTGTCGAGCAAGGCCTTAAGATTCGGATGGTGGACCCCGGCTCACCGACCAAAGAAAGAGCATCAGCCGCCGCCCACAACCGGCTTCCCGAACGTACCTCGCACATCTGGGCTGCGGTGTTGCCCTTTGCCCCCATGAGGACCATGGCCAGGGCAGAGGAGAGGCTGAGGGGTGAGATAAACACATTTTTCGAGTTGTCCGCACCCAGCTTTTTCAGAAGGGTCAAGGCAAAGGTGCCGTTTCCTTCTGACAGCGCATCCATGGTGGTGAGCCTGAAAGGACGGATTTAAAATCAGTGTCACGCAAATTCAGGGCACAGGTCGACCGCGTCTCTCTGCTCTTAACTGTGAGCACTGACGCGCTACCTCGCCAGCAAGCAGGCATTCGCACAGCACGCGGTTTCCTCGGGGCCCCTGCGGCCCCAGGCCCAGGGCCTGCTGATCCTGCTCCGGTCAAGGGCCTTGGGACGCCCCCACGTCCACCTCCAGGGCCCTGCCTCGGAGGTCGACAGCCCTGCCACGGAGGGCGTATGGTCTAGAACTGGACACTGTGGGAATGGGCTGGGGTGCACGAGGGTTCAGGGCCTTTCTGTGCGTGGTGGGAAGGGATGACAGCTGAGCCTGACACCGACCTGGGAGAGACAGAGCAGGTGAGCCCGAGGAAAGCGCCTGAAGCTGCAGGGCTGCAGGCTGGCCACCCCGCTCCAGGCCCTGCGTCAGCTCCCTGATTTCTGCTCCCTGCATGAGGACGGGGGCGCACAGGGTAATGTCTGCTCTTGATGGCGTGCAGGACAGCTCACCCAAAACCCTGCACTGCAGCACACTGATTGCTCTGAAGTAAAGACACTATGCCAAAGCCTTTGACTGTGTGGATCTCAATAAACTGTGGGAAATTCTGAGAGAGATGGGAATACCAGATCACTGACCTGCCTCTTGAGAAATCTGTATGCAGGTCAGGAAGCAAAAATTAGAATTGGACATGGAACAACAGACTGGTTCCAAATAGAAAAAGGAGTACGTCAAGGCTGTATATTGTCACCTTGCTTATTTAACTTCTATGCAGAGTACATCATGAGAAACTCTGGGCTGGAAGAAGCACAGGCTGGAATCAAGATTGCTGGGAGAAATAGCAATAACCTCAGATATGCAGATGACACCACCCTTATGGCAGAATGTGAGAGGAACTAAAAAGCCTCTTGATGAAAGTGAAGTGGAGAGTGAAAAAGTTGGCTTAAAGCTCAACATTCAGAAAACGAAGATCATAGCATCTGGTCCCATCACTTCATGGCAAATAGATGGGGAAACAGTGGAAACAGTGACAGACTTTATTTTTTTGTGCTCCAAAATCACTGCAGATGATGACTGCAGCCATGAAATTAAAAGACACTTACTCCTTGGAAGGAAAGTTATGACCAACCTAGACAGCATATTCAAAAGCAGAGACATTACTTTGCCAACTAAGGTCCGTCTAGTCAAGGCTATGGTTTTTCCTGTGGTCCTGTATGGATGTGAGAGTTGGACTGTGAAGAAAGCTGAGCGCCGAAGAATTGATGCTTTGAACTGTGGTGTTGGAGAAGACTCTTGAGAGTCCTTTGGACTGCAAGGAGATCCAACCAGTCCATTCTGAAGGAGATCAGCCCTGGGATCTCTTTGGAAGGAATGATGCTAAAGCTGAAACTCCTGTACTCTGGCCACCTCATGTGAAGAGTTGACTCATTGGAAAAGACTCTGATGCTGGGAGGGATTGGGGGCAGGAGGAGAAGGGGACGACCGAGGATGAGATGGCTGGATGGCTCACCGACTCGATGGACGTGAGTCTGAGTGAACTCCGGGAGCTGGAGATGGACAGAGGCCTGGCGTGTTGTGATTCACGGGGTCGCAAAGAGTCGGACACGACTGAGCGACTGAACTGAACTGAAAGAGACTTGAGAAACAGCTGGGGCAAAAAGCATACTCTTCTTCTGTTTCCCCTGGAGCTGGAAATAAATCTCCATGTAGAAATACCCTCCCTGTACCAGAAGGTAGAGAGACATCTTAACGGCCTAAGAGGGGAACAAAAGGCTGAAAAAGCTGTTCAAGAGACCAGCAAACCTGTTACTTCACGACCTTGCTGCCCCAGGCAAACCCCCTTGTCTGTCAAATCTTCACACACACAAAGCTGCCTGCCTGGTCACTCCTTGAGCCTTGTATCTTCGAGGTTCGCACAACATTCAGTGGGCTTGGTTTTCTGCTATCGATTTGTCTGAGGTCCATTTAATTATTCGACCAGCCAGGAAGAACATAGAGAAGAAGAAACACTATCCCTACACACATTCTCTTCCATCTTTAATATCCAGTTTCTTGCTCAGTAGCTGAGTCACGTCTGACTCTTTTGTGACTTCGGGGACTACAGCCTACCTGGCCCCTCTGTCCATGGATTTTCCAGGCAAGAAACTGGAGTGGGTTGCCATTTCCTCCTCCAGGGGATCTTTCTGACCCAGGGATGAACCCGAGGCTCCTGCCTTGCAGAAGGATTCTTTCCACTGAGCCCCCAGGACAGGCCTTAGTATCCAATAGCTTAACACTAATACAGAGAAAACCAGAAGGTCACTGGTCTTCAAAGGCCACAGCGAAGCTGGTAATAGTTCTTTTTCTGCACTGACAACACTTGCTGATGGTCATTAAAGGTGAGAGCATACCCACTCCCTGTAAAATCACTAAACTGAAAAGGAAGGAATGAAGAGGTGAATCCCAGAGGTTTGTTCAGGATACTCTGACCGCAGAAAATACATGAATCGTGAGATAAGTGAACAGCCCACGCTGATGCAGGCCCCGAAATCAAACAGGAAGCGCCGCTTCGTGCACTGCCCCGGGCACTGACACAGAGCACCAGAGGCAGCACCGAGCCCCCCAGGCAGGGACTCGGGAGGGTCCTGGTCCCCAGCGCTGGTGGGAATTGCTCTGATAGTTCAGGCCCTGCAGACTCAACTCAGGAACAAGGCACAGGAAAGTCATCAAAAACAACACAAAATGAGCCTAATTAGCAAACTCCGTGGCGGCTGACCTGCAGAGCAGCCAGAATCCAGGAAGCGGTCCACCACGGGAAAGAATGGAGCCAACGCAGCTCCCGAAAGAGCCGAGTAAAGAAGCAGCTTAGTTCTGCTGGGCTCCAAGGAGCAGAGTGAGAGCTGAGCGGCAGGTCATGGCTCTGCAGTCCACCCCTCATCCCTGTGGCAGCGCCCCCTCCCCAAATACGAGAAAGAGGGAGAGAGGGCAGGAGAGCAAACTAAAACCTCCTTTTTCAAATAGAAACTTGAACAGTTTGAGAACCATTCATTTCCAATACGGACAAAGTAAGACCGCAATTTCTTTTCACTCTGTGCAAATGATGCTACAAAGTGGTGCCCCAGTGTTTCCAGTGTAATTAAGAATTGCTGTTTAGCCACTAAGTCCTGTCCGATTCTTTTATGACCCCGTGGGCTACAGCCTGCCAGGCTCCTCTGTCCATGGGACTCTCTAGGAAAGAATACTGCAATGCGTTGCCACGACCTCCTCCAGGGGTCCTTCCTGACCCAGGGTTCAAACCCACGTCTTTTATGTCTCCTGCACTGGCGGGCGGGTTCTTCACCACCAATGCCACTAGGGAAGCCCCGGGGTGGATCAAGCAGCCTTAATCCCCATAGAGTCTGGTTTACTGGGGACTTGGCTCCTGCGCTGTCCCCGCCTGGTCTGTGTGTGTGTGTGTGTGTGTGTGTGTGTGTTATCTAATGTGTAATCCGGATGGTTCTTTCTACTCTATAGGTTTACTGAGGGGGTTACGTCAACTGACGCCTGGCCCACAGTCGGTGTTCAATAAATGGTGAATGGAACTGCACACGCTTTTCCTTCTTCTCGTGTCCAGAAAGCTTGGTGGGCGAGCTGTGTGGGCTTCCCGGGGTCTGACAGCAAGCCCTTTGTGTGTGTAGCGCGCTCTTAGTGCAAGCAGAAAAGAACAGTGGCTCCATTTACACTCGTTTCTCTCTACTGTCCTGGCTGGAGTGATCAGGCCAGAAGCCGCGCTGCAATACAACACTTAGGACTGGAACTGGCCTCATGTGGTTCCAAATACTTAGTTTACACGGCCAATATGACTGAAACCATGGCCTTTCTCTGGGGTGGTATAACGCTGAGGGTGCAGGGGAATCCTGGACACACCATGCCCCAGAACACTTATAACGACAGCCCCTCCTGTTCACCGGGACCTCAGTCCAAGGGTTACTTTTCACAGGCCCTCTCCGCCCGGCCCTAAAGCACACCAGCGGGGAAGCATACAGTCTGACCAGTCCCAGCAGAACCCGGAGCTCGCCGAGGGTACCTGGGCACGCGGGGCCCGGGAAGGCTGGGCGCCGCCCCCATGCGGGTCCTCCGGTCCCCGGTCCCAGACGGCGGCGCCGTCACACTCACCGGGTCGCCACGTCCGCCGCGGCCGCCTGATCCTAAAGAAAACCCAGCCCCGCACGCGTCCCCGCAGCCGCCCGCCGCCCGCCTCGCCCGCAGCCCTGTTCCGCTGCCCCAGCATCCCGAAACGTACCTGAGCGCGGCCAGAGTGGGCTGGGCATGGACGGAGGCGCCGGGCGTAAATACCCCGCCGAGAGGGGCGGGCCGGGCCGCACCCGGCTGGACCGGAGAGAGGGACCAGCCGGGAGGGACGGAGCCGAGCGGGAGGGGCGGGCCGGGCCGGGCCGGAGGGCAAGGCGGAGCGGGAGAGGCGTGGCCTAGCGGGAGGGGCGTGGCCGAGGGGAGGGGCGGGGAGGGCCGGAAGGAGAGCGGGACCGAAGGGAGGGGTGGGGCCGAGCGGGAGGTACCGGGCCAAGCGGCAGGGGCGGGGCAGACGGGAAGGGGCGGGGCGGGCAGCACAGGATAGCGGGGCTCGAACAGGAGGGGCGGGGCGATTCGGGCCGGAGGGCGGGGCCGGGCCGGAGGGCGGGGCGGGCAGGACCGAAGGGCTGGGCTCGAGCTGGAGGGCCGGGGTCGAGCGGGAGGGGCTGGGCAGATGGGGAGGGCCGGGCCCGGCCGGACCGGACCGAACCGGACAGGAGGGCCGTGCCTCACAGTTGGGGCGGGGCCGAACAGCAGGGGCGAGCCAGGCGCCAGGTGAGCCGCGGGTCCGGTCCGGCCCCAGTGCGGGGACCGCTACCCGGGGCCGCAGGAGGAGCGAAGGCCCGGCCCTAGGAGGCCTTCAGTGGGCAAGCCCGGGGTCTTTGCGGGGCGCACGGGCTGATACTTGGTCCTGAGAGGCGCCGCTCGGGCACCTGGGCTTGAGTCTCTGCGCGAAGCCAGGCGCGCTTCTTCCGGTGTTCAGAGGCCCGTGTGAACCAAGCACGGTGGGACCCTGGCCTGCCGGCCCAGCGCAGCCTTGGAGGGCGGACAGGGCGCCGGTGACCGCAGTAGGGAAATTAGCAACCTCATCTGAAACATGACAGGTTCAGTTTGGAAACCTGGGAGAGCTGGGGGCGTCCCTGGTGGCTCAGAGAGTAAAGAATCGGCCCGCAGCGTTGAAGACCCAGGTTCGATCCCTGGGTGGGGAAGACCTGCTGGAGAAGGAAAAGGCAGCCCATGGGAGTATCCTTGCCTGGAGAATCCCAGGCCAGAGGAGCCTAGCGGGCTGCAGTCCATGGGGTCACAGAGAGTCGGACAGGACTGAGCGACCCTCACCTTCAGAGAGCTTAGTGCCTTCTCTGCCCTAAAGCCTAAGCCAGGGGCTGTCAGCAGCGACCCTGTACTCACTTCTGGCCAGATAATCCATTGCTGTGGGAAGGCCGTCCTTGCCCCTCTACCCACTAGATGCCAGCAGCAAAGCCCTGGTGTGAGTGCCTTAGTTTTATTTTTGGAGTAGTAAACATTGAGGGTTGCCACGCGGGCATGGCTTGGTTTCACTGAGTTAGACAAGGCTGTGGTCCTAGTGTGATTAGATTGACTAGTTTTCTGTGAGTATGGTTTCAGTGTGTCTGCCCTATGATGCCCTCTTGCAACACCTACCATCTTGGGTTTCTCTTACCTTGGGCGTGGGGTATCTCTTCACGGCTGTTCCAGGAAAGTACAGCCCCTGCTCCTTACATTGGACAAGGGGTATCTCCTTACTTCCACTTTATTGACTATGCCAAAGCCTTTGACAGTGTGGATCACAATAAACTGTGGAAAATTCTGAAAGAGATGGGAATACCAGACCACCTAACCTGCCTCTTGAGAAATCTGTATGCAGGTCAGGAAGCAGCAGTTACAACTGGACATGGAACAACAGATGGGTTCCAAATAGCAAAAGGAGTATGTCAAGGCTGTATATTGTCACCCTGCTTATTTAACTTATATGCAGAGTACATCATGAGAAACGCTGGGCTGGAAGAAGCACAAGCTGGAATTAAGATTGCCGGGAGAAATATCAATAACCTCAGATATGCAGATGACACCATCCTTATGGCAGAAAGTGAAGAACTCAAAAGCCTCTTGATGAAAGTGAAAGAGGAGAGTGAAAAAGTGGGCTTAAAGCTCAACATTCAGAAAACGAAGATCATGGCATCTGGTCCCATCACTTCATGGCAAATAGATGGGGAAACAGTGGAAACAGTGTCAGACTTTATTTGGGGGGGCTCCAAAATCACTGCAGATGATGACTGCAGCCATGAAATTAAAAGACACTTACTCCTTGGAAGGAAAGTTATGACCAACCTAGATAGCATATTCAAAAGCAGAGATATTACTTTGCCGACTAAGGTCTGTCTAGTCAAGGCTATGGTTTTTCCTGTGGTCATGTATGGATGTGAGAGTTGGACTGTGAAGAAAGCTGAGCGCCGAAGAATTGATGTTTTTGAACTGTGGTGTTGGAGAAGACTCTTGAGAGTCCCTTGGACTGCAAGGAGATCCAACCAGTCCATTCTGAAGGAGATCAGCCCTGGGATCTCTTTGGAAGGAATGATGCTAAAGCTGAAACTCTATGGCCACCTCATGCGAAGAGTTGACTCATTGGAAAAGACTCTGATGCTGGGAGGGATTGGGGACAGGAGGAGAAGGGGACAACAGAGGATGAGATGGCTGGATGGCATCACTGACTCGATGGACGTGAGTCTGAGTGAACTCCGAGAGATGGTGATGGACAGGGAGGCCTGGCGTGCTGCGATTCACAAGGTCGCAAAGAGTCGGACACAACTGAGCAACTGAACTGAACTGAAACATTGAGGGAGGCTCAAATATCTCACTTCTACCCTTAGTTTCTCCAGCCCTTTCCACCCCAGGTTTATTCACTTGGCTCTATCCTTCCAGCTTATCTTTGTGCAGAAATAAGCAACCTATTGTAAAATGAGAAATAAAATTGAGTCACTGTGACAAGGAGTTTTAAGCAGACCAAAAGTCCATCAAGGAGATGGACTTAGGCCTTGGCCTTACCAGGTGGAATCAGGAATTTTTGAACTGGGCCAACTGCAGACACTCCGAGGACTCTGCAAGAACACCTGCAATTGGTCACAAGAAGGGACTTTCCCCTCCCTTGCCCGATGGCCTTAGCCATCCCCTGGCCAGCCCCAGGGCTTCTAAAGCATGACTTGCAAGGTGAAGCAAACAGCATTGCAAGAGTTACACCAGAGTTGTGTTTCTGCGTGCAAACTGATGATATCAGTTTGCGGCTTTTGATTATAAGCAGGAGCCCCGAAAACTGCAATTTGAAGCCTCACCCATGGGGTGGATGCACAGCCAGGGACCTTTTCCCAACTGGGACTCCAGATAGCTGTTCCTCTGGACTCCCAGCGCTGTTCAGGGCTTTCCAGGTGGTACTAGTGCTAAAGAGCCCGCCTGCCGCTGCAGGAGACCCAAGAGACGCAGGTTCAGTCCCTAGGTCGGGAAGATCCCCGAAGCACATGGAAACCCACTCCTGTGTTCTGGCCTGAAGAATCCCATGGACAGAGGAGCCTGGCACCATTGCAAAGACTCGGACTTACCACGCACACACAGGACTGTTCACGTCTGAGTGTAGGCTGTCAGCCCAGTTTGGTGATGGATACACTGTTAATTCTCCCTATTGTTTCTATCTCTCTTCTTTTAATGACCGCACATTGAAATCAAACCAGATGACCCTCTATTAAATGTTGACATTGTTTATTGTGTATGACAAGTGTTTCTTTTGTTGATGAATCCTTCGAACCTGAAACGAAAGGAAAACTTGCAGCGAAACAGTTGGTGTCTCGTGTTTAGAGAATTCGCTTCAAATGTGCAGACGATGCCCACAAAGTTTGTCTTTGTGACCCCGGCCAATTCATCCCTGGTGCGAACCCTGCAGAACCCCTGATCCTCAGAAAGAAAAGGACATGTTCTTTCCCCACTTGTCCCCAGGTAGGGGGCTGGTTTCCTCTCTTTCCAGTTCAAAGGACTCAGCACTCCCTGGAAAGTACAAGTAAACAGAGCCTGTTAGGCATGCGTCAGGCAGTCTGAATTTCCAGCCAATGCTCTGGAACCAGGAACAAAGGAGGCTGACCGAGGGTCTAAACACAGCTTTGTCATTTGTGAATTGGGGATTGTTACAAGTCAGTGTTTTCATTCGCTGTGCTTTATTTTTGAAAATAACCTTTCTTTCAAATGTTGGAAATAATACATTGGCAAAAATACATTTAGAAAGCACGTCGCAACCCATATCCGGGTCACTTAACACAAGTCAGTTTTGACGCACACAGCAACTCACCCAGGACCAGACCACAGGGCTGCCACTAAATGTCCCCCTGGGTCAGTCAGCATTCTGTCCTGCTGAGGCTTCAGCTCCAACACAGAAGGAGAGGGTGCTCACCTCCTCACCGCAGGTTCTACCGGGATGTTTGCACCACTAATAGGATTGTTTCTAAGTGAATTTTCCAGCATTGCCTGAACTGAGTGACTCATGAAACGCTAGAGAATGTCTGCCTGATGTCCGTGGAGGAGATGCATGCAGATTGATAAGGCTGTCTGAAACTAGTGCACTGGGGGCTTAGATGCATAACAAAAAAAGACACCCTAATGGGTGAGACCAGCGATGATTATGTCAATTGCTTACTGATTCACGCTAATTAAGTGGATATTTACTAAACATCTGTAATGCAAAGCTCTAGGCGAGTCCAGGGGTGGAACTTCTGGCCTCCAATGGAGGACATGAAATAAGTTCCAGGATATAAGCTCCAGGCAGCTATCTATATCTGTCTGGCTTCCTTAGAGACAGTGACCCCTGGGATGTTTCCCACAAGCAACAGGAGTAATCCAGATGACACAGAGCATATCTGGTTAGCATCCACAGGCTTTACAAGCTTTTCGGATCTGATGGCCCAGCAGTACTTGCAGAGAAACTGCAGCAGCCCTGCCCAGAGATTCAGGCGTGAAATGTGCTCAAGGCCTGGTCCTCCTGAAAGACAGACCAGGTGGGCAGCAGACAGCACACTATGAGGCCGTGGACACAGAGCGGGATCCCTCATAAGGGCAGAATGCCTGTAACCTTGCCTTTTGCCAGTGTGTGTGTGCTCACTTAGTCATAGCCGACCATTTGCAAGCCCATGGCCATGCACTGTAGCCTGCCAGGCTCCTCTCCCTGTGGGATTTGCCAGGCGAGAATATTGCAGTGGGCTGCCACTTCCTTCTCAGGGGGTCTTCCCGACTCAGGGATCGAACCCACATCTCCTGCTTTTCCTAGGGAGCAGGTGGATGTTTTCCCAGTGTGCACCTGGGCAGTGACAGGTCATTAAAGAAGCGGGTTAAAATCAGACTCTGCCCAAAGAGAGAGAATTGATGAGACTGCTCCCTCCTTGGGGCACTTGTTGTTCAGTCGCTGAGTCGTATGTGACTCTGCGACCCCATGGCCTGCAGCACACCAGACTTCCCTGCCCTTCACCATCTCCTGGAGTTTGCTCAAGCTCATAATCATTGAGTCCATGATGGCGTCCAGCCACCTCATCCTCCCTCGCCCCCTTCTCCTCCCGCCTTCAGTCTTTCCCAGCATCAGGGTCTTTCCAGTGAGTCAGCTCTTCCCATCAGGTGGCCTAAGTATTGGAGCTTCAGCATCATTCCCTCCCATGAATATTCAGGGTTGATTTCCTTTAGGATTGACTGGTTGGCTCTCCTTGCAGTCCAAGGGACTCTCAAGAGTCTTCTCCAGCACCACAGTTCAGAAGCGCCACATGGATTCAGACCTCCGGCTCCTCCATGTCTTCTCTTTCGGGACAGTTTGGGAAGGACCCTGAGCTCCACCCGAGCAGGACAGCCCTCTCCCACCACGCTCCCTGCTCCTAGATTTACTGCAAAGACCTCAGCTTCCTTGAGCGCTTTTGGGGACCTGGGCAAACATCCTGCCTTCTTTCCGGCTAGCAGAGGTTCAGGCGCCGACACCGGAACACGTTTCTCTGGGGGGATCACCCGGCTCTCCCTCCAGATGCATAGGGACCACGTGCGAGACAGGACTCCTCACCCCACTGGCTCTCCTTCCCTATGGCGACCCCGGCCTGCCAGCGGGGTGACCCAGGGTCCTCAGGGCCCGCCTGATGTTGACCTTCCGGTGCCCCTGCCAGAATTCCTAGGAAACTCCAGCGTGAATCGACTGCCTCCACGGTCACAGTTAAGATAACTGACTCCAAGGGGAAGACAGAGAGGCGCAGCCAGCCACTGCCCTCCTCCCAGGAGATAGTAATCTACCCCACAGCTTTGTAAACTGAGAAAAGGGGACTTCCTTTTTTTTTTCAAACCAGAAACCACCTTTTACATTCAGATGCTTCGATCCACAGCATTGTCAGCTACAAACTGGTGCTTGCCGAGGTCTTTCCCTGGTAGCTCACATAGTAAAGAGTCCATCCATGGGGTCCCAAAGAGTCAGACATGACTGAGTGACTTTCACTTTGGTTACCCCCAGTAACGCAGATGGTATAGCGTCTGCATGCAATGCAGGAGACCCTGGTTCGATCCCTGGGTCAAGTAGATCTCGTAGAGAAGGAAATGGCAACCCACTCCAGCATTCTTGTCTGCAGAATCCTGTGGGCAGAGAAGCCTGGTGGTTTAGCAGGATTGAACCCTGTGTTGCGGCTGCCAACCCTCAACTCCCGCTGTGGGGAATTCAGGGTGGGGATTGAGGCACTCTCTGCTCCGGGGAAACTGGCGGAACAGGTCTTCGGATAGAGATTTTCAGGAATTGATTTCATGATGCCACTCCTTGCATTTCATCATATCTAGAAAAGCACTGACTCCCTGCATGGCAGCATCAGCTCTTTGTGAGTAGCACAAAACCTCTTATCAGTGTGTGATTTCATTGAACTCCCTCATTCATCAAAACCAAATATATTAATTTACCCCACTGCCTCTTTGGAGCAGTTTCTCAGAGCTGTCCGAGACGCGGTGTCCCAGGATAGAGTCCTCAGTCGGTTCAGTCGCTCAGTCCTGTCCGACTCTTTGCGACCTCATGGTCTGCACCACATTGCAAACTCCGGGAATTTACTCAAACTCATGTCAATTGAGTTTGTGAAGCAATCCAACCATCTGATCTTCTGTCGCCCCCTTCTCCTCCTGCCCTCAGTCTTTCTCGCATCAGGGTCTTTCCAATGAGTCAGTTCTTCACATCAGGTGGCCAAAGAATCAGAGTTTCACCTTCAGCATCAACCTTCCAATGAATATTCAGGGCTGATCTCCATTAGGATGGACTGGTTGGATCTCCTTGCAGTCCAAGGCACTCTCAAGAGTCTTCTCCAACACCATAGTTCAAAAGCATCAATTCTTCAGGGCTCAGCTTTGTTTATAGACCAACTCTCACATCCATACATGACTACTGGGAAAACCATATCTTTGACTAGATGGACCTTTGTTGGCAAAGTAATGTCTCTGCTTTTGAATATACTATCTAGGTTGGTCATAACTTTTCTTCCAAGGAGTAAGTGTCTTTTAATTTCATGGCTGCAATCACCATCTGCAGTGATTTTGGAGCCCCCAAATAAAGTCAACTACTGTTTCCACTGTTTCCCCATCTATTTGCCATGAAGTGATGGGACCAGATGCCATGATCTTCGGTTTCTGAACGTTGAGCTTTAAGCCAACTTTTTCACTCTCCACTTTCACTTTCATCAAGAGGCTCTTTAGTTCTTCTTCACTTTCTGCCATAAGGGTGGTGTCATCTGCATATCTGAGGTTATTGATGTTTCTCCCGGCAATCTTAATTCCAGCTTGTGCTTCATCCAGCCTGGCATTTCTCATGATGTACTCTGCATATAAGTTAAATAAGCAGGGTGACAATATACAGCCTTGACATACTCCTTTCCCTATTTGGAACCAGTCTGTTGTTCTATGTCCAGTTCTAACTGTTGCTTCCTGACCTGCATATGAATTTCTCAAGAGGCAGGTCAGGTGATCTGGTATTCCCATCTCTTTCAGAATTTTCCACAGTTCATTGTGATCCACACAGTCAAAGGCTTTGGCATAGTCAGTAAAGCAGAAACAGATGTTTTCCTGGAACTCCTCTTGCTTTTTTGATGATCCAACAGCAATTTGATCTCTGGTTCCTCTGCCTTTTCTAAATCCAGCTAGAACATCTGGAAGTTCATGGTTCACATACTATTGAAACCTGACTTGAAGAATTTTGATCATTACTTTGCTAGCGTGTGAGATGAGTGCAATTGTGTGGTAGTCTGAGCATTCTTTGGCATTGCCTTTCTGTGGGATTGGAATGAAAGCTGACCTTCTCTGTTCCTGTGGCCACTGCTGAGTTTTCCAAATTTGCTGGCGTATTGAGTGCAGCACTTTCACAGCATCACCTTTTGGGATCTGAAATAGCTCAACTGGAACGCCATCACCTCCACTAGCTTTGATCATAGTGATGCTTCCTAAGGTCCACTTGACTTCACATTCCAGGAAGTCTGGCTCTAGGTGAGTGATCATACCATCGTGATTATCTGTGTTGTGAAAATCTTTTTTGTACAGTTCTTCTGTGTATTCTTGCCACCTCTTCTTAATATCTTCTGCTTCTGTTAGGTCCCTACCATTTCATGAGAACCGCATGAACAGTATGAAAAGGCAAAAAGATAGGACACTGAAAGATGAACTTCCCAGGTAGGTAGGTGCCCAATATCCTACTGGAGATCAGTGGAAAAATAATTCCAGAAAGAATGAAGGGATGGAGCCAAAGCAAAAACAACACCCAGTTGTGGATGGGGCTGGTGACAGAAAGCAAGGTCTGTAAAGATGCTGTAAAGAGCAGTATTGCATAGGAACCTGGAATGTCAGGTCCATGAATCAAAGCAAATTGGAAGTGGTCAAACAGGAGATGGCAAGAGTGAACATCAACATTCTAGGAATCAGCGAACTAAGATGGACTGGAATGGGTGAATTTACCTCAGATGACCATTGTATCTACACTACTGTGGGCAGAATCCCTTCGAAGAAATGGAGTAGCCATCATGGTCAACAAGAGTCTGAAATGCAGTACTTGGATGCAATCTCAAAAATGACAGAATGATCTCTGCTCGTTTCCAAGGCAAGCCATTCAATATCATGGTAATCCAAGCCTATGCCCCAAACAGTAACACTGAAGAAACTGAAGTTGAGTGGTTCTATGAAGACCTACAAGACCTTCTAGAACTAACACCCGAAAAAGATGTCCTTTTCATGATAGGGGACTGGAATGCCAAAGTAGGAAGTCAAGAAACATCTGGAGTAACAGGCAAATTTGGCCTTGGAATACGGAATGAAGCAGGGCAAAGACTAATAGAGATTTGCCAAGAAAATGCACTGGTCATAGCAAACACCCTCTTCCAACAACACAAGAGAAGACTCCACACGTGGACATCACCAGATGGTCAACACCAAAATCAGATTGATTATATTCTTTGCAGCCAAAGATGGAGAAGCTCTATACAGTCAACAAAAACAAGACCAGGAGCTGACTGTGGCTCGATCATGAACTCCTTATTGCCAAATTCAGACTCAAATTGAAGAAAGTGGGGAAAACCACTAGACCATTCAGGTATGACCTAAATCAAATCCCTTATGAGTATACAGTGGAAGTGAGAAATAGATTTAAGGGACTAGATCTGATAGACAGAGTGCCTGATGAACTATGGATGGAGGTTCATGACATTGTACAGGAGACATGGATCAAGAACATCCCCATGGGCCCGCGGTGTCCATGGAGAGAGGTTGAGATGGCCGACCTCCAGCCCTAAACACCGGGGCGGCAGGACGGCGAGGATGTCGGCTTCGTTGGTCCGGGCCACTGTCCGGGCTGGGAGCAAGAGGAAGCTGCAGCCCACCCGGGCCGCCCTCACCCTGACACCTTCAGCAGTAAACAGGATAAAGCAACTTCTTAAAGATAAGCCTGAACATGTTGGTGTGAAAGGCGGTGTCCGAACCAGGGGTTGTAGTGGCCTTTCCTACACTTTAGAATATACAAAGACCAAAGGAGACTCTGATGAAGAAGTTATTCAAGATGGAGTCAGAGTGTTCATCGAGAAGAAAGCACAGCTAACACTGTTAGGAACAGAAATGGACTTTGTTGAAGACAAATTATCCAGTGAGTTTGTGTTCAATAACCCAAACATCAAAGGAACACGTGGCTGTGGAGAAAGCTTTAACATTTGACTCCTCAGGACTGCTCGGGCCCCAGGAGAGCTGTGGAAGCTCTGGGGCTTATTGCAGA
Organism: Capricornis sumatraensis; assembly: GCF_032405125.1. NCBI lineage: Eukaryota > Metazoa > Chordata > Mammalia > Artiodactyla > Bovidae > Capricornis > Capricornis sumatraensis. Next base: position 53,922,484 of record NC_091090.1, on the reverse strand, counting down.
AACCATGTGACTGTCACGTGCTTAAGGTGTGTAATGCATGGCTGCCTTCCAAGGAAAATAAAGTGATGCATTTGAAAATAAAGCCAGTGTGTTAGATTCCAGAAGAATTGATACTTTTGTTCTTTATACGGAACAGAAAATGAGAATCCATTGCTCTCTTTGGGTCATCTTTCTGATCTGTAAAGAAAAAGTTAATTTCTCCTTCCTGCATCCTTTCTGTTAGAACTGGTCCCATGGAGGTGGCCTTCCTGGGAGGATTTCAGAAAACGTATTCTTAACAGCTGTGCTTTGGTAGATCTTTCACTTACCACCAAGACTGATGACTGGAAATTCAGAGGCAAGAAGTCTAGACTGCTGGCATCCTGTGATGGTGCACTGTTTTCCTACCCAGACTTGGTATCGTGTCCCTACATTTTTTATCCAGAATTTCAGTGTCAGATGCCTCATTTGCTTATCATCCTGTAGCATCCCCAGCCATTAGATTAAAATACTGGACAAAGCTTTCCTTGAACTATAGTGCTGAACAGTTCCCAGTGATGAGATCAGAAGGTAAATACTTCTCCCACCTGTTTTTAAGTCCATTTCTTTTGCCACTCTTAAGTGCCTGCCCAGAGGTGAGACCTCAAGTTGACTCAGGTCCTTTCTCTTGAAGTCTCTTTAAGGGACTTCCCTGGTGGTCCAGTGGTTAAGACTCCCCACTTCACTGCAAGGGTCACGGGTTCCATCCCTGATCAGGGAAACAAGATCCCAAAATGTTGCATGGCGAGGCCAAAAAAAAAAATAGCAGGAAGTTCTCTGAAAAGCCATCTAACCCACTCACTCGATTCTTTACCTGGGGAATAAAACCCCAGGGATGCTGATGGGCTTTGTCCCCCGACACTGCAGGCCGGACTGGGGCAGAGCGGGGACCACCCAGATCTCCTCTCTTGGAGGTGCCACACCAGCTCTGTGCTCTGAGGCAGTCAGTGGAGGTAAATGGGTGATCCAGCTTCTTTATCTGGTCAGCATTTTGATTAGATTTCCTTGTAATTTGGAGAGCATATTTAGCTTTATTTTATTTGGGGTGAGAAGAGTCTTATTTTAAAACCCATTTGTATGAATTACCATCTTATTTCACTAGGACTTGGAACAGTAGTTCACACTAGCAGGGAAGAGGACACCGTAGCAACCCAGAATTGTTCTTTTGGAATGTGGTAGTGATTTTGAAGCAGAACACAGGGATCTTTTCTTGTAACTACCAGCATGTGTACACTTTCTGGACCCTAAGTCCAATTGCTAAAAATTCAAGCCTAATATTTTAACCTAACATTTTTATCACCGCCCTTTCTTAAACAGTGTTCCTTTTGTCCTTCAGTTATCGTTTTTCCTGGATTTGACTTATTAAGTGTTCCATGAGATGACATATTTGCCGCTTCTGAAAGCCTGTTCTTATGAATTGGAGTAGCTGAGTTCCTTTATGCTTGTCATATTCACTAAGGTACCTGGCATGAAATGCACCAAAACCTAGAGCAGCAGCTTTATGTAAATGCTTATGAATTTATATTGTTACTATAATTGTCAACCCACTTATAATTTATGCAATACTGTATATATGTAGAGATTGAATTGCCAATAAAAAAAAAAAGAAAAGTAAAAAAAAAAAAAAAGAACATCCCCATGGAAAAGAAATGCAAAAAAGAAAAATGACTGTCTGAGGAGGTCTTACAAACAGCTGTGAAAAGAAGAGAAGTGGAAAGCTAAGGAGAAAAGGAAAGATATACCCATTTGAATGCAGAGTTCCAAAGAATACCAAAGAGAGATAAGAAAGCCTTCCTCAGTGATCAATGCAATGAAATAGAGGAAAACAATAGAACTGGAAAAACTAGAGATCTCTTCAAGAAAACTAGAGATACCAAGGGAACATTCCATGCAAAGATGGGCTCAATAAAGGACAGAGATGGTAGGGACCCAACAGAAGCAGGAATGGTCATTTGACCCCAAATGTCAGCAGTGCTGCCTTTGAGAAATGCTGGCTGGACATGTAATCAGCCCCCTTTAACATTGGAACCTACCACCCTGGGTCCTCCCTTCCCTTCCCTCGGTTCCTGGGCAGGTCACCATCACCCCCACCGTCCCCCTGCCCCCAGGATCTCTTACCCCCTTCTGAGTCACACTGAGATGGCCTAAACTCTGAATTAGGAAATCTTTATGCCTATAATTTGAATTGCTTCTTAAGTGTCTCTTTATGTCCAACCTGGTCCTGCATTTTGAGTAGACGATCTTCATTATGGAAGAATGCAGCACTCATGGGGGAAGAAGTTCAGAGGGAGAAGGCCTTCAAAGTTACGGAAGAAACAAGTTTAGGTGAAAGGCCTTCAAAGTTACAGAAGAAACAAGTTTAGGAGAAAGGCCTTCAAAGTCAGGGAAGAAACAAGTTTAGGAGAAAGGCCTTCAAAGTTATGGAAGAAACAAGTTTAGGAGAAAGGCCTTCAAAGTTATGGAAGAAACAAGTTTAGGAGGTCTTCAAAGTTTTGGAAGAAACAAGTTTAGGAGAAAGGCCTTCAAAGTTACGGAAGAAACAAGTTTAGGAGAAAGGCCTTCAAAGTTATGGAAGAAACAAGTTTAGGAGAAAGGCCTTCAAAGTCATGGAAGAAATAAGTTTAGGAGAAAGGCCTTCAAAGTCATGGAAGAAACAAGTTTAGGAGGCCTTCAAAGTTATGGAAGAAACAAGTTTAGGAGAAAGGCCTTCAAAGTTATGGAAGAAACAAGTTTAGGAGAAAGGCCTTCAAAGTCATAAGAAACAAGTTTAGGAGGCCTTCAAAGTCATGGAAGAAACAAGTTTAGGAGGCCTTCAAACTTATGGAAGAAACAAGTTTAGGAGAAAGGCCTTCAAAGTCATAAGAAACAAGTTTAGGAGGCCTTCAAAGTCATGGAAGAAACAAGTTTAGGAGGCCTTCAAAGTCATGGAAGAAACAAGTTTAGGAGGCCTTCAAAGTTATGGAAGAAACAAGTTTAGGAGAAAGGCCTTCAAACTTACGGAAGAAACAAGCTTAGGAGGCCTTCAAAGTTATGGAAGAAACAAGTTTAGGAGAAAGGCCTTCAAAGTTACGGAAGAAACAAGTTTAGGTGAAAGGCCTTCAAAGTTACGGAAGAAACAAGTTTAGGTGAAAGGCCTTCAAAGTTACGGAAGAAACAAGTTTAGGTGAAAGGCCTTCAAAGTTACGGAAGAAACAAGTTTAGGAGAAAGGCCTTCAAAGTTACAGAAGAAACAAGTTTAGGAGGCCTTCAAAGTTATGGAAGAAACAAGTTTAGGAGAAAGGCCTTCAAAGTCAGGGAAGAAACAAGTTTAGGAGAAAGGCCTTCAAAGTCAGGGAAGAAACAAGTTTAGGAGAAAGGCCTTCAAAGTTATGGAAGAAACAATTTAGGAGAAAGGTCTTCAAAGTTACGGAAGAAACAAGTTTAGGAGAAAGGCCTTCAAAGTCATGGAAGAAACAAGTTTAGGAGAAAGGCCTTCAAAGTCATAAGAAACAAGTTTAGGAGGCCTTCAAAGTCATGGAAGAAACAAGTTTAGGAGGCCTTCAAAGTCATGGAAGAAACAAGTTTAGGAGGCCTTCAAAGTTATGGAAGAAACAAGTTTAGGAGAAAGGCCTTCAAACTTACGGAAGAAACAAGCTTAGGTGAAAGGCCTTCAAAGTTACGGAAGAAACAAGTTTAGGAGAAAGGCCTTCAAAGTCATGGAAGAAACAAGTTTAGGAGGCCTTCAAAGTTATGGAAGAAACAAGTTTAGGAGAAAGGCCTTCAAAGTTATGGAAGAAACAAGTTTAGGAGAAAGGCCTTCAAAGTCATGGAAGAAACAAGTTTAGGAGGCCTTCAAAGTTATGGAAGAAACAAGTTTAGGAGAAAGGCCTTCAAAGTTATGGAAGAAACAAGTTTAGGAGAAAGGCCTTCAAAGTCATGGAAGAAACAAGTTTAGGAGGCCTTCAAAGTCATGGAAGAAACAAGTTTAGGAGGCCTTCAAACTTATGGAAGAAACAAGTTAAGGAGGCCTTCAAAGTTATGGAAGAAACAAGTTTAAGAGAAAGGCCTTCAAAATTATGGAAGAAACAAGTTTAGGAGGCCTTCAAAGTTATGGAAGAAACAAGTTTAAGAGAAAGGCCTTCAAAGTTACGGAAGAAACAAGTTTAGGTGAAAGGCCTTCAAAGTTTTGGAAGAAACAAGTTTAGGAGAAAGGCCTTCAAACTTACGGAAGAAACAAGCTTAGGAGGCCTTCAAAGTTACGGAAGAAACAAGTTTAGGAGAAAGGCCTTCAAAGTTATGGAAGAAACAAGTTTAGGAGAAAGGCCTTCAAAGTTACGGAAGAAACAAGTTTAGGTGAAAGGCCCTCAAAGTTACGGAAGAAACAAGTTTAGGAGAAAGGCCTTCAAAGTTACGGAAGAAACAAGTTTAGGAGGCCTTCAAAGTCATGGAAGAAACAAGTTTAAGAGAAAGGCCTTCAAAGTTATGGAAGAAATAAGTTTAGGAGAAAGGCCTTCAAAGTTACGGAAGAAACAAGTTTAGGAGAAAGGCCTTCAAAGTTATCGAAGAAACAAGTTTAGGAGAAAGGCCTTCAAAGTCATGGAAGAAACAAGTTTAGGAGGCCTTCAAACTTATGGAAGAAACAAGTTTAGGAGAAAGGCCTTCAAAGTCATGGAAGAAACAAGTTTAGGAGAAAGGCCTTCAAAGTCATGGAAGAAACAAGTTTAGGAGAAAGGCCTTCAAAGTCATAAGAAACAAGTTTAGGAGGCCTTCAAAGTCATGGAAGAAACAAGTTTAGGAGGCCTTCAAAGTCATGGAAGAAACAAGTTTAGGAGGCCTTCAAAGTTATGGAAGAAACAAGTTTAGGAGAAAGGCCTTCAAACTTACGGAAGAAACAAGTTTAGGTGAAAGGCCTTCAAAGTTACGGAAGAAACAAGTTTAGGTGAAAGGCCTTCAAAGTTACGGAAGAAACAAGTTTAGGAGGCCTTCAAAGTCATGGAAGAAACAAGTTTAAGAGAAAGGCCTTCAAAGTTATGGAAGAAACAAGTTTAGGAGAAAGGCCTTCAAAGTTACGGAAGAAACAAGTTTAGGAGAAAGGCCTTCAAAGTTACGGAAGAAACAAGTTTAGGAGAAAGGCCTTCAAAGTTACGGAAGAAACAAGTTTAGGAGGCCTTCAAAGTTATGGAAGAAACAAGTTTAGGAGAAAGGCCTTCAAAGTCAGGGAAGAAACAAGTTTAGGAGAAAGGCCTTCAAAGTCAGGGAAGAAACAAGTTTAGGAGAAAGGCCTTCAAAGTTATGGAAGAAACAATTTAGGAGAAAGGTCTTCAAAGTTACGGAAGAAACAAGTTTAGGAGGCCTTCAAAGTTATGGAAGAAACAAGTTTAGGAGAAAGGCCTTCAAAGTCATGGAAGAAACAAGTTTAGGAGAAAGGCCTTCAAAGTCATAAGAAACAAGTTTAGGAGGCCTTCAAAGTCATGGAAGAAACAAGTTTAGGAGGCCTTCAAAGTCATGGAAGAAACAAGTTTAGGAGGCCTTCAAAGTTATGGAAGAAACAAGTTTAGGAGAAAGGCCTTCAAACTTACGGAAGAAACAAGCTTAGGTGAAAGGCCTTCAAAGTTACGGAAGAAACAAGTTTAGGTGAAAGGCCTTCAAAGTTACGGAAGAAACAAGTTTAGGAGAAAGGCCTTCAAAGTTACGGAAGAAACAAGTTTAGGAGAAAGGCCTTCAAAGTTACGGAAGAAACAAGTTTAGGAGGCCTTCAAAGTTATGGAAGAAACAAGTTTAGGAGAAAGGCCTTCAAAGTCAGGGAAGAAACAAGTTTAGGAGAAAGGCCTTCAAAGTCAGGGAAGAAACAAGTTTAGGAGAAAGGCCTTCAAAGTTATGGAAGAAACAATTTAGGAGAAAGGTCTTCAAAGTTACGGAAGAAACAAGTTTAGGAGGCCTTCAAAGTTATGGAAGAAACAAGTTTAGGAGAAAGGCCTTCAAAGTCATGGAAGAAACAAGTTTAGGAGAAAGGCCTTCAAAGTCATAAGAAACAAGTTTAGGAGGCCTTCAAAGTCATGGAAGAAACAAGTTTAGGAGGCCTTCAAACTTATGGAAGAAACAAGTTAAGGAGGCCTTCAAAGTTATGGAAGAAACAAGTTTAGGAGAAAGGCCTTCAAAGTTACGGAAGAAACAAGTTAAGGAGGCCTTCAAAGTTATGGAAGAAACAAGTTAAGGAGGCCTTCAAAGTTATGGAAGAAACAAGTTTAGGAGGTCTTCAAAGTTTTGGAAGAAACAAGTTTAGGAGAAAGGCCTTCAAAGTTCCGGAAAGCTTTGCAGAACAGGGCCATACTCAGCATTGCTCTTTGTAGGCTGCCGAGAAATGGCATTTGAGTGCCCACAGGCAGAGCTGCAGGCAGTCTTTTGCTAACAATACCTGTACAGGGCTCACTGGGCTGAGAGTTAGGAGGCCAAGGGGGACTGACCTTGGTGGTGGTGGGAGATGGTGCTCTGCCGGGTGACTGAGACCTGCTGGAGTGCGCTTGCCAGAACCCACTCTCTTTCTTCTCTAAGAGCTGAAAGTCAGATCGTGAAATAAAGAGTTTGAAAAACATGGAAACCTCCTCCCTTCTGGACAGTGTTGGAAAACTTCTGAAAATGCTTCCTTCTAGGGCCCTTATTTTTCTTTTTTTTTGGAAGGATCCTTCAGATTCAACCAGATAGGAAAATATTTTTCAGATACAATGCTACTTTCTTGAAAGTAATCAGATAGGGAAAATTCAGATGGAAAAGATAGGATTTCAAAATCTCTTGATTTTTAATTGATTCTTAAAAAGATTTCATGTCCCCTATGTATCGTTTTGGGAGTTCTCTAGTGGCTCAGATGGTAAAGAACCCACCTGCCAGTACAGGAGACACCGGTTTGATCCCTGATCGGGAGGATGCCCTGGAGCAGGGAACAATCACCCACTCCAGTATTCCTGCCTGGAGGATCCCATGGACAGAGGAGCCTGGCGGGATTAAGTCCATGTAGCTATTGTTGGGAGAAGAGGGAGGAAAAAATGAAAAGCTTTTTTCTCATTTCGAGCTCAGTTTTTTCATCCTTGGTTAAAGCCATCTCCTACCACGGGGATACAAGCTGGACAGAGGAAAGTCCCTCAGGCCTTGGCACACAGGGGCGGCCCGCGTCCACAGTACAGGAGAGAGCCCTCTTGTCAGGAGCGTGAAGGCCCAGAGCTGAGGACGAGCAGGCAGAGGCCCTGGCTCCATGCACAGCGGGGGTGAGCGTCCTGCTGGCTCCCAGTGGAAGCGCCCTCAGCGAGGCCTGCAATGCCTGGGCCCTGAAGCAGCGTCTCTGAGAGCAGGCAGAGGGCAGCACGCCTCCCGGTGGGCCTGCGGGCCTCCTGCCTCTCCTCCTGGGGACAGAGGCGTTCCCCGGGCGTCTGCCCTGACGGCTGCGAATATCAGGGGAGCCTGGGGCCGGTACTGCGTCCAGGCAGCCGCTCCTGGATCAGGGCTCATCTGGACTCCCCATGGAACGAGAGGCCGGCAGCAGGACAAAGCCCCCTGCCTCCTGTCCTTCCTTTGGGCACATCGAACAAGGCCTGGCTCCAGATGGCTGGACGCTAACTCCTGGGCAGGTGGACAGCTGGAGCGGGGGCCCAGAGATGCCCAAAACTGCGAGCCTCTCTGGGAAGAAGCACCCCATTCAGGGGACTGGGGGACCCCGACACCCTTCTCTTCCACTTCAGCATGCTGAGCCGAGACGTCTGGCTCTGCTCTCACACAACACCTTCTGGCTCGGAGGGTTGTGCACGACGCAAACAAGTAAGCACAACAGATCCAGCCACTGGCTAGGAGCCAATTGAAATGAAAAACCATATTAAAGAGGTTAGGGCAAATCGCTCTTTTAAAATCTCTGCTTGCCCTGGGGGTTTCTGTCTCACCCTTGTGTTCGTAGGGCAGGAACACCCGAGACTCTGGGATGGGTCCTGCAGTGTTTCTGCAGAGAAAACAGTCTGCGGATCGTCTTGAAGCAGAGCCCACCACGCACGTGCTCTGAGGTGGGGTGAGAGCTGGGGTGTGGGGTGCTAAGACAGGTGTGCGGGACAGACGAGGTCTTCTGGATTTAGGATCTGACTGGTTTTCCAGGTGGAAAAGCCACTCACATGTGAGAGGCTCCGAGCTGGGACAAATCCGGAACCTGAAGTCACGTTCAGGAGGTGAGGGAGCAGGGAGCCGACTGCCCAGCACTTCCTGTGCGGAACCGGGAACCACCGGGCACCCTTCTCTGGGTTCCGTGTGCTGGGTGCAGGCCCTTCCCGATCTGGCCTGGCTCCGATTTCAAGGCTCCTTCCTGCCACTGTCTTCTCCTCAATCCCCTCCAGGACACAGTCCCCGCCCCCTACCGCCACCTCCCGGGACCTCCCAGGTCATTCTCAGAGGACCTGTTCTCTGACATCCCCGAGAAGACCTGGATCTAAAATGCTGTTTCCCTCTGCGTCTGGCTGAAGAGCTTTAACATTTGTGCATAATAACATCCCCCAGGAAGCCTCACCATCCCTTTAGAAATGTGTCCAGACACTGTGGTTGATGGTACGGACACAAACACATGTCAAGGAGAATGAGGCTGTCCTAAGGCTGGTCACGTACTGGGGAACATGGAAGCTCCTACATAAAGTCCGTCCGGAGTGAAATGTCTGCCGGGGACTCTCTTGGAGAATTTGTGTGTGGCTGCCACCATCCAGATGTTTTCTCAAAAGAACTAGGAAGTACTTCTGAGCACTTCTGGTGTTCTCATCACCTGTGAGGCACCTCAGGTCGGAGGTCGTGTCCTCAGCCAGGTGCCCAGATCCCAGCCCAGTGCCACACTCGGGGGAGAGGCCGAGACGTCCCTGCTATTTGAGTTGACAATCTTCATTATGCAAGGATGGAGCACTCATGGGGGAAACCAGTTTAGAGGGAGAAGGTCTTCAAAGGTCTGGAAATCTGTGCAGAAGAGGGCCATGCTCAGCATTGCTCTTTGTAGGCTGCTGAGAAATGGCATCTGAGTGCCTGCAGGCAGAGCTGCAGGCATGGTCTTTTGCTAACAATACCCGGACAGGGCTCACTGGGCTGAGAGTTAGGAGGCCAAGGGGGACTGACCTTGGTGGTGGTGGGAGACGGTGCTATGACGGGTTACCCAGACCTGTTGGGGTGCGATTGCCAGAACCCACTCTGTTTCTTCTCTAGAGCTGAAAGTCAGATCGTGAAATAAAGACTTTGAAAACCACGGACACCTCCTCCCTTCTGGACAGTGTTGGAAAACTTCTGAAATAGCTTCCAGAAAACGTAAGGTAACCGTGATTGCACTGACACTATGGTTATATTCATTGCATTCCTGGGTCGGGAAGATCAGTGCCTTCTTTTTCTTTGTTTTTGGCAGGCTCCTTCAGATTCAACCAGATAGGGAAATATTTTTCAGATACAATGCTACTTTCTTCAAAGTAAACAATATGGAAAATTTAGTTGGAAAAGGTAACGTGTCAAAATCCTTTGAGTTTTGATTGATGGTTAGAAGGATGTCACGTCCCCTATTTATCTCTTTGGGGATTCTCTGGAGGCTCAGATGGTAAAGAATTGGCCTGCGATGGCGGATACCCAGGTTCGATCCCTAGGTCAGGAAGATCCCCTGTAGACGGGAAAGGGTACCCACTCCGGCATTCTGGCCTGTAGAATTCTATACTTGAACCATACAGTCCACGGGGTCGCAGAGCCGGACATGACGGAGTGACGTTCACTCTCCCTCTGGCGGGGCCTCAGCCTCTGGCCCCAGCTATGACTGACACACAGGCGCAGCTGGGCCGGTGAATCCCGCCTGCGGCTCCTGCGCCTCCGTCCTCCATCCTGCTCTGTTGCTACTTGTCTCCTGGGCACCTTCACTTCATGCTCCGCAAGCACCCGAGTCCTCTTCGACAGGAGATGCGGGTTTGATCCCCGGGTCAGCAGTTTCCCTGGAGCAGGAAATGAACATCCTACGAGTGGATTTTCAGTCCATGGTGGGCGACAGTCTGTGGGGCCTCAAGGAGTCCGGCACGACTGACCACTAAGCGCAGCAACGCTGCATTAGACCCCTGACCCTCCCCTTCCCCGGCAGGCTCTCTTTCAGTTAATCACATCACAATGAGTACAGTTACCCGAGCTAGACTAGGAAATGGCTCCTGCATCTCCACTCCTTTCCTGGCCCCTTGCCCCCAGTCCACCTGGTTCTCACATCCTGAGATGCCCGCCCCCATCAGCTCTGGGCAGCATCCCGTCACTGCTGCACTGCCCAGGCTCAGGCTGGCCTGGCTGTGCCCTGGTCCACAGAGCCGAGTCCTAGGGGCCCCTGGGGCCTCTCCCCCTGCACCCAGTCCATCCTAAGGGCGGGTGCTGGAGTCAGAAAGGAAACGGGAGGGAAGGAGGGGAGGAAACGGATGAATGAAGGAATCCTGTTACTCGTCCAGTTTCAATCTTAGGATGGTTCCCCCTGTTCTTGTCAGTCCCCCAGTCCTGTCTGACTCTTGAGACCCCGTGGACTGCAGCACGCTAGGCTTCCCTGTCCATCACCATCTCCTGGGGTCTGCTCAAACTCATGTCCATTGAGTCAATGATGAATCCAACCATCTCATCCTCTGTTGTCCCCTTCTCCTCCTGCCTGCAATCTTTCCCAGCATCAGGGTCTTTTCCAGTGAGTCAGCGCTTCACATCAGTTGAGTAAAGTATTAGAGCTTCAGCTTCAGCCTCAGTCCTTCCAATGAATATTCAGGATTTATTTCCTTTGGGATTGTCTGTTAGGATTGTCTGTTAGGACTGTCTGTTAGGATTGATTGCCTTGCAGTTCAAGGGACTCTCAAGAGTCTTTTCCAACACCACAGCCCCATGCTGCTACTGCTGCTGCTAAGTCGCTTCAGTCATGTCCGACTCTGTGCAACCCCATAGATGGAAGCCCACCAGACCCCCCCGTCCCTGAGATTTTCCAGGCAAGAGTATTGGAATTGGGTGCCTTTGCCTTCTCTGACTGACTGATAAAACCCCAATTCTTCAGAGCGGCCTCCAGGTTCTTTCCAGTCCAGCCCTGCCCAATCCTTCCAGCCCTGCCTGCCTCAGCTTGGCCACTCCTCAGCCCACACCCCCTGCCCGGTCCTGAGTGCCCCTCCCGGGAGCGGGAGCCCTTTCCCACCAGTGACTCCGCCTGGTTGTTCCTCCTCCAGCCGCCCCTGGACCTCACCCCTCCATTGAGCCCGTCTCCTCTGTCACCCCGGGAGCCCTGCCCAAGCCCCACCGCATCACTAGCTCCGACCTTCTGGCCCCATCCGGCCAGCTACGTGCCCATCAGAGGTGCCATCCGCTGCACCCAGACACAGCCTCTTTCCCGTCCCTCTGAACCCACAGAAGAGGAAGAGCGTATTTGATCATTTTTATCCCTTGCTTCCTTTGTGACCTGATAGAGTCCTCTGTACAATCAGGTTCCAACCCATAGAGATTGGGGGTTTCCAGCTCTGCTACCTAGTGGGGCTTCAGGGGTAGCAAGATGCTTTTGCCCCTCCCTCCAGTCGTCCCGCCCTGCCCCGCCCCTCCAGCCCAGGTATTTTGGCCCCAGCGCCTCCATCCCTGCCTAGCCAGCTCCTACCGTGCTTGGTACATGTGGGGCAGTGGCCGAGGCACCGGCCAGCGCAAGGCAGAAGCCGGGTGGGCCAGGCGGGGGCTAGCACCGGGCTGGGTTTCCTTTCGGACCAGGTGGCAGCGGCAGATGTCACGACACTGTGAGTGTGGGTCCCGGCCCCCTGCGTGCTCTTGGGGTCCTGTGAAATGTGTATGCTTCTTACTGGCGTGGGCATGAATGGAGAAGAGCTGTCCCTTAATGGGGATCTTCCCCTCCCATGGCTCGAAGCTGGGTCTCCTGCACTGCAGGGGGGTTCTTTACCATCTCAGCCACCAGGGAAGTCCAATTTCAGTATCTATCGAAGCTCATTGAAACATCTCGTTTGTAAGAAGTCGTGAGACTGGTAATAAGCAGGCGGATTCTTCACCAGCTGAACCATAGGGAAGCCCAAGAATACTGGAGTGGGCAGCCTCTCCCTTCTCCAGCACAGCTTCCAACCCAGGAATCAAAGCGGGGGCTCCTACAGTGCAGGCAGATTCTCTACCAACTGAGCAACTAGGGAAGTCCATGGGTCTGTCTTATCTTTGTTATATCTTCTAACACCTTTCCTAAAGGTGATAGTGAGCTTTCCTGACAGCTCAGTTGGTAAAGAATCTGCCTGCAATGCAAGAGACCCTGATTCAATTCCTGGGTTGGTAAGATCGCTTGGAGAATGGATAGACTACCCACTCCAGGATTCTTGGGCTCCCTTGTGGCTCAGCTGGTAAAGAATCCGCCTCCAATGTGGGAGACCTGGGTTGGATCCTTCGGTTGGGAAGATCCCCTGGAGAAGGGAAAGGCTCCCCACTCCAGGATTCTGGCCTGGAGAATTCCATGGACTGGACACCATGTCCCTGCCTGGGGAGCTCGGTGCCGCCTCTGGTGTTCTGTGTCAGTGCCCCGGGCAGTGCACGAAGCGGCGCTTCCTGTTTGATTTCGGGGCCTGCATCAGCGTGGGCTGTTCACTTATCTCGCAATTCATGCATTTTCTGCCATGAGAGTATCCTGAACAAACCTCTGGGCCTCACCTCTTCATTCCTTCCTTTTCAGTTTAGTGATTTTACAAGGAGTGGGTATGCTCTCACCTTTAATGACCATCAGCAAGTGTTGTCAGTGCAGAAAAAGAACTATTACCAGCCTCGCTGTGGCCTTTGAAGACCAGTGATCTTCTGGTTTTCTCTGTATTAGTGTTAAGCTATTGGATACTAAGGCCTGTCCTGGTGGCTCAGTGGAAAGAATCCTTTTGCAAGGCAGGAGCCTCGGGTTCATCCCTGGGTCAGAAAGATCCCCTGGAGGAGGAAATGGCAACCCACTCCAGTTTCTTGCCTGGAAAATCCATGGACAGAGGGGCCAGGTAGGCTGTAGTCCACGGAGTCACAAAAGAGTCAGACGTGACTCAGCTACTGAGCAAGAAACTGATATTAAAGATGGAAGAGAATGTGTGTGTGCGGTGGTGGGGGGGGGGGGTGTTTCCTCTCCTCTAGGTTCTTCCCGGCTGGACTAGAAATTAAATTGACCTAATACAAATCAATAGCAGAAAACCAAGCCCACTGAATGTTGTGCGAACCTCGAAGACACAAGGCTCAAGAAGTGACCAAGCAGGCAGCTTTGTGTGTGTAAAGATTTGACAAAACAAGGGGGTTTGCCTGGGGCAGCAAGGTCGTGAAGTAACAGGGTTTGCTGGTTTCTTGAACAGCCTTTTCAGCCTTTCGTTCCCCTCTTTGGCCGTAAAGATGTCTCTCTGCCTCCTGGTACAGGGAGGGTATTTCCACGTGGAGATTTATTTTCAGCTTTCAGGGGAAACAGAATAAGAGTATGCAGAGAGGCCCTGAACCCTCGCGCACCCTCTCCCATCCCCACAGTGTCCTGTTCTGGACCAAACGCCTCCCTTGTCGGGGCTGTTCACCTCCGAGGACCGGCCCTGGAGGTGGACGTGGACGCGTCCCAAGCCCTTGACCTGAGCGGGGTGACAGGGCCTGGGCCTGGGGCCGCAGGAGCTCAGCAAGAGGCCCTGGATTCGGGCTTTGGCACAGGTGGAGTTCCCAGAGGAGGAGACCTTGACGTCAGGGGGCTTGTCTTCGAGGCTTTCATGCTTCTTTGTACGGGATTTACTTCTCTTTTATCTCAAGACTTCAGGTTATGCTAAGCGGGGTCTCTCTCTCTCTTTACACCTTGTGTGATTGTGTGTTTGGATTGATCATTTTGATGATTCTTGTTATAAAATCGTACCTAGAGGCCCCAAACACAGCGAACAGTCTAGAAATGGGAGCAAAAACCAGCAGCTCCTTCCCGACCCTCCCAGGCCGTGTCCCAGCGCCCTCTCTGTATCAGCGCTGTCTCTCAGCCGTGTTCACATGTCAGAAGCCCACAGAGGGGTCTGAGGCCCTGAGGAAACCGAGTTTTGTGCGTGTACCTGTTTGCCGATCGAAGTAGAGCGTCAGTGCTAACAACAGTTAAGAGCAGAGAGACGCGGTCGACCTGTGGCCTGAATTTGCGTGACACTGATTTTAAATCCATCCTTTCAGCCTCGTCAGCATGGATGCGCTGTTAGCATCAAACGGCACCTTTGCCTTGACCCTTCTGAAAAAGCTGGGTGAGGACAACTCGAAAAATGTGTTTATCGCGCCCCTAAGCCTCTCGTCTACCCTGGCCATGGTCCTCATGGGGGCCAAGGGCAACACTGCAGCCCAGATGTGTCAGGTACGTTCGGGAAGCCAGTTCTGGGTGACGGCGGATCCAGTTCTTTGGCCTGTGAGCTGCTGTCTGAGATCCGAATCCTTAAGGCCTTGCACAACAGACAGGCCTCACTCTCCTATAGTCAGAGCGTACTGCAGTTGTGGGTTTTTATGTTTTTGATTTCAGACCCTTTCTCTAAGCAACAGCAGTTGTGGAAGATTTAACATCCACCAGGGTTTCCAGAAGCTTCTCAGTGAAGTTAATAGGACGGACACACAGTACTTGCTCAGAACGGCCAACAGGCTTTTTGGAGAGAAGACTTCCGATTTCTTCTTGGTAAGTCATACTCCCGATCGCCTGAAGCAGATAGAGACCGAAGTCCTGTGTAGACGGGAGGCGGGCCTTGTGGTGCAGAGAGGCCTTGTGGGCTGAGACCCACATGGTGGGCGGGGTGTGGGACCCCAGTCATGACCTCATGCTTCCTGGAACTGTTCGGTCATTGCCTGTAAGAGGAGCCCTGTAACAGCCCTGTTCACATGTTCCTGAAGCTTCGATGAGTTGATTGTCAGAGAACTAACACAGACCATACCACACTCGCAGATGAGTTGGCCCAAACAGGGAAGTGATCGAATCGAATATTTCTGGTGTTGTTTTTCACACGTTGGAAGTTTTTTGTGCATTGTGAGACTTGTTCAATTGTTTTATACATGTAAATATTTTGATGCTCTCTTCCTATACAGAATATTTTTTTAAGATTTTTGTCTTTTTTACTCTGGTTCTATCTAACTACAATGCTTTCATGGTTTTAAAATTTTTTTCATACGCACCTCAAGTAATCTGTGAGTGTGTTCTTATCGTATAAAATGCAGACAAGCCCAGAGTCTTCCCACTCTCGCCCACACCCTGCCCCCACGCCCTGTACCACGGCTTGTGCCCTGTACACGGAGAAAGTCTTTGCATCTCAGTGCATGTGTGCCTGCTGTTGTTCAGTTGCTGAGCCGTGTCTGACTCTTTCTGACCCCGTGGGCTGCAGCAGGCCAGGCTCCTCTGTCCTCTCTACGTCCCAGAGTTTGCCCAGAGTCCTGTCCATTGAGTTGGTGATGCATCCAACCCCTCATCCTCTGTCGGCCCCTTCTCCTTTGCCTTCGCTCTTTCCCAGGATCAGGGTCTTTTCCGATGGGTCGGCTCTTCGTATCTGGTGGCCACAGTGATTGAGCTTCAGTCTCAGCAGCAGTGTGTGCCCTCCTCACCATTTTTCACAGTGGTGGGCGGCGTGCTCAGGGGTGGCTGTACCGAGACACAGCCGCCAGCCCCCGGGTGGGCATGGGGTGGGGCCCAGCCCGGGCCAAGCTGGCAGGGAGCGTGTGTGTGTGGTTCTGTCCTGTGTGAACGTGCTCCTCAGATGGACTTTAGAAGGAAGGGACAGAGGAGGCTCTCAGATCTCAGTGAATTCTGCCTGATTCCCGCCCCGTTGGCTTCAGCCCTTCTCATCGTTCTCAGGAAGGGTAGCAGGTGGGTAGTCCACCCTCTGGTCAATGCTACAGGCCTGAGCCTTTAACATTCTGATTGTTCATGAGACTGAGCAGCTTTTCATGAGGATCAAACATTTGTATCTTTTCTGAAAACTGCCTATTTATATGTCCTTTGTGTAGTTTCACTTTTGGGCTTTAGGATTTGTTTTTTTTTTTTTTAATTAGCTCTTTGTATATTTAGGATAGCGATCTTATTCTGTTATATGACTTTTTCATTATTTTTTACACTTGTTTCAGACTCTAAATTCACTCTTTTAAAACAGGTGGTGTAAAGTGAATGTGCTCAGCATGAGGTCAAATATTCCTAGGTTTGTGCGGCTTGGTGTGAATGTTTTCACCACCTGGTTCACTTGTTTTGATCTCAGCTACATGCTAGTTTATTGTCTTCTTTGTAGGAGCCTTAGACATAGAGAAGAGCAAAATCTCCAATAAAAACAATGAATTACATAATTTTCCTTATTTCTTTCTTTTCTGGTGGATATTTTAGAACAGCATTAATATTTAAATTGTTATTTTTATATGGAATATAAAATCAAACGATGAGAAATATTTGTCAGTTATTCACAGTGATCGAGTGTTCCAAGGATCCAACACCAATCACAGTGCATAATGAGATATTCCTTTAGTTTGTTTCTGACTGGTCATTATTACTAAACAGTAATTTAAGAAGCAGGCCCTTGTTTTCAGATGTGTTTAAAAGCTGTTGACATCACCAAGGGTATGAGGAGGTATCGACTTGGAGGTGACCACTTTGCTTCCAGACTATTTTCTTAGACTGAGACGCTGACATGTTTTCAAAAGCCCCGATTAAGAATGGAGCAGTAGGTTGGCAGAGCCTGAATGACGTGAGGGTTCTATGAAATGAGGCACCAGGACCACGAGATGCAGGGTCCACGGTGTGGGGAGAACTCAGCCATGTGACATCAGACAGAGCCAATTCTCCTGGTCCTCAGAGCACCTCTGAGACGTAGCTACTGCTGCGTCCTTGCTTCCAGGGGGCAAGGAACCAGAGAGACGCAGCGGCCTTTCCAGGGTCACACAGGAGGGAAGCCCGGAACGCGTGCTGGCGGCAGTGTGGCCACGTTGCCCTGAATGGCTGTGTTGTTGTTGCTTAGTCGCTCAGTTGTGTCTGACTCTTTGCGACCCCAGGGACTGTAGCCCACCAGGCTCCTCTGTCCATGGGATTGTCCAGGCAAGGATACTGGAGTGGGTTACCATTTCCTTCTCCAGGGGATCTTCCCACAAAAAGATCAAACCCTGATCTCCAACATTTGCAGGCGGATTCTTTCCACTGTGCCACCTGGGAAGCCTGTGCTTTACTCAGTTATTTATTCAGTGTAGCTGAAAACTGAGACACGGATTGAACGTTAATTGCGCACATTCGTTTGTACGTTATACAAGTAACTGTCAAATGATCAGTGTTGAGATTTGGTGCAGTGAAGAAGTAGGCTGTTGGTGTTGTCTGTTTCGGTAGCCACGTGACTCTGTCATTCTGTCCTTCCTAGTATTTCAAAGATGCCTGCCGCGCACACTACGGACGGATGGAAGAGCTGGACTTTGTGAGCGCTTCGGAGGAGTCGAGGAAGCGCATAAACACCTGGGTAGCTGAAAAGACAGGAGGTGAGGACGTGTCGCTACTTCTGTTTGCACAGTATTTGAATCGGTCTTATTTTCCATCACTTCCTTCCCAAGACCATCAAATGTAAACAGAAATGGCTTTTTTCTCTAGAGAACTGGAAACTTTCAAATCCACTTCTGAAATTTAATCAGCAATCAATTTCTCTAGCTTTCCCCCTCCTCATCAATACTCGGTGCACCTTTTCCAGAGCAATCACACTTTGACTTTTGGCTGTTGCAGTTAATGTTCCTATAGTCTGCCTTTTCACAAAGGGCGGAAGGAAGACTCTGGATGCTGCCCCACCTCCCTGCCTGTCCAGCAGAGCGCGTGCTCTGGGGGTCTCTGAGCATCACTGCAGGACACGCGGTCAGGCCCTGGGCCACCTGCGCTTCTTCATTTCCGTGCTCTCCACACAGGCTCGACATCTCCCCTTCAGGACAGTCCCCTCACGTTGTAGACCAAACATTCTTTTTTTCTGAAACTGTGAATAATTCTACCCTTATTATTTGTTCATTTTATGTGTTTTATGCAACTCATTGTATTTTTCTGAGCAGAGACTTGAAGGTTTTTGTCCCTGATTTTGCTTTCAGGCCAGGCTCCCTGCATGGGTTTCCCTGGTGGCTCAGATGGTAAAGAATCCACCTGCCAAAGCAGGATAGGCGGGTTGGATCCCTGGGTCAGAAAGATCCCCTGGAGGAGGAAATGGCAACCTGCTCCCGTATTCTTGCCTGGGGAATTCCATGGATGCAGTATCCTGATGGGCTACAGTCCGTGGGATCACAAATGTGGGACCCTACTTAGCAAGTAGATGGACAACTGGCTGCACGTGGTTGTCTGGGGGACAGTGAACCCTCTGGTCTGGGCACTGACTCCTCCAGGAGACAGACCAGTAATTACTGTGCCCAGCACCTCGCCAGGAAACCCTGTTAGCTAAATGGTTCTTTAATTCTTCTTTGCAGGTAAAATTAAAGACTTGCTCTCTGCAAATTCAGTTAACGCCTTGACACGTCTGGTTCTCGTGAATGCCATCTACTTCAAAGGAAACTGGGATAAACAGTTTCCCAAAGAAAACACCAGGGAAAGGCCATTCAAAGTCAGCGAGGTGAACAAGAATGTTTCATTAAAGAAGGAGGTTCTTGGAAACAGTCCCTGGGGTCCCCTTGCTTTATGGATCGTGCCAGGAGGCTGACCTTCAGGAACGTGAGCCTCTTGTGGCCTTGGCGGCCCAGATGTGGATCCGGGCAAACCCTGGCTTCCTCTCCCCCGCTCCTCCCCTGCTGTGTCATCAGGGGCGGTCTGTGCGGCGGGTGTTCCGTCTTCTATCCCACATCCAGGGGGCAGCTCGCAGCTCTCTGGGCCTGCTAGAGCCCCCGAGATCCAGTTCAAACTCCAGACTGTAGCTGTGAAGCTCATGGGCCTGGATCCTACCGTCTGACCCCTCCCGTCAGGCACTACCTACACAGACGCCTTTCTCTGAAGGGCGTCCAGGAGCCTCCCTAGCGGTCTCCACAGCCCGGGTTCCTGGTTCCTGTGTCCCTCCTCTGACTCTCACAGAGCCCATGGCCTCTCACAGTGGCTCTGATCCCCCACAGCCCCTCGGCCCGTGTGCAGGACCCGGGAGGTTACTTGGCAGTTTTCCTGAGGCTGGGCTGAGAGTGGCGGGGGTAGGAAGCACAAGTGAGATTGCCTTGTGGTTTTCTGATCCTTGTATCTATTTACTCAGCTGTGCGGGGCTCCTTGCCGCTCAGCCTTTGCTGCAGCTGCCGAGGCGGAGGCCCTCTGGGCTCGGGGCTCGGGCTTCTCGTGCTGGTGCTCTCCTGGTGCGGAGCTCAGGCTCCGGGCCCGTGACCGCAGGAGCTGCGGCTCCCGGGCTCTCAGCCCAGGCTCAGTAGCTGTGGCCCGTGGGCTTAGAAGCCCCTGGGCTGTGGGGTCTTCCCAGACCAGGGCTGGAGCCTGTGTCTCCTGCATTGGAAGGCAGATTATTTGCCCCTGAGCCACCAGACAGCCCTGTTGTCTTTAAAACCAGAGCCCACATGGTTGTTCATGGTCAGCTGTGGGCGGGAAGGCCAGGCGCCCAGGACACGGCAGGGTTTGACGGCGGGATGAGTGGTGTCGCCATGAGCAGAGGTGGGAACGTACAGATGGAGCAGGTGGAAGGGACACGAGCCGCCAGTGTGCGAGCCGAGCTGCAGGCTCCTTTGCGTCCAGATGAGATGTCAGGCAGGCAGGAGCCGGGGGTGAGGTCCTGCCAGGAACGTCTGAGAGGAGCCCTCCTGGGTCAGCAGGAGAACAGCATCCTGAGGCCTGAGCGCAGCAAACCAGGGGTGGGAGCTGGAGCCTTGCAGACGAGCTGACGAGGCGGAGCTGAGGGGGGTCTGGAGACAAGACAGAGTGTGTGGGCCCAGGGGGCCGGCTCTGATGACTCGTCCCATGTGTCTCCGGGTCTTGTTTCAGTTAACGTTTATCCATTTCCTTTATAGAACATGGAGAAAACTGTGCAAATGATGTACAATAAGTCCACCTTTAAAATGACCTACATTGAAGAAATAAGCACCCAGATTCTGGTGCTTCCCTATGTTGGCCAAGAGCTGAACATGGTCATTGTGCTGCCCAGTGAAAGCACTGACTTGAACACGGTAACCAGGCCACCGTGGCCCTGTGGCCCAGGGTCTCGTCCGGATCCCTGCCTGGCACTGGGAACTTGTGTGCAGCCGGCAGGCCGTCCCGGGCCCGCAGGGCACGGTGTGTGGGTCGCAGCAAATGGTCCCCAGGGCAGTGCTGCTGCAGACCCTGAATCTTCTACCTTCTCCTCCAGGTGGAAAAGGCCCTGACCTACGAGAAATTCGTCGCGTGGACGAAGCCGGACGCGCTGGCCGATGAGGAGGTGGAGGTGTTCCTGCCCCGCTTCACGCTGGAGGAGAGTTACGATATGGAAGGCGTCCTCCGAGACCTGGGCATGACCGACGCCTTTGACGTGGCCCAGGCCGACTTCAGCAGGATGTCGTCCAGCCGAGACCTGCACCTGTCCAAGATCGTGCACAAGTCCTTCATGGAGGTCACTGAGGAGGGCACGGAAGCTGCGGCCACCGCAGGGGCCACGATCATGCCGAGAAGTCTGAGGGAGGTGTACAAGTTCTGTGCCGACCGCCCCTTCCTCTTCTTCATCCAGCACGGCAACACCGGGGCCATCCTGTTCTGCGGCCGCTTCTGCTCGCCGTGACGAGGTGTGGGGGCCCCCGGTGCTCCTCACGGCTCTCCCCGATCTCTGCGAAGAGCCTGGAACCCATGTGACCTTGGTGAAGGTCCAGAAATAAAGGGCTGAACGAGACCACCTGTGTGTGTGTCTGTGTGTGTGTGTCTCTGTTTGTGTGTGGGACTGTGTGTGTGTGGGTCTGTGGGTCTGTGTGTGTGTGTGGGGGGGTGGGTCTGGGTGTGTCTTGGTCTGTTTGTGTCTCTGTGTCTGTATGTCTGTGTGTGTGTCTGTGTGTGTGTGTCTGTGTCTGTATGTCTCTTTGTGTGTGTGGGTCTGTGTGTGTGTGTCTCTGTGTGTGTGTGTGTCTCTGTGTGTTTGTGTCTGTGTGTGTGTCTGTGTGTCTCTGTGTGTCTGTGTCTTGTGTGTGTGTGTGTTTGTATGTGTGTGTGTGTGCACCTGTGTGTGTGTGTCTGTGTCTGTGTCTCTGTGTGTCTGTGTTTGTGTGTGTGTGTCTGTGTGTGTGTGTGTCTGTGTTTGTATGTGTGTGTGTGTGTGTGTGCACCTGTGTGTGTGGGGGGGGGTTTGTGTGTGTGTGTCTCTGTGTGTGTGTCTGTGTGTCTGTGTGTGTGTGTCTCTGTGTGTGTATGTCTGTGTGTGTATGTCTCTGTGTGTGTGTCTGTGTATGTGTGCCTCTGTGTGTGTGTCTCTGTGTGTGTATGTCTGTGTGTGTGTGTCTCTGTGTGTGTGTGTCTGTGTGTGTGTGTCTCTGTGTGTGTGTGTTTGTGTCTGTGTGTATGTGTGAGTGTGTCTTTGTGTATCTTTGTCTCTGTGTGTGTCTGTGTGTATCTCTGTGTCTGCGTGTGTGCCTGTGTGTATCTTTGTGTGTGTGTGTGTGTCTGTGTGTGTGTCTTTTTGTGTCCCGTGCCTTCTCGGAGCTGCAGCTCCCATCGGAGGTGGGCGCTCGGTGGTCCTGCTGGTGGCGAGCACTGGCTGCCTGCTCTCTGGCTCCTCCCTCCGCCCGCCCCGTCCAGGTCCTCGGGGAGCGCGCTCTGCTCCGGGCCTGGAAGGATGAGCGGGGCTTCCCTGTCTCCTCTGCTCAGTGGCCCTGCTCCTGAGACCAGAGAGAAGCAGAGGCTACGGCAGCCACGGGGAGGGGGAGCGGGCCTCAGAGACCCCCGAACATGAGCCCTCCAGAAACCAGGAGAAGAGGGGAGGGCCGTGGACCCAGACCAGGAGAAGTCCATCCCCGAGCCACTGTGTCTGCATTGGAGGGTCTGTGGTCAGAGGCCTGTTCAAGTGCTTGACCGTCCACACTCCCTGAGCATGTTCAGTTGCCCCCAGGGTCATAGATGAGCAGACAGGCCCTGTTCACGAGATGGGGGCGGTTCTGACCAAGTCATGGAAGCACGCCGGGTGACTTTCCATTGTGCCGCTGGTTCTGGAGAAAAAGAGGCGGCTAAGGTTTCATTCTAAAGGAGATCAGACCTGAATATTCATTGGAAGGACTGATGGTGAAGCTGAAGCTCCAACTTTGGCCACCTGATGCAAAGAGCTGACTCATTTGAAAAGACCCTCAGGCTGGGAAAGATTGAAGGTGGGAGAAGAAGGGGACAGCAGAGGATGAGATGGTTGGGTGGCATCACCGACTCAATGGACTTGGGTTTGGATGAACTCCGGGAGTGTGTGAAGGACGGGGAGGCCTGGCGGGCTGCAGTCCATAGGGTCACAAAGAGTCGGATACGACTGAGCGAATGGACAACACGAAAGACAGAAGCTAAACACACGGTCACACGTCTACAAACTACTGTTATGAGCAGAGCAAAACGATAGGTTCATGTTTAAAAACCACTTCTTCGCTTATTACCTGGTTCCTCCGTCAACTGTGAAATAAATGTCCAAACACTGAGTACCACTTACTAAGATCCTTCTTGTTTGTCCTGAGCCATGACTTTGAAAATAACCTGTCACATAATCATAAGCTGACCTTCATGATCACTTTGTAATAACATAAAAATCCTTACCAGTCAATCATAAAGATTAAAGAAGTCTTAATCTTAAAAAAGAAAAAAACATGGGACCAAATTTAAGCAGTTTATCATAAAGACATTGCAGGTATCAAAGAAAACGATCAACAGTCTAGTGGGACTTTCACATTAAGGGACAGCGCTTCTCCATTCAGTGCCCACGCCAGTAAGAAGCATACACATTTCACAGGACCCCGAGCGGGCACGGGGGACCAGTATCCTCACTCAAACAGCGTCGTCACGTCCGCCGCTGCCACCGGGTCCGAAAGGAAACCCAGCCAGTGGCCGAGTTCCCGCCCGGCCCGCCCGCCTTCCGCCTCGCGCAGGCCGGTGCCTCGGCCCCACAGCCCCACAGGTACCGAGCTCGGTAGGAGCGGGCTGGGCAGGGACCGCGGTGCTGGGGCCCAAATACCTGGGCTGGAGGGGCGGGGCGGAGCGGGAGGGGCGGGGCGGGGCGGACAGGGCATGCTGGAGGGCGGGGCAACAGTCAGACCTGCTCAGGGGGCAACACCATCTTCCTATCCCGAAGCCCCACTTCGTAGCAGAGCTGAAACCCCCAAGCTCTATGGGTTGGAAACTGATTGCACGGAGGACTCTAAGGTCACAAAGGAGGCGAGGGATAAAACGGATCAAACACGCTCTTCCTCTTCTGTGGGTTCAGAGGGACGGGAAAGAGGCTGTGTCTGGGTGCAGCGGGTGGCGGCTCTGATGGGCACGTAACCGGCCCGATGGGGCCAGAAGGTCGGAGCCACTGATGCGGTGGGGCTTGGGCAGGGCTCCCGGGGTGACAGAGGAGCCGGGCTCGACGGAGGGGTGAGGTCCAGGGGTGGCTGGAGGAGGAACAACCAGGCGGAGTCACTGGTGGGAAAGGGCTCCCGATCCCGGGAGGTACACTCAGGACCGGGCAGGGGGTGTGGGCCCGGGAGCAGCCAAGGTGAGGCAGGCAGGGCTGGAAGGATGGGGCAGGGCTGCACTGGAAAGAACCTGGAGGCCGCTCTGAGGAATTGGGGTTTTATCTGTCAGTCATGGCGCTGTGGCTTCGGAAAAGACTCCTGAGAGTCCCTTGAACGGCAAGGCACTCAAACCAGACAATCCCAAAGGAAATAAAGCCTGAATATTCACTGGAAGGACTGAGGCTGAGGCTCTAAACTTCAGTCACCTGATATGAAGAGCTGACTCACTGGAAAAGACCCGGATGCTGGGAAAGATTGCAGGCAGGAGGAGAAGGGGACGACAGAGGATGAGATGGTTAGATTCATCATCGACTCAATGGACATGAGTTTGAGCAGACCCCAGGAGATGGTGATGGACAGGGAAGCCTAGCGTGCTGCAGTCCACGGGGTCTCAAGACAGGACTGGGGGACTGACAAGAACAGGGGGAACCATCCTAAGATTGAAACTGGACGAGTAACAGGATTCCTTCATTCATCCGTTTCCTCCCCTCCTTCCCTCCCGTTTCCTTTCTGACTCCAGCACCCGCCCTTAGGATGGACTGGGTGCAGGGGGAGAGGCCCCAGGGGCCCCTAGGACTCGGCTCTGGGGACCAGGGCACAGCCAGGCCAGCCTGAGCCTGGGCAGTGCAGCAGTGACGGGATGCTGCCCAGAGCTGATGGGGGCGGGCATCACAGGATGTGAGAACCAGGTGGACTGGGGGCAAGGGGCCAGGAAAGGAGTGGAGATGCAGGAGCCATTTCCTAGTCTAGCTCGGGTAACTGTACTCATTGTGATGTGATAAACTGAAAGAGAGCCTGCCGGGGAAGGGGAGGGTCAGGGGTCTAATGCAGCATTGCTGCGCTTAGTGGTCAGTCGTGCCGGACTCCTTGAGGCCCCACAGACTGTCGCCCACCATGGACTGAAAATCCACTCGTAGGATGTTCATTTCCTGCTCCAGGGAAACTGCTGACCCGGGGATCAAACCCGCATCTCCTGTCGAAGAGGACTCAGGTGCTTGCGGAGCATGAAGTGAAGGTGCCCAGGAGACAAGTAGCAACAGAGCAGGATGGGGGGCGGAGGCGCAGGAGCCGCAGGCGGGATTCACCGGCCCAGCTGCGCCTGTGTGTCAGTCATAGCTGGGGCCAGAGGCTGAGGCCCCGCCAGAGGGAGAGTGAACGTCACTCCGTCGTGTCCGGCTCTGCGACCCTGTGGACTGTATGGTTCAAGTATAGAATCCTGCAGGCCAGAATGCTGGAGTGGGTAGCCTTTCCCTTCTCCAGGGGATCTTCCCAACCCAGGGATTGAACCCAGGTCTTCCTCACTCCAGTCGGATTCTTTATCAGCTGAGCTAATCAGCACTTACAAAATGAAAAGGGCCCCTAGGCAGGAAGACTGAGGAGCAGAAGGGCAGGTGGAAGCCGACTGGCGTGTCCAGAAGGGCCGGTGCTGTCTGCTTCGACTGAGGAGGAAGTGGAGAGTTAGGACGGTGAGGAGCTGCTCCTCCCCGCAGATCAACACTGCCCTAACAAGCCTGAGTCGGAGGGAATCAGAGGGACAGGGAGGAAGGCAAGGGAGCGTGCTGGCCCGAGCCGCAGGAACTGGAAGGAAGTTTGTGTTCCAAGGACAGAATGGAGATGAGCGTGTCGCATGCCTTCTGAATGGTGGCAATCAGAAACAACTGTAAAATATTAGGAAAATCTAAACCGGAAAACAATTATTTTGTCAAGAGTACAAGAGCGAGGGCTCCTTGGTAGCTTAGCTGGTAAAGAATCCACCTGCAATGCAGCAGACCCTGATGATTCCTGGGCTGGGAAGATCCCCTGGAGAAGGGAATGGCTACCCACTCAATATTCTTGGGCTTCCCTGGTGGCTCAGCTGGCAAAGAACCCACCTGCAATATGGGAGACCTGGGTTCCATCCCTGGGTTGGGGAAGATCCCCTGGAGAAGGGAATGGCTACCCACTCTAGTATTCTGGCCTGCAGATTTCCGTGGACAGAGGAGCCTGGCTGGCTACAATGCATGGGGTCACAAAGAGTCAGACACGACTGAGCAACTTCCAGGTTCACAAGAGCGAAGCAAAGTAACACTGCTTTTTCTAGCTTGGTAAGTATTTGTTATTATTTTAGGTCTTTAGTCTAGTGGCTCCAATGAAATTTGTTCTTTCCAGCTGCACATGTCAACCCAGCACCCGGAAGACAGGTGCCTACAGGTGAGGTCTGTGAGGCATGGAGGGGCTCTGTCTAAGCTTGAATCACCTGAAACCTGGGAGATGTTCTTCAGAATATGGGTCTCAGTCATTTTACTGGACCCAGCTATTTAATTGTTATTTATTTTGCAGTTATGCTCTCACTTAACATCTGAGTTAAATTAAGGGAATCTTGTTACTCAAGATTTTTTAACATTGCTGATCATAAAATTTTAAGAAATAGTGAAATAACTGAATAGAAGTTCCCCCAGCCTTACTTTTTTCTCATCTAGAGATACTTTCTCTGGAATCATCTGGGTGACTCATGTCACAAGAAGTGAAGAGCAAGATGAGCCAGGGCCTGTTGTCCGGGCCCGCCACCGTGCAGCTTCCCGGAAGGGAGCTGGGTGACTCTTCGTGAGAAGCCCCGGGAACTGCCTCCTCAAATGCCAGAGAGTCCTAGTGGCTTGATCAGAGCAGTCCTCACTGGGCCCTGTGGCAACGAAGCTGCCAAAACGAAACAAACAAAAACTGTGGCAAGCAGGGCTCAGCTGTTACGAGGCCGATTTCCGCTGGTCTGTCCTGCCCGGGTCGCGCCAAGACCGCCCAGAAGCTGCCACCCTGGCAGGTGGTGCCTGGGGGACGGGGCCTGAAATAGGACCTGCTCTGTAGGGCATGGCCTTGGAGGTTTAGGAGGGTGCCTTCTTGGCCAGGCCCAGTGCTCCGGGAGCAGGATGGCCTTGAAGACGTGCTGGGTTTCTCACGAAGGGTAGGAGGTTACCTTCCAAAATGCAAGCTTGCGTCTGTTGACCTGAAGCAAACAGACTGCAGGTGTTTCTGCAGCAAAGTTCAGTTCAGTTCAGTTCAGTTGCTCAGTTGCAACCGATTATTTGCGACCACATGAATCGCAGCACGCCAGGCCTCCCTGTCAATCACCAAAGTTGGGTTTAGTCAAGTCGGGATCAGCAGGGAATTGCAGTTAAGGCTCTCTGCCGTGGCGGCCACATGCAAGACCCCACCCGGCAAGGGAAGGAGCAGCTTTCATAGAGGGGACACGGGCCCGCCGGCTGGGTACACAGAGCCTGGGCGTCTCACGGCCGAGTCCTGGCGGGAAGGAAGGGGACTCTCCCTTCCGCTGCGGGGCTCCGCTGTGGCTGCAGGGCGAGAGCGCCCCCTGCCGGTCCCCTGTCTGTTTACCCAGGGTTTCCACAGGCGTCTGGACGAAAGCCAAAAGGGACATGAGATATGCATTTTCCCTTGTTCCTGCTTGGGGAGCGTGCTCAGAACATTTTCCTTCTTCTAAAGAAAGCAAGCAGTTTCAGCACATTCTAGGTGTCCATCCGCCCATAGGTCGCCCACCCGCCAGCCCCTCATCAGGAGGGGGCAGAGCGCACGCGGGGGCAGGGAAGCGCTCTGCCTTCGGCCTCCGGACCGCCCTGCCCTCCCCGCCAGGTCGCAGCAGCGCACACACTGCCCGCCCTTCCAGGGCGCCCCTGACTCCAAAGGCAAGGGAGGCCTGCGCAAGGACCTGGGACCGCCCCTCCTGTGAGCCGTCTGGGCCGCGCAGCCGGGCAAGCCCTGGGCTCGTCTACAGAGCATTCTCAGATGACGTGATGATTGCGATCGCCCTGAATGGCTTTTTACCTGAACACCCAGAATTCATGAAATGCCCACGGTGACAACACCAGCCGGTGAGATGACTAATTATTTCATTCGTTCCGGAAACTTTTTTTTTTTTAATGTGTAACTTACAGAACTTCTCTTTTATCCTTTTTCATTTATTATGTATTCGGCCGCATGGAGTCTTAGTTGCTGTGTGCAGGGTTGCCCCGAGGTGGGTGGGAGCTTAGGTCCCCAACCGGGGATTGAACCCGCATTCTCTGCATTTGGAAGGCAGATTCTTCACCACTGGACCCCCAGGGAAGGCCCCCTCCCACAGCCTGCTACTGAGCACCGGCTGTAGGCCGGAAGCTGCCCTGGGGTCTGGGGACGTCATGGTAGGAGACAGAGTCTCGGGCTCGGGATGCCAGACAGATATTGTGAGAGAGTAGAAAAAAATGTGACTCGTGTCTGCCACTGGCCCCTGGCACAGAGTCCCTGAAACTCTGCTGGTTTTCTAAGTGATAAGAACACTGGGAGTCTTTTGTTCTAGAACTTGGTCTCTGACCCCAGCTGCTGACACGGAGCTCCTGGACCCTGTGTCATTTCCTGGGTGATGGGGTGTCTTCGGTTCGCATGGGCTGACTCTGGGTGGAGCTCCTGCATGAGGGCTGCCCCCCAGAAAGTCCAAGCCATGATGAGAAGCTTGGAAACTTCAGCCTCTCCCCTACATTCTCTCGAGAAGGGAGAAGGTCTGGAAATGGAGTTAATAATTGTTCAAGCCTCTGTACATAAAATCCGAATAGTGTGGGGCCTGGAGACCTTCCAGGTGGATGAACACATCCACCCGGGGAGGGGACGCACCCTGAGTCCATGGGGACAGAGACTCTCGGGACCCGCCCAGACCTCGCCCTGCGCGGCTCTTTATTAGTGTCCTTTATCACATCCTTTAGTGAAGAGGTGAAGATGAGTGAGCCTTTCACTGAGTTCCAGGAGCCATTCTAGCAAGTTAATCAAACCTGAGGAGGGGGTCCTGGGAACCTCTGATTTGTCGTCATATCAGACAGGAGCTCTGGGTCACTTGCGACAGACTAGTACTTGGGGGACAAGCGAGCGGCCTTGCGGGGCTGAGCCCTTAGCCTCTGGGATCTGACCCTGTCTCCAGGTACAAAGCGTCAGAATCAACTTAAACTGTAGGACACCTAGCTGGTGTCGTGAGACCTGACTGGTATGGGAAAGCCTCCCACACATTTCATCACCAGAAGAGTCAGCAGGGAGATGCTTTGTGTGAGGAATAAGGAAGAGAGACCCTGGGAGGGAGGAACTGGGTTCTTCCCCATTTGGGGAAAGACTGAACTGAGGTTTCTTCCCGCACAGACATGCAAATCAATGGCATTTGACGTGGTGTGGCTTAGCAACTAAACCACAGTGCTGTGGTGACGCTGAGTTTGAGGGGCAGCGTGAGTAGACACAGCAAGAAGCCTGGCTGGAGACTCGGAGAGGGGGTCCCGAACCCACTGCCCTCGGCGGAGATGAGAAGAGGAGGATGAGCCCAGAGGACCGCTGGAGGAGGGGCTTCCAAACCAGCGATGGGAAAACGAAAACGTACGCATGGCCGGGGAGACACACAAGTTACTGCTGCTGGACCACAGGCACGAGCCCGTTCGGGCCAGACGCCTACGAAGGGCCTCGTCTGTCAGGCCTACAGGTGCGGGTGTTATCTGATGGGCTGCGGGAGTCCCTGGAGGATTCCGAGCGCCGGGGTCACACAGCAGAGCCGTGCACCGGGAAGATGGCTCTGCAGCAGCGCAGGGGTGGGAGGCGGAGGTTTGCTCCCTGGCGCGGGGTGTCCGTGCAGCGGTGCTCCAGAGGAAAGGCGGCAGGCGGTGGGCAGGGCCGTGCCTGGGGCTGGGGCCTGGAAGGAAGAGCTGATGAGGGCGACCTGGTCAGGCCCCGGGGTTGCTGGAAGGAGGGAGGGGAAGGAGGCTCCAGCGGGACTTTCAGAGATGAACGGCGGAGACACTACACTAAATTTGTTTCACTTCTCCCTGGAACAAAAGGCGTTGGCAGAGCCTGATTATTAGCTTCTGCTCCTAAGGCCTGGGAAAAACACGCGCCATGTACATCTGCACTGAGGCAGAACGTGCGACATCAGCATGCGAGTCTCCACTTAAAGCCTCTTTATTTAAAAGCCCAACATGAATTGAAAATGCACACATATGTATCTTTGGGATGACTGCTCAAGATCATGGCTTATCACTGGTAGGGCTTTGCTCTTAAACACTTATTTCAGGTTTAGCCAGAAAGAAGCAGTTATGGAAATGAGAATGAATGAACCAGTCTCCCTGGAGCACAATTCCCATAAGCACAGGAGAAGCAGCTGATTTAGAGCTTAGGTGAGAAAGAGTCAAAAGGAAGATTGAGTAGAATGCTAAAATTTTTTTAAATTATTAATAATTCTACAATTATTTACACTTTTAAAATTATTAATTTAAATTATCAGTTTAAAATTCGTGAATTTTTAAAAATTATGAATAATTCTACAAGCAACAGGAAGACATTCATACTTTTTGAGTATTGTGTGACAAGGAAAAGCAATGATTTAGGAAACATAATTACCATAGTATTTGGAATGACCAGAATATGGGAAAGTCTATTGCAGGAAATGAATTAAGAAACTGTTGCATTGTCATGAGGTCGTATGGGCCTGAATTAAATTATACATAATTCTTAACTCCTCAAGTTCCCTCATTGACTCCCCACAAACCAAATATCTCACTTTAATGTTAAGTTTTTTTAAAAAGGAAAAGGAAAACCTCCCAGCAGATTCCAGGACCAGGTAGCCCCCTGGCAAATTCTCACACTAACCCTTCTCAAATTCTTACAGGAAACTGGGTCGGGGGGGTGGGGAGTTGGAGGGGGGGACTTGTGAACTCATAGGCCAACACCAAAGCAAGACACAGACACCATGGGGAAATATCATTACAGAACAATATTCCGTATGAATATTGATGCAAAAGCCTCAGCAAGATACTGGCAAATTGCATCCAACAAGATATCAAAAGGATTACACATCATGACCAAGAGGGCCTTAGTTCAAGGACACAATGGTGACTCAACATAAGAGAGTCTATCCCTGTCGCACATCACATGAATCGTATGAAGAGGAAAAAAAACCACACGCGATCATTTCGTGAAAACAAATAAAAGAAACCTCATTTAAAACATCGATGGTCAACTGATTTCATTCAACGGGGGACAGATACTCTCCCCCGTAGGTGATTCTGGACAACTGGATTTCCATACTCAAGGATGAAGGTCTCCCCTTACAAAAATGACTCAAAATTGATCAAAAACCTAAATATAAGAACTAAACTATAAAACTGTTAGAAGAAAACACAGGAGTAAATGTCCAGGGTCTTTGGACTTGGCAATGGGCTCTTAGATATGACCCCAAAAGTTCAAGATAAAAACGAAAAAAATAGATGAATTGGATTTCATCAAAATTGAAAAACTGTATGTGTCTAAGGACATTATCAAGAAAGAGACACCGGAAACCAAGCTTGGATTAAGGGCCACCCACGATGCACACAGGCTCAGGAGTGCTGCGTACTCACTGCTCTGAGCCGCGTACACGTGCGCCAGAGGCTGCTCCCGCCCCTACGAGGGGGCGGACTTCTTCCTGCGGTTCTCGCTGTTGTCCACTGCTGTGTGCAGCGCTGAGCAGTCAGAGAACCGCACGTCTCAGCACACCTTCGATTCTCAGCTCCTTCAGAAACAGACTCTACTGTTGCAGGGAATGTGGTTTTGGCTTATGTTCTTTTTCTTAACCTTATGAGAAATGAACAACCTCCTACGTCCCTGCACCCCCTTTCAGCCCTATCACTGGGGACACTTATCTTTAATTCAGTATCATAGTTTAAGGTGGGCTCTGGAGCCAGGGTGCTTTGCATCTTTACTAGACTCTTTGGACCTCAGTTTTCTCATCTGTGAAATGGAAACAACAATAGAAACTGCATTATGGTGCTGCCGTTGGGCCTAAGTCAGCTCATCCACATAAGGAGCGTGGCACACTGCGGGCACTCAGTAAGCGCTGGGTTAGTGCTAACGGCACAAACCCACACTGTTCTTATTTCTGGTAATTACCCAGAACTATCAAGTGCCGTTCTAGCTTGTCCTTGAATAGCAGAGAGACTCACTCAGTTCACATCCTCTCATCCAACACTTACCATGAAGTAGGAAGATAACTCATAGAACAGAATTTTGCTAAAATATACTTGAAATTCCAGTAGTACAGTCTTGAAAGTACCCTTTACTTCTAATTTTTAATCAAACTTTCACCCACCAGAGGTCACTGTGTGCCGTGAGAGCCTAATATCTGTATTCCCACAGTTGCCAAAACACTCTGATTGGTTTGGGGTACAAACAGGGAGTTATAGGTTTGCTTGGGTCCAAGTACATGCAAAAGTAATTTCAGAAAGCATGTTGAATTTGCCAGTATTTGATTGTCAACTAACTGCTGAATTGTTGTTCAGTCACTCAGTCACATCGCACTCTTTGCGACCCCATGGACTGCAGCATGCCAGACTTCCCTGGAGTTTGCTCAAACTCATGTCCATTGAGTCGATGATTTAAACTAAGTTAAAATATGAAATGCCTGCATTCTCGTTTTTAATGAGTCAATTATTCATGGCATGACTGGCCACTTAACATCAAAAACCTATTTAGTCATGGAGTTTTTTACTTGAATCTGGTCTCCAGATTACCATTTTGTTGGCACATTATCCACTTCCGATTTATTAATGAAATAGCCAGTTCATGACATGTTGCCATTAGAATTCCAGCCACAGCATTTGAGGAATCTAGCTCGATCACTCTTGACAAGCAGCAGGTCTTCCCAAAATACCACAGGAAGTGAAAGTTCTCAGAAACCAGGGGTTTTGTATAGGAATCACCATAATAGCTAATTTCCTAACAAAACTGGCCAGGTCGATGTCTTCTAGTTACATTTGAGCAAAGCCGCTGTGTTGCTTCTTGAGATTTCTTTCTTGGATGATCTTCAAAGGGAGACAAGGGACACCCTGAAAACATGAGACATCTGCTCGTCCTGAAATGTCCAAAGAAACCTGAAAAGACTCAGACAACCAGCCTGTTCCCTGAGCAAAGACAATGCCTCCAAACCATCTTCCAACTCTTTTCCTCGGGAACGCAGCAGCAAGCAAGAAGTAACTATAGGAGGGAACTAAGGAAAACTCTGGTTAATTGCTTTTAGAGAAATAGGACCCTCCCCCCAAAAGTGAAAGACAACCTACAGAATGGGAGAAAATGCTTGCAAAGTATAAATCTGATAACATCCAGAATATATACAGAACTCCTATTATCCAACCACAAATAGACGAACAACCCATTACGTAATGGACAAAGGATTTGTATAGCTGTTTCACCGAAGGCAAACGAATGGCCAGTGAGCACAAGAAGAGATTCTGAACATCATTAGTCGCCAGGAAAATGCAGAACAAAACCACAATGAGACCTTAGGAAAAACATCAGGACAGCTAAAACAATAATACCAAAAAAAAGCAACATAACAAACGTTGACGAGAAACGTAGAGAAATCGGTCGGGACGTAAAGCAGCGGACGTGGCATGTTAGTCTCTCAGCCGTGTCTGACTCTTTGCAACTTCATGGACTGTAGCCAGCCCATGGAATTCTCCAGGCAAGAAACTGGAGGGGATTGCCATATCCTACTCCAAAACAGTGGAACCACTGTGGAAACCAGTTTGGCAGTTCCTTACAAAGCAAAACAGTTACTACACAATGCTGCAATTTCACTCCTTGGTAGACACCCAGAAGATTTTTTAAAAGGGACTCAGACACTTGTGCACCAATCATTATTTCAGCATTATTCACAACAGCCAAATGACCCAAGTGTCCATCAACCTATGAAAGGTTAAAACAACATATGAAAGGATAAAATGTGGTATGTGCATAAAGTAGAATATTATTCAGCAGCAAAAAGGAGTGAAGTTCTAATGCATGTTATGATACGGATGAGCCTTGAAAACATTGTGCTCAGTGAAGAAGCCCAGAGTAAAAGGCTGCCTGTTGCATGATCCCAATTGTATGAAACATCTAGAACAGGCAAGTTCATGAAAAGCAGAAAGATTATCAGTACAGAGCCTGGGTGGAGTGGGGAGTTTGGAGTTACTGCTTAAGGATTAGTGAGTTTCTGTTTGGGGTGATGAGAATTTTTCAGAAGTAAAAATAGTGACATTGCATAGCATTTTGAATGTAATTAATGCCACTGAATATAATTAACACCTTTGTGTACTTACAATGGTTGAAACAACAGATCTTTTGTTACAGAGATTTTACCACCATAAAAAAAAAGAAAAAGATTAACTAGAGGGACTTCCCTGGTGATCAGGAGATAGGATTCCACATTCCCAATGCAGGGGCCCGGGGTTTGATCCCCGGTGGGAGAATTAGATCCCACATGCCCAGCCGAGACCCAGTGCGGCCAGGCAGAGAGGTGGATAAATATATTTACAAACACAACCTGAGTTCTCAGGAAGTTTGTTTCCCAAAAGAAGGTGGATGATTTTCGTAGAGGAAAGAAAAGCCGTTAAATAAAACCAAAAGGGACTACTTCTCTAGGAAAACGCTCAAGCTACTTCGATTAGTCTTGAGGTAACCCTCGATATTAATTTTCATCTGAAACACAAAATAAGGGGCAGCTGACTCTTGAGAGTCCCTTGGACTGCAAGGAGATCCAACCAGTCTATTCTGAAGGAGATCAGCCCTGGGATTTCTTTGGAAGGAATGATGCTAAAGCTGAAACTCCAGTACTTTGGCCACCTCATGCGAAGAGTTGACTCATTGGAAAAGACTCTGATGCTGGGAGGGATTGGGGGCAGGAGGAGAAGGGGACGACCCAGGATGAGATGGCTGGATGGCATCACGGACTCGATGGACGTGAGTCTGAGTGAACTCCTGGAGTTGGTGATGGACAGGGAGGCCTGGCGTGCTGCGATTCATGGGATCACAGAGTCAGACACGACTGAGCGACTGAACTGAACTGAGGCAAAGAAGTATGCAGCTGGCTTAACTGCCTCCCCCCGCCCCCCCACCCCGACACCCGCCGGAAGCCTAAGCCTATTTCTCTTCTGCAAGGGGTGAAGTGAACACTCCATTCACGACCCTTAGAGGTCATGCTTGCTGTCGATGCTGTATCTGCATATCTCGTTTTAATAGCACCGCCTCCTCCTTAGGCTCACAGTAGCAATGTCCTGTTTGCAGTAAACGCCAGATTAGCAGGGAATCATATTTCTCTTCGCCAGACGGGCCCCTATCCAATCCACCGCAGGCGC
The DNA here is from genome assembly GCF_032405125.1 of Capricornis sumatraensis. NCBI lineage: Eukaryota > Metazoa > Chordata > Mammalia > Artiodactyla > Bovidae > Capricornis > Capricornis sumatraensis. The sequence continues at coordinate 53,887,715 of NC_091090.1, read as the reverse complement.
TTTCACCATCCTGAAGACCCAGGCGAGCGCTGGCCAGCTGACCTTGTCCAGAGGGCGACGTCCCCTCCGCACCTGCGATTCCCAAGCGCGGCCGCCAGATGGTGCTGCCTCTTCGCGGACTAGGATCAAAGCGCGGCTGGACCCAGAAGCTCCCCCGACCTGCGAGTTCTCAGAGGCGGGGTCGCACCTTGATCTCCCTTCCGGCCCAGCACTTCGACCCCACACCAGGGTCTGGACGGCTCCCGGGCTGGTTGCCTGCGGCTCCACAGTCACCGGGAGGCCCGGCTGTTTTCCTTATTGGTCCTCACAGCACCCTGGTGGCTCAGTGGTAAAGAATCTGCTGTCAAGTGGGAGATGCAGGTTCCATCCCTGGGTTGGGAAGATCCCCTGGAGGAGGAAATGGCAAACCAATCCAGTATTCTTGCCTGGGAAATCCCAGAGAAGGCTGGCAGGCTATACAGTCCATGATGCCGCAAGAGTTGAACACGGCTTTGCATAAACAACCACAACCTCATGGCACCAAAGACGTGAACAGCCCCCTCCCAAGGGACAACAGGGTCAGTCAACCCCCTTGGAAGGGTACCCCGGAGTCCCTGCATCCGCCTTTCTTAGTTGCAATCATCCCATGTGACTCAAAGCGGATTTGGGGACATCATCTCAGTCTGACAAGAAAGAGGGAAGAAAACTAAGCCAGATCTCATCTTTGAGGACATTCTGGTACATTTGGAAATGCCTCCACAGCTTTTCCCTCAGGTAAAGGTCATTCTAAAATGAAAGCGGCCCCCAGCACCTCCCAGGCTCACAAGATGAGGTGGCCTGTTTGCTGCTGGCATGAGGGCATGCCACGCATGGAGAGACCACGTCCTCACTATGAACCCAAGAGACAGCAGCCTCGGACAGACCACCCAGACGCTGCAGACGCTGCAGCTGTGTGCATCAGGAATGTTATGCTCGAAGGGGAACCAGCCTTCGCTCTCTCAGCCCGTCCTGAAGGTGAAACAGTTAGTCACCCAGTGGTGTCCAACTCTTTGCAACCCCATGGACCCTCTGTCCATGGAATTCTCCAGGTAAGCGTACTGGAGTGAGTCACCATGAACATCTCCAGAGCATCTTCCCGACGCAGGGATCAGACCTGGGTCTCCTGCATTGCAAGCAGGCTCTTTACCGTCTGAGCCACCAGGAGAGCCCCAAGGGCCATCCCGGGACACCAGAAATCAAGGCAGAGTTTGGGAGGGTCTTCGAGTGAGTCCCAATGGCAGGGGGTCTACAAATGAGGTGGTGCAGGCCAGAAAGTGCTAGAAAGAGAGAAAAGAGACAATTGGCCCAAAGTGCCCACCAGCAGCCCTCCCGCACACGTCTGCAGGCTCCAGTTCGGTGTCTCTCTGCCTTCCGGGGATCTCCTTGGCCTTGAACCTGCCTGTGCGCCCTTTACCCCCAGCCTCCCCAATAAGAACGTCAGGCCAGACCACAGAACAGCGCCACCGCCTGAACGGTCACACACGGCGCAGGCGCATTCCCATCAGCACAAGGCCCCTTAGAGTCACACCTGCCCACCAGAAACCCGGCAACCACCAACCTGCTCTCCGTTTCTAGAATCTCATCTCGAGAATGATACATAAACGCGATCGTTCAGGGGGGACCCTCAGGGATCGGCGATTTTCCTGCAGCGTATTTGCCCCAGCTGCTGAGGCCCGGATCGTTCATCCTTTTTACGGCTGAGTGTTCTGACCCTGAGTGGGCCTAGGGGCGGAGGCGGCGGGAGGGGCGGACACGGCGCACCCCCTTCCCAGAACTGCCATCCCTTCAGCTGCCTCGGAGCGGAGCCACCCGGTCCGGCTCCCAGGGGCGAGGACAGGGCAGGGGCGGGGCGAAGGGCGTGTGGGCGGGGCTTATGCCGGGGCGGGACGCCGAGCGCGAGGAGAGGTCCAGACAGGTCGGGGGCGGGGCTGCGCTCCGGACAGAGGCGGGGAGGGGCGTGGCCTCGGCGCTCGTGGGCGGGGCGTGGGCGGGGCCCCGCCGGCCGGGCCCCCGCGTCCAGGCCTGCGGAGCGCGTCCGCATTGTGCGCTCGCGACGCCTGTGAGTGCGTGGTCCGCGCGGCCGGATCGTGGCGTGGACGCTGGACGTTCTCCCAGAGGGAAGTCTCGTCCTGCCGGTCGTCCTCGGGCGTTTTGGCCGAGGTGAGTGTCCGCGCTCTCCGGGGGCCGCTTCCCGGGGCCAGGGTCTCCGCGGGCTTCCACCCCCGCGTGCCCGAGCTTCCCCCTGCACTTGCGAGGCCTGGGGGGCAGGTGTGCGCAGGCCCGTCGCTGCCCCCAGCCGCTGCCCTCGGCCTTGGACTCGGCCCGCGCTGACCTCACGCGCGGACCGCAAGGGGCCGCCTGGGGTCCGCGAGCAGGCGGCGCGGAGGCCTGGCCTGGGCTCTCGGGGTTCCGGCTCGGCCTTTGCCCCGGGTGCCAGGACCCGAAACTCAGCTTCTCCAACCTTAGTTCCCTGAGAATCTCAGCCAGAAAATCCAAGAAGTGGGACATGTATGTGGTGTGTGCTTCCTGCGCCGCTCTTTATGGTTCCAGGGGGGATGGAGGGAGCCCGGGAGAGGAGCGGTCGAGGAGGCTGGAACGAAATAGAGTGCGTAAAGGGTGTGAGCCCGTTTGGTGTGGGGTGATGTATGTAGTTTAACAGCCGCACGCTTCTGTTTCCCTGTCGGCCTGATAAGGGCGCCCTCTTCACGGAGGGAGACGGCTCTCCCTGCTGTGGCGCAACGTCAGTAGGGAAGTGCTGGACAAGAGGCCTGCTTCTTGGGCCTCAGTTTCTCATTCTGTGCAACTAGGAGAATTGGACCCCACGAGGAGTCAGAACTCCGAGGCCTCCAGCGGCCTGGTAGGTGATGTAACTAGGTACACTGGACCAGGCAGAGAGATAAGGGGATGCCTCCCCTGCTGTCAGCACTGAAATGAAAGCTTTTCTTCCTAAACTCGACTGTCTTTGGGCCCTGACCCCGGGGACCTCAGGAGAAGGTGCTCCCTGAGTCTGCAGCCCATCACTCTCCGGACATGCTCCGGGGGCTTCTGCCAGGCTCAGGATAAAGTCTTCACTCGTGCGCTTCTGACCCGCCCAGCCCTTGGACGGAATCTCCCACCACCCAGCTCTGTTGTAACCGCATGTCCACCGTGTAGGCTCTCTGAGCTCCCCAGGCCAGTCCCAGCGCTGCCTCACGCGTGCTGTTCCCCTGCCTCAGCCTGCCCACGGCTGCACGCCGAGCTGCCCACCGTGTCTCCCCACCTCCCTCAACGTTTGTTTCCTCTTCTAGGTCACTGGCATCACTGAGAGTGACCGTGCCTGCGAGCTCAGGGCCCCCTGCACCCAGGACTAACAAAACAGCACACCCTCCTCTCGGCAGGATTCAGAGAGAAGAATACCCATCTTCCTGGGACATGGCAGGTGACTGTTAGCTATGGGGGAGTTAGACTTTGTTAAATGAAAAATTTATTAGAAATTGAATACTTTGTTATTAAAACTCCAGACAACACTCGTGTATAAAAGTTGTTTATAATGTGGACTGCTACCTGGAATTATCTTGTTTTGTATTTTCTTGTTTTATCGTTCATTTCAGCCCCACCAAAATAGAATGCTTATCTTGTCTTTGCTTTGCCTCCAGCCTCTGGGATGACCCCCTGGGACATAATAGCTGCTCAATCAATAGATATTGAGTGACTGAGCCCCGGGAGTGACCGTGGTTAGAAATGCCGCATGACGCATGCATCCCATTGTGACATCTTTTTGTTCAGCACCATAGCATGAAAACCCTTGCATTTCATAACATAAAAATTCACGTTATTTTACGCGTATGTTGCACATTGAAACATTGTGACATCTTTTTGTTCAGCACCATAGCATGAAAATCCTTGCATTTCATAACTTAAAAATTCACGTTATTTTACACATATGTTGTACATTGAAAGTGAAGTTGTTCAGTTGTGTCCGATTCTTTGCAATCCCATGGACACCAGGCTCCTCCGTCCATGGGATTTTCTAGGCAAGAGTACTGGAGTGGGTTGCCTTTTCCTTCTCCAGGGAACTTCCCGACCCAGGGATCGAACCCAGGTCTCCTGAATTGTAGTCAGACGCTTTACCTTCTGAGCCACCAGGGAACTGTGGCACTGCTGACATCTGGGGCCAGAGAGTGCTCTGCCGGGGGTCCTGACCCGAGCTGTGTTCTGCAGCAGCTGTCTTCCACGTCCCAGCAGCACCTCCCTCCAGATGCCACAACCAAGACATGTCTCCAGATGTTGTGAAACACTCCCTGGGAGGTAACACTCCCTGGTTGAGAACCATCACTGTGGATGTTTCATTTGTATCCTGTTTCCTGTTAAGCCCCCAAGTTCCTTTATAACAAATGAGTCTGAGACATTAAAACTGTTAATCATTAATTTCACTCGTGCATTTCAACCTTTACACTCTGCTGAGTGCCCCAAAGCTCTTTGCTTCAAACTAACATTTATATTTTCTCCTTAAGGGCCTAAACAGAATAATATGGATCAAGAGTTTAAATATTTTAGTCTTAAGAGGTTCCCACAGAAAATTTAAACACATCCCTACAGCTGCCTTCTAGAAGGAACTGGCACGCGACCTTGGAGAATGTCCTGAAGGAGGACAGTGCGGCTCCAGCTGCTGCTGCTGCTGAGTCGCCTCAGTCGTGTCCGACCCTGTGCGACCCCATAGACGGCAGCCCCCCAGGCTCCGCCGTCCCTGGGATTCTCCAGGCAAGAACACTGGAGTGGGCTGCCATCTCCTTCCCCACTGCGTGAAAGTGAAGTCACTCAGTCGTGTCTGACTCTTTGTGACCCCGTGGGCTGCAGCCTCCTAGGCTCTTCTGTCCATGGGATTTTCCAGGCAAGAGTACTGGAGTGGGGCGCCGTTGCCTTCTCCGTGCAGCTTCAGAGACTGTTGGTGTGAATGACAGCCGCCAGGCAGTGGATGGAGCCTCTGTTGTTAGGTTTTCCACTGAAGCCGGGCTTCATGCAGGCCCTGCCTCCCCATGGGACTCAGGATCTGATTTTTTTTTTTTTTAATATATCTTATGTGTCAGTTTTCAGTGGAGAGGAAGGAAGCAGAGCTGTGTATCAGCGACTGACCTGCCAACAAGGGGTTAGCACGAAAGATGAGTCACAGTAGTTTCTTATTCTGAGCTTAGGCCACATGGCTGAAACATCTCGTAGTGGGTAACCAGAAGAGATTGGGCTTTAAAAGAATGCAGTCGTGTTATTCTTGGGGAATTGTAACTTGACTCCTGTGTTGGTAAACTCAAGCAGTGATGAACTGATACAGCCAGGTTCTGAAAATGCTCCTTGGTTTACCGCCGTCTCCCGCAAAAAGCGTTGGTCTTTCTCACTTAGCTTCAGCCGTTGTGTGTGTCCTCCTGTCAGCTTGGTCCTTGTGGAGCTTTGACAGAGGAATTATTCTTCAAGAGAAATGGTTTCTTGTCTGGATTTAGGTAAGAAAGTGCTCATCGTCTACGCACACCAAGAGCCCAGGTCTTTGAACGGGTCCCTGAAGGACGTGGCGGTGGCTGAGCTGAGCCAGCAGGGCTGCACCGTCACCGTCTCTGACCTCTATGCCATGAACTTTGAGCCCAGGGCCACAGGGAAGGATATCACTGGTGAGTCATAAATGCTCTGGGTTGTTTTTTTAAAAAACTTTCTTGGGGACTCTCCACACTGTTCCGCACGGTGGCTTCGCTGTACACTGGCCGCACGAGGGTCCGCTTTCTTCCACGTCCTCGGCAGCACTGGGTGTCTTGTCTTGCTGACAACCATTCTGACCGGCAAGAGGTGGTGTCTCGCCATGATTTTGCTTTGTGTCCCTGATGATCAGCGATGTTGGGCGTCTTTTCACATGCCTGTTGGCCATCTGTGTTTTCCTCGGAAAGAGACCTGTTCAAGTCCTCTGCCCATTTTTAAACCAGATTGTTAGGAGTCTTTTTTGCCTTCTCGGAATTTTTTTTTTGTTGTTAAAAAAAAAGTTTGTAAACAAAACTCATCATTGGAGGTGATGTACAATTCTCATGTCGAAAAGGTCTGCAGCGCACGGCTTTTCCCGCAGCCCCAGCCAGCCAGCTTCCCGGCTCCCACAGGAACCGGGGTCTCCCACCGCCTCTGCGTCTTTCTGGGGCCAGTTTGTGCCGTCTCTGGGGGCACCTAGAGCAGCTAACAGAATAACGGCTTTTCTCTCCGCTTTTTAAAAATGGGAGCACGCGTTCCTGATGCCGCTTTGCGTGGTGCTTTCCCTCTTTCTGCCGTTGTCTGGAGGTACCGAGGCTTCAGCAGTGCCCGCTCGTGCAGTTCCGGCTGCTTCTCACTTTTGCTGTGATAACAGGACCACAGCAAAAGTGGGGGCCGCGTGCTTTCCCACGCGTGCGAGTGTATCTGGAATGGAGTTGCTGGGCAGAGGGAACGTGTGTTTTGAATTTTCATAGACAATATCGAACTGCTTTCCGTGAGTGCTGTACCAGTTCACTCTCCAACCCACAGTGTTTGCAAGTGCTCGTCTCCTTGTTTTACGGAGTTTTTGATAACTGCCAGTCGACAGGTGGGAAACGGCCTCTGGTGTAGAGTTTGAAGCAGGAATTGTAAACGCATTTTTACCCAATTTATTTGTAGTTTCGGCTTTGCTGTGCTGGCTTCTGTTTACTTTTGCTTAGTTGCTAATTTAGACCTTGCGTTTTGTGCCATACAAACTCTATGCTTATTTTTTGAAGGTGCTATAGTGTTTGGCAGGTTCCCCTTTTTAAAAGTAAACACGTTCTCTACTCAGAGTTTATTCAGTGTGTGATGTGAGGTGTGGGTCCAGCTTTTCCCAAGTGCGCACTCAGCTCTCATCCCCACTTATTACGTTATCTAGCTATCTGCCTTAGAAAGCCGAGCCCCGAATCCCACGCGTCTCAGCGTCTCCGGCACTTTGTCTTCCGGTGTTGTCTTCCTGGCCCTGACTCAGGACCGCATGGCTCTCGTTATTTCGGCGCATCGTGTACCATCTCCGAGAGTCAGGGCACCTTCATTTGCTTTACTGTTTTTACAGCTACTTTGACTTTCCCATAAAGATTTTTTGAATTAGCTTCCCAGATTGTGGACTGAAAAAATAAAAAGCACAGCACGCCAGCTGTGCTGTGCTGAGTCGCTCAGTCGTGTCCAACTCTCTGTGACCCCAGGGACTGTAGCCCACCAGGCTCCTCTGTCCATGGCCTTCGCCAGGCAAGAAGACTGGAGGGGGTTGCCATGCCCTCCTCCAGGGGGTGCTCCCGACCCAGGGATCAAATCCAGGCCTCCCGAACTGTGGGCAGATTCTTTATTGGCTGAACCACCAGGAAAGACAGTTGTGATTAAGTTTTGTTCGGGATAAAGTGAGGACTGTGGCCTGGGAGACAGCCTCTCAGCTATCTCTGGAACTGCTCCAGAGAGCTGGAGGGAAGGTCAGGATGTGTGGGATTCAGGTGAGAGGGGGCATGTAGTCGTCAGGCACACATTTTGGCAGAAGGCTGCTGCTAGTCGCGAGGAGCAGGTGTCACCATTAGTGACTTTAGCGCTTTAGAGATATGAGGACTTGCGAGAATTGGGCTCATAAAATCTTCTGAAAATACCTATCTGAAGGCATGTTTTTCTAGCTTTTCCTGGAGCATAGAGCGCCTCATTCCTGATCTCCACCCTGAACTCCTTTCAGGGGGTGCTGAAGATCAGTGGCTACAGCAGCTTGTGACTTAATCCCTATAGAGCAGATGGCAAGCTCCAGCCTTTAGTTGGCAAGATTCTGAAGGTAACGGATTGTTTACAGCGGAACTCTCAGTGCCACTCCCTGCTGTTCCAGCAACAGGCGTGGTTCCTCATGTGTTCACGTTCTTTTACGATCCTCCAGGTGTATTTATGAGTTTCCTGCATGCAGATCTTGCGTAAATCTTACTGGGTTTTGTTCTCTGCATGAAGAGGACTGATCTGTGCATGTCTGTGTGCACGCGTGCATGCGGCCGCTACAACTTTCTCACTGTTTGTAGTTTTAAGCCAATTCTCTGGGTCTTTCCTGATACACAGTCGAACCATCTGCAACTAATAATTTCACCTGTGCATTCCCAGTAAATTAAATACCTTTAGGTCCCTCCTGTTTGCAATTGTGTTAACAAGACCCCAGATTTAGCATTTAGTACTGGTGGTAATGGTTGTATCCTTGCCTCTCCTTGTCTTTCTCTTTTAATAAACCAAACAGCTCTTTTCACTGAAAAGCAACAGAGCGGGGTCTGGGGAGGCAGAGAGTACTGTGTGATGGGGCCACTGGCGTTCAGGGAATCAGGTGAGACATGGGCTCTGCGGAAACAGCATTTCAAGTGTGGTGAACAGTGGGCAGAGGGTGAACTCTTAAGAGCCCCTTCACACACCCTCCTTGGCCTGCGGCCCCAGGGTCAAGCAGGCAGAACTCTTTGGTGTGGCTCATGGTAGGTCTTCCTCCAGATGTTAACAAAGCACACATTCCTGTAGAGCTCAGGAGCCCTGTAGATACAGGGACGAATGGGGATGCGCTCTGTTCTCTGGAGCTTTCAGGAGTCTCGTTAGCGACTGTTGCGTCGTGGCGCATGTTATAACTTACCAGTTCCCATGTTGACTCAGCTCTGTCTCCATCTTCTGTTTCAGTCTCTGAGTCGGTATGTCTGCATGACTGTGGATTTCCTGTCTTACTAAGAAAGTGCGTCCACACCCACACAGATAAAAATATTCCCATTTCCCCGATATTTGCAGACCTTTGCTTTGCTCTGTGCTTTTAAATTTCACCTGGAGTACATGTGGCCCACACACACGCACTATCTGTTCGCCACTCTCGGGAGCAGAGTCCGCCGTGGGCGCGCCACACCTGGGGGCGGCAGCCTGCCTGAGACACAGGCTCACCCCCTCGGGCTCTCTGCTCAGCACACAGCCTCGCGCACAGAAGGGTCCCAGCCGAGCTTCTGAGTGAAGGCAAGCCCCAGGGAGTCTGGGCCCGGGATGCTCTCGGCCGTGGCGCCCAAGGGTGGGGCCGGCTCTACACGGGCCACCCTGCAGGTCTGTGTGCTGGGGGGCCACCCTGAGCCCCCCTCTCCTCTCTGGTCGCTTGGGAATTACCTGGCGCCTCGTGTTGTTATGAAAGGTAGAAACAGCCTGTTATGATGAGGTTAGAGCCCAGCGAGGTACGAGGAGACCCTCAACCACTGGTGACTGCTGTTAACACTGGGCACCAAGACCCACCGAGGCCTCGTCTTTCCATTTAACTGCGGGGGTCCTGCCTCAGGGCCCAGCCCTGCTGCTGCCTGAGCCCACCCCCTCAACCAGGCCTGCTCCATAATTGCTGAGGCCACAGCTTTTTCAGAGCCAAATCAAGAAAACGGCTGTTTCCTGCATAAACCGTGTGCCCCCACCGCAACCCATGTGCACGCAGGGCTGAGCCCCCGTGGCCGAGCTGCAGCCCTGCAGCCGGGCCACCTGCGGCCCCCGGCCTCCCGCCCTGGCCCTCGGCAGCCCGCCGAGGCCCTCCTCTGGCCAGCGCGGCAGTCCCCTCGGCCTCACCCGCTGGAGCCCCCTCCCCTCCAGCCCTCTAGACCGCCTGTGGAACTCCTGCTCCGTCGTCAAATCCCCGGGGCGCTTTGCTCGCCTGCTGCCCACGTGGGCGAGGCCACCACGTCGGGGCTGAGGGGTTTGTGTGCCACGGGGCTGCCCTGAGCGCGCTGCCCTGTCACGCTCCATGTTAATCGTGTGGTTATTTGTCCCTCCTGGACTCTGGCTCCTCGAAGCTGAGGACCCTAGCTGTTCCTCTGTGTCCACAGTCTGACCCCAGGGCCCGCGCCCCGGTCAGGTCTCAGTGACCTTGCTGGGGGGCGTCCAGGCAGCAGTGTCGCTGCAGGGCTAGTGAGCCATGGATGTCCCCCTGAGCGGGAGCCTTTGTCCTGCTCCCCCAGGCACCCTCTCCAACCCTGACTTCTTCAACTACGGCGTGGAGACCCACAAGGCTTACGAGAAGCGGTCTCTGAGCAGCGACATCATTGAGGAGCAGAAGAAGCTTCAGGAGGCCGACCTGGTGATATTCCAGGTTGGTTTTCCCTCTCGTTGCGGTGCCGGCTGTGCGCAGACCCTCTCCCGAGACGCTGCTGGCTGCGGTGTGCGGCCCCCAGCGCGGGCTCCCTTCCCACTCTGGGGATGGATCGCTGCCTGTGCCCGTCCCTTTTCCCTGACACTGGGATTGCACGCGTTGTTGGGGCCTCTGTGGGGGCCACAGCGGTTCCAGGGAGACCTCCCTGCTGCTGTGTGGAGTCGGGCTCAGCTCCTCGGAACCTCTAGGCCCGACTCCCAGACGCCGCGTCTCACCCCAGGCGGGGAGAGGGGCAGGCTCCTTCCCACACCCTCCCCCTGGCCCCGTGGCTGGGGTCACGGTTCTGCTGCCCCAGAGCGGGCTCAGTCAGGGGCCCACAGTCACAACGTCACGGGGACCCAAAGCCACTTGCGACAGCCACCAGGATGCTGTCAGCCCTGCCTGCCCAGCCCGCCGCCACTGCCACTCCGTACACCTCAGAGCAGGGGGAGAAGCTGCCCACACGTGCAGCCCCAGGGGGAACCCGCCTGCCCAGGCCGGGGAGGAGGCGGCACCCCCGAATCTCCAGGCGGACAGACACCCCAGGGCCCCCTCCTGCTCCCCCGCAGTTCCCGCTGTACTGGTTCAGCGTGCCCGCCGTGCTGAAGGGCTGGATGGACAGGGTGCTGTGCCAGGGCTTTGCCTTCGACTTCCCCGGCTCCTACGATGACGGCTTCCTCAAGGTACGACCCCCACCCCCCAGGATGAGGGACCCTTGTCCACCAGAGAAGGAAGGGGCATCTCAGCAAGTCATCTCTGGTTTGCCTTTGTTAACCAAACTCCCACAGAGCACCATCCGTGTGCAAGGCTTACACAGGTGAAAAAGCATGGTTCCTGGGGTCACGGCCCATTCCTCCAGCAAAGGGTGCAGGGTGTCCACGTCCGGCGGCGTGCTCGGTCAGGGGTCCGGGGACGCCTGCTCCACAGCGTGGACTCGTGCCTGGCCGCGCACCTGTTCGCCTCTGAGCGCCTCGACCCACCTTGAAAGCAGGATAACCTGAGTGGATGGTGGACCCAGCCGCTGCGCAGCATGTCGTAGCTGTGGGTTTCCCGTGCGAGCAGGCGACGGTCAAGTTCCAAAAGCCTCAGAAAACAAGTGTGCACAACAAAGCGCTGAGACATGAGAGGCGTCTCAGGCCGCGAAGAGACGCCGCCCTTTGCTGACCAGCCCCGGGAGCCCGGCCCCGCTGGCCGCAGGCGCCGTGCACCCTCCCAGCCAACCCCCTGCACCCACGCCTCCGAAGCCCGCTCCCCCAGCATCAGGCCCGCCAGTGCTGTCCATCCGGCCCACTCCCTCTGGCTGTCCCTCCCCCGCCCCGTCGGATGTCGCTGTCACCTGCCGCTGGGCCGGACAGAGATGGGAGTGTGTGTCCGTTAGGGGAGGGGCAGGGGAGCTGGCCTCGGTTTCCCTCCAGTCACTATTGACGATCCTCCCTGGGGTCCACGCCCAATCCCGTGCTGTCCTCCACAGGGTAAGCTGGCCATCCTGTCCTTAACCACAGGCGGCACAGCCAGCATGTTCTCCAAGACTGGGGTCAACGGAGACTTCCGGTACTTCCTGTGGCCCCTCCAGGTATGCCCCCCAACACACACACAGCTCTCCCTGCCCCTCCCAGGTGGGAGGGGGGCCTGAAGGCCAGGCCGTGCTGACTTCCCTGGAGACAGGGTATCATAAGCTCTTAGCCTTTTGGATGTTTTACTTGGGAGCCCTGGAAAGGCTGGCTGATGGAGAAAACGCTGTGATTAGGAGAACCTTTGATGCTGTTTGGCCAGAGGCCAAGCTGAGCCCGGTTGGCCCATGTCTGCTCTCGGTAAACAGGAGCCCTGAGGTGGCTCCATGTGTCATGAGCTTCAATTCTTCCTGCTTTTAAAAATTCTTCACCTTTGTTTCAGTTTGCAAAAGTACATATGGGAACAAAGAGACTATAAAAAATAGAAATTCAGTTCTCTTAATGCCCTTGAAAACAATCACTTTCAATGATTTAATGTATTTCCTTACAGCCCATATATATTCTTTTTAAAAAACATTTATCCACGTATTTATTTGGCTGAGCCAGGTCTCCACCAGGGCATGCAGACTCCTCAGCTGTGGCGTGCTCACCCTTAGCTGCAGCACATGGGACCCAGGTGCCTGCACAGGGCTCGAACCCAGGCGCCCTGCATGGGGGCACGCAGTGCCGGCCACTGGACTGGCTGGACCAGGGAGGGCCCTGTGTTCTTACACATGCACATTTTATGCCTCAGCTTACCATATTTATTTCTTTTTTTACATGAACAGTGCACCACAAATACCGCTTCACATTTCTTGTTGTTTACACCTAATGCGTATCTTGAGCAGCCTTCCATGGTGGCACATGTAGCTGGAATAAACTCATTCAGGGCTCCCTGGTGGCTCCGTTGGTAAAGAATCCGCCTGGAATGCAGGAGACCCTAGTTTGATTCCTGGGTCGGGAAGATCCCCTGGAGAAGGAATAGGCTACCCACTCCAGTATTGCGGCCTGTATAGTCCATGGGGTCGCAGAGTCTGGCACGACTGAGCGACTTTCACGAGTTGCCATAATTTACCTAAGCAATCAAAACCGTAGAACTTAGTGTGTGACTCAGCAGCAGAGATTAGAGAGCTGTGTCGGAGCCTCCCAGCGCGCTCTGCCCCCCAGGAGCGGCCAGGTCCTGAGCAGCCTCAGGAGCGGCCAGGTCCTGAGGCTGCAGGGCAGCGCCCACATTCTCGGCTCGCCAGTGGTGGGAGGTTCTCTGAGCTCCCTGGAGGCCAGCTGCGTGCGTTCCCCGGGTGACTGAGCAGCGGGCGGCTTCTCACCGCGCTCCCCTCTTTGCACTGTAGCACGGCACGCTGCACTTCTGCGGATTTAAAGTCCTTGCCCCTCAGATCAGTTTTGGTCCTGAAATGGCATCCGAAGAAGAAAGAAAGAGAATGGTGCCCTCCTGGGCGCAGAGGCTGAAGACCGTCTGGGAGGAGGAGCCCATCCCATGCTCGCCCCCGTGGTACTTCGGGCAGTGACGGGGCCACGCCACACTGCAGGGGCCACGCCACACTGCAGGGGCCACGCCACACTGCAGGGGCCACGCCACACTGCAGGGGCCACGCGGGAGGTGTGAGACATGTAATGCCACGCAGGCGCGTGTAATAAAGGATGTCACAACAGCCAGGGTGTGACTGTGTCTCCAGGTCCTGCGGGCCGGCTCCCGTCCCCCGCCGGCTGTCGCAGGGTCTCTGGCAGGTCCTTCTCCCAGGCCTGCTTTTCGTTTCTCATGCCTTTCATTCCCCTTTATTCAGCCTTCGCAGGTCATGTTTGTAGTTTTGGCACGAAACTGGATGTTAGGTATTTGTTTTTCTGCAGCTCGACTGGACTTTCTGGAAAGTCTAGGAAACTGCCATCTGTTCACAGCCTGTGTTGCAGCGCTCTGTTCACACTTCTTGTGTCTTTTTCTTTCTCTGTCTTGAGTTAGGTTTTAACTGAGCATGACCCAGCGTATCTTTCCAATCCCTGAGGGCCGGTCACAGTGAGGGCGCCGGCCTTAGCGAGAAGGCGTCCCGTCAGCGTGCAGTCTCGGGAGCGGGCCTGGCGGAGGCCCCGGGCTGCGGGCACGTGTAGCGGGAGAGTCCCCCCGCCCCCCGCCCCTCCTCTTCGTGGTCGTCGTCAGTGCCCGGGACGGGCCTTCTCAGCAGCCCCCCACCCCGACCCCGCGCCCAGCTGCGCCTCCCGGTCACACGCCCTCACCTGCCTCCTCCTTGCCCGCCCCCCGGCCCCCCGGGCGTCTTCAGACCCTCCTCCACCCTCATTATCTTCCTCTTCACCTGATCCACCGCCAGATAGCGTTCCACGTTCTTAGCTTCCCTCGCATCTTCTTCCCTCTCTCAGAGCTGTCATCTTCGAATCAGATTGATTTTTCAGGGTCATTTCTTTCTGACTTTCTCGACACCATTTTCTTCAGGCTTTTTCAGAGCGTCCCCACGTTCTCTTTCAGCGCCACCGTCCCAGACCCTCTCTGGGGCCGTCCCCCCAGGTGCCTGCTCAGGGTCCCCTCCAGACTCCTCGTCATCCCTTTTGAGCCTCAGTTCTCTCGAGATCGCTCTCCTTCGACCGTTGGAACGGGCTTCTTCAGACGCCCTTTGGGCCCTCTTCCTGAGCAACTTTTTCAGACGCACCTTCTTCAAAACCTCCCCCATCTCCTACGTTTTGTCTTTCACGTGTCAATTCTTTAAATGCTGTGCTCGCTGCAGCTTCTTCAGCCTTCATCCTGGTGTGCTCGAAAGATGGGGCTTGAACACTGACTGCCCTTGTGGCCTCAAGACACTGAAGTGACCCTCGTTCTCTTGGGGTCTCCTCAGCCTGGTCCCATCCTGGGACAGAGGTGTGAGAATGACCAAATGTCCTTCCCGTGGAGGGTTTGAATCTAGCCACCAGCCTCCTCTGTGTCCTTGGGACACAGGTTGTGTCTGGACATCTGTCCACAAGGAGGCACTTCCTAGCTGGCCCAGAGCGTGGACACACCCCTCGGAGGTTTCCTCTGCCCCTTCGCGCCTGTGCACCGTCCTCAGAATCTGCACGACAAAGCAGCTCTGGTGACGCTGGCTCAGTCACAGCTCAGTCACGGCTCAGTCACAGCTCACTCGGGACAGTCCTGCGGCTTTTATCGAGAGACCACTTCCTGGGGAGCTTGCACCTCCCCTGAGCCTCGTTCTGCCCTTCAGTATCCAGGCCCTCACTTCTGATTTCTTCTCCATGCAGAGATACTCACTCATGAGCCACAGATCCCCGCTTCAGAAAACGGCAGCGCCATCTCCTGTTAAGATCATCTCCTTGGTGGTCATGCTGCATTGGATAGAAAGGGTGTGGAAGGCTTCGCTGCGATGTCTGGGGACAAGCCAGTCATCAGCCCGAGGCCTTTCTCCCCTGCTCCCCTGCTTCTGAGGTTGGGGGTTTGGGGTTTTCTCTGTAGAGGTGTCTCGGCTTTGCTAGCACCATCGTGTGTGTCTGCAGAGGAACCTGACCGACGTGCCATCACGGAGAAGCCAGGTAGCCTGATGTGCGGAGCTGACATCTTCAGCAGTGTCGGGGAACCAGCCTTCTTTCCGGGGGTGTCATTGGCTGCTTCCCAGGAGATGGGTTTCTCTGCTGGGATCTCCTGGGCTCACAGCCACTCAGGTTCAGAAACCTGGCAGAGGTCGGGGCAGCAGTGAACAGAGGCCCTTTTTGAGACATGACGTGCAGAGACCCCACAGCGAGGTCATCGTGGGGAAAGAGGAAATCTGAGCTGAGTGCTCGGCCCAGCAAGGGTCCCGTTTGTGGGTCACACGGGTGCTTCTGCAGAGTTTCTGGCTGAGACTGAAACCCTACTGAGACTGCCGGTTCCTTCTGGCAGATGGCAGATGAGATTTCTCTAAAGGCCTCCTGCAGCGCTGCCCCCGGAGGCTATTTAAGGCACAAGAAACACACTTCTAAAAACACATCGTGGGAAACGGGGAAATGTCCGAGTGTCCCCCCACCAACGCACACAGCAGCCTCGTCCCATAACAGCAAACACCTAACGAGCTGCTGGCAGCAGAATGGACAGAAACGCGGGCCTCCCCGGCCACATGCTGATGCCGGTGCCCTGTGTTGTGAGCACTCTGTCACCAGCGCTCTGACACCAGTGAAAGTGAGCGACAGGTCGCCCAGTCGTGTCCGACTCGTTGCGATCCCATGGCCTGTAGTCTACCAGGCTTCTCTGTCCATGGGATTTTCCAGGCAAGAGTACTGGAGTGGGTTACCATTTCCTTCTCCAGGGGATCTTCCTGACCCAGGGATCAAACCCAGGTCTCCTACATTACAGGCAGACGCTTTACCCTCTGAGCCACCAGGGAAGCCCCAGTATGATACCAGTAATCCAACACGAAAAGAAGCGAGAGACCAGACCCTGGGTTTGTGCACTGTGGGCAGCTCAGTTGAGATCTTGCATAGAGAGGGCTTCCCGTCAGAAGGAGGCCCTTCTCACAGGAAGACAGGAAGCTGAGCTGTCTCCATCTCAGCTCTGGGTAGAAGAGTCTCTCTCCCGCACTGTGGGGTCCTGGAGTGGGACTGATTCTGGTGGCACCTACGGAGCAAGGGGAAATCTAAAGAAATTAAGTGGCCCCAAATGATAGCTCAGTTGGTAAAGAATCCGCCTGCAATGCAGGAGACCCCAGTTCGATTCCTGGATTGGGAAGATGCCCTGGAGAAGGGACAGCCTACCCACTCCAGTATTCTTGGGCTTCCCTTGAGCCTCAGCTGGGAAAGAATCTGCCTGCAATGCGGCAGACCTGGATTTGATCCTTGGGTCGGGGAAGATTCCCTGGAGAAGGGGAAGTCTACGCACTCCAGTCTTCTGGTCTGGAGAATCCCATGGACTGTACAATCAAATGGGCTCACAAAGAGACACGACTGAGCAACTTTCACTCACGATGTCCTCAGTAGAGGAAGAAGTCAACAGATTTGCTCCAGAGAAAAAAACGTCATCTTACGCCTGTGAGGATGCTCCCTGAGCAAGTCTGCCTCACAGAAACCCCCAAATGGCCGAATACATGCAGAGACTGCATGAGATAAGAATCAGCAGAAACACCAGGTGGTAGATTTTACCACCCAGGAGCTTCAGATATCGCTGCTATGAGATGGATAACTCAGAGTAACAGCGTATAAAGTATTTAAAGAAATGGAAATGGAATCAAACCTGAGCAGCAGACAAGAGACACTCAGAAGTGACCAAATGGATCTGAAAAAATAACTCAGCGAATAGGTGAAACAGTAGGTTAGACACGGATACAGAGAATGGGTGTATGCACTTCAGTCATAATGCTGACTGTCACAGAAGATCACTTGACTAAGTGCACAAACACGAAAATGCAAGCTCATCTGGAGACTCTACTGAGGTGGTAGGATGGTAATGGAATGTTCAGAATAGGAGTGTGATGGGAGGGGCACACAGGTCTTTACTGACCTTTGGGAAATCAGTCTATGACAGCTATATATTCGAAATCATTCAAGAAAGTAACAATAGCGTCAGTCTAGGTATTTACTGTTGTAAAGCCTTCTGAGGGAATGAGCTGAGAGAGTTGCTTTTTCAGAGCCTGCCGTGGGGGCCCCAGGGGTCGGGTGGGCTCTGAACCATCTAAGATGTGACTGTGTTAGTGGACTAAGCCCAGAGGCCGTGCTAAGTCCAAATCTGACAGTAACCCCCAGATGGCCGGGTCAGAGGCACAATGCTGATAGGCAGTTCAGACTTCCTAAGCCCCTCACCTCTTAGGGGTCGTAAGTGAAAACCCCGAGAAAACCACCAAGAATTTTGTGCAGTTTCGGTAGAAGTGGGGAGCCCAGTGAATAAGGGCATTTAAGGACCCAAGGGATTGACTGGAGGAACACAAAGGATTCGTGCCTGAAGTTGGTGCTGCAGGTGGCCCGAGCTGCTGCTGGAGCAGGGCCCTGCCAGCCCGGGCCTTTCTGTCCGCCCCTCCTCTGAGGACTGTCCTCTCCCGGCCCACGGCCCCTCAGGAGAGAGGAGGGTTCAGGGCCGGCAGACAACCCAGAGCTCACAGAGGCCCCCCTTTTGCAACATCCATATGGGAGCCCTGAATAAATTCTTCAGGAAGAAGAAAACCATCTTTCCAAGAGGTGGCAAGTTTAGAAGCATGGGTTGTCGGAGATGAGGATGAAAAGCCTTGACAAGAACTTTACCTGATTCTCAAACTCCTTGGAAGAATGACCTAAAACATATTTGTGTTATGTATTATCTTTTTAAGGTCTGAGGCAGAACAAGAATTGATGATGTAATTGCATTGCTCTGTCCCCTGGCCCAGCGTTTGGCCTTTGGCGCTGCCCCCTGGCATGGGGGGTATTTCCCATTCCACCTCCCAGGAGGACGAACATCCTCACGGGGCGTCCGAGAGGCTAGAGCTCCTGGCCTGGGACAGCGAGGCACAGGTCGGGCGAGCCTCCAGGCCTTCCCACGTCCTGTGCCTCTCTGGTCACCCTGCCATCGGAGGGTAATTGGTCTCAGTCCTGAGGAGCTTAGGCCAGTCCTTCCCGCTGTGGGTTGAGTCCAGGACTGGAGGAGAGGAAATAAAATTCCATTCTTACAATCAGGTCAATACTTGTCGGGGTGTGGCTGTGGCTGAGGGCAGAATCAGTATCCCATCAGCCTGGGTCTACAACGTGAACTTCTTTTATCTTCAGAGGAGCACAAAACTAATCACCTGAAATAACACAGTTAGACGCGATTTCTAATAGCCTGCTTGTCTCATCATGAGAGGCCATGATTCGCCCTGTCCTATTTTCCAGTCGTACGTGTTGTGAAATCGAGTGGCAGTGAACCGTGCAAGTTACCGCTGAGTGTGAGTGATCTCTGTGTGTAAAGAGTGTGCACTGAGCAAGCCTTCCTGCTCAGCTGGGCTGCAGTGATGCTGACACTTGTCTTCTTCCTTGAATTACCACCGAGAGGAGTTTTTTTCCCAGGATTTTTTCTTGTCCAGATTTAGGTAAGAAGGTGCTCACTGTCTGTGTCTTTCAGTGGGTCCCTGAAGTGCCCCGGAGGTGGCTGAACTGAGCCGGCAGAGCCACGGCCGTACCGTGCCATCTCTGTGGTGAACGTTGAGCTGAGGGCCGCAGGGAAGATGCCTCCGGTGAGTCTACAGTTGATATTTACACCCATTCTCTAAAGGTTCCCCTTCTTTTTCTTCATAAGAAATTATCTAGCTGTGACCACGTGTTGAACAGCAAAACAAGGTCCAGAAGCAGGGTTTAGGGAGTAGCTGGCGGCACCCCTTCATCATTTCAGAGCCATGAACACCCACCTCCCGTCAAAGTGCAGACAGACGAGCGCTTTGAGCTGCCGACTGACCAAGCTCACGGGCCTGAGACGGGCTTTCGGCGCTGCTGGACTAGACCAGGCCCATCTGACCCGACAGCTTGTACTGGTTCTGTTTGCTGTCCTCAGAAGATGGAGCACCTAGCGCAGACGTCTGCAAGGAGTCTGTGTGCACACGACGTGGTTTATTAACCTGCACTACCTGGTGTCATGAGCCTGTAAGTCACAAGCGACTGGACGCTCTCACAAGGGAAGGTTTTCTCATAAATACGAGACCTCATGCTCCGTCATTCTCCCTCTCTTTCCTATCCAAATAACAGGTCCAGAAAAAAAATGCTCCTGCCAGATGCTGAGTCTGGGATGTTGAGTGGGCCATCTTCCCGGCAGCTTGGTGTCAGCATCTGTAGGATGGAGATAACAAGCTTCAAGCCTGTGTATTTTACAGAAAAAACGTCTCTATGCCACAGGCATTCCGTGTCGTACAGCACCTGGTACTTGACACATGTTCCACACTTAGTTGGTACTGACGTCCGAGTCCACGGGAGGGTGGTCCTGGGGACACAGTCAGAACCACAAGGACCACAGAGTTGATGTTCTGAGTCCCCAGGCCAAACACAGCTGGGGCTCCTCAGTCAACCACATTCCTTTCACCCCGCTGTGGCCAGCTTGGACCCGGCCTTGCCACCATTGTCCTGGTCCCTGGGATCCCAGGACCCCTGCCCAATAAGGCTGGAGGGTTGGAGGAGAGACCCCTTGTCTCTGTGCACCCTGATGCTTGTCCCCTGCTTGTGATCTTCACACATGGACGCTGGCCTGAGAGTCAACACCGGCCCACAGATCAATTTTCATCTGAGGTGCAGCCACCCCGAGCCGTGGAGCCCCCCGAGGTAAGCCCCTACCGCACTTCCTGGCCTTGGGCCTGTGGAAGAGCAGACGAGCCCCAGGGCGTCTGGGTCTCCAGAGACTCAGAGGGAAGGAAGCCCCGAGCCTGGCCCTCTGACCTGCTCCCCAGTACCGAGGGAGACGGGCTGGGCTGGGCGTTTGCTTCCCTCTGGTGGCGGGTGCTGGAGGGAGCAGGGACCAGGTGGCCTCCCTGGAGGGGCTCCGTGACTCTCCCCCGCCCCCCCCCCCCCTCCGGGTTGCTCCCAGCCCAGTCTGTCATGAACACCCTGTGCTGGGTGTCACCACGGCTCTTCACCCAGCCTGTTCCCTCCGCTCCTTCATTCCCAGGGTGCAGCTCAGCAGACGCCCCCGCCCAAGCGGGTCCCACTGAGCTCACCTCCTCCCGGCCCTGCTCCCCGCAGCAGGGGTGTGAGCCGGCCCTCCCCGAGCGCACGCATCCGCGTCCTGGCTCTGACCTGCCCTCCTCCGTCAGCCCTGGCAATCAGTCAGCCTGGACAGTCATCAGCTTAAAGAGCTGAATGTGAACATAGAGACGAAACTCCAGTTGGGACGTGATCACCTACTTTGCCCTCGTGGCCCCCTCTCTGGCGCTGTGTGACGCTTTGTGCTAAAGCAGGGGTCCCCAACCTCCGGGGTCCAATGCCTGATGATCGGAGGTGGAGCTGATGTGGTAATAAACTGCACAATAAGTATAATACACATGAATCATCCGGAAACCATCCCCCGGCTACGCATGGAGAAGTTGTCTTCCACGAAAGCAGTCCCTGGTGCCAGCAAGGCTGGGGACCGCTGTGTTAATAAAGGACAGCGCCTTCCAGCAATGCCCGCTGAGCGCTGACCCCCTGAATCCTCGGGACGGAGCCCAGGGCAGCCCTTCTGGCCGCGTTCTCTGTTGTGCGGTGCACCAGGCACCCCCAGGCTGAGGCTGCGGCGGGATGACACGCCAGCATGGTGCCCCCAGGGCATCTGGCACCAAGCGCAGCCGTCTCATGCTGCTTCCTGCAGGATGCGGGATGTCTACGTGGAGCAAAGGCTGAAGAGCGGAGGAAGCGTGTCTCCAGGAGGAAGCGTGTCTGCTCAGAAAGGGGGTGGCTGAAGGCTCTGAGAGCAGAATTCTGAAGTGTGATGGCCACCACGGGAAACTGCCTTCTCGCTCGGTGGGCCCTGAACCGTAGCTGGTCTCAGCCGCAGGCAGAAGCAGAAAAACCACAGGCATCACTCCAGCACATCCTGTGCACTGGGCCTCACCCCGCTCAGGGTCTGCTTGGCAAGGCCGCATAAGGGTGTCTGCTTTGAGCTTAGGGGCATTTAGTCTGTCTTGAAGGGGCTTTGGGATGCTCATTTCTCTGAGTGAATGTGGGGGGTGGGTTCCAGCTGACAGTCCTGTGTGATGCCTGTGCTGTGGGCTGCACGTTTGTACATCTGAGGTCCTTGCCATCACATGAGTTTTGCTCCCAAGGCCGCCTCAGAGAAAGGAAAGTGACAGGCGCTATGGGCCCAGGGGCTGGCAGTCCTCTGAGGACAATAACCAATAAACTGGGCAGTAACCGGCCAGGCACTCAGCCCACAGAGGGGGCCACTGGCTCTGGGGCAGTCTCCAAGGAGGCCAGGGGTCCACAGCGTGGGGTCAGGACCCCTACTGCATCCTACCCAGCAGGAGGTTGAACCCACCACCAGCACAGCCCCCTCTGCAGGGGAACCAGACCCCCGGTAGCACCCAGCCATCTGCGGCTGGGAGGGAGGGTGTATGTAGCCCGTGCTTGGAGGCCTCGGCCCTGCTCACTTGGGGTATCGGGGGCTGCTCCCCAGGGTGGCCTCTTCCTTGCCCAGCAGCTCCAGAGCCACGCCGGCCTGAGGCGCACCTTCTCCACCGGGCCTGAGCCCCCTGCCAGCTGTGCTCTGGTGGGCCGTGTCCCTCGGCCCGGGGGCGCCTGGAGAGTTGCTGAGGTCTCCCATGCACTCTTTCATTACTCCTCTGATATATTCCTCATATTAAACTCCTATTTAACCTGCTACGTGCCTTCTGCCTCCTCAGTTCAGTTCAGTTCAGTTCAGTCGCTCAGTCACGTCCAACTCTTTGCAACTCTATGGACTGCAGCACGCCAGACCCCCTGTCCTTCACCAACTCCCGGAGTTTACTCAAACTCATGTCCATCGAGTCAGTGATGCCATCCAACCATCTCATCCTCTGTCACCTCCTTTTCCTGCCTTCAATCTTTCCCAGCATCGGGGTCTTTTCTAATGAGTCAGCTCTTCACATCAGGTGGCCAAAGTATTGGAGTTTCAGCGTCAGCATCAGTCCTTTCAACGAATATTCAGGACTGATCTCCTTTAGGATGGACTGGTTGGATCTCCTTGCAGTCCAAGGGGCTCTCAAGTCTTTTCCGGCACCACAGCTCAGAAGCCTCGACTCTTCGGCGCTCAGCCTTCTCTATGGTCCAGCTCTCCTGGCAGCACCGGGACAGCTCCATTTCATGTTGCACGTAAAGGCTTCACATGGTCAGGAGCTTCCATGAATTAGGGTGACTGATCTCCAGTGAAGCCGAACCTCCCCACGTCTTCAGAAGCTGTTCCAGAGACCCCTGGATGCGCGTCCCGTGACGCTGTCTGCTGCTTTCGTGGGGCTCATTCTCCACTATGGAGAGTTTCCGTCACAGATGCGTGTACGGAGCCGTGTTTTCTTCTACCCTTGCTGTTTCTCCTTTCTGGAAGTAATGAGAATTTATGAAGAAAATATTGCTTACATTTAATATTTTAACTTCATTCTTGAGGACTTATCTGAAGAAAATTGTTTAAAAATCACCAAGTTACACTTTTCTTAATGAAGAAAATTCTAAGTGTTATTTGATGAAGCAAGTTTCACTGTATTACACTGATATAATGGCATAAAGTGAGAGGAAAAATACATGGTGTTACTCATGGCCTAGAAATCTGCTCACTGTGAGTTGGAATCAGGTGAAGCAGGATTATGCAATCATTAAGAATGGGCTTTATGTTGTTGTAGGAACCAACACAATATTGTAAAGCAATTATCCTTCAGTGAAAAAGAAATACATTAAAAAATAAAAAAGATGAAGAAGAATGGGCTTCCCTGGTGGCTCAGACAGTAAAGAACCCGCCTACAATGCAGGAGACCCAGGTTCAATCCTGGGTCAGGAAGATCCCCTGGAGCAAAGGAACGGCACCCCACCCAAGTATTCTTGCCTGGAAAATTCCATGGACAGAGACTCCTGACGGGCTACAGTCCATGGGATTACAGAGAGTCAGACGCAACTGAGTGACTAACATTTTCACTTTTTTTTTTTTTTTTCCACAAGAAGGGGCAGCTCCTAGGGCTGACAAGCCATCCTGTCACATACTATTTCGGCAGAAGTCTTGAGACTCTGGGCAAGACACAGGGCGCTGTGACCCACAGCGAGAGAGCCGTGCTAGGGCTAACCCTTCTTTTGTGGTGGGCCCCCCTCCCCTCCCCCAAGGCCCCCCGCGGGTGCCTCCACCGGCAGAGGGCAGCTCTACAGGAGCAGAACCCTAGCTTATGCTTCCTGAATGGAAAAAAAAAAAAGAGAAGTCACTGCGTTTAGAGGAAGACAAGGCGAGCCTGCTGTTTCCTGGACAGGGATGCTAGCACCTCCCGGCGGCCGCCCACTGCAGACGCGGCCCTGGGAAGCCCCTGGGTGAAAGGAAGGGACTCGAGCGCAGGGAGCGCTTGGCAGGCTTAGTGCCTGGGGCCTCGACCTTTCCAACAGCAGAGTGAAAAGCAGGTGTGAAGCACGGAGTCAGAATGAAAAAGGCGTGAAAAACCAGTTTTGTTGACGTGGTTCTGTTTCCTTTGCCATTGTTCCTTGGGCTTGCTGCCTACAGATAAGTGTGCACGTGTGTGTAAGCGTATTTGTGTACGAGGACTGGGCAATAAGCACTGTCCGTCTGTTTTCAGAAAACCAGGCAAGAGAGCTCTTCCTGCCACCGCCGCCTCTGCCTGTCTCCTCTGCCAGAGGTGCGCGCGGGTGCAGGCCACCGGGAGGACACGTCGTCTCCCCTCGTCCCCCGAGGTGCACAGCTCGGCACCTCCCGGGGGCACCCTGTGAGCGCCAGCTCCGAGCTGCCCCCGCCCCCGCCCCGAGGCATCATTCATCCACGGATGGGATGGCTTTGTTTCTTCTTTTCCAACTCTTGTCCGCTTTTGCGTTCTTGTGTTTTTAGGGGAACTTCCTATACCATAGCTGGACATCCTTATCTCATTACTAATCTTGATGTGAATGCTTTTACGGATTCACCATTAGTATGAGGAATCATTGATGAATTTCTCCATTATTTGTATGTATGTATTAAGGTAAGCATGTTTTAAACTTCAATCTGTTGACTCAGTAAATTTTAGGGATTGCTTTCCTGATTGTAAACTAACCATGCTTTCTTGGGAAACCTACTTGGGCCATTGTGTATTATCTTTTTTATATCTCCATGAATTATGTTTGCTAATAGTGGATTTTGCATTTATGTCGATGAGTTAAGATTAGCCTGTAATTTTCTTTCCTCCTTCCTTGTCAGATTTTAACATGAAACTTAACCTCAAAAAATGAGTTGGGAGTGCAGCCTCTTTCTCTGTATCCTGGATTAACTTGATTAAGAGTGAAATTGTTCCTTGAATGTCTGGTAGAGCTGTCCTGTAGAGCCATCTGGATGTGAAGTTCTGACTTGACTCTATGCCTCTGAATTAAGTGAGGAAGGCACAGTCTTTCACCCAGTCTCTCCTGCTGAGTGCAGCTGTAAAGCCTGGAGAGATGCTTGAAGTGAAGTCAAGCTGCTCAGTGGTGTCCAACTGTTTGGGACTCCGTGGACTGTAGCCCACCAGGCTCCTCCAACCATGGGATTCTCCAGGCGAGAATACTGGAGTGGGTTGCCATTTCCTTCTCCAGGGGATCTTCCTGACCCAGCAATCGAATCCAGGTCTCCCACATTGCAGGCAGACGCTTTAACCCCGGAACCACCAGGGAGAGATGCTTAAAGGAACTATTACAGGAGTGTAGCAAGTGAAGCTGCAGGCGCACTGGGGACGGCCAGCACTCGAAGTCCTGCCAGCCTGGCAACTGGTTTACCATTGTTCCCCTCCAGAATCCCCCTGAACTCACTGCAGCCCCAGACCCTGAAGTAGGCGTAGGTTGAAGACAGAACATCTCCAGGAAAAGCCCTCTGGTTCTGGTTTGAATGGCAAGAATGAGAACTGCTCCTTTTCAGGGAAAGTGTGAAATATTCTGTTCTTTTTCTTTGGCAATCCAGCTTGCAAGTAATCCTGCCATGGCAATTAATGAAGCCTGAGATATCCCAAAGCCTTCCTCCCCAGTCATGACACCATGGCCCCGAGACGCTGGGATCAGGTCCTGACTCTTTCCATTGGTCTCCTCCCACCTCTTGACTCCAGCCAGGGGTGCACTTAGTGGGGCACGTGTCAGAGTCTGTGAGAATTAAAGTCCCAGCTTCCTGTCTGCAACTGGAAATAAGGTCCCAGAGTACCACAGAGTCCTGGGGAGACCATGGAGAGGCAGAGAGAGGAGCACGGGAAATTCATATCCTCAGGCTGCCTGTAAACTCGTGGGCTCAGTTGCAAGCTACCACCCTGTAGCTCTGACTCCCGACCGCTGACCCAGGGCTGAGAGCCGAGCATGGCTCGGGTTCCAGACTGGACACTAGGTGGCGCACACGCGCTGGGTCGGAGCAGCCCGGCCGAGGTTTTAAGACCCGCACCGCCTGGAACTACAGCCCACTGGGACTACAGCCCACTGGGACTACCGGGCTGAACCTAACCAGGTTTAAAGGGAAAGTGAAAGTCGCTCAGTCGTGTCTGACTCTTTGCAACCCCATGGACTACACAGTCCACCGACTTCTCCAGGCGAGAGTACTGGAGTGAGTAGCCTTTCCCTTCTCCAGGTGATCTTCCCAATCCAGGGATCAAACCCAGGTCTCCCTCATTGCAGGTTGGTTACCTGCTTTAAAAAACCCCCAAAAACTAACAGAATTCTCCATGGGATTTCAGTAAAACCCAGGGTTTCCTGACGTAACATGAAACATAGCTAGAACACAGTTCAAAACTAACTGCTTGGCGTTCAAAGAACCAGGAAGATCTCAAATTGCATGGAAAAGAAAATTGAGATGCTAACACCAAGAGGACACAGATGTGAAGATGAGCTGACACAGAGACTTCACTTGAGGAAGATCCCACACGCTGCAGGCCAACTAAACCCATGTGCCACAACTCCTGAGCCTCTGTTCTGGAGCCCGGAAGCCACAGCTGCTGAAGCCCCCCAGCCCAGAACCTGTGCTCCGCAGCAAGAGAAGCCACCACAGTGAGAAGCCTGCGGGCTGCGATAAAGAGCAGGCCCCGCACGACACAGCTCGAGAAAGGCCGTGCAAAGCAAGAGACCCAGAACAGCCAAAAATAGATAAAGACAGTCATAATTCATGGGCCAAAGAGGAAGACTTGAGGGAAATTAGAAAGTATTTTGAACTAAATGAAAATGAAAATACAACATGAAGACCTGTGAGATCCAGCTAGAGAAGTGCCTAGAAAGAAATTCATAGCACTCAGTGCTTATATTAGAAAAGAAGGTCTTGAATCAATCTAAGCGTCCACCTTAAGAAGCAAAAGTAAAAAGAGCTACACACACCCAACAGAAACAAAAGGAAGGAAATAATAGAGATAGGAGTACAAGTGACATAAAAAAACCAAAAACAATGGAGAAAATCAACTAAATTCAAAGCTGGTTCTCTAAAACAATAGTGAGGTTGATAAACCTCTAGAAAGACTGAGAAAGCAACACAGGAAAAGACACAGATTATTGATATAATTATTAAAGACAGGCTATCACTACAAACCTGCAAACAATAAAAAACCTAAGATGCCAATAATACTATAAACATCTTTACACACATAAACTTTAGATGAAATGGACCAGTTCCTTGAAAACTACAAACCACTAAAATGTACCCAAGTTGCAATAGACAGAATTAATAGTCCTATAATTACTGAAGAAACTGAATTTATAACCTTTCAAAAAAGACATCTCTAAGTCCATATAGTTTTACTGGTGAACTCTACCAACTATTTAAATGAGGAAAAAATCAATTCTACACAATCTGATCCATAAAATAAAAGACAGAATATTTCCCAACTCCTTTTACAAAGCTAACTTTACCATAACAGCAATTAAGTAAATAAATAATAATTCTATCTCACGATACCTGTGGCATATCACTATACCCCTGTGTGTTTTTAACATAAAAGCAAAAATTCTCAGCAAAAAGCTTGCAAATCAGACCCAGTGACTTATCAGTTCAGTCTCTCAGTCATGTCCAACTCTTTGCCACCTCACGGACTGTAGCACACCAGGCTTCCCTGTCCATCACCAACTCCCGGAGCTTACTCAAACTCATGTCCATCGAGTCAGTGATGCCATCGAACCGTCTCATCCTCTGTCGTCCCCTTCTCCTCCTGCCTTCAATCTTTCCCAGCATCAGGATCTTTTCAAATGAGTCAGCTCTTCGCATCAGGAAGCCAAAGTATTGGAGTTTCAGCTTCAGCATCAGTCCTTCCAATGAATATTCAAGACGATTTCCTTTAGGATGGACTGGTTGGATCTCCTTGCAGTCCAAGGGACTCTCGAGAGTCTTCTCCAACACCACAGTTCAAAAGTATCAATTCTTCACTGCTCAGCTTTTTTATAGTCCAACTCTCACATCCATACATGACTACTGGAAAAATCATAGCTTTGACTAGACCAAACTTTGTTAGCAAAGTAAAGTCTCTGCTTTTGAATATGCTGTCTGTGTTGGTCATAACTTTCCTTCCAAGGAGCAAGTGTCTTTTAATTTTGCGGCTGCAGTCACCATCTGCAGAGATTTTGGAGCCCAAGAAAATAGTCTGTCACTGTTTCCACTGTTTCCCCATCCATTTGCCATAAAGTGATGGGACCGGATGCCATGATCTTAGTTTTCTGAATGTTGAGCTTTAAGCCAACTTTTTCACTCTGCTCTTTCGCCTTCATTAGGAGACTTAGTTCTTCTTCGCTTTCTGCCATGGGGTGCTGTCATCTGCATGTGTGCGGGCGTGCTTAGTCGCTTCAGTTGTGTCTGACTCTCTGTGACCCTATGGACCATGGCCTGCCAGGCTCCTCTGCCCATGGCATTCTCCAGGCAAGAATAATGGAGTGGCCATATCCTTCTCCTGGCATATCTGAGGTTATTGCTGTTTCTCCCAGCAATCCTGATTCCAGCTTGTTTCATCCAGGCCAGTGTTTCTCATGATGTATTCTGCATGTAAGTTCAATAAGCAGGGTGACAATATACAGCCTTGACATACTCCTTTTCCTATTTGGAACCAGTCTGTTGTTTCATGTCCAATTCTAACTGTTGCTTCTTGACCTGCATACAGATTTCTTAAGAGGCAAGTCAGGTGGTCTGGTATTCCCATCTTTTAAAGAATTTTCCACAGTTTGTTGTGATCCACACAGTCAAAGGCTTTGACATAGTCAATAAAGCAGAAGTTCATGTTTTTCTGGAACTCTTGCTTTTTCAATGACCCAATGGATGTTAGCAATTTGATCTCTAGTTCCTTTGCCTTTTCTAAATCCAGCTTGAACATCTGGAAGTTCACAGTTCAAATACTGCTGAAGTCTGGCGTGAAGAATTTTGAAGATTACTTTGCTAGCGTGTGAGATGAGTGCAATTGTGCAGTAGTCTGAACATTCTTTGGCATTGCCTTTCTTTGGGATTGGAATGAAAACTGACCTTTTCCAGTCCGGTGGCCACTGCTGAGTTTTCTAGATTTGCTGGCATTGAGTGCAGCACTTTCACAGCATCATCTCTTAAGATTTGAAACAGCTCTACTGGAATTCCATCACCTCCACTAGCTTTGTTGGTAGTGATGCTTCCTAAGGTTCAGTTGACTTTGAATTCCAGGATATCTGGCTCTAGGTGACCATCATGGTTATCTGGGTCATGAAGATCTTTTTTGTATAGTTCTGTGTATTCTTGCCACTTCTTTTTAATATCCTCTGCTTCTGTTAGGTCCATACCATTTCTGTCCTTTATTGTGCTCATCTTTGCATGAAATGTTCCCTTGGTATCTCTAATTTTCTTGAAGAGATTTCTAGTCTTTCCCATTCTATTGTTTTCCTCTATTTCTTTGCATTGATCACTGAGGAAGGCTTTCTTATCTCTCCTTGCTATTCTTTGGAACTCTTCATTTAAATGGGTATATGTTTCCTTTTCTCCTTTGCCTTATGCATCTCTTCTTTTCTCAGCTATTTGTAAGGCCTCCTCGGACAACCATTTCACCTTTTTGCATTTCTTTTTATTGGGGATGGTCTTGATCCCTGCCTCCTGTACAATGTCATGAACCTCCATCCATAGTTCTTCAGGCACTCTGTTTATCAGCTCTAATCCCACGAATCTATTTGTCACTTCCATTGTATAATCATGAGGGATTTGATTTAGGTCATATCTGAATGGTCTAGTGGTTTTCCCTACTTTCTTCAGTGAAGTCTGAATTTGGCAATAAGGAGTTCATAATCTGAACCACAGTCAGCTCCCGGTTTTGTTTTTGCTGACTGCATAGAGCTTCTCCATCTTTGGCTGCAGAGAATATAATCAATCTGATTTCAGTATTGACCATCTGGTGATGTCCATGTGTAGAGTCTTCTCTTGTGTTGGAAGAGGGTGTTTGCTATGACCAGTGCATTCTCTTTGCAAAGCTCTGTTAGCCTTTGACCTGCTTCATTTTGTACTCCAAGGCCAAATTTATAAATGGCATGACAATGTGGGTATACATCTCAGGCATGCAGGGCAGTTTAGTAATTAAAAATCAATGTAATCCATTATACATTAATGCAGAAAAAGTAAATAATCATGTTAATTAGTACAGTAGAAGCCTTCATGACAAACAAAAACAAAACTTTCTCAGCAAATGTGGATAGAAAGAAACATCCCTAAGCTGATACAGAGCATTCGGGATACCTGGGTTCGATCCCTGGTTTGGGAAGATCCCCTGGAGAAGGGAAAGGCTACCCACTCCAGTACTCTGGCCTGGAGAATTCCATGGACTGTGTATGTATAGTCTATGGGGTCGCAAAGAGTCACGACTGGGTGACTTTCACTTTCACAAAAACCTACAGCTAATGTTAAACTTTTTCTGATAAGACTAGGGCAAGGATGTCCACCCACCACTCCTATTCCACATCACACTGGAAGACCTAGTCAGGCAACAAGGAAGGGACATGGAAGTTACACACACAGCAAAGGAAAATCTAAAACTGTCCCTGTTTGCAGATTATATGATTGCTTACATAAAAAATTTTGCAGAATATACAAAAAAAAAACCTTCTAGAACAAATTAGAGAGTTTAGTGAGGTCACAAGGTACAATAGCAAGCTGTATTTCTATATACTAGCAATGTACAGTTGGAAACTGAAACTAAAATATTTATGAGAGAAAAATGAAATAATCTAACAAAACACATATACCGTCTCTATGCTGGAAACTACACACCGATAACAAAAAATTAGAGTAGATCCTTAAATATAGAAACACACCATGGCTGTGGATTGGAAGAATCAATAGTAAGTCAATTCTCCCCAGCCACCCCCCACCTTACACATTCCCTTATACATCCATTTAATACAGTTCCAGTCAAGATCCTAGAGGATTTTTGGTAAATACAGAGAAGCTGATGCTCAAATGTATGCTGCTAGAAAAAGGCAAAAAAGCTGGAATAGTTAAAACAGTTTTGAGAAAGCATACGTTTGGATTCACACTGCCCAGCTTGAAGACTGACCCTAAAGCTGCAGTAATGAACACAAGATCAACTAAAGAAGAGAGAGGGATAGACCCACACAAGTACAGCAAACTGATCTTTTTTAGCATTTCAAAAATTAATAGTAGGTTATAAAAATGAAAACTAAAGGAGAAATAGAGGACTTAAAATTTTTAAAGTGTTAAAAAAAGAAGAAAAAGAAAAGAAGAAAAAACAAACATAAAAAAAAAAAGAATTATCGTAAAAATGGTAAAGATATATCTAGGACTTTCTGTGGTGTTGGGGGCAGTGTGGGGTCAGTTCATTTTCGGATAGTTCCTTGGTCCGGCTTGTATTTCTCAAGATCTATAGGCCCCTTCCTATGTAGTGGGTACTAACGACAGGATTTTAATCTACTGCACCTGTCACTTCCAAGGCGGTTCCCTCACAAAGATGCCACAAAAAAAGAAAACTACAGGCCAATATCACTGATGAACATAGATGCAAAAATCCTTAACAAAATTCTAGCAATCAGAATCCAACATCATATTTAAAAGATCATACACC
This sequence comes from Capricornis sumatraensis, assembly GCF_032405125.1. Taxonomy (NCBI): domain Eukaryota; kingdom Metazoa; phylum Chordata; class Mammalia; order Artiodactyla; family Bovidae; genus Capricornis; species Capricornis sumatraensis. Next base: position 53,856,495 of record NC_091090.1, on the reverse strand, counting down.
ATGACCAAGTGGGCTTTATCCCAGGGATGCAAGGATTCTTCAATATCCGCAAATCAATCAATGCAATTCACCACATTAACAAATTGAAAAATAAAAACCATATGATTATCTCAATAGATGCAGAGAAGGCCTTTGACAAAATTCAACATCCATTTATGATAAAAACTCTCCAGAAAGCAGGAATAGAAGGAACATACCTCAACATAATAAAAGCTATATATGACAAACCTACAGCAAACATTATCCTCAATGGTGAAAAAATTGAAAGCATTTCCCCTAAAGTCAGGAACAAGACAAGGGTGCCCACTTTCACCACTACTATTCAACATAGTTCTGGAAGTTTTGGCCACAGCAATCAGAGCAGAAAAAGAAATAAAAGGAATCCAAATTGGAAAAGAAGAAGTAAAACTCTCACTGTTTGCAGATGACATGATCCTCTACATAGAAAACTCTAAAGAAAATTACTCCACCAGAAAATTACTAGAGCTAATCAATGAATATAGTAAAGTTGCAGGATATAAAGTCAACACACAGAAATCCCTTGCATTTCTATACACTAATAATGAGAAAGCAGAAAAAGAAATTAAGGAAACAATTCCATTCACCATTGCAATGAAAAGAATAAAATACTTAGGAATATATCTACCTAAAGAAACTAAAGACCTATATATAGAAAACTATAAAACACTGGTGAAAGAAATCAAAGAGGACACTAATAGATGGAGAAATATACCACGTTCATGGATTGGAAGAATCAATATAGTGAAAATGAGTATACTACCCAAAGCAATCTACAGATTCAATGCACTCCTTATCAAGCTACCAGCGGTATTTTTCACAGAGCTAGAACAAATAATTTCACAATTTGTATGGAAATACAAAAAACCTCGCATAGCCAAAGCAATCTTGAGAAAGAAGAATGGAACTGGAGGAATCAACCTGCCTGACTTCAGGCTCTACTACAAAGCCACAGTCATCAAGATAGTATGGTACTGGCACAAAGACAGAAATATAGATCAATGGAACAAAATAGAAAGCCCAGAGATAAATCCACACACCTATGGACACCTTATCTTCGACAAAGGAGGCACGAATATACAATGGATTAAAGACAGTCTCTTTAACAAGTGGTGCTGGGAAAACTGGTCAACCACTTGTAAAAGAATGAAACTAGAACACTTTCTAACACCATACACAAAAATAAACTCAAAATGGATTAAAGATCTAAACGTAAGACCAGAAACTAAAACTCCTAGAGGAGAACATAGGCACAACACTCTCCGACATAAATCACAGCAGGATCCTCTATGACCCACCGCCCAGAATATTGGAAATAAAAGCAAAAATAAACAAATGGGACCTAATTAAACTTAAAAGCTTCGGCACAACAAAGGAAACTATAAGCAAGGTGAAAAGACAGCCTTCAGAATGGGAGAAAATAATAGCAAATGAAGCAACTGACAAACAACTAATCTCAAAAATATACAAGCAACTCATGCAGCTCAATTCCAGAAAAATAAATGACCCAATCAAAAATGGTCCAAAGAACTAAACAGACATTTTTCCAAAGAAGACATACAGATGGCTAACAAACACAAGAAAAGATGCTCAACATCACTCATTATCAGAGAAATGCAAATCAAGACCACAACGAGGTACCATTTCGCACCAGTCAGAATGCCTCGATCCAAAAGTCTACAAGCAATAAATGCTGGAGAGGGTGTGGAGAAAAGGGAACCCTCTTACACTGTTGGTGGGAATGCAAGCTAGTACAGCCACTATGGAGAACAGCATGGAGATTCCTTAAAAAACTGGAAACAGAACTGCCTTATGACCCAGCAATTCCACTGCTGGGCATACACACCAAGGAAACTAGAATTGAAAGAGACACATGTACCCCAGTGTTCATCACAGCACTGTTTATAATAGCCAGGACATGGAAGCAACCTAGATGTCCATCAGCAGATGAATGGATAAGAAAGCTGTGGTACATATACACAATGGAGGATTACTCAACCATAAAAAAGAATACATTTGAATCAGTTCTAATGAGGGGGGTGAAACTGGAGCCTATTATACAGAGTGAAGTAAGCCAGAAAGAAAAACACCAATACAGAATACTAACGCATATATATGGAATTTAGAAAGATGGTAACGATAACCCTGTATGTGAGACAGCAAAAGAGACACAGAGGTACAGAACAGACTTTTTGACTCTGTGGGAAAGGGAGAGGACGGGATGATTTAGGAGAATGGCATTGAAACATGTATAATATCATATAAGAAATGAATTGCCAGTCTAGGTTCGATGCAGGATACAGGATGCTTGGGGCTGGAGCACTGCGATAACCCAGAGGGATGGTATGGGGAGGGAGGTGGGAGGGGGGTTCAGGAGTGGGAACTTATGTACACCCGTGGTGGATTCATGTTGATGTATGGCAAAACGAATACAGTATTGTAAAGTAAAAAAGAAAAGAAAAGAAAAACTGAAACAAAATTAATAGACCATTTAAAAGAACAATTTAGATTTATAGACTAATTGAAAGATAGGGCAGAATTTCTGCATGCCCGTGGATATAGTTTCCCCTTTATTCAGTTCAGTTCAGTGCAGTCCTTCAGTTGTGTCTGACTCTTTGTGACCCCATGAATTGTATCATCCCAGACCTTCCTGTCCATCACCAACTCTCGGAGTTTACTCAAACTCATGTCCATCGAGTTGGTGATGCCATCCAGCCATCTCATCCTCTGTCATCCCCTTCTCCTCCTGCCCCCAATCCCTCTCAGCATCAAGGTCTTTTCCAATGAGACAACTCTTCATATGAGGTGGTCAAAGTACTGGAGTTTCAGCTTTAGCATCACTCCTTCCAATGAAGATCCAGGACTGATCTCCTTTAGGATGAACTGATTGGATCTCCTTGCAGTCCAACCGACTCTCAAGAGTCTTCTCCAACACCACAGTTCAAAAGCCTCAATTCTTCGGCGCTCAGCCTTCTTCACAGTCCAACTCTCACATCAGACATGACCACTGGAAAAAACATAGCCTTGACTAGACGGACTTTGTTGGCAAAGTAATGTCTCTGCTTTTTAATATGCTATCTAGGTTGGTCATAACTTAACTTTCGAGGAGTAAGCGTCTTTTAATTTCATGGCTGCAGTCACCATCTGCAGTGATTTTGGAGCCCCCAAAAATAAAGTCTGACACTGTTTCCACTGTTTCCCCATCTATTTCCCATGAAGTGATGGGACCAGATACCATGATCTTCGTTTTCTGAATGTTGAGCTTTAAGCCAACTTTTTCACTCTCCTCTTTCACTTTCATCAAGAGGCTCTTTAGTTCTTCTTCACTTTCTGCCATAAGGGTGGTGTCATCTGCATATCTGAGGTGACTGATATTTCTCCCGGCAATGTGGATTCCAGCTTGTGTTTCTTCCAGTCCAGCGTTTCTCTTGATGTACTCTGTAGAGAAGTTAAATAAGCAGGGTGACAATATGCAGCCTTGACGTACTCCTTTTCCTATTTGGAACCAGTCTGTTGTTCCATATCCAGTTCTGTTGCTTCCTGACCTGCATATAGGTTTCTCAAGAGGCAGGTCAGGTGGTCTGGTATTTCCATCTCTTTCAGAATTTTCCACAGTTTATTGTGATCCACACAGTCAAAGGCTTTGGCATAGTCAATAAAGCAGAAATAGATGTTTTTCTGGAACTCTCCTGCTTTTAGGATGATCCAGCGGATGTTGGCAATTTGATCTCTGGTTCCTCTGCCTTTTCTAAATCCAGCTTAAACATCTGGAAGTTCACGGTTCACGTATTGCTGAAGCCTGGCTTGGAGAATTTTGAGGATTACTTTACTAGCGTGTGAGATGAGTGCAATTGTGCGGTAGTTTGAACATTCTTTTGCATTGCCTTTCTTTGGGATTGGAATGAAAACTGACCTTTTCCAGTCCTGTGGCCACTGCTCAGTTTTCCAAATTTGCTGGCATATTGAATGCAGCACTTTCACAGCATCATCATTCAGGATTTGAAATAGCTCAACTGGAATTCCATCACCTTCACTAGCTTTGTTCGTAGTGATGCTTTCCGAGGCCTACTTGACTTCACATTCCAGGAAGTCTGGCTCTAGGTGAGTGATCACACCATCATGATTATCTGGGTCGTGAAGCTCTTTTTTGTACAGTTCTTCTGTGTATTCTTGCCACCTCTTCTTAATATCTTCTGCTTCTGTTAGGTCCATACCATTTCTGTCCTTTATCAAGCCCATCGTAGCATGAAACGTTCCCTTGTTCTCTCTAATTTTCTTGAAGAGATATCTAGTCTTTCCCATTCTGTTGTTTTCCTTTATTTCTTTGCATTAATCACTGAGGAAGGCTTTCTTATCTCTCCTTGCTATTCTTTGGAACTCTGCATTCAAATGGGAATAGCTTTCTTTTTCTCCTTTGCTTTTCACTTCTCTTTTCACAGCTATTTGTAAGGCCTCCTCAGGCAGCCATTTTGCTTTTTTGCATTTCTTTTCCATGGGGATGGTCTTGATCCCTGTCTCCTGTACAATGTCATGAATCTCAGTCCATAGTTCATCAGGCACTCTATCTATCAGATCTAGGCCCTTACATCTATTTCTCACTTCCACTGCATAATCATAAGGGATTTCATTTAGGTCATACCTGAATGGTCTAGTGGTTTTCCCTACTTTCTTCAATTTAAGTCTGAATTTGGCAATAAGGAGTTCATGATCGAGCCACAGTCAGCTCCTGGTCTTGTTTTTGCTGACTGTATAGAGCTTCTCCATCTTTGGCTGCAAAGAATATAATCAATCTGATTTTGGTGTTGACCATCTGGTGATGTCCATGTGTAGAGTCTTCTCTTGTGTTGTTGGAAGAGGGTGTTTGCTATGACCAGTGCATTCTCTTGGCAAAACTCTGTTAGCCTTTGCCCTGCTTCATTCTGTATTCCAAGGCCAAATTTGCCCGTTACTCCAGGTGTTTCTTGACTTCCTACTTTTGCATTCCAGTCCCCTATAATGAAAAGGACATCTTTTTCGTGTGTTAGTTCTAAAAGGTCTTGTAGGTCTTCATAGAACCGTTCAGCTTCAGCTTCTGCAGCATTAATGGTTGGGGCATAGGCTTGGATTACCATGAGATTGAATGGTTTGCCTTGGAAACGAGCAGAGATCATTCTGTCATTTTTGAGATTGCATCCAAGTACTGCATTTCAGACTCTTTTGTTGACCATGATGGCTACTCCATTTCTTCTAAGGGATTCCTGCCCACAGTAATAGATATAATGGTCCTCTGAGTTAAATTCACCCATTCTAGTCCATTTTAGTTCACTGATTCCTAGAATGTCGACATTCACTCTTGCCATCTCCTGTTTGACTACTTCTGATTTGCCTTGATTCATGGACCTAACATTCTAGGTTCCTATGCAGTATTGCTATTTACAGCATCAGACCTTGCTTCTATCACCAGTCACATCCACAACTGGGTATTGTTTTTGCTTTGGCTCCATCGCCTCATTCTTTCTGGAGTTATTTCTCCACTAATCTCCAGTAGCATATTGGGGACCTAATGACCTGGGGAGTTCCTCTTTCAGTATCCTATCATTTTGCTTTTTCATACTGTTCATGGGGTTCTCAAGACAAGGATACTGAAGTGTTTGTCATTCCCTTCTCCAGTGGACCACATCCTGTCAGACCTCTCCACCATGATCCGTCTGTCTTGGGTGGCCTCACATGGCATGGCTTAGTTTCATTGAGTTAGGCAAAGCTGTGGTCCATTTGATCAGATTGTCTAGTTTTCTGTGATTATGGTTTCAGTGTGTCTGCCCTCTGATGCCCTCTCACAACACCTACCGTCTTACTTGGGTTTCTCTTACCTTGGATGAGGGGTATCTCCTCACCACCACTCCTCCTGACCTTGAACGTAGAATAGATCCTCTCAGCCCTCCTGCGCCCACGCAGCCGCCGCTCCTTGGACATGAGGTTGCTCCTCTCAGCAGCCGCCCCTGACCTTGGGCGTGGGATAGCTCCTCTCAGCCACTGCCCCTGACCTTGGACGTGGGATAGCTCCTCTTGGTGGCTCCTGCACCATTGCAGCCTGGCATTCTCACCTTTATTATCTTACATTAATATGGCATGTTTGTTACAGTTAATGAACTAATAGTGATACCTTATTATTTTTAGAAGTCCATAGTTTATTCAGATGATCCTGGTTTTTACCTAGTGTCTTTGCTTCTGTTCAAGGGCTCCCTTCCTGAGACCAAGTTGTACTCAGTTGTCATGTCTTCTTAAGCTTCTTTTATCTGTGAGAATGCTGAGATTCTCACTTTCAATGACCTTAAGGGTTTTGAAGAATGTTGGTCAGCTATATTGGATGTCCTTCTAATCAAATGTGTCTGATTTTTTTTTTCCTCATCACTAGGCTGGAGTTATGATTTGGGGAAGATCAGAGAGGTAGTGCCATTTTAATCTCATCATGTCAAGGGTACATACTTACAATAGGATTTATGATGACTGGTGTTGAACCTTATCTGATCAGCTGGCTGAAGCCATTGTATTCTGTATGCCACCTTTCCATGGTGTGTGCTTTGGAAAGAAGTCACTTTGTGGAGGCTACACTTGAAGAGTGGGAGTCATGCTCCCCCTTGGCTAGCCTAGGGGGCTAATATATGCAAATACAAAAAGTTTGTAAATAATTCATTGGAATTTTTAATTTGTAATTATAAATACATTTATAATTTATTTGGAATTCTTCTGCATAGAAGGTTTATTTCTTCTCTATTTATTTATTTAGTCATGAAATTAAAAGACGCTTACTCCTTGGAAGAAAAGTTATGATCAACCTAGATAGCATATTGAAAAGCAGAGACATTACTTTGCCAACAAAGGTCCATCTAGTCGAGGCTATGGTTTTTCCAGCGGTCATGGTGTGGATGTGAGAGTTGGACTGTGAAGAAAGCTGAGGGCTGAAGAATTGAGGCTTTTGAACTGTGGTGCTGGAGAAGACTCCTGAGAGTCCCTTGGACTGCAAGGAGATCCAGCCAGTCCATTCTGAAGGAGATCAGCCCTGGGATTTCTTTGGAAGGAATGATGCTAAAGCTGAAACTCCAGTACTTTGGCCACCTCATGCGAAGAGTTGACTCATTGGAAAAGACTCTGATACTGGGAGGGATGAGGGGCAGGAGGAGAAGGGGACGACAGAGGATGAGATGGCTGGATGGCATCACGGACTCGATGGACAAGAGTTTTAGTGAACTCCGGGAGTTGGTGATGGACAGGGAGGCCTGGCGTGCTGCAATTCATGGGGTTTCAAAGAGTCGGACACGACTGAGCAACTGAACTGAAATGAACTGAATTCATTTGTATCATTATGCATTCACAGATGTTATTTTCTACTTTAGGTGATAATCCACTGCTACTTTAAAAAAACTATTTTACTTATTTCCCTATTTTTGGCTGCTGGCTTTCCGTTGCTGTGCGGGCTTTCCTCTGGCTGCGGAGGGCAGGGGCACTCTCTGCTGCAGTGCCTGGGCTTCTCCTCGTGGTGGCTCCTCTTGCTGTGAAGCACAGACTGTAGGGAGCGTGGGCTTCAGTAGTTGCTGCTCCCAGGCTGCCAAGCACAGACTTACTAGTTGTGGAGCACAGGCTGGGTTGCTCCTTGCTATGTGGAATCTTCCCCAACCGGGGGTGGAACTCATGTCCCTGCATTGACAGATGGATTCTTTACAACTGAGCTACCAGGGAAGCCCCAATGCAATTTTTAAGGTATCTTGCTCAATGTCTTCCAGCTTTGGCCACTGAGAACCATTCTGGAAACAAGTTCTGGTCACCGGGCCTGCTGGTTGCTCTTTCAGGCTCCCTCAGCTGGCAGAGTAAAGAAATGTATGTGTGCAGCCAACCTATGTGTATGCCTGTATCTGTAAGAATTTCTCTGTGCAGCCATCTGTATCCACATTAAGTTCTTACCGTCGTCTACTGTCCCTTCCATGTGGATTATTCTAACTGCCGCCTCTTTCTTATCTGTAAATTCTCTGACAAGAAAACTGGCTCCCACCATCCACCTGCTCAATTGTTCAGGCCCAAAAAACATGTACAATGGTGTCAGAACTGTGAAACCGGTGCACCGTGGGAACTGACTTTATCAGCTGAAATGCTGACCTGTGTTAACTGGTGCACCATGGGAACTGACTTCATCCACTGAAGCACTGTCCTGTGTGAACTGGTGCACCATTGGAACTGACTTTATCCCCTGAAGCACTGTCCTGTGTGAACTGGTGCACCATTGGAACTGACTTTACCCCCTGAAGCGCTGTCCTGTGTGAACTGGTGCACCATTGGAACTGACTTTACCCCCTGAAGCGCTGTCCTGTGTGAACTGGTGCACCGTGGGAACCGACTTTTCCCCTGAAGTGCTGTCCTGTGTGAACCGGTGCACCATTGGAACTGACTTTATCCCCTGAAGCACTGTCCTGTGTGAACTGGTGCACCATTGGAACTGACTTTACCCCCTGAAGCGCTGTCCTGTGTGAACTGGTGCACCGTGGGAACCGACTTTTCCCCTGAAGTGCTGTCCTGTGTGAACCGGTGCACCATGGGAACCGACTTTCCCCCTGAAGCGCCGTCCTGTGTGCAGCTCCTTCTGCTTTGGCCTTAGGGCCTCCTCTCCTTTCCACAGAGACCAAGATCAGCACTTCCCCACCCCCAGCTCTCCTTGGTGTGGTCGTTTTGTACTTTTGTGATACGTTAGGCTCTCTTGTCACAGTCTACTTTTTTTTTTTTTTTTTGAATCTCCAGCATTATTAGGAGCATAAAGTTCATTCTTGGTATAGTCAAGTTCTGTGGGTTTTCACGTCTGATCTCATGTACTCACCATGACAGTGTCATATAGAACAGTTTCACTCGACTGAAATTCCGTGCTTCACCTGTTCATTCCTCCCCTTCCATGCCCACACTCCTGGCAACCACTGATTTATTTTTTTTTAACCACTGATCTTTTTATGGCCTGTATAGTTTCCCTTTTCCAAAATGTCATAGAATGGAATCAAACAGTACGTGGCCTTTTCAGACTGGCCTTTTACTTAGAAATAGTCATTTAAGCTTCATCCGTGTGTCTCTGTGGCTTGATAGCTCATTTCTTCCTATTGCTGAATAGTCCACTGCATGGATGTACCACAGTTTATCCTTCACCTATTAAAGGACATCTTGGTTGCTTCCAGTTTTGGGAAATTATGAATAAAGCTGCTATAAACATCTGTGTTCAGGTTTTTGTGTAGACTTGACTTTTCAATTCATTTGGGTAAACAAGAAGAAGTATAATTGATACTAAGACTGTGTTTAGCTTTTTAAGAAACTGCCAAACTTTTTCCACAGTAGCTGTACCATTTTACATTTCCAGCAGTGATGAAAAAGTTTATTTTCCATATTCTCTTCAGTAACTGGTATTGTTACATTTTATGGTTTTAATTTTAGCCATTCTAAAAGGTATGTAGCGATGGCTATAATAAACAGCTCATTGCTGTTTTAATTCCTTTATGACAAATAATACTAAGCACCTTTTCATATTTTTTTTGCCAGGTCCATATTTTCTCAGTGGGCTTTCCAGATACTTTGCACATTTTTAATATGGTAGTTTCATTTTGTACTGTTGAGTTTTAAGAGTTTCTAAAGAATATTTGAATAGAAATCCTCTATTAGATACATGCTTTGCAAATATTTTCTCACAATATGTGAAACCTCTTCATTTTCTTAATAGTCTCTTTCCAGAGCAGAAGTTTTTTCATTTTAAGAAAGCCTAATTTATCAATTTCTCTATCATAGGTCATGTTTTTGGTATTATATCTAAAAATTCATTGCCAAACCCAGGGTCACCTAGATTTCCTGTTTTCTCTAGAAGTTTTATAGTTTTGCATTTCAAATGTATGACTGTGATTGTTTAGTTAGTTTTTGTGAAAGGAATAAGGTCTGTGTCTACATTTTGGGGGGAATATCATTCTAATTATTCCAATCCCATTTGTTGAAAAGTATCATTTCTCTATGGAATTACCTTTGCTTCATTGTCAAAGATTAGTTGACTGTATGTGGGTGGGTCTTTTCCTGGGTGTTCTAGTCTGTTCCAGTGATCTATGTGTGTTTTCTTTCCTCAGCACAATACTGTCCTAACCTTTGTAACTCTGTAGAGTTTTGAGGTCGGGTGATGTCTGTCCTCCAACTTTATTCTCCTTCTACAGTATTGTGTTGGCTATTCTGAGGTTTTCTGCATTTTCATAACATAGTTTTCATATAGAATGTCAATATCAACAGAATAACTTCCTAGGCTTTTGTTGGTACTACATTAAATCTGTAGATAAGTTAGAAGAACTGACATTTTAAGAATATTTATTCTTCCAATCCATGAATTTGGAATATCTTTCCATTTATTTATATCTTTGATTTCATTCATCAGAGTTTTGTCATTTTCCATGTTCAAACTTTTTCCGTATTTTCTTAGATTTATGCCTAATTCATTCTTTGATGCTGATATAAATGATATTAAGTTTCAGCTGTTCATTCTTCTTCTTGTCCTACGGCACTTGCTCAGACTTGCAGTACAATGCTGACTAGGAGTGGTGAGAGGAAACTTGCCCTGCTTTTGTTCTTGGGGGGAAAGCATCCAGTTTCTTACAATTAAATATGATGTTATCTGAAGATGTTGTGTGTGTGTGTTTAGTTGCTTCAGTTGTGTCCAACTCTTTGCAACCCTATGGACTGCAGCCCACCAGGCTCCTCTGTCCCTGTCAAGTTAAGGAAGTTCTTCTGAATTCATAGTTTGCTGAGACTTTATCATGATTGGGTGCTGGATTTTCTCAAATGCTATCCTGCATCAACTGATATATCGTTTTTCTTCTTTAGCTTATGGATATGATAGATTAATTGATTTTCTAATTTGAATAACCCATGCATGCCTGGAATAAATTCCAATTGATCATGACGTATAATTTTTTTTATACATTGTTGGATTGAGATTTGCAAATATTTTTTGAGCTATTTTGTATTTATGTTTAAAAGATATAGTTTTCTTTTTCTTGTCATGTTTTCGGCTGATTTTGGTGTTAGGGTAATGCGGACATCACAAAATGGTAAGAAGTAATCTCTTTGCTTACATTTTCTGGAGATTATGGAGAATTAATATATGCCTACTCAGATTATTTAAATTTGTGTTTCAATAGTTTGTCTTTCAAGAAATTGGTCCATGCCGTCTGGGTGATTAAGTTTGCAGGCACAGGGCTTTTAGTCTTTGTTTAGTGCGCTTTTCGATGGACCTGAGCATGGAGGAGCTGGAAGGCTTTAAGCAGATACTGAGAATGTATTTGCTCTACTCATGACGAAGGTTGGAAGGTGGGACAAGCATAACAAAGGGATATGAGCGTTCACCGAGTGCCCAAGGCTGGGAATGGATAACGAAGGGTTATACGCCTGGCCTTGAGGCGTTTGAAGGCTTCCTTCTGACCACCTGTTTTTGGGAGCAAGGACTGTTGTTCTATGATACGACTCTTTTTAGAGTTTTGCCAAAGCTATCTATGGCTTGGGCGGTGGGAACTGTATTTTATGTTTGAATGTTTTGATGTTTTATCAAGAAAGGCTACGTGCAAGTCTGTTTTATGTTGTTTTCTGAGACCATATATCTGCAAAAAGTTGGATAATAAAATTTGTCAGTCTACTAGAGGCTGTCCCTGAGTGTCCTTTTCAGAGTGTGGCCCTCTGAGCTTTACACCTGAGTTTGAGCAAGCTTCAGGAGTTGGTGATGGACAGGGAAGCCTGGCGTGCTGCAGGAGATCAGTCCTGGGTGTTCACTGGAAGGACTAATGCTAAAGCTGAAACTCCAATACTTTGGCCACCTCATGCGAAGAGTTGATTCATTGGAAAAGACCCTGATGCTGGGAGGGATTGGGGGCAGGAGGAGAAGGGGATGACAGAGAATGAGATGGCTGGATGGCAACACCAACTCGATGGACATGAGTTTGAGTAAACTCCAGGAGATGGTGATGGACAGGGAGGCCTGGCGTGCTGCGATTCATGGGCTCGCAGAGTCAGACACGACTGAGCGACTGGACTGAACTGAACTGAACTGTGTTTTGGTAGAGCAGTCTTTTCAGTGTTTTTTTGGTGTCTCTCAGAAAATGAAGACCTAAAGCATCACACCTTGCAACCTGGAGATTTTATCTACTAGAAGAGATACCTCCAGAAAAACTCTCTTCAGCCTTTCTGGAAAGGCCCCTGTCAAGTGCTCCTAACCGACTCGCGTGACAGCAGACTCTAAGGGATTGACTCTTGGACTCACGTGACACACTTAAAGAGAGCGCTACCCCTACTGGACCTGCACGTCATCTGGTGACCTGAGAGTAAAGACTGTTCAGAATTGAAGCAGATGACTTCTAATGAGACAGTTTTCCCCAAATACTCAGAACAGGCCTGTTGGAGTTGGTCACCACACCTTTGATGACAACACTTCAGATGATCGCCACTGTCTGTTATCCTGGAAATGTGTGAACTTTAGGCAAAAAGTGTTCACAGTTCTGCTACTCCTTGTTACTCAAACGTAACCTCAATAGGTTTGCAATCCACACTTTCCCTCAGATGTGAAATTGTACAAAGGAAAGGGCCTCCCTGGCATTGAGATACAAAGTCACTGACACACAAAAATCTCACACTGCTTTCTGAGAGATTCTGATCAAAAGGGGGAAATGTGAAAAACAAACACACAAAAAACAAATCTCAGAGAGTCAGGAGATCAGAAAGGCTGGAGAATCTTTTCTAGCAGAAATCTTTTTTTTCCCCCCGCAATGATTCAGCCCATGAAAAGCAGTGGACTTTTAAAACATCTCTCCAACTTCCTTTTCCCCCATAAAGGTGTCCTCTCCATTTGCATGCAAGTTCCCAGGGTGGCAGACCTCAAATTGCAATTCTTTTCATAATAAACTTGTTTATGCTAGAGAAATAGTTGGCAGTCCATTTATTTTAGGCAGACAATATGTGGTGGCATCTCATTGGTTTTTCACAGTTTCCTAATATCCTATAATATTGAGCATCTTTTCATATACTTACTTGTCATTTGTATCGTGAGGAGTCTGTTGAGATCTTTTGTCTTTTCTCAATTGCATTTTTCCTTCTCTGGCATTTCTAGTATACTTTGGATAACAGTATTTTATCAGCTATGCTTTCTGCAAATATTTTCTCAGTTTGTGGCATCTCATTACCTCCAGATATCTTTTTATAGTATGTAATCATGCTATATATATAATTAACTTTTCATCCTAACACTATAGCAACCATTTCCCATTTTGCTTCAGACTTCCCAACCATCCTCGTATGATGCTGGTTCCTCCGCAGCCCCACAGAAGAGATTATCCCCACTTCACAGGTGAAGGAGATAAATGCCTGGGAGCTTGCTGCCTAGGGTTCCCGCGCTGCTGACCTGCAGAGCTCAGAATCCCCCGGGGAAGCAGCCCATCGTCTCCGGCCCTGCCTGCCGCGCCCGGCAGGTTTCTGTGAGTGGTTTCCGTGACTCGGCATTTCCTCTGTCCTCTCGGCCTCCCAAACCGCTCTGAGAGCAGGATCCTCAGTCTGAGCGCGTCCCGGGGTTTCAGAACGGGCCGGAGACCTCTCCAGACGCGGGGCGGGCGCTCTCCCCACCCTCCTCAGGGGCAGGAGCGGAGGCGGAGCGAGCAGTCCACGCCCTCCGCCGGCCGGGCTCCCTCAGTCGAAGCGCGGGCGGCGCGGACACCGGATCGGTGTCCCGGAGCGCCAACCCCGGAGCGCGGGGCCCCAGCGGGCCCCCTCCGCGAGGAGCCCGAGCGCGCCGACCACTGGACAGCACGCGACGGACGGCTGGCCCGCGGAGCCGGGCGCGGTGAGGGCAGGGCGGGGCGGGGCGGTCCCCGCCCGCCTCCCAGCCGACGGCTCCGCCCCGGAGACCCCTAATCGGGCCCGGCGTGCCACCCCGGCCTGCGCCGGCCAGGTACTGCCGGGCGTCGGAGCAACTCTAGGCTGCCCCGCCGCCTCCTTCCTCACCCGGCCTGGGGCCTCAGGAAGTCTCCCGCGAAAGCGAAAGCGAATCTCTCGGTGCGTCAGCGCGGGACCGCCGGGCCCAGACCAGTCTCTGGGGCAGGCTTCCGGCAGGGGGCGGGGCTTCTGCTTCCGGTGGGTGGGGGCGGGCGACGCGGCTGCCGGAGTTCGGGCGGTGGGCGTGGCCCGCGGCGTTCCTGAGGTCGGGCGGTGGGCCAGTAGCGTGGTGGGCGTGGCCCGCGAGTTCTCAGAAGGCAGATGGTGGGCCTTTAGGGTGGTGGACGTGGCCCGCGAGTTCCCGGAAGTCAGACGGTGAGCCGGTAGGATGGTGGGCGTGGCCCGCGAGTTCCCGGAAGTCAGATGGTGAGCCAGTAGGAGGGTGGGCGTGGCCCGCGAGCTCCCGGAAGTCGAGCGCCCAACTGCCAGCCGTCGGCGGTCCCTGCGGCGTCTCGTCTCGCCCGGAGTTTGGGTCTGGCGGGACCGGGCGGAGATTTGGCTCCCGCGCGATAACTGCCTGAGGTGGAGACGGCCCGCCACGTGGTTTGCGCTGTGGTGTCAGGGGAGGTGGCGGGTCTTCTCTGCGGTGTCGTTACGAGCTTTCGCCGCCCCGGGTCACGGGGGCGCCGGGGCCGCCGCTGCTCGCGACGCCGTCAGACGCCTTCCCGCGCCGTCTTCGACGAGAGCTGGGAAAGAAGGGTCGACGGGCACGGCGGGGAGGGCGTCGTCACCGGTGGCGCGTGCTTTTACTAAGTGACTGAGCGCGCACACGCTCTCGTAGCCTCTTTAGAGTTTTGAAGAGGGTGAGCGCCACCCTTCTTTGCTCACGCTGGACAGCCTCCCACAGAGGCGGGGTTACTGTTCATTACTTTGTCTCTCGCTGTTCCTTCGGCTCTTCCTTGCTCGGAGCTCTTGCGTGTCCTGGACAAAGCCCGAGGCCCGTTACACTCAAGCGACTTTGCAATAGAACCGCTATTACTTCTCCCTCCATTCACACATGAAGAAATTAAGGCAGAAGTGACTTCTTACTTGATCTACGTTTTGTAACCATCAGGTACGTAGGTGCAAGAGTGGGGAGGAAATTGTAGTCAATTATAAATATGGGAAACTGCCCCCTTCTAAACACAAAAGGTAAAGAGGAAGCTTGTTTAAAACAGTTGAGGTATCTCATCATTGTAATTATTATTACTGGTAAAACAAGTATAATGATTAACTAATTTGCATGTTTCACTGAGCTGTATTGAGCACCACAGATACATTGCACTTTCAGGATTGTGAATATTCACGAGAATAAAGAAAAATATCCCTAAATAACAGTTTCCAAAATTGAAAATTTCTCTTGGATGCTTATTAATCAACAACATGGTAATACCACCGGTATGAGCTGGGAATTTGAAAAAGCACAGCTTCCCATGCTATGGTTGGGATCGTGTTAACCTGTAGAATATTGATTTTGAACCGCATGTTTTCATGTTTTTAAAATTTAGTCTGTACTTTCCCTGTTTCTGAATGTAGCATACTTATTTAGTATAGGTAAGCAAAATTGTAAGATTAGGTCTTTGGATCTGATTTTAACGAAGACAAATTATTGTTTGCTCTCTGGAGAAGTAGCATGTGTTAGTGAACTGATAGTGGGAATTTGGGTGAAGACAGTAAGACTCAATTCTGGGATCTGTTACTCCAGGTGAATCATTAAACTCCAAATTACAGTTTCTTAGTTTGTAACTTGGAACCAATGTATTGATAAGTTGGTACTTCACAGGGTCATCATGTGCAAGATAACACTGGGTTGAACTCTTGTAGTTTTCTCTCTTGCTCAGAGCTCTTGTTTATCTGAGGCAAAGCATCAAGCAGTTAAAATCAAAGAACCTTGAGAAATTCCCATTGGATGCCTGAGTAAAAACAGAGTTCCATGTGCAGAGGAAAAGGGGGTCATGATAGTTGGGTAGCCAGCATTTTCTGTCAGACTCATCATGTATGGTTCTCACTGAAACATTGAAAAAAATCGCCTTCAACCACGTAAAGGTAAATATGAAATTTTTTTAACTTAAAAAAATTATTTATTGTGATACACAGAAAAGAACACACATCATAACTGTTTGACTCTCTTAATTGTCCTGAAGTGAACATTAAGAAGAAACAAGTATTGCCATCACTCCCCGACACTTCCTTTCCTTCCCTGCCTCCTGCTTCCACCTCTTAGTAACTACTACCCTAACTGTTAATATTGTAGATTAATTTTCCCTGGCTTTTTGATGTTATATATTGTTAGTTATTTGTATTCTTCCCCAGTTTTACTGAAGTATAGTTGACAAAATTGAATGTAGATATGAATATTTTTTATATAGACTTACAGATAACTTGTGAAGTTTCTTGGAATTTCCAATTAATTTCACTTAATTTTCCAATTAATTTTGAAAATCCATTAAAATAGACCGTTATATTCTCTGTTGAAAGTACTTGGTCATAAGATGATATGACAGGTTAGTGTGTGTTCATTAATTACTCTGTAACATGACTGTACAGTGTGACTTTCTCCTTGCCTACTTTCAGAGTTTCTGTGACTCTTGGGTATCTAGGCCGCTCACCAGTCCCTCCTAAGATATTCAGTACTTATAGAGTTGAATCATTCATGGGGGAATGGCTGGGGGAAGGGGGGGAGCAATAAAAACAAAAGAAGTCATTGGAAACCATGCCAAAGGTGCGTGAGCTGAAGTGAGACCAGGCTAAACCAGCAAACCACAGACCAGGAGAGCCAGCTGGGGCCAGGAGCCAGCCTCACAGAGCGCTGCAGGCCCGCCTGGAGGCCCTTCTCCCTGGAGCTGCATCGCTCCTGCAGGAGGCAAGGCAGGTCCTAGTTGGTCTTGGCAGCTCCGAAGAGAGGAGACCTGGCGGAAGGACAGAGGCAGGCAGAAGTCCTCATCTGGCTGAATCTTAATACCCTGCGGTCATAGTTGAGGGCATGGTCATAACTCCTTCCTGTTCTGTACTGTCTGGGAGCCGTTTTTAATGTTACTAAACATTCATGCTGTGCTTAGTCACCCAGGTGTGTCCAACTCTTTGCGACCCCATGGACTGTAGCCCACCAGGCTCCCCTGTCCATGGGATTGTCCAGGCAAGAATACTGGAGTGGGTTGCCATGCCCTCCTCCAGGGGATCTTCCTGACCCAGGATTTGAACCTAGGTCTCCCACATTGCAGGCAGATTTTTTACCAGCTAAGTCACCAGGAAAGCCTAAGAATACTGGAGTGGGTAGCCTGTCCCTTCTCCAGGGGAACTTCCTGACCTAGGAATCGAACCAGAGTCTCCGCATTGCAGGCAGATTCTTTACCAGCTGAGCTACTGGGGAAGCCCACTAAACATTCCCATATAACATCACTTTTGAAAACTGTAGGTGGCGTTCGTAACGTGACTGAGCCTTCATTTGCTCTCCCGTGCCACGCATGTGTCAGCTGCGTTCTGTGCTTCTGCTGCTCTCTCTAACGTTACTGGGAATATCCTTGTGCGTAATCTATATCAGTGTCTCTGATTTGATTCCTTAGGATAAAGAATTACTGAGTGAGGAACTTAACTCCCTTTTAAAAAAGAAATTTTATTATAAAGGTAACGTGTAAAAATTGCAAAATGTAATAAATGTGTAAAGAAGAAATAAAAGTCACCTGACCATCCAGATATCCTTGCTAACATTTAGGTGTCTTTCACTGTGTCTGTTTTTCCTGCACATATAGCTATTTGTGTCCCTGGCCGTCTACCTATTAATGTATTGACTATATAATTCTGCATTTCATGAATGTGCTATAATTCACTTTGTTTTTGGATGATTAAATAGTTCTCTCTTTTTTTTTTTTTAATATGCGTTCAGTGGCCACCTGCCTCATGCCAGGTCATGTGCTAGATAGCGCATGAGACAGCTCCCTGCCTTCTGTGAGCGTAATTGAAATAGCTCCCAAATTACAGCTGTCTAACTGTTTCAGAGTACTGGGTGCTGTGAAAATGTCTAATGGGAAGACATAAGGATGGCTTCCCTGAGGAAACGACAGCTCTGAGACCTCAAGGAGGAGCAACTTTTAGCCAGGAGAAGAATGTGCCCTCAGAAGCTTGTAGGGGAGAGTGGACACCCCCACCCCGCTTCACAAGGACTGGTCCATAGAGAGCTGCTGAGAAGAGTGGATCCCAGCGGCACACCCCCATTCTCACAGCCTGGGGAACAGCGTGAACGTGACGAGTAGGGGTAGACGGGTGGGCCAGACATAGCCAGAACCACAAAGCAGGCACCAGTGTGCGTTCACATGTTCTCATACACTTCTCACCAGTCTATGAGGCAGTCATTATTGTTTCCTTTTGCAAATGAGGAAATTGGGGCTTATGTAAGTTACCCAAGGACTGATAAATTAAAGCTAGAGTTCATATGGGAGAAAAGCCTGTGCACTCTTCACCGTCGTGACAGCCTCTAGTAGCTCACCTTCGGGCCCTGCCTCCCCTGCCCCCACCATGGTCATGCCCTTTACTGGGCAGCCTCCCCACACCCCGTGTCTCTGCCCCAAAGATGTGCTGCTTTCCAGAGGGCACTTCCTCTTACTTGGAAGTGTCTCATGTTACGGGAAAATAGCTCACAGTGTCATCTGCCGTGCTGATATGTGAGCTTTGTTGGAGTAGCAGGGCCCACCGAAGACTTTGTGCAGGATGTAGAAGGTTGGTTACCTGAGCCAGACTACGGCAGGCCACTGACAGGACTGCTCTCAGCTTAGGCATTTCCAGAAACCCCTTCAGCCACTTAAAAAAAAAGCTTCCCATCCCAACATTGTATTAAAAATTTCAAAGTGCAAAGTTAGGTTTTACACCTGCAGCTAACATCATGCTAACAATGAAAAACTGAAAGCTTCTTAAGATCAGGAATATAAGGGGAATTCCTTGGTGGCCCAGTGGTTAGGACTCTGTGCTCCCACTGTTGAGGCCCTGAGTAGAATCCCTGGTCTAGGAACTAAGATCCCACAAACCACATGTGTGGTGCTGCCAAACAAAACAGCAAATCAGGGCCAGGGTGCCCACTCTTGCCTCTTTATTCAACGTGGTATTAGAAGCCCAGATCCATTAGGCAAGAGAAGGCATGTGAATGGGAAAGGAAGAAATAAAGCTGTCACTGTTTGCAGATCATGTGAGATACATAGAAAGCTAAAGCACTCCATCAGGAAACTGTTAGGACTAAGGAACGATTTCAGCAATGCTGTAGGGTGCAAAGTCACCAAGGAAGTAAATGCCAGTCCCTTAGTCTCATCTGTCTCTGCAACCCCATCGGCTGTAGCCCACCAGGATCCTCTACCCGTGGGATTCTCCAGGCAAGAATACTGGAGTGGGTAGCCATTCTCTTCTCCAGGGGATCTTTCCAACCCAGCGATTGAACCTGGGTTTCCCACGTTGCAGACAGGTTTTTTACCGTATAAGCCACCAGGGAAATCAGTATACAAAAGTATTTTGCATTTCTATATACTAATAAAATGAGCTATCAGAGAAATTAAGACAATTCCATTTATAATTGCATCAAAAAGAATAAAATACCTCAGAATAAATTTAACCAGAGAGGTAAAAGACATGTAATTGAAAACTATCACATATTTAGGAAAGAAACTGGAGACAAAAATAGTCCATTCTCATGGGTTGGGAGAATTAATATTGTTACACACTCCATGCTACAGATTGAGTGCAGTTCCTGTAAAAATTCCAATGACATTTTTCACAGAAATTGAACATAAAATCCTAAAGTTTGTATGGAACCACAAAGACCCCAAGTCATCAAAGCAATCTTGAGAAAGAAAAAAGCTGGAGATACCACACTTCCCAGTTTCAAACCATCTTACAAAGCTATAGTGATCCAGACAGTGTGGTTCCAGCATAAACACATACGTGTAGATCAGGGGAACAGAACAGAGCCCAGAGAAACCCCCACATACGTGATCAGTTAACTTACAAAGGAGCCAAGAAGGGCCCCAGCTTTACGGTGGCTGGCTTGGTCATCGTGTAGACACATTAGTATAAGAAACTGCCGGGGCTTTTCTCCAAGTAATGGTACCATTCTGTGTTCCCACCACAGATGTGTGAAATCCCTGCTCACCGGCACACAGTGGTGACCTTGTTCACTCTGGACACTCTGGTGGGTGTGCACGACTGTCACATGGTGGACCCCAAGGGTTTTCATTCTTCGTTTCAGTGTGGGGGAAATAAATGAATCAAAGAAGGGGAGAAGGAGGAAGCAAACAGTTGTGTTTGTGTATATATCGTACACTTCATGGCCAGTTCCTCACCTTCCCACATCTCCCTGTCCTTTTTAGATCATGCATTGTTCTTTTCATAGCCTTCAAATTTATTTCTGTTGTTCATAATTACTTTTAAGCCTGTTTATTTCTAAAGCTATTCAGTAGTTTAATTACCTGAACATCTTTGGTGCCTAATACAGCTTTTCGTAATATCTGTGGGACTTGACTCGTGAACTTTTTTCGTTTGCTTTTTTTGTTGTTTTATAATTTTGTAAAGGGAGCTCATGTTGAGTTAGGCTTTATTTATGGGACTCTTGTCTGGCTTGGAGGTGTTTTGTTTTCTTTAGCCTTATAACCCAGAGATGTCATCAGCCTGTGACCATTTTCTATATAAAAGTTCTTAACTTGGGGGATCTTGACATGAGAGATAAGAGGAGTATAAATTTAAAGCCCAAATCTATTAGAAGACAGGCCCAAGGTTAGGAACTGACACAGAATGTTTTTTCATTCCCCAATCCCAGTCTAAGACGAGTTCTTTTGCTGGCGAGTTGCTTTTTCTGTTGTCCAGCCTTTCACTGGGGTAGGGGGCACACTGAGAAGCGCAGTGTTACGGGGGAGTCTTTGTTTCAGCCCTCTTCTCTTGCGTGTCCTGATCTCAGCTCCGGCCTCTGGCTGAGTTTTAAACCCTGACCTTTGGATGCTGAGGTTGGCGGTGCCCCCACCAGGCCACTGTCTCGGTCAGTTTGGCTCCTGTAAGAAATTACCACAGACAGGGTGGCTTAAACAGCAGACAGTGATTCCTCACTCGTCTGGAGCTGGAAGTCCAGCAAGTCCGGTGTCTGGTGCCGGCTCACTTGCTGGTTTGCAGATGCTGGCTGTCCTCTTGTACTCTCACTGGGTGGAGAGGCAGAGACTGCCTCTCTCGTGTCTGTTATAAGGACTCAAATCTCATTCACGAGGCCGCCTTCATAGCCTAATCACTGCCCGGCCCCACGTCCTCCTAATACCATCACACTGGAATTGGGGCTTCAGTGTAGGAATCTGGGGAGACACATACACCCAGTCCACAGCAGTGGTCACATGGCCCTGCCCACGGCCTGCTTGCCTTCAGTCCTTAGTGCCCTTTTCCTTTCTGCTGAGCCTACCTGTGCATTTGATTGGATGTTTGCATTACGTTACCCAATATATACGGGCCCTTTATAAGAGGAGTTTTTAGATTTTCCTAATCTTCCATGTTTGTAGAAATGAAAGTCTAAGGAAGAAAGATTGTGGTCTCCTGTGATTCCTGGAAATAGGAAAAACATTCATCTTAGAGACTATAAATCTATCTTCAAAAAATAAAGGCACACCAGGCGCGTGGCAGAGCGTTTATACGCTGTTTGAGTGACGACTTGCCTGTACTGGCCTGTCCTCTTTTCTTCACAGGGTTGTGTGTTTCCGGGGCATTCTGACGCTTCAGAAGGAAAGCGGCCATGTCCTTGGACGACATTAAGATGAGCCCCAAGGACTTCCTGGAGCAGGCTGACCTGGACAGTGGGGGCTTCGGGAAGGTGTGTCTGTGTTTACACAGATCCCACGGGCTGGTGATCCTGAAGAAGGTGTACACGGGCCCCAAGCGCACCGAGTGAGTCAGGGCAGAGTTGGGCAGGCCACGTGCTGTGCCAGGGCGGTGGAATCGGGTGGCACAGCCTTTATGAGACAGACATGGGTGCAAGGGTCAGCCCTGAGGCTTCATGTCGGATGGCCCTGCAGGGCGGTCATTGACATCCCTGACTCAGGAGGATTCAGACGCCGGCTAGGGGAGAGCCCCGAGCTGGGTAACAGAAGAAAACTGAAGAGGAGGAAGCAGAGAGGAGGCGGCCCAGGGCGATGCGGGGGCGCTGGAAGAGGAAGGGAGGAGCAGGCGGGAGGGGGCGAGGGCCTGCTCCACGGCGGGTGAGGACCAGCCCCGAGCACGGGGACGAAGCCCTGGTCCATGAGTCACAGCGTCCAGGACCCTCTCTCTGCGGCAGCCGGGAAGCTGTTGTATTTCCCTCCCTTCTCGCCGGAGTGGCTGTGCGAGAGGCCGCGGGTTTAGTCCGCTGTCCAGCGCGGTCCTTGTTTCCCGGCCGCATTTCCTCGCTGCTCTTCACCAGCTTTGCGTTGATGGGTCATCGGTTTAGCGCTTCCTGCGCACCGGCCGTGGTCCCCGGGGAGGAGGCCCCCAGGGTGGAGGGGCAGCCCCGGGGACGCTTGGGGGCGTTCCCAGGGCCGGGAGGGGAGCGGGCTGCCCCGCCCGTCTGACCCCCGCCCCCCGCCCCCAGGTACAACGAGGCCCTCCTGGAGGAGGGCCGGATGATGCACCGGCTGCGGCACTGCCGCGTGGTCAAGCTGCTGGGCGTCATCATGGAGGAGGGCAGCTACTCGCTGGTGATGGAGTACATGGAGCAGGGCGACCTCATGCGCGTGCTCAAGGCCCAGGTACGCCTCGCCCGCCCGCCAGCCCCTGTGCCTCAGACTCCGGTGCGAATGGCTGGTGGTTTGGATTTTCTCAAGGATAACAACACGGAATGAGGAAGGTTTCCAACAGCAAGATTCATCCTGTTTACCAAAGCCAAATAATTTTCATGCATTTGTTAAAAGTGTAGGTACCTGGACTTTCCCGGTGGTCCAGTGGTTGAGACTCCCTGCTTCCACTTCCGGGAGCACGGGCTTGATCCCCGTTCGGGGAACTAAGATCCCTGCTTGCCCTGTGGGGCGGTCAAAAAACAAGTCTATGTACCTGTTAAGAGCAAGGCCTGTGCTGTTTGCTCAGGAAGCAGTAGCAAGTATGACAGAGACAGGTAACGGGGCGCAGGTCGGGATGTGAGTGTCTGGTGTGGGGGTGTGTTGACAGGTACGCCCTCAGCGAGCTGTGGGAACACAGCTGAGGGCCCTCACCCTGCGAGGTGGTCAGGACGCATCTTCGGGGCCCGCCGGAAGGGAAGCTGCTATCTCTGTCCTCAGGTCCGGATCCGCTGCTCTTGAAGGAAGCTGGTGCTCTGGCCCCTTTGAGTCCCTTTCCGTCTCCCGGACTGACTGTCCCTTGTTCCAGGTCAGCATCCCCCTGTCCGTGAAAGGGAGGGTCATTATGGAGACCATCGAAGGAATGCGCTACCTGCATGGAGAAGGGGTGATACACAAGGACCTCAAGCCAGAAAACATCCTCGTTGACAGTGACTTCCACATCAAGGTAAACCGCAGTCAGGGCTTCTGGGGGATCAGCGTGATTCTGATTCTCAGCGTAAGTCCTTTTTCCGGACATGATGTGTGCCCAGTGCAGAGCTAGCCCAACTCCTCCCTGGTGACGGTGGTGCCAGGAAGCTCTACCAAGGAATCAAAAGAGAGAGACTTGGTGGAGGTAGTTATCTTTATTTATTCCTTTACTTACATCTCCTTTTAAAAAATCTGTTTCCTTTTGAAAACTCTGTGCACTGTAGTCAAAGGAAAAAGAGGGAGGGTTTTCTTTTCTCCTCTAGGTGGACCATCATGTCAAGTCGGCTTTGGCAGCAGGAATCCCAGCCGAGCACAAGGGTCTGAAAGGGGAAGCAACATTGCGGGGAGGACGCAGGAACTGCTTACCCAGGCGTCCCTTTACCAGAAGATTCTGCTTCTAGCGCTCTATTCCAGCCCTGGACAGGGTTTTTCTTTTTTCCTGTGTCTTTAAAAGAATGTTCTTTACGTTAATAACTTACCTTTTATGATCTGGGTTAGAATTTGAGGATTTTAGACAATCACATCCCCAAAAGCGTGGGTTCCCTGAAGCAAACGTGGAGCTGCCGCCTCTGGTGTCTCCACTGTATAGCTCTGTCACTCTGCCCTGCCTCCTCCTTCTGTTCTGTGTCTGAATTTGGCGTTTTTTTCTTTGCCCTTTTGTCTGTCTTTCCCCTCTTCCACATCCCATCTTCTCTCAGGTTCAGGCTCCCAACTCAGCACCAGTGGCGCTGCAGTCCTTATCCTCAGTGTGTCTTTGGGATCCTTGGAGACTCACGTCCACGGGCTTCTGGGCACCTTTTGGGAAAACAGAAGGTGCAGTACCATGTGCTGTGCGACCTGCTGGAAAGAGAGTGCCTGTCCCCAGCCTCAGAGCCAACAGAAAACGCGCAGAGTAAACGACGAGCTAGAGCAGACGTGGCTAGCTGTTCTTCTCGGGAAGACCTTCTGCTTTTCTCCCCATCAACCTCCCCCCCCACCCCCAGACACTGCGTAAGAATCGAGACGCCAGAATTTCACACAGACTTTTCTTAGGGGAGATTTTCCAGACGGCTGAGGACAGGTGTTTTCTACTAGTTTGTTCAGAGGTAGCTGTTTTAGACCTGTCCAGTACAGCTGTCGCTGCAAATGTTAGAGTCCCTTCACCTACTGGATAAGCCCCCGATTTAAAGACAGCTCTGACTTGCTTGCTGCCGTCACAGAAGCGTCCTGTGGGTTTGCTCTCCTGCAGATAGCTGACCTCGGCGTCGCTTCCTTCAAGACATGGAGCAAGCTGACGAAGGAGGAGCACAACCAGCAGAGGAAGGCGGGCGGCAGCGCCGGGAAGAGCGGCGGCACGCTGCACTACATGGCCCCCGAGCACCTGAACGACGTCAACTCCAGGCCCTCTGAGAAGTCCGACGTGTTCAGCTTTGCCATCGTGCTCTGGGCGATCTTCGCCAACAAGGAGCCTTACGAGAGTAAGGCGTCGATAGAGGAGGGAGGCTGGGGGTCAGTGGGAGTTGTTCGGTGGGGTAACTGTGCAGTGAGGTCGTGGAGGTTTATCACTATTTGTTCAATGTCTGTCTCACCCACGGGACTGTGAGCTCCACGGAGGCCGGGACCACATCTCATCCATTCACTGCTCTTCCCCTGGTATCTACACATAGAACGTAGTGGGTACTCAGCAAGTGTTTGTGGAATGGATAGTAATCTCGATTTAGGAATCGGGGGTCATAGGACAGATCGGAGCTTGGATAGTGCATCTCAGCTTGCAGGGTGCTCGACGATCCAGGCTTCCTCCCGGCCAGGAAGGCTTGCTTGGTTCTCCTTATGAGGCCTTTCAGGGCATACACTCCATACTTTCATCCATCCACTCACTCCTTCGTTCAGGAATTGTTTCTTTTCAGTACTTACTGTGGGCTCTTTACTTGGAACTGAGTCTATAAAGATGAGAAAGGGTTTGCGCAGGAGAACAGGTACATGAGTAGCTGTTCTTCAGTGTGTTAAAGTGAAGCCTCTCAGTCATGTCCAACTCTTTGCTACCCCATGGTCTGTAGCCTGCCAGGCTCCTCCGTCCATGGGGTTTTCCAGGCGATACTGGAGTGGGTTGCCATTTCATTCTCCGGGTCAGTGTGTTAAGAACCTGAACTAATGGCCCTTCTCCTGCCTGCTCTTCCTGGGTGATTGTCAGCTCCCAGGGTTCAATCCCCTCTTTGCTGATGCTGCTCAAACCTCCAGTGGAGGCCTGGACATCCTCCTATCTGTTAGATCCAGTCCATGTACCAGAGGACCCCCCAAAGCAGTATCCCCCAAAACAAATCCATGTTCTCTATGCTGCCCAAGTGGCTCACTCAGCTCTGCTCTTACATCCAGAAAATGGTGTTACCGTCCACCAACCAAGCTGCCCAACCAAGAACCTCAGTTTCCAGACTCAGCCTTGCCCTCCCACATCCAATCAGACATCGAAACCTGTGAATTTGGGAATCCCTGGCAGTCCACTGGTTGGAACTCACACTTCCATTGCCGAGGGCTGGGGTTCAGTCCCTGGTCAGGGAACTAAGATCCTACAGGCTGCGCAGGATGGCCGGAAACTGTGGCCTCTGGGTATATCAGATCCAAGATGCGCCTGCGTCTCTCTGTCTCCAGAGGACCCTGTCCAGTTCACACCCTCTGTGGCGGGTTCCTCATGCTGCCACCGCTCACACTGCCGTCAAACAGGCCGATCAGGCCTCTCAGTCATCTGTTTAAAATCCTTCCAAGACACCATTGACATTCAGGATCAAGTTCAAACCCCTCAGTGTGGAGCACAGGGCCCTCTCTGATTTGGCTAAGCTGTTCCTTCCCTCCCTCACCTCAGCCAACATGCCCAGTTACACTGAGCTGGTCATAATTTCCAGACACATCTTGATTTCTGCAACTCCCAATCTATTCAGATCCTGCTTTCTTGGCCTAGAATCTTCCTCTCTGAATCTTCCTTCCCAGTTCTTTACCCAGATAACTCCTGTTTATTCTTTTGGACTCAACAAAGCCTTTTCTGACTTTCCAGTAGTGGTCCTGTCACCAGAACCCTTTGTGCTTACTTCTTGAATAGCCAGTATCACTCTGAATTTTAAGTCACTCTTATTCAACTGAGCTCCTTCAGCGCAACCGCTGTCTGCTATTTGTCTCTGTATTCAAATCTGGAGTGTGGCACTGGCTTTGTTTACATATTCAGTCATCTGCCAAGAGGCAGCTTTGCCAGTAATCCGTCTTTCCTCTGTTTGATCGTCTCTGCAGAGGAACAGGTCCGCTCATCGTCCCAGGGCATTCTGCCCCTCCCTGGTACAACCGGGAGAGATCAGTGGCCTGGTCCAGGTTCTTTCACCTCCCTGCCCGAGAGGAGTGGGCCCTGAGCGTCTCAGCTCTCCTTCCCGTTTGCTCTGTAGACGCCATCTGTGAGCAGCAGCTGATACTGTGCATCAAGTCTGGGAACAGGCCGGACGTGGAGGACATCATTGAGTTCTGCCCGCGGGAGGTCATCGACCTCATGAGGCAGTGCTGGGAGGTGAACCCGGACGACCGGCCCACGTTCGCGGGTGAGTCCCCTCCGTGCGGCCACCGCCTCCCTCCCACGTGGCCGTCTTCCTAGTGAGAGGCTGACGGGCGGTACTTGGGGTTTTTAAGAAACCGAGTTCCACTCCTGATTTCAAATTGATTTCCTAGATTCCAAAGGCTTTGTTCGAAGAAAAGTTGCCATCCCTCTCCCAAGCATGAAGGCATACAAGGTCCTTTTGTTTCTTGGTGGTATTTTTCCCCATAGGTAAAGTTTTTAAATTGCATTAGAATATTCGTGACACATAATTCACCACTGTAACCATGTTTAGGTGTTCAGTTCAGTTCAGTTCTGTTCCACTGTCTGCAGCCCCACAGACTGCAGCTCGCCAGGCTTCACTGTCCATCACCAGCTCCCGGAGCCTGCTCAAACTCACGTCCATCGAGTCGGTGATGCCATCCAACCATCTCACCCTCAGTCGTCCCCTTCTCCTCCCGCCTTCAGTCTTTCCCTGCATCAAGGTCTTTTCCAGTGAGTTCGTTCTTCGCGTCAGGTGGCCATAGTACTGGAGCTTCAGCTTCAGCATCCGTCCTTCCAGTGAATATTCAGGACTGATTTCCTTTAGGACTGGTTGGATCTCCTTGCAGTCCCAGGGGCTCTCAGGAGTCTCCTCCAGCACCAGTCCAGCGGCATTTAGCGCATTCACAGCATCTTCACCGTCCCCACCTGAAAGCGTGCTCGTTCAGCACTGGCTCCCCACCCCTCCCAGCCCCTGGCAGCCGCCACCCTCCTGTGTGTCTCTGTGAACTTGGCTTCGCAGGGTCCCCCGTGTAGGTGGAATCCTACAGTGTCGTCCCGTCATGACTGGCCTGGTTCACTGAGCACGGCGTCCAGGGTTCCTCCAGGTCACATCCCGTCAGGATCTCCTCCCTATTTCCCGCTGAGCGGTGTTCCACAGCGTGAGGACCGCACCGTGTCTGTCCAGTCACCCGCTGCCGGAGGCGGGGGTGCTTCGCGGCCGTCGGACTTCTTAGCTTCTTTGGTCTCGGTTCCTCCCTGTGTAGCTGGCGTCTCTGGAAGCGTTATTTGCCTTCTGCATCGGGCTGAGAGCAGAGGAGGAGGGAAGGGACTGGAGTCCGCCACACCCGTGTGCCTCTTCTCATGCCCTGCGTCACCGAGGACCTTGCCAAGGCCCTGGAGGCAGCGGGAAAGAGGAAACCGGGCCAGGAGGAAATAAGGAGCAGGAGGGGACTTAGGAGGCTGCAGGGGGCTCTGCGCTCGTATTTCTGCTTTGAGGAAGCAGAACTGAAACCCCACCAGCCGCTCCCATGAGAGGCTATAGGGGTGACTGATTCAGTTGCCTGCCTTCTTGCTCAGTCAGCCTGAATCTTGTTCTGGCTTGGTTTCTTCTCATGCCTTTTCCACCTTTTTAAACTAAGATTCTACTTCTGAGATCATTGTAGACCTGTACGCAGTTGTAAGAAATAATGCAGACATCCCGTGTACCCTTTACCTAGCTTCCTCCAAGGACCACACCTGGCCAGACTCAGTGCACACCACATGGAACACTGACCCTGACACAGTCAGATTCCACACACACCATCTCCACAAGGGCCCTCCTGCTGCCATTCACAGGAGTGAAGCTGCTGTGGACACTCACGTTTCAGGTTTTTGTGTGAATGTAAACATTTCTCTAGAGTAAGTGCCCAGGAGTTAAATAAGTGAGTCATAGGTGGTTTCATGTTTAGTTCAGTTTTTTTTTTAAAGAAACTACC
The DNA here is from genome assembly GCF_032405125.1 of Capricornis sumatraensis. Classification (NCBI taxonomy): domain Eukaryota; kingdom Metazoa; phylum Chordata; class Mammalia; order Artiodactyla; family Bovidae; genus Capricornis; species Capricornis sumatraensis. The sequence goes on along the minus strand of NC_091090.1, from coordinate 53,827,696 downwards.
AGTCTGGGTATTCCCCGGCTGTCCAGTGGTTAGGGCTGTCTGCCGTCACTGCCAGAGGAGACCTAGGTTCAATCCCTGGCTGGGGAACTAAGTAAGATCCCAAAAGCTGTGCAGCGTGGCCAAAGAAAAAAAAAAACCCTGCCGAACTGTTTTCCAGAGTGGCTGTACCATTTTATCTTCTCACCAGCTACGCACAAGTGATCCCGTTTCTCTGCACCCTTACCAGCACCTGGTGGTGTTGCTGCTTTTTAGTTTAGCCACTCTGATAGGCATGTAGTGATGGGTCAGTGTGGCGCTGGCTTCATCTCCCCAGTGGCTGATGATGGTGGGCACCTACTTGCAGGTGTCTTTGCCATCTGTGTCTCTTCCACGGTGCAGTGTTGCTCTGTGTCTTTTACCCACTTTCTAATTGGATTTTGTCTTTTCACTGTTGAAGGTAGAGTACTCTCTGTATATGCCATATAGTGTTCCTTTCTCGGGCATGTGATTTTCACTTAGCTTCTTCCACTCTGGAGCTTGGGTTTTGGTTTTTTTTTTCCATTCTCTTCTCAGGATCTTTCACAGACTGAAAGTTTTTATTTTGATGAAGTCTTATTCATTAATCTCTCCTGTTGTGGATGATAATTTTGGTGTCAAGTCTGAGGACACTGTCAGGATTTGATCCAAAATACTTCCTTCCCTTTTTTTTCTGAAAATCTTAGAGTTTTACACTTAAGTCTGTGTTAAGTTCTTTTTTTTTTTTAATGTTTGTCAAGGAAAATTCATTATTGCCAGCAAAAGAATGATAGCACAGAACTAAATATTTGCTTGTCTTTCTTTGCCATTTATTTTGTTTATGTCTTATTGGGAAAATACCATGTTCCACGCCGAGTTAATTTTTGTATTTTTGTGTGAGATTTAGGCTGCATTTTGTTTTTTCCTTCTTGCCCTGCTCCACCTCCATTTGCTGAGCGGCTGTCTCTCCCCGTTACTTTGTCTCTCTGACTCTTTATACCAGATCCCTACCCCACGTGTTCCATCCTGGATCACCTCTGGTACCAGAGGGACAGAAACAAGGAGCCCACCCTTCCTTTTCCATCTGGGTATTAGCCCTCTTAGGCAGGGCCTTGTGCTGCAGCAGAGCAACTGCCTAAAGCTGCCTTCTGTTAGGCAGGAGCCCTTGGTTTCTTTCCAGTGGTATCCCTGCCTTCCTTCTGTCTACATAGAAATTAGTCTTGTCTGTCTATTTATGAAAGTGATTTAAAGTTTTATTCTGTTGCTTTGCCCACAGATTAAGGCACATAATTCAGAGATAATAGACTGTTAATATTTAAATTTTTAGAAAATATTTAAGAAATTTTAAAGTGTTTTCCTTTTTTTCGTATAGGCATTGAAGAAAAATTTAGGCCTTTTTATTCAAATCAATTGGAAAATTATGTAGAAGAGGATGTGAAGAGTTTAAAGGTGGGTGACATACCAGGTGCATTAAAGCAAATACAGTATCAGTCATGAAAACCAAAGCTAAGATTCAACTGAGATTCAAGCTAAGCAGCTGGGGAACTGGGGAGATCCCTTGGAGGAGGGCATGGCAACCCGCTTCAGTGCTCCTGCCTGGAGAATCCTCAGGGACAGAGGTGCCTGGTGGTTCCAGAGTCGCACACGACTGAGTGACTAAGAAAAACACGCAGCACAGCTTGGTAACCACACAAAAAAACCAAAATTAGCAGTTTTATGCAGAGGTCATCAAGGTAGCATTACTGGACCCATTCCTCTGTCAAAACAAATGAAGTGAGAGGAAAACCTATCTAGCAATATGGAAAAAGGTAAGCACAGCGTTACTGGAGTAGGATGGAAGGAAACCATCGGTGGAGCAGTCATGTTGAACAATTCTTGAAAGATTAAAAAGTCAACAGGATTATCTTTTGAGACATATAACAGGAAAAAAAGTTTTAAAAGGCCAACCCAAACATAATACTCAAGAAGCGCTAGAGGAGGAAGTCTTGGGTCAGCGTGTAGAAGAACAGATGTCACCTGGCACGTTGGCGGGCATTGTCACCCGGGAGCCATGCTTGCGTTTGTTTTAGAAGTTGGCTCTTCCCCCCGACTCCTCCGTGCTGCGCAGCAGATGGGAGCAGACCCTGCCCGGGACCACAGAGGTTTGTCAGAGGCCGGAGCCAGCTAACCAGCCAAGAGGAGCAGAGACCTTCCCACTCACACGCTCGGGAAGCAAGCTACAGTCCTGCTGCTGCTAAGTCGCTTCAGTCGTGTCCAACTCTGTGCAACCCCAGAGATGGCAGCCCCCCAGGCTCCCCCGTCCCTGGGATTCTCCAGGCAAGAACACTGGAGTGGGCTGCCATTTCCTTCTCCAATGCATAAAAGTGAAAAGTGAAAGTGAAGTCGCTCAGTCGTGTCCGACTCTTCGTGACCCCAGGGACTGCAGCCCACCAGGCTCCTCTGTCCATGGGATTTTCCAGGCAAGAGTACTGGAGTGGGGTGCCATTGCCTTCTCCTAAGTTTTAACATATTGCTCTAATCATGAGAGAGAGAGACTGCGGTAAATAAAACAGGCAGGAAACAGAGGTTTTAAAATACATACAGACACACACACACACAGTCAGTCAAGAACTGCCAGACTTTGGAGGGACACCTACACTGTAACAGAGAGGTGCCCAGTGCAAACCAAGGAAGGAATCACAAGGACATCGAGGAAGACAGTCGCTAAAGCAGAAAAGCATGAGTGCAGTGCTCAGGGAAATCTCACAATGATAAAAGCTTCATTTCACCAGAAAGATAATAGCCTGAAGTCTGTCAGCCTTTGAACAACACAGATTTGAACTGCACAGGTCCACTTATACTCAGATTTTTCTCAGTAAATACGTACTACATGATTGTCACTTGGTCGAATGTGTGATATGGAGCCACAAATACGGAGGCCCGGCTGTAAAGATGTATTTGAGTTTTCGGCTGTGAGAGAGATGACTGCCCCGACTCCTCTGTTCTTCAGGGATCAGCTGTGTAATTTAGAGAAACCAGCTCAACTAGAGACAGAAAACCTGAATATTCCTGTAACTATTAAAAGAGTTAAGCAGTCTTACAAGCAAATTCCACAACCACATAACTTAATCAGCAATTTCTATCAGATATTCAGTGAAGAAGTCACCCTGATGTCGTACAACTTGTCTGGATAAGAGAAGAGGGAACTCTCCTGAGCTCATTTTATGAGATGAGCATAACCTTGATTCCCAGACCTGAACGGCAGATACAAGAAAGGAAAACTATGCAATGATTTCACTTACCAATATGGTTTTGAAAATCCTGAATAAAATACAGACAGTTGAATCCACCAGTGGATGATAAAGATTGAAAAGATATGTGGTTTCACTAACACAAAAGCAAAGTGAATTCATTATAATTTTTCATCCATTAGAACAACAACAGTTTTGAAAGACTGATATATCAAGTGTTGGTGAAAATGCAAAGTAACAGACACTTTCATGCAGTGTTAGTAACAGTGTAAGTTGGTGAAGTTTATTGAAATGTGAAGCATCTATCAGACTTTTAAGCATGAACTTTTCCTGCAGCTCTACATAGTAATCTATCCTGTTCACGTGTAGCTCAAAGATTTAGCTTCAGATGTTTGCACCTTTGTGAGACTTACAATTTGGAAATATATAAATTTGGAAATCACCCAAATGTTTCTAAGTAGATGTACTAAGTTATGGTTCAGTTCAGTCACTCAGTCATGTCTGACTCTTTGCGACCCCATGAACCACAGCACGCCAGGCCTCCCTGTCCATCACCAACTCCCAGAGTCCACCCAAACCGATGTCGGTGATGCCATCCAACTATGTCATCCTCTGTCGTCCCCTTCTCCTCCTGCCCTCAATCTTTCCCAGCATCACGGTCTTTTCAAAGGAGTCAGCTCTCCGCGTTAGGTGGCCAAAGTATTGGAGTTTCAGCTTCAACATCAGCCCCTCCAGTGAACACCCAGGACTAATCTCCTTTAGGATGGACTGGTTGGATCTCCTTGCAGTCCAAGGGACTCTCAAGAGTCTTCTCCAACATCACAGTTCAAAAGCATCAATTCTGCACTCAGCTTTCTTACATCCATACATGACTACTGGAAAAACCATAGCCTTGACTAGACGGACCTTTGTTGGCAAAGTAATGTCTCTGCTTTGGAATATGCTGTCTAGGTTGGTCATAACTTTCCTTACAAAGAGCAAGTGTCATTTAATTTCATGACTACAGTCACCATCTGCAGTGATTTTGGAGCCCAGAAAAATAGTCAGCCACTATTTCCACTGTTTCCCTATCTATCTGCCATGAAGTGATGGGACTGGATGCCATGATCTTCGTTTTCTGAATGTTGAGCTTTAAGCCAACTTTTGCACTCTCCTCTTTCACTTTCATCAAGAGGCTCTTTAGTTCTTCTTTCTGCCATAAGGGTGGTGTCATCTGCATATCTGAGGTGATTGATATTTCTCCCGGCAATCTTGATTCCAGCTTGTGCTTCCTCCAGCGCAGTATTTCTCGTGATGTACTCTGCATAGAAGTTAAATAAGCAGGGTGACAATATACAGCCTTGACGTACTCCTTTTCCTATTTGGAGCCAGTCTGTGGTTCCATGTCCAGTTCTAACTGTTGCTTCCTGACCTGCATATAAGTTTCTCAAGAGGCAGGTCAGGTGGTCTGGTATTCCCATCTCTTTCAGAATTTTCCACAGTTTATTGTGATCCACACAGTCAAAGGCTTTGGCATAGTCAATAAAGCAGAAATATATGTTTTTCTGGAACTCTCCTGCTTTTAGGATGATCCAGCGGATGTTGGCAATTTAATCTCTGGTTCCGCTGCCTTTTCTAAAACCGTCTTGAACATCTGGAAGTTCACGGTTCACATATTGCTGAAGCCTGGCTTGGAGAATTTTGAGCATTACTTTGCTAGCATGTGAGATGAGTGCAGTTGTGTAGTAGTTTGAGCATTCTTTGGCCTTACCTTTCTTTGGGATTGGAATGAAAACTGATCTTTTCCAGTCCTGTGGCCACTGCTGAATTTTCCAAATTTGGTGACATATTGAGTGCAGCACTTTCATAGCATCATCTTTTAGAATTTGAAACAGCTCACCCGGAATTCCATCACCTTCACTAGCTTTGTTCTTAATGATGCTTCTTAAGGCCCACGACTTCACATTCCAGGATGTCCAGCTTAGGTGAATGTGAGTGATCACACCTTCGTGATTATCTGGGTCGTGAAGATCTTTTTTGTACAGTTCTTCTGTGTATTCTTGCCACCTCTTCTTAATATCTTCTGCTTCTGTTAGGTCCATGCTATTTCTGTCCTTTATTGAGCCCATATTTGCATGAAGTTATGGTTAGTAACTATATAATCATTTAGGAGTGGTGGAAACTAACAAATGACATGGAAAGATCTTCAAGACTTATTGTAAGTGAAAAAATAAATCCCAAAACCACAGAGCATGACTCTGCATGTGAGTGCTCGGTTGCTCAGTCATGATAAATGATAATAAAAAAAATTTTAAATCAGTTGGCTTTATATGCAAGGGTTTATTTTGGTTTCATTATATTCATTGTTCTGTGTGTCTTTCCTTAGTCCAATACCACAGTTTTGATTACTGTAGCCATGTAGTAAGTTTTGAAATCAGGAATCTTTTTTAAGATTGTTTTGGCTATTTAGGAAAAAAAGTTCATTCATTTTTTTTAATATTCACTGCTTGTAAGAACTATGTGATATTTCTACCTTCTGAAAAATTCATTCTTGTAACAATTTTTTGGAACTATTTTCTACTGTTTACCTAAAGTATGTTGTTATCCTCTTAATTTTAGAAAGAGTTTCCAGGCCAAAATGAAATTGTAAAGAGAATGAAGTCTCTCCAAATTGACTGTGTGGCAATAGCTCCAAGCAGGTCAAATTCAGGTAACTTACATTGTGATTGAAAATCTATTTATTTATGTGTTCGCTCGTTCACTCACACAACTGCGTAAAATGTTATTTACAATTGTATGAGAAAAAGCAGCTGTAAAATTTAACGCCTGTCTTAAAGGAATTTATAGCATATTTGTAGTTAATATACAAACCTTATGTACATAAGATACATATGGACTTCCCTGATAACTCAGCTGGTAAAGAATCCGCCTGCAGTGCAGGAGACCCTGGTTCGATTCCTGGGTCAGGAAGATCCCCTGGAGAAGGGATAGGCTACCCACTCCAGGATTCTTGGGCTTCCCTTGTGGCTCAGCTGGTAGAGAATCTGCCTGCAATGCAGGAGACTTGGGTTCGATCCCTGGGTTGGGAAGATCCCCTGGAGAAAGGAAGGGCTACCCACTGCAGTATTCTGGCCTGGAGAATTCCACGGACTGTATAGTCTGTGGGGTCGCAAAGAGTTGGACACGACTGAGCAACATTCACTTTCAAGATACATATATTTGAAATACTAGGTAACAACAGGTTCACCAAAATCATCAAGTACCCTGAACACATAATCCGATAAGGACACATAATATATCTGATAGGGAGGAGGTGACAGTTCATGAAAAAGAGAGGAACGGGTAGGAGCAAAGTCCTCGAGAAGGTCAGGGACGAGCCTACCCAGGGCACGTGCAGAGAGGCTGGCCTCGGAGTCAAGCAGGGGTACTTCTCTCGTTATGACAGAAGGGAGGGCAGAGTCTCAGAAATCAAAGCCGCTCGTCAGTTGTCTGTTCTGGGGCAAATCACTCAACTTGTTGTGAGCCTCATCCACCGTTACGGTAATAACTGCTCCTGGTCTGTTGTGCTAAGTCACTTCAGTCGTGCCTGACTCTTTGCAACCCTGTGGACTGTAGCCTGCCAGGCTCCTCTGTCCATGGGATTCTCCAGGCAAGTGTCCTGGAGTAGGTTGCCATTTCCTCCTCCAGGGACTCTTCCTGACCCAGGGATCAAACCCCTGTATCCTGCATCTCCTGCACTGGCAGGCGGGTTCTTTACCACCAGCACCACCCGGGAAGCCCACTCCTAGTCTTACAGGGCTTTTAAAGAATAAAAGAACCCACGGAAATGCTTAGCCCAGAGCCGCTGCCGTTCTCATTTTCCAGCCCTCATCACACCAAGGAGACACTTTCTCTGCTCCAGCACGAGTCCCTTTCTTCCTTAGTCACTCCCACAACACCCGCTTTTCTGCTGCTTGCTCATAACTTCCTTGTGCTCTCTCACCCCCAGCAGGGACAGCTACTCACTGCCTGTACAGCTCACAGGAGGGAGACCAACTAGTAACTGCTTTTCATCTGCTCTCAGAGTTTTCAGTCTGTTATCCGGGGTGCAGAGTCCCGATGGTGCTCGGGGTCTGTTTTACACCAACTAGTAACTGCTTTCGATCTGCTCTCAGAGTTTTCAGTCTGTTATCCGGGGTGCAGAGTCCCGATGGTGCTCGGGGTCTGTTTTACACCAACTAGTAACTGCTTTCGATCTGCTCTCAGAGTTTTCAGTCTGTTATCCGGGGTGCAGAGTCCCGATGGTGCTCGGGGTCTGTGTTACTTCCGAGTGTTCCGTGATGCTCTTTCCGATGCTGGTCATTTCTTTCCAGCCACAGAACAGCCCAGTTCACTGCACAGCTCACAGGGCTTCGGGATGGGTCCCGTGGAGGAGTCCTGGTTTGCTCCCGCCCCAGATCACCAGCCGGAGGAGAATGACTTCCTGCTAAACAGTAAACTCCAGGAGGAGGCCAACTACCACCTGTACGGCAGCCGCATGGACAGGCGTACAAAAGAGCAGCCCAGACCGAACATGACTCACAGCAGTGAGGAAGAAAGGAGGCGCAGGGTCTCCCACGACCCTTTTGCACAGCAGAGACCTTATGAGAATGCTCAGAGCCCAGGGATAAAAGGCTTCGCTTACCCTGGTGTGATGAGTCACACCAGTGCAGCCCAGCAGCCAGCAGGGCTAAGCAGCCAACCCCAGTCACCATACTGGAGAGATCCATCATTTCCTCTACCTGGGCTTGGAGTGAGACCGCTGGACCTGGGGACCACGAGTTCACGAGTTTGGTATGCACCAAACCCAGGCCACATGCCAAGCCTATATAAAACTCCGGTGCCTGAGACCAACCTCCTGGGAAACACACCCACCATTCCATTCACCTCTGTGCCATCAAGAGGTAAACGGGCCTTGGAGTCACACTGTTCTTTTAAATTTTCCTGAAAATAAAGCCAGCCACTGCTCTGTCACAAACTAGAAGGTAACAAAGGTCAAGCCATTTGGAGTCTTCGGCCACCAGACGCACCTTGCCCCCCGGGATAGTGTCATCAGACCCCTCAGCCTAGGCTGTCCGTTCAGGTGGGCTTCAGGCAGCTGCCCACACGCGGGGTGACAGAGCCTGGCCTCCAGGAGGCACCCTTGGCTCTAAGCCGAATCTCAGTAGCCCACTGTGTCCAGGCTCTGATGTAAGGGGAAGTATGTATTCTTTCATTTGCCCTTGCTGTTTTCTGAAGGTAAGAAGTCAGTCTCAGACACGTTCATCCTTTATCTTGTCTAGGCCAGAGACTACCATTTGTGATGTAAACCACATTGTTGGGCACCCATCCCCTCCAGAACTCTTTCTTCTTCCCAACCCAAACCTGTCCCCGTCAGACACTAACTCCCCTTTCTCCCTCCTTCCCAGCCCCCGGCAGTCAGCCTTCTGCTTTCTGTCTCTACGAATTTGTGACTCTAGGGACCTCATATAAGTAGAGTTATACGGCATTTGTCCTGTTGTGATGGGCTTACTTCACTGGAGAAGGAAATGGCAGCCCACTCCAGTACTCTTGCCTGGAAATCCCATGGATGGAAGAGCCTGGTTGGCTACAGTCCATGTGGTCGCACAGAGTCGGACACGACTGGCCAACTTCCCTTTACTTCACTGGAGACAGTGTCCTCAAGGGTCATGCATGCTAGGTCATGGGCCAGAACTCCCTTATTGTAAGGCTAAAGAGAATGCATTACCATTATGTGGCCCATCCAGAATGGACCACATTTTGTTTATCTGTTCATCTGCTGACAGACCCTTGGGTAGGTTCCACTTTTTGGCTGTTAGGAATAATGCTACAAACATGCGTGTATAGATATCGGATTAAGACCCTGCTTTCAGTTCTTTGGGGCATATACAAGTAGAGTTCCTGCATCGTATGGCAGGTTTTTTTTTTTTAACTTTTTGAGGAACCACCACTGGTTACCACAGTGGCTGCATCTTTTTATATTCCCACTAGCAGCGCACAGAGGTTCGTTTCTCCACATCCTTGCTGACACTGGTTGTTTTCTGTATTTTTGATAGTTTCCAACCTAATGGATGTGAGATGATTCAGCCAACTTTTAAAGAAGAAAATTTCAAGTGGTGGCGTAGGATGAATTATTTAACTTCAGCAGTCCTGCCCCTTTACCAGGCTGTCCTTTTTTCTCTTCCTTGCAGTCTAGATATACTACTTATCTCTGTGTTTCTTTCTAATTAGATGAGTCTGCGAAATATACCATACAAAACAGTTCTGGCATTCAGATTGGCGACAGCAATTACATGGAGATTGGTGGAATGAGTTCATCAGTACTCGATAGCATGTACATGAGCTTGAAAGAAGAGCCGGCTTCTAAGTACCAAGCCATCTTTGGTAAGCTGCCCTTGAAGGACTCATCCTACAGCAACCTTGAACTTTCTCACCTGATTATTTCTCTGATGGCCCTCCCTGAAGATGCCCTATTGCTCCTCATGTAATTTCCGTGGACGTGCTTTGTAACTTCTTTATGTGTGCTGAGGCCATAATTAGAATATCTAATTCATGGGTTTGCTATGAAAGTGAAATGAGTCAATACAAACAAAGGGCTTATACACTGTCTGGCGCATCGTAAGATAGAAAAGTGTTAAACACACCATCATCATCAGTATGGCCACCCAGACCCAGGAGCCCATCAGGTCCTCGTCAGAAGGATTCCGTAAAAGACAGAAGACTATGCCCTCAGCTGCACTTGCATAATAAAAATTAGAGGGCTTTCTCTTATGGGATTCCCCTATACAGCCTCATAACATTAATCCCAAAACACAACCTGGGGAAAACAGTGCGATTTAAGAACCCAGCTTTCTAATCCACCCCAGGACTGGCATTCTCTTTTTTTCATCAAGGGCCAGAGAGCAAGCATTTCCAGCTCCGCTGGCCCTGCCTCTTTAATAAAGGGTGAGAGCGTGAGCGTTTCCGGCTCCGCTGGCCCTGCTGTCTCTGTTGCAGCCGCTCAGCTGACACCGCCTCCATATGGGCTTCCCTGGTCGCTCAGATGGTACAGAATCCGCCCACAGTGGGAGACCTGGGCTGGAGCCCTGGGGTGGGGAGATCCCCTGGAGGAGGCATGGCAGCCCACTCCAGTCTTCTTCCCTGGAGAATCCCCATGGACAGGGGAGCCTGGTGGGCTGCAGTCCTGGGGCCGCAGAGTCGGACTCGACTGAGCAGAGCACGTGGCGCAGCTGACCCCCAGCACGCCAGCAGCCCCAGGCAGTAGGTGCACGGATGGGTGTGGCCACGTTCTAATAGAACTTTGTGGTGGCTGAGAGGTTAAAGCGTCTGCCTGCAATGCGGGAGACCTGGGTCTGATCCCTGGGTCGGGAAGATCCCCTGGAGAAGGAAATGGCAACCCACTCCAATATTCTTGCCTGGAGAATCTCATGGATGGAGGAGTCTAGACGGAGCCAGGCTACAGTCCACCGGGTCGCAAAGAGTCGGACACGACTGAGCGACTTCACTTTCACTTTCTTTCACTTTACAAAACAAGCAGCGGGCCACGTGTGGCTCACAGGCCATAGGTGGTCAAAGTGAAAGTGAAGTCGCTCAGTCGTGTGAGACTCTGCGACCCCATGGACTGCAGCCTACCAGGCTCCTCCGTCCATGGGATTTCCCAGGCAAGAATACTGGAGTGGGTTGCCCCATCTAACCCTCTCAAAGCCAGTCTTTAATGCACTAGAGCAGAGGTTCCTAAGGTCTGGGCTGACAGGGTGCCTTTGAGAACCTGCTGGAGCCCAGGGCCCCTCTCCTGGTGAAGCATTGGCAGACTCTGGCCGGGAGGCTGACATCTGGTGGTGATGGTCAGAGCTGCACTGTGGGAGCCGAGGAAAGATGGGCGTTCTGCCGGGGGGGATGAGGTGTCTCTATTATTCCGCTTACTGAACATCACGGAATATGGCTTGTTTGTGGTGATTTTATACTTCTGTTTGCTTCATTTTATTATTTTTACGAAGGCCTGAGAGGAAGGAACCAGTAGGGAGAGAGAGGTTACGGCTCTAGGAGGAAGGAGGACTGAGTGGGGCAGGGGAGGGATGAGCCCAGAAATGCTGCACCGGTGAAAAGACAGTGCAATCAAGGAGTTCCCACCGGTGGCCTCCGTGTCCCGGACCAAGTGAGAGGAACGCGCACTGCTGGCTGAAGGTTTCCTGAGCTGAGTGACCTTAACTCTGGCCAGATGGAAGCAGAACAAGGCCCAGAAGGAACAGAATGGCGCCTTCCCCCTTGACGCCAGGAAGGTGCAGTGTGACGGGCTGTGGCTCAGCTGGTGCGGAGCAGCCTAGCAGCCAAGGGGGCAGCTCCCAGGAGGCAGCAGGTCCTTGCGTGGGCTGGTAGACAGGTGAGGAGCGTCCAGGCAGCCGACAGCCAGAGCATGGGGGAGTTAACCTCTTTTACTGACTCCTGGTACTGGGTACTTGATGCAGGTGTTTGAAGCCAGAGTGTTCACGTGGCCACAGCTCAATGCCTTCTCCTCTTTTCTGTTCGGCAGATACTACTACTAGTCTGACTGACAAACACCTGGACCCGGTCAGGGAGAATCTGGGGAGACACTGGAAAAACTGCGCCCGTAAGCTGGGCTTCTCTGAATCTCAGATCGATGAAATTGACCACGACTACGAGCGAGATGGACTGAAAGAAAAGGTTTACCAGATGCTCCAAAAGTGGCTGATGCGGGAAGGCAGCAAGGGGGCCACCGTGGGGAAGCTGGCCTTTGCGCTCTACTTGTGCTCGCGGATAGACCTGGTCAACTGCTTGATCCGCATCAGCCAGAACTAAGCCCACAGGCGCTCCTGCGGCAGGGGGCCACCTCCTCCCCTGGCGAAAGCCTGCTGCCTGCGGAGACTCGGACTTCTCTTCTCCCGGATACAGGGGGTGCTGTGTCTGCGTCAAAGTCACTTCCTGCCTTTCACAGCTGGAGGATGGGAAAGGGAATCTCCAGCAAACCACCCACGGCGCCGGACGCAGGACCCCCTATTTGTGGCCAAGGCCCAACCCAACAAGAAGCCTAATCGGGCTTCGAAAAGGAGAGAAGAGAGAGTTGAGAAAGATCATTTTTTTCTTTCATATTATCCCATAATCTTCATGCTACTCATTCTGGTTTCTGGGAGTTTTGATTGAGCAAGGAAAAAAAAGAAAAATTTGGAGACTATAATCTAAATCAGCTTTCTAATTTTACACTGTCTTCTCCACATAAGCGCCTGTTATATCCAAAGTGAAAAATAAAAGTTCTCATCCAGTCGGATATCGGAAAACTGGAGGGGGAGATGGTCCCCAGCTGCAGGAGGGGGCGGGGTGATTCCTTTCCCAGATGCATCCCTCGTGACCACTGTTCTCTAAATTCCAAACAGGTTAACTAATCAGTGTCAGAGACAAAAAGCAGACAATATTTTAATGGACTAATTAAAATAAAATTTTGTACCTCAAATGGAAACCACTGAAATTATGTTTGTATAAACGAAACAGTGTGAGATTCTCCATGGTGACCCCCGGCTACTGGCAGGAGAGTTCGGGGAGCTAGGGAGAAAAGAGCTTTCCTGACGTTGCATTTTGACTTTCGAGATGAAACCCACGGGCCTGAGAGTAAGCACTGCTGTCTCGCACACCCAGCTCAGGGGCCTTTCCTTCAGCCCCCACCGTCTAACTACTGGACGAAGAGGGCCAAGTTTACATCTGAGGAGTTTTGATATTAGGCCCAAACGCCACAAAAACACTCGTCCTGGGCAGGAATCAACGAATTGGGACGACACAGACTACAATACGAGAAAGAAGGCAACCTGTTCTTGGCTCTGAGAAAGGTATCCAGACCCTAAGGTTGATACTCCTAAGTGAGACCCACTCCCAGACCGCAGACCCTGCTCTAGCAGAGTCCCTGCTTGTCGCTGTCGCGATAACCTTTGCTGTGGGTCCAGACAATGAAGTTAGACCTTCAGCAACACGAAAAGGAGTTATTTCTCACAACACGTTTTAAATAGTTTAAGAAGCTTTTCTAGTTACAGTAATCATGTAAATAGAATAGGTCTGTATACGGTCAAGGTGTTAGAAGCATCTGATTACAAAGACATCACTGAAGGACCAGTTCTATGGTATAATCCAGACTCAGGCCTCTGAAATCAAGCAGGCACAAGTTCCACTCTGGCCGTGCACCTGGGGCCTGCTTCCTGACCTTTCCCGGCCTCAGTTTCCTCATCTATAAATAGGGTGCTAGGACATAAGGTAGGTGTGAGGATTAAAAGAAGATGATGCATCTCATTTTAGGTGCCTGGCGCAAAAAAGTTATTTAAGATGTTTTTTGATGTAGACCATGTTTAAAGTCTTTATTGAATTTGTTACAATATTGCTTCTGTTATTATGTTTCGGTGTAGACGCATGTGGGATCCTATGTCTGCAATCACGGGTTGAACCCCTTTGCGTTGGAAGCCAAAGTCTTAACCACTGGACTACCAGGGAAGTCCCTAAAAATAGTATTTTTAAAATTAGCTTTTATTGGAGTCTAGTTGCTTTATAATGCTTCGTTAGTTTCAGGTGTACAGCAAAGTGGATGTTAAACATATATCCACTCTTTTTTATATTCCTTTATAGATTCTTTAGGTCATTATAGACTGTTGAGTTCCCTGTGTTATACAGTAGGTTTTTATTAGTTGACACCAGTAGCCTAAGACCTCAGCACTACCATTTTTGCTGACCAGTAGGATAACTGGTATTAAAATTGTACAATTATTTTTAACCCTCATCATCTCTGACAAGAAATCCCAATCAACATTTCATAAAAAAAATAAGGAAATGTTGACCCCACCTAAGATTCTGATAGTCAAAAAACAGTAGCTGGAACATTACATATTTCTCTTTCCTTCTGTGTAGGAAACTGATGTGACAGCTTTATGTTGAAAAGACATTTTATCATAGTCGGTATTTAAATCAAACCTCTCTTTACTGCCAAGAAACTCCCATGGGTCAGGGAGGACACTGCTGGTAATACAGCTTCCCATGGCTGTAACACCAGCAAGCACTGTGCATAGAGGATTGTTACAATGAAAGGGTCTCCAGGAGAAGTAATATAAAATGCAAGGAAGCTGCTGGAATCTCCAAATCAAGACAAGGCTAAACAGCAGCCACCGATGTGCGGTTGTTTTCTGTTAAGGGAGAGAGCAGCCACAATCAAAGGGTATTGTTTTTCATTTTCCCTGTGGAACCTTCAGCTGCAAATACTGTTTATAATCTTCAAAGACTGAACTGGTCGTAAGAAGCACACACACTCAACAGTGGTGAAATACACATAAAATTTGCCATCTTAACCGTCTTTAAGTGTACAGCCCTAAACACATTCACATGGTTTCTGCCACGTTCCTGCAAAACTGAGGCTCTGCCCCCATTAGACACTAACCCTGCCTCCGGCCCAGCCCGACACCTACCTGCTTCCCACCTGGGCCGTACGGGCCTCACTGATCTGGACTCACACGCGGCTCCATTTACGACCGAGCCTGCGGTCCTCGCCGCTCCCGCGCCCCGGGGGCGGCCAGGGACCCCACGCGGACACAGCCCCCATCCTCCGCACCCGGCGCCCCCCTCTGCTCCCGCCACAGGGCCGAGAAGCGGGAGCCCCGGCCTGTCTGCGGGATTCATCGGAGGCTCCCTGCGGCTTAGCTCTCGAGACCCGGGCCCCCGCCCGCACCGCTCTCCAGCCGCCGCTGGCCCGCCCTGATCTCCGGGATCCCCGAGAGCAGGGGCCCTCACCGGTCTGGGCCGGTGTAAGAACGCACACAGCAAACCCCAGTCCCCTCCAGCTGTCAGGCTGGCGGCCCCGAGCCCACCCCTCCGCGAGGGCGAGACGCCGGTCCCCGTTAGGCTAGGGCTGACACTCAGGGGAGACGCTCTGTGCCGGTGTCCCCGGGAACCGCGCACCCAGGTGCGGCGAGGGATCGCCTAGAAACCCGGCGTCCCCAGCTCAGCGCCCAGACCGCCCCGCGCATGCGTGCTCGGGGCGGAACGGGGCGAACTCGGGGCGGCCGATGGCCGGGCGCATGCGTGCTCGCGGCGGTGCGCGCTCACGGGCTCCGGGAGACGCGGCGCATGCGCCCTCCCCGGCCGTCATTTGCACCCACCATGGCGGCAACGCTGGGCGGTCGGGCCGCGCGGCGGCTGAGGCTCCTGCTCTCAGCGTTGAAGCCCGGGATCCAAGTCCCCCGGGCCGGACCCGCGGCCGCGTTCGGGTAACGGCGCCGCTCCCCTCCAGGGGCCCCCATAGCCTCGTCCGCGCGCTCGGGGCGGCGGGAAGGGGGCAGGGGCCAGGGGCCAGCGACCGGGCCGGGGCCGCGAGTGCGCCTTGCCCGTCAAGCCGTGACCCGGGCGCGGCCGCGGGGGCGCTGCGCTCGGCCTCGATGGGGCGTCCGTGCGGACGGAGGCCAGGGAGGAGGCGCGCTTGAACCCCGGACCCTGGCTCCGGGGCCAGCCTGCGGTGTCCGCGCCGCGTCCGCCCTCGGAGCCGCGGGCTGGACCTCGAGCTGGGACGTGCGGGAGACCCCCCCGGGGGACCGGGAGATGCGGGCTCCTGGGCCCGGCTCCCCGAGGGGTGCAGGCCGTGGAGACGCCCGAGAGTCTGCCTTTCTCTCCTCTTACCACCGCCACACACCTGAGGAAAGACAGCCCCTGGGTGAACCTCTGAGCCCCAGTCCCAGAGTGGGCGCCCCTGGTCCAAGTGATAGTGGCCTGTCATGGGGGCGCGCGCGGGGTGGTCGCTGCTCACTGCCGGCGGGTCGGTTCCGCTCTTGACGAGGAAGGTGTCTGCGCACAAGCTTGGCGGGTACCTGGCCTTCAGAACTTCACTGTGCTTGATGGGGAAGCGTCCATTCCGAAGGCATAAGAGGAGGTCTGACCAGCTTTACGCTTTCACACTGTGATTTATTGGGTCTTGAATTTAGGATTTGATGTTGTTACCATTTTCGATCTACTAGATTTTCAGAACTGTTTTCCTACAGATGGGAAAATAATGTCAGTGTCTGCAGTCTGTAAGTCCGCTGGAAAATGCCTATCTATCCGGTTTCCTGTTTACAGAAAGGGATTGAAATGAGGTTACTGTGATTGCACCAGTATCTGTTACTGTTGGTTAATGGTTGCAAGAAGGCCTCATCCACTTAGCAGTGCAGATCATTTGCCCTAAAATATCCCTGGGAAACAGGTTTCTCTGGATTTTGAACTGCCGTTTTGTTAATGCAGTTGAAATTGATCTGACCAAGGAAATGGCAACCCACTCCAGTATTCTTGCCTGGAGAATCCCGTGGACCCAGAAGCCTGGTCCGTGGGGTTGCAAAGAGTCAGACAGGACTGAGCGACTTCACTTTCACTTTCACTGTGATGGGCCAAACAAGCAGTGTGTTGATTTGTGTTGATTAATCCTGAAACAAGAGTGCCGCTTGTGTAAGTAGGTGAGAGCACTCCTGTAAGACCGTGGCTTCAGAACAGTGGGTGCCCCAACCCACAATTGAGTTGTGTTCCAGAAGCTTCTGTGTACATCTGCCCTCTTCCACACCAAGCCTTTTCTACCTGAAGTTGTATGTTATGTGCAGTTACGGTATTAATAAGGAAGCCTAACAGCCCACCTGAAGACAGATGTCTTCCGGTTCAACCTGGGGATACTCTGCCTGAGGGGAAGAGACGCACCTGCCCCTGCCTCTGTCCAGCAGTCAGGGTGAGTGCTGGCCTAGTGTCCAGCCCTGTAGGGGACTCCATTTGGCAGTGCGGTTAAAGAAAAAGCATGTACACAATCAAGTTATGTGACCTTTCTGAGCCTCATGCCCTGCAAAATTGTCCTCAGGATTTGAGACAGTGAATTTTACAGGCCTGTCATTTCCAACTCTTTGCGACCCATGGACTGTAGCCCGCCAGGCTCCTCTGTCCTTGGAATTCCCCAGGCAAGAATCCTGGAGTGGGTTGACATTTCCTGCTCCAGGGAATCTTCCCAGCCCAGGGATCGAACCTGCGTCTCTTTCGTCTCCTCCATTGGCAGGCAGATTCTTTACCTCTGTGCCACCTGGGAAGCCCCCATACTAAGTAATTAGCAGTTACAATTAATAATACAAATATGACTATCTAGATAATACAATGTATGAAAGATGTAAAAATAAGTCATCAAAATTCATGTTTATGCAAGCTAATACTTTGATGTTGCTAATACTTCACTGTGGCTAACAGTCCCTTTAGAAAAAAATTTACAACCCATGGCTGATTCATTTCAGTGTATGGCAGAAACCACTACGATTTTGTAATTAGCTTGCAATTAAAATAAATTCATTTTTAAAAATAAATAGAAAAAATATACAAAGGAAATAGCTGAACATACAAGGTAGAGAGGATATGTTGGACTTTCAAAATGAGGACATATCTGACGAGGCGGCTCCCGTTTTTATTTCTGAGCTGAGTGTGACATGCCGGTGCTTGCTTCGACTTTGCAAATTGCAAGCAGGGTGACTGGGGCCCATGACCTAAACTCCTAACACTCAGCAAGCAGGGTGACTGGGGCCCGTGACCTAAACTCTGAACACTCAGCAAGCAGGGTGACTGGGGCCCGTTACCTAAACTCCTAACACTCAGCTTCCTCGCTGGTAACGTGCATCATCAGAGGACATTATCTAGTTTAATAACTAAACTGACCAGCTAGTTCTGCTGGAGTTGCCTGCCGCAAACGGCTCTCCTTGCCGGCCCTGGGGTCACCTCTCCCTCATTGGGGGGGTTTGCTGCTCTGTTGCCCCGCCCCCAACCCTCGCTCACACACAGACTTGTCTGTCCAGCCTCCCAGGAGGAGGGGCAGGACAGACGTGAGACGGATGGCTTTCCAGACTGTGTTTAAAAAGGAGGCTGAATTTTTCTCTCCTCCGAAATGAATTCAGTATAAACTTTCTTATCCTTGGTTGTCTATTGGATTCTCTTGGGGAATTTAAAAAATGCAGATGCCTTGATCCCATCCCAGAGGTTTTCATTTAGTGCAGCCTGGGCATCTGGAGATTTAAAGGTTTGCCAGAAGGTTAAAATTAAGCTTGCGACCCCCGCGCCGGGTATCGTGGGGGCAGGAAGTGGTCTCAGGTACGAGGGGGCTGCGTGGGCAGGCGTGTTACGGTGTGGAAAGCACGAACCTGTGTCTGCTGTGTGTGCCCCAGGCCTCCTGTCTCCGCAGCTTCTATCAGAATATCAGTAGTTGGCAGACTGGTCTTCTCTGCCAACCCCTAGGCAGCATGGGTGCCCAGCATAAAGTAGGGGCTCTTGGATGTACATGGATGGGTGAGTGAGGCAGCAGCGTTTCAGAAAGCGCGTGCCAGGCCCTGCCCCACAGACACCAGCGGGCAGCGGGCCTCCCGGGATCGTCCTGGGCAGCTGTAGCTTTTAACTCCTCAGGTGGCTCTAATGAACACCGCTGCTGAAGAGCACCTAGGTTAGAGAAGCGAGTAATAGGGGGGAGAAAGTGGTGGGGGAGTAAAGCCCCAGAGAAAGAGGTTCAGTTTTGTTCTTTTAAGTTTTCTAACTTTTTCTGGGGCCTGACCGCCATCCAAGAGCCTTTTGATTTGCTGGAGGGAGAATGCAACACTCATTGCAAGTGTATCGATGTGGAAAGTCATTCAATCAATGTTTTTTAAAAGGAAACCTTTTTCTTACATTTAAGTTGATCAGCTTTTGTCCAGTTTTCTGTCCTCTGTGTCTCCAGCCTGGAGATGGAGGCAAGGTTCCCGGAGCCTCCGCTGCCCCGGGGGCACACCCGTCACCCTCTAGCCTGACCGTTGCTCCTCCGTGCTCACACTCCTGCTGGCCCTGCCTCACTCCACGTGTATCCCTGACTCCTGGGCCCCGAGCGTACCCGTTCTCCTAGAAGCACCCTCCCCACCCCATTTTCTCTCCAGCATTTTGCCCATCTTGGAAGTTCATCTCAGAAGCCACTTCTCCACCCTTCTCCAGGTGCCTCTCTCCAGCCCCTACGGGGCCTCTCATCTCTGAAGCCACCTTCAAATTCCTCTGCCTTAGCAACCCTCCCCTTTTGCTGAGCACCCATCCACCCTGGTCTGGATGGCCTGGTTGTATCTCCGTGTGCTTAGGCATTGGGGAATCTACATGGATAGGGCAAAGCACAGGGAAGTGAGAGGCTTTTGGCAGCAGAGATGTCGGACAGACCACAAAAGGGAAGTCGGTGTGAGCTGGGCCCCAGGCGGCTCCCAGGCCTGAGAGCCTGCAACTCCAGGTCGTGAAAGCCCCGGGGCTTGGAGATGGCGAGAGACGGCCGGGGGGCGCGTCATGTGACACCTTCCCTACGCAGAACGCCTTTAGGAGACGTCCTTCATGCTGCAAGGCAGGGGCCCTGGAGAACCTTGCGGGCTCGAGC
Organism: Capricornis sumatraensis; assembly: GCF_032405125.1. Classification (NCBI taxonomy): domain Eukaryota; kingdom Metazoa; phylum Chordata; class Mammalia; order Artiodactyla; family Bovidae; genus Capricornis; species Capricornis sumatraensis. The sequence continues at coordinate 53,808,076 of NC_091090.1, read as the reverse complement.
AGTAGCAGAAGCAGTCCCTGAGCTGCGCAAGCGCCGAGTGTCTTGTCTGGGGAGCCACCTCGTTCCTGTGCTGGACAGAGTGACTGCTTCTCTTCCTTCAAGACCCTCCCCTCCCTGAGGGTGTGCAGACAGAGCTCTGCAGATGGCCAGGGGCAAAGGAAACACCAATAAACCATTGTTTCCCGAGATGACTCTAGGAGTAGAGTCTTATGCGGTTTTATCTGGTCCTGGAGCTGTCCAAGGAGCAGGATGTTGATAACAAGTGACTGCAGGGTCCGTGAGGCTCAACCCGGCCCAGGGGTCCTGCGGCATCTCTCTGAATCGTGAGCCTGCAGTTAGGTCAGTCTCACTACCACCCAGGCCTGTGTGTTCTCTGACTCACTGCGCCTGCCAGCATCTGTCCTGGTGTGCCTTCATGGCCCTCCCGCTTGTCACCGGCCGTCTGGGGAGCTGCTGGGAGGCTCTTAGAGCCTGAGGCCAGGCCGTGTGTGCGCTGTTCCTGGGTGTCCCGGTGCAGTGGTCCTGGAGCTTCTGGGACAGTCACTGAGGGGTTGTCCAGCGCAGAGCCCCCAGGACAACACATGGTTAGGTGCTGCAGCCTGGGCAGTCTTGGGCCAAGGAGAGGGCGGGGTGCCGTACTCTAGACACAGACCGGCTACTTAACAGTCAGTGCAGAGACATCTCCGCGTCTTACAAACCGGTCTGGTCACATCCGAGCAGACAGGCATTCTTGACCAGGGCGGCTGCCTAGAGAACAGAGAGGCCAGGGGCCAGAAGGTCAGCCTGTGGATCCCAAGACTGGCGTCACCCTTGGGATCACTGCCTGTGCAGCTGAGGGTCCGGGTGGCTCCTCCGGACCTGCCAGGGCTTCGAAGAGGCGCTCCAGGCTCTGTGCCGGCGCCCCGCCCACCTCGCCTCCCCCCGAGGGGGCCCTGCCTCCAGCTGCGGGGCTGTGGGCCTGTTGACGTCAGCAGGCCTGCCAGCGCTCCCGTGGGTGGGCCCGGAGCCGGTGCTGCAGTGACCCGCCCTTGCTGGGTTCGGGAAACTGAAGCGCAGAGCCAGATGACCGGGGGCCGGGGAGGGTGCTGGGGCTGGCTGGCGCGCAAGCTCAGTCGCCCTCTGGGGTCGGGGCTTCTCTCTTGCAGCTCCTCCGTGACCTCCGCCAAGACCGAGGTGAACGGCGTCCACCTGCACTACCTGCGGACCGGAGACGGAGAGCATGCCGTCCTGCTGCTCCCGGGGATGCTGGGTGCGTGGGCTTCCGTGGCGTGCCCGGCGCGCTGCCCTCTGTGCTCGGCCCCCAGTCCCAGATGCCCGGTCTTGATAGGCAGCCTTCGTGCTTTGCTGAGGTGCTTTCTGTAACCTTTGTGCAGTCAACTTTAGGTGACCCAGAAAGCTGCCTTTCTTTAAAATCTTACCTGTTTCTGGCTGCTCTGGGTCTTCACTGCCGTGGGGCTCTTCTCGAATGCAGTGAGCGACGGCTGCTCTCTAGTTGTGCTTGGGCTCCCCCTTGTGGCGGCTTCTCTTGCCGAGCACAGGCTGGAGTCAGGGTTCACAGGCTTAGCTGCCGGTCAGCATGTGGGATCTTCCCGGCTCAGGGACCGAACCCGTGTCTTCTGCGTTAGCAGGTAGGCCCCTTACCACTGAGCCAGCAGGGAAGCCCCGAAGATACCTTTCTGCTTTACGCGATTTTCATCCCTTTAAATACTCACTTTTCTCCACGGAAGTCCAGTGTAGTTTCCTGCAGCCTGAAAGTGAACGTCGCTCAGTCGTGTCTGACTCTGCGACCCCATGCACTATACAGTCCATGGAATTCTCCAGGCCAGAGTACTGGAGTGAGTAGCCTTTCCCTTCTCCAGGGGACCTTCCCAACCCAGGGATCAAACCCAGGCCTCCCGCATTGCAGGTGGATTTTTTACCGGCTGAGCCACCAGGGAAACCCCTTCCTACAGCCTGGGGATGACAAGTCAAGGAAGGGGTCGGGGAAGGCAGGCAATGAGTAGGTGACCAGCTGGCCCAGTTTGCCCGGAATTGAGGGGTTCCAGGATGTGAGACTTCTGCTGCTAAAAGTTGGACTGATCTCCCTGCTGTGTGTGACTGTGTATTCAGCTAAGGTAAGAGCAAAGAGCAAAGCTGGGCTTTCACAGCCTTTCTGAAGGTCAGAATTAGTTTTGGCTTGAATCGGAGCGTGGTAAAGCCAGATGGATCACCATCGCCTCCTGCAGGTAAGAAGTTTCGGTGTAGAAAGTTCAGGAGGGGAGTTTCCAGTGATCGCAGAGCATCTCAAATTTGATTTTAAGGTTTTTGTGACTTTTATTTTTTATTTAGTTAAGTGATCCCATCATACACTTATTTCCTTATGGTTCGCTGCTTTATCCTAAAAGTAAAGTGCTAACATTTTTCAGCCACGTGATGGTTCCAGCTGATGTAGCCTCAGCTGATTGTTGCCGCTATGGAGGCGTCTGTGTCCAGACTGTTTAGTATCTTTCCCTCGAGCTAGTGTAATGGAAGAGGACCTTTACTCCAGTGGTTGATCCGCGCTAAAGCGGTGAAGTTTGCCAGCGTAGATGGCCATTGGTTCAATATTGCTGTCATTATCCTGGTAAAAAAGCTTTTGGCAATTTTAATTTTTGCTTGTGTAAAAAGTAACCTGATTCAAAAATCAAACAGCAAGTTTCTCCCCTGAACTGCTGTCCCCCAGCACTCAGTTCCCCTCCCCACGGGCAGCCGGTGTTGATGTGTTTCCTTCTCGGGTATCATATATCGGTAACTGCTCTGTAAAGTGATTTTTTAAGGCTTTCGTGTTCTTTGCACTGGTCTTCAGATGTGTGCCAGAAAGCGTGTGCCTTGTTTCCGAAAGTGGTGTTGAGCTCCACTGCTGCCTTTTCCCACCTTCTGCGCCTCCTGCAGGGCGGTTCCCTGGAAGTCCTTCCAGTTCAGGGGTCATGAGAGCAGCCTCAGATGTCAGAGCAGTAGGCGTGCACTGAAATCCAGATTGTTCTTGGCTTGGGTTTTCTGGATGGTTTACCTGGTGTTGAGAAGGTACCTTTTGTCGGGGAGAGTGACGGCCCTTGATGATGTTAAATGATCCTACAGAATCTTGAAAGAAGTTTTCTAATAATCACCAGTTTGTGAAGCAAGGTGTGGCCAGAGCTGTGAGTCCTTAGAAACCCAGCAGAGCTTAGAAATGCGATGCTGACTTGCCCCCGAACTGGGCTTCTTGGGAGTCTGGCCTCCTACACTGTGTGGACCTCACTGGGCACCTCTGCCTGCCAGTCGAGTCCACCACTGGCTTGAGAACAGTTCTACTTGCTAATATTCACACACTGTTGTCGTGAAACACACCGATTTATTCCCTCCGTATCCTGCCCTCCATCATTTCCGAGTTTTAGTTTAATTTTCTGGTTTCTAGTTATGACCAGAAAATAAAATCTCCAGGGCTATTCTCATTAGCTTTGTAAAAGACGTCTGGGATTTTAGAATTTGGCTTTGAATAATTTGGATCAAATCTCATTAATGTGTCTACAGATACTATTAAGATATCTCTAATCTGTAACAGTCATTTTAAAAAAAGAAAGAGTAACCCAGAAGTACGTTGTATCAGTAGGTTTGTTTCTAGGCAGTTTCATGAGTCCTTTTTTTTTTTTTTTAAATAGGATGGTTAAACTGAAAAGATATCAAGCGTGCTGGAATATTAATGACACAGGACCAAGGGAAGAACTGCGTCCTCCTCTGAGCAGCCACTAGGGAGAGGCGGGGGCAGGTCTGAGCTCCCGCGGGAGAGGAAGCTCCGGGTTCCCTCTCTGCCAGGCTGCTTTGCTGGTTACAGATTTGCTGCTAATTTGACTAGAAACCAGTTACATTGTCCCCTGTTTCTTTTTGCTGTAGTGTGTTTGAAGCAATGACAGCGTTTCTTGGAGTGTAACCAGATGGCCACTTTTATTGATAGGCAGTGGAGAGACGGATTTTGGACCTCAGATTGAGAAGCTGAATAAGAAGCTCTTCACGGTGGTTGCCTGGGACCCCCGAGGATACGGACACTCCCGCCCCCCCGATCGGGACTTCCCAGTGGACTTCTTTGAGCGGGATGCAAAAGATGCTGTTGATCTGATGAAGGTGGGCCTCAGGGAGGAGCTCAGGGGAGGAAGGAGGCTGCTGTCCTCATTTTGCTTCTGCCTCCTGTTTCTTCAAGGGTGCCTCCTGTGGACATTCAAAGGGTTCAGAGAGATGCAAAGCGGAAAGTGCTTAGAGACACTGCTACCAGGCTTTGAGGCCCTTCTTTTCTGGGCGGTCTTATTGCATATATAAATACTCAGTTTCCAGGCTTTGAGGCCCTTCTTTTCTGGGTGGCCTTGTTACATATATAAATACACAGTTTGTACTGGTGGCATCCTTCTATACCTAAAGGTTTTCCAGCTTACTGTTTCATTGGACAGTTTATCACAGAGATACTTCCATGTTAATAAATACAGAGATACTTCAGTTTCTAATAGGCAGTATTCATTCCATTGTGTGGACACACTGTGTCTTAACTCCCCTGTCTTCTGATGGTAGATACATTATTTCTAAGCTGCTGCTGCTGCTGCTGTGTGTGTGTGTGTGATTATACGGGAAGTGCAGTGAACACGTGTGCGTGGACACTGTGGCCCTTATCTACCGCTGTAAATAGTGCTGGTGTAGACTTGTGGGGCTGCCCTGGTGCGTGTGTTTGAGTCCGTGCACATTAGGAGATGACTTGCTGCGTGATGGGGGGTGCAGGATGGGGCCAGCGCACGCCCCGCAGGAGGCGCACCAGTTTACAGTCCCGTCGACAGTTGTCTCGGACACACAGTTAACTTACTTTCCCAGCCATCCAGTTTGTAACTGCTCGGGAGCGTCTCTCAGGTGTAACCTCTGTCCGTTTACCCGTCAAGCACATTCTTGGAGCCTGGCCGACTCACCCAGAGGTTCAGTAGCACCCCCCACCCTCACCGCGGTGTCTCCTCTGTCCCAGGCTTCCTCCTGGCGCCGGTTCTTCCCAAAGCTGCAGTCAGTGACTTGGCCAGAGGCAGTGGCTCCAGCCCTCCAGCAGCTCTCAGGAGGCCCTCTCTGATCTGCAGACCTGTCCTTAGCGTCTTCACTCAGGCCTGTGTGGACGCACACACGTTGTCAAGACCAAGTAGAGCTGATTTCCGCTGTGTCCTTCTCCGGGAGATGTGCACCCTGAAGGTGCAGCTCCCTCCCGATTCAGAACAGTACTGGATGCTGTACGCACGCCTAGGCGTCTGTGGCAGCGGCCTTCTCACCGCAGCAGACCGAGCGGAGACGTTTATGTCACAGATCGTGGGCTCCAGGGTGTGTCTCTGATGACCCAAGGACACGCCACAGCTGTGTCGATTCAGGCATCATTGATCTCGGGTTCTCTCCGCAGCTAGGAGCCCTAACTGTGCTGTGCGTTTTGCTGTGTTTGTCCAGACGCTGAAGTTTAAGAAGGTCTCTTTGCTGGGGTGGAGCGACGGGGGGATAACAGCCCTCATCGCGGCCGCACGGTACCCCTCGTATGTCAGCAAGATGGTGATCTGGGGGGCCAACGCCTACGTGACTGAGCAGGACGCAGAGATTTACCAGGGTAGGTCCCTCTGCCCGGCCCTGCTTGGATGTGTGTTCACAGGTGATGGAAATATGAAGCGTTCTCAGCAAAGTCGTCCACTTCAGGCTGCATTTTAAAGTTTCCTGTTTCCAGAGGTGACGCTCAGGAAAAGGCTGAGAAGTCAGTATTTACATTTCCTGCTGTGCTGGTGACCGTCTGGGAAGGAGGGGGGTTGACATGAAGTGTAAGCTGCAGCCTCATTCAGGTACCCTGAGTGTGGAAGGGAACAGTGTGCTCCGGTGGGAAACCTTAGTTTTGATGAAAAACTCTCGTGCTGCTCACACTTTCTAAGGTTGTCCTTCAGGCTTACTGTGAGGACTCTTAGAGACACAGAGCAGGGGCTGGCAGATGCAGCCCGCGGGCCCGGCCACGGCCTGCGTCCCGCTGAGGCTCCAGTGCACGCAGCCGGCACTGTGGGTGCTGGGCACTGGCTGGGGTCCCTGCCCAGGCCCCGTGCAGGCGGCTGGCTTGCCCACCAGGCCCCCAGTCAGGGCATCCAGCTGCCAGCTCAGGAGCTGCTCGGCCCTCAGCAGCCGCACCTGCCCCGGTGACCCCAGCCCCGCCCCGTGGCTGTCCCTCCTCTCCCGAACCATTTCCCCAGTTTGTCAGTTTAACAAAACACAAAAAGCCCTCCTTGGGGGGTTCTCCTCACTGAGTGGGTGTCCACCCACCCACTTACTTCTGCTTCTCCTCCTCCCCTCCTCCCCTCCCCTCCCCCTCCTCTCCCCTCCCTACCCTTTCAGGGACTGATTGAACTTTGTAGACTGAGTCTCCACTTCCCTGTTTTTATTCATCTCCATCTCAGCGTTGCTGTGTGTAGGGTTCTGCATAATTTCTTAACCTTTTTCTTCCAATTTTCTAGTTGTTTCACTAGCTTTATAAAGATTCTGATCGCTGTGTGGTTTTTTGATTCGGGTAAGTCCAGTTCAGTTGCTCAGTCCTGTGTGACTCTCTGCGGCCCCATGAACCGCAGCCGGCCAGGCCTCCCTGTCCCTCACCAACTCCTGGAGTCTACCCAAACCCATGCCCATTCAGTCGGTGATGCCATCCAACCATCTCATCCTCTGTTGTCCCCTTCTCCTCCTGCCCTCAATCTTTCCCAGCATCAGGGTCTTTTCCAGTGAGTCAGCTCATCGCATCAAGTGGCCAAAGTGTTGAAGTTTCAGCTTTAGCATCAGTCCTACCAATGAACACCCAGGACCGATCTCCTTTAGGATGGACTGGTTGGATCTCCTTGCAATCCAAGGGACTCTCAAGAGTCTTCTCCAACACCACAGTTCAAAAGCATCAATTCTTCTGCGCTCAGCTTTTGTAGTCCAACTCTCACATCCATACATGACCACTGGAAAAACCATAGCTTTGACTAGATGGATTTTTGATTAGCAGCAAATAATTGCTTACCCTTAATCTGAAAAAATTTTGGGCTCCAAAATCACTGCAGATGTTGATTGCAGCCATGAAATTAAAAGACGCTTACTCCTTGGAAGAAAAGTTATGACCAACCTAGATAGCATATTCAAAAGCAGAGACATTACTTCGCCGACTAAGGTCTGTCTAGTCAAGGCTATAGTTTTTCCAGTGGTCGTGTATGGATGTGAGAGTTGGACGGTGAAGAAAGCTGAGTGCCGAAAAATAGATGCTTTTGAACTGTGGTGTTGGAGAAGACTCTTGAGAGTCCGTTGGATTGCAACGAGATCCAACCAGTCCATTCTAAAGGAGATCAGCCCTGGATATTCTTTGGAAGGAATGATGCTAAAGCTGAAACTCCACCTCATGCAAAGAGTTGACTCATTGGAAAAGACTGATTCTGGGAGGGATTGGGGGCAGGAGGAGAAGGGGACGACAGAGGATGAGATGGCTGGATGGCATCACCGACTCAATGGACGTGAGTTTGAGTGAACTCCGGGAGTTGGTGATGGACAGGGAGGCTTGGCGAGCTGCGATTCATGGAGTCGCAAAGAGTTGACGACTGAGTGACTGAACTGAACTGAAAACTGAAAACAAACAAAATAAATGGTGAGCATAAACTGAGAATGCTTTCCTAAAGAGCTGTCCACTTGCTGCCCCTGGGAACCACTGATGGTGCCAGGGGAGGCCCAGTTTCATCCCCAGTTCAGCCGTGTCCGCCCTCCCCCAGCAGCCACTCTTCCTCAAGGCAGCCCTGCATTCTAGCGGTCATACCAGTCTGCTGTGTTTTCAGGGTTCCTGCCTTTTATGCGCACACACACACGCACTCATACTCCTTTTCATCAACCACTGCAGACTTCAGCGATGCAGCGGAAATTATATGTTATGAAAGAGCGCCTTGTTCATGGCAGGAGGGCGTGCGGCGGGTGTGGTCCGCTCCATGGCCAAGGGCAGAGCCACGGGTCCCGCGCCAGCTGTCCGCATGCCCGCTCTCCCCTCTCCGTCCTCCCGTGCCGCCTGTTCTCCCCTCCCAGTCCCGCCCCCCGCGCTCCCCTCCCCCGCCCTCCGCGCTCCCCTCCCCCGCCCTCCGCGCTCCCCTCCCAGTCCCCAGTCCCCCTCTCCGCTTCCCTCTCCCCCCTCTGCTCCCCCTCCCCCTCAGCGCTCCCCTCTCCCTCCTCCTCCGTGCTCCAGTCCCCCGCACTTCCCCCCCCCGCGCTCCCCTCCCCCGCACCCCCCTCCCCCGCGCTCCCCTCCCAGTCCCCCCCACCCTCCCGCGCTCCCCTCCCCCCTCCTCCCCTCCCCCCTCTTCCCCTCCCGGTCTTTCTCTGGCTCTCCCTCCTGCACCGCTCGCTCCTTCCCCCTCTACTTTTCAGGCTGCTTCTCTGCATCCCCCCTCCCATCCGAAGTCTCCTCAGTTCCGCCCAGAGCAGTTCAGCGTCCTCAGCCTCTGGAGTCAACCCCAGCACCCATCTGCAGGGTAGGGGAGCAGGAGGAGAACGGCAGGCACTCTCTGCCGGGCCGCCTGCCCCGGGCAGCAGTTCGAGCAGCCCACTCACGCCGCGCGTGCTGGGCTTCCAGGTGCCTGGCCCTGTCCCAGCCGCCACAGGGGCGGCGCGCCACGCGAGCCCTGCGGTCCCGGGTCATGCAGACGCAGCTCTACCTGAGGGGCGCCGTGAGCACTGTTCACTGTGCTCAGGAGCATCAGACTCTCCACAGAGTCGCCGTGTTTTAAAGACAAATGGAAAAACTGGGCTAAGGGATTGAATTCGCTTATCCATTCTGAAGCCATTTCCTTTCTGATCAGAGTCCTCTGTGAGACAGTTAGTAGTTAGAATTTCTCCAGCGTTAGAACTTGGAGCAAATGATTTCATGCATTTCTCAGTGTATGTAAATGCAATTCAGAAAAAACCCTTATAAGTAATCTCATTTTTACTCTGCTGACCCCAGTTAGGGGAATACCCGCTTCTGTCTTATACCTTTAATGGAAGCCATTACTTTAGATCTGATTTCGTTCCCTCGGTCAGAATTTGCTGGTGCCCAAGGGCCGCTGTGGGGGACAGAACGCGGCGGAACCCTGCCACAGCGCTCAGCATTCACCCTGGATGCAGAAGCCGTGACCGTGCTGGGCAGCGGCACGGGGAGCTGGGGAAGGCCTGGCCGGCCGGGGTGGGGCCTGGCGAGCCACATGGAGAAGGGGCAGCTTGCCCACCAACAGAGCAGCCAGCGCCACGGCTCCAGGCGCGCTGCGCTTGGGGTTTTCACAGACGAGTTCTGGTCTGAAACTAAACCCATCCTTGCCCACACGTCTGTCTGTCTTCCAGGCATCCGGGATGTTTCTAAGTGGAGTGAGAGGACGAGAAAGCCTCTGGAAGCCCTCTATGGGTTCGACTACTTTGCCAGGACCTGTGAAAAGTGGGTGGATGGCATAGAGCAATTTAAGCATCTTCCAGACGGTAGGTCACACAAGCCACTTAACGGTCCTTTTGCTGGTTAGAGAGGCCAAGTGAGTTCCCCTGATGCTTGAGAGTTCCTCAGGGATTGACACGCTCGCCCACCATCCTTCCACACTGACGCGTGAGCAGAGGGTGATGGTGTACAAAGGCAAGCTCTTGGGCTGCACACCCTCCTGGCATCAGAGACAGACGTGTACAGAGTTCACGTTGTTGAGTCTCGTAGCACGCTGGTCTTTTCCCCTTTGTCTCCAGAAGTCTCACATTCTCTTCTAACTCCAGGATGGTCACTCAAAAACAAACAGTGGCCACATAGACATCCCCCTTTTCACATCTAAAGGCATCAGCCCACTGCCACCTCTGTTACCGACAGGAGAGGAGGGGGCTCTCTGTCATGACCTTCGGCCCCAGTGGAGTCAGGACAAGGAAAAGGGTATTCAGCCCTTTCCCATCTTCAGAGCAACGTTGTGTCACTTTGGCCGTGACAGGTGTGTTCCAGTAACAAAAACTGGCACCCCTGAGAGAAGCTCTGAATTAAAGTCTGTTCTTAGAGCTGTTTTCATTTGTAATCTCTCATTTTTCTAATTGGCAAAAGAATAGAAAGTAGGTGGGCTCTGACCTTGAAACACATCAGTTACCAAACAGTTATGATTCAGGGCCCAGTTTCATCTCCTCAGTAGCCACTTCCAGAATGAGTCATCTGTCAGAACTTTCATAATGAGAAGGACGTTTGCAAATGTTTCTTTTTTGTTGTAAGTTCAAAACAAGTATATCCTGTTCAAACGCAGTATCCACCCATAGAAACAGGCCCTTGAAATATGTTTCAGGAGGCTGGAAAGACAAGCCACAGGCAGGAGTGACTGTTTCCCGAAGGACGGGGGCCCGGGGCTTGTGGGGTCTTCGTTCCCTGACCTGGGATGGAACTCCCCTGCAGTGGAGGCGCGGAGTCCTAACCTCTGGACTGTCAGGGAAGTCCCTGCAAAACAGTCTTAAAAGTGAACAGTAAGAAAACAGCCTAATTAAAATGCAGACCAAACAGTGAGATCCCGCTGCGCACCTCTTAGAACAGCTGCTCAGAGGAATTGTAGGGCAGTGAAAGCACTCTGTGTGATATCATGGTGCCGTGTCCGTGTCATCCCGAGTTTGTCCAGACCCACAGCGTGAGAACCGCGGACGCGGGGTGGTGACGTGTCTGCTGTAGCAGACGTCTGATGGGGGTGTTGGTGACGGGGGAGGCGAGGAGACAGGCTGTGTGCCCGTGCCTGCCTTGCAATTCTGCCGTAAACCTGAAACTCTAAAAAATGAGGTCTACTGCCAAAGAGAAAGGGAGAGAGAAAGTGTCCCGGGGAGTCCAGCATCGCGTGAGTCATCTTCCAGCAAGGCTGTCAGTAGACGGCCTCTCCCCACACAGGGCCGGCTCCATGCATCGGGCCCCTTGTCCCGTCCTCAGGGTTGTAGCCGCTCAGCTCAGCGTAGCGTGGGGACGTGTCGCAGGTTTGGTGTCAGACAGGACCGGTGTGTGCTCTGGCTTTGCCACGTGGCTGCCATCTGAGCGGATTCAGGGAAACGGCAGGTCGGGACCCGGAGGAGCCCGGCCTGTGCCTTGCAGCCCAGGAATGCTTTCGTCCCTCGGGGCAGGGCGGGTGGGAAGGCAGCTTCCGTCCTGCTGAAGCTGTGGCTTCGCTGTGAGGAACACAGAATTGGAAGGCCAGCGGGGGCCCCTGTATTTCAAGGGGGAAGCTTTTCAGATGCCCCAAGTAATATGAAGACTTGCAGGTTTTTTGTTCAACTGCTGTTTTATATGAATTATGAATCTTAATCAGCCAGGACTCCGTGTTCACTAGTAGAGCTTAAAGGAAAAAGGCCAGGAGAGACAAAGAAAAGGAAACCTGGAGATTGCCGGAGCTGGAAGCACTCAAGCCGTCTGACCCAGGCCAGGCGCTGGCGGGGCCGGGGGTCCGCCCCCCGCCCCAGGAGGGCCTCAGGAGAGCTGTCTCATGTCTTGCAGGGAGCATCTGTCGGGACCTGCTCCCCCTGGTCCAGTGCCCCACCTTAATCGTACACGGCGAGAAGGATCCCCTGGTCCCACGTTTCCATGCCGACTTCTTACACAGACATGTGAGAGGGTCACGGTGAGTCCAGCTGCAGCCAGAGCTCTGCCCCAGTGCCTTGGGACGCAAGCGGGAGGCGCTGCAGGAGGCGAGGGCTGAGGGCTGGGCTTTCAGGGTGCACCCTGCCCCATTTGGGAACAGAGGGGCCCAGGGGCCCTGGGTTTTGGCAGCGGGATCAGGGGCTCCCGCCCTGGTGGCATCAAGCCGAACAGCCGTCCGTCCCTCGGGAGCTCCCACTGTAGAAGCGCCGCCAGCCCAGCAAGTCTGTAGAATCAAGACAAGGGAGCAGGTCGCCTGCCCCTTGCCGTCCACGTAAACGCTTCCGCTCTGGGCCCTGTTGTGTGCCCCTCCTGTCCTGGTGTTTTTCAACATGGACGCAGTCCTATTCTGTCTGCAACTTTGAGTCCTGCTTTTTTCCTGCCTAAAATGATGGTGTACACTTTTCACGTTAAGCCTTAAACATGTACACCTCAGAGAAGAACCTGTTCCTCAGAACCACAGGAGAGCAGGGCCTGCCCGCCGGCCCCAGGCACGCTGCAGGGCCTAACGAGATGTGTCAGCGGAGTCTGGCCTCCAGTCTCACCCGTTTCTGTTTGGAGCAGAAGTTTATCGTTTAAATACTCGGGCTGACGGGAGAGCCAGCTTCTGCTGGCACTTACTTCAGGATGAAAATTCCACATCGAATAAACCTGGCGTCTCCCTGCTAACGCAGCGACACACACCGTGAAGGAGAAAGTAGTGTCTGGCCAGGAGGTCGGGTCCACAGTAAACACCCAGGGAGCCTTGACCCGTTGAGAGCCTGCGCATTCACTCCAGAGATGCTGTCATTGCCCGGGATGTCTTTGGAATTGTATAGAATTCTTTTGAAATTGGCCTCATTCTCAGTGACCTAAGAACATGCTCCTCCCCGCCCAACGTGAGCCACTTCCAGTGCCCACCGCAGGCCAGCCCGCCGGGAGCGCCCCTGAGCCTGCGAGTAGACTCACAGTCCCTCCACTTCCTAATTGTGCTGTTTATCCACAAGAGATTTTAACAGGCAGATTTCTTGGACAGTTTATAAATGTGGGAAATATGCTGCTTCTCCTGCAATAAAATATCACTAGTATAAGCTTGTATAATTTCTGTTTCCAAACAGCATTTCATATTTCAGAAGGCATCTTATTTTACTATGATGTCTAATTATACTTTACAGCAAAATCATGGAAAAAAATATTGTCCCCATTTTACAGATGGGGTAAAATCAAGGCTGAGACATGTTAGGTCATCTTCCAAGGTTGCATAGCTAGTAAATGACAAGTCCTGGATCTTTTTTTTCCCCTCCCCCAACACAGCTGCCTCTCACACTCTTATTTTAATATGATGGTGAGAGGCCTGAATCACGTACTTTCTGACCTGGTTAAGTGTCTTCTGTCTTCCGAAATGACAAGTTTTTGCACACTGACGCTCATAATAAACGACGTGTGTTCTCTTAGAGAGTCAGGTTCAATGAAAGTCTGCAAGAAAGTTTAATTTAGGAATTCTGTTCCAGACCCATCTCCTAGCAACTGAATACATCAATATGGGAGGAAAATATTCCCTCACCGCTCAGATGTTAACGGTTCCAGTACCTTCGTTTATGGAAGGCCGTTTTCTCAGAGCAGGATTCTGTGGAACAATTGAGTCGAGAGGAAAGGGTTGCTGCGATGATCGTCTGAAACTGGCTGGCATGTTAGGCTTGCACCCTTCTGCTGCCAGGAGCGCCCTGTAGGTTGGGCAAGAAGCTAAAACACGGTGGTTAATTTTGGACCCACAGAAGGAAGGTTGATTCCTTGAGCTCCAAGGTCCTCCTCCAACTGTGCTCACAGGCCTTCTGACCACTAGCGAGCCACTTAAGTGCAGGGTGCTTCCCATGAACTTGGGGCTTCATTTCCTTGCCAGAAACAATTAAAGACACAGTCTGTCCCCTCAAAGATTTTACCTGCAAATAGATATCAGGTACAAAACGAATGCCTTTGTCTCCTGGAACTGCACCCAGAAACAGTCGTGTGTATTTCTGTATCCGTTTCCCAGTGGGCTCGGTGGTGGCTGCCATCCCTCCCTGCTGTCTTCTTGCGGAATGAAGGGGGACGTATGTGCACATCTGAGATGAACAGAGACTCAGCACAGAGTAGCTGCTTCTGCGGACGGGATGCTGGTGTAGGCGCAGGGGGTCAGGGCCCGAGGCAGCCGAGGGGAGCACGGTGGTCGGTCAGCGGCGCCCTCGGGCTTCCTGGTGCTCTTTGCTGAGACCGAGCTCGCTACCGGAGGAGCACAGACCACACCGCAGCTGAGTGGACGGATTCGTAGCTGGTGTCGCTGCTTTCTGCTTGGGGATCTCCACAAAGCACGGAAGAGGGCTGGCCCCCTCAAAGTGGGGCTCCACGTCAAGGTCTGGCTCAGTCCACGCTGGGAGGCGTGGCGCAGCCCAGTGCCCCCTTGCCTGCCAGCATCCTCGGCGGCTGGCTCTTTCTGTCCCTTGAGGATAGAGGCTGTGAGTGTCCTGCGAGCCCTGTCCCTCTAGAGGGCCGCTCGCCCTTCTCTTCTGAGCAGCACTGACCTTGACTGGGGAAGGCCTAGGCTACTGCTGATGGCATTACTAACCTTCCCCAGGGGCTCAGAAAGATACCAACCACAGATCCTCCTCTGTCAAGCTGGTGATCTTGACAGCCTGGATACCCCCTCACCCCCCCCGCCCCACGTGGTCAGTTGCCAGAGACCCAGCATCGCCTAGGGACAGCTCTGTTCCGAGCTTCCCCCCTGCCCATTCACCGAGGTCCTGGAGCTCCCAGCCCCCTGCTGTGGAAAGCAGAGAAGCAGGCGATGTAACTGGCATTCTGCCTGAATATGGTCCTTTTAACATCCGGTGACAGTGGACAGAGCGAGTCAGACCTGCGTGTATATCCTGGAACCTTTGTTTAAAACTCTTTATGTCTGCACTGTTTTAGGCAGTAAGTAACGCAGTTTAGAACTCAGAGAAGCCTGCCTTTATTAAAGAAATTGCAGACCATCCACATCTGAGGAGCCCCGTTGAAAGGAAGCGCCTCTTGAAGGGGCCGGGGTATCCTGAGGGCCGCAGATCCAGGCGGGGGGGCCGGCACCCCTAGCCTCAGGGAGGCACTGCCCTGAGTGGGGCTGGCCGTGTGCAGACTTACCCAGTTCTCCAGCACCCAGGGCAGCCTGGGGGCTTCAGCAGCAGGCCTGCTCAGGCGGTGCCTTCTGACGGGTTTTCCCACTACGCAGATATTCCAGGAAGCTCCAGTCCGGTGGATTCTGGACCATCTTTCTAATCCTCTCTTAAAACCAGTCTTACTAAAATGCTTTTTCCCCTAGGTAACCACCAGATTGCACGTCCTCCTCTCGGTCAGGTTTCCAGTCAAACCGCCCCTTACCTGACTCAGCCGCAAGTACAGCGCGTGCACTCCTTGGCTGTTGGGGCAGCCTCGGGCTCTCGCTCCCGAGTCTCGTTCTGGGGCCTCCCCTTAAGATGGACTCACCCTTTCTCCTGATGGAGGTCGCAGGGGAGAGAAGACAGGGCAGTTGCTCAGTGAGGTTTCCCTGAGACGTCAGGGAGGGGGCCGGCTTTTCTGACGATCGCCACTAACCACCAGCGTTTCCTCCAGGTTACATCTGATGCCGGAAGGCAAGCACAACCTGCACCTACGCTTCGCAGACGAATTCAACAAGCTGGCGGAAGACTTCCTCCAGTGACCGTGCCCCAGGGCGCGTGGTCTGGTGAGGTCTGGGCGCGCGGGCCCGCCCTCCGCTCAGCTGCCTGCCAGGCTCCCTGTGCTTCCCCCGACTGCTCCTCATGCAGTGCCGCTGAGGACGTAGCGTCCTCTTTCATAGCTGCAGAGCTTGAATCTGACCTTTTCATACTGGGGTTTTCTTCCATTGCCTTAAATAAATCCCGTCGTGATTTACTTTTACTTTCAGGTAAGGGTAAGCATGTGTCGTGTTCGTGACTGCTGCTCTTAAGACGCCCGAATGCACGTGCTGCCTTCTGTCGGAGGGCTGCAGGCGTGCACTGGCCTCTGCGGTCATCACATTGTCCAGAGAGGTGGGGCAGCTGAAAGCGGCCCCCGCCCAGGGCCCTGGATTCCGTGTGTTCACGGGGCTGCTGGGATCAGAGCAAACTGGGGAGGAAGGCCAGCATGGTGCCCTGCTCTCTCCCTACACACTCCTGGCTGCTAGTCCCTGGATGCTTTGGGCCAGTGGAGATAAATTTGCCTGCTTGCCTCTCTCCCTGGTGTCTCAGATGGTAAAGAATTCACCTTCAATGCAGGAGAGACCCAGGTTAAATCTCTGGTTTGGGAAGATCCCCTGGAGAAGGGAATGGGAACCCACTACTCCAGTATTCTTGCCTGGGAAATCCCGAGAACAGAGGAGCCTGGTGGGCTACAGTCCATGGGGTCGCAGAGAGTCAGACATGACCGAGTGACTTAACACTTTGAGTACTTGCCTCTCTCTACTAAAAGAGCAGAAAGGCTATTCATTAAAAATATGAAAATAAAAATCCCATTAAAAGTTACTAAACCCAGAAACATACTTGGAAAGGAACCATTCAGTGAAAGAATAAAAATTATTTGCAATAAAGAGAGACCGCAGGTTTTGGACACATGCTTTTTTATTACTTTAGATATCTTAGACAATACTGCAATTTCCAGAGGAGTTCCACACTATGACATCAACAGTGAATTTCTGACAGAGGCAAAACTGAGCACCATAGTATACGAACAGAAAGACCATGCTTGACTGAGGGCGACAGAAGTCGCTAAGGATGCACGATTTATCTGACAAGTTCTCAGGCCTCGTCCTCGCCCTCCTCCTCCTCGAACTCGCCCTGCTCGTCGGCCGTGGCGTCCTGGTACTGCTGGTACTCGGACACCAGGTCGTTCATGTTGCTCTCGGCCTCGGTGAACTCCATCTCGTCCATGCCCTCGCCCGTGTACCAGTGCAGGAAGGCCTTGCGCCGGAACATGGCCGTGAACTGCTCCGAGATGCGCTTGAACAGCTCCTGGATGGCCGTGCTGTTGCCGATGAAGGTGGCCGACATCTTCAGGCCGCGGGGCGGGATGTCACACACGGCCGTCTTCACGTTGTTGGGGATCCACTCCACGAAGTAGCTGCTGTTCTTGTTCTGCACGTTGAGCATCTGCTCGTCCACCTCCTTCATGGACATGCGGCCCCGGAAGATGGCGGCCACGGTCAGGTAGCGGCCGTGGCGCGGGTCGCAGGCGGCCATCATGTTCTTGGAGTCGAACATCTGCTGGGTGAGCTCGGGCACCGTCAGCGCCCGGTACTGCTGGCTGCCCCGGCTGGTGAGCGGCGCGAAGCCGGGCATGAAGAAGTGCAGGCGCGGGAAGGGCACCATGTTCACGGCCAGCTTGCGCAGGTCGGCGTTGAGCTGGCCCGGGAAGCGCAGGCACGTGGTGACCCCGCTCATGGTGGCCGACACCAGGTGGTTCAGGTCCCCGTAGGTGGGGGTGGTCAGTTTCAGGGTGCGGAAGCAGATGTCGTACAGCGCCTCGTTGTCAATCGAGTAGGTCTCGTCCGTGTTCTCCACCAGCTGGTGCACGGACAGGGTGGCGTTGTAGGGCTCGACCACCGTGTCCGACACCTTGGGCGAGGGCATGACGCTGAACGTGTTCATGATGCGGTCGGGGTACTCCTCGCGGATCTTACTAATGAGAAGGGTCCCCATCCCAGACCCCGTGCCACCCCCCAGCGAGTGGGTCAGCTGGAATCCCTGCAGACAGTCACAGCTCTCGGACTCCTTCCTGACCACGTCCAGGACCGAGTCCACCAGCTCGGCGCCCTCTGTGTAGTGGCCCTTGGCCCAGTTGTTCCCGGCACCGCTCTGGCCTGCCAGAGGGAAAGGACAGTATCAGACGCCAACACTTCAGTAAGGAATTCCAAACTCTGTCTTCCTGGCTCTGGACTAACTTTAGAGATGAAAGATCCTTCTTTTTCAGAAAGACTGTCTACCTACAGAAAAGTTTTCTATATATCAGTGATCCTCAGAAACACTGAAGATCTAATACAACAGAAGATTTAGTTCATAAGACGTTATTAATTAAGAAGATAGTTTAACAAAACCCAACTGGTTTAAAACTAGAACCTTCTGTAAATTCTTATTGATAAATCAACTGCTGTGAGCTGGCAGGGCGGAAGCACCCGGGGTCAGAGGGCCGGCTCAGCTTCTGCTCACAACCTGTGCCTTTGGCTTCGGCTTCTTGAAGAGGTTGCCTGTTGTCACGGGTCCTCTGAAATGACCAGTGGCCTGTGAACTGCTGCTGGAAGCTTCCCTTCACTCTTTGTTCTGTTCTGCAGTGGGAGGGCTGCGGCAGCCTCTGCAGGCTGACCCTGGCCTTTGAGCTGTGTGGACAGGGGCCAGAGAGCTGACAGCCCATGGACCAGGGACAGTGAGGCTGGGACTCGGGGCCTCTGTGGACACACAGCTCCCCCAGGCACCCAGCAGTGACCCCCATGGGATCAGGAGGAAAGGGGCCCACTGAGCCAGGGCCCACACATCACCCCTACATACCAAACACGAAGTTGTCGGGCCTGAAGATCTGGCCGAAGGGTCCAGACCTGACGGAGTCCATGGTGCCCGGCTCCAGGTCCACCAGGATGGCCCGAGGCACATACTTGTTACCTGCGGGGACAGAGCAGGACTCAGGCCTGGCGCTCGCAGAGCAATCAGGCAACGCCCTGCTCTCTGTGCCTCTCCAGGCAGAGCTCATCCCAGAAAATTCCAGCAAGAGATTAGAGGAGGTTTCTGCTCTACAAGGGAGGTGAGGGCCTGCCCGGTCATGACCCGAATACAGGGGACTTCGGGGGCTCTGAGGGTATTCTGAGCAGCTGACATTTAAATGCACGCAGGAAGCCTTTCTTGGTTGTGTGTGTGCCTGCTACACTGGGGCTGCCAGAGAGCAGAACAGGAGAGGGCCCGAGCCCGCGGCAGTCCTCACCAGCAGCCTCGTTGTAGTACACGTTGATTCTCTCCAGCTGCAAGTCACTGTCTCCATGGTAACTGCCAGTGGGGTCGATGCCATGCTCATCGCTGATGACTTCCCAAAACTGGAGATGGAGAAAGAAGCACGTGATGGTCTGGCATCCTAGGTGTCAGCACGATGGCCCTTCCCTTCCTCTCCCGTCCTTGGAACAGTGGCACTGTGGTCAGACAGGCCAGCAGCTGCCGCCCTGCTCCTCCAGCAGCTTCTGCGGAGGGGCTCGGGGGTGCGCAGAGCATCAGTTATGTCAGGGAGATAGCCTGGGAAGCAGGGAGGGGCCCTGGAGGAGGAGGGGGGCACGGCTGCGGATGCTCCGGAGGCTGGGCGCCCAGGCAGGGCTGGGCGTCAGCATCCCAGCGGATGGACGGGTCCTGGCAGGACCCAGGACAGGTGGACCCCGCCCTGCGGCTGCCTGCAGAGATCGCCGTGTCCTGGTGCAAACCTGACCGGCCCTCCAAGCAGCGCCGCGTTCGGCGCGGGCATCCGCCGGCCTCCTGGGTCACTGACTGCAGAGGCGGGATGGGGGGGCTGGTGAGGGGCAGGGTGCAGCGTGCGTCTGCAGTAGGAAAGGCGGGGGGCGGGTGGGCAATATGGCGGTTGTGAAAGAGACCACGTCCTTGGGCGGGCGCCCGCCCACACCCGGGCACCCGGCCCGCGGGGCCTCGCCCACTGCGGCGGCTCGGCCCGGGGCGGCCACCTGCCGCCGCGCCCACGGCAATCAGACTCTGGCGTCACCCGCCACCCCGTCTGGATGGTGCACCGCGTCTGTCGGACCCACGAGAACCCTCCAGAGCATCTGTCACCCAATGACACTGCAGTTTTTCCATTCGCACCGCAGACAATATCCGCAAAATAAATTCCGCAGGAGGCCACGGGATTTTCACGACCAAAGCCCCCACCCAAATCTCAGAGGCTAATCTACCGGGGAGGTACCAACCGCGTCCCTCACAAGGGCTTGGGCCGGGGCCGTAATTAAAGACCCACAGCTGCGTAGCCCTGAGCATCAGTGCGGGCTGTGAGGCGCCCGGCCCCGCCCCGCCCTGCGCCCGCGCTCCCCCCGGGGGTCAGCTCCCTACCCGGTCCCGCTGCGGCCCCGGCGCGCACCCTGGGGACCCGCCGCCCCCTCTCTGTTCCTCCAGGGTCCCCGCCCTCGGGCCCTGCCGACCCTCCCCGCCCCCCCCTGGTCCCACACCCTGGGGACCCGCCGCCCCCTCTCTGTCCCTCCGGGGTTCCCACCCGCGGCCCCCTCCCCGGCCCCCCGGGACCCCCGACTTCGGGCCCCGCTGTCCCCTCCCCGTCCCCCCTTGGTCCCACACCCTGGGGACCCGCGGTCCCCTCCCCGCCCCCTCCTTGGTCTTCTCTCTAGGGACCCGCCGCCCCCTCCCCGGGGGTCAGCTCCCTCCCCGGCCCCTCTCTGGCCCCAAGCACAGCCTGGGGACCCGCCGCCCCCTCTCTGTCGCTCCAGGGCCCCCGCCCTCGGGCCCCGCCGCCCCTCGGCCCCGCGCCCACCTTGGCGCCGATCTGGTTGCCGCACTGGCCCGCCTGGATGTGCACGATCTCGCGCATGGTGCCGGCTGCGGAGCGGGTGGAGGCGCGGGCCTGGACGGAGAGCGGACCGGCGGACTCGGCGCAGACCCCGCCGCCGCCGCCCGGGCCGCGCCTTTTAAGGCGGGGGCCCCGCCCCTGTGACGTCACGGCGGGGGCGGCGCGGGGACTGCGGCACCGCGAGGGGGAGCCGGGGCGCGGCGCGAGGTGCGGGCGGCCGGCCGCCGCGCGCGCGGGGTCCCGGTGGGGCGCGTTCCCGTCCCCGGGGCCTGTCCCGGCCGTCGGCCTCCGGCTCTTCCTTCCCGCGGTGGGGATCACGGCGGCTGTAAACGCCGGGAGGGGGTGCAGGGCGGGGGGAGTCGGGGTCCCCGGCCGGGGCTGAGGATGGCCGTCTCGGCGCGGGGCTGCTGGGGGGGCCCTTTCGCCCCCGCCCACGTTGGGAAGGTGCTCAGTTGGGGAGGAGCTAGGGAAAGTCGCCGGGCGCTGGCTGTCCTGTCAAGGCCGCTTAATGTGGAAAATTCCATGTGTGTGTCCCCACGGCCTCCTTACGGAGCTTGACGTGTGTGTGTATCTGTCTGTGTGTCTGTCTGTCTGTGTGTCTGTCTGTGTCTGTCTGTCTCTGTGTGTGTCTGTCTGTCTGTGTGTCTGTGTGTGTGTCTGTGTGTGTGTGTCTGTCTATCTGTGTCTCTGGGTGTGTGTGTCTGTGTCTGTGTGTCTGTCTGTCTGTCTGTCTGTGTCTGTGTGTGTGTGTCTGTGTCTGTGTGTCTGTGTGTGTGTCTGTCTGTGTCTGTGTCTGTGTGTGTGTCTATCTGTGTCTCTGTGTGTGTGTGTCTGTGTGTGTCTGTGTGTCTGTCTGTGTCTGTGTCTGTGTGTGTGTCTATCTGTGTCTCTGTGTGTGTGTGTCTGTGTGTGTCTGTGTGTCTGTCTGTGTGTGTGTGTGTCTGTGTGTGTGTCTGTGTGTGTCTGTGTGTGTGTGTCTGTCTGTGTCTGTGTGTGTGTCTGTCTGTGTCTGTGTGTGTGTCTGTCTGTCTGTGTCTGTGTGTGTGTGTGTCTGTGTCTGTGTGTCTGTGTCTGTGTGTCTGTGTGTGTGTCTGTGTCTGTGTGTCTGTCTCTGTGTGTGTGTCTCTGTATGTGTGTCTGTGTGTGTGTGTGTGTCTGTGTCTGTGTCTGTGTGTGTGTGTCTGTGTCTGTGTGTCTTTGTCTGTGTGTGTGTCTGTCTGTGTCTCTGTGTGTGTGTGTCTGTGTGTGTGTGTCTGTGTGTGTGTGTCTGTGTGTGTGTGTGTCTGTCTGTCTGTCTGTCTGTGTCTCTGTGTGTGTGTGTCTGTGTGTGGGGGGAGGCGCGTGTGCCTCCTGCGCGTTACGTCCCCTCGTCCCCGTGCCACCCTTATGGAGGTGGGCGTCCTGCTCCAGGTCAGCAGCCACATGTGACCGCTGAGCCAGGGGAGTCTGCGTTGAGATGTGCTTTGATGTGCTCATCCGGTTCCATGGACTCAGGAAGTTAAAAGAATGGAAAAGATTCCATCACTAATTTTGTATATTGATTACTGATCAATATAATATCTTGGATACATTTTTGAAATTAATTTCACTTGTTTCTGTTTTTTTTTTAATGACTGCTACGCTCATAGTTACTACTGGAAAATTTTAAATTACCTACGTGGCTCACAGCATAATTCTACAGTTCTGGAGTAGTAAACATGATTACCATCCCAAGTTAACAGCTTCAGAAAGGAGGCTCATAGTTGACCAGCCACAAAGCTTCTAAGTGAAGGCATAGAGTTTCCTTCTACAAAGAAAAAGGGCAGGGGAGTTTTAAAGGCTTGGCCAGGATGAGGTTAAGACCCAGCCTTCATTATCCCTAGGGACCGTCCTGACCTGGGGCCAGGGCAGCAGAGAGCAGGGACTGCTTCTTTCACAGGACGTCCCTTTTCCTCTCTGGGGCCAGTTCCTCCAGCTTTAAAGTGATAATTACAGGTGCCCTGCAGCCAGCTTTGTGAGTAGGAAATGAGAGGCTCTGTATGAAAGCGAGTCGAGTTTATGGAGCAAAAAGGCCCCTGTAAAACCCAAGGTGATGCTGTCGTTTCAAATATTAAGCCCATTTGCCATGTTAATGGCAGGCAAAGTCATGGCTCTGTCACCCCTGCTCCAGGAAGCCAGTCCTCAGGGTCCCTCCCTGCGCAGGCAGGTGCCTGGTGCCCCTCGCGGGAGAGGGGCATCTCCAGGGCGCCCTCCCCTGCCCCCTCCAGGGCACCCACCATTCAGCCCCCCTGGCTGGTGCCACACCCACATGCCGAGGGCGTGGTCTCCACCTTCTCTCAAGCGCTGCCCTCAGCTTCCGTGCCCTGGGCTCTTCACGACCAGCGGGACCTTTCCAGAACCTGTGCAGAGGACAGGCCTGCTCCCTGTAGCTTCTGCGATCGCTCGGTTCACAGAGGGTTTCTGGAGACAACTGCCTCTTGGCCTTTGTTGTTTCATTCAAGGTGGGGAATTGGGAGCCGAGCAGATGAGACCTAGAAGGGCTGGTACTGGGGGGCTGGTACTGGGGGGCTGGTACTGGGTAACAGGTGGGCATCTCCTGCGAGGGGTGGGGTCCACTTTTCTGCATCCTAGTCAGGCAGTTAAGCAGGTCATCTGAGCGCTCAGCCCCCGGTACGGAAACCTGGAAACTGGCTTCATTACGCTGTGAAGACGAGAAAGGGTGTCTGGGAACAGTGAGTGAGTGACAGCGCTGGTTCCAGCAGGCCCAGGCCATGGGCGTCCCTGGCAGCAAAGGCCGTCTCCTCCGCACCCAGCGTGCCCCAGGCCCGCCTGTCCCAGCCCCGCCCGCGTCTGAGCCGGGCAGTCAGAGACGCACCGGTGCAGAAAGGACGCCTGCCCGACCGCAGGTGACTCATCCGGGGACTCTGCGCCAGCCGGAGTCGGCCACATGGACTGCAGGAGGAAGTGGGGCCCACCGAGCCTCCCCTCGCCAGGACGGGCTTTGACAAGGCCTCAGGAGAAGGTGGCTTCTCCCCACGCCTCCCTGTGTTAGAGAAGAAGGGCTTCTCCGGGCCTGGACAGGGCGACGGGGGTGGGGAGCCAACCTCCTCCAGCCCCAAGTCGGTTCCTGTCTTGGGCTGATGTCACCGGTGTTCGAGCCGCCCCACCCCTAAGGCCCTTCGGGTGACAAGACAAAACTCAGGCGGGAGAGGGAAGCCGAGAATTCCCTGCGCAAGGCTGGGCGTGCGTCTCCCTAAAGGCTCTGCCTTCCCCTGCAGCTCCCGCCTCCCTGCGAGCCTTTCAGCGGACCTGCCCTTGTCCCTGGTCCCGTGACGGCGGCCCCTGCCCTTGGCGGGTGCATCAGTAAGGGACAGACGTGGTCCGGGGAAATGTATGTCAAGCATCAGCTTCCTCTAGAATAACGAGAACCCGAGAGCCATCCAAGCAGGAGAATGGTCTCAGTTATTCTGGAACAGTCTCTCTCACCGTCTTTGTGACCTCAGAGAAGGCCCAGGAGACCGGCTCCTCAGCAACAACTGTGTCTGCTCCTTCATACACACATGTTCAGGTTTTTAATAAAAGTGTCTCTTTATGAAGATGGAGGAATTTTGCTTAAAGCATTTGAAGTGCAGCTGCCTAAAACATAGAGTCTGAACCCCAGTTTGAAGACAGTCAGCTCAACCGAAGCTTGTAAGTTTTTGCAGAATAATAATTTGGAGTGAATATATAATAATGTTTTTCAACTGCTTTCTGGGAGGTTTCGTGTCCCGGTATGAATTATTTTTACTAGAATTGTCAATCTGGACCTTTCCTAACTGAAAAAAATATATAGTATAATGTGTGTGTGTGATATGCACGCACATTGTATATGTCATTGTGGTAAGGATGTCTTGCATATACACACATTTTCTGAGATAAAATTTTAAAATTCATAAAATACTAAAGAGAAGCATGTCTTCCAGTCTCCTCTAGTTCTACCTTTGATGTTTGATATTTTCCTTTTTCCCTCCTTCCATGGGTTATTTAGATATTTCTGTTCCTTTTCATCATGGTTTCAATCATTTTTGCCTTGGACATTAAGGATGAAAAATACTGTTATTTTTTCACTATGACTTAAGTGAGACATAGACCCACGAATTATCAAATACATGTTACCTTCTCCCAGCTGCTACCATTTTCCCTGTAACCTAGCATCTCTGGATCACACTAAGTTCTCTGAACAAACTCTGCTTCCCACGGCCAAGGCTGTTCACATGACTGGGTTGAATGTCCCCCCACTCAGCCCACCCCCACATTCCCTGAGGGGTTAACGGCACAGGCCCGCATGGTTGGAATGGGTGCGGATCCTGCCTCCGCTGCTTGCCAGCTGTGTGACCTAGGGCAAGGCACTTAACCTCTGTGTGCCTCAGTTGTGCCATCTGTAAAGTGGGGGTAAGTGTTCTATCAGCTGCTGACATGCGCATTGCTGTTCCCTTCTTCCGGAGAGCCCTTCCCCATAAATCAGGGCTCAGTGCCAGTGCCCCGGGTCCGTGATGCCCCCTCCTTCATGCCTCGCAGTCCACTGTCTCACCTCCATGCTGCCTTCCCGGCCCCTCGGCCACGAGGCTGCCCACAGCCAGGAAGGGGCCGTGGAAGGGGAGCTGCAGAGCCCCTAAGCAAGCTGACGCCCCACTGAGGGTCTGGAGGTCAGCTGGGGCCCCAGCACCGTGCAGGACGGTTCTCAGCCTGGGCACCCTGAGAGCAGGGCATAGACTGGGCCGGAGTCTGGGGCCTCAGAGAGCTGCTCCTGCCACTTCCCAGCTTCCTGGCCCCCTCACTCCCATCTTCTGAAGGCAGGATTTCTTGCGCCAGAATCTGAATTGCCAGAGACTTGGGGTGAGGCCAGCCATGCTGACGCCACTGGGCCATGCCGGGCGCAGAAACGGTGCTGGCCACTTTCTTGGAAGCTCCAGAGCTCACGGTTTGCTCTGTTTCACTTTTAGGGCAAATGTGGAAAGATTGCCGTCAGCGTTGCCCTCCCCGAGGTGAGGAAGCCAGGAGTTCCCGCGGAGCCTGGAACTGTCTTCTGCTGCGAGTGTGCAGGGCAGAGGCGGAGCAAGTGGGCTGGCATCCAGCCAGCTGCCCTGGTGGCTTCCCCCACACCGCCCTCTGCCCTCTGGGGACTCTCTGGCTCGCCAGCGCCCCCTCCTCACTGGAGGGTTCTCACCTGTGACAGAGGAACCCCTCCCCCCATCCCCCCACCTGATGTCTGCACAGCTTTCTCTAGAATAGTCTTTGCAGTGGGAACAACAACAACCTACCATCCAACCTGTAAAATCCACTAAGGAAGCTGTGACTAAAATATGAAGCGCCTTTCTAACTCCAAAAATCACACTGAGGTACATTTTAAAAGTGTTTATTGGACCTTTGAGCATTCGCGTTCTGGAAGAACACGACCTGCCCTCCTGATGCAGCAGGCAGTATGCCCATCTGTCTCACAACCTGAAGGTCTTACGTTCTGGAAAAATCCAGGTCCCAGGACCGCGTCAGCCGTACAGCCAGGAGTCTTGAGAGGAACCCCAGATCGTCTCCTGTTCACGGTTCCCATCTTTGCTGACCAAGTCCCAGACATACTTGATCTGATCGTGAAGGAATGTTTCTACTTGTTTATAATCAGTTTTTATCTACACCTGATTGTCATGTGCTAGGAAAATAGTAATGAGGATCATTTCAAACACAGGGTGGATTAATGTTGTTAAGTTTATTATTCAACTATACAGACTTTGTTGCGCACTCTTAAGCTGATGCTGTGTACCTTGCTGCCCGTGTTCTCTTGTTTTTCTTAATTAGAAGAAATATCTGTTGGGTTCACTCTTTTATCAGCCAGGCCGGTTTGCCACTGGGCACTCTAAGCATAGCCCTTGCTAGTTCTCAGGACCTAAGAAAATGAGGGGTATGGCTGACAAGTCCAAAATATGAAGAGAAACCTGCAATAGTGAAATTAACACGTTTAATTAAATTAAATCTACATCAATTAGCCAAATGCGGCTTAGCATTTATAGCATAACAGAAATTACAATGAAGTAAACATTTTACAAGATGGAAATTTAAATATTTTTGATATGATGTGAGTGGTGCCTCCAGAAGTAGGAGTATCCTCTATCTACAAAACTCTTAAATTGGCTTCGCCCATCCCTCACAATCAGTATCACTGTCTGGATACAAATAAATTATTTAAACTTTTTTGGTAAGGAGAAGGGAGAAGGAGGTTAAAGGAGATGGAGATGGGTAGGAAAGGGGTGGTCCGAGGGAGATTTAACAGAGCGGTGAATTCTGCAAGGGAGGGAGGCACACGTGTGTACCCGGCCACCAAGGAAACCAGAGGTCTTGGGCCAGTCCTTTCCCCGCGCTGGCCAGCAGGGGGCGGCTGGTCGAGGCCCGCCTGGTTCCTGAGCCTTAGGGAAGGAGACGTGAATTACGGGACAGGCAGGCAAGCAGCCAGACACGTCTGTGTGCTGGGCGTCCACAGTCAGGCTTCTGTTAACTCATGGGAGGCGTGAATACCGTGCAGAATCTCAGGTGACTCTGAAGACTGGGTAGTTTTATAAGTCACACAGCATTTGGGTCCCCCTGAGATGACGTCAAGGCCGTATATTGTCACCCTGCTTATTTAACTTATATGCAGAGTACATCATGAGAAACGCTGGGCTGGAAGAAACACAAGCTGGAATCAAGATTGCTGGGAGAAATAGCAATAACCTCTGATATGCAGATGACACCACACTATGGCAGAAAGTGAAGAGGAACTAAAAAGCCTCTTGATGAAAGTGAAAGAGGAGAGTGAAAAAGTAGGCTTAAAACTCAACATTCAGAAAACTAAGATCATGGCATCTGGTCCCATCACTTCATGTGAAATAGATGAGGAAACAGTGGAAACAGTGGCTGACTATTTTTGGGGGCTCCAAAATCACTGCAGATGGTGATTGCAGCCATGAAATTAAAAGACACTTACTCCTTGGAAGGAAAGTTATGACCAACCTAGATAGCATATTCAAAAGCAGAGACATTACTTTGCCAACAAAGGTCCATCTAGTCAAGGCTATGGTTTTTCCAGTCGTCATGTATGGATGTGAGAGTTGGACTGTGAAGAAAGCTGACTGCCAAAGAACTGATGCTTTTGAACTGTGGTGTTGGAGAAAACTCTTGAGAGTCCCTTGGACTGCAAGGAGATCCAACCAATCCATCCTAAAAGAGATCAGTCCTGGGTGTTCATTGAAAGGACTGATGCTAAAGCTGAAACTCCAATACTTTGTCCACCTGATGCAAAGAGCTGACTCATTGGAAAAGACTCTGATGCTGGGAGGGATTGGGGGCAGGAGGAGAAGGGGACGGCAGAGGATGAGATGGCTGGATGGCATCACTGACTCGATGGACATGAGTTTGAGTGAACTCTGGGAGTTGGTGATGGACAGGGAGGCCCGGTGTGCTGCGATTCATGGGGTCACAAAGAGTCGGACACTACTGACCAACTGAACTGAACTGAACTGAACTGAAAGATGCCGGGACTGAGGTCAGAGGAATGAAGCAAGAATGGGGTGCAGGCCGAGGCTGGCTCTGGTTGGGGGCACGGCAGCCTGCAAGTCAGCCGCAGGTCCACCGGAGATGATGCTAGCACGGGTGCAGACCTGCTGTCCAGCCTCACTGCTGGGCCGGAAGGACGGGCTGGGAAAGCAGGACCAGGAAGCTCAGCGGTGAGTGTGAGCGGGGCCTCCCCTTGCAGGGCTGCTGCTGCTCCCAGTCCAGCCTTTGGGAGACAGAAATTTCCATTCCGACTTCCTGCACTTGCAGACTTAAACCGCTGCGTCAGAGCCAGTCGAGGGAAGTTGCAAGGGTGACTCAGCTTCCTTTTTCACTTTTCCCACCTCTTGGGACTCTTCCATCAACTTGAGTACACATTCCCCCATTCATGAAAATTGGGGCCCAGGAGATATCTTAATACCAATCAGAGGAGGCCTTACTCTGATGAGCAAGAGGGTTAACTCCTCCAAGCATGACCCCAGAGGGGCACCGACCCCTGTGGTCACAGGGATCTGAAAATCCAACATGCACAGTTAAAGGCGCCCCTACGCTGGCCTGTCTTGGCCCCATGCAGGACTCCTGACGAGAAGCCATGGAGCCTGCCCTGAATGGACTAAGGCCCAGAGAGACAAAGACGTGCCCAAAGCCACACAGCAGGTAAACAGAAAACCACATCCTCAGAGCACAGGTCCAGGTGTCGGAACCAGAGTGTCCAGAGGCCACGTCTGCCCACGCCCTAGCTGCCCACTGGTGGCAGGCAGAACTCTAAGGCCCAGGGGTCACCAGCCGGGACTGCACACACCTGTGCCCAGTTGTTCAATGCTGCACCAGTGTCAGGGCAGCGTGAAGCGACTCCACAGGTGTCATGAGGGGCCAGGATCAGCTCCTCTTGAAATCAGGAGCTCACCTGACTTGAAGAAGGGCTGCTGCTGCTAAGTCGCTTCAGTCGTGTTCGACTCTTCGAGACCCCATAGACAGCAGCCCACCAGGCTCCCCCGTCCCTGGAATTCTCCTTCTCTAATCACGCGAGCCCTCCAAGGAGGGAATTTTCTCCAGCTGGTGGAAGAAGCCTCCCGAGTTTCAACCCAGTGGAGACCCTCTGCGGGCTGCCGTGCTGGGGGCCTCGTGGTGGGGTCAGCAGGCACCTCAGAGCCCAGAAAGGCCTCCGGCCAATAGGGACCCCAGAGCCAGGACTGCGCAGAACCGGGCGCTGACGACCTCCTGGGGGACCCCGAGGGCCCTGAGCTGGGGATGGAGCGGCCAGGATGGTCAGCTGTGCACAGCCCCGGGCAGAGGGCCTGCAGGGCCCTGCTCTCTGCTGTGAGCGTGTCACAGAGGCCACCCCTCTGGACTGGGGGCAACGTGTCACACGCTCTGCAGTAGAAGAGGGCACACTGCCTCCCCTTGGGTCTGAGGTCAGTGCCCCGGGCCTGAGGCGAGGATTTTGTTAATGTTTAATTATGATATGCTCTTCTAAAATATTTAGTTTATTTATTGTGTCATTGATTTACAGTACTGTTTCCGGTGTATAGCAACATGTTTTCCATAGTGGCTGCACCGATTTACATTCCCATCAGCAGTGGACAAGGTTTCCCTTTTCTCCACAGCCTCTCCAGCATTTGTTATTTGCAGACGTTTTGATGACGCTATTCTGACCGGTGAGAGGTGACTCCGCTTGCCTTTTTCTAATAATTAATGATGTTAAGCATCTTTTCATGTGCCTGTTGCTGTTGTGGTTTAGTTGCTAAGTCATGTCTGACTCTTTGCACCCCCGTGGACTTGTAGCCCGCCAGGCTTCTCTGTCCATGGGATTTCCCAGGCAAGAATACTGGAGCGGGTTGCCATTTCCTCCTCCAGGGGATCTTCCTGACCCAGGGATCGAACCCATGTCTCCTGCATTTCAGGCAAATTCTTTACCACTGAGCCACCAGGGTACCAGCCAGGGTGCCTGTTGGCCATCTGTGTATCTTCTTTGGAGAAATGTCTCTTTAGATTTTCTGCCCATTTTTTGATTGAGTTGTATTTTTTGTTGTTTGTTTTTTTTGATGTTGAGCTATAAGAGAGATTATGTATTTTGGAAACTAACCCCTTGCCGATTACGTTATTTGCATATCTTTTCTTCCAGTCCGCAGGTTGTCTTTTCGTTTTGTTTATGGTTTCCTTTGCTGTGAAAAAGCCTCTAAGTTTGATTAGGTCCCATTTGCTTGTTTTTGCTTTCATGTCTATTGCCTTGGGAGACCTCAGAAAATACTTCTAAGATTTAATTCAGAGAAAGATTTGCCTGTGTTCTCTTCTAGGAGTTTTACGGTGACGCGTCTTACATTTGAGCCTTTAAGCCATTTTACTTGGTGAATGACGTGAGGGTTTGTGCTGACTTCATTGATTTACACACGGTTGCCCAGCTTTCCCAGAACCACTTGCTGAAGAGACTGTCCTGTCTCCATCGTATATTCTTTCCCCTTTTGTCAGAGGCTAACTGACTGCAGAAGACTGGATTTATTTCTGAGCCTACGACGAGGATCTGAGTGGAAGTTTGTTGGGGGCTGATCCCAGGCAGTGGGGCCTGAGTGGGGCAGGAAGGAAGCTGAGTTCCGCCCGGGGTCTGAGAGCCCCTCACCCAGGCTGCTCCCGCCCCGAGTCAGGGAAGGTGGCTCAGTTGTGTCCGACCTTTGCAACTGCATGGACTATACAGTCCATGGAGTTCTCCAGGCCAGAATACTGCAGTGGGTAGCCTTTCCCTTCTTCAGGGGGTCTTCCTGACCCAGGGATCGAACCCAGGTCTCCCGCATTGCCGGTGGACTCTCTACCAGCTGAGCCACAAGGGAAGCCCAGGAATCCTGGAGTGGGTAACCTATCCCTTCTGCAATGGATCTTCCTGACCCAGGAATGGAACCAGGGTCTCCTGCACTGCAGGCAGATTCTTTACCAACTGAGCTATCAGGGAGGCCCGAGTCTGGGAAGCTGAGTTCTTAAGTCCCCAGCGTGTTCTTGGCTGGTCCTCCTTCCAGGGGGGCGTGTGAGGGGGCCTGAAGGGACAGTGTCAGCTGCAGGGATGCTTGTTAGGACTCTCCCCACATCCGGTGGCATGAGCCGTGGAGCCCGGGGTCCTGGTTAGGCCGCTAAGCTGGGGGCCCTGCTTCTCATGCTTGTCAGACCCTTGCCGTTTCCATGCCGCCCGGGCGTTCTCATCACTGGACAAACACCTCCACGCTCTCCCTGGACCCATGACCCAGGACGCTGGGTCCTCTGCTGTTTGGGTGCGGGGGACCCTGGGTCGACGGTTCTGGTTGAGAGCTGTGACGAGCCAGCTTCCTGGCGGCCGCCTCGCTCTGCTGACGCACGTGAGGCTGTGTCTCTGTGGAGAGGCACCACGCCCTTCCTGCCTCACTGCTTGTAGAGCTGGTGCTATAGGGGAGGGCGTTACATCACTGCCTGAGCCCAGACCTGGTTCTGAAGGAAGGGCCCCGTGTTCACAGTCAGTGTGCTCAGGCCTTTGTTCAGTATTTAAAACCTTTAAATCAGATGCAAGCAGAGGGAAGGGTGGAGGCGCCCGTGGTCAGAGGGCCGGCTCAGCTTCTGCTCACTACCTGTGCCTTTGGCCTCGGCTCCTTGAAAGGCTTGCCTGTTGTCACGGGTCCTCCGAAATGACCGGTGGCCTATGAACTGCTGCTGGAAGCTTCCCTTCACTCTTTGTTCTGTTCTGCAGTGGGAGGCCTGTGGCAGCCTCTGCAGGCTGACCCTGGCCTTTGAGCTGTGTGGACAGGGGCCAGAGAGCTGACAGCCCATGGACCAGGGACAGTGAGGCTGGGACTCGGGGCCTCTGTGGACACACAGCCTCCCCCAGGCACCCAGCAGTGACCCCCATGGGATCAGGAGGAAAGGGGCCCACTGAGCCAGGGCCCACACATCACCCCGACATACCAAACACGAAGTTGTCGGGCCTGAAGATCTGGCCGAAGGGTCCAGACCTGACGGAGTCCATGGTGCCTGGCTCCAGGTCCACCAGGATGGCCCGGGGCACATACTTGTTACCTGCGGGGACAGAGCAGGACTCAGACCTGGAGCTCGCAGAGCAATCAGGCAACGCCCTGCTCTCTGTGCCTCTCCAGGCAGAGCTCATCCCAGAAAATTCCAGCAAGAGATTAGAGGAGGTTTCTGCTCTACAAGGGAGGTGAGGGCCTGCCCGGTCATGACCCGAATACAGGGGACTTCGGGGGCTCTGAGGGTATTCTGAGCAGCTGACATTTAAATGCACGCAGGAAGCCTTTCTTGGTTGTGTGTGTGCCTGCTACACTGGGGCTGCCAGAGAGCAGAACAGGAGAGGGCCCGAGCCCGCGGCAGTCCTCACCAGCAGCCTCGTTGTAGTACACGTTGATTCTCTCCAGCTGCAAGTCACTGTCTCCATGGTAACTGCCAGTGGGGTCGATGCCATGCTCATCGCTGATGACTTCCCAAAACTGGAGATGGAGAAAGAAGCACGTGATGGTCTGGCATCCTAGGTGTCAGCACGATGGCCCTTCCCTTCCTCTCCCGTCCTTGGTACAGTGGCACTGTGGTCAGACAGGCAGGGAGCCGCAGACAGGCCCATTCCTCCAGCAGCTTCTGTGGAGCCATGTCAGGGAGACAGACTGGGAAGGTGGGAGGGGCCCTGGAGGAAGAGGAGGGGTCACGGCTGCGGATGCTCGGGAGGCTGGGCCCCCAGGCAGGGCTGAGCATCCCAGCAGATGGACGGCCACCTCTGGGGGCAGTGGCCAGAGCTGGGACCACTCCAGGGAGCGAGGCAGAGAGAGCAAGCCGGTGTGAAATCAGCTGGTTGCAGCCGGAAGGTGTTCTCTGCCGTTAGCAGACCGGCAGCCTGAACCATCAAGGGTGCAGTCTTCACCTGTGTGCTTGTTTCAGCCTGCGGCCCATACAGGGAGGCTGGCCGATGTCGGGTAAGACGTGGGCAGCTCTGAAGACCCGGCCGTCGCTCCTGGTGTTTCATACGGATCCAGTCTGTGGTCAGACGCTCCGAGGGATGAGTTAGGGTCAGTGTGCGGTGGACACGGGTTGACTGGTTCTCAGGGCTGGGTGGACTTCCAGCTTCTTGTTGGCCCTGTTGTCATCTGCTGAGCAAAGTTCCTGAACCGATGCTGTTAGAGGGTCTTAGAGACTGGGGCTTTCACAAGGGGTGCTCAGGAATGTTATTTTAACAAAAATTCTAGGTTAATTAGGGAGGAAAACACAGGAAGGGAGCTGTTGAGAGGACTCTGAGATACTGGGCCTGAAGCACATTGAAAGGGCAAAGTGAGAAGGGCAGTGGCGATGTGATGGTCTCTCAGTTTGCAGCGTTTCGGCTGGTGGCGCAGACATGTATGAGGACGCCCGTGCGGCCGTTACTCCTGACCTCTGCTCCAGGGCCCCTGTGGTCAGCCGGCACCACGTCCAGTGCCGGCCAGCTGTGGAGGGCCATTTGCTGAGTCCCCGGAGTCTCTGGAGATGACGTGAATGTCTGGTAAGACTGTCCTCTGTGCTGGTCGCATCCTGAAGCAGAGTGTGGAAGGCGTGCGCTTCTGGCACTCAGCTGAGCAGCTCCAGACACAGGTATTCACGTGAGAGCGCCCAGAGCCCTTAGTCTCTCTCTTAAAATAATTTTATTTGGTGCTGCACCGGGTCTTAGCTGCGGCATGGGAACTCTTGGTCATGGCCTGTGGGATTTGGTTCCCTCACTAGGGACCGAACCTGGGCCCCCTACACTGGGAGCGTGCAGTCTCAGCTGCTGGACCACCAGACAAGTCCGCAGATCCCTTAGCCTCTCGTTCCAAGGCTTCTTGAGCACCTGGCAAGGAAGGAAGGTCAAAGCCTGTTCCTGCGGCCTGATTCTGCACGTCGGCTCGTAGCTGTAGTGTGCTTGAGTTCCATAAAGA
This sequence comes from Capricornis sumatraensis, assembly GCF_032405125.1. Classification (NCBI taxonomy): domain Eukaryota; kingdom Metazoa; phylum Chordata; class Mammalia; order Artiodactyla; family Bovidae; genus Capricornis; species Capricornis sumatraensis. The sequence goes on along the minus strand of NC_091090.1, from coordinate 53,774,461 downwards.
CGGCCACAGAGAGCTTTCAGGTCCTCTAGTGCCTGGAACAGAGAAGGCAATGGCACCCCACTCCAGTACTCTTGCCTGGAAAATCCCATGGAGAGAGGAGCCTGGTAGGCGACAGTCCATGGGGTCGCTAAGAGTCAGACACGACTGAGCGACTTCACTTTCACTTCTCACTTTCATGCATTGGAGAAGGAAATGGCAACCCACTCCAGTGTTCTTGCCTGGAGGATCCCAGGGATGGGGGAGCCTGGTGGGCTGCCGTCTGTGGGATCGCACAGAGTCGGACACGACTGAAGCGACTTAGCAGCAGCAGCAGTGCCTGGAAACCGAATCAGAGGTAACAGTGGTCCTGCTGATAAAAGAAGGCCGTTTGGTCAAAGATTAGATAAGGGCTGGTAAATGAGACCGGCAGAGTAACAGGGTCTGTTCACGAGCAGGCGTGGTCTTCCCTATGTTGGTCACACCCTGCCCGAGGGGAGACCTTGTAAAACCAAGAGGTCGTATTGCCCAAACCTGGCCCTACGCCGCAGATCCTAGGGTGTCTGAGTTTCCTGCCCCAGCTGCTCCAGGCCCGCTTCCAGCCTCTCCCCCGGGGTCTCCCTGAGGGCAGGTGATTGAACTTAGTGCGAAAGGCGGCCTGCAGCGTGTGGTGAGGGGGTGACGGGGTCGAGTGGGTGGGCAGGGCCATCCTCAAATGTGCCCAAGAGGCGCTCTGAGCACAGGACTCAGGTAAGTGCCCGGGCCGGCCGTTCTCCGTGCCCGTCGTCACGCGTGGATGCGTGTCCCGACCCCGTGGGACGACCACAGAGACGGCGTCAGGTCCTTCTCCAGGCTCAGCCTTTGCCCTCTCCCCTTGGCTGATTTCTGTGTCCTTTCCCTGTAAACAAACAGAACTGTGAGTGCAACAGCCCTCAGTCAGTTCTGCGAGTCCTCCCAGTGAGCCGTCCAGCCTAAGGGCCGTCCTGGGGACCTCTGCTCTTGCAGTTGCTATCAGAAGTAAGACTAGTCCTGGAGACCATTCCCTCTGACCTCACAGTCGGCCCAGAGGCTTCACGGTTGGTGCCAGCAGTGGCATTTGCTCGAGTGACCCTGACTCACGGAAACCTAAGAGGGAGGGTGATGCGTGGGGGTGATGAGCCTGTGGCTCCTAGGGGACCGCAGGTCAGCTAAGGTGTGGAACTGGAGCCATGCTGCCGCTAGCTATTGGAGGTAAAAGTCACCAAGGGAATTCCAAAATGATGGCCCCGGCTCCCGAGGAGCCCGCTCCCTGGATGCCCAAGAAAACGCAGAGTAACAGGCGAGTGTCTGTCCCTGAGCGGTCCCTGGGCCGTGGCTGTCTGTAATGACCGAAGTGAAGGCAGTGTGTTAGGACGGAGCTTGAACTGAGCCAAGCCTGCGCTCAGGCTGCTCTGAGCTGGCACAGGGATGCCACCCAGGGGACTAGTCAAGGCAACAGCACAGATAGCCAAGGTCCACGAGACCCGGGGGCAAGTCCAGTGGGGTTCAAGTCTGGGAGCAGCTATCGCTGGATAAACAGAACAGACACCAATGGGATCAGAACGAAGGTCTTCCTGCGGTGCTCTCTGAAGTTGGGGGGCCCACGGGAGCCCCTGCCAGTCCCCCCACCTTGAGGGCCTTCAGTCTGCTGGAGGTAGACCGGTTCTGGAACGACTGAGGAGCCCCTGGTCCCCGCAGCTGCCTGGGTTTTGCTGCAGAAACCGCTCTATTGACCAGGAGAGTGGCCCGGTTTGCGGCTGGCCTACTGCCTGGACAGCAGCCACCCCAACTGAAGGAGGTAGAAAGCAGTCAGCTCAGTGGACTGGAATGCAAGCTATTTGCCTCTAAGTTTGGGCTTTCAGTGACTCATAGGTTGTGGCCAATGGCCTGGCCCTGAGGTCAGGCAGATGGGCAGTGAAGACTGGGCTGTTAAAGGGGGTGCCCGCATGGGGCACAGCCCGGTGGAAGCTGGTCTGGGGATCTGAGAGGCACACTGACGCGGGGCCCTTCTCTGCCACGAGAAGAACTCACTCTGGGATTGGGAGGGGCTGGAGTTGGCAAGTGGCCCTCCTTGGGGTGGCCTCCAGGGTCCATGGACTCAGTGGACGTGTGGGCACCACAGCCGCACAGAGAAGGGCTGGCTTGAGACGTGTTTGTCTTGAGGCCGGTGGTACAGTCTGCTCGCAGAAGTTCTGAGGGAGCAGGTGGCCGGGGTGGCGGCTGCAGCGGGAGGCAGGTGTCCACAGCCGTCAGGCGCGGCCGGTCTGACTTTGAGCACCGGCTGTTTCTAGCGGGGTTTGTGGCTGGGGCTCTGGGTCACGAGGCGCCAGGAGCGATCTCCCAGGAACTGGAGGCCCAAGGCCTGGGCGTCCCGGAGGATCTGGCACTAGAGGCTGCGTGTGGGCGGCGGGTGGCCAGGCCGCAGGAAGAACTCAGAGTGTTGTCTCCACTGGCAGCAATGTGTGCATGCCGTCACACGTCGACGTGGGGGTCGGCGTGACTGTGTTCCCGCGGGGAAAGGATGACTCGGTCCTCTGTTGGGGCCTCCTGGACACCTGCCTGAGCTGCTCCTCCTTTGCCTGATTTTAACCCGTGCCCTTTCCCTGCAATAGACCATAAGCAGAGTGTAACAGCTTGTAGTGGGTTCTCTGAGTCCTTCCGGTGAATTACCGAGACAGGGTGGGTTGGGGCAGTCCAATCCAAAGTAGGGGCGGTCTTCTGTGTGGATCCAGAACCCCCAAACCTTGTAGTCAGCCCTCTTGAATTCAGGGGTAGGGCGGTAGGTAGTTAGGTCGCTCAGCTGTGCCTGACTCTTTGCAGCCCCGTGGACTGTAGCCCACCAGGCTCCTCTGTCCACGGGATTTCCCAGGCAAGAATACTGGAGTGGGTTGCCATTTCCTCCTCCAGGGGATCTTCCCGACCCAGGGATCAAACCTGTGTCTCCTGTCAGGAGGTGTTATCGCTGAGCCCATCGGGGAAGGATGACTCAGGGGACATGTTGAGTATTTGCTCCAGAAGCTGAAACCACCAGGCTTCTCCTCAGCTCTCAGAGTGGGGAGCAGGATGTGGGTGAGGGTATTGTGGGCAGTACGGTCATCTCGGGAAGAAAGCCCTGACAGAGTGATTATTTTGCCATCTTGTGCTGTGTAAACCCCCCAAATCTGATTAAGACAAAGCATTTATTATTAAGCACAGATGCGAGGGCTGGGTGAGTGCATTTTGTCTAGCACCAGCCACTCTGGGGCTCCATGTCCCGGGCAGCTTTCCGAGGGCCAGTGGTGGGTAGGCGTGTTGGTCCAGTGAAGGATTCACCATCCATCTGGCTGTTGGCTTGAGGTCATCCGTCAGGTTAGCCGTGCTCCTGCACGTGGTGGCCCGAGGTCCCCGTGGTGGAGAGGGCAGGCCCCAGTGCACAGGCCTCTCTTCACGCTCATCACCTCAGCTGCTGCTCCATCAGATCTGCAGCCCAGTCACTCAGCGATGCCTGCTGAGTGGGTGTAGAAAGGAGGAGAAAGTCCACACTGAGCTCCCCTGTGCCCTCCAGCCAGCCAAGGCGCTTACACACACACGCACACACACATGTGAGGGGGGTCAGATCTCCCCTTCAGACACAAGGAAACGGCTGCAGAGGGGTTAAGAGGATGGCCTAGAATCACACACCACCAGCGAAAAGAATCGGCTGCTGCGTCTCCTGCCGCCTGCCTGCACATTTCCTTGAGTTCCGCATCCATGCTGTTTCCTAGGAAACCATCACCCAGCCCACAGGACTGTCTGCATGAAAGAGGGGGGTGGTCCATCCAGGGTCCATTCTTTCCTTCTTTGCCTGCATCAGCAACGCTGCGGCCCTTTGTCGGGGCGTTAATGTGGTGAAAACAGAATGCCCAGAGCTTGCCGCTGGGATTCCATTTCCAGCGAGATGTTTGTACTCACTGAAGGACCAGGTTCATTGAGCCTCTCGCCGGTCAGAGCAGTGAGCCCGTTTCTGTTTGTTCCCCTCCCGCCTTTCGCTTTCCCACAGGCTCTCTGTCTTCACGGCAGGCTCCCCTCAGGGTGCTGCAGCCTGAGAACCTTACTCCAGGAGCCTGTGCCCTTGACCCCAGCCCCCCTTCCCCACGGGCAGAGTCTCTGCAAAGCCCGTCCTGCCCTGACCTTCTCGTGACCGCGACAGGGTCCAGGGCCAGCAAGCATCTGTGCCGTGGGGCCTGGCCACCCTGGGGCTCTGTCTTCATCATCGTCTGCCCCATGGTGGTCCCTTGCAGGTGGCTGCGGGGAACTCAGGAGTCTGACCCCTGCCCTGGCCCCGAGGCAGGCTTGGGGAGGAGGGCTTGGGCGAGGGGCAGGAGCCGGAGCAGACCCTCCTCCCACCTGCACTGGTTTGATCTCGCTGCCTCCAGAGCATCTCCTGCGCTTTTCTGAGAAGCTAAAGTGCATTTCCTGTTACAAGCAGCTCTCTTCTGATGTAAATATTAATGAAAGGCAAGCTCCCGCACGTTGCTGCTGGGAGCCATTTTTCGTGGCAGGGTCTCGTGCAGGAATGAGTCAGAATGCCTGGGTCCAGTCCCATGATGCTCGACTGACATCTTCACCGGCCATTGGAAACACCCACAGCTGCAGCTGGGCCCGGGGCGGGACAGGCAGGCATCAGCCTGGCCCTGGGTGGTCCGCGGGCTCAGGGCCGTGGCCTCCATGAGAAGGTGCCCGCATCAGGGGTCTGAGCTGCTGGGAGAAGGGGCCTGGCGCTTCTCTGGACGGTGTCCTCCCCGAGTCAGGCCTGTTGTCCTGGACAGCAAGGGGCAGAGTGGGGTCAGGGCTCGGTGCCCGGTGGCCAAGCTGGCACCAGGCCCAGCTGGCGCACAGCCCCCGGGTGATGCAGCGAGATGCTAGGGGGTCCTGTGCGCTAACGACATGCGTCCTGGGTGTGGGAGCAGCTCTGTGGCCCTGGGAGAGGGTGTCTTTGTCCTCAGAAGCTGTGCTCTGCTTCAGCGTTGTGATGTCTGTGGTCTATGTTCAAATAATTCACGCAAAGCGCGCACACACACACACAAGCCAGGGGCACACAATGGGCAAAATGTTAACGGCTGTTGAAATTTGAGGACGCCGTGTTGGCTGCTCATCTTTCAACTCGTAGGTTTCAAGTTTTATTTTGTAAATAAGTTACTTTAAGGACCAGTGATTAGTTTCTGGGGCTTCCCTGGTGGTTCAGTGATATTGAATCCGCCTGCAATTCAGGAGATGCCTTTTGCAGAGGAGACGTGGGTTCGCTCTCTGGGTTGGGAAGATCCCCTGGAGAACGGAATGGCCACCCACTCCAGTATTCTTGCCTGCAAAATCCCATGGACAGAGGAGCTTGGCGGGCTACAATCCATCGGGGAGCAAAAGAGTTGGGCACAACTGAGCAGCGAAAAAACAGTGCCACATGAAACAGATTGCCTCGTAACGGGCCTAGAGTGACCCCCTAGGAAAAGCGGAGGTTTCTTACTGTTTGGGTGACTTCCTCCTTATTAAGGAAGAAGAGTCCAGACAGGATGCACCCTGGTGAGAACTCTGCCTTCAAACCCAGCCATGAGAACTGTGGCTCACAGAGCGGGCTGGAGAGTTCTATTTTTATCTTGGGCTTTCTGGTCCTTGCATTTTCAATGCTTAATTGTTTTCTTCTTTCAAAAGAGCGTTTGTATCCGCGGGCCGTCCTGCAGCAGGCAGAGTGGGGAGTGGTGTCTGGAGACGCCCAAGAGTGGAGGGCGAGTCTTCCAGTCCTCCCATGGTTTGCTTGTATCGCCTCGAGGAAACAACTCCATCAACCGAAACACAGGCAGAACTGCCACACAGCGGGCCGCTTGCACGTAGTTCATGAACCATTTTAAGAAGCAAGTGTTCTCTATGCTGATGCTCATGCAGAGATGAGTGCCTGGCTTGGGAGGGTAAGTGCACCATGGCTCTGCCTCTCCTCCTGGGCTGGGAGGCTTGTACGCGCAGGACCGTGCCTGTCTTATTAATGCGTGAACCCCACTGCCCAGCACCGTGAATATTCACCGATAAATAAACGAACAAAGAAGTGAGAACAGGAGAGAGAGATGTGATGACATCTGAATTCTACAGCAGCCAAGGATTATGCAAATCCCTAATACCTTTGTTTTCGTGACTTATCATGCTTGCAGCAGATGGACGTGCCAGCGCCAGGGGAGGAGCTTAGGTCATGACGCAGCACCATCCTACGTAAGTCTGTGCTGTTGAGGAAGGATCAGACTCTCGTTAGAAGAAAAAAGAGGAAGACGCTCTTGCCTTAGCGCCGTGAGATTGGAGGCAGCCTTCTTTATCCCGTGTTCCATCTGGTTTTTAATAAAAGTGACTTATAAACGCTGATGACCCCCGCAGGCGTGCAAACTGAAGCCGTTTAACAGGAAAGAAGTGGCACGTGGAGAACTGCGCGCCTCGGCCTGTGTGGCACCTAGATCCTAAGATGCGCCGGTTGACCTTATGAGAATATCGGGAGAGAGAAGAGAGAGGCCCGAAGTTCAGAGTCCCGAGCACAGTCAGCCTGGCGCCTGGCCTTGGCTCCAGCAGCCACTGATGGGATGAGCAGGAAGGTGTGCACGTGAGAGCAGAGTGCAGTGTCCATGGGAACAGCGCACACTCGTGGAAAGGTGGGAGGGCAGCCTGAACGAGAGGAGTTCCTTCCTTAGGTGGATCTGTTTAGTGCTGAACAAACTGTAAATCTCAGTTTAAAGGTAAAAACAGTGGCACTCATGTCTGTGCCGTGGGTTCCTCTTCAGACCCTACAGTGTTCTATTTTGTGAACGTTAATTGCGCATCATTCAAAAGCACTGTGGTGGATTCGAAAATAATGCTCCCAATAACATACAAATAATACTTATCCTCAGTGATAATTAGGAAATATAAGTAAAATGATCACGATACATCCTTTTTCTTCAGGGTGGCAAAATTTTTGAATTTGTCCATTGTTAGAGAAGATGAATTTTTAGCACATAAATTTAAAATGTACATTTATTTAAAATTTGTAAATGTCCTAAGTTTTCTAAAATCAGCCTTAAATTCTATCTCAAGAGCCCCCTATTCTGTTGGCTGGAACAACCACCTCAACTTAGTCAGTGTGGGTTCATCTTTGTCAATTCAGAAGCCATCTGTCAGCTTGGGGTTTCAGCCTCCCCTCTCCTCCCCAAGGCTGGTTCTAAGTTAGAGGCTGTGGATGTGGTACCAGAGCATCCGAGAGAGGGGCTCTCACCCCCTTCACCGTCATCCACCGGAGCTCACGCCTCTCAGTGCCCGCATCCCCTGTCATCTTCCAGGAGAGAGCTGGTGCTGACTTACCCTGCCTGGCCCGGTTGAGATGGTTCTCTGGGTGTGTGCGCTGTATGGGCGCCCTTGCCTGGACCATGGCAGGCCCAGATGGTTGGCAGATGTGATTCCAGGAGGGTCTGTAGTGGTGATCCTGGGTGAGGTTGGCACATGATTCAGCAAACCCAGTGAAGCAGGTTGCTTTTCCCAGCGTGCTGGGCATCCCCTGATGCATCGAGGTCCGAGTAGAACAGAAAGACGGAGGAAGGAGAACCTGCTGTCTCTGCCTGATCATTTGAGCTGGAGCCTCAGCCTTCCGCCCTCAGCCTGGGACGCGCACCACCCACTGTCTCCGACTGCAGCCACCTCAGCGACTCCCCTGCTCCCAGAGCCTGCGGATGGAGGGTGGGGGGGCTTCCCTGGCTCCCAGTTTGGTGACAAATCTCCTTATTGGCTCTCTCTGTCTGGAGGATGCCCGCTAACACACCTGTTGTCTACACAATGTTGCTTTGGTTCCCCTGGCCCTCTCCCCTCTGACCCTGCCCTTCCCAGGACAGACATGGACGCTTCCTGAAGCTCTCTTGCGATGTTCTGGGGCCCAGCGAGGTTGCTGGGGATTCTCAGGGGCTCTTAGGTCTGGACATGCGTCTCCTATTTCTCCTCTCCTGACGGCACGTAAACTGGTGGAGGGGAATGTGGTCAATTCGCAACTTCCCAGGGCCCAAGACAGAAGCTGGTATTGATTTATGACTTGAGAAACCACCCAGGGGTTCATCAGCTGAGATGCTTTTGGCTGCAAGAAACAGAAGCTCCAACTGAAAGTAACTTTCCTAGTAAGAGACTTATTACCTTGTATAACAAGAATATCAGAGCAGCAGTTCTCAAAGTGCGGTCTAGTGAGCCCCAGGGGGTCCCTAAAACCCCTCCAGGGCACTTGCATGGGCAAAATCATTCATTCCAAGTGCAGGACAGACCAGCGGATTTTAATGTAATGGAGGAGAAGTCAGCAGTTACTTACAAAAAGTTTATTACAAAAAAGGCTCTGTAGATTTTTGATGGCACACAGCCACACTTGCCTAAGTCTTCTGCTGCTTCTGTGACAGCCTGGCAGAGCTGAGCGGCTGAGATAGAAACTGCGTGGCCTGCAAAGGGGAAAACATTTGCTGTCTGGCCCTTGGTGCTGTATTAAGTCAGTTCCAGTCATGTCCAACTCTGTGACCCTGTGGACTGTGGCCGCCCAGGCTCCTCTGTCCATGGGGTTTCCCAGGCAAGAGCACTGGCGTAGGGTGCCATTTCCTCCTCACGGGGATCTTCCCAACCCAGGAATCGAACCTGCATCTGTCTTCGCAGGCAGGTTCTTTACCACTGGTGCCCCCCGGGAAGGACATCTGGCCCTTTGCTGCTGCTGCTGAGTCGCTTCAGTCATGTCCGACTCTGTGCGACCCCACAGACGGCAGCCCACCAGGCTCCCCCGTCCCTGGGATTCTCCAGGCAAGAACACTGGAGTGGGTTGCCATTTCCTTCTCCAATGCATGAAAGTGAGAAGTGAAAGTGAAGTCGCTCAGTCATGTCTGACTCTTAGCGACCCCATGGACTGTAGCCCACCAGGCTCCTCCGGCCGTGGGATTTTCCAGGCAAGAGTACTGGAGTGGGGTGCCATTGCCTTCTCTGATCTGGCCCTTTAATAGAGCATAACACATTTTTGGAGATAATCTTAGATTGTACGTCAGAAATAACCTTTGAAGAACTACCAGTTATTAAGTTTTCGGTGTACTGTCAAAGAAAAATATCCCCAGTTATCTGAACAGGAGGGTGTGAATGGAGGATTTCAAGGAAAGTGCAAGAAAATAAAATATTTTCCAAAACCCTTTTCCCATAGAAAGAATGGACTTTTCTTTTCTTAAAGCAATTTAATGGCAAAAGTGAAATGGTCACAAAGCTGCCAAATGAGGAAGGATCAGCTGCTCCACACAGGAGATGAAGCAAGACAGAACTTGTTTCAGAAGCCCTGAGGCCTCTGAACTTGCCTTTCCATCTCATCAGCCCAAAGCTGAGGGCTTCCAGGGAGAAGCGGATCTGAGGTCCCGAGCGGCCCCCTCTGTGTGTGGGGCAGGCTGTCTGCCCCATCCCCACTTCTGCCTGCCTGGCGTACCTTGACCCGACAGCTGGGCTGGGCAAGGTCCCCTCCCCAGATGATGCCTGGGCCCCTGGAGCATTTCTAGTCCTCAGCCGTCTCTAACCTGGGCAGGGCGGGCAGGGCAGCCAGGGTGAAGGGCCTGGCAGCAGGGCACCTCCACAGGCATCTCCACAGGCAGGAGTCCCTGCCAGGGGGCGGAGAGCTCACACCTAAATCCAGCTTACAAAAAGGCGTTGACGGCCAACAACGTTTTCCCACACTCAGCACCCAGCCTCTTTCCATGGAGGCACTTAGTGAGCATCTGTTCAGGGAGTGAAGAAAGGGAAGAAAAGCATTATTTTCTAAAACATTTATATTAAATAGAACTCTTTTTTTAAAGGCTGCACCATGCAGCATGCAGGGTCTTAGTTCCTGACCAGGGCTTGAACCAGTGTCCCCTGCATTGTGAGCACAGAGTCCTAACCACTGGGTCGCCGAGGAAGTCCAGGAAAGCATCATTTCGCACAGGCTTGCGGGCTGGCCGCGAAAAGGGTAGACTAGGAACCCTGCAGGCCGGGGGCTGTGGGAACGCTGCGCGGGCGTTAGAGGCCCCGTGGCCCCCTTGCTTCCCCTTGTGCCTCACATCTGACGCTGCAGGGAAAACCCTTACCCGGGCCTCTGGAGCTAGGCCTCAAGCCCGCCGACATCGCCCCACACGCCTGCCCCTCCCAGGCCAGTGGCTCAGCAGCACATCCTGGGCGCTGGCTAGAAAGGTTGGACTTCCGGCCCCACCCCAGACGGCCTGAGTCAGAGTCAGCCTTTCCCGAGGTCCCCGGGGCGGAGCAGGGTCTGAGGTGCCCCTGGTCCCTGTGCTGGGTCATCAGGACGACCTGGGAGGGAAGCTAGCAGCCTGAGACCCCGCTGCCTGGGGACAGACTTGCGGCCACATTAACTGGAATCTGGGGTTTTCTCTACAGACCCCAGTCATTTCACAGGGTGCAGGCTCACACTTCGGGAGGGGGTCCAGGGGGTGTCCAGAGCCCTCTCCCCAGTCTCTGAGGATTCGCCAGCTCCTGCTTGCTGCCCTGGGCACCGGCCATGCCTCCTGAGAGGGGGACGGGGCTTCCCTCAAAGGGCGCTGAGTTCAGGAGGTGACAGTTCTCACCCACTGGTAATGCTACCAGGCGCTGCGGAGCCCAGGCGCTGTCCCGGGGCTGTGTCTGCAGGCGCCCTCGGGGCAGGTGTGAGGCCAGTGCCCACTTCAGGGGCAGCGGTGACAGCCCTAACTCCCAGCCCCTGCCTGCCCCTCCTCTGCTCGGCAGCCTCATGCTGTGCCCGCTGTGGGCGGGCTCCCACGGGGCCGATGTGGGGCTGACGCGGGGTGGGCCTCGCTCACACCATCTTCCTCTGGCCTCAGGGCTCCCTTCCGAGCCTCCGGATCTGCAGGGAGACGTCACAGATGGACCGAAGAGATGCCACTTCTCCCCAGGGATGCCCACACCCCCCACGTCTCTTTACAGTCTCTAACGTAAGCTTTGCACAGCTGGATGTCGGGTTCTACACGAGGAGACAAACGGTCACTCTTATGAACAGAAGCAAGGTGCAGACGCGGTGTTGCCCACAAGGCGGCTCTGGGTGGGGCCGGGCGGATGGCAGCCTCTGCCCTCGCCCTGGGCCAGCACACAGCACCCGCTGGCCTTTCAGGAGGGACATCCAGACAAAGGGGCACGATGTGAGCTGCGGCGGGAGGAGCGTCACAGGTCAGGAATGCACAGAGCGCAGTGCCGCTTTTTCTGCAGAAGGACGGAAAACGACAGTGGGGGTGTCTCCCCCGAAGAGGAGCTGGAATCTGCAGCAAGCCCAGCTGTCCTGCCTCCTCCCAGAAACCTGTCAGGATTGCCAGCGGGGAGAGGAAACCAGATCAAGACAAAGGAGACCCAGCTGACGGGGACGGTGAGCGGCGCCCAGCTCCATGAAGGGGGCGCGCTAATTATACAGCCGCCTTTTCCGTAATAACAGCGTGCCTGTTTGAAGAGCTATTGTTCAAACCAGACCATCATCCTCCTACAAGAACCCTGGTTCTCATTAATATGTGAATCACAGCAGACCTTCCGGTCGGAGGGGCTGTGCATGTTGCTGTTCCGTGGAAGCTGGCCTGATTTCAAACCGGGGAGGCAGCGTGACTGTCTCCATAGCGTCTTGCGCAGCCTGCGCACTTGGCGGTGTTTGCTTCTCTCCGCCCCGACTCCCAGCCCCACCCCGGCTCGGAAACTCCTTGAAGGCTGGGGTGTGTTCGCTCCTGTTTGCTTCTCAGCACAGTGTCAGGGACGGGGCAGGTGCCTGATGAATACTTTCTGACGTAAACAGAGGGTGAGCTTGGAGCGTGAAGACTGAGACTTGAGAAGTGACTGGTTCCAGGACCCTTGGAAGGTAGCGGCGGTGGGACCACAACCCTGAGTCTCCGTCAGTCATCTTCCTCTCGCGCCGCCCCCCCCCCCCCACGGCCCCCGCCAAAAAACAGGCCAAGGAACTAACCCTACCAAACTGAAAAGTCAAAACTCCCGCTCCGCACTTCCCTGGGGGTCTGGTGGTCAAGTCTCTGAGCTCGCACTGCAGGGGCGCGGGTTCCATCCCTGGCTGGGGACTAAGATCCCACACGCTACACCACGTGGCCAAAACAAACAAAGAAACCAGACCAAACTCCATTTCGGAATCCATAATGTGGAATAAGGGACTGACAGCAGCAAAGGAACCAGAAGGCAGGGTGAAAATGGGGAAGGGAGCTGGACTGAAGCAGACCTCAGCAAGTGAGCCGCTGAAAACCCACTGTGGGAGAGCGGCGTGATGGGGAGCTATGGACACGCAACTCTGAGAAATACCCTGGCCTTTCTGTTACTCCTGAGACTACGGGAAAAGCCGTTTTGCTTTAAAAAGAGCAACAGGAAAAGATCATGATCAAATCCCATACAGAATTATCCATAAAAGTAAGAAGAACTGCAATAATGTCTCTGCAGATAATGGAAGTACGGCTAAAAGACAGCAGATCCAAATGGGTGAAAACTGCAACCTAAAATTCCAGAATACCTGAAAAAATTTAAAAAAGCAAAATATAACAGACCTGAAAAAAAAATACATTAAAATTAGAAAAACTATAAAATGAGATTTTTTTTGGTCGGGGGGGATTTGTAAATAGGTTGAAGGAGGAAACAGAACAGGCTCTGTCTTGAAAGCAGGACTCCATCCTGGGCCGGACTGTGGACTTTGAGCTCTATGCCCAGTATCTATGGAAACGACACACCAACTGGAAAACCAGACCCTCCCAGAAAGAGCCCCAGGGCTCTCCATCGCCTAAAAGAATACCCTAATTATCTGTGTAACCGAATAGAATCATACATCTATTATGCTTATTGGGGTATGACTACAGGCCTATTGATAACTGTCCACTGTTAACTACCTAGGCTTAAGGCATATGAATCATGGGTTAACTTTGATTGGACCTTTCTTTTCCTTTGTTCAGACTAGTTTCAGGGAATTTGGGGAGGTGGGTTTGTGCATGTACACTTAGGATATCTAAGGTTTCCACAAAAACTGGTCAGGGTCCTTGGCTAAGAGGAGACGCTGCCTGGGGCCAGCACGCCACTGCCTGCATCATCCTTCTGAGTGAGTGTGTTTCCCGGATCGTATGGCTACTGCAAGGTGAAAGAAGTAAGAAAGAGAGGCAAGAAGAAAGGAAAAGCATGAATGGAGTCCAGACTAAAAGGAATACAAGAGCAGATACACAGGACAGGCACTGCCGTGGACAATTAGTAGGTGGGAGGGCAAAAAAACCACTTTAATCAAAAGGAAAGGAAGGGAGGAATTCCACTTTCAGCCAAGATGGGCCAATAAGAATTAGATTCAGCCTCCTGAGTGAAGCAAATAAAAATCTGAGTAGGATGCAGGAAACAACGATTCTCAAGGTCCTGGCCACCGGGCGATGAGTGGCCGCCGCTGAGGAAAGGGAAGGGAAGGTAGCGTGCAATGCCCCAGCCAGCTGTTGCGAGGCCGTTTCCAGGCTGCAGTGGCGGCGGGGTAGGGGGTGGAGCCCACACAGGGTTCGGGGGTCTCCGTGTCACAGCAAGACATCAGGACTCAGAGGGCCCAAGTCGGGCTGAGGGAGGGACAGGGCAGACAACGGAAGAGGAAGGAGCTCCACAGAGGACCTCTCGGAGCCTTGGCTGAACTCCATGCCCAGACAAGGTCAGAACCTGCTGCTCAGCAGAATGTTGTAAATCAACAACACTGTGGCAAAAGTCAAGGAAAAGGAAAGAAGCTACTGCCCGAGAACAGGAGCGGACTTCCCTGCGGGCCCGGCGGTTAAAAACCCGCCTGCCAGTGCAGGGGCCACGGCTTTGATCCATGAGCCCAGTGGTTTGTTAGGACCAAACTGAAGCCAGGACAGGCTCTAAGGGGCAGGCTACGCCTGAGGTTTAGTCTCTAGGAAAGCTGAGGCACTGGGAACTCCCGCAGGCAGTGTAGCTCGACCAATCAGAAAAAAATCCCCGTAGCCACCCCCCACCCCCACCCCGCCCGCGCCAGACCTGAGCCAATCCGGATAGGGACACGAGGTTAAAAGTCCCGTGCGCGCCTACGGTTTAACCAATCAGCTATGCTGTTACAGGAACAAAGAACCGTCTGTATAAAAGTAGATGGATTCAGAGCTGGGGGCTCTCGTCAAGACTCCACGGCGCTGGATGAGCCCTAGCTCGAGCTAGCAATAAACCCCTTTATGCTTTTGCATTGCTTTGGACGTCTTATTCTCTCAGTTTTGGGGACTCGGACACTGGGCATAACAGGTTAAAAACCCACCTGCCAGTGCAGGGGACATGGCTTTGACCCCGGGTCTGGGAAGCTCTCATGGGCAGAGGGGCAGCTAAGTCCCACATCTGCTGAGCCGGAGCTCTGGAGCCCGCGAGATATAGCTGCTGAAGGCCACGTACCCAGAACCTACGCTGTGACAAGAGAAGCTGCTGCGATGAGAAGCCTGTGAACCTCAACGGAGAGGAGCCCCACTGGCCGCAACTAGAGAAAGCCCGTGTGCAGCGACGAAGACCTGGCACCCAAAATAAGTAAATGGATAAATATTTTTAAAAAGAACGGAGGGAAACTACTGGAAAGCAGGACCAAATGAGCCCCAGAGCTCACCCGGACCTGGGGATGCCCCGTGTTCCTGTTAGAGCGGAAGCACTCCTCACACACAGGCATGGCTGTGATGCGGACTCAGTCGTGTCCGACTCTCTGCGACCCCGTGGACTGCAGCCCGCCAGGCTGCTCTGTCCGTGGGATTCTCCAGGCAAGAGTACAGAGAGGCTTGCCATGGCCTCCTCCAGGGGATCTTCTCGACCCAGGGGTGGAACCCAGCTCTCCTGCATTGCAGGTGGGTTCTTGGCCTTACTGGGGTGAGATTACCCCTGGGTCAAAGACTAACTTTGGACTCTCCCTAGTAAAGCCGAGAAGCACGTTTCATTAAGATCCTTCTAGTTCTGAGTAATGTCTCTGGGCCAGAACAATGTCCTACAACATTTAAAGGACTGTAACAAAATAGGGAGTCAGCAACATAAAACTCGCAATGTCTGGCCAAAGATACAAAAAAGGGACTGACCCGGTGGTCCAGTGGTTAGGACTTCATCTTCCAATGCAGGGCATGCAGGTTCAATCCCTGGCGAGGGAGCTACAGAGATTTTTTTTTTTTTTAATGGTCCACATCAAAAAAAAAAAAAAAAACCTTAAAAAAAAAAGCTACAAAGAAGTAGGAGAATATGATTCACAACCATTGTTACTGTTCAGTTGCTACGTCATGCCTGACTCTTTGCGATCCCACGGACTGCAGGACATCAGGCTTCCCTGTCTTGACTGCAGCAGCCCAGGCTTCCCTGTCCTTCACTGTCTCCCAGAGTTTATTCAAACTCATGTCCATGAAAAAGGTCAGTTAGAGCCATAGACCTGGAAATGACAAAGAGGGTGAAATGGCTGACAAGGCTATAAAGCAGCCAGTACGTGGCCTGCACATGCAAGAAACTAGAGGAAAACATGAGTGTGAAAAGGAGAGAAGCGGAAAATTTTCAGAAGACACAGCAGAACTGTTAAAAATTAAATACATCAGTATAACATCTGAGATGAAAACCACTTGCACGAGAATAACAGCAGGCTAGACACTGCAGAGGACAGTGGGTTAAAGGTGCAGCAGGTAAAACCCGGGGCCCAGAGAAAAGACTAAAGAGCCAAGAAGTCTAAAATGCATATGCTTGGAATCCCAGAATAAAATGGGGAGGACAGAAAAATAATTGAATAAATTATGGTGGAAATCTTTATGAATTTGATGAAACTATAAGTTCAAGGAACCCCAAGTAGAGTAAAAAAGAAAACTACCCCGAGGGACATCAGATTAAAACAGGAAAGCAGTGATTATCTTGAGCAGATCATCTTAAAAGTAGTTGGACAGAAAAATAAAACATCGAGGGAAAGGAAGCTGAGAAGTACTGGTGATGTCTCATAGAGCACAAATCAGGAGACCAGAGAATTACGTCTTTAAAGTCCTGACAGGAATCAAGCTGTCCACCGAGAGTTCCATATCCAGAGGAAATGCCTTTCAAAAATGAGTCAAAATCCTTTTTTCAGACAAACAAAAGCTGAGAGACTTATGGCCAGCAGATCTGCGCTATAAGAAATGTTAAAGGAAGTTTTTCAGGCAGAAGGAAAAGTGATCCACCCCAAAAGAGGGAAGTAGCCTGAATTGGTAAACATTGTGGATAAATCTGGTTTTCTTAGTGTTTAATCTCTTTAAATTATAATTGTTTAAAGTCAAGGCTTGACTCTTTCTGTCTTAGCCTCTGAAGGCTGTCCCTTCTCAGCGGTACCCCAGGGTCTCAGCTGCATGTGGAGGTGGCCACCCCCCAGCTGCCCCGCCCGGCTGGCTCTCCAGCCTGCTGCTGACTTGCCTGCTTCCCTGGCCTCTACCAGTGTCTTCCAGGGCAGGCAAGCAAGCCTTAGAAAAAGCATGAACGGTAGGGGAGGTGGGGAGCAAAAGCCTCCAAGAAATAGAGGAACGAGTGAGTCTTTTTCAAGTGAATGTCTGAACATTCCAGTGAATATCAAACATTCATGTCTGATAAAAGCACGACCTTGTAAGAGAATTTCCTTTATACACTGGAAAGAAATCAGCAGATAGTAGTTGTCAAGTTCTGTTACAAGTCACAACTAAAATGGGTGCGCGTAAAAGGATACTCATGAACTTCCCACTCATTTTCACAAGAAGGACCCCAATGGAAAATTCTTCTTGCAACCGGAATTGCATTAGGACTCACATGCGGTGATTTAACCCGGAGATTCCGCACCTCCTGACCACGACCCCGGCAGAGACAAAATGCTCCACAATGGCAGTCAGGATGTGGACCCAGGGGCAGCTTTGGGTTTTTCCTTGACACCAGGATGCGTCTCTTTCCAATCTTCACAATCCTCGTGTGGCCTTTTAACAATGGGACCTGCGAGGTGCCCCTGTGGGGAAAAGATCAGAGTCCAAGATCTGATTTACACAGAGCATTCTGTGAACCGAGGCGAAGTTCTCTGACCCTCCATCTCCTTAGTTACAAGATGAGGAGGTCTGACTAGCTGACCGCTTCAGGTTACGTTAGCTCAAGCTCCTATCAGTACGACACAGTGACCACATGGGGGCTCATCTCTGGGGCCGATGCAGAGATGCAGGAAACCTGCAGCCTGCTGGGGTTCCCGTTCTTTCTGACTCCTGGGGTGACTCCAGCCCCCCATCCCTAACCGCAGCTTCTGAATCCACGTCATATCTCAGCAGGTCTTGTTATTCAGGTCCCACACCTGCCCAGAAGTGAATGTCCTCCTGGCGGAATCTCGGGGTTGGGGGGAGGGATGGAATAATTCCTTTGAGGAAATGGTGTTGGAAACACATACCGTCACCTCCACTAACAAATCCCATCACACAACGCTAATGTGACAAAGGAAATAGCGGCTTCAGAAAGTGTCTGGTAACCCAGGTGTTAGTCTGTGCGTGTCCCTACTTCCCAAGTCTTTTCCTAAGCAGCATTTCAAGTCCCTTTATACTACTGGGCTTTTCCAGCTTTGCCCTGGAGCGTCAGCTTGACGTTCAGTCTGGCACCCCCGCTGTAATTGTGCTGAAGTGAGCCCTCGCGGTGCCCACGCAGGTTTGCTGACAGGCTAGCAGCCTGCCTGCTGGGCGCCGCCTGTCCACTGCTTTCCCCCGAGTGGAAGGAGAAGCAGGGCTCTTCCAGGGTGCCGAGGGGCACCAGCAGGATCCCCCCCACCTCCGGAGCTCTGCATGCTGTGTCTGACCGGCTGCGGGAAGGCCCGGCCAAGGGCAGACCCAGGTGCCCCGGCAGCTGTCCAAGTGCTCCGGCGCTTCGGTCCAACGTTCCCCTTCGGTGAGATTGTTGGAGGCTTTCCACCAGCTCAGCAGGAAAGGCACCTGCCAGTTTGGTGTTAAATGTAGAAAATGAAAGCAGAAGCCACTGGTTCCTCACCCATCTGACAGTCCTCAGCACGGGTCTGGGCTTTAGGGTGTGTAATATCATGAAGTGAACGGCTGCTCATTTCCATGGGGGTGGCACCTGGTAAAGGAACCTGTTTTCCCACTACTTAGAATGGCACTGCTCACATCTTTCCTTTGAAGCGGCCTTCATGCTTCAGCCTCTTGAATCTGTGACTCCTTTATCCACCCTCCATCCTTCTCATCCTCGCGCCCCCTCCTTCCTTCTTTTCCTCTTTAAACACACACACAGGTAGGAGTAGAGCCAAGTAGGACCAAACAAATACAGGGTCAGATTTAAAGTAACATTTCCTCTAATTTTCAATCTGTCTAAAAATTAGAAAAAAATCATAAGTCTAGTCTCCTTGGTGTTTTTTCCTCCCTGAAGTGGGGTTTGTTAGTAAGTGTTTTGCGCATCCATTTATTACTTATTCTCCACTCCTCTTCCCAAAATATGAAACTATCTGGCCCAGCTTAACTGACCCTGCCTTAAGGCAGAGCATTGGCACCTTTCTGACAAAGCATAATTGATCCCAGAGAACCATATAATCGTAGCTGAAAAATCACATGTTAAAAACCCACAGGCTCTTTAGTGATTGAGGGAAAGTCTAGAGGTTGGCTTGGATTCAAATTCCAAATCTGCATGATAAGAACACAGCAAACTGAAAATTACAGTGGCTTACCTATTTAAAGTTCTCCAATCCAGAATTTATAATTTCATATAAATTCAGGTAGTTAACATGCATAAACATAACTGCTGGAAGGAAAAGTTGCCTGAGGATTTTAGTGTATCAAGGATTATGAATCTGTGGCTGTTCCTAAGCACAGGGGATTTCATTACCTTAAAATGTCGCAGTATCATATACCCTTTGACAGAAAATTCCACTTAGGGAAATTCACACAAAGTTATTCACTAAGGCACTGTAAGAGAGAAGTATAAACAACCTGCATGTGTGGGAGTTGGTTAAATAAAATACAGCACGGATACTATGCATCCGTTTAAAGGAGGCAGGTAACTGCATTTTGAAGATACACTGTTTACTGAAAAAACAGGCAGAGGACAGTATTAGTATCAATGGCACCCACTCCAGTACTCTTGCCTGGAAAATCCTATGGATGGAGGAGCCTGGTAGGCTGCAGTCCATGGGGTCACTAAGAGTCAGACTCCACTGAGCGACTTCACTTTCACTTTTAATTTTCATGCATTGGAGAAGGAAATGGCAACCCACTCCAGTGTTCTTGCCTGGAGAATCCCGGGGACGGGGGAGCCTGGTGGGCTGCCGTCTATGGGGTCAAACAGAGTCGGACACGACTGAAGCGACTTAGCAGCAGCAAGGTGTAAAGAAAGAAAACGGGGAATAATCCACATAGGTGCGACGACAGACAGAATAGCTCTGCAAGGATGCAAGAAGCAGAACAATAGAAGAATGCCTGCCCTCCAGGGGAGGGAAGGGAGCCCGAGGCGCAGGCCGAAGTCAGGCTGACTCTCCACTCTGCGCTGGGAACCTTGTGCTGCGTGCACACACTAACTATTCCAAGTTTTTCTTTTTTTGTAGGAGATAAAGGTGGAGTAGGATTTCTCCATGAGAAGAGTCAGTGTGCTTTCAAACAGGCATCTCTCAGCTAATAAAATATTTACTTAAAGGCATCTTAAGGGAATTCCCTGGCAGTCTACTGGTTAGGACTCTGCCCGTCCACTTCCACTTGGACAGTGGGACAGGGTTCGACCTCTGCTGGGGGAATCCCCACTAGCTTTACCTCGCAGCCAATAAAAGTTTTTTTTTAAGGGATCTTAAAAGTCGGATTCATTGCCCTTCCTAAATTGGTTGGTTTGATTTTATCCTTCTGAAGCTGAAGAGTAAATTCATCTGAGCATTTACCCATCCCTTCGCTGGCTGAAGGAAGGACTCAGTAGAATGTGTCTGAAAGTGACATTTAAATTGATAAATAAAGAAGAGGAGGCAGGAAAGAGGACACCGTTAGGACACAAACGTTTATGTCATTTCAGCCATTACAACAGTAGTTCAGAAGGGTCTCAAAGGTTACATGGACGTCATCAATATTAAAAAAAGAAAGAAAAGGGACAGGCAACAGTGAAGAGCACCAGAGAGCCCCAGCGCCCGCCTCGATGAGCCCAGGCCGTGCTTGTCTCCTCCCACGAGCCCCCCTCCCCTCGTCTCCTCCCGGCCTCCCTACCCGGCCTCCGCTCCGCCTCCAGCCGGCTCAGGCCTCGTCCTCGCCCTCCTCCTCCTCGAACTCGCCCTGCTCGTCGGCCGTGGCGTCCTGGTACTGCTGGTACTCGGACACCAGGTCGTTCATGTTGCTCTCGGCCTCGGTGAACTCCATCTCGTCCATGCCCTCGCCCGTGTACCAGTGCAGGAAGGCCTTGCGCCGGAACATGGCCGTGAACTGCTCCGAGATGCGCTTGAACAGCTCCTGGATGGCCGTGCTGTTGCCGATGAAGGTGGCCGACATCTTCAGGCCGCGGGGCGGGATGTCGCACACGGCCGTCTTCACGTTGTTGGGGATCCACTCCACGAAGTAGCTGCTGTTCTTGTTCTGCACGTTGAGCATCTGCTCGTCCACCTCCTTCATGGACATGCGGCCCCGGAAGATGGCGGCCACGGTCAGGTAGCGGCCGTGGCGCGGGTCGCAGGCGGCCATCATGTTCTTGGAGTCGAACATCTGCTGGGTGAGCTCGGGCACCGTCAGCGCCCGGTACTGCTGGCTGCCCCGGCTGGTGAGCGGCGCGAAGCCGGGCATGAAGAAGTGCAGGCGCGGGAAGGGCACCATGTTCACGGCCAGCTTGCGCAGGTCGGCGTTGAGCTGGCCCGGGAAGCGCAGGCACGTGGTGACCCCGCTCATGGTGGCCGACACCAGGTGGTTCAGGTCCCCGTAGGTGGGGGTGGTCAGTTTCAGGGTGCGGAAGCAGATGTCGTACAGCGCCTCGTTGTCGATACAGTAGGTCTCGTCTGTGTTCTCCACCAGCTGGTGCACGGACAGGGTGGCGTTGTAGGGCTCGACCACCGTGTCCGACACCTTGGGCGAGGGCATGACGCTGAACGTGTTCATGATGCGGTCGGGGTACTCCTCGCGGATCTTACTAATGAGAAGGGTCCCCATCCCAGACCCCGTGCCGCCCCCCAGCGAGTGGGTCAGCTGGAATCCCTGCAGACAGTCACAGCTCTCGGACTCCTTCCTGACCACGTCCAGGACCGAGTCCACCAGCTCGGCGCCCTCTGTGTAGTGGCCCTTGGCCCAGTTGTTCCCGGCACCGCTCTGGCCTGCCAGAGGGAGAGAGTCTTCATAAGTCACTGATGATTGCATTAAATTCCTTTTCACCTTAAACCCTTTAACAGAGCTCAGTGAGTCAGAGTTCAGATAAGATTTCAGGTTATCATTAAAATAACCAAACATTAAAATATTTGGTCATGGACATAATTATAAATAAGGAAGGTTAGGGACCTGGCTATTAGAGGTTGAAAGACCTTTTGTTTTAGGTTATATATTAAGACAAAATGAGCACACAGCTCCATACTTTCTCTAAGGCGGTCACACCCTGAGCTGTCCAGCATAAGTTTAGCTCCCAGGCCATCAGCCATGCCAGTCACTCACCAAACACGAAGTTGTCGGGCCTGAAGATCTGGCCGAAGGGCCCAGACCTGACGGAGTCCATGGTGCCCGGCTCCAGGTCCACCAGGATGGCCCGAGGCACATACTTGTTACCTGTGGGGACAGAGCAGGACTCAAACCTGTGGGCAGATATCTCAGAAGAGGGGCCCCTGGTACCAGCTTCCTTCCTTGCAGGCACTGCTTGTATCCCCAACAAAGGACACAGGACTGGATTCTCACAAGATTCTCAAAGGAGCACCCCCCTCCACCCCCCACCTCCGTTCCCCGCCCCCCACTCCAAAAAAAAACCTCAAGGAAAATAGGACTCCTACATCAGCTAAACCGCCCTCCCCGGGGCTACACTTCTGGGGTCAGTCCCTTGGGGAGGGGGGCAGGGTAAAGGCGATTTATTACCGGTGGCCTCGTTGTAGTACACATTGATTCTCTCCAGCTGCAAGTCACTGTCTCCGTGGTAGCTGCCAGTGGGGTCGATGCCATGCTCATCACTGATGACTTCCCAAAACTGAGACACAGAAAAAGCTGCATTAGGCCACGCCCCACCGCCGAGAGGCCCGCGACACACAATGAAAAACTCAGTTCCGACAGCCCAGCGTCTCCGCAGCTTCAGGGCAGTCAGACCCGCACAGCAGCAGGGCTTGAATTTTGCAGGGTCACCGAGTTGAAACTGGGCGTTTCCTGGGCGAACAGCTGCTCGAGGCGGGAGGCGGGAGGCGGGGGTCTCGGCGGGGAGGGGAGGGGCTAGCAACTGGGCGGCGGGCGCGTGGGGCGCCCAGCGGCGCGGGGGGTGGGAAGGGGTCGGGGACCTGAGGGCTGAAGGAGGGGGTCGTTAGATTCAAGGCACGTCCGGGGACCACGAGATGCTCGTTCTTCGCCCCTCCCCCCGCCACTCGACTACAGTTCGAGCGAGTAGAACCGATTCTCCCGGAGTCCAGGCCCCGCCCGAAAGAGGCGCACAGCCGCGGACACCCCCGCGCGCGCTCCGGGCCAGCGTGCGAGGTTTAGAGGAGAGAAGGGAGGGGCGGCCAGGGACCGAGGGGCCAGACGAGTCACAGCCTCAAGCTGAGGGGTTCCCCCCACTCCCGCCGAAAGTCGCCGCGGGCGCACGCCCGGCTCCGCAGTACAGAGCCCGGGAAGGTCTGCACTTGGGAGCCGCGGGCCCGCTCAGGACGACGTTCGCGCCCGGAACCCCGAGGGGCGTCAGGCTGGCCCCCGTCCCCCCGACCCCGCCCGGGCGCCGCGCCCACCTTGGCGCCGATCTGGTTGCCGCACTGGCCCGCCTGGATGTGCACGATCTCGCGCATGGTGCCGGCTCGCTGCTTCTGGCCCGGGTCGGCGTCTGGTCGGTCTGTCGGTCCCCCTGCACACCCACTGCGGGGTCACCGGGAACGCGCTCGGGAAGCAGCCGGCTGAGAGCGCCGGCCCCGCGGGTTCGGCCTTTTATACAAGGAGGGTGGGGCGGCCCGCGCAGGCCGCGCCCCCAGCCCGAGCCCCCCAGTCCCCTTCGCGCTAGCGCTCTCCAGGCCCCGCTGACGTAATGCTCCGGGCCCCAGGGACCGTCCAGGGGGCTGGACCACGGGCCCGCGGCCAATCGGCAGAGGCTTGCGGGCCGGGCGCGGCCGGGGGGCTGCGCGGAGCCGGGTGGGGGGCGTGCGCATTGTCTAGGATTGGGCGGGGAGGAAGCTGGGCACCGAAAACTGGGGGTGGGTGAAGGAACCGAGGGCGGGAGGGTGGAGAGGCGAGGTTGACCAGCATGGCAGGCCGGGTGTGGGGGTAGAGCGGGCACCAGGCGGGTGGGGATGGGAGGCTGAACAGGTGCAGGGGCCGCCAGGTGCTCCGGAAAGGAGCGCGCTGTGCTGGGGCGCCGGCCGGTGGTAGCGGCGGTGGCCTGGGTTTCGCTACCACCGCGGACTGCGGCGCCTCTCCCACCCTCGGACGGAGCCCCCTGAGCCACCCTCCCCGAGGAGACGGCTGCCCCTTTCCCCAATCCACCGGGCGGTGCGGCGGCCGAACCTCGGCCCCGGGAGGACGTCCTTGTGACAGCTTGCTGGGGCCGGAGGGCCGTGACCCTAGACACGTAAGGCCCAAGGGCCCCAGGGTGCCCTCCGCCCCGCCCCCAGGATCCGTGCGCCCCCACTTTTGTCTCTGCCAAGGGCCCCTCTCTCCCTTTCTCTGTGACCGCGGCGTCCGGGGACCGGGCCACCTCGGGGCCTCCACCGCCCTGCCCGACCCTGTCCAAGAGTCCGCAGCTCCCCGGCTGGTACCCAGGACCCCTCCTCCCCGCGGCTTTTGTTCCTTGGAAGCCGGTGGGGTGGGTGTGGCTGGCTGGCCGCGCAGGGTGGACCGTCCAGCGATCAGAAGAGGGTGGGGTTCGGAGGCGGGGCGGCGGCTGAACAAAGAGCTGGTAACGCGTGGGCCGCCCACTCCCGAGCGTCTGACCGCCACACTGGGCTCAGTTCATCTTATGTCCACTAAGGGGACGGGTCCCCAGGGAGATCGCCCCCTGCCCCACCGCTGACATTCTCATCATCCACCAGGCGCAGGAAGCCGAGGCGGCCACGAGGTCCCCAACCTTGGTGCTGCCGATGCGGGCGAGGGGCCCGCCTGGAGACTGCAGCACGGGCGGGCGGGGCCGCGCGCGACCCTGACGGCCCACGGCGCGAGTGCGCGGACGCGGCCCCGACACGCCTTCAAACCTTCCATTTCTAGGGAGTCCAAGAAGGAGCTGATCTCTTTGTTACTTTTCGTGTGTGTGTGTGTGTGTGTGTGTGTGTGTGTAAGAGAGAGCGCGCTGGAACCTCATCCCCGCAATTCCGTGGGCGAAGCTTCCTGTCCCCCACCTCCACCCTTGACGGGTCGCCTGCGAGGTGACGTGACCCCTTTTCATCCTCAGGCCAGAGGGGTCGAATGACCCGGGTTCTCTCTGCGGAGCGCAGCCCGCAGCTGTCGAGTGAGACCGCCCCTCGCCCCCCAAGTATCAGCAAGCTGTCATCGCCTCCCTTCCCGCTGCGGGCGGAAGGGGGGCTTTCAGCCCAATTCCAGCGCAAAGAGAGGCGGAGAGAACAAAAGCTCGGCGCCCCTAGACACCCCCAGCTTGGGATGGCGGTCCCCAGAGGCGGCTGCCGAAGTCCGGGTGGGGAGGGGCCAGCCGAGGGGCAGAGCGGCGGAAGGTCGCCCAAGTGCCCGCTTGCGGGGCTCCAAGGGCCGAGTCCTTGCCCTCTCCTGCAGATGCAAAAGCGTCGAGGGAAAAGGACGCCCCAAGTCACGCCGCAAGTCAGAGTCAGGGCTCAGGCCCAGCCCTCAGGAAAGGGATCGCGTCCAGGCAGAAAGGGTTGTGGTGGACCCGGGGTGACGGCTCGGGCGGGACCGAACCACGCGGGAAGAGGGCAGGCGAGGGCCACACCCGCGCAGCCAGAGCGAAAGCGCCGGCGCGGTTCGAGCGGGCCAGGGCAGAGCACCGCCGCCCTCCGGGATCCGCCCCACGCCCCGCGGCTGAGCCCCGCCGGCCCCTGTCTCACCGCCAGGGGTGGACACTCGTGTCCAAGAAGATGTGGGGAAAACGCCCTTTCCCCGGGCTTTGTCTCAGGAAGGGGGCTTAGGACGGGGTGAGGCTGGAACTCGTCCCTCGGAAAGCCCGGATGCCCTCGGGGACGCAGCATTTCGGGCCCCAGCACCGCTTTCCTCTCCTTCGGTTTGCCGGGCACCGTCCCGCGCCCCCGCCTCTACTGAGCAGCCAGCCTCGTTGGCCGCTCCATGCCCCCTCCTCAATTTGGAAGCAGGATACTGCGTATCTTACTTTTCACAAGGAGCTGGCTTTGCTTGGCAAGGGTGAGTCTTGGAGGCGGCCAGCCCTCCCCGTGAGGTTTCAGTTCGTCCGCCAACCCTCCTCACCTGTATTGGGTAGCTGCCAGAGAAGAGGCTGGTGAGGGGCTTTCAAAGCAAAAAAAAAAAAAAAAATTAATCTCAGTTCCTTTTCCCGGCATCACAGCATTTCTTTTTGCCTGTTTATCACACACAGTTCCTCTCCATCTGGGTCGCTGTGCATCAGACGTGAAGGTGTTAGAGCAATATATTTTACCGTCCTTTACATGCTATTAATTTTAATGATGCATTGACATTTCTAAATTGTCCCCTCCCTCGACATTGTGGAGATAACACTGTAAACTAAAATCCAACCTTTATTTCATGCATGACAGTCTGTGGCTGTGGCGAGTAAGATACCCCTTAAGCTACTAAAATTCTATTTGCTCTCACGCTTTTCAGAGTATTTTCAAGGGCAAATTCTCAAGTGATTTTGCATTCATCGATAACACAGAGAGTCATTGTGTTAATTAACTGAAGAAGTCTGATTGGGAGGGGGGCATTGCATAGCCGAATGAGTAGTGAATTGTTAAAGCATTATTTTCTTAAACCAAGGTGTGTGCTTTTGCATAGACTGAAACTGCAAGGCTTAGAGCTTTCCGGTTTTCCCACTGCCCGCCTGCATTCACTACTTAACACCCAGCTCGCGGCGCGGGTAGCCTGACAGACTACTCTGCCATCGAGATGCCCGCGGTTTCCTGGGCAACCGACACTTAGCCAATGAATGAAGAGGAACTGAAAGAAAGCGACTGCAAATCCATCATTTCCCTTTTCACTCGTCTCAATGCGCTCCAGCTAGAAATATTGGAAAGCTACCAGCCCTAACATTTATGTAAAGGAGTCGATGGCCGCAGAACCGGGACTAGAAAGGGGTCCAGCCCTACACTGTGACTGGGGGGTGGGGGGTGGGGGGCTCCTGGGACCCCCCAGGACGGGGGCTTTCTCAGCTGTCACTGTCCCTGTGGATGGCCCCCTTTCCCCCGCCCCCCATAGGAAGCCAGCCGTTCCCGCAGGGCTGCCCCAGGCCCTCTAATCAAAGGGCCGGGTGGGAGGCTCGGAGCCTCGTCTTCCGCGGCCGTGGGGCCCTGTGGGAGCGGCCGGCCCAGGTAACAAAGGATGGGACAGAGCAGGACGATGCTGAGGCCCGGAGTGCGGGCGGGGGAGGCGGCGGCGACCTTCCCTTTTGTTCCTCCGTCAGGCTGGCAGTTTTCCCGAGGCCGGCCTCGAACTGGGGTGAAAGTGGCCTCAGGCCAGCCTGAGAGCGCTGGGCTCTCCGCGCCGAGCGTTGCCTTCTTTGTCCTGCAGGTCGGCAGAGGGAGTCGGACCGCGCTCTCCGGACGCCCGCGCCCTCCCCCACACCGTCGGAGCCCCTGAGATTCTCGGGCTGGGGGAGGGCAGGCCAGAGGATGCGGACTCTGTGAGTCCTTGGTGAAGGACAGCTCCTGACCAAGCCAGATTGTGCGGAAAAGGCAAGCAGAGGGTAGAAAATACCCTTGAATGGGAGCCTTCCGGAATATTAAGACCAGCAGGTGCAATCCGTCACAAAGGTAGAAAGGTAGAAAGTCACAAAGGTAGAAATAAGTTTATGACATGAATGCTACACTCAGGAATCTATGGGGGGTGCATTTTAAGTTTCACGCAGTCGCTGAAGTAGAGTGTAATATCAATGTGATTGCGGGGCTGCCCCCCTCCCAGGAGAAACCGGTCTCCCAGCCACTGGGCACATGGAGATCCAGGCAGCTCACTGCTTCTCTTCCAGATCTGCCCCAGAGCTTTGCCTGCCACTTAAATAAAATTAAAACCTGTGTGTTCAGATAGACAGAGGCACACAAGTCCACAGAGTGTTTGTGACTGTCTACCCTTTGCCTCTGGCATTTGGATGGCTGGTCACCATTAACCATTAACCTGGTCATTGACACCTTCACTGCAGAAGCAGGTCAGCTTTTAACAGGGACTCTTGGCTTGACCTGCCCAGCCTTCTTGTCATTGGCCACCGCACATCCATGGTCCATTTTCAAGAAAATTATTCCTTAAGAGAATCTCAGGGAGAATTTCGCTCTTCCCTAGTAATCTCTAGAGAGACAATTTATCAAAACATTTGGTTTCTCACATATATTCAAAAGAACTGAAAGAATTTTGTAGAGATATTTGCACACTTATGTCCACAGTGGCATTATTCACCATAGCCCAAAGTGGAAGCAACCTAAGTGTCCAGTGATAGACAGATGTATTAACACAAATCAAGTGTGGTCCACACACATGCATGAAATACTGCTGCTGCTGCTGCTGCTGCTAAGTCACTTCAGTCGTGTCCGACTCTGCGACCCCATAGACGGCAGCCTACTAGGCTCCTCTGCCCCTGGGATTCTCCAGGCAAGAACACTGGAGTGGGTTGCCATTCCCTTCTCCAGCATGGAGTACTACTAAGCCTTTAAAAGGAAGGATGTTTTGACACCAGCTGGAACATGGATGAACCTTGAAGATACTGTGCTTGGTGAAATAAGCCAGTTGTGAGAAGACAAAAATAATGATTTAATGTATACAAGGCACCTAGAGTAGTCAAGTTCGCAGAGGCAGAGAGGGTGAGGGCGGGGGCCCAGGGCCTAGGGGAGGGGGATGGGGAGAGAGTATTTTTTGAGGACAGACTTTCAGTTTTGCAAGATGAAAAGCGTCCTGGAGAGGTCTGCGGTAGTGGCTGAACCACAGTGTGAATGTGCTTAATGCCCGAGATGCAATTGAAAACGATGGAGAGGGCAGATTTTATGTTTGTGCGCATTTTACCACAATTAAAAATAGCTTATCACTCTCTCTGAAATATATAGAGGCATTTTTTCGTCTTGATGCTAATATGGTGCCCCAAGTTTCCCAGTGTCGGATAGATAGATAGATAGGTGATAAGCACAGAGACAGCAGGCAGATATTTTAAATACTAACGTCAGTTTCATCGTTTACTGCCCCTTATTTTGCACCAAAGGGTCAGAGGCATCTCAGCACTGACTGGCTGATGGCTCTCCTTGTTCTCACGTCTCCACCGATGCCCCGTGGTTCAGTCTCTGGCCCAAATTCTTAGCACAGCACTGAGGCCACTCCAACCCGGGTGGTCTACCTTCCCAGTGCTACCCGCCCCCTTCTGCCTCCACAGTGTGCCCCAGGAGACTTGACCCTGCCCACCCGTCTCCCTTTCGGGAGGGGCTCTCCAATCTCTGAGTCTCCGTCTGCTCCACTGGCTGGCGAAGCCGCTCCTCTTCTTTACTGGCGACATTTCCATTGTTCTTCCGGCTGCAGCACAGCGACCTGCCACCCTCCCCACCCCCACCCCAGCCCCAGCAGGTCACCTGGAACAGTGAGTTGGTGCCGCTCTGCTCCCGGAGGCCCCTTCCCTGGTTAGCGTAGGGCTTACATTTATTACCTAAAAGCAGTGATCACCCCGCTTGTTCATTGTACACCTCTACCCATTAAAAAAAACGTTGAGGATACATGCCCAATATGTATTCAGTCACTTCAGTCGTGTCCGACTCTTTGCGACCTATGGACTGTAGCCCATCAGGCTCCTCTGTCCATGGGATTTCCCGGGCAAGGATACTGAGGTGGGTAGCCATTCCCTTCTCTAGGAGATCTTCCCGACCCAGGGATCAAACCTGCCCCTTTTATGTCTCCTGCGTTGGCAGGCAGATTCTTTACCGCTAGCACCATCTGAGAAGCTCCCACAAACCCAACACATTTATTATTTATTTATGCCCAAGGTATTTATCCATAAATCGTATACATTTATTTTTACAAGCCAGTATCTCGAGGTACCATGTTATCCTGAGTGACATCAGAAGGTAGTCAACATTCCAAATACACCATTGTCTAATGTCTAATTTTATTTTGGCCAACATCTCACCAGACTTGAGCTACTCATGATTTCCTTACCTGTCAATGGGCTTGACGAAGAGCCTGTGGAAGGAGCAGAGTCTAAGCTCTGCCATCTCCTTATTTTTCATGTGTTTGCGTCACTAATCTCTTTACGTTGCAGTTTCTTTTCTGTAGTGTTTTAAGCCCAGCTGTGAGGACCAGTGGAGCAAAATCTAGATAACGTGGTGGCCAACCCGCCATCGCATCCTCCGCTCCAGGGAATGATTCACAACAGGTGACCACGATGCACAGCTTCCGGGGAGGCCCCAGCATCACCGGGAACCCTAACTTTTTAAAACATTAACTAGTGTATTAATTTCTTAATTTTTGTGGTAGGGCTTCCCCCGTGGCCCAGCGGTAAGGAATCCGCCTGCAACGCAGGAGCCACAGGAGAGGCAGGTCCGACCCCGGGGAAGGGCAAGGCAGCCCACTCGAGGATTCTCGTCTGGAGCATCCCGTGGACGGAGGAGCTATAGGGAATAAGCATAAATAGGCATCCTCACAGTTTCTTCCCACACTGCAGTGGCTGCTTTGCCGGCCCCACCTCCAGACTAGATTTCTGCATGAGGATGGGGTTCATTCCATTGAGGCCTCTGTTTCCTGCTGGGTTTTGACCCCTTGATGGCAGGAACCATGTCTTATTAGCCTTTATATCTCCCACATTGCTGGAAATGAAGTGCAGGCAAACAATATATATTCCTCTAGTAAATAAAATATCTCGAATATACAGCAACCAGAGAACCTAGCTGTTTCTAACACACACAGCAGCAGGTTAAACACAGAAACACACCAGGTCATTTGTACAGGTGGAAAAAATCAGTTATCCAGATTTTATAAAGCAACAGTCAGTGCTAGAACATGATAGAACAATTCCTATAAAAATTTTGAGGAAAATATGCCTTAATATTTGCATGCCCAGTTAAATTTAATTTTAAAGATAATAGGTATTTTGGGACATAAAAGGACTGAGGAAATGTAGCTTCTGCGAGTCATTTTGGAAAGAAAGAAAAAGAATCTCAGAGAATGTAGAAATAGATCTTGGAAAGGTTGGTTGTTTGACAGCACATGACCTAAAGGATGAAGGTCCCTCTGAACTCAGCCCAGAGACGGACACAGAAGTCCTTCAACTGGTCCTTCGTGAAGGATGCTGGAAATGCTTTTCCAAGACGCTGGCCAAGGACCCGAGGCTGCCAGATCCTCATCAAGCTCCCTGAAATTGGAATTATTACCTCCTTGCAGGGAATTGGTTGTTTGCCAGTTTATTCTGGAAACTTCCCTGCTACAAAGAGTAGAAGATTTCAAATGATGGAACTACAGACGCACAGATGTTTAAAAATGTCCCATGAAAATATAAAATTCTCAGCAAACCGTAAGATTTTAGGCAGAAGTCAAAGCAACAAAGGGAACATTAGAAGTCAGGATGCAAAGAGTGTGCCTGAGGAGGTGAGTGGGCTTTAGGACACATTGTTGGGGGCTTGAAGAGAGGAAGCAGACTGCAGTAGAAAATCCGCTTCTTACTTTGATGACGAGGGATAAGTGCCGTGGAAAGAAACAGGACAAGCTACTAGGAAGCCAAAACTCTATGGAAATGTCACGTGTTTTATAAGGAATTCTGTAAAAACCCACAGAGGCAGAAAGAAAATTTTTTAAAAGCTGTAATAAAACTAAATTAGTAAAGAAAAGATGAGGTCTAAACTCCATCAGGCTTATGAGGAACATGACCAGATTTGAGAGGAGCGTGGAGCAGTGATGGGGGAATTAGGAACACTCTGAGCTCTGTGAACTACGAAATTATGCAGAAACCCTTAGAAAGATGTGCGAGGCGCCCTGCTCACAGAGAGAAGGAAATCGGAGTTGTGAATGACTGCATTTGCAGCTGCCGCGGAGGCCAGGCCCTGCAGCAACAGTATTTTAAAGAAAGAGGAGGAAGATGCAGGGTTCACAGACAAACCACTGCTAAATCCTTTGTTTTCAACGTAAGCTGAGGGCTGAGAGGTCAGTTGGGTATGACATTTGCCCAAAATTTCTGCTGGGCTTGCAGCACAAAGCAGAGACCTGCAGAGGAAGTGAAAGCTCGTGGGCGGAAGAAGGAAGACATCCCGAGTGCAGGGTGGCAGCAGAGACAGCTCACAAAGCCCCAGGCTGTCCCCTGGGGGCGCGTGACAGCTGGCCCGCTGCGCTCACCGGAGCGGAGGGTGATATACGCCATCTTGGGATGGAAACCAAGGCAGCCAAACCTGCGGCTTCTCCATGCTGCTCCGCTCACACCCACAGGACGCAGTACCCATGGCTCTGGATTTCTCTTCTTTAGGGAAGAGACAGGCTCCAGGGATCTGCTGACAGCCCAGGGGGATCAAATGAGGTTTCTGGGACGAAATGTGCCTAGGCCGGGGGCTCCAGGAGCTGCCATCAGTAAATGCAGAGACCTCATCCTACTGGCAATGACGACCGTCCCGGGTGATGCTGGTCTGAGAACTCGGTCTTTCGGGAGGATGACTGAGGGTGCCCACAGGGTCCGCTTGGACACCTCCTTGCAGGGGGTGGGCTCTGGGCCTCTTCACTGTCCCCCACCCCTCACTCCCACTGGGCTCCCCTCCAGGCCTGGGAACACTGCCTCCTCCGAGCACGCTCCCGTGTGGTGGGACGCCCTGCAGAGAGCCCCCCTCCAGACTCCCAGGCCCTCTGCACTCTGCTCTGACCTCGGTGACCTCCCTGCCGTCCTCCCACCCTGGAGCGGGGGACTGTTTGCCGCCACCTTTTGCAAGATTCTGGAATGTCTTCAGGCTCCAGAGCTGAGCCTTGGCAGGCCCCGGGTCGGCTCTCAGGCCTCCCCCTGACCCGGCTCACGACAGTAGACGGGCCGCTGGTTGGACTCCGCTTCTGTCGTCCTCTTGTACTGACTCTCGTCTACCCAGGCTGAGCCCCAGATGGAGGAGACCCTGCAGATGCAGCTGCCCACCGTTACCTGCTTTATTTTGTCACTGTAATCCGAGTAAATTATTTTAAACATTAATGAAAATATGATGAAAATGACCTACCCTTAAAAATATCTGTAAAGTTTAAAAATGTTGTCAAGCTACTTTAAGATGGAAAAAGAAAAGTCCTCGCTGTGATTTGAAGGGCAGGACTTCCCTGATGGCTCAGGGGTAAAGAATTTGCCTGCCAAGCGGGAGTCACGGGAGACTCGAGTTCGATCCCTGGGTCAGCAGGATCCCCTGGAGGACGGCGTGGGAAGCCACTCCAATATCCTTGCCTGGAGGATCCCACGGGCAGAGGAGCCTGGCGGGCTACAGTCCATGGGGTCGCAAAGAGTCAGACACGACGGAGCGACTAAACAGCGAATCTGAAGTGTAGCGAGGTGGTGTCCACCCACCCCTGCGTGATAGTGATTCCCAGTCAGGAATCAGATGGTCCGGAATGGCCGCAGGGGGCCTGACCCTTTGTCCTAGCCGCTTCTTCATCCTGGAAACTGAGCGAAATCGGGCGTGTGCCTGGGCGGGGCAGGCCCGCTGTCCTCATGATCAGAAGGACCCAGAGAGAGGGGGTCCTGTCACAGCGGAGGGCAAGAGTGACAGACAGAGCTCGCTTCCCAAAGCTTCCCTGGTCCTGGCCCAGGAAGGCAGAGGAAGGGGCCTGGGGCCTCCCCACGACAGCAGGCTGGGCCCCGCGGTGGCCTCCTCGGGGCCCTTGGAAGTGTTATCTTCCAGCCAGCACACCCCGCGTCATCCTTCAGAGAGGTGTGAGAGGCCACCAAGTTCACGCAGCAAATGTCTGCTGTGTCAGGCGCTGTTCTAGGCCCAGAAAGACAAGCGAACGAATCGGGCGGGACCCCCGCCCTCCTGGAGCTGAGCGGCAGCCCAGGTGGTCAGGTTAGCGAAGCCCCTGGGGTCTCTGATGTTTTTCCGTCCTCATCTCCTTCCCCTCATTGCTTTTGTTTAGCCAGTTCTTACGCTTCCCCAAACCTTTCTGCTCTCTGCTAAATCGAGCGTGTGGTCAGACAAGTAATTAAGGGCTGCAGAGGCCGGAGTGACGGTGAGTCTGGGCGGCTTTCGGACTAGGTGCTGTCAAGGTGAGTCACAGAGGCGCTCTCCGTCCTGGCCTGACGAACCCACTCTCCCGTCACTTCTCTCCCTCCATCTCTTCCTCTCACTCTCTCTGAATGTTTACAGAGTACCTGGTGTGGGAGACAAGTGATTGATTCTGGGATTTCACTTAAAAAAAAAAGCAAACCCTCAGCTTAAATACTGGTGTCTTTAGTAATTACAGGGTCATCACAGAGGTGACCCCCTGGGCAAAGGCAGAGAGAGGTGAACCTATGTTCTGCGGCCTCTGTGAGGCCCTCTTTGCTCCAGACCAGCCACCCAGACTGAACTCTCTCTGGGCCCCCATGCACCTGCCGGGGAAGGGCGCAATGTGGCCCTGGTCTCAGTGAGCGCCTCCAGGAGCCCACACGGTGATTCGAGGGTCCTGGGAGAGGCCCGTTCGGGAAGCGTGTGCAGAGGGGCCGTGGGCGGGGTGCTGGGGTGCTGAGGGAGGGTAGTTGGGCCTGTGCGCCCTGGAGGATTTCATTTTAGCCACGAGAAGACAGTGATGGAACTGCACCGGTTGACCGCAGTCTCCGTGCCTCTTTAGCAGCGGTGTGGGTTTCCAGAACCCACGGTGCCCCGTAAGCCCGGCAGGTGAGCCCTATTCTCTCTGCCCTGAGCCCCACCCGGCCATGCAGTTTCGAGACGAAAGAGGAGCAGCTGAAGGCGCTGCGGCCTTCCCGGCATCTGTGCAGCAGGGCGGCGGCCGCCGGGCGCTGGTCCTGCAGCCTCAGGTCCACCCTGCGGGTCCAGTAGCGTCTGGGTGGCTCTGGAGCGCTCCCTGCCGCCCCCAGCGAACCCCGGGCTGGGGCTGCAGTGCTCTCGCTGCTGTGGCTGGACTGGAAACTGGGCCCTGTGGCAGGGAAGGGCTGGGATACAGGAGACGTGCAAGCCGATGAGTCAGGAACACAGACGGATGGGGACGTCTTCTGAACCCGGAGCGAGGCCTTAAAGACACTTGCAAGGGGAGCCCAGGTCTCTCAGACCAAGTGGGCGAGCAGAGAGCGAAGAACACCCAGTCTGGACTCAAACCGAGACCTAAACGGAGAAACGGAAGGACGCGGACGCCTCCCTGGGTCGCGGCTGAGAGGACATGAGGAACGTGGCAGCGGCTCCCCGCTTGCGGCGGGCACCCTGGCAGGCAAACGGCATCCACACTGCTAGCTGAGAGCACGCCAGGGTTCAGGGTCTGGTGCCAAGTGAGTGGGAAAAACCCAAGTGGCAGAGCTGGGCCCCGGAGGCTGCACTTCCGTGCTGCAACTCGAAGCAAAGTGCAAGGAGCTAGGAGGTGTAAGGGGGCGAGGCACTGATTGCTTGCCTGGAATGCTGGCTTCTCACCTCAGCACAGCACCCAGGGCCTGTGGGCAAGGAGCTTACCACTGAGCTCTGCAGCCAGGTGGAGGTCCTGCCGCCTCCCCCGTAGGCCTGCTGCGCAGCCGGGCTGGGTGAGTGGCGGGCAGGGGCTGCACAGTGCCTCTTCCGGGCCTGGAAGCTGTGGTGGGCTTTTAGCCGCGGCTTCCAGAGAGGAGTGTCCAGAAAGGGGCCACTGACCCAGAGGGACTCTTGGAAATGAAGTTGATCTGGAAGTTTACAGAACTGTGAACCAGGACCTCTGCAGCATCAGTAACAAACAATTCAGTGTTCGTTGGGGGTTCTCGGAGAGTGTTCTCCGCCCGGGTCCTTGGATTCTTGTTCAATAGAAGTTGATAGAAGGCCAGACAGAAATCCAGGCAAAGCTTCTCTGGGGGCTCGGCAGTGTGAAGGAGTCAAGACCAGTAACAGGTGCCCTGGGTGCTCCCTGAGGAGGGCGGGCCGGCCCCTTAAATGGGGTGAGCATGGGGGCAGACTGGAGGGTGGCTTAGGTGGTCTGCTTGCCGCCCCACCCCCCAGTGGCGCTGTGTGCAGAGACCATGCCCAGGACCTGCCTTTGCTCCCGGCACCTCGGAAGTGGCCTCTTTAGTATCTTGTTCATAATCTGCTCAGCTGGGCGTGCCTGCAGTTATTTTTAGTCCCGGCCGTTCAGTATCTTTGTATTTTGTTGCTCAAGGAGACGTTTGTCCAGGTGCAAGTGCTGCTGCGGCAGGTCCCAGGGCCCAGACTGTCGCGAGGGCCTGGCATGGTTTGGACAGCAGAATGTGTGCCGGCTTCTTAGGGTGAGGCGTGTGTGTGTTGGTTGCGTGTCCGACTCTTTGCGATCCCATGGGGTGTTGCCTGCCAGGCTCCTCCATCCATGTAATCTTCCAGGCAAGAATATTGGAGTGGGTTGCCATTTCCTTCTCCAGGGGATCTTCCTGACCCAGGGATCAAACCCGGGTCTCCTGCATTGCAGGCAGACTCTTTATTGTCTGAGCTACCAGGGAAGCCTTCTTAGGGGGCTGGTTGAATACATCATATGAATGTAGTTGACTTTCCAAGCTCAGGTCACCTTTCTTTTTCTAAAAAAAAAAAATGGTAAAACACATAAAATTTCCCTTTTAACCATTCTGAAGTATAAGGTCTGTGGTATCACATCCATTCACACTGTTTTGTAGCCATCACACCATCCATCCATAGGGCTGACTCCTCATCTTGCAAATCTGAAACTCTACCCCATTAGACACTAACTCCCCGTTCCTCTCCCCCTGTGTCTGGCTTATCTCACTGAGCACAGTATCCTCAGGTTCCTCATGCTGTAGCCTGTTGCAGAATTTCCTCCATTTTTAAGGCAGAGTCCCCACTCTGAGTGGGCTCCTAGACGTTCAGATGAGGGTTTCTTATAGACCAGGTCGGCTGGGAGAATCCTGCGGACTGTAGTCCTCCCCTTCCGTCCGCGTCAGTGCCTTCTCAGCTCATCTCTCTCCCTGTGTACCCGCCTCTGAACCTTCTCTGCCCTGCGTCCCCAGGTGTGTTCTCCAGGCGGACCCCAACTGCTCATCATCCTGCACATTCCCCCAGCCGTGCCCAGGCCTCCCGTCGTCCATCTGACTCCCCTCATCCTCCTGCATGGCGCCGCCTCTTGCAGGAGCTCCTCCTGAGGGCTCCATCTGCACCGGGCGGCCCCACCCTACCCACTTTGCCTCGAGCCCAGCCCTCAGCGTGCTGCAGTGTAGTTATTTGCTTTTCCATTCCTTTTGTTAAAAAGAGCTTTGTCTTCATTTTCTTTTGTTCCCCTGGTGCCTGGTACACAGTTGTCACTCAATAATTTGTAGGATAAACATATGCATGGGTAAGTGAAAAACTGGCAACTCACTTTCCCTATAAACCAGGAACTGTTAGGGGAAGCACACTGATTGAAACCGCCCACCCTGGCCAGGCACCATAGTAACCATTGGCATGAGTTGTTTTATGACAGGAGATCTTGAAAAGGAATATGGAACTAATAAGCCACCACCAACCGGAAAAGTTCGGGAAAGGTCTAAAGGAGACATCGCGTGTCCGTCCACTTCCCGGAATCCCTCTCGCTAGCATCCATCTTGGGTGATCGATGCATGCGCCACCAGGAAAGACTTTAAATTAGAATGATTGGCCAAAGACCACCCGGAAACTAACCCCATCACCTGCAGCTCTCCTGGGTTCCCTCACCCTACTGCTCTCACCCGGGTGCCCTTTCCCAATAAAATCTCTTGTTTTGTCAGCACATGTGTCTCCTCGGACAATTCATTTCTGAGTGTTAGACAAGAGCCCAGTTTCAGGCCCTGGAAGGCGTCCCTCTTCCTGCAACAGAACCATCATTAGGATCAATGGACTTAATTATTGCATTGTATGGACTGGGATAAAGACCTTTTTGGTGGAGATGTGATAAAATCTGGGGCAAACAGGGGAGCGGCCGGCTCTGTTTAGGTCTGGTTCTGTGCAGTCGCAGTGGAAAAGGTGCCGTGGGAGGCCTCCTGCGCTCCGAGTCTACACAGGCGTGTCTGTAAACACCTATACAGACACGTAGACTCGTAGGCTAGTCAAGGATCAATGCAGGAAGTGCTCAGACCCGAGGGGACGGCTTCAGGACCCTCCTGGTGGGCACTGCACGCCTTCCTGGGCCCCTTGGTGGTCTCCATCTCCCGCCCGGGAGAGTAACCAGGTATCGAGCAGCACGGATGCACCTGCTCCCCTCACTGTGCGCAGGTCCATTCATCCGGGCGCGATGCGCGTGCACACGGCCGGCCGCTCTCCGGAAGCTGAGCGCGGGGGTGGAGGGGTGCGGCCCTCCCCGCGCGCCGGGCGGATGGACTGGGCAGCCGGGGGCGGGGCGCGCGCTCAAGGGCATCTTTGTGCCCCCAGCACTCGGGGCGGGCCTGGAGCACAGATGGCCTCAGTAAATGTTTGCCGAGTGAGCCCATGAATGGGCGTTTTGTCGCTGGACCTTTTCATTTTTCCTTTGGCTTGCTCCCCGCTCTCCTTGAAATAACAGCTGCTTTCATGGGCCGCGTCTTTCGTTTTGGGGCCGCTGGACTCCTCCTCAGGGCCGGGAAGAAAACACCAGGAAGGGACCCACTCGGCAGCCACGGTCTGGGCCCTGCAGGTCTACGCTCTGGGAGGGGCTCGGGGGCCGAGGGGCCGGGCTGGCACCCTGGCAGGAAAGGGGCTGTAACGCTGAAGACCCCCAGCGCTCTGAGCCGCGGCCGCCTCCTCCCCCTCCCCGCCCCCTGCCCTCCCTCCCCGCCCCCTGCCCTCCCTCCCCGCCCCCTGCCCTCCCTCCCCGCCCCCTGCCCTCCCTCCCCGCCCCCTGCCCTCCCTCCCCGCCCCCTGCCCTCCCTCCCCGCCCCTCCTCCTCCCTCCCCTCCTCCCCTCCCCTCCCCTCCCCTCCCCTCCCTCCCCGCCCCCTGCCCTCCCTCCCCGCCCCTCCTCCTCCCTCCCCTCCTCCCCTCCCCTCCCCTCCCCTCCCCTCCCTCCCCGCCCCTCCCTCCCCTCCCCCCCTCCCCTCCCTCCCCGCCCCCCCTCGCCTCCCTCCCCGCCCCCCCTCCCCTCCCTCCCCGCGCCCCCTCCCCTCCCTCCCCGCCCCCCCTCCCCTCCCTCCCCGCCCCCCTCCCCTCCCTCCCCTCCCCCTTCCCTCTCCCCACCCCCTCCCCTCCCCTCCCTCCCCTCCCCCTCCCCTCCCTCCCCTCCCCCGCCGGGCCTTGCAGACTGAGCTTTGCTCTGCGTCACGTGACCCTTCCCCAGGAGCCGCACAGTGTTCGGGAGAAGCCGCTTTTGTTCCCGTTCTCCTTGTCCGCTCCTGGGGGTGCGGTCCTCGCCCCCGAGGGCTGCCAGGATTCTGAAGAAGCCCGGGGGGCCGCGCCCGGAGTCTCAACCGGCAGCTGTGTCTCCACTTCCTCCCGTGTCTCCTCGTGTCAGCCACCTCACAGGCTCCCCAGCGCCTTCAGGGGGGCCCTCCCAACAGCGACACACCCACGATGGCCACATGTCCCCACCACAAGGGGCCTACCCCATCCGTGGAGTGGGTGCTCCTCCGGGTGTGTGAGTTTGCTCATCTGAAAAGTGCTGAGTCACAAAACAATCCCATTGAGAGCCGCATAACTGAAAGGTTAACATCTGGGGTCATGGGAAATCCCGAGGTCTGGGATGAGAGAGAACAGAAGTCCCCCTGGCTTTGGTGACCCGGGCCGAGCCCCTGCCCACCTTCAGGGCCGTGGCTGGTGTCCAGCCATGGAAGCCGACGAGGGATGCGGTGTGGAACAGGCTCCCCGCCCCCGGCC
Organism: Capricornis sumatraensis; assembly: GCF_032405125.1. NCBI lineage: Eukaryota > Metazoa > Chordata > Mammalia > Artiodactyla > Bovidae > Capricornis > Capricornis sumatraensis. The sequence goes on along the minus strand of NC_091090.1, from coordinate 53,735,365 downwards.
TGTGCACGCCCTGCATTCTGGCTCCCTGGCTGGCATTCAGCGCCCTCTCCCTGGTGATGGGAAAAGAGGCCCCATTGGGTAGGTAGAGGCCCAGCCCTGCCTGCAGTGACCAAGGGTCTCTGGGGTCCCTTGTCCCTCCTTGTTCATTTCCTTGTTTGAAAACTCAAGTCATAACAGTCAGCTCATGGGATCCTTGTGAGGGTCTCCCCCAAGTGGCCGGGCACCTGCCCCCGTTGTTAATTATCATCCGGGCCCTGCCTGGGGCGGAGAAAGCAATGGCACCTCACTCCAGTACTCTTGCCTGGAAAATCCCATGGACGGAGGAGCCTGGTAGGCTGTAGTCCATGGGGTCGCCAAGAGTAGGACTCGACTGGGCAACTTCCCTTTCACTTTTCAGTTTCATGCGTTGGAGAAGGAAATGGCAACCCACTTCAGTGTTCTTGCCTGGAGAATCCCAGGGATGGGGGAGCCTGGTGGGAGGCCGTCTATGGGGTTGCACAGAGTTGGACACGACTGAAGCGACTTAGCAGCAGCAGCCCTGCCTGTGGGGTCAGATCCCATCGTCTAGCCCAGAGCTCAGTGAGTCCTAGAAGCTGCAGGGGTCAGCCAGGTGAGGACACCCAGCCATTGCCCTTGTTGGAACGCCCTTTCCTGCTCTAGCTCCTGAATTCTGGGCTTGTGTCCACCTTCCCTGGGACTGTGGGTGGGCACCCACGTGGCTGCACCCCTGGCCAGCCAGACTGGGGGAACCTTTTTATTCATCATTCATGGTTCCTCCCGGAGAAGGCAGTGGCACCCCACTCCAGTACTCTTGCCTGGAAACTCCCATGGACGGAGGAGCCTGGTAGGCTGCAGTCCATGGGGTCGCGAAGAGTCGGACACAACTGAGCGACTTCCCTTTCACTTTTCTCTTTCATGCATTGGAGAAGGAAATGGCAACCCACTCCAGTGTTCTTGCCTGGAGAATCCCAGGGATGGGGGAGCCTGGTGGGCTTCCGTCTATGTCTATGGGGTTGCACAGAGTCGGACATGAATGAAGCGACTTAGCAGCAGCAGCAGCAGCAGCAGCAGCATGGTTCGTCCAGAGAACCATGAGAACTGGGGCTCCTGCTGGGCCCAGGATGGAGGTGAAGTGAGGGGGTCGGCTGGTCTGCAGCAGAGGCTGAGCAGGTTAACCTCTGGGTGGGGTGGGGCTGTGTTGAAGTGTAATTGGTAAAGAAACTGAACATTTTAAAAGCAGTTACAGAAAAATCTCATGGTAGAGGGTTCTATCCGCAGTAACAGTGACGGCTCAGCTTGCTTCTGCCTCCTGAAGGTTTGTCTTCCTCTGGAGCACACCAGCAGGGTCATCTTGTTTTCCTTTCGTGCCTGAGCCTGATGACGTCAGAACCTAGGCAGAGCTTTTCTTTCGTGCCAGTGCTAAGGAATGCTCTGGGACAGTTGGTGCCAGCAAAAATATTTTGTCTGCATTCGTGGAGAGAGAGTAGGGGAGCTGGCCTGAGGAGCAAGGGAGAGGTGGATGCTCTGCGAATGCTAGCCTTTGGGGACTTCAAAGACTGATGGGGCTTCCCTGGTGGCTCAGATGGCAAAGAATCTGCCTGCAATGCAGGAGACTCGGGTTCAGGTCCTCGGTTGGGAAGATCCCTGGAGAAGGAAATAGCAACCCATTCCAGTATTCTTGCCTGGAGAATCCCATGGAGCCCTCCAGGCTCCTCTGTCCATGGGGTTCACAAAGAGTTGGGCACGACTGAGCAACACACACACACACACACACACACACACACAATAAGAATAGTTCTGATAGCCCCTTTTAGAAGTCTTCCCTGAAAACAGACTCGTCACATTAGGTAATTTTGGTTGGAGAATCTAATCCTCTTATTTTAAAAATGAGGGAAGATGAGAGCTGCCTAAAGGACTCACCCTGCTATTCTGAGAATAGATATCTGGCCAGGGGCTGGGATGAGGGTGGAGGCCGTGGGGTGGGGAAGCCATTTAGGTTACTGTCTGCATCAGATGGAGGTGATGGGCGGAGCCAGCAGGGAGATGCCTGAATGCCTAACAATCAGGGGCCACGTTCTAAACTGGGAGACTGGAGGGACCAGCTTGCCGGGGGACCCCTGTAAAATGAGAGGTTTCTAGGCACATTCGAATGGAAATGCTTGGTGGGCAGCTGAACTTACAGGGTTGAAGCTCAGAAAGGAGGCTGCCTCCAGGGACACAAATTCGGGGGAGGTCGGTGTGGGCTGTGAGGTGGGGTCCCCTGGCAGGGAGAGCAGCTCGGGCACAAGTGGGCCCTGGAGCTGGGAGACTGGGACCACCATGACCCAGAACCTGGGGGGACGCTGAGAAAGGGCAGGAGGGAGGAGACATGCTGGACGCTGCAGCAGCCGGGGCAGGGGAGAGGCTGTGTCAGGCTACGGCTCTCACAGCCGAGGTCTTTGGTGGCGTCGGTGGGACCTGCTCAGGCGCGGAAAGGCAGCTGGATGGAGTGGGTTCAAGAAGGCAAGGGTGAGGAATGGCAGGCATGTTGTGGGGCCGCTCAGAGCCAGTGGGGAGACAGGGATCTGTTTAAAGATGCGTCTGCACGCCGACAGGAGCAGTCTAGTAGGGAGGGGCGGGTCAAAGATGCAGGAGAGATGCGACCTGCTGGTGCCGCCCAGGACGTGAGACGGGACCGTGTGTGAGGGACTGGACTTAGTCCCGGGATGGAAGTGGACGTAATGGTTCAGTTGGAGAAGGTTTTTCGGGTTGGGGCAGGGGGTGGGACAGATCTGGGGCAGGGCATGCATTATCGAATACTCTTCGGTTTAGAAAATGACTCAAATGGTTTAACCATTTGGGCCATGCCTCCTGACCCGGGGCCCTGGAAAATCTGGACTGCACTGGTTGTGGTCACTCTTAGAAAATCGTGCTGTTCTGTTGCGGTGGCAGAATAGTGGTGCTCATTCAACACTCCATCTGCCCCCCGTCCTGGAGCCCACCCTGAAGCCCCCCCACGCCCAGCCACAGTGACGGGTGGCTGTCTGTGGTGAGTGGGCTATAAGGCTGTGATGCGTCACTTCTGGGTCAGAGCACTGAAAGGCTGGACCCAGCACTGCAGCTGTGACCCGAGGTGACACCTGGAGCCCAGTACCCCCACTCCCCCACCTCCTACCCCCTTGTCCAAGCTAGAAACACATCGTGAGCTGAAGACAAGAGTTGGTTCCGTCACAGCACTGCTGTTTCAGGGTTAAAACATTACCATCATGTAACCTGGTCTATTACTAACCTGGCATATAGCAGAGTTTGGGTTTGACTTCGGATTAAAGGCCCAAGGATCTCATGGTGATGCTGCTGACATCCTGGATGTTCTTGTGACTCACTGTGCTGTGAACACGCCGCACATGTGCCTGCGCGCAGCTGCATCTCCAGGTGGGGCCCATCACGAACCTGGGACTCACCTTTCCTCCCCGGGGAGGAAGCTGATAGGTGTCCTCCCCATGGGCGGTTCTCTTATCCATCACCTAAAGCCTGTAGTTCTTGGTTCCTAATGAAATTCACACCAGACCGAGGCTCACAACCCAGACGGGTGGCAGAGAGAGGAGAGGGATGAGTCGAAACACCGGCCCATCCCCTCTTCAAGCCCACAGCTGGCAGGCTGATCTCTCCTGAAGCCTCCTGCTGCTGGCTTTGCATCTGGGGGCTGTGGGCAGCGTGGGAACCGGGACCTGCTCTTTTACCTGAGTGTTCTAAAATTGCACAGTTTAGAGAAAAGACTGACCCTGAGGATAGGATCCAGGCCCTTCCTTTGCTCTGCAAAGCCAAGGCGGCTCTGCACAGGGCCCGCCTCCTTCCCACCTGCCACCCCGCGGCCCCCTGCAGAATTACAGGCTCCTGCCTGTCCTGGAGTGGAAGGATCCTGTTACCCGTCTGCATGCTTATCTGATCTTCACAGGACACTAGCCCTGGAAGGCGCCTTGCTGCTGCTGCTAAGTCGCTTCTGGAAGGGGCCCTGGAGGTGACCTAAGCCAGTCTTTTCATTTCTAGCTAAGGTAACAGAGGCCCAGCGCAGGGACACAGCGCTAGTGAGAGCTGGGCCAGGCCAGGAGCCTGCAGCCCCACGAAGTCCCTGGCTGTTCCTCCAGCTCCCTCACTCTCCCAACCATTCAGTCCATCTTCCCTGTGCCCCCAGGGCCCTGCCAGCTACCTACCCCAAGGTGAGGGGCCCCCGGAGCTGCCCCGAGAAGCTTCCTGAGAAGGAAGGTGGGCAGGAAAAAGACCATTGTGCCAATGATTGCTCTGTGCGAAGTAAAAAGGCAGGCCAGGAGAGGCTCCCCACTGGGCAGAGTCAGCGAACCTCCCTCCGGACAGGGGGGTTCTCCTGCAGGGAAGTCAGGGAGGGTGGGGGAGCACAGGGCAGGCGGTGGGGGTGGGGGTGGGGTTGGGCCTCCTTGTGGAGCTCAGTGTCTGCAGAGCATCACTCTGGAATGAAAATGGCCCCCGCAGTTGTTCTGTGTTGAGCTGAAATGGCCTAGCCTTTCCGCAGCTGCTTCTGTCAGTCACTGGGTGTGGGCTGCCTGGGGAGGGGGTGCAGACCCCGAAGGAGCCCACAGCGGGAGGCTGTCCGCTCTGAGCAGTTCCAGCAGCTGGGACAGCCAGTCCTTTCTTGAAGGGGGTCTGGGCGGCACATCTCAGAGGCCACCACAGTGTTTGCAGAACTGGCATGGTTGATGGGATGGGTTCCTGAGGACATGGAGGAGGGCAGGGTCAGAGCACAGAGGGAAGAATCAACCTCGGACACAGGGAGGGGGCATCTCTGCTTAATGAGGGGGAGAAGGAGGTAAGAATGAGGCCACCGGAAGGTATGGGTTTGAGTAGAGGGACAAGGCCTTGGGGAAATTGAGCCTGACAACCTCGATTTTCTTTCTAAATGCAGAAGCTGGGTTATCTGGTGAACTTGGGCTTGGTGGGGTTAGGGCTTGAGGGGAAGCATCCTCGAGGCAAATGAGAGGGTGCAATCCTGGGGCCCGCAGGGCAGTGTGTTACGGGACAGCTGCTGATGGGGTGGCTAGAGGTTGTAAGCCTGCCTGCTGGGTCATGTGACTTCCCTGGTGGTTATCTGAGCCCAGTGGGAGGAACAGAGAGGAGCACGATCCCACCTGTGCTGGGGGTGGACTGGGGAGGAGGCAGGAAACAGGGGGTTAGCTAGTTGCCTTAGGTTCACAGACAGCTCTTCAGGATTCTTCAGAGAGAGAAACTCTTGATTTGAAAATGGCGTTTGTCTTCTAAGGGGACAAGGCATTAAGAGGGTATTAGGAGTTAATGTGGGGTGACATCACCTGCTGTGTCAGTCCAGTTTGTTGACTTATTTTTTCATGGATCACACTTTTGGTATTTTGTTGTGAAATCTTGGTCTGATGAAAGGTCACAGACTTTCCCCTATGTCTTCTGCAAGTCCGACAGCTTTAGGTTTCCCATTTACGTCTCTGAACCATTTAGACTTCACTTTGTGTATGATGTAATGTATAAATTGAAGTTCATTAATAATTAAGGAAATGCAAATTAAACTTACATTGAGATACTCCTTAGGATGGCTAAATGAAACAGACTGGGAACATACAGTGTACAGTCACTGTGGAAACAGCCTGTCAGGTTCTCAAGAAGTTACACATGGTACAACCATTCTGCTCCAGTCTTTAACTACAAGAAATGAAAGCACATGTTCATACAGAGACTTACTTGTTCACACGTGTTTGCAGCAGCTTGACTGCAGCATCCCCAAACAAGTGGACACCACCGCATGGCAGCTAAACACACAGCAATGTGTCCAGCCAGCGGAACCCTGATCATCACTGACTCACACAACAACCTGCGTGAATCTCAAAGTAACTGTGAGGAGAGAAACGGCAGACAAAACACTGTACACACTGTACGTTCCATTTACATAAAACTCTAGAAAATGCAAACTACTCTGTGACTGAGTGCGGCGCAGCGCCCCGGGTGGGGGTCAGGAAGTGTTCCCAGGGGCTTGAGGAAGCCTCTGGGGGTGATGGACATGTACGCTCTTGACTGTTGTGATGATTTTATGAGTTACACGTGTTACAGCTTCAGTTTGTATACTTTGATCAGTGCAGTTACTGTAGTTTCTTAATAAAGCTGTTAATCTATTATAATATTGACCTGAAAATTATAAATTGAATCATTAATTAGCGAACAGAGCAAACTTTTTAATAATACTTACTTTCTTAACTGTCAGTTTAATTTAGACCTACTAGAGATTTAAAAGGAAGAACTGGTATCTCTATCCTTAAGCCCAAGTTAGTTGCAACAGAATCTGACAAGAATGGGCGCTGTGTGCTTTTTACTACAAAGACACTCTCTCAACACACTGCAGGGTCCCTGTGTCAACTCTGAGGGTCCCAGAGTGACTCAAGTCAAGCTCCCCAGCAGGGCTGACAGTGGCCCCCGTCCCCGTCTCTGAGGCAGATGGGGAGACTGAGTCTCGGGCTGAACCGTTAGCTGAGGCCCACGCTTGTACAGGGGTCAGCTCTGCGGTCTCGGACCAAAGGCCCGCCAGCCCACGCCCCTAACTCAGTCCACGCAGCTCTCCTTTTGAGAACTCCCCCAACATCGCTGCCATTCTCATGGGCTTCCTGCAGTTACGGGGCTGCTGGCAGCAGGAGGGTTTTAGAAAGTGTAACCCAGCTCGCGGGACACAGGCGGCCGCGCTGAGCGCTCGTGGCACCGAGTAAACAGCGCGAGATCATGCGTCTATACCCGGGAAGGTGCTCCTGCGAGTCTACACTGCGCCCAATGAAGACGCCGGCCCGGCCCGCCCCCTCCCGGGCCCGCCCCGCCCCCTCCCGGGCCCGCCCCGCCCCCTCCCGGGCCCGCCCCGCCCCCTCCCGGGCCCGCCCCGCCCCCTCCCGGGCCCGCCCCGCCCCCTCCCGGGCCCGCCCCTCAACTTCCCACCCAGGCCCCGCCTTCCCGGAAGGCCCCGCCCACTCGGCCTTTCGGCGCTCTCCTGCTGGCGTCTGGTGGCGGCGGGCGGGTTGGCGCGGCCGGGCTCCGTGCGGATGGAGCGGCCGGCGGCTGCCGCCGGCGGGGACGTGTCCCTGCACAACTTCAGCGCGCGGCTGTGGGAGCAGCTCGTCCACTTCCACGTGATGCGGCTGACGGACTCGCTCTTCCTCTGGGTGGGGGCCACGCCGCACCTGCGCAACCTCGCCGTGGCCATGTGCACGCGCTACGTGAGTGCGGCGGGGGGCGGGGCGGGGAGGGGAGGGGGCGGAGGCAGGGGGAGGGGCGCTGGGGTCCCGGCGGGGGCGGGTGGGGGAGGGGCCGGGGGCGGCCGGGGGCTGCGCCGCCCACCGCGGGGCTCTGTCCCGCCGCACGGCTCGTTCCCCACCCCCCGCGTCTCTGGTTGGAGTGTCGGGGCCCCCGTGGGACCTCTGCTGTCCGCTTTCACCCTCCCTGGGCCGGGGGTGGCGTGTCCCCCCGGTTTTCTGCCGGCTCCCCGCTGACCGCGTTGGCTTACGTCTCCCGCACGGACCTCTCTCCCGCCCTTTCCCTCCGCTGTCCCATCGGGCTGTAACTGGTGTCCCACTGGGCGCTCCAGACCCCAGGCCGCTCCTCCAGGGCCGCCCCTCCCGCAGAATCCGGCCACTTCTCACCTCCCTCACCTGTCACCTGGGCCCCACGCCATCGCTGCCCTCGGCCGAGGTCCCCTTTGCCACCGTGTGTCAGAGCTGCTGTAACCAAGGGCCGCAGCCCGGGGAGCTTGAGAACAGCAGAGAAGGCAGAATCGAGGCGTCAGCGGGCTGCTTCCTCCCGCCTCTGGGCTTGCGGTGCTGCTCCCACCTTGCGGCCCCTGGTCTGGCAGCCTCATCACCCCAGTCCTGCTCCAGTGTCCCAGGCCTCCTCTGTGCATGTCTCTCCCCTTCTTCCTAAGACACCAGTCCTGTTAGAGGAAGAGTCCACCTCCCCTTGCTTACATCTCAACTCCATCTGCAGAGACCTTGTGTCCAAATAAAGTCACCTTCGCAGGTGCTGGGGTCAGGACGCTAGGACCTGGACATTCCTCTTTCAGGACCTGGCTTAGCCTGGCACTGACAGCATCAGTGTTGTCGTCCCTCCGCTCAGACCCCCAAGAGTTCAGAGCCTGCATGGATCTCCAGGCCCCATCATGGCTGCGGTGCCCCCGCCCCTCTGACTTTGCACCCACTTGCCCCTCTGGGCTGCTCCAGCCCTTCCCTGGGCAGGCCTGTCTGCTGCTGGGAGAGGACACAGGCCCACCGCAGGGGGAGGCTGGCCTGTGGCAGGAAGGGGGCCCAGGTGATCCAGGAGGGCTGGACCTCGCAGAGGAACCAGTATCGCTCTGTTTTCCTTGCAGGACTCCATCCCCCTGTCCACTGCCCTCCTCGGGGACACGTCTGACACCATGTCCACCGGCCTCGCCCAGCGCTTAGGTAAGTTCTGCAGCTCAGCTGCCGGCGCGCCCAGGTGGGGACCTCGCTGTTCAGTGGAGCAGGGAGGTGAGTCAGCATAGGAGGAACGGTCTCCGTCTGGGAGGTGACCCCCCCTGGTTACTGCAGGAAGCCCCGGCCTTGCGCACCGGTCTCAGGAGGTGGTGCCAGCACCCTCTCCAGGGGCCTGCTCCCCACGCGCTCCGATGGCCTTGGTTGCCTCCAAGCCGATGAGTGACAGGCGATTTTGCTCCTCGTCCTCATGGGAGGTGAGGGTGAGTGACGCCCACGGTGCCCAGTGGCAGCGGCTCCAGGTAGCATCCACTGCACGTGATGCTGCTCAGAGCTCGAAGGGAGAGGGCCTGGCGAGGTTGGGGGCTCCAGCCTCCACTGTACCCAGAGCACACGTCCTGCAGATGCCTCGCTGGTCCAGGTGAGGATGCCCGTGCCCGGTGGTCGCTGGTGCTTGGGGACCTCAGTGGGTAGAGCAGCCTCGCCCCCGTCGGGCCTGAGTGTCCCGGCCACGTGCGGAGCCTGGTGCCTGGCCGGGGTGTGGCAATGGGACCCCTGCCATGGTTTTGAGGCGCTTACCTGTGGCTGTGTTCACAGATTTGTCAGCCTGGTCCCTGGGGAGTGGGCATGTCTGTGCCGGTCGCTCTGGGACGCCCCACAGTCACGTGCAGCCCAGGGAACGGCAGCTTTCTAGGGGTGGGGTTGTCACAGCGCCCACAGGCCGCACCAGACAGGGTGGAGACCACAGGGCCAGCGGCCGTGTCTCAGGACCATCCACCACACTTGAGCTTTAGTCTCAAGGTATAGGAACCCAAGTAGTACGTTATCTTGGTGACCTCTTAACAGGAAGCAATTCTGAATCCACAGATAACCAACAGGAAAAATAGGAAAGCTTCCTGTTTAGCCTTCATCTGGTTCCCAGGTGCTGCCGTTCCTTCTCGGCCTTCGCCAGAGTTGCTAGTTTTTAGTGGAAATGGGTTGGAAGCCTGACGCCCTTTTGCTTCACTGTGTGTGCCTGCGTTTCAGGGTAACACCACCCCCCGCAGCAGCCAGACCTCCGTTTGCTGGGCCTGGTGGGGGAGACCTGCTGGCGTGTGGAGCTGGGACTGGGGGGTCCCCGAGTGTGGACAGAGTCCGGGAGAGGAGGCAGCGGGAGCTCGTTTGAGGAGACACGAATGAGCTGGCTCCCAGTGTCCTGGGGGTGAGGCAGTCTGTGAGCGTAAACACGGCTCTTTTTTTTTTTTTTTTTGCATTTTGTGCAAATGTTGAGGCTTTTTTAAATTAGCATTTTTCTTTCACGTGGTTTATATCAGTTTACAAACAACGTAATCTGAAACAGAATACAGACATCCTCTGTAACTTAAGTCAGATGTGATGGAGGCGCCTACCTACCGATATCCACGAACCTGGCAGCCATTGGCCACCACCCAGCAGGGACAGGCATGCATGGTGAGATGCCAGTCCACCGCCCAGCAGGGTCAGACGCACGTGGTGAGATGCCAGCGCCCCCCGGGGCGGGTGACATGCCTGCTGAGATCGTGGCCGGCCGGCCTGGGACGCCCCGCTTGTTGTCCTTTGGAGCTGGGTTCTGGACCCTGCAGTGGAAGGCGTTATTAACTGTTATTGGTTGTCTGGACGGTGCTGAAGAGACAAGTGTCCCGAGACCGTCTCGTGTGGGAGAGATGAGCGACCTGGAGGCCCTGGGGGCTTCCTGTGAATGGGGACCCCTTGCTCCATGCGGCTCTGGAGGCCAGAGGGGCTGCTGGGCGGACGATGAAGGTGGACTCAGGGTTGGCGCGTGAAGGGATGGGAGTCAGCGGCCCCTGGGGACAGGGACTTTCTGCCACTGAACGCGGAGCCGCTGTGATGTGAAGGGCCCAGATTCCCCCTCCGCCCACTGTTGCCTCTGATGGTGGGCTCATCTGTCTCTGTGGCCTGTAGGGAGGAGCGCTTTGCCTTTGCCCCAGGGGTGGGACCAGGGGAGGGGGCTGGTACCGCCCGCTTAGTCCTCAGGACCTGGGGTTACAGCTGAGGTTGGTTTTCACGGTTGGAGCCGCTCCCACCTGCCCTGGGTGGTTCTGTAGAAAGGGGCTCAGACGTGTATTCAGCATCCAATTGAAAACCACACCTGTGTGTGTGCGTGTGTGCACACCTGCACATATGTTCACGTAGGAGTGTCAGCTCCTCTGGGAGGAGGGTGGTGGGGTTGGGGGAGAGGGTCGTATTGAAGGACCTTTATATTTTAAATCTGTGGACGTCATCTGTGGTTTGAAGATGCGGAGCAGCCAGCCTGTGTGTAGCGCAGGGGCTCGCAGACACCGGGGTCCGTGAACAGACTGGGGGACTGGAGGTGCGCCTCGCCGGGCCCTGGGGCCGTGGCTCTCAGAGCTGCTCTTCCAGACGACGGGCGGCTCCGGCAGCTGGTCTGTTTTGCAGCAGTTGCGTGTGATGTCGTCAGAGTCAGAGCTTTCTTCGCTCTCGAAAAGCCTGCCTTTCCCAGGCCTTTCTCTGCTACGGGCAGGCGTGGGGTCACACGCGTCCCTGTGGTCTCTCTCTTCCAGCCAGGAAGACCAGCAAGCAGGTCTTCGTCAGCTATAACCTTCCAAACACCAGTAGCAGCTTCGAGTTGCTGGTAGAAAACCGGATCAAGGAGGAAATGCAGGCCTTTCCGGAGAAGTTCTAGCCGGAGAGACTCGGGTGCTGGGGACGCTTGAATAAACGGCCCGGATCCACCGCGGCACAGGTCCACGAGCTCCTGTTTGTGTTTAAAGGGCTGGCCTCCTCCGTCCTGTCACCGGGGTGGGTCCCGGGAGGAGGGCCCCAGCAAGACGTGTGAGGATGGGGGGCCGCCCGGTCCCAGAGAGGGCATGGGCCACGACTGTCAGGCTGTCCTGCTGGCTCCATCCCCGGGGTCTCACTCCGCTGGGCCCCGTCCCCTCACCTGGTAGGTGGGAACCGTCTCACCGGGCTGGGTTATCGCCAGAAACGCTCTGCAAACCCTGGGTGCCGGGGTCCCTAGGACCTGGGTCCCGGGCTTACCTGCTTCGCTGAACATCCCAGTGTCAGCCCCTCCCCATGCTTCCGCCAGCCCGTCTTTCCTTCTGTCTGCTCTCTCCTCCACTCCCCGGGCCCCTCCCGCCCACGTCCCCTTCTGCCCACATCTTAATCCTCAGCCTTTTTCTGTGGCTCACGGTGGCGTCAGTCTCTCTGGGACACGTGCTGCTCTCCGGAAGCCAGAGTTCCTGGGTTGGTGGTTCCTCACTTGGCTTCCAGTCACGTCCCTGGGGAGTTTTTACAGCTTCCTCCCCAGAGTTGGGCGGCCCCCGCTTTGTGGGGCTGGAGAGTGCCCCGCGTGCTACCAGCACAGGACTCTGATGCTTGGGGTCCACGTGGGCCCCTTCTGTCCTGGGAGGTGGTGGTCTGGGACCCTGGAGCTCGTTTCACGTGGTGGCAGGTGTCGCGTCCAGCCAGTGCCCACAGCTGAGCTGGGACAGCCGGGATGAAAGGCCCTTCCAGGGACCGGGTCCCGGGCTAAGCCACTAACCTGCCAGCCCCGGCCGGTTACGGCTTGGAGGTACGGCGGGCATCTCTCTGGGCGGAGTAGGTAACAAAATCAGGGCTACGGAGAGGAGAGTTTGGTATAAATACTTTATTAAAGAAATATTGCTTTCTTGTTAAAAAAAACACTACATTAAAGAGAGCTCTGGGTGCTGTCTTCCCTGACAGTCACAGTGTGAGAATCGTTCCCTCCTCGGGAGGCTCCAGGCCCCGGGTGAGGTCAGCAGGACGTCCACATGAGAGGGGTGAGCTCGGAAACCTGCCGCCCCCTCCTCGGGGGTCTGAGGGCGGCACTCAGCACGTGGTGGGCGGTCACCCCGCCCTGCCTCCGCCCGGCCAGGAGCCCCCGCGCCGTCCTGGGGCAGGGCCGGGGCTGGGGTCACACGGGCGCTGAGGCAGAGACACGGCGAGACCTGAAGCAACAGAGTTTATTCCTTGTAGCCAGTGGTCGTGAAATGCCCTGTAGGGGATCCCACCGGATGAGGTAGGGAAGACATTCCAGAGGAGGTGTGTTAATGGGGCAACGTCTTTATTTCTGTACATTTACACAGATCCCCCCCGGGCACAACAGCCGTGACGGCATGCAGGCAGCGTGGAAGGCCAGGTCAGGGCTGGGCGCAGCTCTGTGCTGCCAGCAGGCACTCCAGAGGCCCATCAACTCACGGGCTGCACGGGTCCCGCCCAGGAGCCTCCGGGTTGGAGCTGTGGGGCACGGAGGGCCCCCCAGCAAGGCCGGCGCGCTGCGTCCCCCCGGCCCGGGGCTGCGTCCTGGCCAGGGTCCCCTCAGTCTTGTGGCCCCTTGGCCCCCTTGTTTGGCTCTAGGAAGTGGTACCTGGGGCAGTACTTCCGCTGCGAGGCCTCATTCTTGCTCTTCTGTGGTCAAACCAGCTCACCAGCCCCTTCCCCCTAGTCGCAAGCGATTAGGCTCTTAGAAAATGAGACATTTAAACTCTTTTACCCTTTGTTTCGGGTGGTAATATGCGGGATATTGGATGAGTTGTTACTGGTTTCTGGAAAAGAACAGAAAGCAGAAGGGTCGCTTGTGTGCCTGACTTGTTGGAAGGGGGTCCTGGCTTCCTGGGGTCGGGATGGGGGTGTGCAGGTTGGCGCTGGAGGCGGCGCTGGTCTCCCGGGCAGCGGGCATTCAGGTGCCTGAGCAGCATCTCCCTGCTGAGTGCAGAGGACATGGGCGGGGGCCCACGCGTGACCAGAGCCTGGCCAAGCAGGCAGGCCCTGCTGCCTTGCCTATGCAGGTGGGGTCTCAGGGGCTTGGCCCGCGGGAGGCTTTTCTGCTTTGGCCCTGCTTCTCAGCTGTTGCTCACAAAACCTGAGCCTGTGCTCCCGCAGGCCTCTGCTGGGCAGTGTCGCCCTCACGCCTGCAGGAGCCCAGCTCAGCCAGCTTCTCCAGTCCAGCAGCCAGGCCTGACCGTGACGGGACAGTGCTGACACCACAGGCCCAGCGTCTACCACGGTCACCTAAGACGGACAGTCTGGGAGTGGTGTGCGGGGACACCCTGCGGCCTCACGTGTTCCCTAGAGGTCTACACCGCCAGCGGGAGGCCACGCAGAGCCTGGGGCTGCTGCCACAGGTGCAGGCACAGCTGATGGGTGGGGCCCGGGGACCCCGCTTGCTGTCCCAGCCTCTGCACTGCAGGCCTGTCCTAGACCGGGGGGCCCTGTGCCCAGCACGTGAGAAGGGCTGAGGCACCTCCCAGTTTGGCACTCGAGCTGCGCAGCAGACAGACAGGCCTGGAGGTGAAGGTGAGTGTGACCCGCCCATGGAAACAGAGAACAGAAGTGACTGAGACAGGAGGGGCTGGAACGCAGGCCTGCGAGTTTGCTTGCTTCCCCACAAAGTTCTCCTGAGCCCATGGCCCCTGCCGGGGTCAGCCAGCCTGTAGGGGGCGCAGTGAGGGGTTAGGGGGAAGACACAGGCCAGAGCGTCAGGCGGGGAGCGTGGGGCTTGTGCTCACCTCTTCCCTGGCCGTGGGGGCTGCACCACTGTGCGCTGAAAGTTGACTTGCTGCTTCGCGCAGACCCAGGACCACACTCTGCTTGGAAGAACAGCCCATGGCAAAGACGTGCCCCAGAGCTGGGGGCTGGGCCTTCCAGAGCAGCCCAGGCTGTCCCCAGACGGGTGCCAGAGCTGCAGCAAGACAGTGCCCGTCTGGCTGGCGAGGGTAGCTTCTTGGCCTCCCCTGCGCTGCTTCTGAAACAGCCGCAGACTGGAGCCGAGGGCCTAACCTGGACGGGCGGGAGGCCGAGGCGAGGAACGCGACGCGCGCCCTAGCACAGTGGGACGGGGCCGGGGCGAGCTCCGGTGGGTTATTGCTTCTCTCGGTCGGCCTCGATGTCCTCCGAGGCTGCGGTCAGGCCCCGCCCCAGGCTCTCGGCTGGTCCCCCGCAGGCTCCCCGGGGGCTCCAGGCTGGTGATTTCCGTGCGGTGTTAGTTCAGGAAGGAGCCGGTATTCAAGTCGTGCTGCAGAAACGCTGACTGCGAGGCGGTGCGGCGCAGGGGGCCTCTCCTGCGGAGCTGCACCGGGAGGAGGGCCACAGCACTGACTCGCGGTGGCGAGGCGCTGGCTGCTGGGGAGCGGAGCCGGCAGACCTACGCTGGAAGACCTTGGCGATGCCACCACTCATCATTTACGACTTCCGGTGAAGTGGTGATGCTTTTCCCCTGAAAGAGCTTCCGGGTCAAGTATAAAAGGATGATCTCCAAGTAGAGACGAAGCTGGTTTTAATGAGATTGTGAGCTGCTTTTTCCTTAACACAGAGCGGAAGTTCTTCCCTTACAGAAAAGACCTTTACAAACCATCACAGAGACTTTAGCAAAACCCTAACCATTCACATCTCAGTCTGAGGAAAGTGCAGCCGTGGGAATGCTCGGGGGCAGGGGGACCCCCCCGGGAGCCGGGCTGCGCGGTCCCTGCGCGCGCGCGTCCTTCCCGAGGAGGGGGCTCCGTTTTGAGATCAGTGAAGGGAAGGGAATAAAGTGCTTCTTGTAAAAATGACCAAAATAAATACAAACATTTCATGGCAGAAAAGAAAGTCTCTGAAGGGTCGTCTGCTAGGTCTGCTCGCTCAGACGCGGGCGCTCCTCGAGAGTTTTGCAGCGTCCCCCACCCCCACCCTCGGGTCCCCAGCCTCCGCGGAGCGGGGTCTCCCACGGCCGCGCCCAGCTACATGGGCCGCCCGCCGTTGGCCGTGGCGCCGTCAGGCAGCCCGTCGCCTGCGGCAGCCGCGTCGTGCAACCCCGAGTAGTCCTTGAGCTCGGCGTGGGTGGGCAGCAGCGGCTGCTCGCCGCGCCGGGGCGGCAGGAGAGGCTGGCGCGTGTAGTGCTCGCCGTCGGGGATGCTCTCGGGCAGACTCTGGCCCCGGCTCTCGGGCAGCAGCAGGAGGCAGATGATGCAGATGAGCGTGCAGCAGGCGAAGATGACGTGGTGCAGGAAGTAGCCCTTCTGGTTGTGCAGCTCGATGATGGGCGCCGTCAGCATGCCGAAGCCCGCGCTGGCCAGCACCAGCCCCAGCCCGCCGCACCTGCGGGGCGCACGGGTCAGCGGGGCCGGCCGGGCTCCACCCCCGCCCTGTCCCGTCCTGCGTCCCCCTCCCCCCAACCCCCGTCAGCCCAGGCTGCCTCTTCGTTCACTTTCAACGGTGACTCTATAATAAACACCAGCGTAAGGGGGAAAACCAGCCTCACTTGCTGTACATGATACAGGGTGAGAGGAAACCAAGTGTTACTGGCTTACGCTGTTGTCCCGAGGCTTGCTCTTGGCTTAGAAGAGAGGACGGTGGCCACGGATTAATGAAGGCATTAAAAGCACATCAAGATGAAAGCTGCCAAGACGACGGAGCATAGAGACCCCGCGCTCACCTCCTCTCACAGGCCCACTAGTATCACAGCTGTCTGCGGAACAGCCGCTGATAAAAAGGACCAGAGACTGCCAAACAGACCCACAGCTAAAGACGTGAAGAAGGAGCCACGACAAGATGGGCAGGAGGACCAGACGCACAACACAAAGCCTCATGACCCCCACTGGCCCGCCGACCCACACGCTGGGACTAGATTCCAGAGGATC
The DNA here is from genome assembly GCF_032405125.1 of Capricornis sumatraensis. Classification (NCBI taxonomy): domain Eukaryota; kingdom Metazoa; phylum Chordata; class Mammalia; order Artiodactyla; family Bovidae; genus Capricornis; species Capricornis sumatraensis. Next base: position 53,719,269 of record NC_091090.1, on the reverse strand, counting down.
TCAGGCAGAAGTGAGTTCTGAGCCCCAAGTCGGGCTCCCCACGCTGGGGGTCCTGCACCAAGAAGAAACACACCTCAACACAATAAAGGCCATATATGACAAACCCAGGCTGCCCGGTGGCGCACTGGTGAAGACTCTGCCTGCTAGTGCAGGAGACACAGGTCTGATTCGCCTCCAGGGAAGATCCCCTGGAGGAGAAGATGGCAGGCAACCCACTCCAGTATTCTTGCCTGGGAAATCCTATGGACAGAGGAGCCTGGGGGACTACAGTCCATGGGGTCACAAAGAGTTGGACACGACTTAGTGACTGAGCAGGAGCATGATCACAGGCCCACAGCTAACATACTCGATGGTGAAAAGCTAAAAGCGTTTCCTCTGCGATCAGGAATGTGAACAAGGTGCGCACTCTCGCCATGTTTACACAGTGTAGTTTTGAATGAAAGTCCTAGCCACAGCAATCAGAGAAGAAGAATCCAAACTAGAAAGAAGTAAAACTGTCGCTGTTTGCAGATGACATGATACTATACATAGAAAATCCTAAAGATGCCACCAGAAAACTGCAGGAGCTCATCTGTGAATTCGGTAAAACAGCAAAAGGTAAAAAAATTAATAGACCAGCCTGTTGCATTTCTGTACAGGAACAAGAGACTCTCAGTGAGAGAAATTAAGGAAGCAATCTCAGTTGCCATCACATCAAAGGGAGTAACATACTTAGGAATCCACCTACCTAAGGAGGCGAAAGACTTGTGCTCTGAAAGCTATAATGCCAGTGAAAGAAACAGAAGATGACAGAAACAAATGGAAATATACACTGTTTTTGGATTGGGAGAATTAATGTTCTTAAAATCACTGCCACACAAGGCAATCTACAGATTCAGTGCAGTCCTTATCAGAATACCCATGACATTTTCCACAGAACTACAACAAATATTTCAGAAACACAGAAGACCTCTAATAGCCAAACAACTCTGAGAAAGAAGAGCAGAGCTGGAGGAAGCAAGCTCCCTGACTCCAGACGACACTAGAAAGCTGCAGCAGCCAGAGCAGCATGGTGCTGGCCCAGAGGCAGAACAGAAAGCCCAGAAATAAACCCACAGCCTCGTGGCCAGTTGGCCTGTGACAGAGGAGGCAAGAACGTGCAGCGGGGAAGAGACAGTCAAGGATTCTCTTCTGGAACGTCCACAGCAGACACGGTGCTTTGTGACCAGCAGGGCGCTGCGGATTGGATCACCCTGATCCTCAGCAGGAGGCCGCTGGCCGGGTGAACGCAGCAGAGTGACATGATGACCCTGGGAGAGTGTTGGGACTGAGCCCCTGAAGATGGATGAGCAAGAGCCTGAAACAACCGTTTGGTCCTCACGAGTCTGGTCACGCCAGGGAGCCGCAGGGCGCTGCGGGGCCGTGTGCGGTGCTGGCGATAAAGTGCGTGTTCTTCGGGCTTTTGATACCAGTGAGCCGTCATTTTCTCCAAAACCACCTGGGTGACCTTCCCGTGTCTGAGTTTGGGTGGTGCTGAGGGAGGTGGGCACACAGCCCCCAAGGGAGTCCTGTCCTGGTGAAGGAGCTGGGCTCCCCTCAGAGTCCAGGAGAACTTGTCGTGGTAAGGTGCTAGGTTAGCGTGCGCGCATGCCAAGTCGCTTCAGTCGTGTCTGACTCTTTGCGACCCCATGGACCTGTAGCCCACCAGGCTCCTCTCTCCATGGGATTCTCCAGGCCAGAATACTGGAGTGGGTAGCCTTTCCCTTCTCCACGGAATCTTCCCAAACCAGGGACTCAGCCCAGGTCTCCCACATTGCAGGTGGATTCTTTATCCCTTGAGCTGCCACTGGCAGGCGGGTTCTTTACTGCTAGTGCCACCTGGGAGGTCTATCAAATGAAATGTACTTGATTTGCAGTAGAACTTTGGACTCGATTTTAAAAAGGGCCTCTGGGTCTACAAACGCATACATGTAAAATGCAGTACACGCGTGCCTGCGTCGGCACTGCGCACTGCGTCTTTACATATTCTTCCCACAAAAGCCATTTTCTGTTGGTTTCCTATCAAGGATCCGTTGAAATTCGTAAGACTGGGAACAGCTGTGGCAGAATCTGGTATTCCATTTTTGGCTCTTGTGTTTCAGAAGTCTCAGTTCAGAGAATGGGATGATTACCGTGGCTGGTTCTGAGGCTCTACCCGGTCCTGCAAGTGTTTCTGCTTTTCTCCAGCTTGTCACGAGAGGGCAGCACCTGCCCATGTTTAAGCAGTAGATTTACAGAGAAACGAGGACCCGGGTTCACTGTGCACTGGATATCTGGTTTACTAGTGATGTGATGGTGATGTGTCAGTCACTCAGTCGTGTCTGACTCTGCGACCCCAAGGACTGTAGCCCGCCAGGCTCCTCTGTCCATGGACGTCTCCAGGCAAGAATACTGGAGTGGGTAGCCTTTCCCTTCTCCAGGGGAATCTTCCCCACCCAGGGATCAAATCCAGGTCTCCTGCATTGCAGGCAGATTCTTTACCATTTGAGCCAAAGGGCCCTGATTTTTTACTAGTAATAACACCTAAGTTACTTTAACGATAGAAAGGTAGGTACGCAGGCAGATTTCTTAGAAGTAGCAAGCTTGAACTAAGTATTCTGGGATCTTTGGGGGGAAGAAAAAGAATAAAGAAAAAGGAAAAACAAAGAATCTTCAAATTATCCTTTTAAAGACATGAACCCGGCATCTTGAACACAGAAAACAAACCTCCTGTTTTTCGCTTCCTCCGTTGTGTTACTTACTTTCACTGCCTTTCTGTGAAGTCAGAGATGAACAAATATTTCTGCCAATCTCTGCATAAGTATCACTGCCAGAAACACTAAGGCTGGAGTCACTGATAACACCATGTCCCTGGGATCAGACCCTCCGCATGCACTCTGTCCCCACCGGTCCCTGCAGATGGGGCCATCAGGACGAGTCTCTCTCGGGGCAGAGGTGAGCTCCGCCCACTTGCGGCAAAGGCCCCGGTCTTGGGTCAGCCCCCAGGGGGAGCCTGTGCTACACACATTTATATACGACGTAAGCGGCCGCCCCGCATCTCATCACATGCAGGCGTCTTTGTCCCTCCCTAGTGCCCACTCTTGCGGTGCGCCTGGAGCAGGGACGCGGCGGGTTCTGTCTGGCGGGGATGGTGACTGGGGAGGAGCCGGTCCGAGAGGAGGAGGGTGGGGTGAGCTCAGACGGAGGCAGGGGGCAGCCAGGCCCCGGCGCCCCCAGAGCCTGTGAGGAGGTATCGGCAGGTGACGCTGCTCATCCCCTCAGGCGAAGGAAACACAAGGAAAAATAAACAGGACCTAATTAAACTGCCTGAAGTTAAAGGTTTTGCACAGTAAAGGAAACTGTCAACAAAGGGAAACGCCAACCCACTGAATGGGAGACAGTATTTGCAAGTGGTACGACCGATCAGGAGTTAACATCCAAAATAGACAGGCAGCTGATACAGCTGAACACCAAAAACACAAGACCCCGACTGAAACGTCGCAGAACTGAACATGCGTGTTTCCAAAGAAGACGGGCAGATGGCGACAGGCACAGGGAAAGACGCTCCGCATCCCGGCCGTCAGGGAAAACAGGTCAGAACCACAGCGAGGCGCCGCTTCGCACCTGTCAAGACGGCCACCATCGAAAAGAGCACAACCCCCCCCCCCCCCCCCCCCCCCCGTCGCCGAGGACGTGGAGAAGACAACCTTTGTGCGCTGCTGGTGGGAACGCGAAGTGCTGCAGCCACCCCGGAGACCATGAGGGAGGAGGGTTCTCAGCAGATGAACCCTGGAACCGCCACATGGTCCAGATTCCACTTCTGGACCCAAGGAAAACCAAAAGCACCAAGACCAGACATGCTCCTCAGTGTTTGGAGCAGCATTATTTACAGCAGCCAAAACAGGGAAGCGCCCAAGTGTCCACGGACGGATCACGAAGACGCAGCATACACAGGCGATGGAGTGTCAGCCATGGAAAGAACGAGACTGCCATCTGCAACGTGGACAGACTTGGAGGGTGTTATGCTGAGGGAAATAAGTCAGAGAGAGACAAGTACTGTATGGTATCACTGATAGGTGGAATCTAAAAATAACAACGAGCTAGGGAACGTAACAGAAAGGAGACAGACTCTAGATGTGGAGAAGACTAGTTAGTGGTTCCTGGTTGGGGGAGAGCGCGGAGGGGCATGACAGGGTGGGGGGTAAGAGGCACAAGCCAGCCGGAGTAAAATAGCCACAAGGAGGTATTGAACAGCGCGTGGAGCAGAGCCAGCACTTTATAATTTACTTTTAAATTAATATATATGGTGACCTTCACTGAGTCACTGTGTGGTGCGCCTGAAACTCACACTGTGTGTGGACTGTCCATAAGGAAATGCCCCACAGCCAGGCCCTGGTGCGCAGGCAGCCTGGAAATGTTGGGAGCTGAAGCAGCTTGTCCCCGCCCCCAGCGCCTGCGTCCTCCCTGTCCAGTTTGAGGGTGCCCGCCCGCAGCTTACAGGTGACACGGGGCCTGTCACACCACAGCCACCGCCACCTCGTCACCAGCCAGATCCTCCAGCCCTGCCGAAGCCCGAGGGGCGGGGGCCTGCGGTGCCGAGAAGCCCCTGCTGCACCTGGAGGCCCTCGAGCACACCCGTCACCCGAGGACGTGACGGCTGGCGCCCCGGAGCCTTCTGTTTGCCGCTCGATAGGCAGGCCCTGACCTTTGCTCCTGTGTTTGTTCAGAGGGTGTCTTTGTAACAGTGGTGAACAAAAGGCTAGTTCTGTACCAGCAAACATGAAGCTTGCAGGCCTGAGCGGCACCCCCAGCTGCCCCGGGGTTCACCGGCGAGATGGGGGCGGTTCAGGAAGCCCATTTCCTCCCAGCGGCTCTGGGACTGGCCCCAGAGGGGAAACGCCAGGAAGGGCCGGGGTGCGAGGTGTCCAGCGGGGAGCGCCCCTCACCTCCTTCCTCTGCAACTACAAACGCATCACCCAGGGATAAGCTGTCTGTCGGGGTAAGCGGACCCCGAGAACATTCGCTGAATTTCCGTCCCCAATAATCTTGCCAGGTCTGCCTCCAAGGAAAAGGATGACTCCGTTTCCTTCAGTTCAGCTTGTTCAGCAGAACCCAACTGTGATGAATGTGGTCTGCTGACCGCCAGGGTGGAGGGTGGCCCACCCCGGAGGAACAACCACACAGGTCTGACCGTGCCCTTCTGCCTCTGCAGGAGCCCCCCTGCTGGGCACCTTCGTGAAGAGGGGACGTTTAACCTGCAGAGAGACACAGAGGGCTGCTGTCTGCCTGGGCACCATGTGGAGTCCCGCCTGAAGTAAGCTCCTGGCATCATATTCCAGGATGGGGCAGCCGTCAGGCTTGGCGCGCGTGTGAGAACCCAGAAGGAGGAATCAGAGTGATGCCCACGGACCTGCCTGCCTCCGCCCAGAGCCCAGGGGCAAGACAGTCCGTCCTGGGCACCCTGCCTTGAACAGGATTGGCCTCACGTGTCTCCCACATGGGAAAGGGAGGCTGGTAGGGTGTCGCGTGCTGGCGGCCTGGGCTCTATCTCACGGCCGAATAACTGCCACACTCATAATTACATTTAACAAAGTGCTCAGAAGGTTAATGACATTCACACACCAAGTTCAGGAGCTCGACCGAAAGTCACCACTTCACTGAACCCAAGTGACACCCTTGACAGCAGGACACCCTTCCGTGTCGCTATAACCTCAGCACCGAAGCCTGTGCACACGCCCCCTGCCCCTCAAGGAAAGGGCAGTTCCCCCCGCCTTTTCAGAAAACAGCCCGCCACTCAGTCTTTGTACGCAGCCCCTGCCGGGCAGGCACACGGAGGTGGGGTGGTTCCCAACAAGTATTTGTCAGACAAATCAGTGACGTAACCGGCTGGGCTTTCTCTCTATGAGGCCTTTCTTTGGACTGGAGACACCGGCTTCTCAGCCAGCAGAAAACCAAGGCCCTTTCTACTCTCCTTTCTGAGACCGGCTTTTCACTGAATCCTAGGAGAGTGGGCAGCGCTTGGTGGGGCTGAAGCACAGGCAAACATCCAGGGACCCCAACACCCCTCCTTTACCAGGTCCTTTTGTGCGGCTTGTACCTCCAAATCCCCGTTCCCCATCCCTCCAGCCGCCTGGATGGACCAGGCTTCAGTTCTGCCCTGATTCGGGGATCCCTGGGGGTCAGGGTAGAACAGCAGTCCATCCCAAGTGGACGCCCAGTGCAGGCCGCACCTTGTCCAGAGACCCGGGCTAGAGCCGGTGGGTCGTTCACCAGCTTTGGCAGGCAGCGCCCACCGCAACCCCAGTGTCCTTGGAAGACCCCCATGACTGCCCCGTGGGCAGCCCACACGCACCTGATGACCGTGGGTGTGATCTCTGCACAGAAGAACACGCTGAGGCTCCCCACCGCGTGGGAGGCGAACATGCCCACGATGGAAAAGGCGATGGAGAACTTGTCCTTGACACTGTCGCTCATTCCTGGGGGAGAACCGGGGCGGTGAGGGGCTGGAGGGCGCGGGGGAGGGGGAGGGGGCCTGATGGCCGTCTCCCCTCCTCCCCTCTGCCCGGGGTGAGGTGCAGACCCGGGAGACGAGCAGCGAGTCCAGGCGTGGGAGGTCAGAGCCCTCCTGGCAGGTTCCCCCGAAGCCCCGGGGGTCTGGAGAGGGGCCCAGGCTGACTCTGCCGGAAGCTGAGCACGGGAGCGACCGGCATGGACGGAGGCTGGGGGGCTCCTTGGCCAGGGGCTGCACCCTCCTGTCAGGTCTTCAGGGTCAGCCCCAGAGAGTGGTCTCGGCTATGGAGAGCCTGGCCAGTCTGGCCTCAGGCATGACCAAGACGAGGGACAGGAGCCCCAAGCTTGATTTAAGGGAACAGAAACTCAGATAACCCTGAGAGGGGAACCAGGCGCCTGAAGGGAACCTGCCGGACCGAGTCAGGCATCTTGGCCGTGGCTCGGGGTCTGACCTCACACCCAGGCGGCATCAGGCGGGGGGCGGCAGGCAAGCTGCTGGGGTCGGACGTGGGGTGCAGCCCGTTCCCCGCGAGGATGGTCGGGAGCCCCAGGGGCTCGGCTCGGTAGGCCAGGCTCGTGCGGGCGTGCGCGGCCGTGTCGCGTGCAGGGACAGCAGCCCGGCAGTCCCCGCGGCCAGGGCGGCGGGCTCACATGCGGGGTGGGCAGTTTCCCTTGGCGGCAGCCACCCAGGCCTCCAGCGCTCCGGGGCCGCGTCCCTGAGGCTCTGCATCCCAGCAGGCATGGCTGGGCTGGGCCACGCTGCCAGCTACTGCCAGGGGAAGGGGCGAGGGCAGCGTGCAAGCCGGGTGCGAACGGGAGGGGGCAGCCAGGCTTTCTAGAGGCAGGAGGGACAGAGGACAAGTGGATGCGTGTGGTGTCCAACCTACGGCCAACTTCAGCTGCAACTCTTGGGGCGAAACGGGTGGGGAGAGAGAGGAAAGGGAAACCACAGGTCCGTGAGTCGCTCTGAAAACGCCCTTCCAGTGCAATAAAAAGTGTCGACGCGCGCGCCCGGGGCTCACCTGAGTCTGGATGCTGGCTGTATTTCCCGATCACTGGGCCGCGGAACCGCAGTGGAGGCGGGTGAAGGCGGGCAGAGAGGGGAGAAAGAGAGCAGGTCAGGGCGGCCGTTACGACCTCGTGTGTCCAAGTGCAGCGGGGCGGCCTCTGCCTGCCGGCCAGGCCCACGTGGGCAGCACGGTTGACGCGGCCAGAGAGCGGGAGGGACACGGTGCGGATGTGGGCGAGGGCCCAGGGCATCCGGGTGGGCGTTCCACCAAACGGAGCCCCTCCTGTTCAGCAGGGAGGTCGGGGGCCCCTGTGGCCCTGAGGGGCCTGAGGGGGGTGCGGCTCTGAGAGGAGGGGTCGAGGCGCAGCACCCCTCACCCCCTCAAGCCTAAGGGTGACTCTCACTGTGTCCAAAGCCGCTCAGGTCCCTGCGGTCTGTGCTGTGGTACCAAGCTCAGGTTAGACCAGACAGAATCACTGTGCCCTCAAAGCCTGGTCCCCTGGGCTCCCTGGCTCAGGGACTGAGGGAGCAGCTGTGAGCCTGGGCTGCCACTTGCCTGCGCGTCCATGCAACCCAGGGGTGCCGAGGAAGCCTCCCCCAAGGGCAACTCGGGAGGCCCCAGCAGAGGACGGACCCCATGTGGCCACAGCTGAAAGTAAGACCAGTCTCCCGGCAAGGTGCTGAAGGCATGCAGACTTGCCCAAGTCGGAAAACTGAGTCTGACACTGCGCTGGGACTGAGTCCAGAACTGCTCCTGAGTCCAACACTGGCTGTTCTAGAGTCCAGTTTGCACAACAAGGCTGAGGAAGTCCTCAGTCTTTTCCTTCTCTTCCTTCTCTCCTGGACACGTGCTCCCTCCTGGACACGTGCTACCGCCTGGACGTCACACAGACCTGGGGCACTAGCAGGCACTGGCTTTCTCAGCATCTCTGGCCCAACTCCGACATCTCAGGAGGGAGGGGGCGGCCATCAGAGGCATCTGGTCGCTGTGGCCCCCAAGTCCGTCAGGGGGACCATCCTGGGTGGAGGGGGCTAGGGTGCCCGGCTCCTGCCTCGCTCCGGGTGGTCAGACACCCTGGGCCTCATCCCTGCCTGGGAGCGGCTTCAGTTCACCAGAAGCCACACTGAGCTTGACTCTTAGAGCTGAACGGGCTACACAGACGGTGTAGCTTTTCTTTACATTATTTTTAACATTTACTGAGAAGTTCTCTGGCCCCAAGAGCAGCTAATAAACTTGGGAACACAAACTGAAAAGCAGTATCCCAGGGCAAGGGCGTCCCCAAGTATTTATCTTTCCCTTGATTTCACACAAGAGAAAAGTCCTTTGTTCCTTCTCAGGTGATGATGGATCACAAAGGGACAGTGTGGCCACCAGGGGGTCATGTCCACCAGGACTGAAGAGGCCTGGGGTGCCCGGGAGGCTCGGGGTCAGAGTGGGAGGAGGAGAAACCCCTGGAGGCTTGGGGTCAGGGTGGGAGGAGGGTAGACCCCGGGAGGCTCAGAGTCAGGGCAGGAGAAGAGACCCCACACCCTTGGGGCAGTGGGGATGTTCGGGGTCAGGGCAGGAGGAGAAGAGACCCCATACTCTTGGGGCAGTGAGGAGGCTCGGGGTCAGGGTGGGAGGAGGAGAAACCCCTGGAGGCTTGGGGTCAGGGTGGGAGGAGGGGAGACCCCGGGAGGCTCAGGGTCAGGGCAGGAGAAGAGACCCCACACCCTTGGGGCACTGGCTGTGCGTTCTAAGAGAAGCTCACCCCACAGCCGCTCAGTGCCGGGGTTCTGGGAGGACAGTGCGGCCCCTGGGCTCCCCCACTGCCCCCGGCCGGGCCCACTCACGGTTGAGCAGCCCGAGCTGCAGGAGCGAGGCCAGGGCAGTGAGGATCATGAAGAGCAGCAGGCCGCCGCGGCGGCCTAGGAAGCGCACCGCCAGGCACATGGCCAGGCAGGACGCCAGGGCGATGCCGGCCGCTGCGTAGTAGTCGGCGTAGAAGTCCTCGAGCAGCGGCACCTTCACCTCGTGGCCCATCATGCTGCGGGCGAAGCAGTGGTGGATCCCGAAGCCGGTCAGCCTGCGGGCACACGGCGCGTGGGCCAGGGGGGCCTGGGGGCGGGGCCGCCGCGCAGGGTGCTCCCAGCGTGCCCCGCTTTCCCTGCTCCCTCCAGACGCCAGGCTCCCCAGCTCGCCGACCCCACCCGCAGCTCCGGGGGCCCCGCCCCGCCGCCCGGCCCCGCCCCGCCCCGCCCCGCCCCGCCCCGCCCGCCGCCCGGCCCCGCCCCGCCCCGCCCGCCGCCCGGCCCCGCCCCGCCCCGCCCGGCCCCGCCCCGCCCCGCCCGGCCCGCCGCCCCGCCCCGCCCCGCCCGCCGCCCGGCCCCGCCCCGCCCCGCCCGCCGGCACTCACGAGTTCACACACAACACCACTATGTTCTTCCACAGGTTCCGGGTCCCCACCACCTTCACGATGCAGACCTTCCTGGGCCTCCGGGAGAGCTCCTTCTCCAGCTCTGCAGGGAAAGGCCCGTGAGCCACACTGGCCGGGCCGGTGGGCAGGGGCCCCCACCGACGGCGGGGGCGAACTGGGGCATCAAGAGAAGAGTGGCTTCCCATAAGGCGGGGAGAACGCTGACTTTGCAGGTTCAGCTGCCACGAGGCTGCAGGGAAGCAAGCCTTTTCCAGAGCTGGCAGGATGCACGAAGCAGCCACCCAAGTGGGCTCTGTCTGCAGGGGCTGCTGGGGGTCCTGAGGCCCTGCTTAGGCTTGGGCAGGGGTTCTCCTCCTTGCGAAGTCTGATTGGAGATGCACGCACTGCCCTGGTCCCCAGACCACCCCTGTGGGCACAACAAGCTGGGCAGGTACAGTGGCTGCATCTTAGAAAGAAAGTGACCAAATGGACAAGGAGATCCAACCAGTCCATAGGAAATCAGTCCTGAATGTTCATTGGAAGGACTGATGCTGAAGCTAAAACTCCAATACTTTGGCCACCTGATATGAATAGCCGACTCACTGGAAAAGACCCTGACGCTGGGAAAGATGGAAGGCAGGAGGAGAAGGGGACGACAGAGGATGAGACAGTTGGATGGCATCACCGACTCAATGGACATGAGTTTGAGCAAGCTCAGGGAGATAGTGATGGATAGGGAGGCCTGGCATGCCGCAGTCCATGGGGTCGCAGAGTCGGACACGACTGAGTGACTGAACACCCACACGACACCCTTTCCAGGGGCCAGAAAAGGGAAAGGAGACTTAAATTAAGCAAGCAGGACTGCTGAAGCTGGGGCAGCGAGTGAAGACGGAAAGGGCACCGACCAGAGGCAGCTGGGGGACCTGAGGGGCGGGCAGCCCTGGTGGGGTCCTGGGCAGCCCTGGTGGGGATGTCAGGTCCAGGCTGCAGCTGGGCTGCCCGCAGCACAGCCATGCGGTTTCCCAGCAGTGACACGGTCAGGGGATGTGGGACGTTACAACGGGGAGATTGATGGGGAGGTTTCAGCATTCAGTCTCTGCAACTTTAGCATAAACCTGGGATGAATCCTTAAAACAACTGTACTAAAAATAAAGCCCGCGGTGGGGTGCGAAGGCCTGGGGGAAGCGGGGTCGCCTCTGGAGGGGCCTGGGAGTGGCAGCTTTCTCACGAGATGGGGTCTTGGGGGTATGTTCCCCTCCTATACGACCCTGGGACGCCCTGCCTCCTCCCTGCCATCCCACGGGAGAGGGTCACCAACTCACTAGTGACCGCTGGGGGGAAAAACAGGCTGCTTAACCACAAGGGCTTAGATTTTCTCTTTTAAAAATGTTTGGGGACCTCCCTGGTGGCCCAGTGATTAGGAATCTGCCTTCCAATGCAGGGGACGTGGGTTCGACCCCTGGTTGGGGAACCGAGAGCCCACAGGCTACAGGGCAACGAAGCCAGCGTCCCACAGCTGCTGAAACCCCCGCACTGCACGGGAGACGCAGTGTAGCCAAAAAAGAAAAAAGTCCCGATCAGCATCACCAACGGGGCCTGGAAGGGAGAAGGGGGACCTCTCCTACATCCGAGGGATACCAGCCCCCTGTTTCTAGAACCTCCTTCCTTCTCACTGTTCAGGCCCAGACTGGAGGCCTGTGCCCCAGCCAGAACAGTGGGCCGTCCAGCCGTCCGGCCACAGACGCTCCTGAGGTCCTCCTGAACTTTATCATCTCCTCTGCAGAAACAGGCTCGTTAGGGTTACAGACACACTTTCCCCATGGTCAAAACACTAGAAGACTTTTAAAGATCACGGAAATGTGCTCCTAACACACAACACTGATCCAACAATACGAGTATCCTCACTGTTGTAAAACTGCTCGTGAACCTGCCATCACGGCCACATTTGCTGACCATGGAAATCTTCCCAGAAAAACTAAACGTCCACTGGCACAGCTGTGTGCTGCTGCGTCGCTTCCGTCGCGTCCGACTCTGTGCGACCCCACAGACGGCAGCCCACCAGGCTCCCCCGTCCCTGGGACTCTCCAGGCAAGAACACTGGAGTGGGTTGCCATGTCCTTCTCCAGTGCATGGAAGTGAAAAGTGAAAGTGAAGTCGCTCAATCATGTCTGACTCTTCGAGACCCCATGGACTGCAGCCCACTACGCTCCTCGGTCCATGGGATCTTCCAGGCAAGAGTACTGGAGTGGGTTGCCATTGCCTTCTCCGAGCACAGCTGTATAGATTAATTTTTTTTTTGTACTTTTGTGCTGTAGCCCAAACTGAATTCCTGATACTTTCTAGTATATGAAATAGAGGTTGTTAAGAAGCTGTAGCAATTGTAATTACGACCCGAGTTTTTTTTTTTTTTTTCCCTAAGCATTAAACTCTGGAGCCCAAGTTGACTGTGGTTGGCAGAGGTAGCTGCATTATTCTGGGTGGAACCACATTGACCCATCAGGGCTGCTGGCATCTTGCGCCTCCCTGTCCTCTCACAGCAACGCAGAACTTCCCAGGTCTGCTCTGGTGAGGCCCTCAGGATGGACACTGGAGGTCATTCGGTCTCTCCAGAACTCTCGGGACTCCCTGAGGTCTTCACGTGGGGGAACAGGAGGAGTGACAAGGGGCGCCGAGATCAGACTGAGCACCCGCGAGTCGACGGGGAGACGCCTCCCCCTCCCTGCGCCTCTTCCAACCTCTTGGAGCCAGAATCAAGATTCCAAGACGAAAGCTAAGTCGAGCCTCTGGGGCTCCAGGCCTCCCCTGCTCCGCCCGCACCCACCTCTGCCCTGCTCTCTGCGATGGGCCACTGGGGAGCTGGCCCTGGCCGGGCAGATGACAGCTGTCCTCACCCGGGGGGTGAGGGGCCTGACGGAACCCCAGCTCTCACCCTTGGGCTGAGGCTTCCTGCTCTGTGCCTCGGCTTCCCGTCTGGTGAAGGGACAGGTTAATGACCAGACAGAAGACGCCGTGGGGCTGCCTGGCCCCCAGGGTGCAGCGGCCTCCCTGGCCCCGGGCTCTGCCGACCCAGACCGTACCAGCTTCACCCCGCCCAGCGCAGGGACTCCTTCCTGGGCCTGGGGTACCCCCGTTGACTCCTGAGGCTGACCCCTGAGGTGGCCTCTCTGCCTGTGAGGCTCCAGCGGCCTGAGGACCCCGCAGGAGCGGGAAGCTTATGCCCAGGGTCAGAGGCAGAGCGCTGGGGGCAGGGAGAGGGCCTGACATGGGGACCTGCTCCTCACCTGGGGTCCAGGACAGACTGACAAGGCAGAGCGAGGCACGCGGGGCCGGGTCTACGCTCCGTCCCCGAGCAGGGCTCAGGCAAAGCCCTCTTGGCCTGATGCGGGGACCCTTGAACCTCAGAGCCTCACCCGTCCGACCTGGGCCAGGCGCTTCCCTCGGCCGCAGGCTGGCCAGAGAGGGCCTGCCTGCAGGGGGACAGCGGGCCGCCCTGACTGGCTCAGGAGGGAACTCCGCGAGTGGGGAGCCCTGCCCCAGCCCCAGCCTCTTGGGGCCCCTTTCCCAGAGGTAGAGGGGGATGATCTGACGGACAGAACAGGTTCTGAGGCGGGTCAAGCGCACAAAGCGCGGCTCAGCCCCGCCTGGCGGGGGTGGAGTCAGGGCGGGAGAGAGCCGGGAGCGGCCTGGGTTAGGTGCTGGGGAGGAGCGTCCACGCAGGCAGTGCCGGGGGCGGGTCTGGAGCTCGGACACCCGCCGTCCCCCGACTTTGCCCGGGTGCTGCCGCGGAGGGAGACCCAGGGGCGGGGACAGCCGCGTGCCCCGGCGCCCCGGGCTGAACCCAGCACCACCCAACTTCCTGGCAGGGAAGCGGAAGGAAGGCTGAGCACCGCCTTCCAAAAACAGGAGGGAAATGAATCCGTGCAACGAGGATGCAGACAAGTTCCTCCCAGATGGGTTCTAACCCGGAAGTAGCAGAGGAGGCGATATAAGTGGGGAAATGCCAGAAACTAGGCACTTTGACTTAAGAGCGCTGACATGCCAATGGACGGGCTTGGGCGGGACTGGGGACGAGGGCCGGACCATCCGCAAGGAGCAGACGCGGCCGGAGAGGTGAGAGGCGCGCGGTCCACCCGGCTCTCCCGCCGCCCCGCCGGGCCTGCGCCCCGTCCCCCTCTCCAGCAGCACCGAAGCCGCTGCCGCTGGGCTTACAGGGCCCGCGTCCCAGCGCTACTGCTCACTAGCTGGGTGACCCCTGGCGAGATGCTCATCCTCGCTGTGCCTCGGCCCCCTCACCTGCGAACGGGGACAGTTAGAGCGCCGCGCACAGAGCCGCTGTGAAAGGCTCAGCGTGCACCAGTCACTTCTGGTGCTTACTGAACCCAGTGTTCAGGGTTCATTCCAAGGTCTACTGGACCAGAGCTCGGGGTGCCAGGAGGGGCCCAGGAGTCTGGGCTCCAACACCTCCTGGTGACGCCATGGGTCTGGTCCAGCTTGTGCTGACGCTCCTGATAAACAGGAATTCTACGGATCTGAACTTTCCTGCCTCTTCCGATGCCCAGTCGGTGGGTCCTGACTGACACAGACAATGCGGTATCTGTCTGAAGGTCCTGCTTGGGAGAGATGGTGGGAGGGCCAGCACCACCCCCAGGCCAGCGTCCCTGGCCATGACTGCTGGCACCACACCCTGCAGGCTGAGTGCCAGGAGCCAGCTAAGCCCTCGAGCTTCCCCTGAGGAGCAGGGGCACGTGAGGTCACGCCTCCCTCCGGACTTGGACCTGATCACGTTCCTAGTCGAGCTGGGAAGCAACCATCACAGGAAGTGAGACCCCTGAATGGGGCCGCTGCCTGGCAGAGCGAGGCCCTCACAGGCACCAGGGGCGTGGTGGGGTGACTCCCTGTCCTGGAGGGGTGGCTGGCAGGCCCCCCACACCTGGTGGGGCCCTGGGGTGGAAGGGAAGGCGTGCTCACCGGGCATGACGCCTTTGATGTCGCTCTCGGGATCCATGCGGTTCTTCTGCGTGAAGTGCAGGATCAGCTTCTTTGCCGACTCAAACTGGTGGGTGGCCATGAGCCACCTCAGGGACTCGGGGAAGATCCTGCACAGAGATAGGGCGCAGGTGAGGGTCTCTGCATCGCGTGGGGCGAGAAGACGCTCTGTCAGGGGCTGGGAGCGTCCAGGCAGGTCTGTCCGGGTTTCTGTCTGTGACTGTGGAGGCCAGTGGGGGCTCGGGATTCATGTAGTACCACTGGCCGAGAGGACTGTGGCCTTGGATGTTCCTAGTTTTCTTTAGAAAGTATAAAGCTGCAGGTTTAAAAAATACGGCAGAAAGGAGCAGTATCCTCCCAGCTGTGTCAAGAAACCCATGTAGACTGTTGAGCACAACTCTGCGTGTCTAAAGCCCATTCCAGCAACTCACTGACTGCTTTTGTGACAGTTTGTCTCAAAAGAGGGGCTTCCCTGGTGGCGCAGACAGTAAAGAATGCAGGAGCTTGGGTTCCATCCCTGGTCAGGAAGATCCCCTGGAGGAGGAAATGGTCACCCACTCCAGCCTTCTTGCCTGGGAAATCCCATGGACAGATCTGTTTCAAAATACAAATGCTCATAGAATGATTTTAAGTTTTAAAAAATGCCCCCATTCTAGCAACCTGACAGGCACTTTCCTAGGCCTCACCTGCAGAACTATTTTCATCTTGCTGCTAATGCCTGGGACTCCTCCCTGAGAGGATGGTTTTCAACGGTTATTGGCAACAGACTCCTTGCTGGTTTGTGTTTAGGATGAAATCTGATGAGGATTCCCAGTGGGAGAGAGAAAAAAATAAAACACCCAAAGTCGTGTCTTATTATCAATGCATTGTGTAATTTTACATTTATAACGATATTTGCAAGTTGGCCAAAGAGAACAGCATGCCTGTTTGGAGCAGGGTTAGCTTGCTTTTTCTGTAAAAGCCCAAACAGTCAATATTTTAGACTTTGCTGTGGGCCGAGAGGTCTCTTCATAAACCACTCACTGCCACGTGCCCAGGGGCGGGCTGTGTCCCCCAGGACTTGCCTCTGAGGCTGGCGGCGCCCCTGGGTGGGAGATGGGGACGACAGCACTGCCCCTGCGTCCCGCGCTCCAGGGTCACCGCATCCCCTGTCGCTTGCAGGGTGTCCGGGAAGCGTGACCGATGCTGATAAGCAGTTATCTTGGCTGCTGCCCGGCACCTGCCCTGCCAGCTCTGGAGAGCCTCCAATTAAGAGTAAGCCAGAAGCTGGGAAAGCTGTCAGTGTGGAACTTTTATTTCAAAGTCACATCACTCATGATGTAACAGCTGTCACCCCTTGCCTGTTTGAACAAAAATCAAATTTCTAAATGTTCACAGTGTATTCTGCAGAAAGAGCGGACGTCAGCGGTACATTGGGTACACTGGGCTGATCTCTGGGTGTTAATCTGAGCTGGGAGACCTGGGTCGTCACCAAGAGTCAGAGCCCCCCCTCCCACGGAGCTGCAGGAAGGCCCTCCCCAGGGAGGCATGGTTCAAGCCGGAAGCTGGGCTCAGGAGGGAGCCCCATGTCTTTTCCCCTGGGAGCCCTTCAGAAAGCTGATAACACAGGTTTCAAACTGGAGGTACAGATCTTTTGTTTTTTAATAATAAAAGTTAATGTTTTACTGGCCTCTACTTTTTACAAATTAACTTTGAATAATGTATGTCAAGCAAAGAGAAACACTCAGAATCATATTATATAGACATTAACATCTTGCCATATTTTATCAGAGCTTTTCTTTGTAATGAAATAACCTAACACAAATGCTCACCCTTATAGCTCTCAATGCCCTCTCCCATCCATCTTTCTGATTTATCTGAGTTTAGTGTCACGTTCTCATTTCTTGAGAGAGACACACAGATCATCAACTTTAATTCTTCTTTTCTAATATGTGCATTTTGGAATTCAAAATTCCACCTGCCATTTAGCTACACTTTACAATTTTTGATAAGGAGTTCTTGCTGAGATTTGATTCTAAATATTTTGTGATTCTCTCAGGATTTTTCCTTGCCTATGACAAACCTTGTATATTTTTTACAAATGTAAATGTTACGTGTATATGTCTATATAAACATGTGTACATGTTACATGTATATATACATTTACAAACACACAGGGTTTGAGAGGAGGGTAGTGGTAGACTTGCAATCCTGTTTTCATTGATTTTCAAGTTTTTAAAATCATTTTGAGAAAACACAGTCTGTGTTCCTGCAAGCTGGCACAACCAGAACCCTGGGTCCAAGAGGACAGATGGAGAGGAGAGGCAGGGCCCAGGGAGGGGGGCCCCCTGAGGTTATGGGGGAGCAGCGGCCCTCGGACCAGAATGAACCCAAGTAAAGAAACTGCTCTCCCAGGAGACCTGGGCACAGGGGACAGGCAGACTCTGTCAGCCACACGACCCGTCTCTGGGGGCAGACAGCACTGCAAACCATCTTCCCACGCCTGGGTCTACACTCACTAGGCACCCTGCCACACGTTTCCCATGAGTTTAGGCCTTTCAAGCTCGTTATGTGGAAGTAGCATTCTCCCT
Source organism: Capricornis sumatraensis (assembly GCF_032405125.1). Classification (NCBI taxonomy): domain Eukaryota; kingdom Metazoa; phylum Chordata; class Mammalia; order Artiodactyla; family Bovidae; genus Capricornis; species Capricornis sumatraensis. The sequence goes on along the minus strand of NC_091090.1, from coordinate 53,701,801 downwards.
ACTGCACAGACGGGAAGACTCAGGTGAACAAGGTTCAGAGGCTTCATCCAGCTTCCGCGGCGTTAAAGGCAGAGCTGGATCAGAGCCCAGGCACCCCGACCCAGGACCCGCGTCCAGGACCTCGGGGTCACAGCAAAGACGCCCAGTCCAAGCGCGGGGACGTGCTCCTATGATGGGGGATTCGAGGCAGACACTGGTCCAGGGATGTCCCCTCAGGCCCTCCAGATACTGCAGTGGCCCCCAGCCCCGGTGTTTCAATCTGCTGCGGTCATAAAGGACTCGCTGAGCTGTCCGCCTGTGAGAAAGCCCAGGACAGCCGCTGCAGCCTGGGTGATGTGCGGTGTGGCCACATTATGGGAACTTAATGAAATGTCTCCCAACAAGTACATAACGTAATAACACCATGGAAATTAAAAAGCCGGCCAGCGGCCCAGAGTCTGGCAGGAATGTAGCTGAGCCTCAGGAATATCCATCATTTTCAACAAAAATGAAAGAGCGTAGTGGGCGGCTGGAGCCCACGTCTGCTGCGGGACTCACGCGTGGGACCGACACTGAAATGGCAACCGCTCTGGTATTCCTGCCTGGAGGGTCCCACGGGCAGAGGAGCTTGGTGGCTCCAGTCCATGGGGTCGCAGATGAGCCAGACAGGACTGAGGCACTGAACAAGACGCAAGTCAGACTTAGACTCGTGGTCTGTTCTGCATCCCCGTCCCCCGAAACATCCCTCAGAAATTAAAACTTGATACTGTGACCCTTCATAATACTGTGACGTCGACATTTTCTTCTTAACGTTTACCAATAAAGCCAAGCACTGCTCTATCCCGCTGCACACCCCACGGGCTGCCCTCCTGCCCATCCATGTAACCCCTGGTCCTGGCGAGGGTCTACTTCTAAAGCTCGTCCCTCTTCAAATCACTGAACTGGAACATTTGCGCACAAAGAAAGTATGGAAGTAAGGCTGATTGCTGACGCTCTGCAAAATGAATGCTGTCCTCGAGTTGTTCTGTCTGTGATTCCGAGGCACTCAGTGTGGGCGACATGCCTGCTGGTGACACACTGCTGAGGTGACGTCACCACACTCATGGGATAAACGTGAGCTGAACACGATCAACCCAGGGGAAAACACGTAAACCAGGGACGCCTTAGGGGAGGGCCCTCGATCCAACAGGTTAGAGGGAAGCAGAGCTGAGGGCGGAGGAGCAGAGCCGGGAAAGGCCTTGAGGATGAGGTTTCCCTGAACGTGGCTGGGAAAAGGGTCGTAGACGGTTGTTCTAAGGGTGCTCTGATTTAGAGAGGTGATTCTAACTCCGGAGTATTACCAAGCACCACATGTATGACATTCTGAAAAGGCTCTCAAAATGAAAAACAAAAAAATCAAAGACTAGAATTGAATGAAACACCGGTTGGAAGGATATTCTAAGTCTTTGAGTCAAAGCTCTTATAAAAATATATACTTGGCTCCAGTAGGTAAGCTTTCACCTGAATTTTTTTTTTTTTAACTTTCGTTCTGTTTGGTATTGAAAAAATTAGGTAAGGCGGCTCAGTTCGGGGTAGAGCAAATGGCTATGAATTAACTCTTTAAAAAATAAAAGTTAAGTTCATGATTTGAGCTAAATTTAGTAAATTAGGGAGAAGGGACAAGAACAAAATTAAAGAGAATTTGGCTCTCAGGATGGTTAAACCCCAGAGTCTTCCTAAGGCAAATGAACCCTTCCTGTAAATTCCTGTGAAACAAGGAATTCTTTCATAATTAAATTGCATCCCACGAGCTGATAGGTTACATAAATGTGGAACACAGCACCTTTATTGCTTTTCAACATGATGTACACGTAAGCTCCAGAATTCCTCCACTACGGCAAAACTGTGGGGGAGGTTTATCAGCAGGCCCAGGCTCATAGACCAGTTTTGTGACCTTGGGCAAGTCACCTCACCCCCAGGCCTCTGTTTCCCCATCTGTGGAATGGGGCGGGGGTGTGTCCTGACACCAAGGCTCCCCCAGCCCCAACATTCTAACTCATTTCAAGGGGACTTGTGGCGACTGTTGCCTCTTTCTGGAAGTTAAAAATGGCGCTGCTCATGCAGTGCATGGAACAGATGCTCCAACGCTGCTTTAGGTTCTGCCAGGACAGGTGGAGTCAGTCCCTAAGATGCCTTCGCAGCTGGCCTTTTAAAGGTTCGGCAGCTCTGAATGGACCACAGCGCGGAATAGCTGGGATACAATTAAAACGTTCCTCAGTTCCCGCTCGAGACAGGGGTTACTTGGAATTCATCTGGGCTCATTTCCTCTACTTCCTTGGTCTCCCTTCTTTCGGCTCCTTTTACTAATTGATTCACATGAAAGGTGATCAGGCCGCAGAAAGTGATAGACACGTGGGCACTCAAACGCAATACTGCAGGGGAATCAATCTGGCATTTTTACCAACGATAAAAATAAAACGTGGTGCTGAGAAACGCCCTGAGGAGGTGAGTGGGCAGAAGGAGCAGAGCCTCTGTGTGCTTCTTTTTCTAATTGGAATTCCCTCGGCTCCTCTAGACAAGCCGCCTGTTACAGGGAGCCTCAGGGACCCTGCAGGGAGCGGCCCCTCGTCCTGCGGCCTGTGGCTGCAGTCTCGAACCCCTCGGGATGATCATCGAGGCCACAGACGGAACCCCGATGGCTCGCCATGACCGCAGACCCGGCTCTGGGAGGCGGCCTGTCGTGGCACACCTCGGCCGACCCCAAAGGAACAGTCACAGGATCGAGGAGGCCTCCCATCTCCTCCCAGGACCCACCCTCATGTGGGGCTGTTGTGGGCTTTGCTGGAGGGCCTTCAGCAACCGAAGGAGGCTGGGACCCGGCCACTCGATCCGCCCGGGGACTCTTGCCAGTTGCCAGGCAGGCAGGCACTTAGCCGCTCCCCCCCTGCACACCTGTCACCAGAAGGCCACTTCCCTAATTTCCGCTGGCTGCCAACAGCTCCGCCCTGCCACTCCCACAACACACATGCACACCCAACACACAACGCAACACACACGTACCTGCATAACACACACACGCACACACGCACGCACGCACACCGCCTGAGCTCGGCCGGTCCCCAGGCTCCGAGATTCTCAAGCTGCTCTGACGCGACCCCTGGCTTCCCCGTGGTGGAATACTGGAGCACAGGCCAGGCACTGGGCCATGGTGTGGCTCCGAGGTCAGCACCGCTGGCCATTGGAAACGAGGCCAGACCCTGCGGTGGTGCCTCGCTTTGGACGGGCAGCTTCTCTCCACATCTACTTGGAAACGTTTCAGTCGACTGCAGGGGTTCCTATTATTTTACATAATCTCTGCCTACTCAGAAGGCAAAAATGGGGCTGCCTCTAGCCTGAGGGCTCCTGAAAATTCCACCCATCAGCAAATACCCCAAACCCCAATTTAGAGAACATTCTGATTTGTTCATCAGGTGCTTACGACTGACATCCGGCTACCGCTTTTGTGTCTGTGCTTGCCTTTGTCAGTATTACCTAATTTTTCTCATCCAGATAATTTATAGACAACCAGGAATCCACGGGGCTTCCCTGGTGGCTCAGACGGTAAAGAATCTGCCTGCAATGTGGGAGACCTAGGTTTGATCCCTGGGTTGGGAAGATCCACTGGAGAGAGGAACGGCTGCCCACTGCGGCATTCTGACCTGGAGAACTCCATGTCGGACACGACTTTCACGTACGCACACAGGATCCGATGGGCTTTCCAGGGGGCACAGTGGGGCAGAGTCCACCCGCCAGTGATGTAAGAGCTGCGCCGGGTCCCATCCCTGGGCCAGGAGGGTCTCCTGGAGAAGGAGACAGCAACCCACGCCAGTGTTCTTGCCTGGGAAACCCCACGGACAGAGGAGCCTGGGGGGCTACGGTCCACGGGGTGGAAAGAGCTGGACACGACTCAGTGACTGAGCACACACACAGGATTTGACTAAAACATTCTTTGTTGGTTTTGTTGCAAGTTTCCTGAAACTCTCCTTAAATTAACTATCTGATGACTGTACGAATAATCACTGCAGAGTCGGTCGAGCTCCCAGAGGCGACGTGTCTTTCATGATTCACTTCTTCCACTTTCCTGGGAGGAAAACGTTGCCCGTGGGGCTTAACCTCTGGTGGCGGTGTAACTGAATTGGGTTTCCTTCCTGGTGTGCAGGGCGTCCTGAGGCCCTTGTTTTATGTCTGCACTGTGTTATTTTGACCCCTTGTTGTGAAGAATCTGCCTGCACTGCAGGAGACCAGGGTTCCATCCCTGGGTTCGGAAGATCCTCTGGAAAAGAGAATGGCAATCCACTCCAGTATTCTTGCCTGGGCAATCCCATGGACAGAAGAGCCTGGCGGGCTACAGTCCGTGGGGCTGGCTGAGAGACCAACACACACATTGAAATCAATTTTCTGTTGATGCAGGAAGGTGTTTTTTTCCCCTGGTGAGAGTGGGCAAGGCAAACACACGCTGGGATGCACACGTATCGTCCTCAGGCTGGCTCTGGAGTCACTGCAGGCCTTGACCTTGGCTGGCAGACCAGAGCTGGGCCAATCTCTCTCTGCCTTAGTTTCTTCACCCGCCCTGGAATCTCCTCCAGAGGTCTGAATCACAGAAAATGCTGGGCAGCATCTGACTCCAAGCAGACCCTCAAGAAATGTTAAAAATCAGTATTATTCTGCCCAGAGTAGCTCTGACGGTATTTTAAAGAGCCAAGTAATATTTAGGAGCGCTTATCAATTGGAATTGTTAATCAGTTTTTTCAGAATGTTATCTAACATGAGGCCCTTCAAATGTTTTACAAACGCTTGTTCCTTGAAATTTTTTAAAATTAAGATTGCTTGTAGCACACACCACGCGCCCGAGGGTGTTGAGTGCTTCTCCACCAGAGAGTCCCAGGCCAGCCCGCTTAGATGGCCACGGTGTCGAGGTCCATCTTCCCTCTGAGGGATGGACAGACTGCTCGCTCTCCACCGTTCCCAGGGCCGCGAGAGCCTCCTCTCAGGCCTCTGCTCCCACGGGGCTGACTCCCTCCTGCTCTCCTGGACGCATCCCAGGGCTCGCTGAGTGCCGGCAGTGCTCAACTAATAATCCCGTACCTTCACACGTCTTGAACTTTCTCACGGCAGCTCACGCCATGCGTCCATCAGGCGAGTCTCGGGGAGACCCTGTTTGATGCAGGGACTTGGCTGGGAGACCATGCCCAGGTTCCCTTCGGGGTGAGGGACACATGGGTGCCAGGGCAGGTGGGCAAGGTGGGACCTTGCCCTCCCAGCAGATGCCACCATGGGCCACAGCTGGAGACTCCCAGACATGCCTGTGCATGGGGATACGTTCTCACAGTGCAGATAAGATCCCTGGATTTGGCACTGAGGCTTCTGTGTCTTCTACCGGTCCCAGGAATGCCTGCAACTTCTCCCGTCTGAGGTGACCCACAGGGACTGCACACACAGCAGCCCCAGCGCACGCCAGGCCCCAGGCAGACCGACGTGCCCACGCTCCTGCTCACAAACCATCCCAGGGGCTCGGCTCCTGCGGAGATGCTCTCCAGGGGGCGACAGTGAGCAGCGACGTTCCAGGAGCGTGACGGAGCATCTCCACTGTCTTTGGGAACCCTTCCTCCTGGGTCTCCCCCAGCCCTGCGGGCAGACGCCACGCAGCCAGCGTTCGCCAGCACCTCCTCGGCCCCGGGTCACTCTCCGCAGGGAGACCGACCAGGCCAGCCAAGACCACCTCTTCTGTGCACACCTTCCTGGTGGTGCACCCCGCACGCTCCCTCAGTGAGTGCACGCCTGGACCCCTGAATACAGCCGCCCCCCGGCGCACGCTCAGGCCCCAGACCCTCTCAGACAACCCACACACCCAGAGGCCGCAGCCCTGCCAGCTGCAGGGAGCCAGCTTCCGCCCAGCTCTCCTCATCCGCCCAGCTCTCCTCATCCGCCCAGAGCCTGGTCCGATCTCTTTTGATCCCTTAATCTCAGAAGAGCCCGTTTCCTCAGAGAGGCTAACCCTGAGCTCCGTCTTCCCACAGCTCTGTCCCACTTCTCTGCGCGCTGCTCATTGGAAAGTGTGCCGTTGGGTCGTTTACTGCTGTTCGAGCCGTGGCCCTCCTCACCCCCCAACGAGCGTGAGCACGGGCTGGACTCAGAGGCCCTCGCGCCTGGAACCGCGCTCGGTGCAGGGAAGGACGACCGGTTAGCACAGGAGGTGAATTCACTTCTCGGTCAGAGTGCTCTGTTTCGCAGACTTCCCGAGACGCAGACTCCCTGATGTAGTCCTGTTTGGCCTCGGTGATGGGTCCCCTTGGTGAGAATCTCCTTCCACGCGGGTCTCGGATCCAGCGATTCCCCACTGAACTTTCATTTCTGACCCCGAGAGTCCAGTCCCTGGGTTCTCCATCAGCTTCCAGCCGTGGACAGCGATAGGAATTTGGAGGAACAGTCCGGCCCCTGTAGTGCACACTTCCAGGTGCCAGCGTCTCAAGGGTGAATGCTCCCTGCCCAGGGCCCGGGGCAGTCAGCCAGGTGTGGAGCTGAGGCCCTGCCGGCGCAGAGACCTTCTGGCCCTGTCATCACTGACGCTCCAAGGGCCAGCTTTCTCCTGGGGCCTCAGTTCTAAGTGCAGACAGGGCCTGAGACCTCAGCCCCGTGCGGGGGCTCACCCAGAGCCCCGGGCCCCTTTCTGGCCCAGATGCCCATGGTGGCCTCTGTGTCACTCCTGCTTGAATGCTGTCCTGGGTGCAGGCCCCGGCACCCTCTCTCCTGCCCTGGAGGTCAGCACTGTGTCTGTAACCAGCTGATGCAGCCTCTTACCTAGCGTGTGTCTGGAAGCCCCAGCCTCGTCTGGACCAGGAGGCCTTCATCTGCGCTCCTCCTCCTCCTCCTGCGCGCGCCGCACTCGCCCTGCATCCCTGGGACTCGGCGTCCTGTGCCCTGCTTCTGCTGCTGCTCAGTCGCTCAGTCGTGTCCGACTCTTTGCGACCCCACGACTATAGCCTCCCTGTCCTTTACCATCTCCCGGAGCTCACTCAGACCCACGTCCATTGAGTCGGTAATGCCATCCAACCATCTCACCCTCTGTCGTCCCCGTCTCCTCCTGCCTTCAATCTGTCCCGGCATCAGGGTCTTTTCCAATGAGTCGGCTCTTCGCATCAGGTGGCTAGCGTTTTGGAGGTTCAGCTTCAGCATCAGTCCTTCCAATGAACATTCAGTTGATTTCCTTTAGGATGGACTCTGGTTTACGGCCTCTGTTCATGCACCTGCTCCTCAGAGTTGCTCCAAAGCACCAGGCATGCTGCCAGGCACCCAGACCGCATATAAATACTGGTTCTTAAATTAAAGAGTGACTTTTAATATTTTGGTCACCAACAGCCGGGTGTGCTGGCTGGCTGCAGCTCCTGCCCTCCCCAGAGGCCAGTTCATGCTTCAGGAGTGAGGGAGCTCCTCCTGCAGCAGAGGGGTGGAAGGGTGGTCATCAGGGGACAAAAAAGAGGGGGCACTTCAGTGGCCTTTAGAAGCCAGTGGTGCCCCCGGAGCTGCGGAGGGCTGCGGGCAGAGGTAGGCCGCGGTTCCCTGGACTGGCCCCCGCGCACGCAGGCCCGCACCTCTGGAAGGGGGTCTGACAACGGTGGCAGCAGCAGTGCGATCTGCCCGCGCTGCTCAGGCCAGACGCGCACCAGCTGCCTCAGGGGTCCCGAAGTTGACGACAGCAGCTGACCGGGGTGAAGTGGGTCCACCTCAAAGCCAGGGGGCCCGGGCGGGAACCACACTGCGTCCATGCGTCCAGACGCCGCCCATCTGTCTGTTCGCACACACTCCTCACTTATCAAAGCACCCCGGGTGCCCTTTCCACCATCAAGTTTTGTTTTTACATTGGTGTGTTTCAAAGAACATTTTAAGGTTTTATAATGTATTCACATAAATGAATTTTTTTTAACCTTGCCTGTCATTAAATCTTGATGTATTTTTTACATTGAAAATAAAAAATAAGATAAACCCTCTAGCACTTGGCACGGGAGCCAGGCTCCCAGACCCGCTCCAGGAAACCCCTCCCAGCCACTTCTCCCCATCCTACCTGCAACAGGTGGGAGCAGAGCCTGGGCGGAGCCTCGGAGCCTGGCGGTGATGGAGACGCCACTGCCTGTCCTCACAGGCGTCTGAGTCTCTGAGAGGCCGTGTGGATGCCCAGGCCTCCAGCCCCCAGGGGTGGCAGGTAGCACCGCTGCCCATGGGAGCTGTGGAGGCCGGGAAGCCTCCAATGGGTTCGGGGGGGTGGGTGTTCCTGACTGCTGAGTGGACGTGCCGGGGCGGCAGGCTCCTTTCAGTGGTGGGGAGGTCAGGGATGAGGCACTGAGGCTGAGGGCATTAGATAGCACAGCCCTTGGCTCGGGGGCCGGTGGGTGTCCTCAGTTTTGCCTTCTGTACAATGGGGCCATGAAATGCCCAGCCTGACCCATCTACTGTTTGTACAGGGCTTGCCATTTGTGTTGGCACAAATGCGATGCGAGCAAGTGTTAAGTAAGAAAATGTCCTGAAATTCCAAGCCAAGTGAAGCCAAGCCCTGGGTGCAGCAAGAGAGTGACCAGGAAAGGCCTCCTTAGGTGATAAAAGGAAGGGCTTCCCACTCCATCCTGCCTTGGGGAACGGTTTCTTTCTTCGCCTCTTACAGCCCTGCCGGAAAGAGCAGGACGTCCTGAGACACGTGGGCTCCTGCAGGAGCGGAGCCGTCCAGCCCTGGGCTGGCGGGGGGTGGGGGTGGGGGGCTGGCCTTTGCCCGAGAGCGGCCTCCTGGCGGGTGGCCTCTACCTCATCTGGCCTCCTCCCCACCGGTGCCCGACTCTGCGGACACCCTGAGCGGGAACCCAGGTCTTGAGGAAAGCCACCTGAGTCTAGGTCATGCGACTGCTCTGCTGGGGGCTCTATTGCCAAGTGAAGATGGGCCAGCCTAGTAAGTTGAAAGTTTGCCGCTTTCTTCCCCTTTCTGGCGGCTTAGAAAAGGAAGCCCAATTAATAACCTGTCTTGGCCACAGTGAACACTTAAAGCAAAGACACAATTGACTTCTGGCCAGAAACTGGTTTTCATTAGTAACTAAATAACAGGAACACAGGGGAGCTGGTAAAAATCTCTCTGGTGTCTCAGACTCGGGGCTGGGGCGGGGCTGGAATTTGGCACATAAGTGGGATGGGAGGGAAGGAAAGAGAGAAAAGAGGCTTTTCCAGAACGAGTACAACACTCACTTTCTGCGTAAAAACCTCTATCGAAGGGCGGTGGTTTTCCAACTTTGGCTAAACATTAATCCCCTGAGGGGTGTGAAAGCCTCTGGTTGACCAGGTCTTACCCCCAGGCCAGTGTGTTCAGTTGCTTTTTTCCCCTAAAGTCAGCAAAGCCAGACACTAAAAGTTACACGCGGTTCTAAAAGCCTAGTGGCCTCGTCCAGGACAAGGGCTGGTCAAATGCCTGCAAGAGACCAGAGATGAATGTTCCTGACTTTGCCACATCGTCTTGGTCGAACCTGCTCAACTCTGACAGCATGGCGTGAGAGTGGTCATGGATGACAGAGGTGGGAACACGTGAACACGGCCGTGTTCCAATAAAACTTTATTTACAGACATGGACAGCGGGCCGGAGTCTGCCCAACCCTCACCCAGAGAAGACAGGGAGGGGCTCTGCTAAACCTCTCCTGCAGCTGCTGCTGCTGCTGCTAAGTCGCTTCAGTCGTGTCCGACTCTGTGTGACCCCATAGACGGCAGCCCACCAGGCTCCCTGGGATTCTCCAGGCAAGAACACTGGAGTGGGTTGCCATTTCCTTCTCCAACGCATGAAAGTGAAAAGTAAAAGTGAAGTCGCTCAGTCATGTCCGACTCTTAGCGACCCCATGGACTGCAGCCTACCAGGGTCCTCCGTCCATGGGATTTGCCAGGCAAGAGTACTGGAGTGGGGTGCCACTGCCTTTTCCGAAACCTCTCCTGAACATCGTCAAACAGGTTTCCTCCTCCCAACACGGGACCCTGCCCTTCGGAAGCCCATTCGGGAAAGCCATGTCAGAACACCCAGCATCGGGGGAGCCCGGCCAGATGATGGGGCCAGAGGGGGCACCCGGGGCTCGTCCTGCTCCTCCATCTACTCTCGTGTATGTTAGAATGTTTTCCAAGATGAAACATTTAGAAGAGAAAGTTTTTTAAAAAAGAGAGAGAAACTCCCTCGTTAGAAGCCACAGGCTGAACCTGGAAAAGACTTTGGAAAAGACTTTGACGCTGGGAGAGATTAGGGGCAGGAGGAGAAGGGGACGACAGAGGATGAGATGGCTGGGTGGCATCACGGACTCGATGGACGTGAGTCTGAGTCAACTCCGGGAGATGGTGATGGACAGGGAGGCCTGGTGTGCTGCGATTCATGGGGTCGCAAAGAATCGGACACAACTGAGCGACTGAACTGAATTGAACCTGGGGGCCATCTGGGCTGGGGCGGGCGCGGTGGGTACTCACAACCAGTACACCCGGGGCGGGCGGGGCAGGGACTCACGACCAGTACACCCAGGGCAGGCGGGGCGGGTGGGGCGGGTACTCACGACCAGTACAGCAGCGTGAGCAGGAAGGGGCAGATGATGAGCGCCTGCAGCACCTGCCAGTCCCGGCACAGGGCGGCCAGCCCGGGCATGAGGAACTGCCCCGCCGTGGTCACGAAGCTTGCCACCATCGTGATCATGAATCGCTTCCCCGGGGGGCACAGCTCTATTCCTGGAACACAGAAGGACGAGAGAGCCATGAGCGCCTGGCCCGTCTGCCCCTCTTCCGGCCAAGATGCTCGCTTCTTAACAGCTGGATGAGCTTGGGTCCCCAGCATGAAGGGTCGCAGGGCGTCTCGGCAGAAGAATACAGGGGTGGAGAGCGGTGGCCCCACAATAGGAGACGCTGCTTCGGACGAAGACTGAGCATGCCATCACTCGCAGCCCCCAGGCCCTCTGCTGCCCTTCCTCTGCCTCTGCCCAGCACCCTCCCCACCTCTGCTCGGGGAGCAGGAAATCCTCCAGGCCCCACCTTCACCAGCCCACTGTGTGTCCCAGTTGCCCCCAGACCCTGAGTTCCAGGCAACCTGCTCACGCGTGAGCCCAAGTCAGGCCAGCCGCACCCAGCCTTTCTTCTGAGCCAGGCAGGAAGCAAACCATGAAGCCGACCGCATCTCCTAAGGGGGGGAGCCCACTGAAGCCCCCCGCCCCCCACTGCCCTTGGACGCCCACTGCCCCCGCCCCCCGCCCTGGGCTTCCCACGCAGCCATCTCAGATGACGGCTCCGCCAGCAGGGGCAGGTCTGATCCACCTTTGAAGCTCCAAAAACATAGGGCCTGCCTTCAGTAAATTTTGGAGCTCCAAAAACAGTGTCTGCCTTCAATAAATGTCAAGGTCATCACAGTCCCTCCTGTTTGCAAGAATCTATGCTCTTAATCTGACCTTGAGTAAAGAAGATGGTCCCCAAAGCTTGGACTGTAGCATCCAAGTGACAGCCGGTGTCCACCCACTGCGTGGACTCCTGTAACAAAGGTCCCCGACACTAGAACATGCGGCTGGGTTTTATACACGTTCCCCTATAGAGCATGCAGTCTGTTTGCTATTCTTCTTCAACAATTTGCAGGATTCCCTAAAGTTTGCTTTTATTTATTTTTTCCAAAAAACAGTGTCGTTCAAATGAAGTTTTAAAAAAGCAGAAGAAAGACCCTCAGGAGATACTCCTTCTCACACCTCTGTCCTCAGATGGTAGGTCAGTGGCTACAGAGCCCCTGCCGGTTGTCCAGAGGTCAGAGCAGAGGTCAGGGTTAAAAAGGTAGCAAGAAGGGAAGCAGATGAGGGGAGAACAGGAGAATCACATTTGGTCACAAGGATGGAATCGGTGCCAACAAGGGTCACGCGATATGCCAGCCAACACCTCCACCAGCTCACACACAGAAGAAACCAGAGTCATCAGTCTCTATCTCCGCCCTGCCGCAGACAAACAGGTCACCCTCACAGCTGTCCGTGGGTGAGAGAAACCTGGCCCTGCTGATAAAGACCCTCTGCCATTTAATGAAGAAACGGGACCGAACAGCCCTCTCCCGGCCTTTTACTGTGACGCTGTAACTTCCAGTGCCCCGCTTAGGTTCAGTGAAGGATTACTTCCTAGCATGGCCTGGGTATTCACCCCAGCCACATTTCTGCACTTAAAAATGAGAAAGAGATCAGGGTCTTTTAGACAAGATTGCCAGGGGCAAGTTCTAGTTTTCACGTACCAAGCAGAGGATGTGTTGCTATGGAAACCAGAACTCAGCATCAGCCAGGGCAAGTGTGATGCTCTGAGGCTCAGCACTGGCTAGGACTGGATGAGAAAATCGAGCACCTGGGCACCCGGCTAACCTACAGACAAAGCCAGAGAGGTAACCACGGCTTCACGACCTGGGGCCCTGCACCCGGCTGGCAGCTTTCCTCTTCCCTGCCTGGCTCTTTTAATTTCACGGTGCACTAAGCAAACATCTGCAGCTGCCGAGGTTCCCCCGGATCCCTTGGGGACGTCTGATCCCACACACCAATTTACGTTACCTGCTGACACAGCCAGGGTCACAGGTAAAGACCCGAACCTGGGTAGAGGTTTGTGGATGACAAAGGCGCTTCGCCCCTCTACCTGCCTGATTCCACAATCTGACTCCGCCCTCTCCCCTCGCTGTGGCCGGCGCGTCTATTAGGTTTACACTGCCAGGGTGCACCTTCTAGAGGGTCTCTCCTTGCTCTCCCTGAGTGGCCCGAGGGAGCCTCTAACTCCTGGCTACCTGAGGCGGAAGCAGCAGCGCCACCTGGGAGCTCGTTAGAGACACAGAGCCGCGGGCTCCGCCCAGACCCGCGGGAGCACGTCTGCACTTTAACTAGATCCCCAGATGCCTCGCGGAGAGGCGCTGGCTCACTTGTTTCCCCCAAACCGTTAAGCATCACCCCCAGCGGGAGACATGTTTTTGCCTCCCAGACACACAGCGACGAGAGCTGAATAAGTAACATCGCTTCCGGACCTCTCCAGGGTTGCTGTTTTGCTACGAATGCTAGCAGAGGTTTTACTTTCCCCCAGGTAGCAAAACGTAGAGCATCCCGGCAGATCCACGGTATTTCAGCCTTCCTGCTGGGGCGGTGGAAAAACACAGCGATCTGATGTAAGGACACGCGGATGACACCTGCAGACAACGACCTTCTGCCTTGACTCACCAGGGCTGCCTTCCAAACTGCTTGAAAGTAACTCTGCTCTGAAGCGTGGCTGTAAAGATTTTTTTTTTTTTAAAGCAATTATCAAAGAACCGCAGGCACTTCGGGTTTGCCATTAATCACATGTTCCTTTTGGATGATGAGAAATCAGCTTTTCTGAGGTGAGGAGGGGAAGGCGTTCTGCAGAGCGTGAGTCCCCGAGTCCCCGCAGCCAGTGCGGGGTGGGGACTTCAGGTGGACGGTTCTCCCGAGAGGCCGGGCCCAGGGCTGCATACGGGCGCTCCTGACCCTCATTCTCTCTTAAATATATTGTAAATAGACTTCCTGTGCCCTTGCTGCAGGAAGGCAGGGGGTCGACGTTTTCCTGAGATCACGCAGTGTTCCCGGCTTCTCTGGAATGAATCTTCGGGGTTTTTCCGGGCGGGGGTCGGCAGTAACACAGGGGTGCGCCTGCGCGGGAGGAGGAGGCGGTGGGCCTGGCAGGGGAGGCGGGGCCCCATGCAGCCCAGGGCGGCGGCGCGAAGTCGCCCGGCCTCTCCGTGCTACCCCCTCCTGGCCCACGAAGTCGGTGACATCTGTCAGCCGCACAGTGACGACGTCTAGCTGCCGCACCAGGCTGTTGTCCCTGCAGACCGCAGGCCCTGGTCGGGCATGGAACGAGAAGTCGGTCAAAGCACAGGGCCCTGCGGAGCGCTCGGCCGTCCCTACGGGGGAGCGAGCCGGACAAGGGCCACCAGGCCTGGTGCAGCCGCTCAGAGGCCATGCGTGCGGATGTGGGTCCTCCACCCTGCGCCCGTCCTCCAGCCGCCTCTTACCAGCCCAGCAGCTCAGGAGCTGCTGGAGAGAAACCACCCAGCGGAGAAGGACGGCGGCCCGGGGAGCAGCTCCGGCCCCCCGCCTGGCCCCCAGCCTTGGGGTCCTGCCGCCTCCCTGGAGCTGGGCTCCTCCCCGCGCCCCACCAAGGGGGGTCGCTCCCTGGCCACTGCCCCCGGACACCTGCGGGCCCCTCTCCTCTCCGTTGCTTCCTGCCGCTCACCGTGCTGGCCCGGAAGGGGACACTCCACTCACTAATTACCACCCGGCTGAGGACACGGGGCCCCCAGAGCCGCGGAAGACAGGCCTGCCACATGTCACTGTGGAGTTCCTTATTATAGCAGGAGCGTCCGAAATTGCCAGTCATGGGGACTCAAATAGCACTCGAGGGCGTGAGCACAGAAGCCTGCGATTATCTTCCCTGCCCCCGGAAAACTTCCTTTTCCTCTCAATTTAGGACCTGCCAACCCAGTGGAATGGTTTAAACTGCCTCCATTTAGGGGAAAAGAGAATAAAAAATATAAAAACATCAATATTTCCTACAAATCACGTTCCAGTGTGTGCCAGACGCGCTGACGCAGACATTTAATGCTCAAATGCGGAAGAACCACACCGCTCAGCCACCAGGCCGCCTGATCTGCAGCGCTGGGCTGAGGCAGGCTCCCCATCCCTGGGGCTGAACGCGTAGGTGGGCATTTTTCACGTATTAAACTCATTCCGTCTGCTCCACTCTCTGATGGAGGTACTGACTTCGTCCTGTTTTTCAGAAGAACACCTGGTTTGTCAAATTTTATGGTGTCCAGCACAGTATCTTACAGAGACTGTTGTTTAAAAGAGTAATTAAGTAAATTACTTTTATCAAGCCACAAAATTGTTATAGTCAGTACACAATGATTTCTTCCTTAAATTCAATTAAGTGTTCGCTATCTGGACTCTCATCAAATATTCAATGACAGACAACATGAACTAAGTCATTTATAACACACATTCCTAGGGTAATATTACAAATGAAGTTTATTTTTTAAAAAGCTTTTTACTTTATATTGGGGTCTAGCGTAAGTGGGCTTCCCAGCTAGTGCTAGTGGTGAAGAACCCTCCTGCCAACGCAGAAGATGTAAGAGGCGTGGGTTCGATCCCTGGGTCAGGAGATCCCCTGGAAAAGGAAATGGCAGCCCTCTCCAGTATTCTCGCCTGGAGAATCCCATGGACGGGGGAGCCTGGCGGGCTACAGTTCACGGGGTCACACAGGGTCAGATGTGTGACTCAGCATGCTCTAGGGTAAGTGCTGATTTTAATATTTGTTTTTCTATCCCTGGGTCGGGAAGATCCGCTGGAGAAGGGATAGGCTACCCACTCCAGTATTCTTGGGCTTCTCTGCTGGCTCAGCTGGTAAAGAATCCACCTGCAATACAGGAGACCCGGGTTCGATCCCTGGGTTGGGAAGATTCCCTGGAGAAGGGAAAGGCTACCCACTGCAGTATTCTGGCCTGGAGAATTCCACGGACTGTATAGTCTATGGGGTCGCAAAGGTAAGACACGACTGAGCAACTTTCACTTTACACAGAGGACCCTAAAGCCCAGGGTGATGAAGCGGCTTGTCCAACATCCCATGCTAAAGAGGGAACCCTAAAGCCCAGGGTGATGAAGCGGCTTGTCCAAGATCCCATGCTAAAGAGGGAACAGAGCAGGAATTGAAGCCAGGTGCCCCCTGCCCCTGCGTGTCTGCCCCTGCTCTGGGCTGCAGGGAGGCCCCCAAGCAGAGCCCCTGGTGGCTCTGGCCTCTCAGCGGGACCCGCTGGGATTTCAGCTCCTGGGGCCGGGCCCACCTGAAGATGCCCACGGCCCTGGGATGGAGCCGGCCCGGGGCTCGGGCGTCTGTCATGTGAGGACAGCTCTTTCTGGCGGGTCCAGCGGCGAAGCCTGTGCTCCCCGCGCCTTAGAGCCCCACAACGGAGCCCGTCAAGGTCACGGGGGCTGAGACGCACCAGTAAACCCACAGAAGCCGGTCTCACCCGGGATCTCAGGAGGCTCACAGAGCCACTCGCTGATCACAGGTGCGGGAGACACCGCCGCAAAGCCAGCTGCGAGGCACGAGCCACAGAGCCCAGTGTCCTTCCCAGATAAAGGATTCTTTCCACCACCTTATGGTTCTTTGAATGAAGATTATAATTACTCAAAAGGAGGGAGAAGGATTTAAGTGCTCACTAGTGTTTCTGCTCAGGGAATGCATCTGTTTAAAACCAGTGGCTGGTGTTCAGTAGTACACACTTAAGCATTTCAATTAATACCGTACCACCAGTTATTTAATAAGAGGAAAATAACCCAAGAGGAGAAGTGACTTGAAACATCAGAACAGGCTCGGGTCCATTGAAATCCCGGCATTTCGGGTCTGCTGAGTGTTTTCAAGCTGAGTGAAGCTGCAGAAACAGAGTGGGCGATTTTCACGTCCAGAACAGAGTTCAGAACCAGCCAGGTCTCCAGCTGCCGGTTCCAGAGTGACATCCTCAGTGCTCACGCTGTTCTGTACCATCCATTCCGTGGGTCGAAGCCACACTTACGGACCGATCATGTTTCCATAATTAGACGAGACATCCAAGCAAACAGAGGCCCCGGAGGCATCAGATGTGGAGCCTCAGAGGAATGTGCCCGAAGAGTGAGTCCTAAGTTAATACGTCCAACCCTGCCCCACATCAGCGGCACACAGCTCCCCGGGAGGATCGCCCAGCTTTTATTTCTCTTCATCAGCATTGCTGGCCTTGGTCCTTTACGAGCTTGACAAGCAATCAGGAAATTAGGGGGTTGGGTTTACGGTAAAGATATCTCAACCTGAGGTCACAGTATGGTTGCTGGTAACAATGAATGTCCTCTGCTCTTTGGCATACTTTTCCTAAATAGGGAAGAATTCTTAGCAAGGTAGTCTTTCTAAACAAGTTCTTCCTTTTTTATTTTTCTCTTCTTCTTACCTTCCCACTTCTCTTCTGTCTACATTTTTAAAACGATTTTTTAAAATGTAGACCATGTTTAAAGTCTTTATTGAACTTATTGAATACATTTAAGATTCAATACTGTGTTTCTAACACGTTCCCGGCTGATGCAGGAGCTGCTGGCTCAGGGAGCACACTTGAAAGCCCAGCGTTCTGAACCCTGGAGGGAGAGGCGTGCGCATCTTAACCCTGAGATTAAGTGCGGTCCCCTTTGCAGCATTTTGCTGGGACAAATATCAACAACCTCAGATATGCAAATGATACCTCTCTAATGGCAGAAAGCAAAGAGAGACTAAGGAGCCTCTTGATAAGGCTGAAAGAGGAGAGTGGAAAAGCTGGCTTGAAACTCAGGATTCAAAACCCTAAGATCATGGCGTCCAGTCCCATCACTTCATGGCAAATACATGGGGAAAAAGTTTAAACAGAGACAGATTCTCTTTTCTTGGACTCCAAAATCACTGCAGATGGTGATTGCAGCCACGAAATTAAAAGACACTTGCTTCTTGGAAGGAAAGCTATGACAAACCTGGAGAGCATACTAAAAAGCAGAGACATCACTTTGCCGACAAAGGTCTGTATAGTTATCTAAAGCTATGGTTTCTCTAATAGTCTCATACAGATGTGAGAGTTGGATCATAAAGAAGGCTGAGTGCCGAAGAACGGATGCTTTCCAATCGCGGTGCTAGAGAAGACTCTTGAGAGTCCCTTGGATGGCAAGGAGATCCAACCAGTCCATCCGAAAGGAAATCAACACTGAATACCCGTTGGAAGGACTGATGCTGAAGCTGAAGCTCCAATACTTTGGCCACCTATGCGAGTAGCTGGCTCATTGGAAAAGGCCCTGATGCTGGGAAAGCTTGAAGGCAGGAGGAAAAGGGGGCAACAGAGGATGAGATGGCTGGATGGTGTCACCGACTCGATGGACGTGAGTCTGCGCACACTCCCGGAGATGGGGAAGGTCAGGGAAGCCGGGTATGCTGCCGGCCATCCATGTGCCGGGCTGCAGTTCGTGGGGCTGCAGAGAGGTGGACACGACTCCGCGACTAAACAACAACAAACAGCAAAGCCGCAGCCCTGGCACACCGAAGGCAACGCAGACCAGGCTGCACACAGCTTCAGCACCAGGCGGCCTGCGGGCCTCGCGGAGGCGGGATGCTTGCTTGTTCGCATCACCATACATGTGATTTTTTTTTCCCATTGAAGAAAAGAGTTCTCCCAGTATCCCAAGGGCAAGGCAGGCAGAGGCATAAAAGACCTGGAGTTGCAAAGAAGTTCAACTGTCAGCCTATTTCAGATGAAAGGAAGCTCAGAGAACACCCAGCAGGGTGGGCGGAGTCGAATGCCAGGCAGGTAAGAAACGTGGAAAGCTGGCCCGGTGTGAGGGGGGCCTGTGGTAAATCGCAGCTTTCCCGCTTCGTTCAAAGGCCTTTAAATTCAATTAGGAAATAAATTGCTGTCTGGGTCCCTGGGAACACAGCTGGGCTGGGTCTGCCGCGTGCTGCCAGCCAGCTGGAGTCATTCACGGGGAAAGTCAGGTTGCAGAGGTTGTGTGAGCAACCAGCCCGCTCCCGTCCGGCCCCTCTTCACGTCCAGCACTGCATCTGGGACTGAGCAGATGCTCAGGAAATGCTGAGATAAAACCACAAAACGAAGGAGGCGCACGTTTCCACGGGAGCCCAAGATCTGGTACACCAGGGCCTGCAGCGTCTACTGAGCCCCTTCCCACGTGGGCAGGAAGGTGCTATAGATGCAAGGACCCCTGACCACAGAGGAGCTGGCAGCCTACCCTCTAGCTACCCCACGGCTCCCAGCGGGTATCGGCTACCCGAGGCAGCGCCTTCAGGGGCTGCAGCCAGGATGTGGAGGGCAGCGTTCACCGCCGACCCAGGCCTGCCCCGCCAGCACGGCCGCAGACGGGCCGGAAGGCTCACGGGACAGAATGTCCAGCCACCCCAAGGTGCCAGGACAGCTGTGTGGCCCTCATTTCCACCACAACTAAAATCCAAGTCAGCCTCCTGCTAACCAGGGTCCTGCCCCGGTTTTATAAAAACGAAGCCAGCGTTCCTTTACCTGCCCTCCTCTCCCTGACGTGTGGTCCTGGCACCAGGTCCTGCGGAGACGCTGACCATCCCTTGCCAGGCGCACCGGCTTCCCAAGCCCCAGGCCCAGTCCTCTGGGGCCAAGCCTCAGCTTTTCCAGCTCATGACCTTGGGGGACACCTGCCACGAGGCCAGCCCCCGTCTGCAGGCCTGAGATTACACAGGCCTTATCTGCGAGTCCTCCTCCCGGCCACTCCTTCCCCACGGGAACAGCGTTGTCCAGGACAGATGGCGGTGGGGGGAGCAAGTGAGGACATGGGTGGACTCTCCACCCTCCAGACCAGCCTGGTGGCCTGGAGCTGGGTGCCCAACACGCTCACGCTACCAGTGCGAAGGCTCAGGATGCGCTGGCCGGCCCAGTGACCGAAGCGGCCTCCCAGCGCCTTCCCCAGCGCCCGGCGCAGCGCCTCCAACTAACAGCGACTCCGGGATGTGGCCCAATAGCCCCAGGGCACCGGGGGCTGCTCCCAAACACCCCCTTAGTTCCAGGTAACCGCGAAACAAACCAACCTCTGGAAAAGCTTCTACCTGCTGTGAAAGTTGGGGACTTTTCAAAGAACGGCAACTTCTCAAGAGCCGAGAATTCTACCTGCAGCTTGAGGAAGGGCCTTTCTAAGTGATCCATTGTTTAAAGGTGAGGAAGGTTTCCCAGGGCCCAGATGAAAAGAGAAGAGACACCTCTCACAGCAGATGCAGGCCTCAGGCACACAGATGGGCCTCGGGGAAAGGACAGCCCCAGGATGGGAGGGTGGGAGAGGTCCTGTCTGTGGGTTTGATGGGATCCACCCAGAAGGGACACATTTAGTATTTTTAAAGGCAGCAGGGAGGCACTGTAGATTCTATGTAAATTTTTTTAAAGTTTAATAAAAGGTTTTGTTTCTCTTTTGGTGGCACTGGGTCTTCGCTGTTGCACATGGGCTTTCTCCAGCGGTGGCGAGCGCTGGTCCCCTCTAGCTGCAGGTGCAAGGGTTCTCGTGGAGCGTGAGCTCCAGGGCCCGCGGGCTTCAGCAGCCTCGGGCAAGGTGCTCTGCAGTGGGTGGGGTCTTCCCAGCTTAAGGACTGAACCCATCTCCTCTGCATTACAAGGTGGATTCTCAACCACTGGACACCAGGGGAGCCTGACTCTCAGCAATCCTACTTAACAGAGCAGCGTCTTCCAACCACGTTCCTTCTTCAAGGACAACAGTGAACGGCCAGGAGCCCCATCTTTCACACTCTCTGTGAGCACAGGGCCACACACACACACACACACACACACACACACACACACACCCGTTCTGACCACTTCATACCCTTCAAAACAGCCTCCTGTGCAGTCAGGAGTCATACGGCGCCCGCGAGTTCCAGCTGTTTGTAAAGAGCGAGACCCTGTGTTGAGGCCCCAGGCAGGCCCACCCATTCAGGGGCCTATGTGAGCTACAGCCGGAGGAGATTCCCAGAGAGCAGCCCTCCTCTCAGGCTGGGAGGACACGTCAGGTACAGGACAGAGATCAAAAGTTTGGGAAAGTTCTGCCATCGAGTTACAGCTTTTTCGTTTGTTTAAGATTTTCTTCCAAAAGCCTACTTTCTATACTGCAAGGAGATCCAACCAGTCGATCCTAAAGGAAATCAGTCCTGGGTGTTCATTGGAAGGACTGATGCTGAAGCTGAAACTCCAATACTTTGACTACCTGATGCAAAGAGCTGACTCACTGGAAAACACCCTGATGCTGGGAAAGACTAAAGGCAGGAGGAGAAGGGGACGACAGAGGATGAGACGGTTGGATGGCATCACTGACTCGATAGACATGAGTTTGAGTAAGCTCCGGGAGACAGTGCAGGACAGGGAAGCCTGATGGGCTATAGTCCATGGGTTTGCAGAGTCAGACATGCCTTAGCGGCTGAACAACAGAAACTGTTATATGGGGTAAGAGGCTCTTTCAAGGTGAAGCTTTGAGGGCACGCCTGAAGCTCATTTTTAGTTAGACGACTGTCAGACCTCCCAGACACATCTGTGGTTTATACAGAATGTGGGGCTTATACCCCATCTTAACGTGAGGAAAGAGTGAGGATTTCAAGGAACAGTGAGTAGGGAGAAATGAACACTACAAACGCAGACGAAAGAAGCTACTGGGAAGTAAGGTCTGCTTTAGGAGAGTCTGTGCAGTTTCTCATCTCGGGCAACAGGAGCTCTTCTTCCTGATGTACCCCCTTCCCCCCTCAAAGCTTCCCATAAAGGGGGAATTATGGAAGTTGAATTCTTTTAGAAAAGCCTCCTTTTGGGCAGTAAGGGGGGTGCAGAGAACGCCTCTTCCCGCACCTGTCAACTCCCAGTAACCCTCGCACCGCCGTTGCAGCCCCTGGACCCTCCTGGGGCAGACGCAGTGGCCTGCATTGCCGCCTCTGTTCCCAACCACACGCGTGTCTGCAAGCAAGAGCCCTTCCCACTTCACAGGGTAGCTCCA
Organism: Capricornis sumatraensis; assembly: GCF_032405125.1. Taxonomy (NCBI): domain Eukaryota; kingdom Metazoa; phylum Chordata; class Mammalia; order Artiodactyla; family Bovidae; genus Capricornis; species Capricornis sumatraensis. Next base: position 53,680,265 of record NC_091090.1, on the reverse strand, counting down.
AGAGGCAGGGGGCCAAGCAGGCTTCCAGGGTTACAGCACCTGGGACTTGAGCCCAGACCTTCAGATTTTAAATAGCAGATGTGTCCTCTGAGAACAAAGCAAAGAACACCGCCCTCCGAAGGCAAACTCGGATCCCATTCAGACACACTTTAGGCACTGTTTTCCTGTTAATCGTCTCCTTCCAATAAGACTCACCCAATTTATCACCAGGGCCATTAACAAGACCAGCCCTTAAAAAGCTAAACATATCCACGAGGGCTCCCTCCTGTGTTTGCTGAGACATAATTAAACACTCAGCAACCAGCCAAATGTCTAAGGGCCCATCACTGGCTCCTGAATTGTCCATCTGCTTTCAAACAGAAAGACACTGATTGATGACCTCAGGGACTGGGTGGAGTCTGGCCTAGAGAAGAGCTAATAATTGTCCAACAACAGTGCCAACCAGTGAGCAGCTCTCGCAGGCGAGGAGGAAGGCGCGTCTTATTTGGGAAGGACAAGTGGAAGCCAGAGGGCTACAGAAGGCGGGCTCTGCGTCCTACGCAGACATGGAGGATGTCGCTTCCTTCAGGGAATCTTACACTTGGTTCATTAATTCCTAAGACTGTTAGGACTTTTGCTCAGGTATAGAACACAAATTGGGCTTCCCTGGTGGCTCAGATGGTAAAGAATCTGCCTGAAATGTAGGGGAGTTAGGTTCGCTCCCTGGACTGGGACGATCCCCTGGAGAAGGCCATGGCAACCCACGCCAGGATTCTTGCCTGGAAAATCCCATGGACAGAGGAGCCTGGTGGGCTACAGTCCATGCGGCTGCAAAGAGTCGGATATCACTGAGCAACTAACTCTGAAGCTCTCTGAGAACACAAATTAGAGTGTTCGGCCCTGTCTCTGACGGCCCTGGAGGAATATTCTGATTTCTACAGCTTTTCCTTCCAGAACAGCACATGTCCAATAAGATGACCAACTAAGACTTAAAATTTAAATTTAAGTAAAGTTAAACAAAATAAAAAAGTCAGTTGTCGAGTTGGGCTAGCCACATTTCACATGTTCTATTGGACAGCGCTGATCTAAAATCTGACATCAGTGTCGAAATAAGGATATTTCCACATTCTCAAGAATGTAGAAGTAGGAAGGAGGGGGAGACAACTTAAGAGATGGTCTTTAAATTGTGAAATATTCAAGTCTACAGTGGAAAAGTATGTGAAGTAACAGAAGATACCTGTGCGCCCACACTCAGCTCGGTCGAATCTTTACGTTTATCATACTCCCCCACTTCCTTTAGTGAAAATAAGAAACTATAAGAGGTTCAGTGAGAGCCCCAGGGGGCCCCGTCAACAAGCCCAATGAAAGCCTTACTGAAAGTTCAAGGGAGGCCCATGATGGTGCCCGGCAACCACGTGGTGAGCACCCTGGGCTCCGGACCAGACGCGCGGGCCTGGCTCTGTGCATCTCTGCGCGCATGTGTGGACGTGGGCCCTGGGGACGGGATGCCACATCCTGCCGTCCTGCCCTGAGTAACCCGGCCATCGCAGGGTGTCCACCCCATTCTGGACACTGAGCTGGGTGCTCCCCACAGCCACGGCCACTCACTCAGAGCCCCAGAGGACTGCGCAATCTGGCTGAGACCTCTCATCTGTACACGGCCCGAGGGGAGTGCCCGCCAACCTCCCCAAGCCATCCCCAGGGGTCAGGCCTGGACCAGGGATGCCTGTGAAATGCAGACTCCGCTTTGGGGAGGAAGTGACTGAGCCCCCTTGCCTCCCCACCTCATTTCCGCCGCCAGCACCACCCTGGAAATAGAAGCTGATCTTCCATTATCTTGTCAGCAAAGTAAACATTTCTCCCTCTGGGTAAACAAGTCGGGCACTCTCTGAGCAGGAGAATAGGGGAGCCTGGCGGCAGGCCTTTCTCCTGGCAGCTCCGAGCAGGAGCGCCCCACTCATGGGGCCGGGGGTGCCCCAAGGCCTTCGAGTCCAGAGACCCCGGCCCTCCACCGCCAGGAGGTGCAGGGCTGCTCCGCAGGAACCTGACCTCTTTCCAGCCCTAGCTCTCCTTCCCTGCCCTACCCCAGCGGTCCAGTCCAAGGCTGGAACCTAAGGGGCTGTCTCTCCCTTCGTCCACCCCGCGCCAGTCACCACCAACACCTCCTGGAGACACTTAGGCACCACTGACTCGACCACCAGCATACACAGCTGAAGGCCCATGGGAGCCCCAGGGGCCCTGGGGTCTCTGGAACCTTCTCCAGGTTGTGGATCACCCCCATGGCATCCCCGTGGGCCCTGAATCATTACAGCGCCAAATACTCCTTCCTCCGCCTCCAGTTCCTCATGGCCTGGCAAACAGCCACACTTGGCATGACTTGTTTTTATCAGATTAAACTGTATCATCCCTCTTCCCACGCAGGATTGCGTTTCTGTTGGCGAAGGACAGTGAATACCCGACCAGCGCTTTAAACATCACTCAGTGTGGGGAGACAGCGGAGAGACGAAGACGGAGCCTCAGAGCTACGCAGAAATGAGCACAGCGCGAAAGCAGGATGTTCACGTTTACCGGGCAGTGCCCCAGCCCATCTAGTATTATAAGGATGAATATTTGCTCATTACTTCTGTCTCTCAGGCTACGACCCAGGAGACAGATGTATGTATGCTAAGCATCCTGATTCCTGGGGTACAGGAAAGAGGGGAACCACACGCTCTGGTCCCCCTTGCTTCCTGACCTCAGCGCTCCACCAATTCAGAGTCTTTGCATCTCCTGGGGTACACAAAAGGCTGGGTGTGGGGGTGGGGAGGGCCATGCTGATATAAAATTCTGTCCAAGAACTTGACGGCGCCGTGACCCAGAACACACACAAAGGCTCACGACACAGTTGTCGTTCAGTCGCTAAGTCGTGTCCGACTCTGTGATCTCATGGACTGTAGCCTGCCAGGCTCCTCTCTCCATGGAATTCTCCAGGCACGAATACTGGAGTGGGTTGCCACTTCTCCAGGGGATCTTTCTGAACCAGGGATCAAACCCATGCCTCCTGCCTTGGGGGGTGAATTCTTTACCACCAAACCACCTAGGAAGCCCTCATGACATAGTACTCAAGCCATATTATGTGTTTGCACTAAATTCTATTTTTTCCCTTTTAAAATACCTAGAAGGAGTCCCCCAAATGGACCTGGTAACCCCCTAAAGTATTACAAACTGCAGTTTCAAGGGTAGGGTTCAGGGTAGCTGCTTTAGGGGAGGGTTCAGATCGCTTTAGAAGCATGTGTACAGGGGCCTCCGAGAACTGGGACTCTGGCCCGTCCAGCCCACTGCCTGCTTTTCTACAGCCTGCCGCCTGCTTGTATTCGGTCTGTGAACTGCACATGGTTTTTACATTTTCAAAGGGCTCCCAACAGTCACAGGAAGAATCGAGCTTCCTGTGTGGAATGTCTGTGAAATCTGAATCTGAGCCAGCCAACAGCGTCCTCCTGGGGCAGGGCCACGCTCGCTCACTCCCAGCCTGGCTGAGTTATTCTCACATCAGGGCACAGACCGAGGGCCTGTGGACCGGGAAGACAGAACGTCCGGCCCTTCGCAGAAAAGCTGTGCTGAGGGCCGCGGAGCTCTGACAGGTGCAGACTGGACCCCCTGGTCAGTCAGGCAGGTGGGGGGCCAGAGTTAGGAGATATGTATGTTTATAGTCTGCAGCACGCAGGATCTTAGTTCCCCGGCCAGGGATCAAACCCGCCCCCCGCAGTGGGCGCGTGGAGCCCTAACCCGTGGACCGCCAGGGAAGTCCCAGAGTTAGGGTATTTCCGTTTCACTTTCGTTTGTAACAGAATGACCAGTAAGGTCACTTGAAGAGCAAGGTGATTTTTATTATGAGAACAGATTCCTTGGAGTTTCTCGGGTGCGGGGTAAGGAGGGTCCTCACTGTGGATTCCAAGGGCAGTGAGCTTGTCATCCAAGGGCAGTTTAATTTTTAATGCTTTTCTCTCATTGGGGCATTTAATTTGTGGTGGAAGAAAAGGATGGTGTTAAAAACCATCCCTTTCGGAACTTATAATTACGAGCCTGCATTTTCTCCACGTGAGGGAACACCAGGCTGATTAGACCAAATTTCTCTTAACATTCAAGCCATCGGAATGGCTGCAAACAAAGGTCTGGTGTGGCTGATGCCAGGCGTGCAGAGGCCGGGCGTGCAGAGGCCGGGCATGCAGAGATGTGCAGAGGTCAGGTGTGCAGAGGTCAGGTGTGCAGAGGCTGGGCGTGCAGAGATGTGCAGAGGCCAGGCATGCACAGGCCGGGCGTGCAGGGAAGGGAGAGAGTGGGCTGGGGCGGTGCGGCTTTTGGGAGGCCCGCCTGGGAGAGGAGAGAAGGCTCCCACAGGCCCTGCCGCCTGTGGGCCTTGGTACAGTGTCATCTGGGGATGCGGAGACGCCTGGGGTCGGCCTCTGGGGTGGACCAAGGAGGAGGAAGGAACAGTGGGAGGGGCAGGAACCCGACCGTGGCTGAGTTGTGGCGGGGTGCTGGGGGTGGCGAGCTGCGCCCCGGGCTCTGTCTGAGGGTGTGTCCACGGGCACACTCAGCCTGTGCGCACGGTCAAAGGCAGGCCCATAAGGGGCCCTCTGGTGCTCCCCTCCCGCCCCAACCCCCAGCAGCTCCAGCACCACCCCCTCGCCCCTCCTGGCCTCAGCCTCCGGCTGGGCCAGGGCCACTTAGACCGCTCGCAGCCCCTCCTGGCCCCCTAGCCCACCCCACCCCATAGTGCCCATGGTACCCGGACCCAGGGAGGCCACCCTTTTGTCATTTGGAACCAAAATGGTGGCCAAGGGGACTCAGTGCTTCCTTGTAAAGTGGGCCAGAGACCCAGGCTCGAAGGACCTCGCCGGTCACGCCTCATACACACACACACACTCACACACACACACTCCCCACCCCTGTTGGCAGGGTCCAGAACCAAGAGGCCAAGGCCCATCCACGCCCCACAGACGGCAGAGCCAGCAGAAGGGCAGGGAGGACCCAGCTCGAGGCTCCGGTGCCCAGTGCCCGGCTGGCAGCAGGCGACTCCGAACTCGAGTCACGGCACAGGCACAGCCTCCCAGCACAGGCACAGCCTCCCAGCACTGGGCAGGGCTGTGGGCCTGTGGGCCGGCCAGGCCTCGGGGACCACGGAGAAGGGGGCTTTGGGACGGGCAGCGTGGAAGTCACACATGCACACCAGGCACACAGCACACACACGTGCACGCATGCACGTACACCAGGCACACAGCACACACATGTGCACGCATGCATGCACACCAGGCACACAGCACACACACGTGCACGCATCCACGCACACCAGGCACACACACGGGGAGGGAGCACTGGGCCCGGCTACAACAATGGTCCACAACGGCAGGGAAAGAGCAGCCCCCTGAGGGGCTGGTTTCCAAGGCGCTGACCTTTGCCTCCGTCTCAGGCTCGTTTTTCCACCTTTAATAAGAAACCTCTATTACACTCCTCCGAGTCCCGGAAAACAGAATCCCCTGGGTCCTTCCGTCATATTCTCACATCAGGAGAAAACTTCTGAGTCTAGGCCACGAGATTTTCTGTGTCCTGAGGACGATTACTGTGCTTTGCTGTTCTTGCGTGATCACCCGCGTGGACCGTGGCCCGCCAGGTTCCTCTGTCCATGGGCTTCTCCAGGCAAGAACACTGGAGTGGGCTGACATTTCCTTCTCCAGGGGATCTTCCCGACCCAGGGATAGAACCCGTGTCTCCTGCACTGGCTGGTGGATTCTTTACCTCTCAGCCAGATTGGGAGCCTACGACTCTTTAAAAGACCGTAGAGTTAAACATCAGGAAAGAGGGTCAACTGAACACAGGAGATGAGGGTGACGGGACTCTTGTCGTCAATCACCAGAGCGGTCACGTGCCTCCTTCCCGGGTGGGACGGGGCAGGGGGAGGCTGTACGCCGTCTCCTTCACCGACGTCTGACACGGGTGGGTCTCTGTCCTTCCCTCTCCTCCCCAGGGACTTTCCCCAGGACCCCAGCCAACCCCGACCATGACACGGGCAGGGGCTCCGAGTCCCAGCCCTGGATTTTCTCCATCTCCTACCGTCTCTTGCTTTTTTGAGGGAGCCGCTGGGGGAAACCCCGTTCCTGGCCGGGCTAAGTTCTCCCTGCATTCTCCAGGGTGACCGGTGGTGAAACCACCTTCCCACGAGACAATCCTCCTGCGCACCCGGGGTGGCTCGTGGGGGTTTCCACGATCTCAGTACTGGAGTGGGGTGCCATTTCCTCCTCCAGGGATCGAACCCAGGCCTCCCTCATTGCAGGCAGGCGCCTTACCATCTGAGCCCCCCGGGAAGGCCTTGGGAGACGACCCCTTACGAGTGTCGGTGGGAGACGAGCTGGGGGGACGGCCGCCCAGGTTTCAGTCCTCCGCACGGCCGCTGAGCTCCCACCAGGCCATCGAGCCATTGGTGGACGTCCGCAGGGAAGGAGCCGCCCTGGGCCAAGCGGCCGTGGCCGCTGAGCATCACAGCACAGTCACAGCACATCACCTTCATTAGCACGTGTCCTCCCGCGGCAGGGAGCTGCGTCAGTTCCCAGGGAAGAGGGGCCCGTGGGAGAGCAGTGATCTGAGGGTCAGAGGTTACAGCTCTAGTTCCGCCCCTAAGAGCGTCTCGGGTCTGGATGCCTCCGTGCTGCCTCGCTCCTTTCAAATGGGAAACGGGAGAGCTTCTGAGTCGGCAAACCTGAGCCGACAACAAGACAGGAGAGCAGCGGCCCCTCTAGGCTGCGCCAGCGTCCACGCCCTTGTCTGCGGTGCCCATCCTCCACTCTCCTTGTGCGGCTGCCGCTCGCCAGTCAAAGCGAAAGGGGCCTCCCTCCAAACCCGACCAGCATCTCTGCACCTTCACACTGTGGGAATCAAAGAGGATGATCAGAGGCCCTGCTACCATCACTTTTCCCATCTTCAGGCTGAAAATCAGAGTATCAGAGAAAAGAGATGAACTTACTGTGTCTGGTAAGAAGCCTTTGAACCTAAAAAAACAAATGAGAGGAAGCCCAGTTTCCCGCTCACTGATTCCTCGTGCCCTATTCTCGGCAACAAGACCATCTTTCCTTCTCACTGTTTGTACCACGGAAAGAAAGGGGGCCAGGGCCACGGCCAAGGGCAGGAAGAGCCCCAGCGAGGTTACATCTCTGACGTGAAAACGGGGTGTGATCTGGGCCCTCGCACCCCACGTCCCCATCACCACACTCCCAGGCTGCAGGCTCAGGCTCCAGCAGCCCTGTCCAGCGTCCCGTGCCTTCCAAAATTCAGTTTCAGCACGGAGGAAACAGAAGCATGTGCTTTTCTGCCTCCTCCGCTGCACACGTTTGCTATTTCTCAAGTCAAGGCCCAAGTTCAGTCCTGAGCAAACGTAACCGTCAAAGCTGACTCGGCTCTTGTTCGTCCCTTCCACCCTTGTCTATGTGGAGGCGCCTCCCAAACACAGTGCTGAGCTTTCAAAGAGAAAAAGAGGAAGTTCAGGAGAGCAAATACATTTGCGGTTGTTTAGTTGCTAAGATTTGATCCCTGGGTCAGGAAGATCCCCTGGAGGAGGGCATGGCAACCCACTCCAGCGTTCTTGCCTGGAGAATCCCATGGAGGGAGGAGCCTGATGGGCTACAGTCCATGGGGCCACAAAGAGTCGGACACGACTGAAGCAACTTGGCACACAGCACAGTACCATGTGGTGTCCTAGAGAAGGCTTAGGGACAAGGACAGATGGGCTAAGATGAAAGGACATTCATGGGTTGACAGAGCAATGGGAGGTCCAGACAAGCGGGGAGGAAAAGCCGAGGGGCAGGAGGCCTAGGCGATCCTTTTCAAAACAATTCTATCGACGTGCGGTTGGTTCTCAACGTTGTGTTAATTTCTGCTGTACAGAATGACTCGGCTATGCACACATACATACTTTCTCATATTCCTTTCCCTTCTGGTTTATCACAGGACCTTGAATACAGTTCCCCGTGCTCTGCAGTAGGACCCTGTCGTCCGTCCATCCTGTATATACTACTTTGCACAATGATTCTTTGTCTCTGAGTCTGGGGAGGGGGTGCGTAGCTGGGTGACGTCAGGAATGTTTCCTAGTGACCGTGGATGAAAGCAATCAAAGCCCACATGCTCCTCTGAGCGGCTCCCCTGTGCCTGCCTGTTCTCAGGAGTTGGACCAGAGGCTCCTGGCACGTTTGGAAGGAAATGGTGAGCAAGCCAACAGCTGACGGCGCTGGGCCCTAAAGCAGGGCACGAAATCCAGCTGACCTGTGGTGGGGTCATGGGCCATGCCCCTGTCTTAGAGACGGCAGTGGCCGTCTCAGGAAGGGACACCTCCAAGGAGTGACCTTGGCAGCCTCTTACTTCCTCATCTGCTGCTGAAAATACAGCTGACCCTAAACTGAGCTGCTGCGCTCTGCCCTCGGTCAGCATCTCCGTTTCACTGCGCAGATCTTAGCCAAGGGGAAGAGTGTTTATTTTAGGACCAAACCTGCTGGCCAGGACCCCATCCGCGCAGTGTGTCTCTCCCCCAGTGTGGAGCTGGGTTGTGGCCGACGACTCCATCCTCTGCTGGGCAATGAGGACTGCTGGCCTGGACTGCCGGCTGTTGGAATCAGGCCCGTGATGTCAACAGAGGAGGACGCACGGTTACACCCGGGCCCTTCAGAGCGTTTTTAGACTCATGACCTCGTAAGGCCTCAGTAAACCCTATAAATAAGGATATCAGGTGTCATGCCCATCTCTAAGACGAGAAACGACACCTTCAAAGGCCGGTTCATCGACACGGGGATACACCAGAGACCCAGGCTTCTAGATCACTCACTGCGGGCATCCTGGAGGCTCCTCTTTGAGCAGGCCAGCCTGGAGGAGACAGTCACAGCAGCACGAAAACCAGACACGAGGCAGGTCTGCACAAGATGCTAACACCTCGTGCGGGGCCCACACCACACTGCCCAGGTCTCAGAAGTCCAGCGGCACGCAAAGGCCAGGGGAGTATTTATCGTTGTTTTTGCCAAACAAACCCTCCCTTACCTTAAAAGCAAAGGTCAAAAGCACAGACTAACTCCCAGTGCAAAGACCCGGCTGGAGAATGTGCCGCGGCTTCCGGAAAGGCTGTGCTAATGATCACCCAGACGACTTTCTTCAGTCAGGCAGGCGGCAGCCCGGTGACAGCATGGGGACCAACCCCCTAACCAAGCAGCAGGAGGAGGCGACGCCCACTCAGGGTGTGTGTGTGTCCCAGCTCCCCACGCCCTGCATCAGCCAGAGCTTAACTGCCTCAAAAACCGAACCCCATGCATCGTGCTGTTTACCTCTTTCCAAGTATCAAGAAAGTGGAGCTGTTAGTGCTTAGTTGTGTCTGAGTCTTTGTGACCCCATGGCCTGTAGCCCGCCAGGCTCCTCAGTCCATGGGATGCTTCAGGCAAGAATACTGGAGTGGGGTGCCACTCCCTTCTCCAGGGGAATCTTCCTGACCCAGGGATGGAAGGAACCTGGGTCTCCTGCACTGCAGGCGGATTCTTTACTGTCTGAGCCACCAGGGAATATCAAAGAGACATCTAAACACGTATCACAAATAAAAATCCAGACTCAACCTTTCTGGTGGCCAGATTAAAAGCTCCTTGAGGTGAGGGGCTGCGTTCCTATTCTAAGTCCCGCGTCCAGCTTTTGACCCAGAGGAAGCTCTGAGTAACGGCGAATCACGGGAAAGAGAAGGCTGGTCGTGCACCATAAACGCGTCCCGTCTGCTCATTCAACAGGGGCTGTGCAGAGGCACTCTGCTGGGGCAGGTGCCAGGATGAGTGAGCGGCCTGCCGGCCTCAGGGGCCCACAGTCTGATGGAGGAGGCATGGGGCTCTGAGGTCAGATCCCTGGGAGGGGGAGGAGGGAGGCAACCCTGGGGAGGACCCTGCAGAGGGAAAGGTGTCTGAAACCACCCTGTGGGGGACAGGGAGGCGGGGCTGAAGGCAGGGCTCAGCTCACGCCCAGGAAGAGCGGTCGAGAGCCCCCCGGGAGGGTCTGCTTCATCACCACAGACAGCACCAGGAGGGGCCACGGGTCCGTGAGGAGGGGCTGCAGCGTGGAGGCGGGCAGGGGTGGGGGCTCTGCGGGTTCACAGGTGCTCGGGCCACGTCCTGCGCAGCCTCTGCTCTCTGTGCCCCAGCGCCTCGGAACCAGGCCTCCACTGCCTGCCTGCCTGCCTCCACGGCAGGTCTGCCCTCCCCCGGCCCCCACGCTCGTGGGTCTCAGTGATTTAATATGACAGGAAGACGGGGTGCGCCGAGAGGGAAAGTCTTATTCCTTCAGTGCTGCAGAGACGGCAGACCAGACAGACGGCATCTAGAGCCACAGTCATCTCAGCGGAGAGAAGCAGGGACTCTGGGAAGGACCGGCGGGAAGGCGCCAACGGAGGCCCGGCTGACTCGGAGACCAGGCTGGAAGGCCCACCTGCCGGAGGCCTCGCCAGCACCCGGCAGACACAGACGGTGTTGAGCTGGTGGGCGGGGGCTGGCCCTCGTCACCAAATGGCCTTCTCAGCCCCCACACAGAGACTGCCACTCGAACAAGGATCCTGAGTGCGAGTTTACAACCAAACGGAAACCGAGGAAGATCTCCAGACAGCCGATGGGCAGGTGTGTGTGATTCCACCCCTACGAGGCCCCTGGAGCCATCAGATTCAGAGACAGAGAGCACACGGGTAGTTGCCAGAGGCCGGAGACGAGGGGGCAGGATGCTGTGCTTGGCGGGATAGACTTTCAATTTTGCAAGGTGAAAAAGTTTTGGAAATGGACAGTACGACAATGCAAACATTTGTAATGCTGCTGAATTATACACTTAAAAATAGTTAAAATGGTAAATTTTACATCATGTGTCTTTTACTACAACAGAAAATCAACAGAAAGCAGGCATAATTGCCTCTGGAGCCCTGCCCTGCCTGCACCCACCTGCCCCACACACCAGGGCCCTTATGTCCCCTTTCCCATTGCAGGACCAGATAAACTCAGCCACCATGACATGGAACTGACTCCGGAGGGTGTTGTGTTCCATCCTCAGGGCAAGGATCCTATGTGGCTTAAAATAGACACTTCCATCCTGACGGTCAGATGTCAGGCACCTGCTCGGCAGCAGGGAGAGGTCACTTCAGGGCCTTCTCACCTCCTGAGGTCACCTCGGCATCTCCATACACACACACATCCCCACGTTCCCACTTATTCCTGCGTCCACCGCCACCTGCGCTCAGATGCTGCCCCAGTTCCCGAGGAGCGAGCTGAGGCCTTTGTGACGACGCCAGACAGAGGGGCAGACAGCCCCAGGAGGCACGTCCACCACAGGCTTCCTGGGGGAGGAGGCGGGGAGCCTCGGGCCAGGTGTGGGCAGACACAGCGGGCAGCTCAGAGGGAGCTCAGGTGGACAGCTGAGCAGCGCAGGGCTGGGGGACCCTCCTTCCAGGCCTCGGGAGCATCCCGAGTCCCACGTGTGCACACTTCGCGGAAGGACGGGGGGGCGGGAGGGTACAGGAAGGGGCAGGATCTCGGCTCTGGGCTCTGCCCTGCGTGCAGCTGGCCGTCCAGGTCTCCTGGCTGAGACAGGGCCATCGCCGCTCGGCCCCGTGACCTGGTGCTGCAGGGATCCCTGCTTTACACCTCCCAGAGGACACAGGGGCCTGGGGCAGAGCCAGGGGACGGCTGGCCCCACGAGGTGGCGGCCACCTGCAGGCACAGCCTGAGGACAGGCTCAGACTCTCGGCCACAGGCCTGCTCTTGCCGGTGGCCGGGTGGCACAGCTCTCCCTGCCCTGGGCTGTCTGGCGTCCCCACATGCACTGAGATAGGCGCGACGCCCGCCCCCCAACCCCCCACCCCCACCACCCCGGCTCCCCCGGGGCCCCTCCCTGAGCCCCGCTGGGAGGGGACACCCTTGCGCACACAGAAGGCTCTCTGTCCAGCCACACACAAACTGCAAGAGGGGCTCGCTGGAAATGAATGCCCGTGACCTGACTCAGAACCAACCTCCTTTCCTGCACTTGACCCCAGAGCGGAAGAAAGGCAGGACGAGCTAATTCCGTCCATACGTCGCGTAGCTGATGAAGTGCTCACCGGAGGACCAGACTCCAGGCTTCCGGGCTGGGGATGGCACTCATTCGTCCCCTTCTTTACAAGAGTGTGACAGTGCTCGGGGCCTGAGCGGGCGAAGCCCTGCGGGGCGAGGTCACACCCATCCCGGCCCTGCTCACGCCTGGGCCGAGGTCACACCTGTCCCAGCCCTGCTCACGCCTGGGCCGAGGTCACACTGAAGGGCATGGAGACTCGGCACAGGTTAGGGAGGGGATCAGGAGGTGGTCCCACCGCCGCATTTCAAGGTCAGCCTGTGCCGCTCATATGGGAAGGGATGGCAAGGGAGGGAGTCACTCCAGGCCATGAAGCCCCCCAACCTGCTGCCTCCGGAAGGAGGGGGTGCCTATGCTGCTCCTGGGCCCATCAGGGGCGCCGTGCAGGGAGCGGCAGGAGATGTGTGCAGCCAGCCCACCATCAGGGACACGTGGGCTGAGTCCGAGGTTGCTGAAGGCACCTGAGGCAGGGGAGTGACATGATGGGCTTGGGCTGAGAGGGGTCACTGTGGAGTGAAGAGGAGTTGGAGGGACGCACGGATGCACAGAGCCCCCGGGAGCAGCCAAGCCCCTCGAGGGGGGATGAGAGGAAGGAGAGACTGAAGGGTGGGTGCCGCTGCAGCCGTGGAGGTGGGAGATGCTGTGTGCTCGATCCTTAGTGGGTTCAGGAAAACAGCGGACAAGACACGCCAAACCCATCTCGGCCAGCGCTCTGAGACAGGGCCAGGGCCTCTGAAGCGCCGGCTTCTCCATCTGCCCAGGGGGCCTCTGCTGGACGCCCACTGGGCACCTGTTCACCCACGGAGGGTGCAGGATCAGGAGAAGCAGGTGGCACGCTGAGGGGATGCCCCCTTTACAGCGCTTCCCGCGAGGAATAGAGAAGGACACAGGTGGGACCAACAACCGTGGAAACGACCCACCAGGGATTTACCAGAATAATCCCGCTTGAAATACCCTTTTCTGCCCTAATCCTGAGACAGGGTTGGGCCATGTGTTCATTTTCCTCTCCTTGAAAACTTTTAAGTATTAAAGGGCTAGCTGTCGGGTCTGTAAGGCCAGTGTCTGTATCCTGATTTCTTCTGGGGACATCAGCTAAGTGGTGGTAAACGTTTAACTCACACTGTTGGCGCGCGGGGGCCGGGTTAGTTCGTGTAAACTCTCCAGTAGGGTTCCTGCCTCAACAAACAAGTAACTCATTACTCTACCATCAGAGCCACCAGGAGGCCTCCTGGGGGAGGGAGTCGGAACAACTTACCCTCCTCCCGTTTGGACAAAAAGCATTAATGTTTTCTGGGAACAGGGCGTTTGGGCCCGAACCCGAATCCTTGGTTCTCTCTGATGCACTGCTTGCTAGACGCACGCCTTGTGAACACGCTTCCTGCCCGGCGCCTCCTGGAACGCCTTCCACAGAGTCCCAGCGCTGGCACCACAAGTCAGGCTCCTCCGGGACCCCCGCCCCCCACGCCCACCCAGAGCTGGGGGGGTCATCAGCTGGGACGCACAGGCGTGTCTGGGGGGAGCCGCAAATTTCCTGCAGTGTTACATACGACTGCCTGGGTGTAAAATAAGCATTTTTCAGCAGAAGAACCCATAGTTTTCGTCAAATTCTCGAAGGGGTCTCTGACCCAAAAAAAGATTCAGATGACTCGGGAGCACCAGTTTAAAAGGTGCTTTCATTTCTGTCAAATCGGCCATATTTCAACATAGAGTGGGTCAGAGCGATCAGAAGTGGAAAGAAGTCAAGGATGGGCAATTGCATCTGTAAGGTTTCAGGGAAATTAAAACACATCCTGCGACGGGATACGATATGCAAAAGGACTGTGATAGAATGGGGCGGGGGGCGAGGTGATGGCCACGGAAGCGGGGTTGGGTCAGGGTCAGGAAGGAGAAAGAGCCGTCGGAAGCCCCAAGTGGACGCAGGGCCCTCCTGTCCGCCCCGAGGTGGGCGCCGCAGGCAGCTGGCTTAGCGGGCACACCGGTTCCTCTTTTTATTTAAACTATTGGAAAGCGCGTGCGCAGCACAGCAGTCCTGGTCACCCCCGCCCCCCGCCGCCCCCGACGCCACCCCCGGGACAAGCCGCTGAAACGTCAGAACTGCTCGGAGAGACGGGCTGATTGAGATTCTGTGGTCTTCCCAGGGATGCTCTATTTCTAACCCAATTCCGACTGTCACAAAGTGTGAGGTTTACACAGACTTTTGGTAAGAAAATACCTTTTCCTTTTTAATATTCCCATGAATAATTTAGCCTCGCTGACAATTCCTCCAGTCTTCTTCAAGCGCTGCTTCTGAAGACAGATGGGGACATTCTGGGCAGAAGGGACTGAAAAAACCACGTGAATCTCTGCTTCTCACCCTGCAGGGGCCCTAATTAAAAATAAAAGAACCACCACAACAAAAAGACCAAAAGGACTGTAGTCTGAGGGCTTTGAAGATCACCATCACCTCCTGGTAATTCCCCTGCAGCCCCGGGTTCAAAGTGATAGGTCTCCTTTATGAGCGCTGCCTGAAAGTTCACGCATAAATTGCTTATTAGAAATAATGGCGTAAACAAAGGAGCCTTCTATGAAACAGAAGGAGACTCACAGACAGAGAACAGACATGTGGTGGCTCGGGGCAGAGGCGTGGGGGAGGGATGGAGAGGGAGTTTGGGGTTAGCAGGGTTATATATAATAATATATAAGGACGGGTAAGATCAAGGCCCTACTGCACATTACGGGGAGCTCTAGTCAAAAGCCCGTGATAAACCACAACAGAAAAGAATATGAGAAAAAATGTATATATGTGTAACCGAATCACTCTGTTCTATAGGAGAAAATAGCACCACGTAACTTCAACTGTACTTCAATTAAAAAAAGAAGTAATGGTATGAACATACGTTTAGGCTCTCAATTCAAGGCCACAATTTTTAGGGGCCCTGACCCAGGCTACACAAAGCATTTTAACCCAAAGACTGGTGAAAGGCTTCCTATTTAAAATGTCTGTGTGTGGAAACAACATTGCCTTGATATTATAAATGGTTAATATATTTTAAATGCAACATTTTTCTTGTGAAAAATTCCATTACATACAGGTACACCTCCAAATTCAAGGGGAAAAAGAAGAACTCACTCCATGGTAACCACTAATTATCCTTTGTTAACATCATAGTTTTGTTTTAGGAGGAAGAGACAAAGTATAAGAAAACAGCTCCAGCTGATGAGGATGACGTCTCGGTGTGGACTCGTGTGCACCACTGAGCATCACTGTATGGGATCCATGCTTCCACTTTCAAGGATGCCTTGGTTGGGAATTCTTTCCCCTAAACTTTCCCACTGATTTTTTTTTTTTTTTTTTTACAAAATTAAAGGTGGTTAACCGTATCCAGGGAGAAGGCAATGGCACCCCACTCTAGTACTCTTGCCTGGAAAATCCCATGGACGGAGGAGCCTGGCAGGCTGCAGTCCAGGGCGTCACTGAGGGTCGGACACGACTGAGCGACTTTACTTTCACTTTTCACTTTCACGCATTGGAGAAGGAAATGGCAACCCACTCCAGTGTTCTTGCCTGGAGAGTCCCAGGGATGGGGGAGCCTGGTGGGCTGCCGTCTATGGGGTCGCAGAGTTGGACACGACTGAAGCGACTCAGCAGCAGCAACCATATCCAGGGATGCAAGAAGTCTTTAAAGTTAAGCTTTTGGGGAAGTGACTTACATGGAGATTATTTAGCAGGACGATTTAAATGCTTAAACACAGGTGGGAGAAGCCCGAGTGGGTCCTCGAGGAGCTTGGAGCCTCAGGCAGAGGTGGTGGGTGTGGGCCCCCGAGGACAGGGGGCCTGCTCTTGATTCTGACTCCTCGACGCTCTCTCTGTACAAGCGTGAAGAGTGGACTCTCCCCGGGACCCTGACTTGGGAGAAAGCCTCATCGGGGTGGGCAGGCCGCCCAGGGCACCAGTCAGTCGTGCTGGTCCAGACCTGCGGCCCCTGCAGCCACGGGGTCCGAGGCCGTGGAGCTCCTCGCTCATTGGGCCGTGGGCCCACCTGCCGGAATGCCTGCTCAAACTCCAGGTTGAGCAGGTTCCCCGTGACCTTGCTGATGCCTCTGCCTGCCTTGCACACATTTAATGGGGAGGGAACATCGATCCTGGTCACGTGTCAGCAACTCGACTGGCCTCTTGAAACCAGCAGGGCCTTCAAAGCAGGGCATCAGGGACCCGCGTCTCCGCCCCCAAGGCCGAAGGGTCTCCTGCCTGCCGAGCCCCTGCCCTGCCCTGGGTCCTCCAGCCGCACGGCAGGCCTTTCAAGGGCAGACAGCACAGGTCAAGTGTTCGGCTTCCTTAAAACAGCTCTGACCTCACGCTTTCTTTTTTTTAAACGAATTCCACAGCTCCTGGGAATGTGTTCTTATTCTGAAAGAACCAGTTTACATTTTATTTACTCTTTAAGAGATGCTGTAACACAAATATGAACTGATTGGGGAAAGCACCTTGGAGAGGTTCCGCAACTAGGGTCCTCTCCTCGATGAGCGTTTTTATTTTGACGTTTGTCTGGCACCCGGGTTACCAGCACAACTCGAGATCTACTGTTAAGACTCAGGAGCGATTTCAGAAATTTGAAGTAGCTGCCGCTGGCTGAGTGGCTGCCAAGTCTGGGAGACAAAAATGAACAAGATTCTCCTCCAGCAGACACAGGCGGGCGGGCCAAGACCCAGGCCACGCGTCGGCAGCTTCTCCCATCAAAAGCCAAAAGTGAAGGTGTTGGTGCTTCGGGCCACAGGCTTTCTGTCGTGACCGACTGATCCTGGCATCTCAGTGCAGAAGCCACAGAACTGCAGGGGCAGGGCCGGCTCTAAAGAACTCCACCGCTGGACACGGAAACTCCAATTTCTTTCAGTTTTCACACATCACTAAATACTCATCATCTTCTGACGTTTCATGAATCGTAAAACAGAATAAAAACCACTCACAGCTCAGTGACCACACAGCACGGGCAGCCGGCCGAGCGTGGCTGGGGGGCGTGGCCTGCAGACTCCTGAGTCTGCCCCTTCCTTGCTGGGTGCGGGTGAGCTGCCTGGACGTCCCGAGCCCCGCTTTCCTCATCTGTAAAACGAGGAGGTGAATCTTTGTCTCGTGGGGTCGAACAATGAGGCACCTAAACATAGAAAGCGCTAGACGAATGCCAGCTGGTCTTCCTGGAGGGGCGGCCTCGCTAGTCGCGGCAGTAACAGCTAAGCTTCCCGAACACTTGCCTGCTGCCAGCATGGTGTTGAGCGCTGCGAGCTTTTTATAGTATTTTATCTAATCTACCAGGCCATCGGTTTTTTAAGATGCATCGTTAATGAATGGACCACCGAGACAGAGAGAGCTGCCAGTTAACCTCTGACATAGCATCGATCGTAAGACGCATCCTGATCTCACAAATGCTAAAATCTGTGTGTGTGGTGGGGGTGGAAGCAGGGAGGACTGCGCTTTAGAAACAACGATCACCAGTGTCTCCTTGAAGTCCGTGAGCATCCTAGGAGGTGGGTGCCCCTATCCCCACTTCACAGAAGGGGAAAGTGAGCAGCGGCCCGAGCATGCTCAGACGGCTGGGGTCGAGCGCGGGCAGCACAGTCTGGAGTCTGAGCTCAGACCCTCAGGCACGAACGCCTGGCGGAAGCTGAAGCAGCTGGACCTCTGAGTAGGAAATGGCAAGGTCCAGGAGTCAGGCACAGAGGGGGCCTGTCCCTGGTCAGAGAGGACACACACAGGCCGGCCAGTCGTGTCCCCTGGGCGCTTCTGGGCAGGGTGTGATTACAGAAGGAAGTAACAGGAAACGCGAATCTCAGATGCAGGATAAAAACGGCAGCTGTACCAGCATCTCAGCTTCAGGGTCCCCGGATGGCCACATGGGGAATCCTGTCCAGCTCAGGGAGGTGGACCGAGATGCTGAGCGGACGTGACGTGATGTCTGGGGCCCAGGACTTCAGGATGCGTCCCTTGGTGCCCCGGCCGACCAGCGTGGGCCCGGGGACCTACACTGCGTGGGCAGGGTGGTTCACGCCAAGCACCTGCTTCCTTCTGAGAGCCTGGAGTCTGGTCCGAGCCGGGCAGAGGGGGCTGGTGTGATCAGCCCTGGTCACATCCCCAGGTGCTGGGTCTCCGATGAGCTCCTGGTGGCACCGTCTCCCACGTGTCATCACAGCCTGTAGCTGGGGAATGAAGCCCCCTCCGTGGGACTCCCTAGGAGTGGACGCGGAAGTCAGGCCTGGCCGTCTGCGGACTTCGCCCTGTGCTGGGTTTGCTGTTTCCTCTCCTGTGAAAAATCACAGCCAAACTAGAGGCCGACACGCTGAGTCCTGAGCACCTCAGTCCCAGGGTGGGCTGGGGGCTCTGATACAGCCACGCCCAGCCGTTTCATTTCAGGGCACCGTCCTCAAGAGACAGCGCCGAGCCAGGTGCTGGACGGAGGCCCTGTCTGCGCTGGCCCTGGAGCGGAGGTCGCAAGAAGCCGGCGGAGGATCTCTGTCCCGCTCGGGGGCAGACTGCCCGGTCCACGCTCCACTGGGAGAGGTGACCTCGTGATTTCTGTGCTTCGAGTGGAAGACAGATGGTGGCGGGAGACGGTAATGGTGACGACGAAGGTGACAACGGCTCACGCTTTCTGGGACCTGTCGGGCACCGTGGGCACCTCCTGCGTCAGCTCACCCTCAGCCACCCTGGGAGGTGGGCGCCGTTGTCGGCTCCATCTTGCGATGAGGACGCAGATCACAAAACAGCTAAGCACTGCCCACCGTCACACACTGGTTTGGGGACACAATCCTTGGCTTTAGAATCTGAGTTCCCACCACCATGCCCAACTGTCCCTCTCTGGACACAGACAGAAATCTTCACTGGTCTCAGCAGGCCCGATGCCACCCTCCCCTTGAGGAGACACAGGGCGGGTTACATCCAGGCCTCAGCAGGACACGTGTGTGCGCGGCACCCTCTGGCAATGTGGACAGTGTGGGCTCTGGGTCCCTCTAGGGCACCACGCTTTGCACCAAACACTCAGAGCAGACAGATGGGAGGGGGTCACCGTTTGGGACCGGGGGGTCAGCACAGACTAGAACTGTGATCCAGTCTCGGGGAGCATGTGGACATGGGGGGATCTCAGAGATGAGTTCCCAACAGTCAGAAGGGAAAGCGAGCAGCCCACGGGGAAGAGGTGGACCCAGCCATGACCGTGAGAAGCGGAGAGGCCCAGGGGTCCACCTGCAGAGAAGTCAAGCTGACGGCTCCTCCGTGGGATGCTCGAGTGTAACAGTGGAGTGCAGCCAAGAAGGAAGTGATGGTTTACTAAGAGTTACGGGGGCAGATGGAGGCATGGACGGGGAGGAGCTGAGAAGATGCTGATGGAGTCTCAGAACCCCGTGAACCCGAGCGACACGCAGGCAGAGGCTAGACCGAGGTGGGTTCCACGGCCGCTCTCCTGCTGAGACCAGTGAGACCCCGGCTGGCGCGACCTCTCTGAGCCGACGGTGGTGCTGATGGTCCCGGCCTTTCCCAATCTAACCTTTGAGGATTCTGATAGACTTGGGCTGGAACTGCTGGCAGCCGTGGGCTTAAGAACCACTTCTGAAGAGAGGACTGACGGCCTCCAGCATCTCCCTAGCAGCGGCGGGGTATTCACGATGGCCCAAGAGCAAGCACGGAGAACTGCAGGAATGACGGTGATACTGATGGGGGTAAGGGAGTCAGGGCAGAAAGTCAAAGACATTCATCGCTTCACACAGAAAAACACGTTTACGGAAGAAACAATCTTAGCAACGACAAGAATGGAGGCTCTCAATAACAATAAGCTACATGGGAAAAAGGAGGAAAAAATGAAAAGCAAGCCCAAGAGAAGACAGGCTTGCTGGTGGCTGCCTGGTCACCAGTTAATTCACCAGCTCCGCAGCTTCAGACAAATCACCTCTGTCAAAACACTGCTCGGACAGCTGCAGTCAAAGCCGGTTAAGTCTCAGGATCATGTCCCAGCACATTCTGTGTTTTGAAGGAGGACCAGCCTGTGACCCTTGGGAAGCTAACTGCTTTTCCATTTCCAAGCACAGTCAGGCATCCGATGAAACCATTCATCTCCCAGGTGGCCATGCCCCCTAGCGAGCTTTCTGCCTGGGGACCAACGTGGGCCCATGGCAAGCACCAAGGCCACGACCCTGGGCTGAGGGAGCAGTTCTGGGCAGAAGCTGCTCAGTCCTGGCGTGGAGGCTGCTTCCTGCTCTGCGCACAGTCCCTCTCTCCAGGGAGGGAGACTTCAGCCCCTGATGTGTGTGCTATACGCGTGCATATCGAGTATCCAGGCCGCTCTGCAGCTGGCTCCTTCCAATCAATTAACGCGCCTTGAACACGTGCACGGGGCTTCCTAGGTGGCTCAGCGGTAAAGAACCTGCCAATGCAGGAGACTCAGGAGACTCGGGTTCTATCCCTGGGTCAGGAGGAGCCCCCGGAGGAGGAAATGGCAGCCCACTCCAGCGTTCTTGCTGGAGAACCCCATGGACAGAGGAGCCTGGTGGGCTACAGTCCATGGGGTCACAAAGAGTCGGCCACGACTCGGTGAGTGAGCACGTGCGTGTGCACTAGGCCACTACCGGCCACGACTGATTTCCGGGTTAATGGGGCAGAAAGAAGGGAGGCAGATGCAGACGTCTAGCAGCTGGCGCTCTTCTCATTCAAATATCCCCCTCAGAGGAAACCACACGCCTCCTCTGTTCACTTGGACTTGCCTTTTAAGTAGCTGATACACTGGGAATTTTAATAGTAGAAATAAATTCGTTTGGTGCATATTTCTGTTCCCATTCTAGTGGGCGCTGGGAAGCCTCCTCTACATTCCACCCTGGATTGTTTTATGGCTACAAACAATTCTCTGGAAAACATGCTGCACTCGGGGTAATAAAGACCCTGCAGATTTTATTAAACAATCGTGCCAGTGAGCGCGAGAAGTAAATACTAACGCTGGCTTCAGGGCACAAACGCCCATTGTGCCGTCATCTCAGAGGGGAACGTGGGGGAGCGGCTGGACCAGAGATGTCTCCGGCCCCTCCTTCCCCTCGTCACTGGCTTCACTGTCGGATTTGAGCCCTTAACCACGGCTGGGCCAAGACCAAACCAGGCTGCAAAGTGAGCCCCCCTCTTCTCTCCCCTGAAGCCCACCTTTGAGGCCATGTTAGAGCCTCTCCCTCCGTGGTAAGGAACCCACCTGCCAAGCAGGAGACAAGGGTTCGGTCCCTGGGTACTCACTCCACTATTCTAACCTGGGAAATCCCATGGACAGAGGAGCCTGGGCGACTACAGTCCATGGGGTTGCAAAGAGTCGGATACGACTCAGCAACTAAACAACAAGAGCCCCCCTCAGCCCCACCACCCTCCGTGCCCCTCCCCGACCCTTGCAGCCCCATTCGACCACCCTGCTTCCTCTCACTACAGAACGTGCCCTCTTGACTCCTTGTCAGGAAACGTTCCGTTTCAGGCCCCCTCTCACAGGAAGGGCTCCTGTCTCTCTCAACATGCACACTGCTCTCTCCTGGATTTCCGGTGACTTCCAGCCACCTGCACCCATCCTCCATTGATTCACGTGCGTCACTAACATCTCAGCAGCTGTTGATACAGCTCAGTGCAAGCGGTGCAGGTCACTATACACGCACGGCAAGGGGTCATTTGGACAGAACTCAACAGGACACACGTGTACCATGTGGGCCAGCAGGAGAGAAGGGCGCTGACCGTAAGGAGGCGGAAGCAAGACTCAGTGGGGGCTTCAGAATAGATGGGCCCTCCCCACCAAAATTCCACGGACTGCATGAGGTTGCAAAGAGTCAGACACGACTTTCACTTTTTTCACTTTTCCCCATCAAAAAGTCTTACAACCAAGAAGGTGGGAAGCTCCCAGAGAGAAAGGCCCACCCTAACGATAATCCATAAACTTTGGGGCTTCCCTGGTGTTTCAGATGGTGAAGAATCCACCTGCAGTGCAGAAGACATGGGTTTGACCCCTGGGTCGGGAAGATCCCCTGGAGAAGGAAATGGCAACTCACCCCAGTATTGCCTGGAGAAGCCCGTGGACTGAGGAGCCTGGCAGGCTATGGTCCATGGGGCTCGCAAAGAGTCAGACACAACTATTTAAAAGTTACCAAATGTTCCCCGAGAAAGGTCCTTGTCACAGATGAGATTTATTTCTCACGCTGTGGGACGCTGTCTGTGAACGAAAGGACAGAGCAGAGCAAACCCAGGGCATCGCCGCTGCGGGGCCCGGGGCGGGGGTGCACAGCGTCTCCACTCGGCTGGGAATCTCAGCTCCTGTGACACTGAAACAACACACCTGTGGGGCCTGGAGTGTGGCCGCCGTTCCTTTCCCTCGGGGCTAGGTTTCTCCCACTGACTGTACCCTGCTGCGCGTCACCCTGAACACAAGCTGAAACCTGACACCCCTGGAGCTTAAGGAAAAAGCTACACGACTCAGACTGGAGACGGCGGCCGGGTGGGCTCAGGGCCCAAGCCCTGCTCACCCGAGCCCCTCGGTGCCCGGCTGGGGGGTTTCCTAGGAGTCCCGCAGCTCTGGTCACCTGGTCATAGAATAAAGGATCTCAGAACAGCATCGATTTAAATCTTTGGGGGGTTGGGGGAGAGAGACAGACAGAGAGGAGCGAACACCTACTTGTGAGCAAGAGAAAACACGGAGGACACGATGAGGGAGAAGGGTGCGGTGAAGAGGAGAGCGACCCCAAATGACGACCACTGAGGACACTCGGCAGCAAGCGCGTCCAGGGCCGGAGCAGGGCCTGACGTGCGAACCACACACGCGAAGCAAACAGGCTGAGCGAGTGGCCCAGACTCAGCGGGTGAGGCAGGTGTTGCAGATGCTTGGACGAGCGTTTCAGGTTGGGTGGGCATCTGTGTGCGTACCTGAGGAGGACGCTGTTGGACCCGACGCCCATCTGGCTTGCCCTCCTGGAATGCCCAACATCCTGGGTGAGATGTGAGGGGAGGCTCTTCCGGTGAGTGAGTCCCAGCCACAGTCACGAGCATTGATGAGGACTCGAGGGAGTGGCCAGTCTGGCTGCATCAGTGAAGGGTATTTCTGCACATCTGGGCTCCTAACGATGGTCTGACCCAGGAAGCAACACTTCCTGACATCATCACGACCCCCGAATTCTTAGTAGATTCATCATCATGTCCATTGCTGACGGCACAGTGCCCAGGGGGACTGTGCTTCCTGTGGAAGCGGACCCTATTTTTGCAACTTATTTATTCTTTATAAAACTCTATCCGAAGTCAACGCTAACTTTCTTTCCTGTTCGTCCTAGCTCACTGACATTAAAAATTGGTGCAAGCGGGGGTCTGCACAGAGAGAAGCCCGCACGGGCTTGTGTGTTAGTCGTGGGGCTACGTCATGCTGCAGGAACAAAAAACTCTCTGTAATTTCAGATGCTCAGAACACCAGGAGGTCACTTCTCACTCACACTACATGCCCTATGCGGGCTGGCTGGGTCTCTGATTATCACTGCCTCTTGAGGGTCAGGCGGAGAGAGCGGTTATGTGTTAAGGCCCCCAGGTCCCTCGCCAGTAATTCAATGCTCTGGCCCAGGAGGGACATGTCACTTCTGTTCACAGCTCTTGGGTCAGGGCCAGACACGGGGACCTGCCCAAAGTCGAGCGAAATACTGGCCAAAGGTACCAGTGGCATTCACACTTTGTTACAGGGAGTTGATTGTTCAAACACGTGTCACGCATGAAGAGGCGGCCCTAACTTCCTGGAAGCTCTGTGTCCTGAGCTGTCTCTAGGCCCCCAGCTCCATCGCCCCCCGCAGAGCCCAGGCCTGTCCCGGAGGCTGACTCTGGGCCCCTCTGGGGTCTCCCCGCCCGCCAGCATCCCGGGAAGCGGCTCAGCACCTGGACTTCGACCCCCAGACCTCAGTGCAGGCTCAGCCCCTCCCATTTCACACCCTCCTCTTCCTCAGTGACACTCGCGAAGGCGGCTTCTGTCTATTCTGCCAAAGGTCGGGCATCCTTGAGGTGGGAGAGCAGACAGGCGGACTGAAGATTTCAGGACCACTGCCCAGCTCCTCGGCGGAGAGGAGCAGCCAACGCAAGGCACCCGCCCCGTGGCCGTGAGCGGCAGCTCCCAGCCAGGCGGCCTGCGTCTCGGCCTCGGTCCCCCACTCACTGTGGCGTTGGGGGCGGCCCCTTCCCCCCGGCACTGTGCCGTCAGCGAGGGGTGAGGGCCAGCCCCACAGCACCGGAGCCACTCGTCTTCCTCCCGCCCTCGTCACCGGACCTCCCTTTGGCCACATTTGTTTCAAATGACTCGGTTCCACAAAGAGCAAGTCGCCTCCCTCAGGGATCCTGGGAGCTAAGCATCCCCATTAAACAAGAGAAAGACCGAGACGGATCCAGCGTTCGCCTCCATCTACCCGAGTTTGCCCTGATACCGTGAGAAGCACACACAAGGGTCAGGAAAACAGCTCAGAAAGGTCGATTCCCCCACTCGTACCCGGAACTCTTCAAAGAAGCCACTCTGCCCAATTCCATACAACATCAGGCCACGTTTCCCCCCGCCCCTCGCCCCCAGCCCCCGAACACACCCTGCGTGCTTGACCCTCCGTCGTCTGCACGCACGGCCAGCCAGGCTCCCATCACAGGGGTTGGCGGGGAATCAGGAAGCAAGGGCCGGGGAAGGACGGGGAGGTGGCCGTCCAAACCCTGTCCCCTCCCGCACCTCAGGGCCCCAGAGGCATCTTCCTTCACAGCTCCACACGCACGCACAGCAGACCACTGGAAGGCAAGCTGTGGTCCCGGTCTGGAAACTGTTACCTTCCCACCTGGATGGAGCCACTGAGCTCACCTCTGGCCTCACAGGCGCCAAGGCCCTCCCTGCTTGCCCTCGTCTGGAGGCACGTGCAGTCAGGGCTTCTCCTCTGGAAAGTCCTCCAGAGCAGATGCTGGCAAACGCTGCTGATGGGCCCATATGGCCCAACGGCTAGTTTTGCAAATAAAGTTTTATTGGTGCACTCCTCTGCGGACACATCATCTGTGGCTGCTTTATGCTAGGATGGCAGAGCAGTTGCGAGAGAAATCCTTCGGCCCAGAGAGCCAGGGATACTTTCCATCTGGCCCTTACAGAGAGCGTGCTGAGCCGTGGTCGAGGACACAGGGTAGGGGAGGCCTGGGGGGACGGAGCAGTGGCCCCACAAGGGTGCTGTCCTGGGCCGTGACCGCCACACGCAGACCCGCAGACCGAGGGCCCAGCTTCCTTTACTCAATACCTTCGTGTGTGCTGGAAGCTGGGACATGATGATGGCGAGATGGACGCCCTGTGGGAGTTTAAAGTTGTGTGTTGGGATGAAGATGGGGCAGAAGGGAGAGAGGCATAGAGAGATGTGAAAAATCCATCAAGGGTCAAAGAGCGGTGGGCCAGCAGCGAAGTGAGGGAGTTCCGCCTGCCAAGGTCAACACAGAAGCACCTGGGGCACACGCCGGGGAAAACAAACCCATCCAGGACAGGCGCGCGATTCTGACCTAGACGTTCAAAACGTGCGAGCTAGCGGACATACCGTCTACAAATCCTGCAGACACAGCAGAAGTGTAAAGAAGAGCAGGGAAGGGGAAAGGCAAAAGCCAGGCTCGCGGGGACAGAAGGAGCGGAGGGGGACAGGCGGGGAGGGGGACACAGTGGCTGGTGTGGGGGGCACACGGGGGACGCACGGGGATGCCAAAGGAGAGCTGGGTTCCTCCACTGTGCGTCACGTTGGGATCCTTCATGTCTGACTTCTTATATTTGTCCCTATTCACTGTCTAATCAAACTGAAGTTTGCAGGCAGTCACTGTGACGAGTGAGGAGGCCCCCAGCTCAGATGGGCTGGGCGGGGGGTGGCGGTGGGGCCAGGAGAAAAACCACTGGGAAAAACGGCACACTTGTCATTTGAGGACCTGAGCAACTTTCACCCAGAGAAAACGTCAGGGGAGAGTGTTCCAGCAAAGAGCGCCATGCAGAATCCAGGTAACACAGAGGCAAAGTTTCCGAGGGCCTGAACGGGCAGGGGAGGGGACAGTGGAAAAGCGGGGCTGGAAGGCCCCCCGGCCGCCCTGGGAGGCAGCGGGAGCCTTTGAAAGACTGAAGCTGTCGGGTTAACAGACACGGTCAGTCATTTTCCAAAAAGACTCTTCTGGGCAACATGAGTTTATTGTGCTGTGCGGACGTGCCCCTCGGGGTCCTGCAGGGGCAATGCCAGTCCCTGTCTGTCCCTGACATGCACCAGCAGTTCCACAAACACCGCCAAGGTGTCAGGCCACAACCGCAAGGCCCTTTGCTCCCACAGCTGATGGGTATTGACTATGGACTGTTACCAGCAGGAACACAAACAGTTTGTGCAAACCAATGTTTTTTTTGCACACTGACTTAAAGATCAGTGCACTGGGAGGGATTACAATTACAGAGACATTCCAATGGTGAATCTTTGCAAAGCAGACGCTTCTTCTCTAAAACATCTCTGGATGACCCACAGAGATGTTATGGGGAGGGAGGTGGGAGGGGGTTTCATGTTTGGGAACACATGTAAGAATTAAAGATTTTAAAATTAAATAAAAAAAAATTAAAAAAAAAATAAAATAAAATAAAACAATCTCTTACCACAAACCGACCTTACAATGAAAGGCTTTAATCCATCAGAACCGTTTTAAACAAGCATTCCATCTAAACACACCTTTGTTCTTTGAAAGTATAGACAAGTGAAAACTAGGAATGCTGTAAACATTTTAAAATCATATCAGTAGGAAAATCAGTTCAAAAGCACATTTCTCTAGAGGCAGGAAGAAACATGCATATATAATAATAATTATTATTATTATATAAAAGGTACAAAAAAAAACAAAAACAGCACTGCCTTTGGCTTCATCATCCCATCACCTAGTTCAAACTTGCAATTTGATTACTAAATAATGACTGTATTTTTTGCCTCCTATTCATTCTATTTGAAAAAAAAAGTCAACATCAACTCTTATTCTGCTGTAGAAAGTTAGATCAGATCGTCTCCAAAGAAAACAGTGACCATTTGGCCCTGGAGATGACGATGAGATCCAGTTTGATGACATCGGAGATGATGATGAAGACACTGATGATATCTAAAGCGAACTCAGCCTTACACATTCCAGTTTTCTCTGAAGATTGTTCAACAGTTTGAATGTTTACCTGTGACTCATTAAAATAAATGTTTCATTAGCAGCACACACACACACACAAAGTCCTCGAAACTCTATGACCCAGCAACTCCTCCTCAGAGCATGTGCCCCAAATGAGCTGGAAGCAGGGACTTGGACTGACCGCTGTGCTCACCTGCCCACAACCATCCAGAAGAGGAAGCCCCCGAGTGACCACGCCCACAGGGTGGAACTCGACTCAGCCTCAAAAAGGAAGGGGACTCTGACCCAGGTCACAGCGTGGATGAACCCTGACAACACTCCGCTCAGTGAACAAAGCCCCGAAAGACAAATCCTTGGTGATCCCACTTACATAAGGCCCCCAGGGCCACCGGATTCGTAGACACAGGAGGGAGAATGTGGGTGTGAGGGTCTGGGAGGAGGGCATGGGCAGGTGTGGTTTACTGGGGACAGTTTCAGTTCGGCAAGACGAAAAACATTCCAAGATGGATGGTGGTAACACTGGTAACACGAGTATGCTTAAGGCCACTGAGTCGAATTTCAACCCATTTAAAGGGCTGAAATGGTTTTACGTTACGTACATGTGTGTGCGTGCTAAGTCGCTTCAGTAGTCTCCAACTGTTTGCAACCCCGTGGACTGTAGCCCACCAGGCTCCCTGGTCAGCAGGCTTCTCCAGGCACGGATAGTGGCGTGGGCAGCCATTCCCTTCTCCAGGGGTGGAACCCAGGTCTCTTACACCTGCTGCACTGGCAGCAGGGTCCTTTACCACGAGTGCCTCCTGCGAAGCCCCTAACGTTGTGTCTATTCTACCCCATAAAACACAAAGGTCCCAAACCTAGATATTTTGATTGAGCCGCACAACTGGTGATCTGTTATAGACGGACTCACCTTGTCCTTCCCTGCGGCCCCAGTGGCCCAGGCTCCTTAAAGGTCTCTGGGCTCTTCGGGGATGTCCTCTGAGGTCACAACACTGACCGGAGATGAGGACATCCGTGTCCTTCCCGCTGGGAACAAACACAGGTATCTGCTACTGGCCCCTAGACACCACCCCCGTCCTCACAGCAAACCATCCCCAGAGAGCCCTCCGCCACCAGGACGGATACGCGTCTGTCAGCTGCCTGTCGGCAGGGCAGGTTCCGTCTCGAGTTGTTTCTCAGCTCACCTTCTCCAAGAACACCCGCAGAATGATCCATTAGGCACTAAGATCCCTCGACAAGCGCCTTGGCTCTGAACTCAAGTGGGACGCTGCCAAACCAGACGCACTGCACTCGAAACAACGCAGCTCTCCATCTCCCCATTTAAACCCCTCAGTCCCTGCTGGACACGAGAGGAGGTCTCAGAGGGCTTCAAAACAGCATCTTTACACGCTCCTCCCATGTCTTTAATTACCTGCAAATGCATTTATTACACAACCTGGCTCGCCATTAGCTAGAAACACACCAGTGATGCCGCCCCGGCTCGGAAAGCTGCCCCGGAGTTTAGAAACGGACCAGAGGGAAGGCAAGAGGGGGGCAGGAATGGATGCTTGGGGATGCGGCCCTGAGGGCACCCTGTAGGAAGGCAGACAGGCCTCAGTGCTGGACAGAGAGGAAGAAGGGAAACTCGCTTGCTGCACAGAGATCACAGACGAAGCCCCAGCCGCGCACTTGGGAAGGGGCACCGTCCTCCTTAACGAGTCGCTTGTTTGTCAAGTCAGGGGAGGGGCTCTGAATAAAGCGGCCGTGGGAGGTTCCCGGTTCTTCTGAGACAGCCTTGTTCTTGGTGCCCGGAGGAGACTGGCACCACTGCCCACAGTGGCTCTGAGGGCCCTGCTCCCCACGGGCCAGGCCCCGCTCCCCACGGGCCAGGCCCCGCCACGCTGGAGACAGCCCGGGGCCCAGGGCCAAGACTTTCCTCTTGCAGATGGAAAAAGTGAGTCTTTATAATCCAGCAATCCCACTTTTGAGTACACACCCCAAAGAACTGGAAGCAAGGTCTCACCCCTGCTCCCTTCATCAGCCAGAAGGTGGGTGCAACCCAGGTGTCCAGGGGCGGAGGACGGATGAGGTACACACAGTCTAGACAGCCACTGGAGGCCTGCTGCTGCTGCTGCTGCTGCTGCTGCTGAGTTGCTTCAGTCGTGTCCGACTCTGTGCAACCTCACAGACGGCAGCCCACAAGGCTCCGCCGTCCCTGGGATTCTCCAGGCAAGAACACTGGAGTGGGTTGCCATTGCCTTCTCCTGCTGTTGCTGCTGCTAAGTCGCTTCAGTCGCATCTGACTGTGTGCGACCCCATAGACGGCAGCCCGCCAGGCTCCGCCGTCCCTGGGATTCTCCAGGCAAGAACACTGGAGTGGGTTCATTGCCTTCTCCTACTCAGGCTTAAAACAGAAATCCGGACACATTTCACAACATGGGTGAACCTTGAAGACTTCATGATACGTTAAATAAACCAGCACAAAAGGATAAAGATGGTGTGATGCCACCGGCGTGGGGTCCCCAGGGGACTCAGATGCAGACAGAAAGTGGAGCGTGGTTGTGGGGGCTGGCGAGGGGGAGGGGAGGCCCGTGTGTCCCGGCACAGTTTCAGCGGGAGACGGATGGTGGTGGCGGCTGCACAAGAAAGTGAACGCAGTTAACACGGCACAGCTGCGCAGAAGGGGTGATGACGGAGGCTCCCTATCAGGGCTTTATGCCTTGATCAAACAATGTTTTAAAAGTGCACGCAGAGAATCAGGGTGTAGTAAGAGAAATAAGCCGGTGAATTCTGTGTGAGCAGCCAGGGAAGCCTCTCTGTGGAGGGCCAGAAGGTGGAGGGCAAGATAAACTCGAGACCGAGCTCACGGGCACCTTTCGTCTGCTGTCCCCAGATCGTCGGTCAGTCGTGGCAGCAGAGGGGTGAACAATCGGTTCTGAATCTAGCCAATTCTCTCGGCATCCGGTCCGAATCTGTCTAATCCACGAGGCTTTCATGTGAAATCTCAGCTAATTGCCGCTACCATTCATAGCCACCTACGTGACACCATCACGTCCCCTTCCCCTCATCCTTCATGGATGAGAAATGGACCAAGAGAACTCCAGCCTTGCCACTCCACACACGTATTTCTACTCTGACGGTGCCGTGAATTCCTTCAGTCACTCAACTCATATTCAGACACCCTTTCTGTGCCAGGCACAGCCCTGGGTACCAGAGATACAGGGGGAAAGAAGGATGAGAGGCCCTGCTCCAGGGAGTTTACTCCAGAGCAGGGGGTGGTACTGATGGAGACACAGATAAATCAGTATATCTGTGGGAGTGGTGGATGCTGGGAAACAGGCAGACAGTCCTAAAGGAATCATTTGGGTGCTGGCCACCAAGGTGATGTGAGCAGGATCACGGTGACAAGACGTGGCCCAGCCTGCAGAGGGCCAGGACGCAGCACTTCAGGCAGAGGGCAGGCCAGTACGGATGACCTAAGGAAGCAGGGAGAGCCCAGCACACAGCGAATGGAAAGGTCCATGTGGCTGGAAAACAGTGAGGTGAGCGGGAGGCAGGCCTCACAGGACCTCACAGGCCGCAGCGAGGAGCTCGGGCTGCACCACGAAAGCCGCTGCAGGGGGAGGCAAAGACCTCGGGCCACTGCCCACACCCTCTGCCCCGTCTCCTGCGGGCTTGTGGACGTTCACGATGGAGCACTATCGCCCAGCACCACCCCCTCGCCCCCAGCAACCGGCTGGGCAGAACACTAAGGGGAGGCAAGATGCAGTGCCCTCAGCCTCTGAGAGGCGGCCTTCAAGGGGGAGCATCCTGCCTCCTCGCTCCCCGCGTTGTGCTGGCCAGGATGTGGACGCGCTGCAGCATTAGCAGACAGGGAGCGTCCGGGCCCCAGAGTCAGGAGACGGGCCACACCAGCCCTGGATGACTCCAGTGATGACAGACACGAGCAGCTTCTTTGCTTAGACCCCTGTCGTCTGGGGTTTCCCTGCTTTCATAGCGAAGCCGCTGCTGACGAGCCCCGAGGGTCTGAAGCGGATGGGTGCAAGTCCTGGTTCATGCCGTATAAATATTGCCCGGGTTGTAAGAGAAGAATCAGTTGCGTGGCTTGACCAGGAAGATGGCTCAGGAAGCTGTTGCAGTTACTCGGGCAAGAAACGGAAAGACTTTGCTGCAGGGGCTGCAGCCGGGCAGGTGATCTGCAGGACCTGATGATCAAGAAGACAGTGACTCGGACCCGGCTGGGGCCCCGCTGCGGATGGTGGCTCTTGACAGGCTGGCAGGATGAGCGGGTGAGGCCGTGAGGCTGGCAGGGTGATGAGGGCTCTGTTTCAGCCACACAACACCTGAAAGGCCTCCAACAGCCAAGCCAAATACCCTCCAGGCCGCGGGGCGGAGGGGGTGGAACTCGGTAGGGAAGTAAGAGCTGGTGAAATAACTCACCCCCAGATGATTTAACACTGTGTTTCCAGCAGCGTGGGCTTCCCAGGGGGCTCAGCAGTAAAGAACCCGCCTGCCAATGGCACCCTGGGTCGGGAAGGTCCCCTGGAGAAGGAAATGCTACTCACTCCAGTATTCTTGCCTGGGAAATCCCATGGGCAGAGGAGCTTGGCGGGCTACAGTTTATGGGGTCGCGAAAGAGTTGGACAGGACTGTGTGACTAAACAGCGTGTTGTGTGGTTCAAGCAGAGCTGACCAACACAGACTTTAATTCATTAAACTTCATTAAAGTCACAGCCACGCTGCCCTGCTCAACGGCCCTGTGGTGATGTCAAAGCCCCGGGCGGTGTGGACAGCACACTCTCAGCATAGCCGAAGGTCTCTGCGACTGCTCTGGTCTACGCCTCTTTAGAGACGGTTCATTATGATGGATTTGCTTTGTCTCACAAGCTGAGGTGTGAGAGAGATGGGAGAGAAAATCATTTTTATTTCTTCTTCTGTAACGTGGACCCCAAACCACCAGTGTTCTCACGCCCTTGCCCAAACGCTTCAGGTTCACGTGTATACACTGCTCACAACAATTCCCAGTATTCACCAAGGACAGAGGTCTGCATGACCGTGCAGAAGGTAACTAGCCTGAGGTCTCAACTGTCCTTTTACTCGGGGCTGCCTTCTCAGCCCTGAGAAAGGATGGGCGCCTAAGAGACGCTCTTGCGTCAGCTGAAGGCAGACGCCTCCCGCGCCCGCGGCCCAGCCCCACACGGACGCCGAGCAGCGGTGAAGTGACAGAAAAGCCAGCTGTGCAAACGTTCGCTTCTACGGTCACAAGGCGGACGGGAAATCGCCCGACAGGAGAGCCTGGAAGAGCACCAGAAGAGCAATCGTCCCCTGAAGAGAGCACAGAGTAAGACCCTGCCGTGGCCCTACGAAGAGGCAGAAAATAAACTCCCCCCACAGACGAGCGGGTCAGGGACGAGCACCGGGTCTCCGGGTGACGACCGCAAGGAAGAGCAGGTCTGGGCTCCGTGGCACTCCTCCGGGCGTCCTGCGGACCCCGCCTCCGCTGCGTGGCGTGCTCCAGGTCAGCTGCTGTTCAGTTGCTCAGTCGTATCCAACTTTTTTGCGACCCCATCGACTGTAGCCCGCCAGGCTCCTCTGTCCAGAATTCTCCAGGCAAGAATTCTGGAGTGGGTTGCCATGCCCTTCTCCAGGGGATCTTCCCAACCCAGGGATTGAACCCACATCTCCTGCGTTGGCAGGCAGATTCTTTACCATTGAGCCACCTGGGAAGCAAGTGATTCAATTTCAGTCTCTTAAAGGACAAGACCCGAGTACTCTGGAGCAAGCTGATATCCAACAGCTCCAGGCTGACATCCCAGTTCCAGCAACATCCCCGCCCTCCATGAGCCACGGAAACGCCAGGACAGCGCCGAAGGGTGATCCCCGAGGAGACCCTCTTGTCTGTGACAAGACCGCCAAGAGAAGGAAGGATGGGGTAAACATCATCCTTGAGAACCAGAGAGCTGAGTCACTCGTTCCCCACTGAACCCCTTCCAGGGACGCCTTCTGTGACAGAGGATAGTTCGGTTCAAACCAGTTAGAACCAGGGAGAACTAGAACAGCACAGCCACCACGGGATGGGAGGGCAGGACCCCCAGCACCGCCTCCCCGGAACACGGAATGGAGCAAATGCTTTCTCGCAGAGTCAGCAGTGGCCGTCCTCGGCCGGCACCCACTCCCCAGGGAGGCCCCAGCCCTTTGGGGAAACCTTCTCCTTCCCCCATGGAGACTCCCTGGGGAGTTACACCTGCTGGTCAGGCTCCTGGGCGAGAGGGTGGAACATCGTGGGAAGGCGCCTGGTCCTCAGCTGGACGAGGCCGGGGAGGAAGCAGACCCTGGAAAGGGAGGGGGGTCGAGGCAGGCGAAGCCAAGCCATCAACCTGCGGATGGGGGCCAGGGGGAGCTGAGGGTGGCGGGAATGAGGACAGGGAGAGGGCCCCGCGGTGGGGCTGGACTCCGGACTTTAGAACACAGTCCCAGAGTTGGGGGGAGGCCTGCGGCCACCTGCAGACACGTTCCAAACAGTCTGCAGAAACCCATACATTTTATGTTCTCACGTCAGTGAAAACTCATCTATTGATACATTAACATAAGCGTCACCCTGATTGTCTGGTGAATAGCCAGGAACCCAGAGTGGAGCTAGTACTTCAGGCCTACATTTATGTCTGAATTTACACTCACAAAGGCCAAAGGTCACCCTGACTGGCGGCACAGATGCAGGCTTAATAGTGGCTGAACACAATAGCAGAAGAACGGAGTCTCCACACGTATAGACAGCAGTCCAGGGCGTGACCAGGCTGAAGCCAGCTATGGAAAGGCCACCAGAGCACCAGGAACTGCGGGTTTAGTAGGGCTGGAAGGGTAGGTGTTTGCTATTTGCACTGGATGCTCAGAGGCAAGAGGAGCTTAGTGCATTCTGGGTCCTGTGGGTAATGAGGAACCAGCGTGAGCCTAGTGCATCCTGGGTAATGTGAGTGGTCAGGGGAGCCTACAGCATCCTGGGTAAAGTGCTTAGGGACCAGCCAGAGCCTTGAGCATCCTGGGTAATGAGAGTGGCTGGGGGCTGGGTAGAGACCAGAATCACGAGGAGGGAAGCCTGGGAAGGAGGCTAGGACACCGCACAGAGATTCTGTCCTCCGTGACCATGGGACAGGCCAGGCTCCTGTAGGTCTCAGAGAAGAAAGGTAGAGTTTTAGATGCACGTTTCAGGGGGGCTGCTCAGGCTGGGGCAGTGGAGAGCTCAGGCCAAGCTGAAAGCTGCAGGCCGCTGCGGCGTCTGGGTGAGGAAGGAGAGCCTGTGTGAAGGCCGTGGCCACGGGGAAGGAGAGACTTTGAGGAGGTGGGATGGGTCCTAGGTGACTGACAGCGGACGAGGGAGGGGGCAGGACCCGGCGATCAGCTGGGGCACCTGGACCGGGAGGCAGCCCAGGGTTCCGTTTCCAACCCCTATAGATTTTGAAGCCACTGGCCTCTCCCTCCTCGGGTAGGTTGCTGAGGGTGATGACAGACAGCTTCACGTTCAGATACGATGAGTGGGTGGTGCCTCAGGGGTACCCCAGGGGGTTGACTTAGCAGGCGATCGTCTGTCCAGAAGTTCAGGGGCAGCCACAGGCTCCCGAAGAGCTGAGTGTGCCAAGAACCCAAGTGACAGGAGAAGTAAGTGGGTGGAGGGAGGCGGGAAGCAGTAGCCTGAGAGACCAGTGGGAAGTCAGAACAGCCTGATAACCAGGGCGCCAAGAAAGTGAGAGTGGCCAGTAATGCAGGCCGAGGGTTGAGAAATGCAGGCCGCAGATGGAGCAATGGTCGCCCAGTAGGTCAGAGGTAACTGGGGCAAAAGCAATTTCCATACAGCGGTCAATGTGATCTAAATCGTTTCAAGCACAGCTTTTAATTCTTGTGTTCCCCAGAAAAATACCACCTTGTCTTCATGTCAAGTATTTTTGGAAGGAAATAACTTTTAGAAGAAAATACGGTAAAATGTATATAATATAAAATTTGCCACCATTTTTAAGTGTATAAGTTAGGGGCTTAAGGGAATCTGCACTGTTGTGCAAGAAAATAACAATGGTAAATGTTCCTTATCATTGGACAGGAAAAACCGAGTTAGAAGGCAAGACAGTAATGAGATCTTTTTCTTGAAGTCGCCTAAAACAGCACATTACCTTGGCTCGATCGCTGGGAATGCAGAACTGCAGTAGAGCTGGAGAGGCAGCTGGGTCCTTCGAGGGGTGTTACGTTGCTCACACTGAAGGTGGGGTGTGTGTGTGTGCACACACCTGTGCGTGTCTGTGTGCGCGTGTGTGGCATGGTGCCGAGCTGTGTTTTGATGTCAAGGAGTAAAAAGGAGAGACTGAGGAGGACGTGATGATAGGTTTTTTAAGTGTGTAGCTGATTTGCTGTGCTGTCTTAGTTTCGGGCGTACAGCAGAGCGATTCAGTTATAGAGAGATATATTTTCACTTTTTTTCCACTCCAGGCTGTTACGAGATGCTCGCTCTAGCTCTCTGTGCTATATAGTAGGACCTTGTTCTTTGTTTTATATACAGCAGAATGTACCTGTTGATCCCAGCCCCCTAGTCTATCCCCCCCTTTCTTTTCTCCCTCTTGTACACACAGTTTGTTTCCTATGTCTGAGAGTCTGTTTCTGTTTTGTAAATAAACTCCCTTGTCTTATTTCTTAGATGCCACGTGGAAGTGATATCACGATGTCTGTCTCGCCTGACTGACTTCACTATGAGCAGGTCCGTCCGTGTTGCCGCAAACGTCACTCCTTCACTCTTTCTAAGGCCGAGTAATACTCCACTGTGCACACACACTGGGTCTTCTGAAACCAGTCATCCGTCGATGGGCAGAAGGGCATGTTGCCTTTGCATGCTCGGCCCCTATCAGGGCACAGCGAGTACTCAAGTTCATCCTGGCCCCCCCCCGGTACCCAGGAAGCCCGGCGCTTGCTGAGCTTCAAGACACCCCAAGCGAAACCGAGGCTCTCTGAAGCCCAGCTGCTCTCGCGTGACGCAGAGTCACACCGGGGCTGACAGCAAGCGTTCATGGCTCCTCACCCCGGGAGTCACATTTCTCTCTGGTCTCAGAGCCAAAGCTGTGTTTCGTTTTGGCCAATAGGAGTCTCAGCAAACCACTCACAACTCCGCCTCCCACCAGATCCATCTGGATGTGGATGTCTTTGAAGAAGCCTGGTCTTCACCTGCTCCCAGGGCGACGTGTATTTCCTCTCTCTTCTGCTTCAAGAGTGAAAAACAGTCAAGCCTCGGGCTGCTCTCACTTCTCCTCAGCCTGGCTTCCAGCCCCGTGTCCCTTCCTGTCTTTCCAGACGAGAAAAGAAACTTCTGTAGCGTCTAACGGGATTCCCAGAACAGACCTGTGAGCCCACCTTGCAAGCGTGCGGCAAGACAGGAGGGTGCGGAGAGCAAGGCGGGCTTCCCCAGAGGGTCGGGGTGCTTGGACAGCGCTGCGGCAGGAGGGCAGGGCCTGGCCCACGGGGGCCGGGAAGGCGGGACCATTAATCCGGCCGCTCGCTCACCTCCTCCCGTGTCGTCACCTTGGACTCCAGACCCCATGCGTGGCAGCCTCCGGAAGGGAGTGACCCCGGCTGCCCACCTGGGCTGGAGGGGGATGCCACTTGGAGCCCCGCACCCCTGGTTCCCTGTTCTCCCCGCCCCCGGGGGCTAGGACCCGCTCACCCTGGAGGAGGCTCCTGGTTGGGCCTAGAATTTCAAAGCAAGAAGGCAGCAGGGTTTCCCCTGGTTTTGTTGTTTTCTTATTTGGACTGCCGTATTCAGTGTCCACACCTGGAGTCCGTTCATCTTCGTTTTCTACTCATTTTCTCCACCGATGGTTCCAGAAGCGACTCCGTAGTTCCGTGGTTCCATGGGACACACCTGTGCCCTGACTTTAGAGAGACGGAGACAGAGGCACAGGGACGAGGCGGTTTGTGGCAGGTGCAGCCAGTCCACCATGGAGCTCTCACTACACCTGGGTCTCCAGACTTTCAGATCATCCTGCTTCCCTCTTGCTGGGCGAACACCTTATTTCAAACGAAGCTCTCAGCCACCACTACCATCCCACCGCTAAAATCACTGTGTGTCTGGAAATGCCTAGTTCTTAACGACAGACACAGTGTTAATATTAACATTATCCCCATTGCTGAAAAGGGGGGGGGGCTTCCCTGGAGGTTCGGTGGTATAGAATCTACCTGTAGAGCAGGAGACAAGGCATCTATCCCTGGGCCAGGAAGATCCCCTAGAGAAGGGAATGGCCACCCACTCCAGTATTCTTGTCTGGGAAATCCCATGGACAGGGGAGCCTGGTGGGCTACAGTCCCTGGGGTCACAAGGGGTCGGACACGACTGAGCAACTCAGCACACACGCATCTGGAAAAGGCATCCAGATACTGTAATTTCAGAATGCTGGACAGCTAAGTATTTTCTCTTCTTTCCTGCCAGTTTTGAGACAGACTATCTTCACCAAGTTCAAAACACCCAAAGAAACATGCACTCAAGCCCACACACACACAGGCTGCCCTAACTTCCGGCAGAAGACGGGCGCCGGCGCGGGGGCTCCGGGAGGTGGCGGGCAGGCGGGCGAGGGCACAGAGGCCTTGCCACTTTCCTCTTCTATTTGCTCTTCACTTGTCCCGGTCTGTCTGCTGGGCTAGCAAAGTGTCTCCAGAGAAGGAGAGGACAGATGAGAACCCAAGTCCATTCTGATTTCCCAACCGTATCATTTGGAACCTGCATCACACAAACTCTTCTGAAATTTAAAAAATAATAATAATAATGCTTGCCAAAGGCTTTGGGTAAACTCTGACTCACTGCCTTGGCTGACAAAGCCTGTTGGCAGGTCCGGTCCCACCAGAAGTGCAGGGCTGGGGCTCCCGGGGCGGCTGCTGAGAAGGCGGGGCGGCTGAAGACGGGGGTGGGGGTGGGGCGCAAACAGGCGATGGGTCATGGTGGCCGAGAGCACATTCTCGAAAAACTGTCCCTTCACCCAAATGCAAAGCACATATTCGCGCCCTAGCCCAGCTGAAGTCACTACACGTGGTCCCACAGCCCAACCATGCCTGCCACCTGGAGGCATGGTTCAGGGGATTGTTTTCTTATAAGCACGGCGGCTCTGACGCTCAAAAATCCTGGTGACTGAAATACATCCCAAGGAGTATTCAGAAAAACATCAGACTACGGAAATACACGCAGAACTTCCCTGGTGGATAAGAATCTGCCTGCCAATCTCTGCCAGTCCGAACAGCAGACACCAGTTCTACCCCTGGTTTGGGAAGAGTCCACGCAGCACAGAGCAACTAAAGCCGCGAGCCACAACTGCTGAGTCTGTGCGCCTGGGGCCCGTGCTCCGCGAAAGAGAAGCACCGAAAGGAGGGGCGTGAGCGCTGTGAGAGGAGCCGTCCCTGCTGCCCCCAACTAGAGAAAGGCTTCGCAAAAGCAATGAGGATCCGGCGCAGTAAAAAATAAATAGAGGAAAGAAACTGCATTTAAAAAAAAAAAAAAAGATAAAGAGCCCTGGAGCGCCAAAGTCCCAGATTTGAACAAAAAAAGAAAGACACACAAGAGCAACGAGGAACATCGCCCAGCACCCTGGAAGTGACTCCACTGGAGGCCAGATCCGTCATCTCGTGAGCCACATCACCCCGCCCAGAGCAAACTCGAGGCTCCTCTGAGATTATTTACCAGTTAAGACTCGGCTTCTCATTTTGCAAAGTAATCAGTAACTCAGTCACCTGTGAAATCACTCCTTGATTATGTGTAAAATTCGTCCAATTATTTAAGCTGTCTGGGTTTGAGGAGGGTTGTTATGAGAACGCGAAGCTTTGAGAGAATTTTTCAAGGAAATGGCTCACTGCTGTTAGGCCAAAAAACAAAAACAAGGAGTGTTCATTCACCCACCGTCACTAAGGTATGGTCTCTGCCATCAAGAAGCAGGCTTCATCACTTCCACTTGGGGCGGGGGAGGTTGCTCAAAGTGGGGAGACGGAGAGAGATTGAACGAGGACAGATTCAGAAAATGTATGAGAAAGCCATTCCTCTCCCCCAGGACTTAGGCCATGGAGCAAGTCAGCTCCAAGAGCTATTTTCTCGCTGCGCTTCGTTTCCACAAGGACACATCCTAGCAAAAGCTGCCTCGCCTCGTCTGCGAGGTGAACCACCCTGGAAAAAGAAATCACACGGCAAGTCGTGGCTGCCCACGTTGAGAACCACATGGGCAGGACTTTCATCTCTGGCGAGTCCTTATTTTCATAAACAGATAAGGAAACAGGATGCTCGCCTCTTTCCTTGGTCTGTGGTTCCCTGCCCCTGGCCTGGCTAGGTCAAGATTTTCTATTTTTCCTTCTTTGGTCAGAGCTAAAGAGATACAAGGAGGTTACCACGGCGGTCCAGGTGGGTTAAATGACTTGAGTGTCTCGCGCAGCCTCAGAGGCGGCCAGACCCCGCCTGCAGCCGCTTCTCACAGCTCAGCATCTGTCCGTCTCTGCTTCTGCCAACGGGCTTCCAGGTACAGGCTCCTGGGGAAGATACCAGCGGTCTCTGGTTTATGTCCTAATTACGCAACCTCGTCTCCCTTTGGTGAATTTAAGGAAACTACAGTTTAAAGGAGGGAGTCTAACTGGAATGTACCGTAGAAAAATTCCAAAGCAGAAAAAGCCTTAAGCGAGCCTGCACATAAAAGCAGTTCCCCACATCAGCAGCACATCTCAAGACAGAGTCCACCTTCACAGGGAGCTCCGCGAGCCACGAGATCCGCCAAAACCGTGGCTCTCCCCACTTACAGTGCCAGGCACCCAGCAGATGCACGAAGTGAGATAGAAACCTGCCAGTGGGAGGGATAAAACGTCAGAGCCGCTTAAAAGCTATCTCCCAAATCATCAGCGCCTCTGGTGTGAAAGCTTCGGTCAAGAAATACTTTAACCCGGTGACCAGGGTTAGCACAAAATTCCTTTGAGTGAAAAAATGGCCAAGCATTCGCTAAGCATGGGTGCTCCTTGTGGACGGAGCGAGCACACTGGCTGGGAAGTTCAGAGTTGCCAGCCCCAAGGACCGAGGGCTGGGATCTGCAATGCCAATCAGATCACCAGCCTCGGTTTCCTCCAAGACTGCCAGAGGGAGGGGCCGGCCCCGCCCAGCACACAGCTCGCCCGCCCCGATGCTGTCCACTTAGAACTTTCTTTGCTTTTTTGAGCCTCTCTTCCCAAACTTAGTTCTCCTGCCGTTTTTCAGTCAACCCCCTGATTCACGCTATTCGAATATTATCTCAGTGAACTCCAGACGATCAATTACATTCTTCTTCTTCATGTTAATTTTGCTATACCACATATCATATCAACTTGATAGTGGGCCACGAGGGCACACTTGGCAATTCTCACCACAGTGGTGATCTGCTGTGACGTCTGGTTTATAATTCCAATCTAAGAAAATGTAACTCTTTATTTATGTCCCGTTTCATTTCAGAGAAAAGACTGCTCACACAAATCCATATGAACTTATGGCGATACAAAAATGGGACAAAGGAAAAATGAAAGCAGAAAATTTCAAATAAAACTAGGAATGGGGCCAGCATTTAAAGCTCAGCTGGCCGAACCCACACACATGCTAGATAAGACTCAAAGTTTTCCAAGCTCCCCAGCAGTCAGCGGAAAGAGAATCACTTAGGGTGGAAAACTACACCGGCCCACTGGTCAGATCAGCCACCATCTGCTTCCGTAAACAAGGGCTTACCGGGACACAGCCACACCCAATCAGTTACAGCTTATTTACCGCTTAGTGCTGGAGAAGACTCTTGAGAGTCCCTTGGACAGCAAGATGAAACCATTTATCAATCCTAAAGGAAATCTACCCTGAATATTCATTGGAAGGACTGATGCTGAAGCTGAAGCTCCAATACTTTGGCCACTTGATGCGAAGAGCCAACTCATTGGAAAAGACCCTGATGCTGGGGAAGATTGAAGGCAGGAGGAGAAGGGGGCGACAGAGGATGAGATGGTTGGGTGGTATCACCGACTCAATGGACATCCGTTTGAGCAAGCTCCAGGAGATGGTGAAGGACAGGGAAGCCTGGTGTGCTGCAGTCCATGGGGTCGCAAAGAGTCAGACAAGACCTAGTAACTGAACAACAATAGGATATCACGGCAGAGCTGAGTACCTGCCATGGAATACAACATTTACTACCTGGCTCTTCAGAGAAGAAAGCCTGCAGACACCTGGGTTACTTGGTTCTGCACCCATCAGGTAACAGCACAGCTTTCCCGGGATAAGCATACTTCCTGTATGGTTCTGAAGTACAGAGAACTGTCTACTGTCAAGAGCTCACTGTGTAATCTCTTGAAAAACACCCTTAGCTTCATTTTTCACAGTCACAGGCTCTACAGGGCCAACGGCGATTCTAAGTGAGGCTGAAAGGGTGCCGTGGGGGTAGTTTTTCTCCAGGTCTGCTGAAGGCAGGGGAGTCTGCAGAGGTGGCCAGTGCGGGTCCTCCCACTCCCGACCAGGGGCCGGCAGGGCTCCTGGGTCGGGCTCCTCCCCTGCTGAGCCCAAGGGCCCCCGAGCCCTCCCTGCGGTTGCTGGCAGCAGTGCGCAGGGCTCTGTTCTGTGAACGTCCTCTGCGCTGAGTTTGACAGGCACCGGGGTTTTGAGATGGAGGCCATTTCTCTGCTCAGTTCCTGAAGTCTGCTGTCCCATTCTGCCAGCCTGCAGAGCTGCCCCTAGAACAGGGTCCTCGAGGGGGCACAGCATGGTGCCCACTGGTGAGAACCGGAGCCCCGTGGGGATGCGGCCCTGGGGAGCAGACCCCACACGCTGGTATACACCCGGGGCCTGTGGGCCCGAGACGAGGGCTGGGGTCTCCTCCAGAAAGGGGGCCGCTCCTCTGTGTAGACCACGGGGGCAGGGAGGGAGGAGGGCCCAGGCAGCTCCCACGGAAGCGCTCAGGCTCAACGCCCACCCCCGAGACCTCTGTTGGGAGAGACAAGCCCTCCACAGGACCGTCACCCCGACCCGCTGACCCGGGACACCTACATTCCTAAGAACCCCCCAGAGCAAGGCTTCCAGGATAAATGCAAATAACCTGAAAATGGCCACGTCTAAGAAACCACAACTCAAATCAACGTCAGAAGAAGATAACAGAACCGCCGACTGTGGATTTCGGAGAACACATCTGTAGTCCTCTTCTTCTCTGTGACAATAAAACCATGTTGTAACCGACTATAGTTCTATTCTCTACAACAGGGAACAAAATCCAGCTTATTTAGCAGTGTCATTAAAGGCATCATCCACTAAACGAAGGTAGCTGCATCTTAAGATAATCAGAGCTATCCTCATCGACCCCTCTAGAAAGGGCTACTTAATCTCTGATCCTACAGATGTTGTCAAAGGGAAAGAAAAAGGAAATGTGTTATAAATAATATTATTCCTTCCAGTTCTTTCCACACCATGATTAAAAAATATAAAACTGGAAAATAGATATCCACACCTAAAACCTTCCTTCTCTTTGTGGGTGTGCAGTCGTGCACTAGAAAACACCAACCACAAAGAAGGCACGCAGGCATCCTTGGCAGGGATGCCCACACAGCGCCCACACAGCGGATCAACAGAGGACAGTTTCTTCATCCTGAAAAGATCGCCACTTAACTCCCCCAGCACCCGTGTTCAGGGTTCAAGTCCAGACCACTCAGGCCACACGGGAATGTGGGACACTTGGACCCTGCATGGCCTTAGCGAAAAACACAAAGAAAGAAAACTTTTAAGAAACCCATGAGAACATGGAGCCCACACCAACCGTGAGCCACTTGGCTTGCTCTCTGGAGCCAAGCGCGGGGATGCCTGGGTACGTCTGGGTTGGAGGAGCATGGGACGTCAACACGGAGGACCCCGGCCCCTGCGGTAGGCCGAGCCCCACTTCTCCAGGCGGCGATGCAACCCTCCATGGGCTCCGAGCCGGAGCTAGGCTGAAGGGCGGGTGAGACGCACAGCCCGGAAGCAGGGTCCTCGCCGCGGAAGACGCCGTCCTCTGCACTCCAGAGCTGCAGCACGCACACCTGCCCGAACCTCGCACGCGGCGGCCACAGGCTCCCTCACCTCCTCGAGGCCCCCCCGGAAGGCCCCTACTTACGCAGCGCGTACAGGGTGAGGGTCACTCCCGCCAGGCAGAACCCCTCGAAGAACCTGAGTGTGCTGAACATGGTCACGTTCACAGACAGCGCCACGGTCAGTCCGAAGATGAGGATGAAGATGATGGAGAAGAGCAGCACAGGCCGCCGGCCAAACCTGCGAGCGGACGGGGACACGGTTAGTCACCGCCGGCCGGGCCGGGGCCCAGGGGCTGGGGGCCGGGCCTCCCCAGGGGCCAGCAGGCGCTGGGCGGGGACCCCACGGAGCCTGCATCCCTCCTGCACCCTCGTGGGGAGGCCCAGGGGTAGGGGCCCTTGGGGACGCGCACCCACCCCTCGTCCTGCAGATGCGGGAACACAGGTCAACAGCCGCTGTGCGACAGATGTGAGACGGGAACCAGTTCCTGTTGGCCGGCCCACTCCTGAGTTTATGGGGGTAATTCAGCAGAACCAACAGTGACTCCCCAAACTTCAACCTTGGCACGCCCAGCATAAAGTGGCTTGGAGGCTGTGATCTTTGGAACTGGCTCCAGAGTCAACACAGACATAGGGTGAGCGGCTTCCAGCTGTTTCTCTGAGTTGTTAACTGGACTGGCCTCGACCTTGCCTGCGGCCTGGTGGAGCCAAGGGCTGAGCTGCCGGCCGGCTGATTTCAGCTCCACGATGGGGAGTGACCCGAAGGGAGCACAGACTGAACGGGGGTGGCCTGAGCTGTAAGGATGCACGTGGACCTGGGAGGGAGGTCCCCAGGGGCCCGTCCTCTGCATTGGGGAAAGGCCAGCACACCCTGGGCGGGCGGTCACAGGGCTGGCCCGAGCGGGCTTGGGTAGCACCAGGGATGTGCTTCCGGGCGTGGCTGGGGGCGGGGGGGTGGCCCTCGGGCCTGGGCAGCCCTTGCTCACCAGCCCTCCAGGACCAAGCCTCACACACGAGGATGAGCGTGGCATAGCCCGTGTGGACTAGAAGGAGAGCTCTCAGACAGGCTGGACTCTATTTGCCAAGGGAACAAAGTCCACGCCTGGAACCCCCAACACCTGGACATGCACCTGGAAGGGGAACGTCCAGAAGGGCAAATAGAAACGAGGAGAAGGTCTGGGGCTGCCTGAGGTTGGGGTGAGAACGACAGGGACGGGAGTGGGCAGAAGAGGGAAGAACGTCCTAAACGAGGTGTGTGCCAGAGGCCGCACGTATGACTCTGCAAATACACCAGAACTCACCGACCCGTACACTTAACACGCGTGAGCTGCATGCTGTGCAAACCACCTCTCAATTTAAATCTGTTTTTTAAAAAAGCAATACGTGGCAGCATCTGGCCTTGCCTGTGCAGGAGACGGATGTAATTGCTATACACTCTGGGGGCGGGAACCCCAGGACACCATCTCATTCAGGATTTCTCAGGCCTCTGAGCATCCCAGTCCGTCACTCTGGGTTAGAGAAATGGAGCCAATGCTGTGAGCTCAGTGCGACGGAAGTCGATATTCCTGTTGAGATTTTAGCCGTTACTTC
This sequence comes from Capricornis sumatraensis, assembly GCF_032405125.1. Taxonomy (NCBI): domain Eukaryota; kingdom Metazoa; phylum Chordata; class Mammalia; order Artiodactyla; family Bovidae; genus Capricornis; species Capricornis sumatraensis. Next base: position 53,635,423 of record NC_091090.1, on the reverse strand, counting down.
CCTTCCCCTGTGCTGGGGTCACTCAGCCCTTACCAGGAACGACTATAGGAAGTTCTGTCCAAATCCAACTCGTCTACAGAATGAACTTAAACACGGCTCCGCGGGCCTACTGAAATGAAGGGAACCAGAGTCTGACTTATCCCTCTTTATTTCCCTCTGCTTCCGTCTGTCCTGCATCGCAGAGCGTCGAGATCACTAACAGGACGGCAGACCGGGCACCAAGCAGCCGCGGCCCACCGGACACAGCCTGCTCTTCTGTCCTGACACTTTAGGGAAGGCCCTGGATTTCTGCTTAACTTGTAGAAACAATTCTAAATCTTTCCCTCCCAAGTGGCTGCTAAAGTCATTAAGTGAAAATTCATATTAGGAATGGGGGGCAAACATGGGCTTCAAGGTCAGAGCCCTGGCCCTGATCCCAGGCTCCCTGGGGACGGAGGTCCCGAGCAAGACCTGCTGGGTCCGGTGAGCCTCAGGCTCTCTTCAGGAAGGGCCATCGGGTGTAGGTATGTGCACGTGTTTAGAAGCCCCAGGGGTTCAAGTGGGCCCTGGCTCTCCCCAGAGCAGAGGTCTCCCACCAGATGACCAGTAAACTCGCACTCCCAAATCTGCAATGCAGAGGCTTCATCGGTCAGCCAGGACCTGTGACGGGCAGAATATCAGCCTGGGGGTGTCCCTGTCCTAACCCCCAGAGGCTGTGCCACCTCTCACGGCACAAGGGGCTCTGCAGATGGCGTCAGAGTGGAGGGCCTCGAGGTGAGGCAGCTCTGCCGGCAGCCTCTCTTGGCTGCATGGAACCAGGGAGACGGTCTCACGAGCAGGACCTGAGCAGCCACGGTGGGCTTAGACTAGAAGTGGGGCCGGGAGCCAAGGGACAGGAGAGCCTCTGCTGTTGTTTAGTTGCCAAGTCGTGTCTGACCCCGTGGCCTGTGGTGCGCCAGGCTCCTCTCTCTGCAGGAGTCTCCAGGCAGGAATCCTGCCGTGCCCTCCTCCAGGGGATCTTCCTGACCCAGGGAGCGAACCTGCGCCTCTTGCATCTCCTGCATTGGCAGGCAGATTCTTCACTTGGGAAGCGCGGGAGAGTGTCTCGAAGTTGGAAAAGAACTCCTTCGCCACCAGTGGCCAAGCTCAGCCCAGAGCCAGAGGGGAGGGGTCTGCGAGGCAGCCCATACACATCCTCCCAGGACCGGCGGGATGAGGAAGGCGCAGAGCCCAGCAGGAGACCCAGCGAGAGGGAGCGAGGTCATCTGGCCACAGCCCCGGACCCAGCTGGCCCCCATCCTCCACCTAAACTAACACATTTCCTGCAGGACATGCTGTCCAGCCCAGACTGAACGTGTGTGCAAAACAGTCGCCTTTAAAAAGCGCAAACAAGAAGCCATGCAGCTGAAGTCTCCCTAGACATCGACCGCGGTCTCAGCATAACCTACGAGCCGATCAGCTTCCCGACACAGCCGTGGAATGGTGCCAGCGGCTGTGAGACCCGGACTTCCCTCTATACGTGTTTATCTCCTCTGAAGCAAGGCTCCGGCAGGGAGTAAAATGCTAACAGTAAATCAGTCAAGGGTGGGAAATACCGAACCTTCAAACTGGAACTGAAGCTCACTCCGAATGTTCAGAAAGCCGCAGCACAAGCCGCCTGCCCCGACCCTGTGGGCACCCCTGGACCACTCCCCCCAACCCACGACCTTGGAGAAGTGCCTGCAGCTCAGACCCTGGCTGCTTGCCAAGGAAGACCCCACGCTCTCCCATCTTGGTGCCCGGGGCTGGTGTATGACCGGGGAGGCCGAACACCATCCATGGGAAAGGCATAAGAAACCACAAAACCACCTGTAAGCAGCTTAAACCACTGCAGATCTCTCAGATCTCACTGCCTCTGCTCTCCCTCTTAAATCACTGAGGCAGGACGCTAAGACCTTAGTCAAGTCCGTGTTTTTAGGAAGAAGTGATGTGGTTGTATTACTCTTATCTTCCCAACCTATTTCAGTGTAGGTTTCTGGGAAACAAAATTCCTTGTGGTTAAAACATTGGGATTGGAGGGTCTTTTAGGTCAGTATAGCTCACTCTGAAAACCTTTAAAAGTTCAAGTATTTGGTTTGAAAAAAAAAAATAAACTGAAACCCTCTTTCTTTCCCAATTCTGTTCCCTCCCCCCCCAAAAAAAATCCCACCACCAAACCCCACGTGAGGGCCTGTGTGGGTTTCCACAGGCCACCCCCAGCATCTCTGCTCCTGCCCCGGCGGCGGGGGGGGATGCCCTTAAGAAGCACTTACAGATGATGGTTCAGCAAATTCTGAGCACACAGGCAATCGCACTTCATGTCAATGCAAGGAACACCCAATTAGATGCTAGCTTTTGGGGAAGAACTTTCCAGAACTTGAAAGTGGTCTCTCTGGGCTCCCCGCCCCCCGCCGCGGGCACCCCCGCAGCGCCGGCCAGCGGTCTCAGCTGACCAGGACAGAGGGCACCCCGGGGCGCAGCCTCAGCCTCGAGGAGCCTGCTCCGAATCACTGCCGGCTTTATTAAGTCTGGGGTTCAAGAGGCCCTTATTCGTAACTAAAGTCTCTTAACGAGAAAGAACGTCAAGTGGGGAGGGGTCCCCACACCTCTCTTCTTCGGCAGCCCCCCACTCCCCGCCAAGCCCAGCAGCACTGGGCCGTGCTATTCGGGAGACTCAGTCCACACCTGTGGAGCCCGGCTCTGGGGCCGCTAGGAGCTTAGTTTCCAATGCTGGCTCTCCAACCTAAGGGCATCCCGGGACTTTACTTAGACGTCTGTGCTTCTGTTTTCCCCCAGGAGATAGGGGTGATGCCGTTTTTCCACTGGGAAACGGGGGAGCTGTGCGGAGGGGCTCTTTTAATCCACGGAGACACTCAGCACGGAGTCTGGCCACATAGGCGTCGGTGAGGGCGGGCTGCTAACGCCGTCACTGCCGCCGCGGCGACCTGCGTCTCCATCCCACCACCATCTCGCTCCCCACGGGACCCTCACCTGGCCCCTTACCCGCCCAAGGAAAGCACATTTATTCTTGACTCCGGTCCCCACCCCTCTGCCTGCCCTGCCCAGCCGCCACCCACAGGCCAGCCACTTTTCAGAGCCCAGCTCCCCGTGGCCCTGCAGAAGCATCTCCTGGCCAAGCCAACTTACAAGGATGGTCCTTCTCTGAGGTCTGCCTGTGTCCGTCCAGTTCTCGAGGGTGAGGAGTCCGGCTGCCCTCTTCCCGTCTTTTGAAGCCCCTGGTCTGTGTATGCCCGCTCAGAGCCCAGCTCTTAAAGCCTGAAGCCACGTTTCCCAGGCTCTTTCTAACCTCGCTCTCTCAGGAGGACATGGGCGGCTGGCTGCAGGCTGGTTTTGCTAGATTCTAGCAGCCAAGGAATGGCAATGAATTTAAATTCTCACTTCAAAAGGGTCTGCTCTACGCACTGGCAGCTCTCTCTGTCTGAACTCTGCAGGGGGTGGCTGCCCCCATCAGCGCTGGCCCCAGTGCCAGGGCAGGGGGAGGGGGGGAGCCTCGGTCGTGGCAAGCTCAGGCCAACCTCGCTCTGGGAGGCCGCAGAGGCTGCTGCGGCTCCGAGAGGTGTGGTGTGGCGGGCGTGCGGGTACTTACCAGTCAGCAATGCATCCAGTTATCAGGTAGCCAAAGATTAATCCAACCAGTAAGGAGAACTTAGCGACATGGACCTTCCAGGCATTGTCACACACAAGATCCCACTAGAGAGGGGCAAACAGAAAACAGGTCAGAGAGAGACGCACACAGAGGCCGGCGTCATCAACCAGAGAGCGCTGATCACGCTCATCCCACGCACCACTGGGGGCCTCTCGATGGTCTGGAGAGTCCAACGAGAAATATCAACTGGCCACAGAAGGCGGTGTGATGCTTTCATCTGGGGCGGAGGACAGAAGTCTGCAGGGTCTGGTCCCCTGATGCCATCTTGGGGGGGGTCCTCCCTCCATCCCGGCAGGGAGGCAAGGCCAGGCGTCCCCGGGCACTGACACACAGCAGGAAGCCCCTGCCAGCTTCTGTACAGAGTGTCACAACAGCATGACCTCTGCGTTTCCAGCCTGAAACCTGCGCCCCCCCCAGACTTCAAAAGTCATCTTAATAGTTAAGACGGTTAGCGGTCAACACTGAAATGTCCACGTGAAGCAGTCTGCACTTTCCTTGTCAACGCCGCGCGTGTTTCCCCATACTCCAGGCTAAAGCCACCTGCTCCACTTGGAGAGAAAGCCAATCAGTTGGTGCACACAACTTTTAGACTAGTTTTACAACTAAGCTTTATTATTTTTTAAAAAATAGAAACAGCCCTCCAATCTTTCCCTCCTGCTTTGGCAGAAGTGGCAGAGAGAGACATGTCTGCTCCCTCCCACATGGAGCACACGTGGGCACTGGCCCTCAGTCCGCGGGCAGCTGATGGCTGGGTCCGAGGGGGCAAACCACCGGGGTCTCTGCATCAACGGGCTTTGGGAAGAGCCGCGCCTCTGCACCGGCCTCTGAGGAGGAGGCACCACCGCCTGTGACGCCACCCGCTGGACTCCGGGGGACACAGCCAGGGTGGGGCGCCAATGGCCACACAAGTCGCATCACTAATGACTCAGAATCAGGGCTTCTTTATGGGGTCGCCGTCCTCCTGCGTCCACTCAGGGACCCCACAGAAGCAGCAGCAGCGTCACCTGGGCAGTCGTCAGGAACGCACATTCCCGGGCCCAGGCCAGACCCCACAGGGGCTTTTGGGGGAAGCGCAGCGAGGCGGTTTAACAAGCCATCCAGGTGACCGCGAGGCTGCCAGGGGCGGCCACGTCCCTGCCCATTCGAATTTGACGAATGAGCTTCCCAGGCCGGGGCGGGGTGGGGGGCGCTCAAACAATCCACCCCCGAGCGCAGGGGCCGGTCAGAGGCTCCAGGGAACACACTGGGCGGGGCTGGCCGGTGCAGCCCACGCCAGCTCAGAAGACTGGAGGGGCAGCTAAGGTGGCTTCTGGAGGCCAGCCTGGAAAACCAACACTCACGTATACCTGGCTTCTAGGAACAAACGTACTCGTAACAACAAACGCCTTCCACGGCGCACCCTGTGTCTAACCTGGGACACGCAGCCCGAAGCGCTGCTGTAAGCCACAGCATCGGAAACAGAGGGGCGTCGACTCTTCGCTCCCGTGGTTTCGACTCAGAGGCTGTTCCATCCCCTCTCCTCTCTGCCCTCCTGTGAGTCACAGCCCGGGTGCGCCCGCGTGTGTGGAGTCCCCCGCCCCGCTTTCTACCTTCTGAGGCTGCTCCTGCTGTTTTCCCGTCTCTCCTCACGGCCCGCAAGGGAACCGATCCTCAGGGTACCAGCTGCATCGCCCCGCCCAGCTGGCCCTGCGGGCCGAGGGGAGGCGGACAGCCCCCGCGACCATCGCAGCCCAGCGCCATGGCAGCTGCCCGCACCTCCGCCCGGCACATGCTTGGCAGGGGACGGGCACGCCCTGTCCCAGGTGCTGCTGGGGGAGGGGGAGGGGGCAGCAGGTGCCCACTGGAAGCTGATCTGAGGTCAAGTGATGCCCGCAGCACATTCTGCTTGTAGGAGCCGGCCAGGAGGCATCAGAGAACAAAAGCATTCGGGAAGGGGGTGGGGGCTGGGGGCTGGGGACTGCCAACACGGCTGCGCGCTCAGGCCTGCGAACCACAGCCCGACCCGGCCCCGGCCCCGGGCAGCCACCACCCAATCTGGCTGCTACCTAAACAGATCTCCAGGGAAACCTCTGTCAATTAACAAGGCAGAACAGAAGACTGACCGGCCGAGCACACAGGCCCGGGGGCGGGATCCAGGACAAGGCAGCCACCTGGTGCCCTAACCCCCTCAACCAGGCGCCAGGGCAGACAGCATCTCTGAGTCAACAAGAAAACCGCCCCAGACCCCCGCAAGCTCCTCAAGATAAAGATCCCCCACCTCGGGTCTGCTGGACACCCCCAAAGCCTGGAGGCCCCCCTGGAGGCACATTCCGTAAACCAGGCAGGCGGACCGGGATCTCTTGTCTGACCTCCATGTCTGATGAGAATAAAGTACACTCAAATGGGCTACAATCTCTGGAAGGATTTCAGGAGTCTAAGGAAGGCTTGGAGATCACTTAGCTTCCAAGACTTGCCCCATTCCCAGTAAAATATGGCTGGGCTTTCCTGGTGGCTCAGTGATAAAGACTTTGCCTGCCAGTGCGGCAGAAAACGCTGCTTCCGGACTGCCTGACTGCTAAGCTTTCCCATGTGGCTGGGGTTCAGCCAGTGATCAGCCCCTCAAAAAAACCTTCCGCGGGTAACCCGGGGCTGACTTCCAGGAGTTGGATACAACTGAGCGACTTCACTTTCACTTTTCATTTTCATGCATTGGAGAAGGAAATGGCAACTCACTCCAGTGTTCTTGCCTGGAGAATCCCAGGGACAGGGTAGCCTGGTGGGCTTCCGTCTGTGGGGTCACACAGAGTCAGACACGACTGAAGTGACTTAGCAGTAGCGGCAGACACGGGTTCGATCCCTGGTCTGGGAACTCCCCACATGCCGTGGTCCATGAGCCATGATTACCGAGCCGGGGCGCTAGAGTCGGGAACCGCAAGTGCTGAGCCACGAGCCACAGCTACCGAAGGCCCGCGGATCCTGGAGCCCGCGGTGTGCGCCGAGAGAGACCACTGCCCACCCCAGCCAGAGAGAGTCTGCAAGAAAGACCACTGCTCACTGCAGCGAGAGAGTCTGCATGGAGCAGTGAAGACCCAGCGCAGCCAGAAATAAATACAAAAATAGACAAAATTATAAGAAAAAAAAGATGCAGCAATCAGCCATTTCGCTAAGCAAAGGCGTGTTCAAAGAGTCTAAACTGCAAAACCAGGACTCAGAGGCGTGGGTTTCGTCCCTTGAGGTCACCCGCTGTCACCTGCCTCTTCTCATGCACCCCACACCAATCACCAGTCACCAATGCCCAAGGGCACTCTGTGCCCAGCACGCCAGCACCCGCCCCCACCCCGTCCGCTCTGCAGACAGCCTGCTTCACGGGGACCTGCAGGGGTCCGCATGCCACCCTTCTGCTGTGGGTGCCCGCAGGGAAGGCTGGAAAACGCTGCTTTCGTACTGCCTTGCTGCTAAGCTTTCCCACGTGGCTGGGGCTCAGCCGGTCATCGGCCTCTCAAAATAACCTTCCGCGGGTAACCTGGAGCTGACTTCCAGGGTGACTGAATTAGGAAGAGAGTGAAGTGGGGGAATGTGGGAGCTGCCCGGGAATTCTGAGTGCTGGTTTCCTGACCCATCTCCCTGGGGAGGAGGGGAGAGGGCCAGCACATCACCATCCCCCACCCCCGAACTCACACGGGGTCTCCACGCATTAACCCCTCAAACCACTCCCTGCGTCAACAAAGGCGGGAACAGTCCTCTAATTTAGCACTTCATCACTCCGGCAGCAGTCTGCCAAGGCCGTGCAAGTCACGCCCCGTTTTACAGTCTGACACTTGCTTTCTTTGCTGTTGGTCCAGGACCAGGGATGGTCCTGTTAGGGAACTGACCTCAGAATATGATCTCAATCTTAGTTGCCCGTTTTTGTTTCTGTTTTAAGGCAGCAGTTACAAAACATCTGGTAAACTGTTTACCTACCTATACATTTCAGGGATAAGCTAAAAGAAAGAAAACTGATATTACTTTCTAAGGAATAAATCTAATCGCTTGACTTGCCAGAGGGGAGAAATATTCATCGAGGAAACTAATGAAATTTCTAAAGAAGATGGAAAATAAATGGGACGGGAGGAAAAGAATCTTATTTTCAGCAATAATGAATACTCTGATAAAGTGAAGTGCAAACAAGAACATAAAAAAAGACGGACGGAAACAGATTACTTATCCAATTTTGAGGTAAAGAGGGGCTCCCTACGGATAAAAAAACTACCAAGGAAAAGATGATGGATTTTCTAAGTGGATCTGTTACTCCTGAGTTATTATTCATTTTACTTATGTAAAATCTCCTCACATCAAAAATAACATAAGCAATATTATAAAGACTTAAATTTCAGGATGCATTGCAAGGGGATAGGAGTCTGCCAGCCCCTGGAAAGGCCACTTTGGCACAGAGGTGATCTTCATCTGGAGGCAAAGGCGGGTCAGCAGATGCAGAAGGCAGCCTCCTCAGAGCCGCTCCACCTGCCGAAAAGCAGAAACTCCGGAGGAGAGGAGGGGGCCATAAACCCCTCCTCCAGGGAAGCCCCGAGGCCGTGGAGACAAAGCCGGCGCCGAGATGTGTCTGCAAACAACCTCGCCGACAGGTTAGGAGTCTGGGACTGCCAGCTGGACGCACTGCTATGCGTGAAAAAGTAAATCGACAAGGGCCTGCTGCACACCGCAGGGGGCGCGACTCGGTATTCTGGAACAACCTCAACGGGAAAGAATGTGAAAAGAACAGGCGTCCTGTGAAGGTAACTGAATCGCTTTGCGGTACACTAACACAACATTCTAAGCCGACTACGCTCCAATAGAAAATAAAAACGTCAAAGAACCTCACGGAAACAACCCTCACCTTCCATTAGTTCCCCCCACATATTTACTTCCCAAGGCCTGAGTCTTCTCCCTCTTTTCTGGAGGCCTGATGTCCTTTGTTAGGGTGCTCCTTCTGAGTGCTCCGTGTGCCCGGCTGCACTTGGCAGTGAGCCCTGGTTCCCTCTTGTTCGGCCGCCTTCCCTCAGTCTAGCTGCCAGGGCCCCAGCCACAGAGCCTAGGAGCATGGAAGAAAGAGATTTCCTCCTACGATAGCCAAAGGGCTACGATAGCCAAAGGGAACAGCAATTCGCTCCAACACACTTGCCTGGAGAATTCCAAGGAAAGGGGAGTCTGGCGAGCTAACGTCCATGGGGTCACAAAGAGTCGGACACGACTGAGCAGCTAGCACTTACTATCCGTAGTCAGCATTTCCGTAACAAGGCCGACTGATACTCTAAGTCTCTGGTCAAGCATCCAGGAAATAACAAAATATGAAACGAATGGTTAAAGGATATCTGGGAAATGCTCCATTCCTCTAATGAAAATCAAAGCTCAATACTTGATTAACTAAAAAATATTTTGTGTGTGTTTGTGTGCTGTGTCAATTCAGTCGTGTCCAACTCTCTGGGACCCTGTGGACTGTAGCCCGCCAGGTTCCTCTGTCCATGGGATTATGCAGGCCAGAATACTGGAGTGGGCTGCCGTTTCCTTCTCTGGGGGATCTTCCCGACCCAGAGATCGAACCCAGGTCTCCTGCATTGGCAGGCAGGTTCTTTACCACTGAGCTACCAAGGAAGCCCAATTAAAATCAAAGCTCAACACTTTATTAATATTTGTTTACGTTTCCCAAAGATGCAGGAGAAGAAAGAGGATCAAGCCTGTGCTGGGCATGTAAGCGAAGCACCGACTTTCTAGAAGGCTGTCTGGCAGCACGCATCGCGTGACTTGAAACCGTGACCACCACTCTGTATCCCAGCAATTCCTTTTCTTGGAACTTTCTCCCAAGGAGACCTTGAGGGCAGCCGTCAGATGTCCCGGTACAATGATCCTTAGTGTCTGTCACTTGTGAGAAATGGGCCCCTGCCTGACGTCCAGCAAGACTATACGGCATGAGCACATTTGCGTCTGAAAGCAAATGATCCAGAAAGGTGCTCCCAGGACAGTGCTGGGAGGAAGCCTCAGCGTGAAAGCCACGAATACAGGGGGTGTCGGGGTGAGAGAGGGCCAGTCACTCGGCATCCCTGACTCTTCGCAACCCCACGGACTGCAGCCTCATTTTCTATTTTATACTTTTTTTGGCTTCTCCAAAGTTTCTACAGTTAATGTATAAACCTTATAACGAGGGAACAAATATAGGCAATGTTAACTCCCACCCATGGAGGTGGAAGTGATGGTGGTGAGGGTGAGACAAAACTCATTAAAAATGAAAAACAACCAAAAACTTTTCACCTTTTCAGCAATATGCATTTTAACACAACCTAAACACTCAGGCTGGTCAGGAAAGTGACTGGAAACAGAGGAACTCGGAAGATTACCGTGATGCTAATGTTGTTGTCTAGGCACTCAGCCGTGTCCGACTCTTTTGTGACCCCATGGACCGTAGCTCACTGTGCTCTTCCGTCCACGGGATTCTCCAGGCAAGAATATTGGAGTGGGTTGCCATTTCTTTCTCCAGGGGATCTTCCTGACCCAGGGATCGAACCTGCGTCTCCTGCACTGGTAGGCAGATTCTTTACCACTGAGCCACCAGGAAAGTGATATTAACTAATGCTCACCGACTAAAGCCAAAAACATTTTTTAGGGAACTAAGTGAAAAATTTCCCCCAAGTTTCATCTTCAGAGCTGGAGAGCCCCATGAGAAACCACGGGGGCTTTAGCAGGCACGACACACATGTGCTCCAGAACTGAGGAGTCAGTGGAGATGAAAGGAAGCGTTTCTGCTCAGACTACAAAGGGGATAACAGTGCTGAAAATTTCAAAAGCTTAAATAAAACAGCATTCCTGACTGAGCTATAGGGATTTAGAGAAATGCAAAGTCAGCATTCTTCTGCAACCTTTTTTCCCCGAGGCGGCATTTCACTGGTCGCTCGTGAACCACCATTTCATACTCTGAGGATTCGCCCTGCTCTGCGTTTCTCAGCTGGAGACAACAGAAGTGGCAAACACACACACACACACTCACACTCACACACTCACACACACACACTCACACTCTCACATTCACACACACTCTCACACACACACACACACTCGCACACACTCTCACACTCACACACACACTCACACACTCACACACTCACACTCTCACATTCACACACACTCTCACAAACACACTCACACACACTCGCACACACACTCTCACACTCACACACTCACACACACACTCACACACTCACACTCACACACACACTCACACTCTCACATTCACACACACTCTCACACACACACTTGCACGCACACTCTCACACTCACACTCACACACACACACTCACACACACTCTCTCACACTCACACACTCACACACTCACACTCACACACACACTCTCACATTCACACACACTCACACACACACTCGCACACTCACACTCACACACTCACACACACTCACACACATTCACACACACACACACTCACACTCCCTCTCCACCCTGGAAGGCTGGCCATGTAAGCTGGATCCATAAAGCACATTAAAAAGCTAAAATCCATAAAGCGAAAATCAGCTGTTCAACGGTCTGTGTTTTCCAGTGGTTCTTTCTTTCTTCTTTTTTTTTTTTTTTAAAGCTAGCTGTATTTGGATTTTTCTCTAAAAGATTCTATCAAAATTCAAGAAATATTGCCCGTTTTGAAAACCCCAAACTATTCTCTGCTTTTCGCCTCTAAGCTCATTCTGCAATTTTAGGAGCTTGGCTACTGTCAACTGTAGCCAACAGAGCTGCCAATTAGGGCTGGCACTCTCAGAAGCTTCCTTAAATGACATAACGAACACCCTTGCCAGCTATTCTGGGAGGTTTTTTTTTGTTTTTCTTCTTCGTTTTGCTTCTCTGTCTTTCATTCATTGCTGCTCACGTGGTTCCCCCCTCCCCCAACTTGGTGCCCAAAACTCAAACACGGCACCCTGAGGGCAATATTTGAACCAAAAATCTACTTACTGCGAGCCTGCTGGGGCTGCATGGAAGAGACCAGCAAGCCTGAATTCCCCGTTCGTGTGTGTGTGTGTGTGTGTGTGTGTGTATGTGTGTGTGTGTGTTTTGGGGGGCATTGTTCCAAAACCACAGCATCAAAGCTGGCACATGCCTTCCGCCTCACGCGGCCCACTGTGGACCAATGCAGGCACCTTGAGTTATCATAGCCCTTTGCTCAGTGATCCTTCCTGTTCTTTTTTTCTTCCACCGTTGATTCTAAGCCTGCTGCCCTTTGCCTTCAAATACTGCCATCAGGGGCTTTCCTGGTTCTAATTGACCATTTTTTAAAGCTCTGGAAAAATAAAACCTCTTATTCATAGTTCAGAGAACTATATTCAATGTCTTGTAATAAACTACAATGGAAATAAAAGAATACAATGATATAATATATACATAAAGTATATATGTATTTGATCTCCTTGGACAGCAAGGAGATCAAACCAGTCAATCCTAAGAGAAATCAACCCTGAATACGCATTGGAAGGACTGCTGCTGAAACTGAAGCTCCAATACTTTGGCTACCTGATGTGAAGAGCTGACTCGCTGGAAAAGACCCTGATGCTGGGGAAGATGGAGGGCGGGAGGAGAAGGGGATGACAGAGGATGAGATGGCTGGATGGCATCACCGACTCAATGGACATCAGTGTGAGTGAACTCTGGGAACAGGTGATGGACAGGGAGGCCTGGCGAGCTGCAGTCCCTGGGGTCGCAAAGAGTCGGACACGATTGAGCGACTGAACAGCGACAAATATAACGAATAACTGGGTCCCTTTGCTGTAAACCTGAGACCAACACAACACTGTGAATCAACTATACTCCAATTTCTTAAAAAAAAATTAAAGAGCTTAAAAAGGAAACAGAAAATTATCTACCTAAACAGGCCCTGAGTAGCGGATGCAGTATCATCCCTGGGCAGTAACACTCAATTTTCCTTTACTTTTTCTGAAGGGAAGCAGGGGGCGTACGGTCTAAGCAGCGGTTATGGTAGGGGATGTTGTGATTAATCCGCCATCACGCCCTTGACGGCACTCGGGGATGCTGGATCCACGTTCCGCAGGCAGCCGAGACGACAGATGAGCAACGACCTTCTACCAGCCAGAACCTCGAAGAGTCTCTCCAAACGCGGCAGGGCATATTTCACTACCTCCAAGAGACAAAATTGAGAGCACACACTATATATTCAAAAGGACTCCTGCAGAACCAGGAAAAAAAGGGAGAAGGAAAAGCCGCCACCGAGAGCACTCAACCCGAGGAGCTACTCGCGGCCTAAGTGAAATCAACACACCGGCTTCTAACACACAACTGGTACTAGTAACTGAAAGACTCTTGGATACTAAAAAGTTGTCTCATGTGTTACTAAAAGAGATCTTAGTATAATGCAGTGAAGAGCGAACGCGAAAGTTGCTCAGTCGTGTCCGACTCTTTGCAACCCCATAGACAGTCCACGGAATTCTCCAGGCCAGAATACTGGAGTGGGTAGCCTTTCCCTTCTCCAGGGGATCTTCCCAACCCAGGGATCGAACCCAGGTCTCCCGCACTGCAGGCAGATTCTTTACCATCTGAGCCACCAGGGAAGCCCAAGAATCCTGGAGTGGGTAGCCTATCCCTTCTCCAGCGGATCTTCCCAACCCAGGAGTTGAACTGGGATCGCCTGCATTGCAGGCGGATTCTTTACCAACTGAGCTACGAGGAAGGTGCCAGCAGGAGCAAAACTGGACTCTACCATTTAAAACAGCCTCCCTAATTCTGGAAAGGAGCCAAATGTGGGGACCTCTGGACAGGAGGGTCAGGGAAGCCGCGGAATGAGAAGAATGCGATGACCCCGGTGACCGACCCCGGAAGAACTCAGAGGCAGAAGGAAGAGAACTTCTCACCCGCAAGGTGCACGCCCAACGAGCTGCGCCTGACCCCTCTCTGCCTGTGAGGAGCCTCCGGGCCGAGCCGCCCTCACCTCTGTGCCCACGGCTGCCCCTGCCCAGCCAGGGCCCGGCCTCGCCCCAGCTCCGCGTGCTCCCCACACTCGTCTTCCCACATCCACGCACACCCGATCTTTCCTCAGTGCATACCCAAAGCATAAAACTCGTTTCAACCATAGTCTTTAACAGGGACCATCACGTGTGTGCTGGAGAACGGCAGCCTTTCTGTACTGCTGGCGTTTTTCCTTTGAACGGGCACATATTACCTTTGTAAGCACACAGTCAATTACAAGGAGTAAAAAATTAGAAAGACGCAGTGAATACACTTCTGAATATTTAACAAAGACAACTGAGCCGCTCTCCTCTTCCTCGTGCCGCGCTCTGCGCCCTACGGCACCCGTTCTCAGGGGAAACAGCCAGACCACTCGTCAGAACGTATCGCACTTGCCTGCTGCTTACAGATCTTTCCTTCCCCAGCTCAGGGGTTGGCAGACCACAGCCCACACACCCCGCACGGCCCTGCCACCTGTTCTGCACATAGTCTGATGGGCGTCCAGCCACATGCCTTGGTCCTCGCCTGATTCAGCTCGTGCACAAGTGTGTGTGCAGAGCGGTGTGGTGGCAACACAGACCACACAGCCTGCAAAGCAGAGAACGTCTACTATTCAGCCCTGCACAGGGACAGTCTGCCGACCCCGGGACTGGACTGACAGCTCCTGGAAGAAAGGGACTGCGTCTTCAGTCTCCGAGCTGATGTCCTCGAAGGGGCAGGATGGCAGCTGGAGCCGGCGCCCGGAAGCGGATGTGTCCGCTTGTGCCCACGGTGCCAGGGACCGTCTCACCCTTCCTCCTCTCTGCAATTATTCCTTCCAATAAGATTCAAACCATGAACACACAGCTTACGACATCTGTATAGGCAATGTGGTATTTAAGCGTCTCTGCCACATTTTTCACTATTAGTCATTTTCCCCAAGGGAAAGAGAATTCTAATTTTATTATAAAAACCCATAGGATATTGGGTATGAGAAATTTACTTAAAACAATGAACAATTCTTTCTTAACAGAACAAATCTGTTATATAAATTAAGCATCATCTCAACATTTGTTGAGTACCCGCCATGGTCTAGGCGTCCTGTTGGCTGCTTTGACTTAGCATCTCATTCGGGTATTGGAACATCCGTAGAACTCAGCCTTTATGACCAGTGAGCCCACTTTACAGATGAGGAACCTGAGGATGAGGGGAAGCAACAAGAGCAAAGTCAAATGGTTTCTCACAAGGTTATAAATCTGCGTCTGAATGAAACTCATGCTCTTTCCCCACCATCACCTCAAAGAGACAGCCTCACACATGCAAACACAAGCAAGTCTCTGGTTTATGTTACGCTGTTAGAGGTCACAGCATCTGTCTTGCCAGGTATTCAGAAGACTTCAGATACATGGAAGCAAAGCAGAACCACAAAGATAGCTGGTAACGTCCCTGTAAATAGCAAGGACGTACTCAAGGGCAGTAATTAAAAATAATATCCCAGTGTCTTATTTTTCATAAAATTTTAGTACCAAACTGCTGGGAAAAGTCAAGGTCAACATCCTGATTTTGAAAATGAGAAATCTGAAACCCAGAAAGGTGAAGTGACTTGTTCATGTGACCTGTGGCTGGGCCAGGACTCCGGGACTGCAGTCGTCCCGGTTCAGGCTGCCCTGCAAGGTCGCACTTCCTGACAGGTGACCCCGATGCACACTGTCCGGGTCCATCACTGCTGGGCAAGACAACGACACGTGGTCCAACTTCTGACCTCAAGGTCACCTGTCTGCATCACCTTTACTCTGCTCCAAAGGATTTTCAAAAGTTGACTCAACATTCTAATTGGGACCAACTCTTGGGCTTCTTGTCAGATGGTCCCTTTTTAAATAATAAATGAATCAGAACAGAGAAGCTAAACCAGTTCTCTCCGTTTCAACATCAGCCTAACCATCTTGAAGGAACATGAACGCTATGAGGTGAAGTGGCGTCTTCAATGAGGATGCTGTTTGCTTCGTCTGACTCAAATCAGAAACCAGGGCGACTGACGATCTAAATGATCGCCTTCTCCAAGAGCTCCGCCGACACCAACTTGCTAAGCGAGCTGCACAGAAGCCTCAGCTGCTGAATCTCAGAAGTTCTAGGACAACAAGATCTGGGGAATTTTCACCAATCTGGCCTTTTTCTCTGCTCCACCTGGGCT
Organism: Capricornis sumatraensis; assembly: GCF_032405125.1. NCBI lineage: Eukaryota > Metazoa > Chordata > Mammalia > Artiodactyla > Bovidae > Capricornis > Capricornis sumatraensis. The sequence continues at coordinate 53,619,627 of NC_091090.1, read as the reverse complement.
GGGCAATACTTTACCAGGGTCTCCGAGGAATAGCACCATCAGATAAATGAGAGCCTGGAGGAGCCCAGGAGTTTGGAGACCGCCTCGGGGGCGGGCTGGGCGGGGAGCATCTGGCACCTGAGTGAGGGCGCAGGTTCCCCGAGTTTCGGTTCTAGTCACGTGACCCGGGAGCGTTACCTCACCTCTTGGGGGCCTGGGTTGCAACATCTATGATATAAAGGTCATAAAACTTGTAGTGTGGGTTTGTTATGAGTCAAACTCATATAAAGCATGTGCCTGTGTAGTCACTGGCACAAGCGATTACCGCTCACTAATTCAGTCTGCCATTTCAGCAGCTCCTTTAAGGCTTGCGTCTGCTGGGAACACTTGGAGGGGACCTACTAGAGCTGCTTTCCGAAAGGGTTTGGATACTGAGAGTCTGGGTCATTCACGGAGCCTTACCCCAACTGATCCCAGTGGAGGGATGGCACCAGAAGAGACAGGGCAAGGCGGGCAGAGACGATGCCCCCAGGGCACAGCTGTGTCCGCCGCTGGGCAGGGTCTGCAGGGCAGTGGGCGCCGGTCCCCACGGGGTCTGCACCCCTCACGCCCTTCCCCTGAGCTCAGACGTGATGCCCTTCGCTTCAGCAGCCGCAGACAGGGACAGCGACCCAGCCTTGTGAACCAGACATCCCACAAACAGGTATAAACACAGTGCTCTTCTGACCCCAAGGAGGAAATGGAGGCTGCTTCTCAAAAGCTAACAACACATTTTACACCCAAAAGGGTGTTTACATTCGCCCCCCCCTTGAGCCAACTATTAATATCTCCAAAACACTGAGCTGAACTGGCAACGTGATGGCTCAAGGTGACGGTGCGGTTTGTCTCCTGCTGCCCAGGGCTCAGCGGGACTCGGACGTGCAGAAACAGATGCAGGAGGGGCCCCGCCATCCACATCCCGCGGGGCTGGGGGACCCCCGAGGGGAATGGCCCCCGCTCCCCTGCAGCCCCCAGCCCCAGCGGGAGACACGGCTGTCCCTGGGGGGCACAGTCTCCGGCACTGGCTGTACAGACAGGACATGCAGCTGGAAGACACCCCTACCTCGGGATCAGTGAGGGACCAAGTTAACACACGATTCTCCAAGATCCTTCTCGAATAAAATGCAAAAGCATCCTTAAGCCAACCCCAGAACCAGCTCCCCGAGGAATACCACCCACTGCCAGTCGAACCGGAGGGACAGACCCCCCTGGGACCCACGGTGGGCTGGCCAGGTGTGCAAGGGAGACGGACAGACAGCCAGAGTGGTGAGACAGGGGCAGACACCCCTCAGGCCCGAGTGGCTGCGAGTGGCCAGGCTGGGCCTCAGGTGGCCTCCTTTGCAGGCTCCCAAAGCTGCATGGGTCCGCTCACCTCCTCGCCAGGCTGGCCAGAATCACACGGGCTTTATTTACTACTGAGGACAGGCCTGGGAACAGTGGACTCCTAAGAGGCACCTTCTGCTGGGAATGCATTTGAAATTGCAGCCCTGGGGAACCTTGGGAAACCCGGGATCTTTCTCGTAATGGTATTAACTGCCTCAGGGTTGGGGCTTGGTGGGCATGGCCTTGCTAAGTAAGCCAGGGCACCCGAATTCCATCCTAGCCCTGCTGCTGCTGCTGCTGCTAAGTCGCTTCAGTCGTGTCCAACTCTGTGTGACCCCATAGACAGCAGCCCACCAGGCTCCTCCATCCATGGGATTTTCTAGGCAAGAGTACTGGAGTGGGTTTCCATATCGTAGCCTTGGTCACGCTCTAAAAGCATGCAATTCACAGATGACCAGATGAAAACCTTCCATCACCCACTGATTCAAGAGCAGATTTTGCCACAGGGCCACCAAGGCGAGGCTCTGGGCACTCCATCCCCTCTGTCTAAGGCACACAGGAAGCATAAGAGAAGTGTTCAGTTCAGTTCAGTTCAGTCGCTCAGTCATGTCCAACTCTTTGCAACCCTATGGACCACAGCACGCCAGGCCACCCTGTCCACCACCAGCTCCCGGAGCTTATGCAAACTCATGTCCAATGAGTCGGTGATGCCATCCAACCATCTCATCCTCAGTCGTCCCCTTCTCCTCCTGCCTTTAGTCTTTCCCAGCATCAGGGTCTTTTCCAATGAGTCAGTTCTTTGCATCAGATGGCCAGTGTATTGGAGTTTCAGCTTCAGCATCAGTCCTTCCAATGAATATTCAGGACTGATCTCCTTTAGGATGGACTGGTTGGATCTCCTTGCAGTCCAAGGGACTGTCAAGAGTCTTCTCCAACACCACAGTTCAAAGCATCAATTCTTCCACGCTCAGCTTTCTTTATAGTCCAACTCTCACATCCATATATGACCACTGGGAAAACCATAGCTTTGATTAGATACTTTGTCAACAAAGTAATGTCTCTTCTTTTGAATATGCTGTCTAGGTTGGTCATAGCTTTTCTTCCAAGGAGCAATGTCTTTTAATTTCGTGGCTGCAGTGATTTTGCAGTGATTTTGGAGCCAAGAAAATAAAGTCCGCCACTGTTTCCACTGTTTCCCCGTCTATTTGCCATGAATTGATGGGAAGAGAATGGCCCATAAATGAAACCTTCAGAGGACTGTGCTCCCCTGAAGGCCTATGTCTTTAAGATGCTTTCACTTCTAACAGCAGTGGAGGCGTTTCCTGATGGTGTTTGAAAGGGCACCCATGGGTGATGCGGAGAAGCTGGGAGTCTGCCCTGTAGGACTTTTCAGAGCCTTTACCAGACTGCACACCACAGATCCGGTGACTGCACCTCCCAAACCTGAGGCCTTGGAAACCCTCCACCCTACACTTTGTAACGGACATTTTCCAAGCTGCACAGTAAGAGATGTTGCCGTGTACATTCTGTTTGCCTTACGACCTAATATACAGTCACGATGCAAATTATAACATGGCAATTCTGGGATTTTGAGCCTGGGGTAAAACACTTCAGTCACCCCTGCGCCCACATGCGGGAGGGGCCTGCTATTCACATGTGCCAAAGGACAATCAAAGGAAGCAGAGGAATGTTTCCTACACTTGATCAGAGACAATGAAAACGATAACATGGTTCTGTGTCTCCATAAAGACCATAAAGGCAATTGGTGACGGATGAACAAACACTCATTACTCTTAGAAGACACGCGGAAGGTCAGCCCGGCAAAGCGCCATCACCACGCACAGTCCAGCCTCCTGGAAAGGACGGGAGCCTGCCCTGGACGCCACCGAGTCTCACAGGAGGACGCTGGCTCAGCAAGGCCAGTGGCGCCTATGGATCCCTCAAGGAGCAGTTCCATCAGCAACAGAAGTGAACATAGGGACACAAACGGTTATTTCTATGTCCCTGTGCAAACCCAGGTGGCTCAGACGGTAGAGAATCTGCCTGCAATGCAGGAGACCCGGGTTCGATCCCTGGGTTGGGAAAATCCCCTGGAGAAGGGAATGGCAACCTGCTCCAGTATTTTGCCTGGGAAATCCCATGGACGGAGGAGCCTGGCCAGCTACAGTCCATGGAGTTGCAAAGAGTTGGACACGACTGTGCGAACTAATGCTTTCACTTTGTGCAAAGCACAACAGCCCCAAAGGAGGAGCAACCCAAGGGTCCATAAACCCATGAATGGATATGTAAAATGCAGTCCATGCACACAGTGGAATATTATTCAGCCCCAAAAAGGAAGGAGAGTCTGCCACAGGCGACACCAAGGATGACCCCTGGGGACACTACACTCAATGAAATAAGCCAGTCACAAAAGGACAGACACTGTTTGGTTCCACTTACACAAGGTGGTTAGAGTCAGATCCATGGAGACAGAGAGTAGAAGGGTGGGTGCTGGGATGCGGGGAGTGGAAATGGGGAACGAGTGTTTAATGGGGACAGAGTTTCAGTTTAGGAAGATGGAAACCTTCTAGAGATGATGGTGATGATGGTTGTATGATATCGTGAATGTGCTTAATGCCAGTGAACTATATACCTAAACATGGTTAACACGGTGACGTTTTACTTAATATATATTTTATCAGAATTTTTAAAAGTGGAACAAAATTGTGTTCCAGTTCTAACAACGATGAACCTGAGATGACTGGCCAGCGTTCTGCTTGGCTCACACACCGAGGCTGCCCCTCCGAGAGCAGCCAGTGCGGGGCAGCCCCTTCCTGCCTGCAGAGTCTCAGTCTCACAGGGGAGAGTCTCAGGACCAGCGCCCCCAGCCCAGGCCGCTCTGCACCGCACCTCCTGTCCACAGGAGACGAGGAAGCCCCTTGGGATGGCTCCGCCCCTCCCCCGGGCTGCACTTCCCACGACACTTGAGCCAGGCTCCCAGCCCTTAGCTTCTGTGCCCATGCACACAGGTCCCTCTGTCTGCGTGCCCACCCTTGAGCAGTGCCCTGGTCCAGGCCTCTGCGTGTTCAGAAGGTGGCACAGCTTCAGGGTTTGATGGCGACGTGCCAGTCACGACTACTATGCCAGAGCCCAGGAAATAACAGGGCACAGCGCTGTCCCTACGGTCGAGCCTCAGGCTGGAAAACGGGCCGTGAATAAGAAATGAGATTCCCCTGAACTCCAGGTGCAGTCAGAGCCCCAGGGCCAGATGAGGCAGGACTTCCCCTCTGACCTCTTCCAAGCCTTGGCCGGTCAGGGGGTCAGGAGGTGTGGGCCAGACACCAGGCTAGAGGTGAGGATGGGAGGCAGGGGCAGCCCACGGAGGGCCTGGAGCCTCACGTGCAGAGGGAAAACCCACCACAACCAACTTTTCAATGCAGTTCAAACGTCAGCTGAAACCAAACCTCGAGCTGCTCTAGTTAGAAATACCCTGAAAGGCTAGCAGCCTTTCAGAGGGAGGGGACCAGACCCCCAGGCCTGCTATTCAGGGGACTGGGGAGGAGAGAAAGAGGAAGGATGATGGGGAGGGGAGGGCACACCCCAGCCTTTCGAGAGACACAGCGACCGGTGGGCACGGGGGTGCAGGCCACAGATCAGCTACCGAGGAACAGGGCGAAGGGCACCGATGAGCCCCAAGGAGAAGGATGAGCCCTGTGTCGTGTGTCCTTCGCTGTGACACCTGAGCTGAGAAGAGTTGCCCAGACGTTTTCTTAAGCTAAGAAGCAGGCTCCCCACGTGTGGCTGTGCCTCAGCTGGCTGCCACGGGTCACAAAAGCTCGTTTGCCAGGGCCAATCTTAATTTTGTCCCAAGATCTTCCAGACGTCTGGTTCTAACGGTGCCGAGCGCACAGCTGAGATCCTCCGGGGTCTGTATGATGCCTGAGAGCAGCGGTCCTCCCAGCCCCGACAGGTCCTTGAGAAAAGGACTCAGACGACACACAGGTCTCCGAGCTCACGCCCTGTGGACGGGGAGTTGCAAGCGTCCCCACAGAGCCGGCGCGCTGAGCGCGTCTCCCGCTGGGAAATCGGGTTCCAGGAGGCGGGGTAACTCTAGGAGCCGGAGCGCTGAGCGGAAAGGCGGTGAAGATGCGGAGACCACCCCTCTGGCGCGCGGAGCCGCACCGCCGCCAGACCGCGTCTGGGTCAGGACCACGCATGCGTGCGGCGGCGAAGCCCACACTGTGGACAAGCCACGCGTAAAATCATGTTTCACAAGGTCTTTCAAATCCTGGGGCTGATTTTACAAAACCTGGAGGAACCAAGCCCCCGGCTGCCGCACACACTGCCGTTCAGAGCACTGCCTTCCGGAGCGCAGGAGAGATGCTTTCCTCTCGGGCGCAGAAACATCACCACCATCAGGATAAACTCAGCCTCTCTGCAGAGCACGGGGGCCGCCCGTCCCTAAACTGGGGTCTCAGGACAAGCGCATCCCTGGTGCCTTCACCTGCTTCAACAGGAGTCCAGTTCACCGGGGCGATGCGCCGGCACAAACACGCTTCCCGACGAAAGGCCCAGGGACTTGAAAACGGGACAACCCCAGGGAAAGCGCCACGGCTTCCGAACTTCAGAAGTGGCAGGAGCCGTGTGTGCCTGCACTTCGCGGCTTCCTCTAGGGTCTGCAGACGGAGGGGAGAGCCCTGCTGGTAAACCCTCTTCTAACCCTTTCCTCCCCCTGAAGGGAACAAGCAGGACCCTGCGAGCACGTCCATGGGAAGAGACTTCCCTGGTCCAGCCTTACACACGGGCCGAGCTGGCTGGTGGACGGCGGATGCCCCCTCCGTTTTGTTTGGCTCCTGCTCCAAACTTAATACCAGAGCTGTCTGCCTGGACCAGGCTCACCCGGGTCTCCCTAAGCCAGGAGGGATGGGGGTCCCCAGCACAGTTCTCACGTGGCTGGAGAGCCTGCATCCCAGAGTCCCCGGATTGGGCTGGAAGACCACAGCACACATGGTACCCGCCCCGCGGTCAGGGGACCAGCCGGTCCTCGTGGGGCTCCTCCGCCCTCCCCAGCACCACGTAGTACCCGCCCCGCGGTCAGGGGACCAGTGGGTCCCCGCGGGGTTCCTCTGGCCACCTCAGCACCATCCCCGGCCCCCTCATCGCCCGAGGGGTGCAGGGCAGCTGTGGGCCAGGATGCTCACCCGGGAAGCTCTAGGTAGATCCCTGCGTCCCAGAGCCTGCAGCGTCTCTCCTGCAGGCACCCCCTCACTCCTGCTTCCGACCCCCAGAAAGAAGAGAGAGGGAGGCTGACCCAGATGACAAGCAAGGCAAGGCCTCCCACCGGCTGCTCTGATTCTGTCAATCAGCTTGGAAGCCTCAGAACTGAAAGGTAAGAAGGATCAGGAAGGGCGTACTAAGTTCTGAACTTCACCTTCACGGAGCCTGCGGGTAACGGCCGGAGACAGGTGACCCCAAGCACGGCACAGAGCGATGGAAGACGGGTTAGAGGCCGTGGGAGCAGGAGCAGCCGTCGACGTGGCCGGGACGTGGACGAGGCTCACGGGAGACGCCGGGCGAGCAGCGGACACGAGGCCGCGGGTCAGTGCTGCGCTGCCCGAGGCAGACACGCCTGCTCGGGGCGGGGTGACGGAGCTGCGCGCGCAGGGCGCGCTGCGGCTTAATTCAGGTTCAGAGGGAGTTTCCCTGGGGGCTCAGACGGTAAAAAGTCCACCTGCAGTGCAGGAAAACCAGTTTTGATCCCCGGATGGGGAAGATCCGTCACCCCAGCGCAAGGATGAGAACCTGCTCTCGTCTCCCGGAGAGCTCCCTGTCGTGGGCCGAGCTGTGTCCCCAACACGAGATGGTGGCTCAGAACACGACCGGACGTGGAGAAGGGGCTTCACAGAGACTGTGAAGATCAAGTGACATCAGCAGGATGGGTCCCCATTCCGGGGGGCTGGTGTCCTTAGGAAAAGGGGACAGGTGGACACAGAGACACAGCGGGCAGAGAGCGGGGTGAAGACACGCAGGGAAAGCCGCTGTCGGGAGGGTCACCGTGCCAACACAAGGATGGAATCTGTCCCCTCAAAATCCACCTGCGGAAGCCTTGCCCTCCAGCGCTTCAGATGTGGCAGAATCTGGACACAAGGCTTTCAAGAGGTGACAGTGTTAGTCTCTGAGTCGTGTCTGACTCTTGGCGACCCCATGGACCCTCTGTCTGTGGGACTCTCCAGCCAAGAATACTGGAGCGGGTTGCCATTTCCTTCTCCAGGGGATCTTCCTGACTCAGGGGTCAAACCCACTTCTCCTGCATTGGCAGGCAAATTCTTCACCATGTGAGCCATCAAGAGGTGATTAAGCGGTCAAGAGGAGGTCATTGGGGGGGGGGGGCGGGTCCCACGGTGTCCTTACCGAGGAGGGAATCGGGACACAGATGCTCAGAGGAGAGACCTGTGAGGACCCAGGGAGAGAGGCCTCGGGAGAAACCACCCCGCACAGCCCCCCTTTTCAGGCTCCCCGACCCACGCTGTTCCCATTCTCCTCTCCGGGCCCTCCCTGTCCCAGGGGCATGACTCATGGGCTCAGTATGGCGCTGAGCAAACAGAGCTGCCCAGCAAACATCGGACCGGCACACCCTCTGCACTTTGCCCCCAGGGTCCCCTCCCCGTGTGAATGGGAACCTGAGGGGGTTCAGCTGCTGCCTCTGCCCTACAGGCTCAACCTGGTTGCCAAGGAGAGGCGGGTGTAGGCCATGGCCTCACGCCTGGCAAGGAAAACGCCTCTTGGAGACTGAAAACCTACTCTCGGTATCAGGGGTGCGTGCTAAGTCGCTTCAGTCATGTCCAACTCTTTGTGACCCCATGGACTGTAGCCAGCCAGGCTCCTCTGTCCATGGGATTCTCCAGGCAAGAACACTGGAGTGGGTTGCCATGCCCTCCTCCAGGGGGTCTTCCCCACCCAGGGATCGAACTCACGTCTCTAGTGTCGCCTGCACTGGCAGCGGGTTCTTTCCCACCAGCCCCACCTGGGAGGACCTCAGTAGCATAAACAGTCTTTAGACCCTGGTCACCCCACCCTCCTGCCTGCTCAGGTCACCTCAGTTCAGTTCAGTTGCTCAGTCGTGTCAGACTCTTTTCGACCCCATGAATTGCAGCACGCCAGCGTCCCCTAAATTGCTACTGGACTTAGACCCGTAACCAAGCCTCCAGGATTTCGTTCTTCACTGGCCTTCCTGTAATCACTTCTCTGAGACTCCGGTCAAAACTCCAGTCAATGCAAGAGTAGTTACAAATGGGGAAAAATGAGATGGCAGGTGAGAGACTCATTAAGGAGAGAACCCACAATTCAGTCCAGACTTGTTATCTGCAGACACACAAACGCCCAAAAAAACTCAAAACAGCCTTATAACCTTGATAGTACCCATTTTTGAAAAGTGGCTTCTTCTGGGACTTACCAGAGAAAGCATTAAAAGTGAAACTTCTATCACGATGAAATAAAAAATGCTACCCTGGAGCCTAGGAGTCGCCCACCATGCGACAGCTCCAGAAGCTTCCAGGCGCGCCGCTGTCTCTCTGAACTCTGTGTCTCTGCGGGTGACCCCGGACCAAGGCATCTTTATTTCCTACTGGAAAGTTACCTCTACGAGCGCGAAGACGCGCTCCAGCCCCAGAACGCCCCGCGAGGCCTCCATGGCCGCAGCCCCGGATAGTTCTTCCTATCAGGACGCTGAGCACAGACCCTCAGAAGGACAGCGAGCGGGACAGACGGACGGCACGGTGAGCATCTAAGGAGGGAAAGATCTCACCGGGGGCGAAGCCGTGGCTCCGAGCCTCCCCGAAGTGGGCAGTGGGCTCCAGCCAGTGGAGGGACCCCACGCCAGGAGCTGTGGAGACCCTCCAAGGGTGAGTCTCAGAGGCACACGTGTGGTGGGCGACGTCACACCTGGACGGTGGCAGGTTCACTGCCTGTGCTGGGGGAGAGGGGGTCACCCTGATCGAGGCTCTGACACCGTGAACGGCGCTCGCTCGTGCCGGGTTCCGGCCTCGCAGGGGGCCGCTCGTTTCCAGCCGCTGAAAACACTATCAAACCACCTCAATGGGAATTACGGAAAAGACTGGTCTGAATTAGGACCATTTTAAAAATAAATACCTGTTACTTGCAAATAAATGTTTCCTTTACAAGTAGTTAACCACTATTCTAAGCAGAGGTTTAAAGGGCATGTTTAGTCAGGGGCGGACTTGTTGCCAACACCCGTTTCCAGGTAAACTGGGCCAGCTGGTGTTTCACAACGTGCCTCCCCAGGGCAGGCTGGCCGCGCGGACCGAGCCTCGCTGACGGCTCTCAGCCGCACATGCCCTTCCCCGAGGCTGAGGGCCATTCCCGGCCTCTCTGCAGCTCGGACCCATGTTCCTGGGGAGCCGCGGTCTCAGCTGGGCTGCCCCTGGCCATCTGTTGGGTGGGCATCTACACTCGCCGGGACCTGAGCCCTCGGCACACAGAGCAGCGCCCCTGCCCCCGGGAGTCACCAGCACCCCGTCCTCCGATGTGACACCTACATGTCCCCCGGGGAAGTACAGCCCACGTGGAGATACCCGAGGACCTTTGCAACAGCGGATGCCGGGGTCTGCAGGTGCTCCCCAAGGCTCCCCAGGCGCGTCTGCGATCCTGGATCCTGAAAGACCGACTCTGTCCTCACGGACCTTTCACTGGAAGAAAAGACTCTGACAAACAGGTCTGGAAAACACTGGCTTAAAGACAGGATGGGGCCCGGGGCCCAGGAAGGGGCCCAGCATGATGAGCCGCTGGTTCAGATGCATTGCAGGGCTCGGCACGGTCCTCAGCAGCTCCTGGAAACAGGACGTCGGGCCTGAGCTGGCCTGAGCTGACCTGCGGTTCCGTCCTCTGCATCCGAGAACTATTTCAGCTCACCCCCCACCCCCATGAGGACGGAGAATGATTCCACTTACATGAGGTGCTGAATAGTCAATTTACAGAAAGTAGAGGGTGGGGCCCAGGGGCTGGGGGACAGGGAGCTGGTGTTTGATGGGGACAGAGGTTCAGTTTGGGAAGATAAGAAAGCTCTGGAGGGGGTGGAGGTGACGGTCGCACAGCACGGTGATGGCCTCAGTGACATCAAACTGTGCACTCACAAGGGCTCAAATGGCCAACTTTAAGTTATAAAGGTTTCACCACAGTTATGAAAAAAGTTTTAAAGTAGGACAAGGACTTTGTGTTTTCTGCAAACGCTCCTGTGTGTCCATTTGGGAATAGTGGGATGCCTCAGGAAGAAGCCACCAAGAGTGCCCAATTTGTAAAGCATCCTTTTTTTTTTTTAAGCACAGTCACACTTTATTATATACACTTAATATTCCTGTTGATCAGGGAATATTTTTATCATTTTTAATCTCATTTTTAATAGAGATGAAAAGAGGGAAACCATGATCATTCATGATCTCCTCACACAGACATCACTCTGCAGACACTTTGATCCATCTCCCTGCTGATAAACACGTGCACCAATAACTGGGATCACGATACATACTTACAATCGTCCTATAATCCTCCAGGTGGAGGATAACTGCTTTATGTGTTGTGCTGGTTTCTGCCATAGTCAACATGAATCAGCCATAGGCATCCACGTATCCCCTCCCTCTTGCGCCTCCCCCCACCTCCCAGCCCATCCCTCCCCTCTAGGTTGTCACGGAGCACAGCAGCGCTCTCCTTCTTACACGTGGTGCTCTCTCGACTCGCCCCGGCCTCTCCCTCCCCCAGGGTCCGCGGGTCTGCCCTCTGTGTCTGCGTCTCCACTGCTGCCCTGCAAATAGGTTCGGCCAGACCATCTTTCTAGATTTCATATGTGTGTGTTGACATATACAAGATTTGTCTTTCTGACTTAGTCACTCTATAAAATAGGCTCGAGTTCCATCCACCTCATTAGGACCGACTCAAATGCATCCTTTTTTATAGCTGAGTAATATTCCATTGTATACATGTACCATAATTTCTGTATCTATTTATCCATCAATGGACATGTAGGTTGCTTCCATGTGTTAGCTACTGTAAAAAGTGTTGCAACAAACATCGTGGTACATGCCTCTCTTTCCATTATGGTTTTCTCAGGGTATATGCCCAGCAGTGGGATTGCTGGGTCATGTGGCGTTTCTCTCTCTGGCTTTTTAAGGACTCTCCGTACTGTTCTCCATAGTGGCTGTGTCAAGTCACATTCAGGGTTCCTTTGCTCCACATCCTCTCCAGCATTTACTGTTTGTAGGTTTTTTTAATGATGGCCATTCTGACGGGGGTGAAGTAACACCTCATGGTAGTTTTGACTTGCATTTCTCTAATAATGATCAGTGCTTAGAATCTTTCATGTATTTGCTTGCCATCTGTCTTCTTTGGAGAAATGTCTGTTTAGGTCTTCTAACCATTTTTTGATTGGGTTGTTTGGTATAAAGCTGCTTGTATGTTCTGGAGATTAATTCTTTGTCAGTTGTTTCACTTACAGTTATTTTCTCCCATTTTGAGGGTTGTTCTTTAATCTTGTTTATTGTTTCCTTTGCTGCAAAAGCTTTTAAGTCCCATTTGTTTGCTCTTGGTTTTATTTCCATTACTCTAGGAGGTGGGTCACAGAGGATCTTGCTATGATATATGTCAAAGAATGTACCTATGTTTTCCTCTAAGAGCTTTATAGTTTTTGGCCTTACATTTAAATCTTTAATCCAATTTGAGTTTATCTTTGTGTGTGGTGTTAGGAAGTGTTCTGGCTCCATTCTTTTACACGTAGCTGTCCAGTTTACCCAGCACCACTTATTGAAGAGGCTGTCTTTTCTCCATTGTATACTCTTGCCTCTTCTGTTAATGATAAGATGCCCATAGGTGCATGGGTCTATCTCTGGGCTTTCTATCTCATTCCATGGGTCTATATTTCTGGTTTTGTGCCAATACCATAGTTTGTTAATAACTGTAGCTTTGCAGTATAGAGAGAAGTCAGGAAGGTTGATTCCTCAGGTCCATTCTTCTTTTTCAAGGTTGCTTTGGCTATTCAGGGTCCTGTATGTTTCCATACAAACTGTGAAATTTTTTGTTTTACTCCTGTGAAAAATACCATTGGTAGTTTGATACGAATTGCACTGAATCTATAGATTACTTTGGGTAGTACAGGCAAAGAAGGAACCTACCTCAATATGATAAAGGCCATGTACAACAAACGCACAGCAAACATCATTCTCAGTGGTGAAAACCTGAAAGCATTTCTCCCGAGATCAGGAACAAGACAAGGGTGCCCACTCTTGCCACTATTATTCCACATAGTTTTGGAAGTCCTAGCCACAGCAATCAGAGAAGAAAAAGAAATAAAAGGAATCCAGATTGAATAAGAAGAAGGAAAACTCTATTTGCAGATGACATGATATTATACATAGAAAACCCTAAAGACTCCACCAGAGAATTAGTAGAACTAATCAATGAATATATCAAAGTCGCAGGATATAAAATTAACACACAGAAACCCCTTGCATTCCTATATACTAACAATAAAAAATCAGACAGAGAAGTTAAGGAAACAATCCCATCCACCACTGCAACAAAAAGAAGACAATCCCTAGGGATAAACCTACCTAACGAGACAAAAGACGGTATATAGAAAACTACGAGACACTGACAGAACAAACCAGAGACGGAGAGACACACCACGCCCTTGGATTGGAAGAGTCCCTGTTGTGAAAACGACTATACTACCCAAAGGAAAGCATCTTTTAAACACACAGGAAAAGCGGCTTTTAATCTAATCTGGGAGGAAACAGTCTGCAGCGCAAATTACGGGGCTGAGTGCATAACCACCCATCGTTTAACATGACCCCTGGAGGCTGGCGGCCGGCTTACACCGGCACTGTCGTCATCGAACGTAAAATGTGACCGTCAGCCGGCAGGAATTAAGTTATACAAAGACTGACCCTCTTCCCCACTTAAAAAAAAAAAAAGCTGACAAACACTTAACCAGCATCCCTCCCCACTGGCCCCTGTGACTCAGCGGTGGGTCCGCTGCTCAGATAAGGAAACTGTCTCACTTCTCTGAGCAGCCGGGTTTCCAGGGCAGGGAGCCTCCCGGCCCCTCGGAGCGCTGCAGGCCCCCTGCTAACTAGACACTCAGAGCTCAACAGGTTAGGGCCATGCCCCCAGACACAGGCCTCCCAAAAGTGAGTTATACTTTCACTGCAAGACAGCAAGAAAAAGAATCGAACATAGAGAAGGAAAAGCAGAAGCAGAAGGATGTGAAACTGGGAGGCGAGAGGCGGGAGGGCAGGGGGACGCTTGCCGGGCTTCGCAGCGCTGACCGCTGGCTCTGTGGAAAGGGACGGGTGCACAGCCCCCAGGGCCAGCCCAGGAGGGCCGCATTTGGCTTCCGGCTCTGTGGTTGCCATCTTCGTCTTGGGAACCACATGAACAAAAGGCCCTGCGTTTTCATCTTGCAAGTTAAGTGGCTGGTCGTGAGTAGAAGAAAGGTTTGCAGACCCACCCTGAGGGGCAGGGGTGGGGGCAACGCTGGGCCACACGTTCCAGTGCCTGTCCAGGGGCTTGCTCCAAGCCCCTCTGACCTGGAGCTAACAGCTGAGGCCATCTACACCTATTTCCAGAAAAAAAGCCTCAGGAAGCATGGTCCTGCCGATTCCATACCAAGCTTAAGGAGCCAGGTAGGTTACATCCTGAGTCTCCGGGAAGAAGACAACTTTGTCTGAAGCATTTAATGGTGAAAGCATCAATATTCATTTATTCTCCATTCATTGCCAAGAAGAGCCATCTCTCAGCAGCAGCAGCTAGTCCCTTTCACCCCAAAAAAGAGCAGCGACTCTTGTCTCCTGTTAGAAGCTCTGGAAGGGTCCCCCACCCCGGGTGACTGCACCCCGTGTTCCGAAACCTGCCTCCTCGGCCCTGAGTGGACATAAGAATTGCACCCAGGAATCCAGCGTTGGACGGAGGCCCACGCTGGCCATTGCCTGACCCAAGACCAGGTGAGCGACAGCCAGTCTTGAGGGGGTGGAGGGGAGCCAATTCCAGGAGAAGCTGACGTGGCTTCCAAAAGGCTGAAGGTGGTGGCAGGGCCCCTGAAACAGCCCCCTGCCCCACTTTCTGCTCTCAGATCCCACCCTGGGTTTCCTCAGCCATTTCTGCATTTTTCCAACCAATTTTTTCTCTGCTTTGTTAATCAACATCCTTGGAGATTTGTTTCATTTCTTGGAACCAGACGAGTCCTGAGACGACAGGGCGTGTCAGCACTTCATCTGTGCGAGTGAGGACCCAAGAGCCCACTGGTGGTATTCTAGGACAGCAACGATTTGTCATAGAGGAAACCCACTTCAACCAGCCCATAACCCTGCCCCCTTTCCCAGAAACACAGGCTTCTGAATGTCCAGCTCACTTGTCTGGGGCAGGTCAGCCCCTACATAGTCACCAGCAACGGGTAAACACTTGAGACAGGCAGAGATCGCAGGTCCGTGGACCACCAAGGTCAGATCAAGGCCTCCCACAGACAGAACCAGGAACACCACTCGAGGCGGGGTCTGGCCCTTTCCCCGCTTGCACCTGCCCTGAAGTCACCTCCCCTGATCTTCCTTGCAGTCAGGGCTCAGGTTACCCTCTGCCTCTGTTTAAAATTCCACTTTCTCTCCATCTGTTTCCACCCAGCACAGCCAACCAGGCTTCCAAACTCAGAACACTGTCTTCCATCGAAGGGCATGGACTTAGATTTCTGACCCAGGGCCTCAGTGGAGGCAAGGAAGCCTCCCCACTCTTCCACCCACCCACCAGGCAGCCAGAAAGCTCCTCTGCTTTGTCAGATTCCTGGGCCCTGTGGCCACAGACCTGCTCTGTTTTCACACGAGAACCACAAATACCAACCAGCCCCTTCAGGGGTCTTTCAGGCAAACTCCCCGGAGGTCCCTCTTGGCCGGCCCCCTCCGGCCCCCTGGACTGGGGCAGCCAGTCTGAAAGGAGCACCTGGCTCCCCGTGTCATCAGTTTCCTGGCGGAGGCGAGAGACGCGCTGGAACTGCCACAGAATCTACTGCCCGTCCAGGTGTGGTCTATCACCTCCTCCCCATCTAAGCATTTCTGACCTGACTTGTTCAGCCAGTCCTCACCCCACAGATGAGGAGGAAAGGAATCTAAGATTTCCAGGTGCCTCCCGGAGGGTGGGGGGGCTTGCTCCCATTCTGTCCCGTGGCAGCCTGGCGGGGCGGGCAGCCCTGAGCCCTCTCTACCCATGAAGGTCCTACAGATGAATGGGTCATAACCTCCCTGTCAACTAGAGACCAGCAGTCTTTTCACGACATGAGCTCAGGCGAGCTGATGTTCGCGGTGAGGACTCAGTGGGTGAAAGGCACACCTCTAGCGGGGAGAAGCGCAGACACACGGCCGGTCCTGGGGGCGCTGCGTGCAGACTGGGCGGATCTACAGGAGGAACAGGGGCCGGCAGGCCGACGGAGGAGGGAAGGGTTCCAGGAAACAGGCTCAGAAGCCAGAAGGAGCCAAGACCAGGGGAGCTGCCTGCCAGGTCTGCACGGCCCGCTACAGGAAGCCACAGTAACAGCCCCCAGCCACCCCGACCCTCAGGCAGCAGCAGGACCCCGCCTCGGATTGGCCGGTAGAGATGAAGATGAAGGGCAGGCTCCCCCCATCAGTCCCGTCCCCCAGATGGGGCCCCAGGCCGAGGCAGGCACACCCTCAGGGGGAATGGGTGAGAGAGTCTAACCCAGTGGCTCCAGCTCTGGACATGCCAATGACCTCCCGCCTCCTCCTCCCAGAACTGAACTTCAGACTTGTAGACAACACCACAGTCAGCCCAGGCCAGCCTTTCACCCATGTCGGGCTCTGGGCGTGGGTGAAGCTGGTTGAATGAACCCCACGCTAGCCGGTGGCTTCCCTTTTCAGGGCCCTCAACCTCGGGGAAATTTACTTAGCAGCCTCCCCTTTGGAGCCAGAGGGCAAGAGAAAATGCTGAAACTCTCCAAGGCCGGTGCTTCTCCTATCCGCAGCGCTGGGGCTGGGTCAGGCCCACATGTCCAAGGCCTGCTGTGGACCTGCTGGCCAGGGGGCTTCTCCACGGCTCCCCTTCAGGCCCCTCCTGGGGTCAGCAGCCTCCCTCCGGCAGGAAAAGCAGGCCCAGCCTCCCTGCCACCCGTCTGCGGGGCCCCAAGCAGGGTCGACCCCAGCCCCCATCTCGCCCCACAGGCCTTCCCTGGGCGCCTGCCTTTCCAGCCCCTCTCTCGGCCGGCTGAACTCATCTTGTGACTGTGAGTCACCCCGGCCTGTGCTCTGGGCCGCCCTGCAGACCCAGGCTCCCAAAGGCCCCAGGGCCCTTGCAGAAGCCACTTGCTTTCCAAGGGAAAGACCCACGCGCACTCACCCCCGCCCCTACCGCCCCGCCCCGCCTCTCAGCATCTCAGGCCTCAGTCTCAATGCGAGGCCAGTCTGCCTGGACCAGGCGCTCTGCTCTCGATCTCTCTCACTTCCCTTTCTTTCTGTGCACTCAGCTCAGTTTGTAATTAAAAAGTCATGACGATTAGTTAAGGTGCACCTCGCTCCTTAGTCTATCAGCTCGGTGGGACCTGCGCTATTTCCACCTTGCGCTGTATCCCCCGCACAGAGCACAACGCCTGGCCTGCGGAAGGGAGGACGGGTGTGGGGGAGGTTAGGGAAAAAAAGAGAGGAATGGCCCAGGGTCACACTCAGGTGCCTGCTGATTGCCCAACAACGGCTTCAAAGAAGAAAAATAAACCCAGGTGTGCAGTGTCTGCAGGTGTCCACGGGGCCAATGCTCTCACGGCGGCCAGCTCCCAGCCGCCAGCCCTGCATCCTGACCATGTGGTCCAGCCAGCTCCCAGCCAGGACGGACATTCAGGGTCCAGCGTGATTTTGTTGTTGTTCAGTCGATCAGCTGTGTCTGACTCTTTGGACTCTTTGACCCCATGAACTGCAGCACGCCAAGCTTCCCTGTCCTTCACCATCTCCCGGAGTTGGCTCACATTCATGTCCATTGAGTCCATGATGCTACCCATCCATCTCATCCTCTGTTCTTAAATGGCATCGACTTTGTTTTAAAATTACTTTATTTATTTTCATTGGAGGCTAATTACTTTGCAATTCTGTGGTGGTTTTTCCTACACGTCGACATGAATCAGCCGCGGGTGTACGTGTGTCCCCCATCCTGAACCCCCGTCCCACCTCTCTCCCCACCCCATAAATGACATCAACTGTTGACTCAATACTACCTGGGACTGAAGGCCAAGATGAACTGAGACTTGTAAGAAAACGCTGAAGACAAGAGGTTGTGCAGCTGATCCAGACAGAGAGGATGAAGGAGAGGTGAGGTCTGGGATGAGCACCGTCCCCCAGAAGATGGAAGAGCTGCTGAGTAACTGTAACTTCCAGTCTCCCCATCAGGGAGGACCAGGCCGGATTCTGAGCAGAGGAGCTTGTCATGAGCAAGTCAAAAACCTTCGAGAAAAGCTGCTATACCCGCTGACCTAACATTTGTTTTCCTTCCCAGTAATTTACCCTAATATAGCTCAAAAGAAGCAAATCTGACCCTACAACACCAAATCAAAAAAGCACTGAGATCATAAAAATATTAGAAGACAATGTTTTTTCCCTGATATTCCAGGATTATAGAAGCCCTAAGTCTAACACAAAACCCAGAAACCATGAGAAATTCATTTGACACGATCCGAACCAAAAGCCTGTGCGCGATGCAAACGCCATAAACAAAATCAAAAGACAAGCAACACACTGTGGGGAAAAAACGTCTACAAAACATCCCAACACTTAATTCACTTTACGGATAAGGCCCTTCTGTAAATCAGGACAAAAATAATGCCCCCTGCCCCCAAAGACACACACAAAAGGGATGTGAAGACGCAGTTCAAAGAAGAGGAAAGACAAGGCTCGAGGATTTTCAGAGATGTTTAACCTCCCTCCTAAGAAGAGAACGCAAATTGCAAGAAAGGTCACAGACAGTTTCTCCTTTAGAGGCAGGCCCCGGGTGGTGGTGGGGGTGGGGGGAACGGGCCTGGGGGAACGGGCCTCTCTCCTTGAGAACTGAGACAGGCCCCGGGGTGGGCTGGGGGACGGGCCTCCCAGCTAAGCAATGCAAGTGTGAACTGGCAATAAGATCTCTCTGGAGAGCACTTTGACAACATCTATCAAAATAAAAACACAGCCTCCACTTCTAAGTTTCACAGTGTGCAGAATTTCACTATATGTTACATAATAACCAAAAGGCCCCTCCGGAAGGTGACCTCTTCACTTGTTACACAGAAAACCAGTGAGGAGCCTCCAGGTACTGATGAACACCCTCCCCCCACACAAGGTGCTCAAGAAGCATGAAACAGTGCCTAGGATATGGTAAGGTTTAGGAGAGAAGATAGATATAAATGAAAATAGAATGTTTTTGGAAGAATACATAAACTGTAACCATGGTTGCTTCTGAAGAGGGAACTTAGAGGCAGAGATGGTGAGAAACCTTGCTTTTATTCTTTATGTTCGGTCCCATGTGGGTACATTTTTTTTTATTACGGTCAATTTCTTAAAACAAAACAAACACGCACAGAGATGTTCACTGCTGCGTTGCATACAGTGGCCAAACAAAACAACCACATCAGGATGACCTAAGCTGAGTCCTTTCTTAAACTGTTCCTATTGTGAGGACATTGCAATTATTTTCCATCCTAGTTGTACAGAGCCCCTTTAAAGAACTTCTAGTCTTGGGCCCCAGAAAAAGAAGTCAAGTTACTTCCTGGGATATTTAAACAACTCTCAGGTTACACAGGAGAAAAGCCAGCAATCTATGAGAATTCTTGGCAAACTGAAAAAAATATCAGAATGTGAGATAAACAAACATCTTAAATTTCACGTACAGGAAGAGAGGGAGCTTAGGAAGTGTTACTGACACTGACTTTAGGCAAAATTCTAAGGGTTGTTCAAGGAAGTGGAGAGCATTAGAAGCCAACAAGGGTTCACCCTGAACAACACAGGATTCATGCAAATTATCGAGAGGAGTGTTTTAAACTCAGCAGAGCTGTGTTAAGCATGACAATCTTCCTACGTGGCTGGGGATAAAAGGAAGGGCAGTCAAGAGCATGTGGAAGTTGAGGACCAACTTCATGGTCCACTCAAGGCTGGTGAGCCGACTTAAAACTCAAGACCACACAGTGTTAAGACTGGTCTTGGACGGCTCAACATTCTTAATCAAAGGCAGTAACACGTGAAAATGCTTTGAAGACTTTACAGGGCAGCACAAAAGTGGCATCAACCCATTATTTTGAAGGCACCACGAATCCTGAAACACCAGACACCAAGGCAAAGAACAGAAACTTACAAAAACAGAAATAAGGTAGAAATGAACAAAGATCCTAACAGGAGAGATCTAGCAACCCGAAACTAGCAAGCAGGCCACACGGGCACTGGCTTAGAAATCCCTGCCTGAACAGGATCTCATCGAGCTTTGGTGACCGTGGCCTCAAGGTGGACAGATGACGCGTCTACTGAAAGCCTTCACATGCTGACTATGAGCTTCGTGAGTGGAAGATTCTGATCAGAACAGATCAGGGTTGTATGCGCCTGCCGGCCATGTCCTGAGCGGTCTGCTTAAGAGACACGCAGGCCACGTGGAGCCATCAGAAGGGCAAATTCTGTTCCTTACGGAAGGACTGAAGGAGCTGGAAATTTCCTAGCCAGGAAAGAACCCAGCCCTTGTACGCTCAGATGTCTGAGCAGGTGTGATACGAAGGAAGAAGAATCGTTCGGCAGAGAATGCTGCGCAGACAGGCTTGAGATGATCCTTGTTGTCGCTGCCAAAAAGCACGTCTTTCTGTCGGAAGAGCAGCTGAGAAGTGGGCTGCTAGCTCTCGAGGGGCTCTCAGCGAGGGATGGCCCCGCTGGGGATGCCACCAGGAGGGGGTGCAGGTCTGTCCGCTCCAAGGCCCCTCCGAACTCTAACAGCCTGGAGCTCCTCCTGGCCTGGCAGTTTCACGTGTGTAGAGGCTATCCTAGCCTGTATAACCCAGTGGTCCCCAGCCTTTTTCACACCGGGGGCTGATTTTGTAGAAGACAATTTTCCACAGCCTGGGGCGAGGGGGATGGTTTGGGGATGATTCAAGTGCACTGCATTCACTGGGCCCTTTATTACTAATTTAGTGCTGCTACTGATCTGAGAGGAGGTACTGGTCTGTGGCACAGAGGTGGGGAGCCCCTGTAACAGAAAGGACAATATGTGATATGTATATATTAATGGTATATATCTATAACATACATTTAATATAATGTAATATATTCATTGGAAGGACTGATGCCGAAGCTCCAATACTTGGGCCACCTGATTCAAAGAGCCGATTCATTGGAACAGACCCTGATGCTGGGAAAGACTGCAGGCAGGAGGAGAAGGGGACGACAGAGGATGAGATGGTTGGATGGCATCACCAACTCGATGGACTTGAGTTTGAGCAAGCTCCGGGAGACAGTGAAGGACCGGGAAGCCTGGCGTGCTGCAGTCCATGGGGTTGCAAAGAGTCGGATGTGACCGAGCAACTGAACAACAACACCATTGTGTACAACAATATAAGGAAGAGCAAGGAGCCCCCTCCCCACCTAACACCCGGGGGGAGGACAGGGCCTCTGGGGCCGGGAGGGGCACACACATGCCAAGGGAAGCCAAATGACAGAAACCCAGCACGGGCTTCATTGAGTGGGAAGACCTTGGCACTCTGCTGGGGAGGAGGGCACCAGAGGGCACTCCTCAGACCCTGCACTTCCACTGACAGGAGAGGCTGCCAACTCTACCCCCAGGCAAGCCAGGCTTCCAGGCCCCCGACCCTGGAGCCGGCACCCACCCAGGATGCGCTCCACCTCCGTCCGTCTGATTCAGGATCCAGGGGGCACGGCCCGCAGAGGAGACGGCCGGCCTTAGCACTGCAGGAATGTGCTTAAAAGGCTCTTGAGAGCATCGGTTATGGAGCGGAACACCGTGGAAGGACAGACCTTTACTTAGATCCTACTTGTGCGTGAAAATCAATACGTCCTTTTTAGTCTTGGTCTTACAGGGAAATGTCTCTCTCCCTACTGTCCCCAAGTCTGCATCTCCTGGACCGCCCTGTCAGCTGCACGGAGCAGACACAACAGGCACCCCAAACCACGCTGCGCATACGTGAGCCCCTCGATCACTCGCCTGGAACACCTGTCCAGCTCTCCGAGGTGCCCGCAGAGCCTGCTTTCAAGGACAGTTGTAGTTGTCTCCTCCCACCATCCACAGCACCGCTACACTAACAGTTCTCTGTCCCACCTCCTGACTCCAAGCTGGCCTCCCCGTCACCCCGGGACAGACCACTCTGTACATGCCTCTGCTTTGATCTCCGTTATTCCTCCCCTTCTGTAGAAAGAGGCTCAAAGTATTTGACAGTGTTGCAAACCCTTACTTTCACAGACAAACAAACAGTGTTAAGATACTCAACGTTCTTCATTTTTCCTGCTGGTAAACAAAAGACAGATATTGACCTCCATGGATGAGAAACGGTCACAGAAACGCCCTGGCAGAGGATAGGCTGACGGGGGGCGGGGGGCTCAAGGTGAACAAGCTAGAAGCCTCTCCCTATTAACAGGTAATCCAACAGTTCCCAGAGGCCAGATCACTTCTCACCAGGCTGGTACAAGCCGAAGACAATGGTTATGATGATGTAAGAGTTTCATCTTACACATCCATGAGGCACAACTGTTTACTAACACACGTTTCAGGGAAAGAGAGAATACATGCCCATGGATTATTATAAACCATCAAATTTCAGTCTTGCATTTAAGCAAAGCATTTCAAACTCTGCCCAGAACTGCACGGAAGTGGGAGAAAGATCCACATTTACTTTGAAATGCAAATTAGTTGTTTAAGACACACAAGGAACAAAATATCACAAGTTGTTTGACACACGGGCATACGACCTCTCTGACATGTTAAGAAATCCAGACAATATGTAGATGTCTTGGGTGTTAATTTCCTAGCAGTGCCCATTCTCCATCTTTGTGCAGGCCACACATCTCTCGCAAACACTCTGTTCTGTCTCCCAGGATGCAGAACCTCGGCTAGAGGGGACCACTGGGCTGGAGCAAGTCCATGTTGAGCTGAGGCTGACCAGGATCTGATCTCAACGCCGGGACAAGAGGGCTGCTGTGTGAGAGCCGGGTTGTCCCGGAACAGCACAGACTCAGCACCCTTCCTATACTCCAGAGGTGTCTGCTTTCTCAGGAACACGGGGTGGCAAACTCCAACCGGAAGTAAATACCCTAGCCTCTGGGGAGGACTGAGCTTGGGGACAGGGAAAGGGAATTTCAGGAGCCGTTTCTTTCTCTGGCCCCCACTTGGGCTCTTCCCTCAGCTTCAGTCAGTTTCCAGAGCCAGCGGGGGATGGCTGCGGTCTGCCAGGAAGAACGCCTGGGCAGAGGGGCGATTCTGGTGGGCCTGGTTCTCTGGGGGAGACTCGGGGCAGCGGGCCGGCAAAGGGCTGAGCCCGGGGCCTGGCTCCAGCGGGCAGACCTTGAGAGAGGCGCATCCTTAGGGCCAGGTCCTTAGGGCCAGCCGCTCACAGATCAGCCTCTCGCCCTCCGTGGGCCATCCCTGCCCGAACGAAGCGACAGCTCCAGGGTGGGGGAGGGAAGCTCGCTCCCTCGCAGAGGGAGGGGCGCCCCTTGCGTGTGTGCCAGCGGGGACGAGAGTTGGGGTGCCCCTTGGAGTCCGGAGGCAGCGCCACCGCAGAGGGCTGCGGGAGTCCGGCAGCGCACCTCTGTCTGGGGGACGCAAGGAGGGCGAGCCCACGGGAGGCCGTGGACACGCGGGCGCGCACCGCCGCAGGACCCCCTCTGCAGAGCGCGCGGGGACCGCGGAGGGCAAGGCGCTCGCTCGGGAGGGGGACGAGGGGCCGGCGCGGTCGCTGCCCTTACCTTGCTGACCACGTTTTGCACCAGGCCTGTGCGGATGCCGTAGTCCCACGCGTGGCAGTCGCAGTTGGAGACGTTGTCCCCCTTGTCCGGGGGGGACGGTAGGGGCGGCGCCTCGCCCCCGTCCGCAGCGCTGCCGTTGCCGTTGCCGAGGGGGCCCGTTGTCCCCCAGGGGGCGGCGGGGAAGAGGGTGGTCGGGGGGCTGGTCCCGTTGGCCAGGTCGCCGCCGCCCCACCGGCCCGTGGCCGTGACCCCCGCCGACTCGGCGCCCTTGCCAGCCCCGCGGCACCAGAAGTTGGGCTGGTCCAGGAGGAAGGAGTCCGAGAACTGGCTGAAGCCGATGAACAGCGCGGGGATCCAGGTGAGCAGCACGAGGGTCTTCTGGTAGCCGCCGCCCAGGCCCCCGAGGAAGGGCAGCACCGACCCGTCGTAGTCCAGCAACAGGAGGCTCGGGTGCGGGCCGCCGGCGGCGTGCGGCGCGGGCAGCGGCTGGATGTCACCGCCGCCGCCGGGGCCCGCGCGTCCCCCGAGGGGCGCCGAGGCCGCCGCGTCCCCGGGCGGCAAGGCGCCGTTCTCCTCGGCCGCTGGCGGCAGCCTCCCGGGCCCGCCGCCCGCCGCCTCGCGCCGCCGGTCTATCGCCATGGCCCGGGCCCGCGGCGCCCGCAGAGGCGCATAGAGCGCGGCGGAGGCTCCCGCGGGGCCCCGGGCAGAGCGCGCGGGCCCGCCGCCGCCGCCGCCGAGCAGGGCCCGCCGCTCGCAGGGAAGATCAGCCGCCGCGCGCGTCACTGCGCCCCCATGGCCGGCCACCCGCGCCCCGGCTGCGGCCCCGGCGGGCGCCGGGCGGAGGGCGGGCAGAGGCCGCGGCCCTCAGCCGCCGCCGCTCATCGGCTCAGCGGCCCGGGCGCCGGCGGCCGAGCCCGCCGCTCTCCGCGGCTCCGCGCGCGGCGCGCTCGAGGAGGAGGAGCGGCGCGGTGGCGGGGTCGGCCGGCGGAGCTCTGCGGGGCGCGGCGCGCGGCGCGGGCGGCTCGGCGATCCCCGCGCGCCCGGGATGTATTTATCCGACCCCGGCGCCTCCCGGAAGCCGCGAGCCCGCTGCCAGCCTGCCGCGCCGGCCGCGCTCCCCGGCTCGGCTCCCCGGCTTCCCCCCGCCTCCCGCGCCCCGGCCCGCCCCCTCTCCCCCCGCGCGGTGGAGGTAACGCGGCACCTGCTGCGCCCGCTCCTGCGCGCGAGCGCCCCCGCCGGCCCGCCGCCGCCGCCGCGGGAGGGGCGGGGACTCGGGCTCCCGGCCGCCGGCGAGGAGATCCCCGCCCGGCTCAGCGCGGCGCCCGGCAGGGCGAGGGGGCGGCGCGCGCGGCCGCGGGCGCGTGGGGTTGGGGGCTCGGAGGGGGCGGCGCGCGCCGGGCGGGTGATCGGGTGGTCCTCGGGCTCGGCCCCGCCGGGCGCCAGCTGTCGGTGACCTCCATCCGTTTCCCAAGTGCCCGCCACCAGCTAACCTGCACCCCACGCCCGGCCCCGAGCCCAAGGGTCGCCAGCGTCCGGGAGCAACCCACCCCCGGCGGTGTTTCGAGGTGCCGACACGAGTGGAGTGGGCGCGTTTGCCCATTTCAGGTCGTGGGTCTTCCGCAGCGTCAGGTCCCCCGAGACCGACCGCAGCACCCACTCCCGAGTCGCCATTTCTCACCCTACTCCCAAAGGAATGCTGTCTAAACACGATGCCGGATATATTGCCAGCCTGGAGTTATATGTCAATATCAACACCGGATCGAGAAGGTGCTGGCGTCCCCCACCCCCTCCCCGAGGTGCACTCCGATCCTGGCGGAGCTCACGGGGCACCGCGGGGTCGGCCTCCCCTCCCCTCCCGCACTCCCGGGCCGCTGGTGTCGCCAGCGCGGTACACAGAACACCGCCCTGCGGCAAAAGGCCGCATTCGCACATTTCCTCCTGCACCCGGCTTGCCCAATGATACAGACCCTTGACTTGACATTCTGGGAAGTTTATTAATGAGTGTCTCAAATAGAGTAGTCGATTTCCACCCTTGTTTGGGGATGGGGGGAGTGGAAGAAATGCTTTTGCTTTCCAAAAGCAGCTGTGCTTACAGAACGCACTCTTGGATTTCCATTATCTGCTTACATCTTTAACCTGGGGGTCCTCTTTGTTATGGGCAATACGTACTTACTATATAAAATACTAGCACGCCTGGAGAGAGAGAGAGAGAATTCTTTAAAGGCTTCCAGGGGCTTGGGGGCAGGGAGCTCGTGGAGTCTCCTGTGAGCCTGAGAAGGGGAGATTAGATAAGCAAGGGGCCCGCAGGAAATGCCAGACCTCGGAGAAATGGGTCTCAAACCCTGCACGTATCTAAACACTAAGCACTTCGTTACTGTTCAGTGTTTCCATCAAGACGGAACCTGGCAGTGTCGGCTTTCAGATACACCCGGTCACTCAGTCCTCTGGAGACCCCCAAGAGGCAGGTTCTCAAGATGAAGCTGCAGGCTTAGGTGAATACCAGGCCAGGCAGAGCCAGACATCTAGCTTGGAACCAGATCTTCTGACTTTACACTCCGGGGTTTCCTCCATTTCAACAGGCAGGGTAAACAACAAAACCTCAACAAAGCAAACAGAAAGAAAATCAAGAAAAAAAAAATAGTAGGAAAGACTTTTATAAGATGTTTGTCACTATGCATGGGGTGGCAAAGAGTCAGACACGACTGAACTGAACTGATTTTTAAGTGGGAGAATCCCTGGCCTTGGGGAGGAGTTTCATTGCCAAGCTATTGTTAGCTCTTGTTAGCTCTTGTTTCAAAATGATAGCAAAACCCCTCAGGTGGTACATTTCCAGAATTTGGGGACATGCTTGAAATGGTACCCCTTAAAATTCAAGCTATATGGAGAGAGTAATATGGAAATTTATACTGCCATGTATAAAATGGATAGCCAACTGGAATTTGCTGTTTCTCTCAGGGAACTCAAACCTCTGCTCTATAACAATCTAGAAGGGAGGAGAGGGGAGGGGGGTGGGAGTGAGATCCAAGAGAAGGGGGCATACATGTGCCTGTGGCTGCTTCATGTTGATGGTTGGCAGAAACCAACACAATTCTGTAAAGCAATTATTCTTCAATTGAAAAATAAATTTTAAATTAAAAAAAAATCAAACTAAAAGGAAGTAACTTCATGGGAAATAGATAGGGAAACAGTGGAAACAGTGTCAGACTTTATTTTTTTGGGCTCCAAAATCACTGCAGATGGTGATTGCAGCCACGAAATTAAAAGACACTTACTCCTTGGAAGGAAAGTTATGACCAACCTAGATAACATATTGAAAAGCAGAGACATTACTTTGCCAACAAAGGTCTGTCTAGTCAAGGCTATGGTTTTTCCTGTGGTCATGTATGGATGTGAGAGTTGGACTGTGAAGAAAGCTGAGCACTGAAGAATTGATGCTTTTGAACTGTAGTATTGGAGAAGACTCTTGAGAGTCCCTTGGACTGCAAGGAGATCCAACCAGTCCATTCTAAAAGAGATCAGCCCTGGGTGTTCTTTGGAGGGAATGATGCTAAAGCTGAAACTCCAGTACTTTGGCCACCTCATGAGAAGAGTTGACTCATTGGAAAAGACTCTGATGCTGGGAGGGATTGGGGGCAGGAGGAGAAAGGGACAACAGAGGATGAGATGGCTGGATGGTATTATCGACTCGATGGACATGAGTTTGAGTGAACTCTGGGAGTTGGTGATGGACAAGGAGGCCTGGTGTGCTGCAGTTCATGGGGTCGCAAAGAGTCGGACATGACTGAGCGACTGAACTGAACTGAACTGAGATGTTTGGAATTAGCCAGCACCACACTGACCTGGTCATTGTAATTAAGTTACCAATAAAATTAGGGTTTTCCTAAATTCATCTTGGATCGACATGCCCCCAAAATCTAGTCAAGAAGATTGAAAGTTAACAATTAAAGTCCTCTTTAATTTATTAAGACATATCACAAGTGACCACACAGAGGGACCTAGAACAAAACTGAGTCAGGAGAAAAAAGTGGAAACTGTAGGCCGCCAGGCCAAGTGTCCAGGATCACTAGCTGGTACTGGGCAGCCTATCAGACACCTGCTAATGCATTACTGAATTCTACTTTCCTGCACCGTAGTTATCACTAAGGGCTAGTTTTCTTGTTTGTTTATTTATTTATTGCTGCCTGACTCTAGACAGTTCCTGTACTCAGCTGTATTTCTGCTGCCTGGCGCACCCAACTACAGTATGTATCGTTGAATAAATGAGTGTGTCCCATTGTTATCGGTTGGTGATGTCGTCTGTTAGGATACTCATCTCTGTTTACTCTGATTCTTCAGTCACCTATCAACCTTTTCACATTTGTTGAATCTCTCAAATATAGTGCTCAGATCAGCCAGTAGGAGAATTCAAATGGTCCTGGCAATTCTATGTCTTATTCTATGTTATTGTGGTTAAGTCGGTTAGCTCCCAGTGTAAAGTTCTGGGCAGTTAAAAGATGCTTGCTCCTTGGAAGAAAAGCTATGACAAACCTAGATGGCATATTAAAAAGCAGAGACGTCACTTTGCCGAGAGAGGTCCATATAGTCCAAGCTATGGTTTTTCCAGTTGTCATGTAGGGATGTGAGAGTTGGACTAAAGAAAGCTGAGCACTGAGGAATTGATGCTTTTGAACTGTGGTGTTGGAGAAGACTCTTGAGAGTCCCTTGGACTGCAAGGAGATCAAACCAGTCAATCCTAAAAGAAATCAGTCCTGAATATTCATTGGAAGGACTGATGCTGAAGCTGAAGCTCCAATAATTTGGCCACCTGATGCAGAGAGCCGACTCATTGGAAAAGACCCTGATGTTGGGAAAGATTGAGGGCAGGAGGAGAAGGGGATGACAGAGGATGAGATGGTTGGATGGCATCACTGACTCAATGGACATGAGTTTGAGTAACTCCGGGAGATAGTGAAGGACAGGAAAGCCCCACAGGATCACAAAGAGTTGGACACAACTTAGCAACGAAACAATAACAAAGGGTTTGCAGATGATTTGTGGGTCAAAAGCAGCTCACAGACCACACACTATGCTTCCAGAAAAGTAACTACTAACTTAAAAACCAGGAGATTTTTTAAGCACATGGCAGAGGCCCTGGCCCTTGTGATGCTCTTTTCTTGAAAGACAGTGAACAGACGGGAGTTCTCCAGCTTATCTTGTTTCTGCTGGGCACAGTGTGTGCCCACTTGTGTGCACGCCACTTGTCTGGCCCCAGAGAACGTCTGAGGTTGTGACCCTAAATTTATGTTAGTATCCTGAGCTCACTGATCTCCATTTCTCTTCCTGTGAAAGCATGTCAAAAACGTCTGTTTGTAATTTTATTAAAATTGAGAAAATAATGAAATAAAAGATACAATCGAATCAGCAATACACTTGAACAATTTTATTTCCTTGGAGATAGCAAGAGGAAAAAAAATATTTAGCTTACTTCTAAAGTTGATAGAAGCCTAACTTTAAATCCTCCAAAATTCTGGAAGAGTTAGTTTCAACGAATTCGTATCAGGGTTAATAAACTTAAAATGTACAAAGCAATCATAGCAAATGGATTTCACATTGTTTTCTTTTCTCTTTTTTTGAACCTGTGTGTTCATGCTTTTTATTTACACTTGAAATGCAGGTAGATATATTTTAAAACGTGTCCTTTTTTTTTTTTTTTACTACAGTCTGATTTCTTTCTTTCAAATAGCTATTTGAAAGGTAGGTTATCTTGATTTTTGGAGGATGGGAGAAAGTGATATGAAATTACTTCAAAGTCTACTGTGTACATTTGAACTTTATTTACATCATCCTTTGACTTTTGAAATGTTAACTTTTGACTAACAAGGAATTTGACATTTACAAAACCTATCATAAATGAAAGTGCAACAGCTACTTTTGTTCTGTGGAAGTAATAAAAATGTCACAAAATCTATCCTTTAAAAAACCTTCAGGGAGTATCTTGAGAAAAACTGGAGGAGTACAAGCCAATTCATTGTTGCTGATGAAAGAGAGTGAAAAGAAGTAACAAAGAGAAGATAAGACTTCTGTGCAAAAAGCAATTCAATTATAAATTTGATTAATAGGGCCCAATTAAAAGCTCGGTTAAAAATTAATTTTGAACTCTTACTGAGTTTAAAAACAGTTAGTATAACAAATTGATCTAGAATTGGGGGCTGGCTTTTGTTTGGTAAAACTCACAGATGTCACGTTTGCCTTCCTGTGGTTAGGAAGTGTGATATCACTTACATGTAGAAACTAATCTGTGATACAAATCAACATATCTACAAAACAAAGACAGACTCAC
Organism: Capricornis sumatraensis; assembly: GCF_032405125.1. Lineage (NCBI taxonomy): Eukaryota > Metazoa > Chordata > Mammalia > Artiodactyla > Bovidae > Capricornis > Capricornis sumatraensis. The sequence continues at coordinate 53,590,017 of NC_091090.1, read as the reverse complement.
AGACCCGGAGAACAGACTTGTGGTTACCAAGGGGGTGGGCAGGGCTCAGGGAGGGGAGCACCGGGAGGGTGGGCTGAGCAGATGAAAACCATCATATATGGGATGAACAAACAACAAGGTCCTACTGGACAGGACAGGGAGCTACAGTCAATATCCCGTGATTAATAATATGAAAAAGAATGTATATATTTGTATAACAAATCACTTTGCTCTACAGCAGAAATTAATACAATATTTTAAATCAACTATGCTAAGTTGCTTCAGTTGTGTCCGACTCTGTGTGACCCCATAGACGGCAGCCCACCAGGCTCCACCATCCCTGGGATTCTCCAAGCAAGAACACTGGAGTGGATTGCCATTATCAGTTCAGTTCAGTCGCTCAGTCGTGTCCGACTCTTTGCCACCCCATGAATCGCAGCACACCAGGCCTCCCTGTCCATCACCATCTCCCAGAGTTCACTCAGACTCGCGTCTATAGAGTCCATGATGCCATCCTGCCATCTCATCCTCTGTCATCCCCTTCTCCTCCTGCCCCAAATCCCTCCCAGCATCAGAGTCTTTTCCAATGAGTCAACTCTTCTCATGAGGTGGCCAAAGTACTGGAGTTTCAGCTTTAGCATCATTCCTTCCAAGGAAATCCCAGGGCTGATCTCCTTCAGAATGGACTGGTTGGATCTCCTTGCAGTCCAAGGGTCTCTCAAGAGTCTTCTCCAACACCACAGTTCAAAAGCATCAATTCTTCAGCACTCAGCCTTCTTCACATTCCAACTCTCACATCCATACCTGACCACAGGAAAAACCATAGCCTTGACTAGACGGACCTTAGTCGGCAAAGTAATGTCTCTGCTTTTGAATATACTATCTAGGTTGGTCATCACTTTTCTTCCAAGGAGTAAGCGTCTTTTAATTTCGTGGCTGCAGTCACCATCTGCAGTGATTTTGGAGCCCAAAAAAATGAAGTCTGACATTGCTTCTACTGTTGCCATTATACTTCAATAAAATTTAGAAGAAATAAATGGAATGTCAGAATGTTCCTTGTCACACACACAGCAGCAGAGCCATGTCAAAGAGACAAGCTCCTGATTTGAGCAACAAAATAAAGTCATGTTGGTTAATAACCCAAAGTATAAAAGAACTATGAGCTTTCCAGATAGCACAGTGGTAAAGAATCTGCCTGCTGAGTCAGGAGACGCAGGAGACGCAGGTTCTATCCCTGGGGTGGGAAGATCCCCTGGAGGAGGAAATGGCAACCCACTCCAGTATTCTTGCCTGGGAAATCTCACTGACATAGGAACCAGGCAGGCTACAGTCCATGGGGTCGAAAAAGAGTCAGACACGACTGAGTCCTGAGCACATCACCGAACTATCCCCAGATTCATAGGATATAGAAAACGACTGAATAAAGCAAGAAAGAAACGGAGGAGAGAGAACTCTCTCCCGTGAAGAACTGCAGACAATACATGTAGGTACGTGGCCTTCGGGAAGGTGGAGCGTAACTCAGCACTCGTCCAGTGTCGGCTGGCCACGGCGTTTCCTTCTGAAGAGGAAGGATCATCACTTCAACAACAACAAGGACAGATCAGCCGGAGAGCATGTAACCCTGACCTGATGTGATGAGAAGGGCCCTTACCTCTGGAATCTTCCTCCCCCAAACCCCAAACCTGTCTAACCAGGAGGGAAGTACAGGCGCATCCCGGCCGAGGGATCCTACAGAATACCTGACCGGAACAGACAACTGCCCGGATCATCCAAGCAAGGGAAGTGTGAGAGACACCACAGCTCGGAGGTGCCAAGGAGAGGTGAGGGTCAAGCGCCACGTGACAACTGATGGGATCCTGGAAGAGAAGGACCTCCCGTCCGAGCAAACTAGAGACTTTAGTGATTAAAAATGCATCAGTATTGGCTCATTCGTTCTGACACATATACCATGCTATATCAGGGGCGTTAGGTGTAGGGTATATGGAAACTGTACTATCCTTGGAATTGTTCTCTATGTGTCAAAATATTCTAAAATTTAAAAAAAAAAATATGTCAGACTTCAGCAATACATGAACCGTGAACTTCCAGATGTTCAAGCTGGTTTTAGAAAAGGCAGAGGAACCAGAGATCAAATTGCCAACATCCGCTGGATCATGGAAAAAGCAAGAGAGTTCCAGAAAAACAGCTATTTCTGCTTTCTTGACTATGCCAAGTCCTTTGACTGTGTGGATCACAATAAACTGTGGAAAATTCTGAAAGAGATGGGAATACCAGACCACCTAACCTGCCTCTTGAGAAATCTGTATGCAGGTCAGGAAGCAACAGTTAGAACTGGACATGGAACAACAGACTGGTTCCAAATAGGAAAAGGAGTACGTCAAGGCTGTGTATTGTCACCCTGCTTATTTAACTTATATGCAGAGTACATCATGAGAAACGCTGGGCTGGAAGAAACACAAGCTGGAACCAAAATTGCCGGGAGAAATATCAATAACCTCAGGTATGCAGATGACACCACCCTTATGGCAGAAAGTGAAGAGGAACTAAAGAGCCTCTTGATGAAAGTGAAAGAGGAGAGTGAAAAAGTTGGCTTAAAGCTCAACATTCAGAAAACGAAGATCATGGCATCTGGTCCCATCACTTCATGGGAAATAGATGGGGAAACAGTGGAAACAGTGTCAGATTTTATTTTGGGGTCCAAAATCACTGCAGATGGTGATTGCAGCCATGAAATGAAAAGACGCTTACTCCTTGGAAGAAAAGTGATGACCAACCTAGACAGCATATTCAAAAGCAGAGACATTACTTTGCCAACAAAGGTCCGTCTAGTCAAGGCTATGGTTTTTCCTGTGGTCAGGTATGGATGTGAGAGTTGGAATGTGAAGAAAGCTGAGTGCTGAAGAATTGATGCATTTGAACTGTGGTGCTGGAGAAGACTCTTGAGAGTCCCTTGGACTGCAAGGAGATCCAGCCAGTCCATTCTGAAGGAGATCAGCCCTGGGATTTCTTTGGAAGGAATGATGCTAAAGCTGAAGCTCCAGAACTTTGGCCACCTCATGCGAAGAGTTGACTCATTGGAAAAGACTCTGATGCTGGGAGGGATTGGGGGCAGGAGGAGAAGGGGACGACCGAGGATGAGATGGCAGGATGGCATCACGGACTCGATGGACGTGAGTCTGAGTGAACTCCAGGAGATGGTGATGGACAGGGAGGCCTGGTGTGCTGCGATTCATGGGGTCGCAAAGAGTCGGACACGACTGAGCGACTGAACTGAACTGATAGTTGATTTACAGTGTGCGATAATATTTTTAATCAAGTAAAGGTTTGGTTTTAGAACTCAAAGCTTATGGGAGAGCAGAAAAAATAAAGCCTTGAGAATGGATTTTAATTTTACTGACTTTCTTTTGGCTGCGTCTCCGCTGCCGCATGGACTTTGCTCTGGTTGCGGCGAGCGGGGCTCCTCTTTGTCGCGAGGGCTTCTTACTGCAGCAGCGTCTCTTGCTGCAGAGAGCAGGCACTAGGGCGCACCGGCCTCAGCAGTTGCAGCGTGCGGCTCAGGAGTTGCAGCTCCCGGGATCTAGGGCACAAACTCAACAGCTGGGGAGCACGGGCTTAGTTGCTCCCAGACCAGGTATCAAACCCAGGTCCTCTGCACTGATGGGTGGATTCTTTGCCGCTGAGCCACCAGGGAAGCCCGAAAAATAAATTTTAATAAAAGCCTGTTCCAGGAGCATTGTTTAAACTACTCCAAAATATCAAAGACCCCAGCAGCAGTAGACCTGCCCGCTGCAGTCCAGGCTGTGGTCCGTCTGAAAGGCTGGGGGGTGGGGCATGAGCCTCAAGGCAGCCCGAGAGGCCTGCAGACTCAGTGTTCAAGTTCTCCTGTCTCATTTGTTTACATTTCCGTCTTGTACCGGGTTTTGGTCATCAACCAGAAGTGCACTTGTCCCAAGTTTTCGCTTCATTTTGGCAGAGTTTTTTCCTCCTGCTTTGGTAACCTTCTCAAAGACTCCATTTCTTTAGCGTTAACAGAGCCTTCGGGGAGGATGGGGATACACGTGTGGCGGAAATAGCCGCTCCTGGGTGATGGGATGGAGCAGCTGTAGCCTCCAGGTTAAGGGTCTTTGACAGAATCTTTTCATTAACCCGAAAATGCTGGGATGTAAATCTAAGGGCATTCGAGGAAAACTCCATTTTTCTAGTGCACGTCTCTGAAGGCCAGAGCAGAGCCCTGGTTATACGTCTCAGTAGCCACGCTGCCTGGCACTCGATAAATATCTTCGGAATGGATGAAGCCTGGGGCGGTAGGCAGGGTCTTGCCAGAAAGAGAAGGGGGAACAGTGGAAAGAGCAGCAGGCGGGAAGGCCCTGAGGTGCGAGCAGAAGCACCGTTCGTGAACGTTTAGGGACCTCACGGCATGTCTATCTGATGACTTAACTACGACACGTAAAGAATAACATTGTTGTGAAATAATAAGAAATACATTCAAGGAGGAAATGGCACCCCACTCCAGTGCTCTTGCCTGGGAAATCCCATGGACGGAGGAGCCTGCTGGGCTACAGTCCACGGGGTCGCAAAGAGTCAGACACGACCGAGAGACTAAACAACAACAACTTCAACAAAAAACACATGTGTGAGTCTCTGTCGCTGGGTCCTGGCACAGAACTCCCACATCCCTTGCCGTTTCCAGGTGATGAGAACTCTAGGCATGGGCCTTCCCCGGTGGTCCAGCGGTTAGGACTTTCTCTTCCAAGGCAGGGGGTGAGGGTTTGATCACTGGTGGGGGAATCTCACATGGTTTGTAGCCAAAAGACCAAAACAGAAAGCAGAGATAACATTGTAACAAATTCAACAAAGAGTTTAAAAATGATCCACATCCGAAAGGGAAAAAAAATCTTAACACCAAGCCAACAGAAAGCACTAAGAGCATCCCTTGTTCTAATGAGGTGAATCTGGGAGGCTCCCGGATGCAAGCTAGTGGCCAAAATACAAGCCAGGGTGAGAAGCTCGGAATTTGCAGCACCTCTCTCCCCGGATGGCTAGAGAGGGGGAGGGGCTGGTGATGCACTCTTTAATAAACAGGTAAAGGCAAGTAAACATTTCCACCCCTTCTGTGAGCCTATCAAGTGAATCACACTCAAGAAGGAGGTCATTGCAACCTCTGCTCCGTAGCTGTTGGGTCAGAAGCACCGGTGATGCTGGGCTGTAACAAGCGGCTGCAGTGGGGGCGGGGAGGGCAGTCTTGTGGGACTGAGTCTGATCTGTGGGGTTTGATGTGACTCCGGGACAGCGGTGTCAGAGCTGGATTAAATTTCAGGACACCATGCTGGCGTCCCAGAGACTTGCTGGTCGAGAGCCCTCTGTACGCGGTGACCAGAAGCGAAGCGTTTTCCGTGAGCAGCAGAGGAGACCCGTGCATAGGCCAGAAAGACACAGGGCAGAGGCACGTGGGAAGGAGGAGGCGCACTCTTCAAAAGACTATGTTAAATATAAACATCAGGAGTTTTGAGAATCCTGGGGAAATCCTCATTAGAAAATGACTTTACACGCCAATAATAAATTTAAAGTGGCTTTATTGAGGTATATTTTATACGTGTGTGTTTTAAATTTAAACAAGCATGTACACCCCCGTGAAGCCCTCGCCCCCGTCAAGGTACAGACACGTCCGTCACCCGGAAAAGCTCCGCGGTGCCTCTTTGCAGACGGTTCGCACCCTCCAACCCACCCTGGACAGTGGGAGGCCCGTCTCGTTCCTGTTCTCGGTGTGTAGGTGGAGCCAGACACCGCGGTCCGGTGTCCGTCTGCCTTCGCTCAGCGGGACGCCCGTGAGAGGTCCCGCATCTTTGCGCGCGTCGGTATCTTACTCCTTCGTGTCTGTTGCGTGACCGAGTTATCCATCCCCCTGCTCACGGGCCACTCGGGATAGAGCTGCTCTGGTCCCTCAGATACACAGATGTCCTCTGAGTAGACACACTCTCATTTCTCTCGGGTAACGGTCTAGGAGCAGCGTCATGAACACAGTACTTTTCGGTCACCAACCCACGAAAACTGTCCCAACGGCCACTGTGTGAGCACAGGGCCCGGGCGGGGGGGAGCGCCATCTGAGAGGGCGTGGAACAGCTTGCGTCCTCAGGCGATGCGGACAATGCCCGTATTCTTTGAAGACACAAGGGACGGTGGGGAGACAGCACCGAACCCGCTGGCTGGTGGTCTGAGCTGACGCGAGTGATTGGCATGTCAGTATCTGGAGATGGATTTATTTTAGGCAGCATAGCGGCGTCTCATACTGGCTGACACAGCAAGACGTCAGCAGGAAGGTACCAATACTGAGAGTATGTCGGTATTTTTTTCATACAGAAACTATAGACCGAAGGCAAACTGACTTATACAAAAAAATAAAGGGACTTCCCTAGCTTATGTAACCAAAGAGAGCAGGGGTGGGCTGGCTTCCGACACGCTGCAGCCTGGTGCCTCTCTCCCCGGAGCTGCCGTCTTCTCTGCCCTCGTTCTCAGGCTCGTGTGGTGGGTCCCCTGCTCACCCACCCTGGCAGCTCCCACAGAAGGAAGCAGCTCTTCTCGAAAGGTCCCAACAGCGTCCCCGGCCGGTTTCCACAGCTCTCGCGGTGGCTGGAGGGCCCCGTGCTCTTGTGAGCCATGGCGCCTGGGCTGCGATGCTGCGTCCTGGCCTGGTCTCGTGCAGGGAGGGGCCCGAGGCTGGTCTGAACCACGAGCCTGGTGGGGCGGGAGGCGGGTAGCGGAGTCCCCTGGTGCAGTTCCTGAAGCAGAAACGATGTCATCCATTTCTGTGCTCATTAGACACGGCGTGCAAACTGTACTATGTTGACCTCACCCAGGGCCCTTCCTCTCAGAGAGAAAACAGATGAGACATTAGTGACAAGCTGTCAGGAGGGAATCCTCCATTTCTCGGGATAACTCAGCAAATACACGAGAAGGACCTGCTGCCCATTACACAGCGGTGACCCTCAGGTGCTGAAATCCACGTTTCCCCAAAGCAGGGGTGGGAGGGCTGCTCACGAGGCCGTCACCCTGAGGTGAAGATGCAGGACCTTCCAGGCCTGCTGGCTGCAGCCCTGCTTTGCCCAGACCCCAAAGGGCACAAGCAGCTGTCGCTGTGGGGAGGCCAGGGCAGGGGGCTGGGGAATGGAGGCCAGCTCCACGGGGCGTTCAGCCCATCAGCCCCCAGTGGAGACTTCTCAGAGCACTGGATTCCGGGAGGTCACGGACCGGGCAGCAGGAGGCCCTGGAATTCAGTGCCCCTTCACCTGGGACAAGGAGGCCCCTGCCCCCTCGCCGGCTTCCTCATTCCAGAGTCTGCTTCCAGGCACCACAGCCCAAGTCCAGGAGAAGGATTTCAAGCCCCCCAAACACTCAGCAGGATCTCGTCGAGGAGAGCAGGGCGTCTAGAGTCAGACTTCCTGATTTCCTCCGGCTGTGTGACCTTGAACTGGTCCCGATAGCTCTGTGAGACTTGTTGTTCTCTTGAGTTGTCGTCGTTGTTTGGTTGATAAGTCATGTCTGATCCTTGTGACCCCATGGACTGCAGCCCACCAGGCTCCCCTGTCCATGGGATTTCCTAGGCCTGAATACTGGAGTGGGTTGCCATTTCCTCCTCCAGGGGATCTTCCCGACCCACAGACTGCCTGCATTGGCAGGCAGATTCCTTACCACTGCGCCACCAGGGAAGGCCTTCCTCATCAGTAAAGTGGGAATGATCTTCACACCTGCCTCAGCACCGACTGCCCGCCACACAGGGCGGCTGTGAGGAACATGAGACCATGGGAGCTGGGGACTCGGGCGGGTGAACAGCTGTACAATATCCAAGGCCGTTCAGGTGCCGTCAGAAGTGGTCATCCCGGCCCCAGCCCCTCGAGAGACCCAGACTGAGCTGAAAGGATTCCTCATGAGCCCCAACCAGGGTCAGCTTCCAACATCAGTCAAACAGAGCAAAGAGGCTGGAATCCCCAGGACATTCCACTCCGTTAGCTCCGCAAAGTGATTCCGCAGCCAGGCCCGACAGACACGGAGCTGGACTTTGCTGCCTGTGGTCAGATTTCCTAGTAGCGGTCACTCTGGCCTTGACCTCTGTCCTTCGTCCCAAGTCCCCGTGGCCCCTTTGCCCAGGGGCAGGCCAGACAGCCGTCTATCTTATCTACAGAGCTGAGTCCACACCATCAAGAGTGAAGGACCGCCACACCCTGCCGTCCGGTGTCCCATCCGCCGACCCAATCGCGCCCTGGAGCAGTCCCGGGCAGGCTTCCCCGGCCCCGATTTGACACCGAGAGGAGCTAACAGCTGAGCTGACCCCACTGCCCTCTGCCTGCCCTCTCCTGGCGCAAACACATGGCTCCGAGTCTCTGGTAGAACCAGGGACGGGCCACGCTCCCGACCGTCTCAAGAGCCATTCCGGCCCCCAGACCTGCCTGCTGCATCACTCCCTGAAACGCCTGCACACCCGTGACGGCTGCGGCAGAGGTGAGGAGGGCAGCTTTGGCGGCGCTGAGTAGCCCATCCGAGGTTGCGTGGTACCCGGCCCAGGACGCAGACGGACCTCAGCCGGGTCCCCTGCCGGCCTCAGGACACCAGCCTGCCCTGTGGCACGGCTCTGCCCGCCCCGTCCTCCCAGCAGAAGGTCGTGTCGGGGGCTCCTTCACCCCGAGAAAGCCTCACTCCTGGAGCCCCTGGCTCTCTGCCCCAAGGCTGGAGACCTTGGGAAACCCAAGTGCTTCCGCACAGGGAAGCGCCCGCCTCCAGCTCCTGAGGCCAGCTCTGTGACCCCTGCCGTCCCGGGGACACCACTGAGCCTGTACGCTCTCCGGAGTCCTCTACCTAGTCAGGAGACTCACCTCTGCATCCCCTGGTCAGTGAACAACACAGAGCCCCAGACAGGGAGGGCTCCTTGGAAACCTGCCCGATTTGATTGCCCTTTGGGTTGGGCTCAGACCTGTTCCCCACCAAGAAGGCTCTGGAGTCTAAAATTCTGTGTCATCCCCTCTGTCTTCCTGTCGGACATGGCGCAACGGAGAAGCGCAGGGGAACTTCAGCCCCTCCCCACCCCCGGAGGGACTGGCCCTCTTGGGCTGGAGCCTGAACTGGTCTGAGTGGTCACGGGAGCCGGGGTCACCCTGGTGTGAAGGGGCGCTTTCTGCAGATAGATCTGGAAAGCGAGAATCTAGACTCCATTGTCTAGGATTCTATTTTACGTGTTTACCTTCTTTTTCACGTAGATCATTAAAGAAAGAAAAAAAAAACTCAACCCTAATTAATGCCTTGTATCAGACGAGACTTTTACATAGAAAAATAGATTTTTTATTTTATTTAAGAAATTTTTATTTTAGAGTATCCGTTCAGTTCAGTTCAGTCATTCAGTCGTGTCCAACTCTGCGACCCCATGAATTGCAGCACACCAGGCCTCCCTCTCCATCACCAACTCCCGGAGTTCACTCAAACTCTTGTCCATCCAGTCCGTGATGCCATCCAGCCATCTCATCCTCTGTCGTCCCCTTCTCCTCCTGCCCACAATCCCTCCCAGCATCAGGGTCTTTTCCAATGAGTCATCTCTTCCCATGAGGTGGCCAAAGTACTGGAGTTTCAGCTTTAGCATCAGTCCTTCCAATGAACACTCAGGACTGATCTCCTTTAGGATGGACTGGTTGGATCTCCTTGCAGTCCAAGGGACTCTCAAGAGTCTTATCCAACACCACAGTTCAAAAGCATCAATTCTTCAGCGCTCAGCTTTCTTCACAGTCCAACTCTCACATCCATACATGACCACAGGACAAACCATAGCCTTGACTAGATGGACCTTTGTTGGCAAAGTAATGTCTCTGCTTTTGAATATGCTGTCTAGGTTGGACATAACTTTCCTTCCAAGGAGTAAGCATCTTTTAATTTCATGGCTGCAAATCACCATCTGCAGTGATTTTGGAGCCCAAAAGTACAGTTGATTATTAATGTTGTGATAGTTTCAGGCGTACAGCAAAGTGATTCGATTATACATATACGCATATCTCTTCTTTTTCAAATTTTCTTCCCATGTAAGTAGTTACAGAATATTGAGCAGAGTTCCCTGTGCTATACAGTAGGTCCTTAATGGTTATCTATTTTAAATGTAGTAGTAGTGTATACACGCCCATCCCAACTCCCAGTCTACCTTCAACCCCATCCTTCCCCACTGGTAACCGTGAGTGAGTGAGTTCTAAGTCTCTGAATCTGTTTCTGTTTTGTAATTAAGTTCACTTGTATAAATTTTTTTAGATTTCACGTGTAGGTGATATATATATTTGTCTTTCTGTGTCTGACTTTACTTAAATGATAATCAGACGAGACTTTTACATAGAAAAATAGATATTTTATTTTATTTAAGAAATTTTTATTTTAGAGTATCCGTTCAGTTCAGTTCAGTCACTCAGTCGTGTCCAGCTCTTTGTGACCCCATGAACTGCAGCACACCAGGCCTCCCTGTCCATCACCAGCTCCCGGGGTTCTGGTTGGTCATAACTTTCCTTCCAAGGAGTAAGTTGCTGCAAAATGGCATTATTTCATTTTTTTAATGGCTGAGTAATAGTCATTGCAAATATGTGCTACATTTTATCTGTTCATCTGTCTATGGATAGATTGTAAGGTGTACTTCTATGAACATTGGGGTGCATGTGTCTTTTTGAATTTTGGTTTTCTCAGAGTAACATGCCCAGGAGTGGGATTGCTGGGTCCTATGATAGTTCTGTTCTCAGCTTTTTAAAGAACCTCCTGCTGTTCTCCAGGGTGGCTGCACCCGTTCCCATTCCCGCCAAGAGTGTAGGAGGCTTCCCTCTTCTCCACTCCCTCTCCACCATTTCTTGTTTGTGGGCTTCTTGATGATGGCCGTTCTGACTGATATGAGCTGATACCTCATTGTAGTTTTGATTTGCATTTCTCCAAAAATTAGTGTTGTTGAGCGCTTACTTTTCATGCGCCTCTTGGCCACCTGTATGTCTTATTTGGAGAAATACCTCTTTGGGTCTTCTGCCCATTTTTTGATTGTTTATTTTATTTTTGATATAGAGCGGCATGAGCTGTTTGGGAAATTTGGAGATTTAACCCTTTGTAGGTCACACCCTAAGCAGATATCTCTCCCGTTCTATGGGTGGTCTCTAGCTTTGTCTGTGGCTCCCTTTGCTGCACAGAAGCTTTGGATGAGTCAGGTCCCACTGAGAAGCAGGTGTGTTTAAGTGATCGGAATATGAGCCCAGGAGCCCCTCCTCTTCCCAGAAGACAACGGACCTGTGAGGATGGCACTGCTATGGTTCAAAACTTTCAGCCCGCTTCCTGAAACCGCCTTTGGAGTTTGCAGCACATTCTTTGAATTTCCTCAGTTGCAAAAATTTTTTTTTAGAGTCCTGACTTTCAGTAGCTGAAAGTCTGTTGAAACCAAGTTGAGTGATTCAACTGAGAAGCATGACCTGGGATTTGAAAGGACCTTGCGTATGGCTTACGGAGGTGGGCTTCTTGTCCTGCGAGGCTCTGAGGGTCCTGAATTTCTTCTGTGGCCCAGGAGGCCGTGGGGAGAGGAGGCCTCACACTGGCGACGGTGACAATGAGTGACAGGCTGGGCTCCCGTCTGTTCTGTGCTCGCTCGAAACCGCCACGGTCCCTTCTGATCTCAGCTGAGCGTTCATCCTGCACATTTCCATATAATGAGGGCGGAAACGTGTCCAGGCCCCAGGGCGCCCTGAGAATCCAGCTGGTGAGATGAAAGCTTCCTCTGGGGTCTCTCTTCTCTGATTTTCAGTTTTCTCCCTTTCAAAGAAGAATGCACGCCCAGGCACCCGTCAGTTCCCGTCCAATCGGATCTCTGGGTGTGAGGTCCTGCTGGTCCCGCCATGGCGAGGATCCACGCACACCACCTTCATCGAGGCTGCAGGAGAGAGGCCTACTGTAGCTCCCGGCTCACCCGGCCAGGCCAGGAGGGCAGACGGATCAGGTGGCACCCATCCCTCCTCTGGGCACCAGGCCCCGTGGGCGCTGGACTCCATGTCGACTCAGTGGCCTCTACGCTGGCGCAGGGCTCTCCGTTTGAAGCTCTCTGTAGCCAAGAGAGGCTGTTTTGCTTTGAACCCAAGTGCAGACTTGCTAATTAAGGCCTCTCTTGGAAGCTTTGCAAACAGCCAACCCAGCCCCTGCCCCCGGCAAGGAGGGACTGTCTCTCTTGGGCCCGGAGGCCAGTCTGGGATGAGCTGGTTAGTGTGTTTGCTCGGGCGTTGTGGCTGGTTTTTTTCCAAGGCAACAAAAAAATCAATAACTTCTCTCTCTCCCGGTGGTGAATGCAGTTTTCGATGGTAACACACGAGGAAGCTAAGCAGACCCTCTCATTGTCTGACAGCCTCTCGCGTTCTAGGAGAAGAACCTGAGGGCCAGGGAAATCCAATCCTTCCTCCTAAAGGGAAGAGTCCATCATAGGCCAGCTCAGAGCGAGAGCTCAGGTCTGGAGTCCAGTTAATACACCTTGGGTGCGGCGCCCCAGAAACCATGTCTGTGGAGGACGACCAGGGTCAGCCATGCAAACAGTCCATGGGGCTCCTTCCCTCACGTCCCTCCAACCTTAGCTTTCTGGAAACAAATACGTTCCTTCTGAGTTGTTCTCTTAAGCATGAAGCTCTCTGAAGATATGACTGCATATCCTTCATCTTTTGAACCTTGTAGGGGCTCAATAAATGGGGATGAAGGGGTGAATAAACCCAGGCAAAGCATCACCTCCCAAATCCCCTTTGACACTTCTGATGGTGCCAATGAGTTTGGTTAACCAGCCATTAAGCAACTTTCACCATCTTTCCCTCTATTATTTTGAAGAAGTTGGCTTCTTTTAAAAACATCAATGCAATATTTAAAATAAATTAAAATCCAAAATAAAAATGTTACTCACCCAAAGCTTCACTTTATCTCCTGAACCTAATTAAATGAGGCCCCCCAAAGAAAGATGATTCTTCTGGAAGGCCAGCTTCTCTTATGAACTCTGCCCTCCTTGAGATTTCTAAGCCTTTTTCAAAATTTCTGAGTCTTTTTCAATCAACCTCTTGCTAAGCACTTAATCCAGGAGGAGCTGACTTCTGTTTACGGGGGATCATTTTGCAAACATCGGAGGCAAGAAGAGCCTCCGAGGCTCAGCACTCACTCACAGCCTTGAGGCTCCATGGTTTCTCTGGGTGCTTTTAGGGGTGTGTGGACACATTGGGGGCCGTGGGTCTTAACAGAGGAGGAAGTTCTTCTTTCTTTCTGGCAACATCATTAAATTGCTAGACCAATGCAAAGTGAAAGAGCTTTGCAAAGTTAAAAGCAGTGCAAATACCCATCATACTTCTGGGTTGGCCAAAAAGTTTGTCCGGGTCTTTCCATGCAATGCTATCATTCTTATTTAATATCATTCAATTATCACTGAATTATTGTTCATTATTATTCCACTAAACTATTACTGTTATTCTCGTGGGTGCAGTGACTGAATTGTCAGGGGAGATGACTGCTAAAAGCCAGTGTTTCTCCTAAAGGGACTCTTGCTAAGAGGGGTAGGCATTGGGCTTTTCTTTGGGGCGAATGCACACTGACCTGGAGTGGGCAGCCCTGAGATCCGGGCTCCCCACGTCACCAGGGCTTCCTGCGGATGGCTCCTTCCGGTTCTCGGTTCCTCCAGGCGTTACTCGTTACTCGGTCTGTACGCATAGGCCATGTGCTAGTTAGACGGTGCTTGTGAATAGAGGAAAGTATTTCCACTGCTTTGCTGACTGCTCCAAGGTCCTTTCCTGTCTTAAAGGAGAAAAAAGAAATCCACTTGATAAAATACTGTCTGGTCCCCAAGGCGGTGTCTGCCCAGTAAGTTGATTCCTGTGACCGATTCCTGCCTCCTCGACCTTCGCGGAGAACTGGCGGGATTAATGCACGCTTGTTTAGTCGCTCAGTCGTGTCCGACTCTTTGCGACCCCATAGACTGTAGCCTGCCAGGCTCCTCTGTCCATGGAATTCTCTAGGCCAGAATACAGTAGTGGGTAGCAGTTCCCTTCTCCAGGGGATCTTCCCAACCCAGAGATTGGACCGTCTCCAGCATTGCAGGCAGACTCTTTACCACTGAGGCACCAGGGAAGTCCTACCGTAAACTTAAAACCCTTCGAAACATCATATAATCAGCCGATGATGATAGGAATTTTCAAGGTGGTCATGATTTCCAGTGTGTTGCTGGGGTTGTTTTTATAATAAGAGAGACAAGGTGGCTGCCCCGAGTGCCACGTGGAGACAGTGTCCACCGATGTGTCCAACGATCGTGGGAAACTCCAGGACAACGCTGGGTGAGGGCGGTATACACGGCCTTGCCGACTTAGGGCGGAGGCTGCTTGCTTGGGGTCTGTGCCCCTGGAGTCACACACCGTGTTCCTTTATCTGGGGGAGACGTCCTCATCTCTCCTGGGGCTTTTGTATGGGGCCAAGTCGTCTTGAAAGGTGAAGTTCCCGAATTTTTAAAGTTCATTTTTCCTCCGTTGTGGCTGTGCTGGGTCTTCGTGGCTGTGCCCTTTCCTCTGGTTGCAGTGGGTGCGCCCACGCCCTCTCTGGGCTGCACGCTGCTCATGGCGGAGGCTCCTCTTGCTGTGGCGCACAGCCTCCAGGGCCGTGGGCCTGCCTCCAGGGCCGTGGGCCTGCCTCCAGGGCCGTGGGCTTGCCTCAAGGGCTGTGGGCTTCAGCGGCTGCAGCGCGTGGATCGTGTAGCCGCAGCTTCCAGGCTCTAAGCTCAGGCTCCATGGCTGTGGTCCACGCGCGTAGCTGCTCCGAGGCATGCGGGCTGCTCCCAGGCAAGGATCGAGCCTGTGTCTCTTGTACTTGGCAGGCGGATTCTGTATGAAGTGGGGATATTTTTTTAATGTCAATTTACTGACACGTCCCATCAACAATCCCACTTTGCTACAAAATTTTAAACATGCAGCTGTACAAAATGTGGATAATTTTACAGTGAATTAGTTTATTTTAGGTCTAGAACCATGAAAGACGGTGAGAAAGCCATCCCACGCATTAGTGTGCTCCAGAACCAAGTACATCCCTTCCCTGGATGAAATGTCAGTGTGAATGGTGGCTGACAGGTATCTAAAAACGTGGATTCTTGTTTGAGCTTAAAGCGTCCATTGACCCTCACACCACGTTCCATGAGGTACTGTGCTAGGACAACCGCCCAGAGGCTGCAGGCCCGGATGGGGAGCTCATGGTCCAGGGGGCATCTGGCGATAACGCGGAATGCTTTGGGGAAAGCGGGTGCAGGGCATTGAGGCACTCCTGACCCAGATGGGAGCTCAAAGAGATCTTAAAATATCCTTGAACTGCTTCTGGGTTTAGGAGTTCGGGAGGTGATGCTCAGGGTTGCTTCTCAAGAGGGAAGAGGCCAGTTTCATGTGTGTAGGAATCATCTGGGGCTCCTTAAAATGCAGATTCTGAATCTCCAGGGCGGGCCGGGCCTGAAAAGCTGCATTTGTGAGAAGCTGCTGGCCGACCCCACTTTGAGTAGCTCAGGGTGGCCAGGACTCACAGCAGGGTACAGACACCTGAAATGTTTTAAACTTTCAGTACAGGTAATAATATAAGCCGGTACCACCTCAGGTTTACAGACGTCAGCGTATCTGGCTTGTGAGTTTTTTGAAGACACACCCTCCCTTCCGGCTTCTCCCTCATCCCTCAGCAGAACCCGCTTCTGCTCCTGGGGTCTTTGTTTTCCATCCACAGTGACCACAAACAAATATCAAAGCAGGGCCTGGATTTAAAACAATCTGAACATGTTATAGCCCATCAAACCAGACTCATCGGGCGTTGGAGAGTCATTTATCTGAAATGGGTCTCTGGAATGCACCAGGACATTGAAAACGGCTGTGAATTATGTTTACTTCGTGTTTTACACTAAAAAAATGGGAAACATCACGGTTCCTGTTGGGGACAAGGCATTTTTCTAATCCCCCAAGTCACTGTGCAAATGTTGAATACAGCATCTAATTCCAGCCTGTGGAAGAGCCACCTCTTTCTCACAAGCCAGCTAATATATGCGTTTGCAGACACAGAGACCAAAATAAATCAAGGGGGCCTGCTTTGGTCCCCGCAGGTGATGAGATGCGGGAGGAAGGAACAAGAGCAGGATGACGCGGCTGGCACCTCCCGCCCGGGGGACTTGACCACACGCACCTCCCAGGTCTGCAGAGGACAGACCAGGCTCCGGTGGCATAGACTGAACAGGGAGCCTGGGCCCCAAGGACTTCACCCTCCAGGGAGGGAGACAGAATTAATGTCACTG
Organism: Capricornis sumatraensis; assembly: GCF_032405125.1. Lineage (NCBI taxonomy): Eukaryota > Metazoa > Chordata > Mammalia > Artiodactyla > Bovidae > Capricornis > Capricornis sumatraensis. The sequence goes on along the minus strand of NC_091090.1, from coordinate 53,573,732 downwards.
CGACGCGGGGAGGACTCAGTGCCGAAGGCGGGCCGTGTGAGCACGGCGTGTGAGACTCGGGGGACACAGGCAGCCTGCTGGCCACTGGTTTAATTATTGTGGCCTTTGTCTTGGCTGAGCTGTGGCGGTCTCCCATGCTGTTTGCTTTGTGATTCGGGGCACGACGCTGGAGGCCTGAGGTCTGCGGTGTTTTCGTGTGTGCGGGCAGGAATTCACCCATCAAACGCTCACTTGCTGGTGGGGGGGTGGTCCCTGCTCGTTTCTGCGGATGCTAGGGATTGACGGTGTGGTGGGGTTTGGTTTCATCATTAAACGGTCCTTACCACCTCCTGATGTCTTGGCTCCATGTCTCTGGATAACAGACCCCCACAGTGGAGGGGGAGGTCGCGTTACTCAGAGCCTAGAAAACTGGAAAACAAGAGCCTGGTGACCGTCTCTGGAGCCCCTGGGGTCTGGGTTCAGCCTGGCCTGCCCCCTCTGCCCTTGGTGGACACCATCGCCCTCTCAGACTGGGACCAAATGCAGCTGAGACTCCTTTGGAACCCAATATTTGCCATCACTGGTGGTGGCTCAGCGGGTAACGAATCCACCCTCAATGCAAGAGACACAGGGGATGTGGGTTCGCTCCCCGGGTCGGGAAGATCCCCTGGAGGAGAAAATGGCAACCCACCCCAGTATTCTTGCCTGGAGAGTCCCGTGGACAGAGGGGATTCTGCCTGGTGGGTTGCAGTCCATGGGGTTTCAAAGAGTCAGACACGACCAAAGTGAATGGGCACATGTCTCTGTTCTAAAAGTGCCTGCCACTCCAGCAGAAGAATGCCACCCTCCCACACTTACCAGCAGGCAACAGGCCAGTGCCGTGGCCAGGAAACCCTTAGGTGTGAGGACACCGAGAGGCCTGCACACTGGCGGCTGGTTTAACCCTTGGGAGGAGCCTGGGGAGAGGTCCTGTGCGCCCCTCCCCACCCCCTGCACCAGTGCTGAGACCATCGTGGTTGGCCAGCTTCCCCGGGAGGCAGGGCCAGGAGGGGGGAAAGGGTGGGGGGACCGAGACCCGTGCTCATGCCAGGAATCCCAGCCGCCCACACGGCGGGCCAGGGGACCTGCTGCCCGGATGGAGCGGGGGAACAAGCTTCGCATGTTCGGGAAGGTGCTGCGAATGTGGGTGCTCATGTGGAAATGAGGCACGTGTCACTGGGAACCGGAGGAAAGCAAGCCCGGTTAAACACTAACCTGACTATGTTCTAGGGTTGAGCGGAAGGTGGAACTTGTGTGTGCTGAACTTGGATATTTAGCTGAGGCGATGCCTAAGCCAAGTTTGAAGGAGCAGCTCGATTTGCTTCATGTAAAATGAGAGAGGAGCAAGAGAAATTAAAAAGCACGGCCTGGAACAATGATTTGCACACTTGTGCTCACAGCAACATCCTTCACAGTGGCTGAGAGGTGGAAGCAACCCAAGAGGGGGTTGATGGATGGTCGATAAACAAACGTGGTCCCTATACACAATGAAGTATGGTCTAGCTGACAAGAGGAAGGCAGTTCTGACACAGGCCACATCGTGGATGAGCCTTGAGGACGTGGTGCCCGGTGACATAAGCCAGATACAAAAGGACAAATGCTGCACGCGTCCACGTGGGCGAGGTTCCCCGAGCCATCCGGTTCACAGAGGCAGGAAGCAGCATGGGGCCCTGGGAACACGGGCGTCAGGGTTTAACGGGGATGGAGCCTCGCTTTGGGAGATGGGTGCTGGGGACTGTCATACATCCCTGTGGAGGCGCCTGTGAATGTGATGCTCTGCACCGGTCCCTTAAATGGTTAAAATGGTAAATTTCATGGTGTACATTTCACATTCTTTTTTAAAATAATAAAAATACTTTTTAAAAAAAGAGAAAAGAAAGAAGAAAGCTCTCCAGTGAATCCCATGCCCTGAACCTTTCATATCTCTCACCTCCTGGGGTCTCAAAGGCCCACTCTTCACTGTCTGCTTCCCACCTGTCCCCACCTCCTGCCCATCTTCCCCGGGATTGTCCTTTCTCTCCCGACCACATCCTGTGACCCCAGGCCAGCCCACACCTCGTGCGGCCCAGCTCCTCTCGGTTGGCGTTGCTGGGGCCTCTGCTCTGGGTTCTGTTCTGCCTGCAACAGGCTGAGCTCTGAATCACCTGCTTCCCTCGGCGCTTGACCCTGCCCGCCGTTTGACCCCGTCTGTCGGTGGTCCCTGCACACAGCCCCCTGCCCGGGCCCTCAGCAGCTGCACTTCTGCTCCTGCAGTCACCCCTCGCTCCGTGCCCCCTCCGCCTCCGCCCGCAGCTGCCTCCCGCTGCTGCACCTTCAGCACCCCTCACAGCTGGAAGCCCAGCGCCGCGCTCAGCATTCCTGGAGACTCCCCGGAGGCAGGAGGTGCGCCCCGCGAGCCCCACGTGGCGCTGCTTTTGCCTTGGGCTCCCAGCAGGTGCTCCACTGCCACCAGTCCATCGACAGGAATAGATCTCAGCCCAGGCAGCTGAGCCGAGCAGACATCAGGCTGCTAATCAGTCTCCAAAACGCCAGCTGTGCTATTTTAAAGCTGTTTAGGATGTGCAGTCCTGCCCGCGGTGTCTGCCAGAGGCAGAAAGGAGCGAGGCCTCCGCGTTCGGGAGGCGGCGGCTCCCAGGTCATCTGAGGGCAGGGCTGGGGGCCCCTCAGAACCGCGTGGGAAGGAGCTGAAAGGCGTGAGACAGAGGGCTGCCGCACGGAGGGCTGCCACACGGAGGGCTGCCACCTCCGAGAAGCGGCCTCTGCAGGAGGGCAACTTGGATCCTGTCTCAGACCTCAGCTGTGCAGGGGTTGCCAGGGCCGGCCTGTCTCCAGGGCGGAGGGAAGGTCAAGGTCAAAGATGTCCCAGCCTGCCACGGCGCCCCCACCCTCCCCATCCCCTCCTACTAAAGCTGCATCCATCTGGGGGGATGGAAGTCTGAAAAGGCACGGGCGTGTCCCTTGGTGGGGGGAACCTCACTTGCGCATCCTCACCACCGTGAAGCTCTTGCATCCCCCGTGCTTGAGCCCGTCTGTGCCAAGTGCTGGGGGAGAGCGAGTCCTTCAGACCAGGCTCCCAGCTCTCCCAGGGTTGGTGCTGTGTCTCACACCCGTGAGGTCACAGTGTGCGGGGCCTGGTCTAGTGCCCGACAGGCCCTGATGCACAGGCAAGGGCTCCTGTGGGGAGAGAGACGCACGTCGGGGGAGGGCTCGCATGGGGGAGGGGCTTGTGTGTGGGGAGGGCTCGCGTGGGGGAGGAGCTCGCATGGGGGAGGGCTTGCACGGGGGAAGGGGCTTGCGTGGGGGGAGGGGACTGTGGTCAGCAGACAGGGACAACACTCAAGGTGTGTGACTCGCTTTCCGGATAGCAAGGTACCGAGGACCTGGGGCTCACCTGTTACACCTGAGCAGAGGAAAGACAACCTCTTTAACGGGGGCACCTGACCTGCCTCTTGAGAAACCTACATGCAGGTAGGAAGGAACAGTTAGAACTGGACATGGAACAACAGACTGGTTCCAAATAGGAAAAGGAGCACGTCAAGGCTGCATACTGTCAACCCTGCTTATTTAACTTATATGCAGAGTACATCATGAGAAACGCTGGACTGCAAGAAACACAAGCTGGAATCAAGATTGCCGGGAGAAATATCAATAACCTCAGATATGCAGATGACACCACCCTTATGGCAGAATGTGAAGAGGAACTAAAAAGCCTCTTGATAAAAGTGAAAGAGGAGAGTGAAAAAGTTGGCTTAAAGCTCAACATTTAGAAAACGAAGATCATGGCATCTGGTCTCATCACTTCATGGGAAATAGATGGGGAAACAGTGGAAACAGTGTCAGACTTTATTTGGGGGGGGCTCCAAAATCACTGCAGATGGTGACTGCAGCCATGAAATTAAAAGATGCTTACTCCTTGGAAGGAAAGTTATGACCAACCTAGATAGCATATTCAAAAGCAGAGACATTACTTTGCCAGCAAAGGTCCATCTAGTCAAGGCTATGGTTTTTCTAGTAGTCATGTATGGATGTGAGAGTTGGACTATGAAGAAAGCTGAGTGCTGAAGAATTGATGCTTTTGAACTGTGGTGTTGGATAAGACTCTTGAGAGTCCCTTGGACTGCAAGGAGATCCAACCAGTCCATCCGTAAGGAGATCTGTCCTGGGTGTTCATTGGAAGGACTGATGCTAAAGCTGAAACTCCAGTACTTTGGCCACCTCATGCGAAGAGTTGACTCATTGGAAAAAGCCCTGATGCTGGGAGGGATTGGGGGCAGGAGGAGAAGGGGACGACAGAGGATGAGATGGTTGGATGTCATCACCGACTCGATGGATGTGAGTTTGAGTGAACTCCAGGAGCTGGTGATGGACAGGGAGGTCTCGCGTGCTGCGATTCATGGGGTCGCAAAGAGTCGGACACGACTGAGCGACTGAACTGATGGCTTTTTCCAGTTCTTTATGATTTAAAAACAGCGCTCTTTGTAGAATCACAGGAAGGACGGTCTCCGGTTTTGCAGGCTCCCAGGAAATGGCAACCCACTCCAGTCATCTTGCCTGGAGAATCCCAGGGATGGGGGAACCTGGTGGACTGCTGTCTAGGGGGTTGCACAGAGTCGGACATGACTGAAGTGACTTAGCAGCTTAGCAGCAGGCGTCTTGCCCTCGGGGTCACACGGGAGCCAGCAGATCGTTTCCCTGCTGGACAGTCCCGAGGGTTCTCAAGCACCTGCTGTTGGGAACGTCCTGCTCGGTGTGGACCCAGAGGACTGGGACAGAAGGAAGGCTCCAGATGCCTTGTTCAGCGGAAGTCCCGATTACGAGCCCCCTGAGTGCTCCAGGGGTCATGAGGTGGGGCGGGGTTCACCTTGAACAGTCCCCTGTCCTCGGTAAGAAACGTTCCCACCCTCGGCCCCACCCACACACTTCCTGGTAAAATCTTACAGAGCCCCCAGGTGACCTCATTCTGTTGTTATTTAGAAAACAAAAGATGTGTCTGTTCACAAATACTTTCCCACCATTGAAACGGATGGTTAAGATTCTCACAGTTGAGCCGCTTTTTACACAAGCGCACCTGTTGGAATGTGGTTCCAGGACCCTAGAGAAGGGTTCCCGAAGGCAGAAGTGGAGACACTCACCTCGGCCCTGAGGACCTTTCTCGAGCACCCTGGGGAGTTTTAACAGCTGAGTGGGTGGAGAACCGCTGCCTTGAGCTCCCAGGACTCAGGGAACCCCTGAGGACGGTCAGCGAGTCCTGCGGAGTTGCCCACCTCTCCTGAGGGTCTGCTCACAGCCCAGTCTCTCCAGCCAGTTAGAGATCCAACCCACTCAGCCTCAAACCCAGCCCCAAACCCAGACCCAAACCCAGCCCCAAACCCAGACTCAAACCCAGCCCCAAACCCAGCCCCAAACCCAGACGCAAACCCAGCCCCAAACCCAGACCCAAACCCAGACGCAAACCCAGACCCAAACCCAGACCCAAACCCAGACCCAAACTCAACTTGGAGAGCTCAGCGAATGACACAGTCGTTACTGAAGGTTCTGTTGGGGGCGGAGGAGAGGCTTGCGTTGCCCCCACAGAGGCAGCCGACTGGAATCTGCGAACTCCTCTCCCCTTTGGAAACTGCCAAGCCTCTTCTCAGTCTTCAACACCCACCTCATCCTCCTCTCGGCATCCGTCCCCCAGATCTGGCAGTTAGGAGCTAAGGAGCAAGTCTAACTTTGTTACCCCATGGACTGCAGCACGCCAGACTTCCCTGTCTTTCAGTATCTCCTGGAGCTTGCTCAAACTCATGTCCATCAAGTTGGTGATGCCATCCAACCATCACATTCTCTGTCGTCCCCTTCTCCTCCTGCTTTCAATCTTTCCCAGCATCAGGGTCGTTTCCAACGAGTTGGCTCTTTGCATCAGGTGGCCAAGTATTGGAGCTTCAACGTCAGCATCAGTCCTTCCAATGAATTCAGGGTTGATTTCCTTTAGGATTGACTGGTTGCACTTCCTTGCAGTCCAAGGGACTCTCAAGATTCTTCTCAGCACCACAGTTCTAAAGTGTCAGTTCTTTGGTCTTCAGCCTTCTTTATGGTCCAGCTCTCATGTCCAGTTAGTGCAGTCTGCTCCATCAAACAGCAGCTGGGGACAGTATTGTCCAGGGGTTGTGGCTGGAGACCCCCGGCCACCTCTGCTTGGACAGGTGGAGTCGTGACCCACTGCCTCGAGGGAGAATGTTGCCATGGGAACCGTGGGTATCTGGGGAGGGGATGTGGGAAGCACCTGTTATAGATGCGGGCTTTGGCTGGATGACTTGGGGGAGGGTCTAAGGAAGCTGGCGTGGGTCTAGATGGGAAATTGGATGCTGTCGGAAGGTGGGGGCACTTCTCTGACCAGGCATCTCAATAAAGAAGGAGAGACTGAAGATAAAGTTGTAATTGGCAAAGTAGCAGTTACTCATTTTAGCCAAAAAAGAGTTTTTTGTGGGTGTCACAGTGACCTTGTGTTTTTCTGTGCAGATGAAATTATAATGTGGTCTTGCTCTGACTCATCTTACTGTGACGCTGGGGCCTGGGGTCCAGCGAGCAGCCATCAGGCCAACCTCCCATGGCAGCAGGGGCTCTTAAAGGCATTTTTCAGTGGTGAGCCGGGGCGCTGAATAAAGAATCTGCCTGTCAGTGCAGAAGACACAGATTTGATCCCTGGGTCAGGAAGATCCCCTGGAGGAGGAAATGACAACCCACTCCGGTATTCTTACCTGAAAAATCTCATGGACAGAGGAGTCTGGCGGGCTGTAGCCCATAGGGTCGCGAAGAGTTGGACACGAGCGAGCGACTAACTGCTTATGCTGGATTGGTTCATGGTGCTTTTCAGGGTTACCGTATCCTACTTTCCTGTCTATTCGTTCAGTTTTTAAGAGTTTGATATTGAAATTCCAACTAAAACTCTTAATTTGTCTACTTAAGAAAATAACTATATAGTGGAACTATATGTAACCTTGTTCTGTATTTTCCAAGTCTCTTATACATGTATTATTATACTTTCATAAATTGAAAAATAAAAAAATAAAGATACCTATCATGGTGGACTAGGTCCCTCCCCAACGACCTCATTTAATCTCCTGGGTTGGCGCTTCAACATGGGAATCTACGGGTGGGGGGACACAGTTCAGCCCACGATAGGGGGTCAGGTCGTGGTGTGAACGGCTGCGTCCATGCCCCAGAGGCCATGGTAGAAACCTGTTGGCCTGGGGTTGCGGTCACTGTGGGGTGGGCAGGAGTCCCAGGGGCCCCGCAGTGGTGTGGGCTGGGCCTCTGCAGGTAAGCAGGCTCTCCCAAGGGCCCAGGGCTGGGTGGAAGAGCTTGGAGGGGTAGCAGGCTGCCTCGCCCGCCTGGGCAGCTTTGGGCAGAGACAGGCTGCCTTTCCTAGCAGGGGTGGGTGATCCTGGGGCTCACGTTGGGCAGACTGGGACCCAGCTTGGCAGCCCCTTCACTTGGAGAAGCCCCTCTGCTTCCTCAGACCCCCTCCGGCTGGGGGTCTCTGGTCTGGGTCTGTCTATTCGTGCCCCGAACTGGGCCCCCAGTGCCTCACAGCAACCTCTGTGTGGGGCTCAGGTCCCACTGTCTTCACCCACTTTGGGCAGGTTTCGTCACCTTCCTGGGCTTGGTTCCCTCGCCTGGAAATTGGGACAAGGCCACGGCCCTCCAGGGCCACCCCAAGGACCACGTGAGTTGGGGGGGCAGCCCCTGGGCCAGCCCTGATGGAGTGGGGAGGAGGGCAAGGTCACACCGTCAGCTCCGACTCAGCAGGCTGCTGGGGCTCACACGCTTGCTACATTGGAAAGTTGAAACAGAAGACGTGCCGGGCGTGGTCACAGCCCGCAGAGACTCAGAGGGCTTCCTGCGAGTTGCAGAGGTCGCTTCGTCCTTCTATGAGAAGGAACCTTGAGCGTCAATTCGCCAGTCCTCCTGTCTCATGGCGGGGAAGCTGCGACTGAGTTGTGAGCAGGGGTCTCGGGGCGGGGGGTAACTCGGGTCACCAGACAGAGAGCGTCTAACTAGCAGCTGGGATTGGTTCCCACTTGGCCTGAGAAGTGCTGGGCTCAGCTCTTTATTTTGTTAACCCTTTGATAACCCTGTGAAGCACCTACTGCCATGTTGCCCATTCTAGAGATGGGAAAACCGAGGCACCCGTAAGTGATCATCCAGGGTCCCACAGTGAAGGTGGAGCAGGATCTGGACCCAGGCGGTCTGACTTTCAGAGTCCCTGTTCTTCACCTTTCTGCTTTACCACCTCAAAACCACTGGTTCTCAGAGAGCAGCTCCTGGCCCGGCAGGGAGCTGGCCCAGACCTTCTGGGTGGAGCCCACAGGCCCTCCAGCGGGTTCTGGTGCCCAGGCCTGAGAACCACTGCCTTCTTGTCCCCTCAGCCCATGGAGGCCTTTGCCGGAGGTGGAGAGGCATACGAGAGGTCTGGGGGAGGCTGGGACGACTCCTCCAGGACACATCGGGTCACTGCTGTTGAATTTTAATGAGCTCAAGAAATGGTCTGGGCTGGGAGGATGCCACGTTGATGTTTGGTCTATTTCTGCAGAAGGAAGCTCGGGGCTTATTTCTATCTTTCCTTCTCCCTCTTGCCAAGTACCTACCACGGGGCCGACCACTGGTAATCAATAAGCTTTTATGGTGCTCCTAAATTACTTGCTTCTACATAAAGTGAGCCCGAGAGCAATAGATCTCTGCTGGAAAAGGCTTCCTGGATGGAGGCTGTGTTTGTGGGAGAGAAGGGGCTCTGCGCGGTGAGGCGGCGAAACTCTGGAAACCCGGTGGTCTCTAGCGCCAGGGGCTTGTGTCTCCTTTTCCTCTTCTCTCTCCTTCGTTTCCGTTTCCTTCCTTCCTTCTTTCCTCCTTCCTTCCTTCCTGCCTCCATTCTTTCCTCCCTCCCACCCTCTCTGCATCGTGCCTCCTCCCTGCCTCCTCCCTTCCTCCCTGTGCCAGGACCTCGGATCTGGGAGGCCGGGGGTGGCAACGGGCAGGGGCCGCTCCATCAGCAGCAGCAACCCCTCGCAGAGCTGCTGCTTGCTCCGGCGGCTCCGAACTCGCCAGTTCAGACATCTTAGCAGGGACAACCTTCCCCACCCCAGGCCAAACAGTGGCCTCATGGAGTTGGAAGATGACCCTGTCACCGGGCTCTCTTGGGCTCTTGACGCCTCGGAACCACTGGGCGGAAAAAGGGGTCAGGCCACTGGCTGGAGTGACGAACCCTGGTAACCCGGAGGAGCGTGCGAATCGGGCAGCCAGGACTGCGTCTGGAACCCGGGGGCTCCTAGGGTAACTCGGCGCATTCCCTGCCTGATGGGAAGGTCGACGGAAAACTACAGCAGCCGGAAAAACAGGGAAAGGCCGGATGACTCAGGGCCAAGACCACTGCACGCAGGAAGGTTTGGGTAGTTTCACCCAGATGACGGTGGACGTTCCGACTGGGGGCTCGGTAGCCTGGACTGGGCGGTGGGCGGAAGGAAGTCGCCGCCCGGCGACTCACAGGAGGCCGAGAACCTGGCCTGTGTCCTCCCCGCTCGGATGTGTGCGTCTCTGTGCGTGCGTGCGGACAGGAGCGTTTCCCTTCTCTTTCCACTGTCATCTCACACGCAGACCAACTTTACCGTCTAGTCTTCCCGTGACAGAATATCCAGCGGGGCTGGGACTTGAGAAGCAATGACCGTGTCTGGTGGTGGAAGCAGGGGCTTTAAGCAAATTCACTTGCTCCAAACTGCTGTTCGGTCCTCTCTCCTCACCGGACCAGGGCAAGGCTCTGTGCACGACGAAGGGGCTGCCCTCCCGGGATCCAGGGCCGCTCCCCCAGCCAGAGGCCTGGCAGCTCCTGGGAAGCTTCCCCGGCAGCAGTGGGAGGGGGTGACGGAGGAGGAGTGGGGTGGCAGAGGCGGGCAGGAGGCCCAGGCCGGGCGACTCAGGCACGTCCCCGGGTCCCTGCATCAGGATGGACACGGCAGCTCCCAGCCGGCAGCAGCTTGAACGCGATCAATACACAGCATCTCCGCAGGGAGGCGAGCCCCAGGGGCCTGGGAAGTGGGGGTTTGGAGGCTTCCAGCCTCTGCAGGCTCGGAAGGTGACTGGGACAGTGCCGGCCGGGGTCCCCTCAGACACACAGGACCCCCCCCCCCCCGCAAAATGGCCCCAGAGGAGAAACGGGATGAAAGCTGGGGAGTGAGCCTCCCGGGCGCTCTCGTTTCCTTCCTGCCCCACCACGGGTCCCTTCGCAGACTTCTCCGTGGAGACCAGGCAAGGGCCGTGCAGGAGGCACTGCGGGAGGGCTGCCTCAGCACACTCCCCACAAAGGGCTTCCATAGGCGTGACATCATCGGAAAGCAAACACACAGTTCCTGAGGGCCAACCAGGTGCTTCCCCGAGTCACGCCTGCGGAAGCCGAGGCCCAGGGAGGTCAGCTCACCCCTGTCCCGGGGTCGCCGTAGCCGACTTGCAGTTTGGGCTCTGTGGTCTTCTTGACCACATACCGCAGAGCTTCGCAAATACTCTAGAAGGGTCATTGGCCTGAAAACATTGTAGTCTTGCACCTGGGTTCTAATAATTGTATAATCTCTGAAAATATAATTGTAAAGATCTCTGAAAATCTTTCCTCTCAAGGCTGAAAGCTATGTACAATATTTAGGAGGAAAACTTTTGAGTTGTAGGTAAAATACCGTGCAGTGCTGTAAGAGCCGTTGAGCTTAAGAGATGTGAAAGGTGTGTGGAGACGGTCTCCACTGGCACCGAGCTCTAGATAGACAGATAGGTAATAGGCTCTCAGGCGTGTCTGACTATTGGCAACCCCCTGGACTGCAGCCCTCCAGGCTCCTCTGTCCATGGGATTCTCCAGGCAAGAACACTGGGGTGGGTTGCCCTTTCCTTCTGCAGGGGATCTGACTGACCCAGGAATTGAACCTGGGTCTCCTGCTTTGCAGGTGGCTTCTTTACCATCTGAGCCACCAACAACGCTTCTCTCCTTGCTAACCCTCCAGTATTGACAGTATCTAGGGAGGGTGGTTGTTTCCAATTTCTGCGATAAATAACCATGGTAGCAATATCCACTGCTGCACACGGACTCAGAGCCGGAGAGGCACAGAGCGCGTGGTCTGAGTATTTCTGAAGTAATGTGATCAAATTCTGAAACAGAGAACATAGAACAGGCTGGTTTCTGGGCTGGGGAGCCTGATTCTAAACAAATCACATGGTTTTTTAATCTTTTAATTATTTATGTATTTGTTTTTATTGAAATATATTTAATATGCAATGTTTCGGGTATACAACAAAGTGATTCAGTTATACACACGTATGTAAGCAAATATATGTGCGTATATGGGCTTCCCTGGGGCTCAGCGAGTAAAGGACCTGCCTGCAATGCAGGAGACCCAGGTTCAATCCCTGGGTTCAGAAGAACCACTGGAGAAGGAAATGGCAACCACTCCAGTTTTCTTGCTTGGACAATTCCATGGACACAGGAGCCTGGTGGGTTACAGTCCATGGGGTTGCAAAAAGTCACACATGACTAAGTGACTCACACACACAGATTCTTCTCCTTGATGGATTATTACAAGATACTGAATGTAGTTCCCTGCACTACACAGCAGGACAGTGTGGTTTATTTTATACATAGTAGTATATATCTGTTAATCTCTAACTTCTAATTTATCCCTCCCCTCTTTCCCCTTTGGTAACCATGAATTTGTTTTCAATGTCTCAAAAAACTGCATGTTTGCTGGAGAATAAAAAGTACTCCATGGAGACAGAACAAGTTCAAAGATACCCTGAGGGAACTTAGTGACTCAGATTTCAGACAAATAAATTACACCTTTGGTTCAGACTAATTCTGTGTGTTTGCTTCTAAAAAACATATGCAAACAAGTGTGAGCAGTTACTCAGAGCTTAATTGGTTTAATGTATTAATCACTATGTTGCAAAACCAGGACGCTAAGCTAGAAAACATCATTGCAGAAAGAGAGTCCCACTGAGGACTGTCTCTGTCAGGGAAATATTTACTTCTGCTCTGCAGATTTCTGTTCCAGCTGTGAGCAGTCCTCTTCACCGAGGTCTAGCGTCACTGCAGAAACAGGAACAGTTCGTTCACCTTCGCACCATCGAACTGGGAAAGAAATGGGCCGATGAGCTGGCGTCCGCTAGAAGGATGCCCAGTGGGCAGATGAGCTGGGGTCCGCTAGAAGGATGCCCAGTGGGCAGATGAGCTGGGGTCCGCTAGAAGGATGCCCAGTGGGCAGATGAGCTGGGGTCCGCTAGAAGGATGCCCAGTGGGCAGATGAGCTGGGGTCCGCTAGAAGGATGCCCAGTGGGCAGATGAGCTGGGGTCCGCTAGAAGGATGCCCAGTGGGCAGATGAGCTGGGGTCCGCTAGAAGGATGCCCAGTGGGCAGATGAGCTGGGGTCCGCTAGAAGGATGCCCAGTGGGCAGATGAGCTGGGGTCCGCTAGAAGGATGCCCAGTCTGAAGGGAAAACCCACAGAGCCCAGTTGACTGTTTCTTATACCTTGGTTTCTATGAAGGAAGCCAAGGTCACCCTCAGAAGAAGTCTGTCTTTGAAACAGACCCATCGGCATAGAGAACAGACTCCTAGGTGCCGGGGGAGGGGGGTGCAGATCGAGAGAGAGACAGGGAGCTTGGGGTTGACAGGTGCAGAGTGTCACACATAGAATGGATACACCTCTAGGTCCAACTGTGTTACACTGAAACTCCACATCCTGTGGTAAATAAACCATAATGGAAAAGAATGTAAGAAAAGAATGCATGTGTGTGTATAACGGGGTCATTTTGCTGTACAGCAGAGACTGGCACAACACCGTAAATCAACTATACTTGAAGTATTTTTAAAAGAGAGAGAGAGAAAGAAACCAGTTTTTCAAAAGAAAAGGGGCCAGCGGGGTAGCCTCTGCCTCTGAGGCTGTGGGCATGTGCCCAGGGTGGTTGAAATACAACCTTGGAACCACGCGGAGAGAAGGAAGTCCCTCACGGTCCCTTCAGGATGCATTCGACACATCACTCATCTTCACTGGGTTCTATAGAGGAAACAAAGGGTCTTCAGATGCTGTTCTCTGGCCTCAGGGAGCTTGGATTTTTATTCATGTCTACCCAGGGGACTCACTTTCTCCCTAAGGAAGAGAAAGAGAAGATAAAAAGCAGACAGCCAGGAGTCCCGGTTTGCCGGAGGCGCACTGAGGTCTCCTGGGAAGACCTGGCCGTCTGTTCTTTGTTCTTTCCTCCCGGCCGGGGGGTTAGTCCCAAGGGAGGCCCTCGAGCCTCACCAAGAAGGCGGTAAGCCCTGTGGTCAGGCACGACTCCTCAGCGGCTTCAAGTCAGAGTTACAGGGTCTGTGTTGGTCCTCAGTCACGTCCGACTCTGCGACCCCACGGACTGCAGCCCGCCAGGCTCCTCCATCCATGGGATTCTCCAGGCAAGAACACTGGAGTGGGTTGTCATTCCCTTCTGCAGGGGATCTTCCCGACCCAGGGATCAAACCTAGGTCTTCCCTCCTTGCAGGCAGATTCCTTACCATCTGAGCCACCGGGGAAGCCTTAGGGAAGTTACTTAAAAGTTCTCATTAGCGAAACGGAGATAATCACATTTACCTCTCAGGCAACAGAAGCCTCGTGAGCCTGGTCATCTGTGGCTGCAGAGGCGGGGGGCAGGGGGGGAAGGGAGGCAGACGTGAGGGAGGAAAGGACAGGAGAAACGAGAGAGGATGAAGTGAAGAGGGGACCCTGGGGGGCAGGAGGGGAGGCGGGGAGGGGAGCCCAGCACCATATGCGCCCTCCTGCCTTCTGGACACGCTTGCAGGTGTTTTTTTTTTTAATAATTATTTTATTTTCAATTGGAGGATAATTGCTTTACAATGTTGTGTTGATTTCATCAACCATGAAAGTGAAGTGAAAGTCACTCAGTTGTATCTGAAGCTTTGCGACCCCGTAGGCTATAGAGTCTATGGAATTCTCCAGGCCAGAATACTGGAGTGGGTAGCCTGTCCCTCCTCCAGGGGATCTTCCCAACCCAGGGATTGAACCCAGGTCTCCCACATTGAGGGCGGATTCTTTTACCAGCTGAGCCACCAGGGAAGCCTAAGAATCCTGGAGCGGGTAGCCTATCCCTCCTCCAGGGGATCTTCCCGACCCAGGAATCAACCCGGGTCTCCTGCACTGCAGGCGGATCCTTTACCAGCCGAGCCTGTCTGAGCTCCTAATGTCACACTGCAACTTCCCACCAGCTGCCTGTTTTATAGGTGTTCATGTATACGTTTCCGCGCTGGATGCACTTGTTAAATGTTGGAGCCAGGACAGAGCCCTCAGCCACGCTTCTCAATATAGACGCCTCAGTGTATATTCGGAAGACAATAATTTCATTTTCGAGGGAGAATTTTTGGTAAAAAGAGTTTACATGGACAATTAAATTCTAACCTCTCGACACATCTGCTAAAAGCTATAGAAACTATAGTGTCTTGTATTTCCTATGAGCCAGCACTTTGCAAGGACGTTGATGACATAATGCATCCTCAGGACCCTGTGACATCGGGGCTGAGAGACCCGTTGCCCAGCCATGCACGCTGAGCTCAGGGAGGGCAGGTCAGCATCCAGCAGGAAGGCAGAAACGCCAGGATCCAAGCCGAGGTCCCTTTTATCCTGAGTCCCGTGCTCTCCGCCTCTGGCCTTGGAGGCTGCGACCCTGCCACCCTCATGGAGAAGAGTCACCGTGCTCTCAAACTCTGCAGCGTGGCCGATTTCTCCATCTCCCCTTCACCCTCGTCGCCTTCATTCTCCATCCTTGCTCATAAGCGCCCCGTTCATGAACTGAAGCAGTAGGGGAGGTCGGCGCTGAGACACCTCCTTCCTGCCCGGGCTGGCCTCCACCCCGCACCTGCGTCCACCCTAACTTCCTCGTGCCTTCGGTCTCCCTTCTCTGTGCAAACTCAGGACCCATGACATGCATGTTCTTATTTCCTACCTTCTTACCCCAGAGTTGGCCCACCAAATGCACCACGCTTTCGCACTTACTCTGTTTCCCCTTAGTCAAGTGCCCAGGGAATATTTGGCTTTCAGCTCCAAGGGAGCGTCCTCTTCCCCCCGCACAGACAGGCCCTGGTAAGTCATCGGGTGGCCTAGCCCAGCCCTTGGATTCAGCCACTTGCTGGTTTGCACGTGTTTTAGAATCATAGATGATCCTGCAGGGAGCCACCTGGTCAGAGGTCAGTGCCCCCACATCAGGGGTGACCTAGGAGCAGGTCACGGAGTCGGGGAAAGGCCGTTGGACGTCTTGCTGGCCGTGCCCCTCACAGGCAGGCAGGCCCCTCCACTGAGAAAGGACAACAGCCTGGGCACCCCGGCCCCCCAACGCCAGAGAGCTCGCCCCCTGGCCAGCTGGCCGATGGGAGCCTGGACCCTGCTGCGCTGTTACCGCAGCGGTCTCTGACTGTCGGGCCTGCACGTGTTTTGAGCCATGTGTGTTTCCTGTTCCGTGACCCGCCCGTGACCTCGGCCTGATTTTCTGTTGGTCCTGTGGTCTTTCTTGCTTTCATCTCCGAGAGCACTCTGTGTATTTTGGAGGAAAACACTCCTCTGGGTCGTGAGGTGCCATTATCGTCCCTGGGTTTTGCCCTTTTCGCTTTCCCTTCTGTGTTGTGCTTTGGTTTGGTTTTCTGTATGGAAGTGGCTGTTGCTCACATTTGCAGTTTTTTTAAAACTCTGGGCCATTTTCAAAGTCCCTATTGAATCTGTTACAATACTGCTCCTGTTTCTTGGCTCTTTGGCTGAGAGGAACGTGGAGTCTCAGCTCCCCGACTGGGGGTCTAACGGGCGCCTTCAGCATTAGAAGGCGAAGCCTTGACCACTGGGCCACCCGGGAAGTCCGTATGCTTGCAGCTATTCACCTCTGTGTTTTGGCTGCTGGATTCTGAGACATAGCTCCATGTCCCTCCACTCCAAGGTTATTCTATTCAGAGTCCCAGCAGGAATTACAGGGCACACCCAAAGTCAGGGGACTCAAGTAGAGGTTACATACAAAGGCACTAATGCCAAGGGCATGGGCAAGTTTTAGGGGGGCCCAGGGGCAAGGCGAGGATGGGGGCCCCGCGGCAACAGAGAGGCCATCACCCTGGGCCCCCAGGGATGGAGGAGTCATGCAGCCTGGAGGGAGGGAGCCGTGTAGACCAGGCCCCCCAGAGAGGGGCCCCCGTCTGGGGGGACCAGGAGCGAGCACCCCGCCCTCATGTTCCTCACGCCCCCATCTGGCCATAGCTCCATGCTGGGAGAAGCCTGCCGTGGGTGGTGTCCCCGTGGGCAGCAGTCCAGAGCCCAGAATGAGGCAGCGAGGGGTCCGAACTCTGTGTGATGGACGCGGGGGGCATACCCTCTGGCAGCACCTGCCGGGGCTTACTTTCACATTGACAACTTTGCCATGGGGTCTCTCTGGATGGACTCTGGGTGGTCCCTGCTTCCCTTCCCCCAACAACTAGCCACTGTTCCCTACGCTGTTTACCACAAAATCCCGTTTTGCCCCCATTTGTCATATATTAATGCCCCATGGGCACACGGGGCTATTTCTGGACTTTCTCTGCTGTTCCAGTGGGTCGTGTGTCTATTCATATTTTGTATTAATCACCGAGGCCTTGTGAAGGTTTTAAGAACTGGGGAGACAAATGCCTCCGTGTTTGTCTCTTCTGCTTCAGTCTTGCTGGACTGCACTTGTTTGTTATCTTGAGTGAATCTGCTTGTCTGTTTGTGAAGGAAGGAAACTCTTTAGGTCATTTGGGGAGATTATATAAACCTAGGCACTTATTAATAGATGACTCCCATCTTTAGCACGCAGCGACCTGGGGCTTCCCTGGCAGTCTAGGAGCTGGGGCTCTGCTTTCATTGCCAAGGGCACGGGTTCCCTGCCTGGTTCCCAAGCCATGTGGTGTGGCCAAAAAAAACCAGATTTTTAAAGAAACCAGTTTGTTCCTGGGTTTTGTCACTGAGAACAAACAAGCAAAGGAAGACAGCTGGCAGACTCTACCTGGCCAGGTGAGGAAAGCCTTTGCTGGCAGTGATGGGCCAGACCGACAGCCTAGAGGATGCAGAGAGACCACATCTCTCAGGCGCTGCTCCCGCCAAAATGCAAATCCCACATCTCATCCCGTGAGATGACATATCTGCAAAGTCAAACTGAGAGCATCCTCAAGAGAGGGGCCTGTCCTCTTCACCCATGCCAGGGTCGTCAACTCTCCATCAACAGCACTGAAGACGCTCAGTGTCCTTACGGACAAAGAAGGGAGGGCCACCTTCTCCAGATGAAGAGAGATGATGAGGACCTTCAACCCGCGGCTCCGCACTGCCTTGTGTGGGTCCGGAAAAGGGGACCCCTGAGGATGGAATCCGCATGGTGGGTTAGAGCACAGTATTGCTTCTAGGTCAAATCACCTGATCTGATCATTGTACTGTCAGTGTGTCAGGGAACACTCCTGTTCTTGCAAAACACGCGATGGAATATTTAGGGGAAAAGAATGTCCTGCTACTGACTCTAAAATTGTTCACACACAAGAAAAATAGAAGTATGCATATAAATGTCGGGGGGAGTGATAAAGTAAGCGTGTTCATTATTAACAATGGAGAACTGGGTAAAGGATACGTGGGAATTCTTGTTACTGTTCTTGCAGCTCGATGCTGGCGCGGCTCCTGGAACATGGTCCTCAGGCTCCTCCCCACGGCATCCTCACAACAGCGGATGCTGCTTGGGTGGGGCTCGTGAGGTGCCAGCCGGCCACCAGCCTCTGGCCACAGTAAAACTGGAAGAAACAGCAGCAGCCTCAGGGACTGGATAACTCCTGGCCTTACAGAGCGCGGCCCAGGGCTCCAGGGAGCTGGAGTCCTCGGTGGTTGAGAACCCAGCCTCCAGAACCCTGCCAGGGGATCAGGGGATTTTGTACGTAGACAGAGCTGCTCTGGGAAGGACACAGAAATACATCCTGTGGGTGCAGAGGAAGGCTCGGATCAGGGACAGAAGGAAACGGGGCTCGGGAAATGGATGCTTTTCCTCAGTCAGTCCCAGAGGCGCTAAGAGGTGGGAGCCGGAAGGAATAGCAGGGAGGTGGGGGGGGGGGGCTGTGTGCACAAGGGTGTGGGCCCGAGGTGGGGGCGGGGGGCCCATCTGGGCCAGAGTCCCGGTAAGTGGGGTCCAGCGTTGCTGACTGCTCTGGTGCTGTGCTCGGAAGGCAACTGGAGTGTGTGCGTGCATCTGTGCTGTGTGTGTGTGTGTACGTGTGTGTGTGTACGTGTGTGTGTGTATGTGTGTGTGTGTACATGTGTGTGTGTGACAGAGACCATGAGCAGCTGGGAATGGGGCCCATCTGGGTTCCTGCTGGTGCTCGGACTGGACCCGAGTTCCCCGAGGTCATTATCCCCAGCTCTTGGCAGCCCAGAGTAAGGAGCAGCCCAGCTGGGCAGCCGGAGCCCAAGGTCCCAGAGCCGGACGTCCCAGCGGGTGGCTTCTGCCCCTGACCGGCTCCACAACGGGTCAGGACAGGACTGAACAGCGGGCGCCCCTGCAAGACCCCGGGTCTGTGATTGGAATGCCGACTGCACGAAGGGAGGCAGGGAGCCACTCCGGCTGGATGGATACAGCCCCCGCTGCCTCCCCAGGGGCCTGTTAGTGAAGGCAGAGGCCATGTCCGGGCTAAACCCGAGTCCTCTGTGCGGCGTCCCACAGGTTGGAGGGGGCCGTGCCGGGGGGCGGAGGATGGCAGACTCTCTGTGGGTGATGGAGTGTGGACGTCCCGCACGCCCCATGGCGTCTGTCCGTGCCAGCGTCCGCTCACTGCTGAGCCACTGCGACTGGAAGAGCAACGCCGCCTGTGCAGGGAAGGGGCTGGGCCCTAAGGGCAATGCCGCGTGTGCAGGAACGGGGCTGGGCCCCAAGAGTACAACTCGTGTGCAGGGAAGGAGCTGGGCCCCAAGAACAACGACGCGTGTGCAGGAACGGGGCTGGGCCCCAAGAGTACAACTCGTGTGCAGGGAAGGAGCTGGGCCCCAAGAGCTGGCAGCATCACCCCAGGCTTTCCACCGGCAGATTCTGCAGTCCAAGGATGGGATCTCTGTGTAGCTGGAGAATGTGACTTTAGATCAAGGGGCGTGAAATACACTCCAGAGAAGAAGAAGGGGCTCATCTGCCCATTCTCCACACGGCCAGCCCAACTGCAGACTGCTGTGCCCTCTCCCCCTCAGCCTTGTCTGGAAATAACCTCCCAGAGTCAGGCTGCTGGGTGTGAAAAAGAAACGAAAGACGTAGTCCTTGAAAACTGGACACCATGTACCTCCTGTGGACCAGAATTCCAGAGGGCTTATCAGCTCCGGCTTGGTTGTATGTTATCTGGTACAACCCTGTGCAATTAGAAACAAAATAATCCAATTTAGCCGACATTAAGCAGCAGCTACGTAGTGGGCATGCTGCTAGCTGCCAGGACTTTCAATATAACCAGGTCTCTGGTTTATTCATACACTTCTGACGGTGCTGGTGGTTGTCAGGGAGGAAGTTAGTATCAGAATTGCTTAAGGAACAACCTTGTAAGTAGTCACTAGGGTCTTTAAAAGAAGAGGAATCTTTACATTGAACATTTGCTTATTTTATAGAAGGATAAAAATAAAGTATCTCTTTATTTTTATACTTTATACTCTTGAGACAAGTGTCTCTTTATCACAAAAGCGATTATTCCTCTTAGTGTAAGAGATTACAGAAAAATGAGTTATTGTTCTTTAGTCTCTCAGTACTGTCCGACTCTTTTCGACCCCATGGACTGTAGCCCTCCAGGCTCCTCTGTGCATGGGATTCTCCAGGCAAGAACACTGGAGTGGGCTGCCATGCCCTCCTCCAGGGCATCTTCCCCACCTGGGCACTGAACACGTGCCTCCTGCATTGGCAGACGGATTCTTTACCACTAGGCCACCTGGGAAGACCTGCAGAGAAATGAGTGTGCTGGGATTTTACACACGCCTGTGTGCGCGCACACGCACACACACACACACACCCACGTCTACACTGCCTGTCTCCACTTGAGAACAGATCAGTTGTCTCTTCCGAGTGAAGACGAGGCTGTCGGGGTTCCCGTGCCGCTTCTGTTTCCTCCCCGCTTCCTCTTCACCTTGCTGCGCTTCTGCTGCTGGTTGCATGGAGTTTCCCCCAAGGTATGTTCCTGCCGTGGTCCCTGCGACCCTGAGCCAGGGTCTTCGCAGGCGTGATCAGGTTAGAATGAGGCCATACTGGTGACGGGGATTGCTGTCCTTACAGACGGACACTCTGACACACAGACACACAGAGGCTGAGACTCGGGTGGGACAGTTAAAGCTTCAGACACCCCGGGCTGCTGGCGACCCCCGGAAGCCGGGAGAGGGCCTGGGACAGCTCCCCCTGCGAGGCCCCGGGAGGAGCCCACCCTGCCATCACCTCGGCTGTGGGCTTCAGCTTCCAGATCTGGGAGAGGAGACCTCTCTGCTGCCCCCAGTTTGGGGTGCTTTGTTACAGCAGCCCCGGCCGACCTGTGCAGCCATGCGCCGTCCAGCGTTACATCAGCCACAGTCTGCTTGGTGACAGCGGGCCCTGTTGATGTTCGACCTGCGCTTTATCTGTAAACAGACTCACTTTCCACTACCTGTGCCTTTGGGCACACGTGCTCCCTTTCTCAGCGGTTATTTCGACTCATCTTCGGACTCTTGACGTCGTCTGGTCCTCCCCGTCTCCTCCCCTGCCCGCCCCCTCCCTCCCCCCTCCCCCTGCCCGCCCCCTCCCTCCCCCCTCCCCCTGCCCGCCCCCTCCCTCCCCCCTCCCCCTGCCCGCCCCCTCCCTCCCCCTCCCCCTCCCCCTGCCCGCCCCCTCCCTCCCCCTCCCCCTCCCCCTGCCCGGCCCCTCCCCCTCCCCCTCCCCCTGCCCGCTCCCTCCCTCCCCCCTCCCTTCCCCCTCCCCCCTCCCTTCCCCCTCCCTCCCCCCTCCTTCCCCCCTCCCCCTCCCCCCTCCCTTCCCCCTCCCTTCCCCCTCCCCCACCCGCCCCCTCCCCCCCTCCCCCCCGCCCGCCCTCCCCTCCTCTGCCCGCTCCCCCTCCCTTCCCCCTCCCCCTTCCCTTCCCCCTCCCCCCTCCCTTCCCCCTCCCCCCTCCCCCCTCCTTTCCCCCTCCCCCCGCCCGCCCCCTCCCTCCCCCCCCCGCCCCCGCCCTCCCCCCCGCCCCTCCCTCTCCCTCCCCCCCGCCCCCTCCCGTCCCCTCTCTTCCTCCCCCGCCCCAGTCCGTCAGCTTCCCAGCTTCCTCCCCGCCCTCCTCTCCGCCGCCCCCCACTGTGCTGGATGCTTGCCTAGCTGCTCACTCCTTTCGTTTCATCTGACACCTGCTTAAGGAGCTCCTTCCAAACACTCTGCTCTGAATGAAAGAGGTAACTTGACATGACTCCTTCCGTCCCTGAGACCGGGTTGTTTTTCTCTGCAAGCAGCTTAAAGTCTGTTTTCCTGGTGCCTTAGAGTATGGCCCCGGCGGAGGGAAGGCCTTGACCTGATCAGGTTTACGTGTCGCGCAATCTGGACTTTGTTTCATGAACCAAGACCTGCTCCGCCTCGCGGCAGGTTCACCCGCCTCTCGCAGGAAACGCTCCGGGATTCAGGGCCTTCCCCTCGGGCAGTCTGACAGCAGCCCTCGCCCACCGCCTCCTTCCGTTACCCTTTCTCACAACTGATGCCACCCACTCAGTCAGGGAGAGAGACAGCCCCCATCTCAGCTGGGGGGACCCTCCCTTATGGCTTCTGGGCCTTGAAGACTGCCTGTGCCCTGGACTCTGTCCTGGAATCTTTCCCTGCCCTTGGTTTCCGGTTTTTTAAATGCACTTTTTCGAGTTGTATTCTTTCCTCCTTGGTGGCTGTTGGAAAATCCTATGTTTTTGCCAGTTTAAATTTTTTTTTCTTATTTTTATTGAAAATTGGGAAGGAAAATTCTGTAAAGCCATCTCATTTTAATAGTGAACTTATGTTAAACTGATGTTTGATATAATAGCAGCTAATAAAATTGTTAGATAAAAGACCAGGACACCAAAAGAGTGTCTAACAGGCTTTGTAATGACGAAGCGCTCCCAGGCCGGGTTCCCGGACCCCAACGAGGCAGGTCGAGGAAGTCCGCGCCCGGACCGTGTTGGGGGTGGTTTTTATACGCTCGTTGCGAGGGATGGTCAGGCTAGATGGACAGGGGCTCGGATAGGTCGCCAGGCCGAGGTGTCGCGGGCTGACAGGTCCTTCTGCGTGGCTGGGGTGGGGCGGCTTTAGCTGGCTAAGTGTGCTGTCATTGGTCCCCAGGATCTGGGAGGCTCCTTCCGTTAGAGACCTCCCCCGCCAGCCGGGGAGAGAAAGGGGCGGCCCATCATGGCCCCCAGGGTCCGGCCTTACAGCAGTAATAATAGTGATGATGTTGATGGGGTACGTGGATGAAGACACTGCTACTCAGATTTCCATCCCATCATCCTTCTAGGGACATGGCAAAGAGGAAAAGGACGCCAAGGAGGATTTTGCTTGAGAGGCAGTGTAGTAGGACTCTCTGGAGGCACAGAACCAGTAGGATCTATGCATCTATCTGTCAGTGTCTATGTTGTTGCTGTTTTTCAGTTGCTAAGTCATGTCCAACTCCTTGTGACCCCATGGACTGCAGCACGCTAGGCCTTCCTGTCCATCACCAGCTCCCGGAGTTTACTCAAACTCATGTCCATTGAGTGGGTGATGCCATCCAACCATCTCATCCTCTGCCATCCCCTTCTCCTCCTGCCCCCAATCTTTCCCAGCATCAGGGTCTTTTCCAATGAGTTGGCTCTTCGCATCAGGTGGCCAAAGTATTGGAGTTTCAGCTTCAACGTCTGTTTCTATGTCTAAATCTTTATACAATCTACACCTGTATCTATTTTCTCTATACCTCTTCTTTCTCTATCTCCCTCCCTCCTTCCCTCTTTCTTTTCTTTCTTCCTTTCTCTTTCCTCCCTTCTTTCGTTCTATCATCTATAGAGTGATTTATTATGAAGAAAATAGCTCATATGATGATGGAGATGGAGAAGTGCTATAAACTCAAAGGCCTGAGGATGGGAGATATAAGTGCTGTGAGTCCCATTCCAAGTCCCAGGACAGGAGACGATGCCAGTCCCAGCTCAACAGTCAGGCAGAGAGAGAGAGAACACCCCTTCCTCCTCTTCCCACCCCGTTTTGTGTCTTCAGGCCTCCAAAGGTTTGGATGAGGCCCACCCACGCTGGGAGGACTACCTTCTCCACTCAGTTTATGGATTCAGATGCCAGCCTCTTCTGGAGACACCTTCACAGAAACACTGAGCATAACATTTAACCAGATACCGGGGCGACTTGTGACCCAGTCAAGTTGACAGATCAGATGAACCATCATAGCCAGTATTCAGCATAATAGCCAAGAATTTAGACCCTGGACTCAAACAGACACAGGTTTGACTTTTTCTGCTATTTACATGCTGTGTGGTCTCCTCTTAGCTCCCCTGACCTCTCTGTGCCATAGTTTTCTCATCTGTAAGATGGAAATGAAAGGAGACCTAGCTGTGAGGCTGACAGGTGATTGTGAGCGGAAGCTACCAGCTTTCAGAATGCTTAACCTGGATGGTAACTCAGAGTCAGTCTGCTCCTTTCTTAGGTAAATATTGCACAGATCAACAAGACTGGAACTCAGAAAGTCTCAGCTTGCCTGCCTCCAGGGAGAGGGCAGGGGAGCAGCGTTTGCGCCTGGCGGCCAGAGCGAGCGGAGTTACGAGATTATAGGTCCCGCCACATGCAGCAGCCTTTGTGAGACAGAGCCAGGCCAGCCCGCTTGCTCGGCCTCCTCGAGTGCCCCTGGTCATCAGGGCCTGCCATGCTGACTGGGCCGTGTCTACAGCAGGCTCTGAGGCCACTGGGTTATTCTACTTGTGTAAACTGTTTTGTTTATGCTGATGAAGTTGTCTTCAGTTCAGTTCAGTTCAGTCGCTCAGTCGTGTCCAACTCTTTGCAACCCCATGTATCGCAGCACACCAGGCCTCCCTGTCCATCACCACCTCCCAGAGTTCACTCAGACTCACGTCCACCAAGTCAGTAATGCCATCCAGCCATCTCATCCTCTGTCATCCCCTTCTCCTCCTGCCCCCAATTCCCCCCCCTCCCCCCAGCATCAGAGTCTTTTCCAATGAGTCAACTCTTCGCATGAGGTGGCCAAAGTACTGGAGTTTCAGCCTCAGCATCATTCCTTCCAAAGAAATCCCAGGGCTGATCCCTTATGATTATACAGTGGAAGTCAGAAGTAGATTTAAGGGCCTAGATCTGATAGATAGAGTGCCTGATGAATTATGGAATGAGGTTCGTGACATTGTATAGGAGACAGGGATCAAGACCGTCCCCACGGAAAAGAAATGCAAAAAAGCAAAATGGCTGTCTGGGGAGACCTTACGAATAGCTGTGAAAAGAAGAGAAGCAAAAAGCAAAGGAGAAAAGGAAAGATATAAGCATCTGAATGCAGAGTTCCAAAGAATAGCAAGGAGACACAAGAAAGCCTTCTTCAGCGATCAGTGAAGTTGTCTTCATGTGTCCCCATTTCGCTATGAGTTTTATCTTTTGCTCATACTAAATATGACCTTTGATCTACAGTACAGCACTGGGAACTCTGTTCAATATTTCGTGGCAGCCTGTCTGGGAGGGAGTTTGGGGGAAAGTGGATACATGTATATGTATGGCTGAGTCCCTTCACTGTTTACCTGAAACTATCACAACGTTGTTAATCGCCTATGCGTGCAATGCTTGCGTGCTCGGTCATGCCCGACTCTGGTATATCCCAATACAAAATAAAGGTTTTAAAAAACTGGGCTCATCTAGGCCAGCACTGTCCAATAAAAATAACCAGCTATAACTGTACTTTTAAATCTTCTAGCAGCAATATTTTTAAAAACATAAAAGAAACAGATTAACTTAAATAAATAAATAAATATGACCTTCACTAGGCGGAATATTTTTAAAGCGATTCGGTGAGTGCTGGGAGCTCAGCCATCATCCCTCAGGGCGTAGATACTCGCTGTGATTTATTCATCACAGCAAACCTCTGAGCCCAGAGCCCCCACCTGACATCCTTCCATCGTACCCTTACGTGGCCTGATGACACAGCAGAAAGCGGGTTCTCCTCCTCTTTGGGCCGTCCGTGGGGAAAACGAGGCACAAACTTGGCCAACGTCCACCCAGCGACTGCGTGTTGCAACAGCTCGGCAGCAGGCGGCCCTCCTGGGACGGGAAGGGCCTCGGGCCATCACGTTCCCCTGTGGGCTGCACGGCCTGTCTGTGGCGTTATGTGCTCAGGCGTGCGCTCAGTCGTGTCTGACTCTCTGTGACGCTGTGGACTGTAGCCCTCCAGGCTCCTCTGTCCATGGGATTCCCCAGGCAAGGATCCTGGAGTAGGTTGCTATTTCCTCCTCCGGAGGATCTTCCCGACCCATGGAAGATGGTGTGCACCCACCCAAAGCCAGGGGAGCAGGACCCCTCAGGCAGGGAGTAGGCTGTTTGACAATGCGGTTTGAATGTCTCTCATCTTAATATGGCGTTTTCTAAGGAAACAGCTTTATGGCTTTTAACTCCAGCCCTCTCCTCCCTCGTTTCCTGGCCACGCCCTCCACCGGCCACACCCACCGGCCACACCCACCGGCCACACCCACTGGTCTACCAGGTGTAACTGAGGCAGAGGTGTCTCTCTGGCTCCGCCCCCCCACTCCCTCGCCACCCCCTCCTCCCCCTCACCACCCCCGAGGCCGTTCCCTGAACGTGCGGGGTGTGCAGTCCACACTTGTAGAACTGACCTGGATCAGTGAATTAATTCGTATTTAAAGGGTGATGGTTTCATAGCACTGCCAATATTCCAAGTAAATTTCAAAGGCAATTCTAAATGGAGATTTTTTTTTTTTTTTGCCAGGGAAATTCACTGAAGGATGGCTGCTGTAAAGTCTTAACACCACGGTGGTTTGTCTTGCAAGCATATCTGAGTCCCAGGGTCGCTGTCCTCCAAGGATGCGTCTGTCTGGGCTGCTTCTGTCACTGGCCGTCCACAAGTTGTCCCTGGTGGAAGGCTACCAGCCGAGTTACACAGGGATGATGGAAGTTCTGACTTCTGCCAAAACTGTCTTGTGTCTTTATGAAAAGTGCTAGATTGGACAAGCATCCCTGGTGGCTCAGACGGTAAAGAATCTGCCTGCCGTGCAGGAGACCTGGGTTTGACCCCTGGGTAAGGATGATACCCTAGAGAAGGGAATGGCAACCCACTCCACTATTCTTGCCTGGGAAATCCCATGGACAGAGGAGCCTGGAGGGCTACAGTCCATGGGGTCACAAAGATACAGTCCGAAGAGTCTGGCGGGGTGTGGTGAGGAGTGTCTGTTACTGCAGGAGGCTTCGTTCCCACGAGGACTCTGGAGCCCACGACCCTCAGGAGCTGTTGGCGAGACCAGCTGTGGCACACAGCTGCCCCAGGACGTGGTGTGACCTCAGTCAAGGCTGCTTTCTTTAGCGGTGGGCAGTTCCTGGCGGCGACCCACTAGGGCCTCTGTCTTCGAGGGATTCGGTTGAGAAAGGTTAGAGTCTGAAGTCTGGGAATCAGTTCTTCCCACGGCATGACCTGAACATCAGCCTGGCTCTGGAGCGGCCGCAGGCTAGGAGCATCGAGAGTCTACTCATTTCATCTCCAATGTTTGCAGGGACAGGAGGCTGGCAGAGGCCCCACAGACAGCCCTCTCGGCCCTGCGTTCCTCTCCGTGGCCATGAACTTGGTGGGTTTATGACCTTCTGCCCTGGCAGGCCCCAATTCTACCAGCAGTCAGCATACTTGGTGATCTAAAATTTACAGTCTTCATTTTGTTTCAGTTTGGAGTAACTAGGCTTTGTACCAACTGCTCTGAACCCTCCTCGTTGCGGGAGGCCTTATGGAGGCAGTTGGCTTATGGGAGGTGCGTTAACACTCATTGTGCCCTGTCCGCCCTCTTCGTAAGGTGCGCGTCTTACTGGCAGCCACCAGGGTCCCCATGACTGCAACACAATCGGCCCCGCCGGGCAAATCTGGGAAGTGCGTTCAAGAACTGCTCTGAAGTCTTTGCTCAGGCTTGCAGAGTAGCGCCTTTATTCTACCATTAACCCAACCTCACAGGTCACTGGGGCCTGTGAGCATCTTAGAGGTGCCCGAAGCTGGCGACTGAGTGCCCCTTTTTCTTTCTTAGAGGCACACAATCCATCTGGGTTAGAAGCCTGGCCCAGCCATGGGACCATCGGCAAGATAAGGCACCTCTCTGTGCCTCGGGCTCCTCCTGTCTAGCGGAAGGCTGGGACTACCACGCGGGGGCCCCACACCGCAGGCTGCTGTTATCATCACCCCTGCTCCGAGGTGGGGGCCACGCTGGCGTCAGGGCAGCTGGTTGAGGTGTCAGTACCAGATCCAGACTAGAGCTCAGGGGTCGTGACAATCACCTTTTCTTTATTCTCAAAGTGAGGTTTCTACAGCTGTTGTAAAAAGGCAGGCTCCTGAGCGCCCCTTGTCACCGTGGAGGCTGACATGCGTCAGACCTGGGGCTGTGCTGGAGATGCCCACTCTGGGTGCCCCAGGGCTCCAGAGCGCCCATGCCCCCCCCCCCCACCGCCACTGGGAGCTTACTCCTCACTGCCTGGACCACGGGGCTGGCCTGGACGACCTCATCCTAACCGGGAGTCTTGGTCCTCCCTCCTTTCAGTCCTTTTTCAAAGGTGGGAGCAGGAAGAATGCGCATTCTCTCTACAGGGTGTATACAGGTTTTTACAGTACAAGCCTTCTCTGGCCTCTTCGAGAAATGCGTTGTTTTGTATTTTTCTATGTCCCGTCTTCTTCCTAACGTCTAACCCTTGGCGTTGGAGCAGTATCTACGGAGAGCAGAGAACAATACCCAGAGGGGTGCCTTGGTGTGTAGTGTGTGTGTGTGTGCGTGTGTGTGCTCAGTCGTGTCTGACACTCTGCGGCCCCGTGGACTGTGGCCCGCCAGGCTCCTCTGTCCGCGGGTTTCCCAGGCAAGAATCCTGGAGCGGGTTCCTACTCCCTCATTCAGAGGATCTCCCCGACCCAGGGGTTGAACCTGCGTTTCTTGTACTGGCAGGCAGATTCTCTACCTGCTGAGCCATCAGGGGAGCCTTGGGGATTCTATGAATCTGTGCTGGATGAACGAAGGGTTCAGAGTGCTAGGTGAATGAATGAATGAATCGGCGGGCATTCAGACACAGGAGGACTCATCCCAGAGCCCCGCCTGAAACGGCCAGGGGAGGCCATGGTCCTCAGAGGTGCCCATGAGGTTCCAGACAAGCGTGGGAAGCCCCCCATTCCAGAGGGTCCTCAGGACCCCGCCTGAGGGGCACCAAGGGCCCCAGCCCTGGGGCAGCACCGAGGATGTGGCAAGGCTGGCACTGGCAGGGCATGGGCACTCAGGACTGCGAGGGCACAGAAGGCGAGGTCCCGCAGGAGCTAGTCTCCCTTCCTCTCAGCAAGTGGCCTCAGGAGCCCAAGGTCAGGATGGGGCATGATGCCTCCTCACTTGGACTTCCATGATTCCCAGGGAGCCCCAGAGTGGGCAGGGCACAGGCTCACAGCCCAAACCCAGGACAGGAGGTGGGGCGGCAGGGAGCCTGGGAGGCCCGCTTGTTCATTTTCTTTCTTTACCCCACATATCTTTTAAATAAGCTTTCTCCCCCATAAACAATTGCCAGGGGCAAAAAAATGGCAAGCGCCAACACAAGAATCAGCTCAGTTGTGTCGCTCAGTTGTGTCCGACTCTTTGCGACCCCACGGACTGCAGCATGCCAGGCCTCCCTGTCCATCACCAACTGCTGGAGTTCACTCAGACTCATGTCCATCGAGTCGATGATGCCATCCAGCCATCTCATCCTCTGTCGTCCCCTTCTCCTCCTGCCAGGAATACTCCCTTGCTTTCTCCGTGGTTACCAGCTGCCAGTGAAGACGGCTGATAGATGTCAGGAAATGCCATGGAAAACTGAAGTTTCTTGTGCAAAAGGAACTTTCAAAGAAACTTTTAAACTTTCAAAGTAAGGAGACATTAAAGTTTAAAAATAAAGAAAGGAAAACGGAAATTTCAGTCTCTCGTCTAACTGATCAATGAGAAAAAAGCTGGAAACTGGACCTTGGTTGGTGATCACAGGCCGGTGGAAGGGCACACTGATGAGTCCTCAGGAAGTGTGGAACGAGGGAAACATGTGAACCCGCCTGTCCAAGCCTTCGTCAGGAGTTCTTTTTACAGCTCTCCGGATCTGAACAGTTGTTTTAAGAGTAGATGGTGTATAATTGCTACATTCTCAATGAGTAACCATGTACAGCACCTGGAACTCTGCTCAATGCTGTGTGGCAGCCTAGATGGGAGGGGAATGGGTATATGCATACACATGTTTGAGCTCTTTCACTGCTCACCTGAAAATATCACAGCATTAATCGGATATGTTGTCCTTCAGTTGCTAAGTCGTGTCCGACTTTCTGTGGCCCACTCTCTGTGGCTGTAGTGGACTACAGCCGCCAGGCTCCCCCATCCCTCACTGTCTCCGAGGAGTTTGCTCAAATTCATGTCTGTTAAGTTGGTGATGCTGTCTAACCATCTATCTTCAATATAAAATAAAACTTTTTTTAAAAGAATAAGGTATTCAAATTAGGAAGGAAAATAGCCCTCAGCCCACACGCCCTCGGGCCTTTGTCCCCTGGGACCTGGCCTGCTTACCGGAGGGAAAGGCCTGGGCGTCTTACTGGACTTGGCGTCATCCTGCAACTCAGCGGTGCTGAGAAAATTAGGGTCTTGGCTTTATCTACATCTAATTCGGTCTTCCTTCTGAGCCCTGCCCACTGGTTATCAGGGGAAGCATTTTTAATTATGCTATATTTTTAATTAAAAAGTGTAAATTCATGTCCACTGTGATTCAGATTTTGACCTGAAAATGTAAACAATTTCTTGGGATAATTCTCTTTTTCTGGGCAAACACGCCCAGACCCTGGCTGCCTCCCCGCCTGTCTAATGGGTGGAAAGTAGGGGCACCAGAGATGCTGGCGTTGACCTGGCACCCCCAGACCATGTCGTCTGCTGAGGGCCGTCCCACACCCCGCCAGTGGCTGCCCTCATGGGATACTGTCATGGGGTCGGGCTCGTCTGGTCTTCCGCTGGTGCCCACCTGGCAGAGGAGCCTCGCCTGCACCCAGGTCTGCAGACCCAGAGCTCTCTCTGCACCCGGAGCTCTTAGCTGTGCAGCTGGGCTCTGCAGTGGGGTCATCGTGTGCAGCTGGGCTCTGCAGTGGGGTCATCGTGCGCAGCTGTGACCAGCCTGTGGCTGGCCTGGGGGGGGGGGGTCTGGCCTTGCAGTGTCCATGGCCCTTTGACACTGGACCACCCAGGGCCACCTCTGCCGTGCCCAGCTGTACCACGGGCGGATGTGGCCTCCCCGGGGTTGGCAGTGGCAGCTAGGCCCTGAGCGCTTTCCGGAGTCCGAGAGGGCAGCAGGAACAAAGCCCGCCGTGCTCTGGGCTCCTGCCTGGACCCGAGGCCTCTTTCCTCTCTGGGCCGAAGCCACGATGGAGAAAGAGAAGTGAGGCCTGCCCTCTGACCCCTGGGTCCCCTCTCCCCCTGTCCCCCTCCCCTCCTACATCAGACCCGTCTCACCACTGAGCTCAGGGCACGGCCCTCGTGGGTGGGGGAGCAGAAGTGCCTCTTCTGTGCCAGGGAGAGAACCCCAGGGGGAAGAGAAACATCAGAAGAGCCTCTCGCAGGCCAGGCTCCTGGCTGAGCTGTCCTGCCCTGTAGGCAGGGTCTGCAGGTCCAGCACCGCCCTCGCTTCCCTCCTGGGCTCTGGTCCCTCGCTCATCCCCTCCCCTCCGTGTCTCCACTCCTGCAGTCGGTGAGCAGCCTGGGGAGGGGACAACAGCTCGCAGGTGGTCCTCAGGGGTCAGCGCTGTGCATCCCCGAGGTGGACCCCGTCCAGTGGGCTCTCCGGTAGGGCTGCCAGCAGGAGGACCAAGCCCCTTACTCAGTTAGCGATGGCAGTTTTTCCTTGCTTCTTCAGCTGTTGGCTGTAAATTTGGGGGTGGGGGAGGGGAAGAACCGCTGGGTAGGAGGCCCGCACTGTGGGGCTGGGAGCACCGACAATGCCCACGCGTGCACACACGTGTTGACGTGTATTTCTGTTTCTGGGGGACCTTTGTGTGCATCTGTCTGTCCGCCCCAAGCTTGAGGCCCTGGCCGCCTGTTGAGTGGCGGCTGAGGTGGAGATCAGGCTCTGAAGCAGCCGGTCGGGCTGAAAGCGCACGCAGAGAAGCTGTCCGCGGGAAGCCCCTGAAATGGCCCGTGAGCGCAGTGAGCAGAGGCCAGCTCTGTGAGCTCCACACACACCGCTTTCCTCTGTTGTCAGGCCTCACTTCTGCGCATCCGCCTGGGTCCTGGGCCGGGGGTGGCTCTCTGTGGGGGCAGAGTTGTGTGAACCACACGCACCTTCCATCAGCCCCGCGGGTGTGGGGAGAGGCTCACACCGCCCCAGATGCTGCCGTGGCGCTGGACGTCGAAGGTCGAGGTGCCACAGGGCGGGTTTCTCCGAGGCCTCTGTGTCCTCCGACGCCCGTCCCTCTGGAGCCCCTTCTGGCGTCCGAACCTCCTCTTCTAAGGACAGCAGTCAGAACGGGTTAAAAACCACCCTGACCGACTCATTGAACTTGAACTCTTAAAGGTTCTGTGTCCCATCACAGTGACATTCTGAGGTCCTGAGTGCTAGGACGTCAGCATGGATTTTGGAAAAGGGGACAGAATATGAGTCTGCCAGGATTTGCTTTATGGCGCAGTCTATAATCTCTCTTCTTCTCTCGCCCCGTCACCCTCAGCGCCCCAACCAGCAACTGAACTCAGGCCACCCCAGCGACAGCCTGGAGTCCTGACCAGTAGGTCACAGGAAACTCGCTAGTAGTTTCTGCAAACAGTCCATGGACACTTTAAAAAGATTTTGTTTTATACAAAAATAGTATATCTGTTAAATAAAGCCTATTGTGTAATTTGAATACTCTAATCATATTCTTTTTCTACTGGATTTGTTAAATTTAAAAATATAAATTTTTAGGGCTCATTGTGAACTTGTGAAAATGACCTTGAATTCCTTTTTTTTTTTTTTTTTTGCTTCAAGTAATTCCACACAATGTAGTCTGTGTGGAAATGTTGATGATTGCTGCAGTCTGTTTGGTGATGATATCTTTCTCCAGTAACATTCCTCTGAGCCTTATTTGATATCTTGACTTTAAAGGACTTTGGCCGTCTGGCGTGGTTGGCATTTTCTTGGAAGACTGTCACTCAGTCCTGTTTGTTTGCTGATGGAGAAGCAGGTGGGATCTTGGCTCCACGACCAGGATCAGATCTGCACCCCCTGTGCTGGAAGGCGAAGTCCTAACCACTGGACCGCCAGCGCAGCTCCTCCTGCTCGAGTCTTCATTTCTACCTTTCCCCTCTATCATTAGTTGCAGGGATGTACCTTAAAAGTAGCATCTGGCTGACTTTTTGCTCTTTCACTTAATCTATTCCTTTCTTCTCAAATGTGAGACGTAGCAAGGGGAGTCATTCCATCCGTGCACGCTCCGCACTGTGATTGACGATACGTTCAGCCTTTCTCCTGCTGCCTTATTTTATGCTCTGTGTTCGTTGTGACTTCTTGTCACTTCCTTTCTTTCGCCTTTCCTGCTTCTTTGTTGTTTGATCATTCTATGTCTTCTTTTCTCCTCCAGGAGTATGAAAAATTGCATCTAAATGTTATCCCAATAGTGGTTACTCTGAAATTATTACAAACATATTTCATCCTGTACTGTTCTATCAAAGTGAAGAATTGGACATTGTTCATAACCGCCTGCCTTCCCAGTGCCAAGAATTTGCATATCCATTCACTTCCCTTTCCCCTTTCTTATCACCTGGTTATTGTTAAGTACTCTGGGATTTTCTTCAGATTTCTCCTTCTCTTATTCATTCCTTTAAAAATAGTTTAAGACTCGTTAATTGTGAACATTACATGTAATGGTGAAGAGGGGCAGTTGCCTTTGTTTCAATGTTTTACGATTGGGAAGAAGAGGGTTTTGGAGTGTGTGCCGCTCTTTATCCAGGAAGTATGTTTTAATGAACCCTCTGGCCATGCTGGCTTCCCTGATGCCTCAGCGGGTAAAACGTCCGCCTGAAATGCAAGAGACAAGGAGACTTGGGTTCAATTCCGAGGTTGGGAAGATTCCCTGGAGGAGGAAATGGCAACCAGCTCCAGTGTTCTTGCCAGGAACTCCCACGGACAGACACGACTGAGAGACTAAGGCCGTGCTTAGTCGTGTAAGAAAAGCATTTACTCAGGCTTCCCTGGTGGCTCAGAGGGTAAAGCGTCTGCCTGCAGTGCAGGAGACCTGGGTTTGATCCCTGGGTCAGGAAGATTCCCTGGAGAAGGAAATGGCAACCCACTCCATTACTCTTGCCTGGAAAATCCAATGGACAGAGAAGCCTCGTAAACTACTGTCCATGGGATCACAAAGAGTCGGACACGACTGAGCGACTTCACTTTCAAACCAAGTGCAGCTGCTTCGAACTGATGATAAGGGTTTTGTTCCATTCAGTAGGTACTTGTTCATCCAGATGAAGACTGTCCCGTGGTGGACCCGTGGTGGAGCACTCTTTGTCTCGGGAGATGCGGGCTTCCTCCTGCAGGCAGCTTGCTCAGGATTCGGGCTGGCCTACATCCTCGGTTCATGCGAGTGCTGGTTTTCTCTCCATCTCACGAGGAGGGAGTGACCGGGCCTGGGACAGAGCTGGTGTTCGGATCAGAGCTGTCCCAGCACGCATCTTCTGGATGGAAAGCCCAGGTGATTAGAAAGAAGTCCTGTGAGTAATCCAGAGCCTCCTCACTGGCCTGAGAGCACGGGGCATCGTGTGCCGGGTTGGGTGCGAATGACTCGGCAGGAAAGGAGAGTCTTCAATCACCCTGTATTTTGAACAGTCTCCTTGCTCACTGCGTCTTTTCTCTCTCTGCAGCTGCTTTTTGTAGATGCGGTATCTAATCATTCTTTTTTTAAATTTTTACTTACTTGTTGGTTTTTGGCTGTGCTGAGTCTTTGTTGCTGCGAGGCTTTTTCTGTAGTTGCGGGGAGCCGGGGCTACTCTCGGCCGTGGCGAGCGAGCTTCTCAGCGTGGTGGCGTCTCGTGTTGCGAAGCACGGGCTCCAGGGCTCACAGGTTTCAGCAGCTGTGGCTCCGGGCTGAGTCGTTCGGCTTCCGGGCTCTAGATCTCGGGCTCAGTAGCTGTGGCCCGTGGGCTTAGTGGCCCCGCAGCATGTGGGGTCTTCCTGGACCAGAGATCGAACCCACGTCTCCTGCATCGGTAGGTGGATTCTTAACCACTGCACCACCAGGGAAGCCTCATCTGCAGTTTCTTTTAAAGCGCTTAATGCTGAGCTGCTCTCTGTGGCCGAGCGCCGCAGCCGGCTCCTCTCCCGGCCTCACCTGGTTGCTCTTGGCAACTGCATCTACATGGCTCTTCCAATCCATGGGTCTTGAGTTAGGAGTGGCCGCTGAAAACCTCAGTGCAGATTCCGCTGGTGACACATGGCCTTCAGAAGCTAACGTTTATAAGAATGTGTTTCTAATTAGATAATAGGCACCATCATTCCAAGCAGAGCCAGCTCAGCGGTTCCACTGCGTCTCGGGTGCAGGTTAGCATGGTCAAGGTGGGGTTGTGCCCAGGCAGGCAGGCAGGTTGATCAAGTCAAGGCACCGGCTTGCCTAGGGAGCACCCAGGGCCAGGCTGGCATTACTAACACAGAGTAAGGTGCTTTCGCCTTTCTCACCTGCAGTCCTCACTTCCTGGGACGCACTGCGGACACTGTTGGAGATGAGCCGTGTCGCTCAGGACACGATCCTGCTGGACTGCCAGGCCCCGTCTCTAAGCTGTGTGCGTCGGAATTTTCCCTGCCGTGGCTTTTCTGCCCTACGTTTTGTCACCATGCTCACTTCAGCTGACTTCCCCAAATCCTCTGGAGGCACTTGGGACAGATTCTTACTGCCTGGGAACAGCTGTACAAGGCGTGCAAACCCGCTCCCCTCTCGGCAACGAGTCTAGGACACCTGGTCGCCCCCTCCCCCTCTCACCTCCACTCAGGTTCTTGGAGGGCAATGGGTGGGGGGAGTCCTTGATTTATCGCCAAGGCTGCACCTCGGCATCCCAAGGTGTTTTCCTGGCATCCCAAGTTGGAGTGAGAGTAGCTTTTCTAAACAATGCTTAGAAAGGGCGATTTGGTTCTCTGCAATAATTAGCACTGTAGTCAGAGGGCAAAAGAGCATTTAGGAGGGGAGACGTGGCGTGGCGTCTTCGGAAACATAACCCAGGAGAGGGGAAGGACCTGGGAGAATGGGGAGGACTCTGCTTCCATCATAGTTGATAAAACTCAGTACTGTGCTTGCCAGAAACGGCATCATTTGCTTCTCATAACACTACCATTGTATAACATGACTGATATGCCCACTTTACAGGGGAATGTGGGTCACGGAGAAAGCACATAATTTTAAATGTCACTCAGTTGGTAAGGAGCGGAGTCGGGGTCCCCACGCTCCAGCAGGACTCCAGAGCCTGCATCTCCATCGCCGCTGGTGTGTCCAGAGCCTGTTCTGCACAGACCCCGCCATGAGTGTTGACTCGCTCAGAGAAGAAGACACATGCAAATCTCTAAACCCATCTCCTTTTCTTGGGTCTTGAGAAAGCTCATCTCCTCTTCAGCTCAGTTCAGTCGCTCAGTCGTGTCCGACTCTTTGCGACCCCATGCATCACAGCACACCAGATTTCCCTGTCCATCACCAACTCCCAGAGTTCACTCAGACTCATGTCCATCGAGTCGGTGATGCCATCCAGCCATCTCATCCTCTGTCGTCCCCTTCTCCTCCTGCCCCCAATCCCTCCCAGCATCAGAGTCTTTTCCAATGAGTCAACTCTTCGCATGAGGTGGCCAAAGTACTGGAGTTTCAGCTTTAGCATCAGTCCTTCCAGTGAACACCCAGGACTGATCTCCTTTAGGATGGACTGGTTGGATCTCCTC
Organism: Capricornis sumatraensis; assembly: GCF_032405125.1. NCBI lineage: Eukaryota > Metazoa > Chordata > Mammalia > Artiodactyla > Bovidae > Capricornis > Capricornis sumatraensis. The sequence continues at coordinate 53,537,562 of NC_091090.1, read as the reverse complement.
ACAGTCCAAGGGACTCTCAAGAGTCTTCTCCAACACCTCAGTTCAAAAGCATCAATTCTTCAGCACTCAGCTTTCTTCACAGTCCAACTCTCACATCCATACATGACCACAGGAAAAACCATAGCCTTGATTAGACGGACCTTTGTTGGCAAAGTAATGTCTCTGCTTTTGAATATGCTGTCTAGGCTGGTCATAACTTTCCTTTCAAGGAGTAAGCGTCTTTTAATTTCCTGGCTGCAGTCACCATCTCCCCTTATTGTGCTCTCACCGCTGTATTTCTGTGGGCTCTAACACCCGTGGTGGGCTTCCCTGGTGCCTCAATGGTGGAGAGTCCTCCTGCCAGCGCAGAAGACGCGGCTCTGACCCCTGGGTCGGGAAGGCCCCCTGGAGAAGGGAATGGCAACCCACTCCAGCTTTCCTGCCTGGAGAATCCCTTGGACAGAGGAGCCTGATGGGCTGCAATCCATGGGGTCGCACAGAGTTGGACACGACTTAACCACAGAACCACAGCGACAATATCCCGATGCTGAAATCTGCAGGCTTCTCCTGTCCCCTGAGGTACGGTCTGCTTTATCCTCATCAGTAAAAAGATGCTGATGTTGAATTCACAGTCCGTCCATCTATGACCTTTCCCTGCTCAGCAGAGCGCAGGTAATTGTATTCAGAGATGTTTCCCAGCCTTGAAGGAAGCTGGAGGCTGCTGGGCTCCAGGTGCTCCTGGAGAGCTAAAGGCCTCCTCTGTGGGAACAGCACGGGTGACCCTTCGATTTTTGCTCTAGTGGTGAGAGCAGCCCCATTAGCCCGGCTCTGTGATCCGCAGACCCCAGTGAACCCGGCTTTTTTCCTCTTTTTCCCCAAATGGAGCAGGTTAACAGATTCGGCTGCTATTCAGAGAAGTGGTGAACGTGTGTACGTACGTGTGTTTTATAAAACAAAACCTGAAGTCCAAAAAAGAAGCCAGTGGACACTCCTGTTCTTTAAAGAATGACAGTGGGGTTGGGGGCGCCTCTCCCCAGCCCACAGTCATGCAGCGGGGTCTGGACGAGACTAAGGCTGCCTGGACACACAGACTCCCCGTCGGGGTGAGTGGCCCAAGACCAGGTGGGGCGAGGCTGAGTAACGGAGAGGGTCCTCTGCTTCTTCTCGGTGTGTTTTCATTTCTAGTATCTAAGTTCCCGTCACTCGTCATTTTTCTGGGACGGGCTCCAGGTTTATTTTATCTCTGCTTTTCAAGGATTTGCACACAGTGGGGGGGTCACCAGATAGCTGTCAAATGAACGAATGTGAAATTTTGCTTTTTTTTTTTTATGAAATAGCTTTGTACAGTGTGATGCCGAGGCAGGCTTTGGTCTCACCAGATCTTACTGCTGACGCCAGGATGTCAACAGAGTTCTGTGGCTGAAGCCCTAGCGTCACCTCCCCAAGCGTCAGACAGCAGCTGCACGGGCAGGTGTGGGGAGGACGGGTCACCAGGGCAGAGGAGACTGGTGACCCAGGGGCCGGCTGCTCGGCGCACACACTGCGCACACACGGCGCACCTGCTGAGGCCACTGCCAAGGCTGCTGCGGCACACGTGGGAATCCCTTCGGATTCTGAGGGCTGACGGTACAAGTGAAGGGCCTCACCCAGAGCCTGCCTGCCCTCATTTTGGTTACAAACATGGTCTTTCCGTTTCCCGTGGCAGGTTAGGAGCTGTCGGTCGTGTGGGGTGGGGTGACACCGCCAGGCAGGCCGAGAAGGTGTCCTTACAACACCCCCGCGTCTCAATGGAAGAGCTCTTTTGCCACCGTGGGGACAAAACACGCATGCTCTCAGCACCCATCTCCATCTGAGCTGCGGGCGGCTCCTGAAAACCTACATTTCTCTGTGTTTAGATGAGCCTCCGGGGATGCCAGAGTCTCCCTGATGGCTCAGCTGGTAAAGAATCTGTCTGCAATGCAGGGGACACGGAGACGTGAGTTCGACCCCTGGGTCAGGAAGATCTCCTAGAGGAGGAAATGGCAACCCGCTCCAGCATTCCTATCTGGAAAGCTCCATGGACAGAGGAGCCTGGCAGGTTCCAGTCCAAAGGGTCGAGAAGAGCCGGACGTGACTCAGCAACTGAGCCGCCACGCACAGTGGAGGAAGGACATCAGTATTAGGCCTCGAGCTGGATTTCTGGAGAAGGCAGCTCACGTGGTCCTCCTTGAGCAGGCTTTTTTCTTTTTAATTAAGAGAAATCTCAGTTGCTCAGAGTTAACAGCTTCAATGATTTGGGGTGACTTGCAGTGTGTCCTCCATTTTATTTTCCATAGTCAATCTTTCCCTTCGTAAAAGAGCAACGTTTTCATAACCGCCATTGTGGCCGTGTGTCCACTCTCATTCCCCACTGAGGACAGGCAGAGGGCCAGACGTTTTTGAGCGCGCGTTTGTAAATAGTTTTTGTTTAAAATCATGGTATAACTCTACGTGTTGTGAAGGCTGGGCCAGAAAAGGATGCTTCAAAATGTATTTGCAAAAAGAAACCCATGGGTCAGCCCTGGGGAAACAGAATTATTAGTACTCAGCGTTCTTTCTCTTCGAAAAGAGTCTGGCCCACGGTCTCTCGCGAGGTTGCCGTTAAGCCATCAGCAAGACTGAATCATCTGAAGGCTCCACAGGGGCTGGAGAAGCTTCTCCCCAGGTCAGCCCCCGGGATGTGATGGGAGCCACGACGACCTCAGATCCTCCCCGTTCCTGACGATGTGGGGGTCTCCACCGGCTACCCTGTAGCCCTTCCGTGAGTCAGAGTGAGAGAGCCGACACCTCTAGTAACTAGGACTCTGACTCACCATCACTTCTGCACCGTTGGTCACACAGGCCCAGAGTGGGAAGCACCACCCGGGCGTGCAGACACCTGGAGCAGCCTCAGGGAGGGTCACCTCCTCGGAGACTGGCGCCCATAACCCTCCTCTGAGGGGCCGAGTCATGCGTGTCTTTTCACAGCTGTATTAGGAACAGGGGTGGTTCGGTGAAAGGTACCCACAGAGCTCTGTGGATGGTAAAGAGATGCTGGGCACTCAACAGAAGCTGGAATCAAAATACTCCTGAGGATAAAGCATAAGCAGAAATATTTCCTAATGAGCATAATAAATGCTGCAGATTTTTTTCCCTGATTTTCAGTTGTTTTCATTAGTATTAATGAAGTTAGGCTTGAGCCCACATAGAATAGAATTAAGTGTCTGGGGAGGATCTGGACGGGCTCTAGCTGACTGTTTCCTGCCTGAGTCCAGTAATAGACGCGGATTCTGTTCAAAACCCCGCAGAAGGATGAGGCACCATCGGAGAACGACCGCCCTCACGGTTTTACCCCACACCGTTCCGTGCAGATTGACACAGAGCCCTTGCCTTCTGTGTTCTCAGAAAGCTGGAGCTGAACTTCTTGGGGAAAACGGTAAACCTAACTTCAACAGCTGTCCACTGAGAATCTGTTCATTTATAGATTTGAAGAAAAGTGTTAACTCCTCTCCTAACTTCTTTGTTCTCCACGAGTTCTTAATTCCTGAGACCAGAAAAGAAAGTATTTTCACGGTCAAGTTGATATAAAAAATTCCCCATCATTTTCCCCACTGTTTTCCAATTTATGGAAAAATAAAGCTGACGTTAAAATAATGACAAGTACCATTCACTGTGTGTTTCTCGCATGCCTGACACGGTGCTGGGACATGGACACACTCTTTAATTTCATATTTCACGGTGATGCAGGCCCAAGAGTAACGGAAGTAAAGTAATTTGCCCAAAAAGTTCCAGGCGAGGCTTGGGTCTCCTAACCACTGCCTTATCCATCATAGTCCACAAAATGTAAGTCTTCCTTCAGGAGAAAATGGCACTGAATTATAGAGCTTAATAAAACCTGATATGAGAAATGACTGACAGTTGCCTACTCAAGGATCGCTTTTGGTAAATGGAGTCTTACCATTTAATGTTTTAGGAAAGATGACCACACAGTGGCCTTTTTTCCACTTGAAATGTGTTTACCTCCCAGAACAAGCTTAAAAGATAAGTCTAAGCCACACAGATTCTTTTTTAAGAAAATCCTACTCTCTTCTTGATAAGCCTGATGCTGGTGAGTTGAAATGTCATAATAAACTAAGCTAGTAAGACCAGCTGTCGCCAGAATTTGGCTAAAATGATGCTGGGTCAGACAAGGCGTGTTGCAACAAACGATGCTGGGTCAGGCAAGGCGTGTTGCAAGTCAACTTTGTGGAGAAGGACTGACAAAGAAAAGCAGAAAAGGCACCCGCGCGCGAGCCTCGTCCTCGGGCAGGAGCGGGGGGGCAGCCAGGGCAGTCCCGCTGCTCCCACGGGGTTAGGAATGGCCCCCTGAGCAGCTTGGGACTGCCTGTTCATTCCTTTAACAGGTGCTTACTGGGGTTGCTGTGGTGAGAATTGAACGGGCCTGTACATTAGAAAATCCACAATCATTCCTGGCACATAGCGCATTCTTAGTAAACACCCACGTTGCTTGTCCGTGTGGCTAAGTGCTTCTCACGGAGTGCCGGGTGAGGGAGACCCTGGGATCCCATTTCACAGAAGGTGAGATGAATGTGGAAGGAATTCTGCTCCTAGACCAAGGTCACCGGGCAGGAGGTGGAATCTCGGGATTCTGACGCCAGAAGCCAAGTCCATCGTAGAGGTGACACCCGCCTCTCAAGGCGGGGGACGCCAGGAGCCAAGTCCAGCGTGGAGGTGACACCCGCCTCTCAAGGTGGGGCTGCTGCCCCGGGGCAGGCGTGGGCTGGACCCGGGGGGCTTCCTCTGCCTCTCCCTGCCTTCCTTCCGCGCAGCCTGGGCACCTGTCGGGACCCAGGTCCTGCCGGGACGCCGGGGGTGATGGGGAGCCGGTGGACGGCATATGCCTCGCCTCGGGGGCTCACTGTCGATCCAGAGATGGACCTCAACCCCCGGTCGCGATGACTGAGGTGCGAGGGCAGCGGGTTGACCTGCTCGAAGGAGTTATGTCTGGAGGAGCAGAGTCAGAGCTGAAATCTGAGGAGGAGGAGGACAGACAGGGAGCAGGGGGCACCAGGGAGAAGGGAGGCCGTGGGCCAGGCACTCCCGGGACAGCCGTGGTCCTTAGAGAACCCAGGGCGCTGCGGTCCGAGGAGCCAACGGGTGGGGAGGGAGCTGAGAGAGGCCTGGAGCGGGTGGGTGGCCGTTTGGCTCGTGAGGATGTCACCTGCCACGCGACGTGAGGAGGGACGTAGGGCTGGTATTCGGGTTTGCAGGGTGGTCCGGCTGGGCGTGGAGGGTGGTTTGGGGGCAGCAGCGCGCAAGAGGAGGCCGGCTTGGCCTCCAGTTCGCCGCTCATCCAGCCTCGTCCCCTGCAGCCTCCCGCACCCAGGACTCATCCGTGGGTCACTTGGATGCCAGCAGGACTTCGGAGCCTATCCCTCACTCTGGTTAGCCCGCCTGCTTTCTCTCCGCCCAGAGACCACCCCCTCCACCGAGCGTCTTCCACCTCTTCTCTCAGCTTCCCTGCCTCCACTCACAGCTGCTGCCCTTCTTGCGATAAAAGCGTTACATGACACCGTCTCCCTGGCAATTCTTCTCCGCTAACGTCAGAATTAATCACCTAAATTTTATTTGCAAGGGCTCTCACATTTCATTTTCACATTTCTTGAATTAAAAGCATTTTAAGAAATGATATTTAATATACCAAAGAAGTACTGCACATTAAAATAATTTAATTTCTTCACACAGGCCTTTTCTTCGTAAGATGAAATTTTTTATCTTTCATAAAATGAGAAAGGAAAGTGTCGCTGGGGAGAAACCCCTCCCTTGTTCCCACCGTAGCCTGTGACTTCACGAGAGTCCTCTCACTCATTGCATGGTGACGCCTTCTGTAAGGCGGAGACGACAAAGAGTCTGTTGTGTGTCCTGCCCCTAGACAGTTTATTTTTATGGACCAAATAATGCTTGGTACACGGTGACTCCGGCTAGGGGGCTATTCCAGAACTCCAGGGAGGGCTTTCAGGGCGTCGGTAGACAGGGAAGGGGCCTCAACTCTGCACAGATAGGAATGACCCCAACAGAGCCGCTTGGGACTCACGGGTCACAGGAAGAGGTCTGCCTTCTGGATTTGCCCTCCAGGGCTTCCCTGGGGGCTCAGACAATAGAGAATCTGCCAGCCAGTGCAGGAGACGCGGGTTCGATCCCTGGGCGGAGGGAAGATCATCTGGAGAAGGGAACGGCAACCCACTCCAGTGTTCTTGCCTGGAAAATCCCACGGACAGAGGAGCCTGGTGGGGCCGCAAAGAGTCAGACACGACGGAGAGACTAACACGTTTGCCTTTTTCACTTTCCTCAGCATCGCCCACCCGCCGCATACACACCACTGCTCTCTTCTTTCCCTGGTGCCCAGAATAGCGTCTGCATGATGTGGAGTCTGAATAAGTAAACGGTTCATTAAAAGAGGATAAAATGGGATGCGATCTCGTGCTTCTGTTTGGGAATTTTATCTTTTTAAAATCTGGGGGGGAAAAAGCCCCATCACATTTCCCTTTCTGTCTGAACGCAGTGCTCACGGCCATCTCCTCGGGGGCAGGCGTGACTAGGGGTCCTCGGGACCATCAGGGGATAAACAGACTCCACCGCAGCAGGAGCCAGGCGGCCGCAGAGCAGCGGGCTTTGTTGAATAAGCACATTTTTTAGGTGAAAAAGTGTGAAAGGAGGAAGCAGAGGAGGGGCTGGGTGGCGAGTGAGTGTGTGACGGGGCTGGGGTGGGGTGTCTGGCCAGCCTCCCTCCATGGAGAGTGCGGATCGCAGACCTGAAGGCGGGCCCTGGTGGGATCTTCTGAAATGGGTGGGAGGGTAGACGCCCCCGAGGGTTCCCCTCTGACTCACAGGGAACAGCTCCAGCAGCAGCGCTGGGCTGAGGCTTCTTGCTCAGCAAAGCATCTACAAGTTCTTCATGGCGGCCCTGCTGACATGAGCTGCTAACGCGTGATGGGTTTAGAAACACGGCCTTCCCGAGGTGACCCACGCCCTCCTGGGACTTACGACCACGCTGCCGGGGTGTTGGGGACAATGCTGGCCTCCCTGAAGTCGGAGCGGGGGGGGGGGGGGCAGGAGAGGCTGCTGCAGACTTGGTGGCTGTTCCTGCCAGGGCCGTCTCCCCAGCCACTCCTCACTGCCGGCGGGACTGGGGACCAGGCCCCGATCTGCGGAGACACAGGTGGAGGAAGACCTGCGAGAAGCAGGAGAAGCCGCCAGACACGCCTGGGGGCAGGCGCCCCGGCCGCCCAGTCGCCTGGAACCTCAGTGCGGCAGAGCAGGCTCCTGGGATCTGATCTGTCCTGAAGATGGAGTCTGTTTTCATGAGAGGGCTCACTCTAAGCTCAATGTTGACACACACACAGATGCTGCGGGCCTGCGTCCTGCTCGGTCAGGGGCGCGGTGCTTCATCCGCAGGAAGTCAGCCTCGGGGACAGCTGCCCGCACCGCCGTGACCTGGGGATGGGGACACAGGGGTGGGACCTTGAGGCTGGGCACCAAGGTTCATGGAGCTCTCTCTTTCCCGTGTGGCTGGAGACTGCACCCCTTTCCATGTCCTGCTTTGTTCACCCCTCTTGGCCGGGCCCACAGATGCCTGTGTGGTCACATAAAGGAGAAGGGGGGCTTCACACGCCTGTGGCCTGGGGGTGCGCCTACCCACGGGCATGGACACCAGGCGCTATTCTGTCAAGCTCCAATCACCATGGGCCTTAATGTCATCACAGGTGGGAAAACAGATGCTCGGAGCTTGGCTCTCCGCTGGGCCTGACTTGAAAGATGTGCTTTAAGAAATTCCTGCGGTTGATGGGAAAAGGCCAGAGGGTGCCTCACGTCCTGTTAGAATCTTGTCTTCGGCTGCGTGGCACGCAAAGTTCTTAGGAAACATCACGGTGATGAATGAGACAGGAAATGCACGCGGTTCACATCAAAGAGATTCAGAACGCAGGTTTGACAGTAATGGAAGTGCCTTCTCTTTTGATTTTCAATTCCAAGTTTAATCACTGCCTGGAGACACAGTCCTGGAAAGTTGTGAGGATATTGGATTTTTATTCATGCATTTCTTTGACATCCTTGACTTATAAAGTCAGCTCCACCATTGAGCCAGGCGAGCTGGGTCCTGCCTGTGGCGGCTGGGGCTGGCGGGGTACCCTGAGCCTGCTCTGAGACCCTGTGGGTCCCAGGCTTCATTTCTTCCTTTGGGACATTCTCCAGCCCACTGCCCTCTGTCCTCTGCAAAGCATTGACCTGACGCCCAAAGCTCTGGGCCTCACGCTGAAGGGTCATCCGGGAAGGTTCGGGTTAGCACTGCCTTGTTCTGAGTCTGTGCACGTGCGTACACATGTCTGCATGGGTGTTAGAACTTGTGTGCAGGTGAGGCATAGCCCCCAGAGCAGCTGGTGTTCTGGTAACCTTTTTGACACAAGGCAGCAAGGTGATTACATGCCACTTCGTTCAATGAGATGAATAACTCAAAACAAACAATCAGTTTCATTATGCTAATTAGAAAAAACTGATAAAAATTGCTCAAGGTAAGTCACGGGAAATAAAATGAACTTACAACTAGCAACGTGTCACAGGCTGAAAAATGCAATTGATAGTAAACACGAATGATGAAAAACATTGTTCTTTGATTTTTCAATACCTTCCCTGAGTAAGTTTTCTTTCTGAGAGAATGAAGTACCTTTTTATTATGCTTAATATTAGCTGCACTTACTATAGATGATGAAAATGAAAAGCCTTATTTTTATTGTCAGGAAATCTAGTACAACACCACCACTGAGAGCTCAGACAGCAATTTGTGAGTTTCAAAACATTTTGGCAGCAGGAGTAGTCTGAAGCCTTAAATAAAATAATTGCATATCTCTCGGAGCTCTGAAATCTCTGAGATGAACAGAGGGAGTGAGGGAAGCCGGTGGTTGGGTTTTCAGAGCTGGGACGGGCGGTTTTATTGAAACGTGGGCTTCCCCAGCTCGGATGTGTTCTCACGTCATATAATTAGTGGGGTTTAAGGAGAGGGTGTAGCTCAGTGATTAAAGACTGGAATCAAGGAATAGGAGGCATCCCGTCTCGCATGGAGAACCTGTGTGGCTCCCATGGAAATGCCCTGTCCCTGTGCGCTCCATGAAAAGCTAAGTCAGAAGCCCCCAGGCAGCAGGAAACTTCTGATCCCTGGGGGCCAGGGGGGCCCGGGGAACATGCATTTAAACATCTCCTGAGGTACTTCTGGAGTGTGGAGCCCCATGGCAGAGGACATTCTTGCTCAGACACGGATGGGGAGGCGGAGCAGCAGCCGGAGGAGAAGGGTGGTGGCTTTGAGCAGACTCGGCGGGATCCTTCTCAGTTTCCTAGAGTGACCTGGGGCTGGCTCCTGGCTGGGTACAGTCCGTCCCACAATACCCAGTCAGCGGTTTTAAACGGTTCCCCACGGTGCATTTCTCCACTTGGAAATCAGAGTCACACATACAGGCCACACAGTCCCAGTCCGAGCCCCTCACACACGGCACAGAGCGTGGTCAGCGAGGCCTGAGTCACCGTCACAGCCCGGGCCCTTGGAAGATTTCTCAGACTCGCTCGCCAGACACCCAGGCCAGTGATCTTGGACGCACAGGCCCTGCGGAGGCTCAGGAAACTGTATTAGTAAGAAATTCTTGTTCTTTTTTTCTCTTTCTTACCAGTTCAGTTCAGTTCCGTCGCTCAGTCGTGTCCGACTCTGCGGCGCCATGGACGGCAGCGCGCCAGGCCTCCCTGTCCTTCAGTGTCTCCTGGAGCTTGCTCAGACTCATGTCCATTGAGTCAGTGATGCCATCCAACCATCTCATCCTCTGCTGCCCCCTTCTCCTCCTGCCTTCAATCTTTCCCAGCATCAGGGTCTTTTCCAATGAGTCAGTTCTTCGCATCAGGTGGCCAAGGTATTGGAGCTTATCTCTGTGTTATACTAACTGAGAAATTACTTAATTCAATTCAACTTGGCACCCATTAAGAGCTTAGCACTTAATTAAAACTCTCATTTACTTTATTCAGGAAACCATAGCCCATAAGGGTAATGAG